>NW_026947508.1:2960000-4374257 GCF_034190915.1 Cavia porcellus
CCAAGGGAGCCGGAAACCTCTGTCCAAGCCAAAGCTTCCATGGTTCTAGCAGCTGAGTTTATAGTTTCTAAGAACTGGAAACAACCAAGATGTCCTTCAGTAGACAAACTGCGGTGCTCCTAAAACTAATGAAATACTACTCAGTGACCGAAAAAAACATAGGAGCAAACTATCAAGCCGTGCAGAGACGAGGATGACTCCTAAGTGGAAATGAAATAAACCCACCTTGAAGGCTGCACGTAGCACAACTCCAGGTATCTGACTTTCTGGAAAAGTCAAAATAATAAGCTGGCAAACAGATCAGAGGTTGTCAGAGATCAGGGAGGGGGAGGTTGAGTTGGTAAGCACAGGGGATACTTTAAGGTCAAAACTCACAGAACCCTACAACAGAAAGAGCAAACCTTAAGTTTAACTAAAGAAAAAGTCAATTTGGAGATCAGAGGATCCCAGGACAGGGTGGAGGCCGTGATAAAATAACTCAGCTAGGACACAGAGGGACCGTGTAGCTCCATGCAGGAAGAAAGCGGAGTGGCGAGGCTCTTAGACCAAAGAGGAGAGAAGACGCACAGAGCCCTCGGGGCTGGGTGCAGTGTCGCTACCAAGGGGGTCAGGCCATCCATTCCGAAGCCACTGGACACATTGGCAGAGACTGAACGGACAAGCCAGTGGACAGCCGATCATGGGCACCAGGAGAGTTGCATATGAACTCCCAGTTAGTGTAATACATGTATGGATGCTGTCGCGTTAGGGTTCACTGGAGGAGCAGTTTATTATGAAATATACACACTAAGGATCTACCAAGTAGGCTTGCAGTGGCCACCTGTGGAGTCCCAGGTGGACGGGTGCAGAACAGCCACCTGCACACCGGCAAGTCCGAGGATCCCGTCAAGAGATGACGGCCTGGAACACACTAGAGCCCAACCTGAGACCATGCTGGGAAGCCAAAGGGTTTGCACCAGGAGGCTGAGGGGTATGCGCAGGAACCCGGAGGAACTGGAGGCAGAAGTCCAAGGCAGTGACAAGGACAAGGGCTGCTCCGAAGAAGCACAGGGGAGACTTCCTCTTCTTTCCCTGTTGATTCCCTACAGGCTGCCAGCCCACTGGATGATGCCCCCCATATCCAGGGCAGGCCTTCCCTCTCCCATTTGTGACCCATGTGTCAACCATCCACAGCCACACTCGGAACCGTGCTCTGCTGCTGTGCTAGACATTTGTTAATCTGTTCAAGCTGATATATCACAACTGACAGTCACAGACGAAGACAGGAAGAGAGCATACACAGGCCGTCAGCATACATGAATACAGTTCCCAGCTCTGGCCACTGAGAAGGCCTGGAATCAGGGGCACCCCAATAGCAAGAAGCACACACGGCCACTAGATCTTGGAATCTAAATACCACCCCTGATCAGGACTCTTAAGAAACTGCTGGCTCTGGTGCTGGGCCAGACGCACAAGAGGGGCTGGCGTTCCATATAGCAGCAAAAAGTTGCAGAGTACCCAAAAAACAAGAAGATAGGATAGCACTGAAGGGATGTGGCAGCATTGAAGGAGGCACCGAGGGGGCAAAAGAGTAGCTCAAAGTGTTAAAGTCTGTGACTGCATGCTGGTGTAAATAAATGGTTGATTATATAAGGAAATGGATGAGAATAGATAAATCATCAAGAAGTATCCCAGACATCTGGTGTAGAATCCACCCCATGGGGGACAGGAAGCTGAACCCCTCACTTGCAGGCCGTGGACTATGCTTATGAACTTCCCTCCAGAGTCCAGAACAGAAAGAGAAGAGAGGGGCAACACTGTAAAAAGACACCCGACAGCCTCAGCCAGGTGATGGGGGTCAGCATCAACCCTGAACAGTCACGCACACAGCCAGTGCCCTTGACAGGATGCGATCAGAAAGTCACTTTACCTCTTTGGTCTCCCCACTGCAAGAGCCTAGGAGAAAAACATCATGCAAACCCACCTTAGTGATCATCTCATAACTCCTGGCCAGAACTCCTCAGAATAGGCAGTCATTGTAAACACTGTGCTAGCCAAGGAGAGCCTAGGGGTGATTAAGCCCACCAGGGGAGATCCTGGGAGGGAAAAGAACACTGGGAAATCCAGCCATAGCTAAACGCAGTTTGGGGTTGAGTAAGTCCTTTAGGACAGATGTTTGGAATGGGATTCATGGCCCTGTAAAAGAGCTGCAGGGATCTGCAGAGGCCTCCTTCTGGCTCCCATTGGCTGAGGACCCAGCATCCATTCTCTCCAGGAGATCCAGAAAGGAGGCGCCATCTTGGAAACAGAGATTGGGTCCTCACCAGACCCAGTGGGGACCTGACCTTGGACTTCAGCCTCCAAAATGGTGAGAAATGACTCCTACTGTGTGCAAATTATCCAGTCAAAAGAACTCTGTCCTACCAACACACATGGATTAAGATAATCCTCCAGCATATCCCAGGTAGGAGTCTCACAACTTCCACCGAGCAAAACAAGCCAACCCATGGGGTGCAGAGAGAGAGCCTGACACCAGGCCCTTTACCCTAGAAGCCCTGCCCACGTGCTGCTGTCTGTACAGAGAGCTCGAGGCTAGGCGAGGAGGGCCAGAAACAGGGAGGAGCAGGGAGCCAGGGTCTTGGTCCATCACGGTCACCGAGCCCACCCACTGCCCCAGCCCACTCTGTCCCCCCAGAGAGCAGGCCTCTGATGTATTTCAGAAAGCCTCCGTCAACAACGGTTGAATTTTTTCAAATACTTCTGCCCTAGAAGAGATAAGCTTTTATTTTCTAGATTTTATAATTATGTTGAAACAAAATCTACTTCCCCGGGATAGGGAATTACCTTTGCCTGCACCCGCTGCGAGCTGCTTTGCATATATTGTTTCAATTGATCCCATAATAACACCACAAGTATTCTCATTATCCCCATGTTGTATGAGAAAAGACAGCCTGCAATAAGTGAGAAAATAGCTCAGATACAAATGCTTGTCTCCACTCCTTCACCATGATGCCAACAGAGGGCCACTCCCCGCCGCCAGCACCAGCTGGGAGCCTCCTCATGCCACGGGGCAGCTCCCCACTGCAGCCCCACGCAGTGCCCTGGGCAGGGGAGCCAAAGCCCGGGATGTGCGCAGCTGACACTGAAGCTGCGGCTCCCCACCCAGCATGCCAGCTGCCACGCCTGGGCTGCAGCCCCAAGCACAGAGGATGCCAGCGCGCCACTCACAGAGGCCCGGCATGGACCGGATGGGCTCCACCTCGCCGGCATTGCCAATGAAGCAATGGCCGCACCCGCTCCAACCAGGCTCCTCCACCCCGATATAGCTCGGAGGGCAGCATCTCCAGTAAACGGAGGGCCTCGGAGGAGTCCGGAGCCGGAACACGTGGAAGAGGAAATGGGAGGCTGAGCCCCAGCCGCCCCCCGGGAGACGGGAACACCCCTCCTGGAAGCACAAGTCTCTGCCCTCACCGTCCTCAGAGCTTTTATTTTTCCTTTTTAATAATGCAAAAAGTCCTGGAGGGCTCCGGGAGAGCTTGATCCTATATCTCCAAAATGCACCCCATACCTGCCTCCTGTTGCCATGGCAACTGTCTAGTCCAAGCCTCTGGTCCATCTCCTCAGAGCCTGCCCCTGCTTCCCACCATGGGTCCCATGCCATACGTGCCAGTCAGTCTCACTTTGGCCACCCCTTCTGTCACTCCACGATGTGGCAGCCAGAGAGGGCTTGATGCAACAGAAATGGGTCGCTTGATGCTCCCTCATGGAATGCGCAAACACTGAGCGGTCTCACCTTCCCTTCTCCCCATTTCCTCCAGTAGCTTGAGCTCATTCCTGCCTCGGGGCCTTTGCATCATCTGTTCTCCCTGTCTGGAGCACCATTCTCTGGAATTGTGGCATGCGGACTCTTCCTTCCCTCAGTGAAATGTCATTTCCTTGGCTGAGGACAGTCACCCTCCCCAGACTGCTTGCTCCTGTTAGGATGCCACTGGGTCTCATCCCTAGTAGACAGCATAAGCTAAGACCCCTTCAGCTAAGAATTCAACAAGATGACTCAAAAGTGGGGAGAAGGCCAGCCAGAGAGGGGCTTCAGGCTGCAGACTGCAGAGTCCCCTTTCTCATCCCTGAGCCACAACACCCAACATGCACAACTTGGGGAGGAGGGACATATTTTGGCTTATGTTTTTAGGAGATTCAGTCCAGTTAGCTGGAACCAAGCTAGGAAGGGCCTGAGAGAGGAGAGCTGCCCACGCCTCAGTGGCCAGGAAGCAGAGAGGGAAGGGAGAAGCCAGGGAAGGAGACAAAGCCCTGCAGCCCTGCCCCCAGAGGCCACCCTTGCAAACAGGCCTCACTTCCCATGGCACATTCCACTGAGAACACCATCCAGGATGCACTCACTGAACCTACAACGGCGCCCTGGGACCCAGTCTTCCAAAGTCGCAGCTCCGAAAACCTGAGGCTTTGAAGGAACATTCCAGTTCTGAGCCAGAGTAACAAACAGTGTGTCACACTGGGGCTGCGTTCAGACAAAGAGTGGCCTTGCCAGGCAGGGGCCAGGGAGGACAAGTGCCATACGGGACACTGTGGCCTCCCCATCATCCCCAGAGCGAAGGCAGAGTAGAGCTGGACTCCACCCCTTTGGGCATTAGCCAGGCACCCCGCACCCGCCAAGGAGCTGGTGCAGAAAGGCCAGACAAGGGCCAGGACCTTTGCCTCTGCTGCCAGTAATGAGCCCCCTCCCTCCCCTGCTGCCAGTGTGGGCCAGCTCTGGGGGCCACAGCTCCAGCCCACTCTGTAGGTATGAAAGGTCTCATTAGCAGAGGATCTGGCCAGCCACCTCAGGGTTTCAGGAAGACTCAGCATCTCCTGGTATCATACCTAATGTCCAGTCTTCTATTTAAAAATCACTTGTCATATCAAAGCCTGAACGAAACCTCAGACCGAATGCTAAAAGATAATTAGCAGAAGCCAGTACCCAGATGACAAAGACACTCACCGGGGCTGACAAAGGCTGTGGAGCCACCGTGTTAAAGATGTCTCCACCAGCAATTACAAGACTGCTCACAACAAACATGACAAAGCTGAAGCTGTCAGCAAAATAGCAAATAGTTTAAAAAGTCAAACAGGAATTTAAACCAGTCAGTATCAACTAAAACACAACTCTCAGAAAATAGGTTCCATCACACGAGAGGCAGGAGCCCCAACACCTACAGCACTGGAGTCTCAGAAGGAGAAAGGTGGGGGGGGGGGGTAGAAATGTGTGGAAAAACCCAAATCTATAAAGAGACATAAAGGACTAAAGCCCGCAGATTCATGTTCAATAGACACTACATTAGTCTGTGCTGTCCACAGAAACAGAACCAACAGGAGGCACAGGTGGGTGAACAGATAGAAAATAGAAAGACAGATGGATGGATGGGTAGATGGGTGGGCGGATGGGTGGATGGATGGCTGGGTAGATGAATGGGTGGATGGGTGGAAGGATGGGTGGGTGGATGAGTGGGTGGATGGATAGATGGGTGGATGGATAGGTATGTAAGTAGGTAGACAGACAGACAGAGGATTTTAAGGAATTGACTTATCCGATTATAAAGGTTGACAAATCTCAAATTTGCAGGAGGGTCCCCCAAAAATGGCAACCCAAGCAAAGGACAGAATGCAGTCTCTAAGCCCAAATACCATCTTTAGTAACTCTTTCTAAAGCTTGAGAGGTTGGTTTTTCCTCTATAGAGACCTTCAATTGATTAGATGAGTCTCATCCACACTGTGGAGAGCAGTCTGCCCCAGAGTCCACTAATGTAAATGTTGATCAATACACAGCCTTTCAGACAATCTCTGACCACAAACCTGTGCACCATGGCCTGGCCGAGCTGATACAAAGTCAGCCATCACAAATCACAAGTAGGATAAGCCCAAGAGAGCTGTGCCAGCACATATGACAAACCTCTGTGATGGAAAGACAGAAAAATAAGAAAAATCTTGGAAGTAGCCAGAGAAAAATAACACCTCATCTACTAAGAGAAACTATTGGAATGCAAGCAAATTTTTCGTCAAAAATCATAATGGCCATGCTGTAGCCAGAGGTTGGGAGGAGAACAATTAGAATCAGGACACAGAATTTATAATATTATTTGTGATGGTCACCCAAAGTTAACACAAGGAAGTGCAGGAAATCTGTCCACAACACTAAAGACCCAGAGTATTCAGCCAGGGGCCTGGATCCCACAGCAATGTCCCACATGAGTCCAGATGAAACTCTAGAGCCCATGACAACGCCTCCCACAAGTCCAACTGGAGGTCTAAAGCCCACGAGAAGGACTCACACCAGTCTGTTTTACGGATCCGTGCTGGGAAGGCCCAAGGTCAGTGGTGGAAGCCAGAAAGTCCAGCCAGCGGGGTGAGGAGCTGTGCTGGTAGGTTGAGGGTTCTATGCTGGAACCGAGAAGTCACACTCAAAATAAGACCAGGGCTGCCCTGAAAAGCACCACAGCCATCCTCAGCAACACAGAGGCCCCGAACTCCTCCTACAATAAGAACAGTGGAGTACCTGCCAGGAAGTCAGCGTGACGAGTTCATCCTGGAGATTATGAGCCACACATCCTCCCCTCTCAAGCCAGGAAGCAATCTAAGAACCAGAGCTCCCCCTAAGTGAATCACAGCCATCCTTACCAATAAGGTCCTGAGCTCCTCTGATGACAATGACCGAACTCACCCTGGGGAAGCTAGTCATGATGAGCTCCTCCAGGAGAACCAGCAGCTCAGACAGCAACACTTAGAGAAACCCACAACACCTTGCTTCTCCTTCTCCATGTCTCTATTTATGCTGGCAGCTTCCTCAAGTGGAACGTCTACGCTCAGCACATGCTGGTTTAATTCCACTGGTGTTAAGCTGACCACCAGTTGTCAATCCATAACAGGGCAGAAGAGAGTAGCATGATGTTTTTTACGTGCTGTGCAGAAATGTTTAAAAATCCATCAGATTGTTTTAACCCCTGAAGAAGTCCTTTCAGAGTATTCTCAGACAAAAGGAAGCCAAAAGAACTGTCACGAAAGGCCCACCCTAAGAATGGGTTGGGGAAATCTGCAAACCATTGGGGAAAGGTGAGAGACGGACTAGACAGGGAACAGCAGGCAGGAGGAAAAGACAATGGGAAAAAAGAAAGCAGAGGGCATCACAGGCTCTGGCTTCCCCTCACGCGGTTCCTAGCGCACAGTTGAAGCGAGCATCACGCCCTCGTGTCCGTCCATGTAGATGTAGAGGAAATGTCTGAGCAACTACATTAGAAATACGAGGTGGCAAAAAGCCACAGAAGGGCGCGAGTCTCTCTATCCTTCCCTGAACTTTATACGATGACAAACAAGTCGCCTCTGGCAAGCGATGCACACATACTGCAATGCCCACAGTGTCACCAGAGAAGCCTTGCAAGGACAAACTCCAAACCACTGTAAATAAATAAATTGCATTCTAAAAAAATGTTCAAGTGTCCCATGGAAAGGTAGGGAAAAAATCAAACAGGGAAATGAAAAGCAACAAGAACAAACATGAAACAAAAAAAATAAATAGGACATTCAAGATAGAATATAATCAATCCCATTAAATGAAATAACAGCTCGGCTGGGTGGGTTTTCAAACAAGGCTCAATTATGTACTTTACACATAATGAGAGTGCCAAAATCTAGAAGTGTGGAAAATATCCTGTAAACACTGACCAAATGGAATCAGGGGAGCTACATTAATATTGGATAATATAGAAATTAAAGCAAAGAAAATGACCAGGGACAGAGCGCAAGATGTTGAAAAGCCAGTTCCCTGAGAAGATGCCACAGTGTTAAATGCACACGCACCCCCTACAGAGCTCAAGAATGCAAAGCAAACCGTGAGAGAGTTGGAAGGAGAAACACATGCATCCACAGTTAAGATCAGAAATGCCAAACCCCATCCCAGCCACAGGGAGAACCGGGACACCAAAGTCAGCAAGCTCGCGGCACTCAGCCACAGGATCTAACCCACCCGTGCACGGCACCTTTGCTGGGTGTAGCAAAAGCCACTTCCATTCAGACGGCAGGGAGCACAGACCAAGCTAAAACACACCCAGGGCCACTACTCAAGCTGAAAATTTTCACAGAACTTAAATCACAGTGTCGTCTCGGGACTGAGGATGACTGTGGTGGCTTTCAGGACAGCCCTGGTCTTTGTCATGAGTGTGACTTCTCGGCTCCAGTGTAGAACCCTCATCCCACCAGCACAGTTCCTTCACCCCACTGGCATGGACTTTCTGGCTTCCACCGCTGACCTTTGGGCCTTCCCAGCACAGATCCATGAAAGAGACTGGCATGAGTCCTTGTTGTGGGCTCTGGACCTCCAACTGGACTCATGGGAGGCGTTGTCATGAGCCCTGGGTCTTCATCTGGACTCAGGTGGGACATTGCTATGGGATTCAGGCCCTTGGCTAAATATTCTATGTCTTTGGTGTTGCGGATAGATTTCCTGCAGTTTCTTGTGTTAATACCCAGAGACCATTATAAAAATAATATTATAAACCCCATGTCCTGATTCTAATTGTTCTCTGCACAACCCCTGACTACAACAAATACCAACAAAGAAAGAGCTGATCTTTGAAAATATCATTAAAATGGACAAACCGCCAAGAACACTGACAAGGAAGAAAATGAAAGACCCAGCCGCCACTATGAAGAAGGAGTTGGGGGGTGGGTAGCATCAGAGCGCGGTAATAGCAGGAGGTAAAGGGAGAGTGTGAGGGCTCCACACACAGCTCCGCGACTTGGGTAAGTATTCCACAGCCCGTGGAGTCACAGGCTACCGCAGCTCAGCCAGGAGGAAGCCAGGCTGTGACTAGCTCCGTCACTACTGAGGAAATGTCTGTTAAATCCTCAGAACAGATTTCCTCAGAGCCACATATTTTCACTGGATAGTTCTACCAACTATTTAGAGCAGAATTAACACGACTTCCACACAATCTCTTCCAGAAAATGGAAGAGGAGAGAATGCATCCTAATTCATTCTATGAAGCTAGTATTATCCTGAAGCCAAAATCAAATAAAGGCAATACTTAAAAAGAACAGTACGGACCAACATATTTGAATATAGGAACTAGAATTTCTGATAAAATGTTAGCAAGTCGAATTCATGACATATCAAAAGAATTATACATCACGACTAAGTAAGATTTATTCCAGGGATGCAAGGCTGGCTCAATATTTGAAAATCAATACATGTAATCCCTTATGTTAACAGGCTGAAAAAATAAATCACACAGTCACGTCAATCAATGCAGAAAAATGACTCAGAATAAGTCTTAGAAAAAATAAGATTAACATGAATTTCTCAATCTGCAAGGTAACATCTACCAAAAGCCTACCACGAACATTTTGCTTAATGGTGTAAGACTAAATACTTTCCCCTGGTTACAAAGCAAGAAAATCCATTCTCTCCATTTCTGCTAAAGCAGTGTAGAAGTTCTAGCTGACACTGTCATTCAAGAAAATTTTTAAAGGATATAAAGATCCAAAAGGAAGAAATAAACTCACCCCGTTTTGCAAATGATGTACTTTTCTATATAGAAAGCTGCCGAGAATTAACAAAAGAAAAACTTATAGAACTAATAAGTGAGTCCACAAGATCAGAGAATGCAAGATTCAAAAATGAACCATGTGAATGGATTTTAAAATGTGGTATTTGGGAAGAGAACAAGAAACAAGCCCTCCCTGCTACCCAGCCCCATGCAGGGACCTCTGGGGGCAGAACCAGACACCAGCCCCTTCCAGCACGCAGCTGGAGACAAGGAGAGCCACCACTCTCACCCCACCCCACTCCCGCCATAGGTGACCGGCTGAGTTGGAGAAACACAGGCCGGGATGATAGCTACTGAGGTAAAATACAGCTTAGCCTGTGGTGTTAGTGTGTCACTGACTCTGCAGGCCTAAGCCGGTGGTCTGATCATCTGTTCGGAGGATAACAGTACTCCACGCGGCATCTAGGAGGCTCTCCTTCTGAGGGTGGTAGCCATTGTTGGTTCCCTATTGTCTTATTTTTACAAGTGTGTGTATACATATTTATATCTTTTTTTCTTTCCCCTTCCTTCTTAGTGTACCATTTTCATTATTTTGTTGGGTTGGTTTTGCTCTGATATATCTTGTTTGATTTTGTTATGTCCAATGTCATGGGAAGCTATTTGAAAGATAGCAAGATATATTATGTTGGCCATTTTGGATTTACTATTATCTTGTTTTGAAGTCCTTTATTGGATTCATTGTGTGGTTTTTGTTGGTTCTATTCTGTTCTGTTTTGTTTGATTTTTACTATACCTCCGGGTACGGACAGCTATTTTGAAGACAACAAGAGACGTTATGGTGACCATTGTTGATTTCCTGTTATCTTGCTTTGAAGTCTTGTATCACTTACAGTGTTGTTTTGATTGGCTTTATTCTCTTTAGAATAAAATTACAAAAGAAAAGTGTGACATTTATACACAATGGAATACTTACTCTGCCATAAAGGAAGATAAACTTGAATCATTTATAGGAAAATGGATGCACCTCAAGCCCATAATGTTAGGTGAATAAATCAGATACAGAAGCTTAAACATTGCATGATTTCTCTCATTTAAGAAACCAACCAATTATAGTATATTAAGTACAGTATAAAAGACAAAACAAACAATGGGGAAAAAAGGGGGAAAGTTCCTGTAATTCAGCATGGCCAATCTATCTAAAAGTATATGTTGATCTAGTATAATTGTTTTGTTTCAAACTTTTTTAAAAATTTAAAGAGAATAAAACAAAACAGAAGAAAGTGGATCAGAACAAAATAATGCACACAACACAGGATTTCAAAGCAAGACAGCAAGAAATCAACAATGCCTACCATAATTTCTCCTGTTCTCTTCAAAATAGCTGTCCATAGCTTCACATATGTTGAAATTAAATATACAAAACAAGCTAAAGCCAGAGATTTAGCTCAGCAGCAGAAGCGCCTGCCTGGTAAGCTCTAGGTTCTGCGTTCGAAAAAAAACTAAAATGAATCAAAGCAAACAATAAAAGCATTACTGGACTTCATAACAAGATGATAGAAAATCAGCAATGGCTACAATTGTTTTCTTCAAAGTAGCTGTTCATACCTTCACACATAATAAAATCGATTCTTGTAAACTCTTTAGGAGAAGCTCTAGGCATGTATAAGCCTATACATGTATGACTATTCTTTCTGTAGAGGGAAAAACAAAGCAAAACAAAACAAGTTATGAGAAAAACAAGGGACAAATAAATAATAACAAAAAAGAGCCCCAAACAATAACAATATAGGCTTTCAAAACAAGGAGATAGGAACATAACTAAGGTTGTTATTTTGCATAGTTATCTTCAAAAGAGTTACTCAGATTACCAGATATAAACATGCAAAATTAATCTGATCCTATGAATGTTAACTGTTTTGTTCCAAGAACTAATAGAATTAGTAGCACAATCATTTTAGCTATCTTAAGTGTGTATATACTTATTTATATCTTTTTTCTTTTCCCTTCCTTCTTTTCTCCTTTTCCCTGAGTTACTTTTTCCCATTTGAGCAGTGGCTTGCCCTTTCACAATATTTACTGAACATTTTGTATCTTATTAACTCTTTCAGATTCTTACACGAGGGAGACAATATGGTATTTACACTTGTGGGTTTGATTTATTTCACTGATGAGTATGGTCTCAAGTAGCATCCATTTGCCTATAAAAGCCTCAGTGTGGTCTTTATAGCTGAGTGGTACTCCATTATACAAAAATACAACATCTTTTTTTATCTGTGCGTCAGTTGATGGGCACTTGGAGTTGTTTCCAAGATTTAGCTATTACAAATTGTGCTGCTATAAACATGGGTGCACATATATCACTGCAGTATGATGTTTTCAGCTCTTCTGGGACTATGTCCAGAAGTGGAATAGCTGGGTCAAATGGGACTTCCAACCCCAGCTTTTTGAGGAATCTCCAAATTGACCTCCACAGTGGTTGCAGCCGTCTACACTCCCACCAATAATACAGGAGAGTTCCTTTTCCCCGCAGCCTCTCCAGCATTTGTTATTGGCGGTTTTCTTGATCCTGGCCATCCTTTCTGGAGTGAGATGGAATCTCAGTGTGGTTTTAATTTGCATTTCTCTAATGACCAATGATGATGAACATTTTTTCGTGTATTTATGTGCAGTTTTTATTTCTTCAGCTGACAACTGTGTATTCATCTCAGATGCCCATTTTTGGATTGGGTCATTGATCTTCAGGGGCCTGAAGGTTTTTTTAAATCTTTAGATGCTCTAAATAGGAGTCCTTTTTCTGAGGGACAGTTGACTAAGATTTTTTTTCCAATTTGTGAGTTTTATTTTCACTATGTTGGAGATTTCATTTGACATGCAAAAACTTTTTAATAAGATGAGATCCTAGTCATTGGTTCTGAGAAGTATTTCCCGAGCAGTTTGATTTTTTGTTCATGAATCTCTGGCTACCCCTATGTCTTCAAGACTTCTACCTAATGTGTCTCCCAGCATATTTAATGTTTCTGTTTTAATACTGAGATCTTTGATCCATTTTAACTTTAATTTAGTGTATGGTGATAGGCATGGGTATAGTTTTAGTTTTCAGCATATGGATAGCCAGTTTTTCCAGCACACATTAAAAAGACTATCTTTCTTCTTTCTTCCAGTAAACATGTTTGGCCTCTTTGTCAAAGATAAGGTGGCTGAGTGTGTTTTCAGTTGAGGTTGTATCTTCTAATCTATTCCATTGATCTTCAGGTCTATTTTTATTCCGTACCATGCTGATTTTATCACAGTGGCTTTTGTAGTATAACTCCAAGTCAGGGATTGTGATGCCTCCTGCCTTGCCTTTATTGCTTAGAATTGCTTTTGCTATTCTAGGTCTCTTCTAGTTCTAAATGAATTTTAGGAGTGATTTCTCTAGATCTGTGAGATATGCTAATGGTATTTTGATTGGGATTGCATTAAATCTGTATAACAATTTTGAAATGTCCATTTTCACAATATTTGTTCTTCCTATCCATGAACAAGGAGAGTCTTTCCATTTTCTGAGGTCCCTTTCAATGTCTTTTTCAGGGTACTATAATTTTCCCTGAATAGTCTTTTACTTCTTTTGTTAGATTGATTCCCAAGTATTTCATTTTTTTTGATGCAATTATAAAGGGTGTGGTTTCTCTTATTTCTCTCTCAATGAGTTTGTTGTTTATGTAGAGGAACATTATTGATTTTTGAGAGTTGACTTTGTATCCCTACATTACTGAATTTGGTTATTATACCTAGAAGTCTTTCAATGGAGTTTTGGGAGTCTTCTATGTAAGGTATCATGTCATCTGCCAATAATGATAATTTAACTTCTTCTTTTCTGTCCTTATTCCTTTTATTTCTCTCTCTTGTCTAATTGTTCTGGCTAATATTTCCAGCCTTATATTGGACTGGTAATAATGGACATCCTTGTTTTCTTCCTGATTTTAGAGTAAAAGTTTTCAGTTTTTGACCATTTAAAATGATGCTGGCTATTAGTTTGTCATAGATGGCTTTTATCAGATTGAGGTAAAGACTATTCCAATTTTCTGTAGGATTCTTATCATGAATCAGTGTTGGACCTTATCAAAAGCTTTTTCTGCATCTACTGAAATGATCATGTGAATCTTGCCTTTGGCTCTATTGATATGGTGGATTACATTTATTGATTTGAATATGTTGAGCCATCTCTGCATTCCTGGGATGAATCCCACTTGGTCATGGTGTATAATCTTCTTGATGATTTGCTGCATTCCGTTTGCCAGAGTTTTATTGAAAATTTTTGCATCTATGTTCATTAGGGGGATTGGCCTCTTTTTTGGTTGGGTCTTTCTCTGGTTTCAGAATTAGGGTAATATTTCCTTCCAGGAATGAGTTATGGATAATTTCTTCCCTTTCAGTTTCATTGAAGAGTCTGAGAAGTGTTGGAATTAAGTCTTCCTTGAATTTCTTGTAGAACTCAGCAGTGAATCAATCAGGACCTGGGATTTTCTTTGTTGGTAAGATTTTAATTACATTTTCAATTCCATTCATTGAGACTGGCTTATTCAGCAGTTTTACCTCTTCTTGATCCAGCTTTGGTAATTCATGTTTCTAAGAATCTGTCCATTTCTTCTGCGTTATCAAATCTAGGTGTCATAGTTACTTTTTACTCATTGCTGGGACAAAACACCCAACACCCAAAATGAAGGAAGGAAAGGTTTGTTTCTTACAGTTCTTGGAGTTTCAGTCCATACTCATTGGCTCCAAGGCAGCGTGGCATGGTGGGGCAGCCCTTCATGGTGGCTGTAAAAGTAAGGCAGAAACCAGCGAGAGAGACGCACCTTCTCCTGCCATTACATCATATCCTGGCTCCACCCCTGGGTGGGTGGAGCACTCACACCACCAATCCAAGCACTAGACAATGAAACAATCACAAATGCTAGATTTCGTTGAGTTCATAATGAGACTTGGGGGCCACTGACATAAACCATGACACTATGAGAGTAAAGGTTTTTAAATAGGTATTGATGGTCTTCTCTATTTCCACAGGGCCTATAGTAATTTTGCCCTTTTCATTCCTTATTGCATGAATTTGAGTTTTTTCTTTCCTTTTTTAATAAGGTTAGCTGGGGCTTATCAATTTTATTTGTTCTCTCAAAGAAGCAACTCTTTGATTCATTGATTCTTTGTATTCTTTTCTTAGTCTCTATTGAGTTGATTTCTGCTCTGATTTTTATAATCTCCTCCCTTCTTTTGACTTTGGGCTTGACTTGCTCTTCTTTTTCTAGATGTTTGAGGTGGAGCATTAGCTTGTTTGTGTTCATTCTGTTTTCCTGAGGTGTGAATTCACCATAATAAATTTCCTTCTGAGGACTGCTTTCATTGCATCCCACAGGTTCCAGTAAGTTGTATTTGTATTTTTGTTTGCTTGTAGATATTGTTTAATGTGTTGTTTAATTTCCTTTGTGGCCCATTGATTGTTCAGGAGTGTATTATTTAATTTCCATGTGTTTATGGAGTTTTTGCAGTTTCTTTTGTCAGTAATTTCTAATTTCATGGCACTATGATCAGATAATATGCATAGGATAATTTCAGCTCTTTTGCATTTACTTAAGTATGTTCTGTGGGCTGGTGTATGGTCTATTTTAGAGAATGTCCCATGTGCAGCTGAGAAAAATGTATATTCTGACGTTGTTGGGTAGAACACTCTGTACACATTTACCAAGTCCATTTGTTCACAGGTTTGATTCAGTTCTGTTGTTTCTTTGCTGATTTTCTATCTAGTTGATCTGTCTCTTTTGTGTCGATGGGGTGTTAAGGTCTCTCATTATAATTGTGTTACTGCTTGAGTTTCCATTTCTATTAATATTTGTTTTACATAGCTGGGTGCTCCCGTATTTGGTGCATATATATTTAATATTGTTATCTCTTCCTCTTAAAGTTTTCCCCTAACCAGTATGTAGTGACCTTCTTTATCTCTTTTGATCATTCTCTGTTTGAAGTTCACATTGTCTGCATACAAAATAGCTCCTCCTCCTCTTTTGAGATTGCATGGAGTATTGTTTTCCATCCTTTGACTTTCAATCTATGAATTTCCTTTTGGATTAGATTGGCTTCTTATATACAGCATGTGGTTGGATGCTGTTTCTTGATCCACTTTGCCAGTTTATTTCTTTTAATTGGCGAATTGAGGCCATTTACATTAATGGTTATAACTGATATGTACTGGTTTATTTTTGTTATGTTATCTTTCTGCTGCTGCCTCTTTACCTTTCTCCTGTATTTAATTGTTTGTCTTGCTTAGTGTTTTCTTCTGTTGGTATTCTTGAAGTTTTAGTTATTTTTAAGTCTATCTAGAATATCTTTCAGTATTCTTTGCAGAGTTGATTTAGTGGTCATGAAGTTCTTCAGCTGTTCTTTGTCATGGAAGTATCTTATTTCTCCATCAATTTTGAAGGACAGTTTTGCAGGGTACATCAGTCTGAGTTGGAAATCATTATACTTTAGGACTTGAAATACTTCACTCCATTTTCTTCTTGACCTCATTGTTTGTGTTGTGAAGTCTGCTGTGATTCTGATAGGCTTTCCTTTATGGGTGATCTGTGTCTTTTTTCAAACAGCCTTTAATATTCTGTTTCCATGTTGAATTTCTGGGGCATTGATTATTATATGTCTGAGTATAGATTTATTTTGGTTATGGCAAATTAGAGTTCTATATGCTTCACTTATCTGAATGTCAGTTTCCTTTCCCATGTTTGAAACTTTCAACTATTACTTCTGTAAATAGTCTTTTGATATCATTTATGCTGTCACCTTCTTTTTAATTTATACCTTTCAATTTTATATTGCTTTACTTTGTATCATCTTGCAACTGTTGAGTTGTTGTTTCCTGATTCCTTGTTATTTTTGAAAGATCTTTCCTTTCCTGTTCACTAGCTGTAATCTTGTCTTCAGGGTCTGAAAGTCTACCTTCACTTTTATTGAGAGGGTTTTGCCAGCTTTTGATGGAATTTTTGAATTCCTGAATATCTTCTTGAATCTGTTTCGTGCACTCTGTTTCTCTCTTATAGTGTTCATTCAAGGTTTCCATCTTTTTGCAGTACTCCTCGATTTTTTTAACTATGTCTTCTTTCGACGTGCTCAGCACTTCTTATATTACATTTATCATTTCTTATTTTACCTGGTAGACTATTTCTAATCTGAGTTACTTTACAGTTTAGTGGAGCTGTTTCCTTACTTCAGTTGCTATCATTTCAGATGTTTCAGGTTTATGGCTTACATTTCCTTCTGTGTCCATGTCTCTTAGGCTTGTTTGGGAGAGGCTGGAGGTTTGAGATTGCATTTTGCTCTTCCATTTTGTCATTTTCCTGTATTACCCTAGAGAAGCTGAATGCAAGGTCTCAGTTGCTTCCTGAGTTAAAGATATTTGTCTATACTGCAGGGAGTTTCCCCAGTTGAGTGGAAGTCATTAGTCAGGCCTTACAGGTCCCTACTGGCACTCAAAGGTTCCTCAGATGTGGGAAGTATGCTGGGCGGGCCTTCAGCATGCCTCACATGGTACTGTGAAGCCACCAGCTGCTTGAGGTTGCTGGTCTGACTCTACCAGGTTCTGAGTGGCATATCAAGGCTAAACAGCTAGATGGAGTACATTATGCAGGTCTTCAGCTCATGTCACATGGCACATCAAAGGTCCACAGCTGCTTGGGGTCCCTGGGCAGGACCCTACCAGGTTCCAAACAAGATACCAGGGTTGTATGTCTAGATGGGGTTTACTGTGCAGGTCTTCGGCTCACGCCACTGAGCACAGATGATTCCCAGGCCACTCAGGGTCACTGAGTGGGACCCAACCAGGCCCCAAGGGACCTATCCAAAGGTCTGAGGCTCATTGGGGCCCTGAGCAGGGCCCTATCAGGTTTCCAGCATGATGCCGAGATTGCATGGCTGGATGATGGGCTCACTGTGCCTGCCTTCAGCTCACACCACTTAGTGTAGGTGATTCCCCGGGCACTTGGGGGCACTGGGTGGGGACAGTGTAATTGTTTTCTGTGTTTTATGTGCTTTTTCATTTGTTAGTGTGGCTGTTAACCTGTGTTTATGATAACTGACTTGACAAAAAACTTTAAAAATAAATAAACCTCATACTGGCCAAAAAAATCAGTTGCAACCATATATCCTAGAAATAAATAATAGGATTTAAAATATTATACAATTACCATATAATACAATACAAATTATAATACAATTACAATAACAGGATTTAAAATATAATACAATTACCACAATTAGCTAGCGAACATATTTCATCACCTTGTATCCTTACATTATCACACCATGGGAACACTTAAAATATATTCTCTAATTTCAAGTATACATTACAATTACCTACAGTGTATATATATATATTGAAGCATCCAGCTGTATATCTTAAATTTGTAAAGTTTTTAATCAGTTATACCTTGATAAGACGGATTTAAAAATAGCATTGACAGTCACTAAAAACTTTAAATACTTCATTGTAATATAAAACATCTGTACAAAACTTACATGCTAAAAACCACACTCTACAGATGAAAGAAATCAAAGCTCTAATAAAATGAAGAGTTATACGATGTTCATGAATAAGAAGCCTCAACAGTAGAGATGACATTTCCTCCACATTGACGTACAGGCTTAACACAATGCCTAGCCGGTGTCAGCAGCGTTATGTTATAGATATAGATACGATTACTCTAAAATTGATTATGAAATAGTCACTAAAACAATTCTGACAAAGAAAAATAAAGTGAGGGTCATTAGTCTCCCTAATTTCTGGACTTGGGAGGAGGCTATAGTAATCAACACCGTGAGGAATTGCTGCACACAGGTGCATGCTTCAAAGACACAAAACAGAGAACCCAGAAATAGGCTCCCACCAATAGAGACAATGATTTTTTGTTGAAGTTACAAAGGAAATTAAACTGAGGGAAAATAGCTTTGTCTAACAAATGGTGTTAGAGCAATTGGACAGCCATAGAATTAAAAAAAAAAAAAGAACAGGAACTTTGTTCTTTACATTTTAAAAATTAACTCAAAAAGAATCAAAAATAAAAATTAAAATATAAAAGTATAAAATCTCTAAGAAAAAAAACAGAATATCCCTACCATCTAGGGCTAGGTATAGAGTTCTTAAAGTTAGTATCAGTAGAACAATCTATAAAGAGAAAAAAAAATAAATTGAACTTAATCAAAATTAAAAACTTGTGCTCTGTGAAAAATCCTTCAAGGGGATTAAAAGCCAAGCTACCAGGTGAGAGAAAATATTTGCAAACCACATATCTGATAAAGAACTCTCAAATCCCTACAGTAAAAAAAGCTAACAAGTTCTCAATAATGTCTTCTATGTGTGTGATGACTCACAGTTCACAAACGGTCTTTCTGCCGCAGTGTCTCCGTGACCCTCCTGTCAACCTTGACTGACATCCGTGGCCTCGCCTTCCAGATGAGACTTAGAGATTCCTATGCTTGCAGTTCCCACAAGGAGACAGATCTGAATTCTTTGTTCTCTTCTGTAAAAAATACTTCAGTTCATTTTTCACTGTGTGTCACACAAAACATAAAATTAACCATCCTGACCATTCTAAGTGTACACTTCAGTGATGCTAAGTACTTCCACATTATTAATGGACCATCCTCACCACCCATCTCCAAAACAGTTTTCATTTGCAAGACAGAGACCGTCCTCACTAAACAAGAGCCCCTGTGCCTCCCTCTCCCAAGCTCAGCAACCAGCAGTCCACTTCCTGAGTACAACGATTTGACCACTCTAAGTACGTCATATAAGGGGGATTACTGGTATGATGTTATGGTTTCTATCTAGTTGGCCCCCCAAAGCCTCATGTGCTCATAGGTGGCGCTTTTGGGAGGTGATTGGATGGACCATGGGGCACGATATTCACCAGTGGACTTATCCACTGATGAGTTTATAGCTAAATATTACGCTGGGAGGTGGAGCCTGGTCAGAAGGTGGGTGTCACTGGGAGCGTGGCTGGGCAGAATCTCCCCTTCCTCTTCCCTCAACCTCACTGTCTGTTTCCGGCCAGCATGCCATGGACTGTTTCCCCTCTGCCATGTCAGCCTACCTTAGAGCCAGCCAACTAGGGACTCAAATCTCTACACACTGAGTCAAAATAAACCTCCCCTTCCTTAAGTCATGTGTGCCAGGTTTTTTATTCTAGCAAGGAAGAAAGGAATTAAGACATACAGTACACAAACACGGCATCTTTGTCCCTTTTGTCTGGTTTATTTCATCAGCTTTACCTCTCCAAGGTTCCTGCATGGTGTAGCCTGTATCAGAACTCCCTGCCTCTTCAAGGCTGAGTTAAACTCCATGAGTAGACCTGGACTTGAACTAGGATTCACCAGCTCTTGAGTCTTTCTTCCCAGCTGCAGGTGCACAATGTAAATTTGTATAAAACTGTACAGATGGAGGCTGGGGAGGGTACCCAGACTGATGAAGAGGATAAAAGCAAACTGGCTTTTGGGAAAGACACAGCTATAGGCACAGCCCAGACAGTGGGGATCTAAGACCATCTAGGGCTTGAGTGTAGTGTGGGGCATCCAGGAAGTGGACAGGAGTAGGAGGAGAAGGCTGAGCTCCAGGAGTGGAGTCTCCCCTAGGGTTACAAGGTATGTGATTTACCCTTGAGTTCATCTGGCCACCTGGTTTAATGCCACACAGGCATGTAAATGCCACTGGTATTGTCAAGGTACTTAAATATAATAGTTTCTACAAAACTCCTTCTCTTCTCTTAGGTTGTGCTTGGAAAGCACTGAGCCCACAGCCCCCCGTTATGGGCAAGAAGAACCATAAACGTGTGCAAACAGCAGAAGACAGGAGGGGCTGTCACTGTCCTTGTGAATATCAATTCCAAAACGATTCCATTCTGCCACCTCGAGGAGCCATTCCTTCCAAAGGAAATCAGCCTTTCAGAAAATTTCTTGGAAATCTAGTGAAAAAAGCGTGTGTGTCTCCCTCAGATAACGCTGCTGCATTAGAGACATTTAAATAGACCAGCGGGCTGCAGGACAAGGAACGCCCATTTAGGCAAAGTCTGAAAGGGAGTGAGCTAGTGGGGAGATATCCTGGCCTGTGGGGCTCCAGGAAGTCAGGTGGGGTTCCGCAGAGAGGCAGTGCCTGTTCTTCCCCAGTGACAGCCCGAAGTCCTTGAAGGACCTCCAGCATCAGATGCAGCTTAACACCCAGGTTCCTCTCGAATCCTAGCCCCCCCCCCCGGAGGTCATGCCCAGTAACTGGCATCATTTAGACATTTCTCAGGCGATTCCTGGATGCCACAGTGGTCCCCTGGACTCAGTTTCTCCTAAGGGCCAATGCTGCCCGTGGTGACCCCCACTGTCCACAGCAAAGTGCCAAGCCCCTGTGGATGACTCCAAATGGATTTGCCAGTCTTTCCCACAGCCATATCAAGAACACCAGGGACAGACATTGACCAGTCCACAAAGGTGATAGAAAATTGACAGGGTGGTTTCTTTTAGAGAGAGGCTGTAAGACCCAACCCCCCACTCCTCTGGGGGATTAGTGAGGGCCCTACCCAACCTCAAGGAAGGTGGAAGAGCTCAGAGGAGGCTCCCACAGTGTGTGATGTGTGTCCCCAAGAGTTTGCAGGATACAGATTTTAGAGCCAGCTGCCCGAACCTGCAGCCAGTGCTGGTTCAGGCTACTGAAGGACAGGAGGACCGAAGAGGGTAATGTCCCTGCCACCAACAAGGCCCATGCTGTGGGTCTCCTGGGAAGGGAGAAGACAGGATGGTGAGGATAATGACCTGGGTACGTTAGTGAGATCTTGCTGGGAGGAGTAACCAGGGCTCACAGATCAGGACCCCCAAGTATCTGAGGGAGACAGACATCCCTGGGGCCAGCATGGGCCTCTGTCACCCAGCTACAGGGATGGGGGAAAGTTCAGGAAGCCTCCCAAGTGCTCAGCACCTGAGATCTTCCCTGTCACCTTCCTCTGTCCTCAAACCCAGGAGGACAGGTTCCTTGGGATTGAGCAGGAGATGGAGTTGGGGACCCTGTAGGGTACAGACCGTAGAAGACCCAACCCTGCCTCACTGTGGCCCCCTACTGGGCTGAAGGACAGAAACACTAGCATGGGACAAAGATCAGGGTTTGATGATTGTACTCAACTGAACACATGGCTTGCAGCAAAAGTCTACTGAGTGGCTAAAAACGACAAAAGGACCAGAGATCTGATGGGACTTCTGTTACCCAGTATGCAATCCAGTGACTCCACGGGATGCTGAGCTATGCAAGGGGGCTAAGCAGCCGGGAGAGGAGAGCAGCTGATGAGAGCACTAGGGTGAGACCCAGCTCTCTCCCTGATCCCTGGGAACCTCTTGGAAGTGAAGTCAAGAGGAAACTTGGAAGCTGAATCCACATGGAAGTTTCCTGCATGACTGAAAACAAACCTTTCGACACAGCTCATTCCAAGTGCTATGGCTCCAGGCCACACACTCAGGCTCCTACTCTGACAGGCAGAATCTTTGCAGATGTGGCTAAGAAGGGAGGGTGGCCTTTGAAGACAATTTGAGGAAACACACACAGAGAACATCACAGGGAATCTGGGACAGTGCTACCACAGACCAAGGAAGCTGGAAAGACATGAGCTGACCCTTTCTCAGCACCTTCAGAGGGAGCAGGCCCCAGGCAGTGCCCAATTCCCAGACACATGGCCTTCAAAACTGGGAGACAACTGAGTTCTGGGTTTGTGGAGCTGTCACAGTACTCCTAGCAAAGTGATCCAGCAGGTTTTACACATCGCCCCTGTCTTCTAGAGCTTACATTCTATCTACCTTGCTCCACTGGCTGGCTGGCAGTCAATTCTTTCCTGGGAAGAAGTGAAGATGGGCAGGTGGGTGGGTAGATGGATAGAGTTGAATGGATGGATGGATGGATGATGGATGCATGGATGGGTGGATGGAAGATAGGTAGAGGATGGATGAATGGATGGACAGATGGAGAATGGGCGGATGGAAGATGGGTGGATAGAAGGATGGATGGTTGAATGGAGGATGAATAGATGGAGGGTGGATAGATGGACAGATGGACAGATAGATGGACAGACACATGGATAGATGGATATATGGGTGGATGGCTAGATGGAGGATGAATGGATGGGTAGGTGGGTGGAGGATGGATACATGAATAATGGATGGACAACTGGATAAATGGAGGAATAAAATATATAGGTAGATGAACAGATGAATGAACGAATGAATGAATAGGCCTACAGGGAGTCCCCAGAGCCCCCAGGGAGTCTCCACACTGTACCAGAAGCACACGTGCATCCAGCAACGCCTGTGGCGGAACAGACGCATCACGCTCCATGGAGCCCAGCGATCGGCACCTCAGCGGCCAGGAAAAGACGGGTCATCATTTTCTATCAAACTGCCACAAAGTCTCCTGACTGATGACTGTGTCCATCTGTGTTATTTTTCTCACTGTCTATTTTTAATCCTCATGAATAAGGAGGGTCGCACAGGCAGGAGGAAGCCCGAAGCGTTTGTTGCAGTGGGTGCTGGGGCTGCATCTCCCGGGAGAAGACAGGCCGGGCCTTCCACGAAGGATGAGGTCCCCAAAACCTGACAGCCAGGCGAGACAAGCAATGGCAGCAGGAGATGGCTCCCCCATGTCATCTCCACAGCGGGGGCTGCTCTTCTGATCTGAGGGGGCACTAGGCACACAGTCACCTGTCAAAGCAGTGAGCAGCAGACTCACGTCGATCTGTTCTGAGCACCAGGCAGCGTGAGCGCCCGGCCTTGACTCGGGGTCCGGCATGGACGCCCAGGGGTTCAAGGAGGAGCACGAAAAAGCTTCAGGAGGAAACCAAGCAGCTGGCTGGGTGGGTGCCACCTGTCCTCCTGGCAGAACCGGGCCTCTGCACCTCCCCACTCTGAGCCTGCAGGACCTGCAGAGCACGAAGCCGCTGACGTTGTCAGACTGCCTTGGAGGCGCCAAACACTTAACTGGAGTGGTCCCCGGTGCAGAGCCCCCCTGGGCTGCTCCCCTCCAAAAGTAATAACTATCCCAGAGAACCCTTTGGGCAGTGAGAAATCTCTGGAAGCTGCTGCCAGGAGACACCGTTACTTAATCTACGCCTCTCTGAAGCTCGGGATTCATTTGGCTGGGTGTCTGGGGCACTCGGTGCCAGCACGGCTGCAGCTAATAAGTAATTAGAAGATAATTAACATTTGTAACATACAAAGGAAACATCTGGACCTACTGACTTATTAAAACCTAAAAACTTGATTAATCAATTGTGGAGGGAGATAGAAAACAGGCTGGGGGTGAGCGGTTGGCTTTGTGCAGCTCAGCACTCCCCAGCCCACCTCACCCCTGGTCCCCAAGTCGCCCCCACACAAATGTGGCTTCCACTTCCTCCGAGGTGAGGCAGGAAGCAGAGACCCAGTCCTGGCTCCAGCCGAGGTTCTCCTGGGAAAGCCAAGGACGTGGGTGTGGTGTTATCAGCCCCTGCGCATGCCGTTCTCTCCCACTCCATCCTGGAACTCGGGGAGAGGAGGTGCCCTACATGCCAGCCCACGGCCCTCTGATCCTTGGCGCCCCACGTTATCCTCCCCACAGCAGGGCAGACGCGAGATGTGTGGGCGTCCATGGATCTGAGGAGGCTGAACATGCTCCCAAGTGCCTTGGGGTCCAGCCAAAGCATTAGGGTGTTGTTCTCCCAGCTAATCATCCTCCCTCAGACAGGAGAGAGCTAAAATGAAAATCCTGGAGCCCCTGTGCACAAGGGGAAGAGCCAATTAGGGCTGCTGTGATTCTCTCCAGGGGAGCTGAGGAGAGCGGAGAGCCCAGAACCTGGGGCAGCTCCCTGCACGTCACACAAAGCCAGTCCCTGGGCACTGGCTTGGAAGAAAGTTAAGGCCAGCAGGCCTCTATTTCCTCCCTTCAGAGAGAAGCCCAAAGAGAACTTCTTAAGAAGATGCCACAGAGAGGTTCCCACCCCAAGGGAGCCCCTCCTCCCCGTGGCCCTGTCTTCACTTCCTGCTCTGGCCAGGGTCCTGTGCTGTACTTTAAGTGGCTGTCAGTCTGGAATCTGGGCTCAGGGGCCCCTAGTGACTGGTTGGAGAGGTGGGCAAATGATCCAAGAAGAGCCAGTGGGAGGCCTGCCCTGAGAGTTTGTCCCTGCAGCCTGGCACAGGCAGCTGTGTGTCCCGGGGTGAAAGATCTCAAAGATCTCGAGGAACAGGGCCCAGGGCCCTGGGGCACCCTTCATTCCTGACCTGCAGGCCTAAGGGAACAAAGCCAACCCACAGAGACGCAAAGGACGGGATGGGCTGCAGGAGCTCGCCAGCAGCTCTCAGGCCTGGGCTCCGCGGGTTCCACTCTGTTTCTTCAGTTCCTTGTCCATGCTGATGGCCACTTGGGCTGCGTCCTTGACCTCCAGCCACAGTGGGATTTGGGCCACCCCACTGGAAAGGAGAAGAAAGAAAGAAATAGTAAATCCTCAGAAGGGTCCCTGTGCTTTGAGCCAATTCAAAAGACCAACAAACTCGCAGGGAAGGTGTAGTCTACTTAGAAAAGCAAACCGTTTTAAATATTTCCAGGCTGACCTCCCCTGCACACACCCCGCTGGAGTCCTTAGCCGAAATCCTCTTCCTCCGCCACCAGCAAGTTCCCCAGCAGAGTCCCCTACAGCAGGCTTCTATCTACGCCACGTGGATGAGCAGACCCAACACAGGGCTTCTCGGGAGGAGCTACAAGGTATCCAGTGAAGAAACCCCCATTTCCACAGATCCAGCCCCAGGACTTGGGGTGCAAGGGCACCCTCACTGTGGGGATCAGCAGCACCCACCCAGGTCCAGAATGCTGAGAAGCAAGCAGGAAACTGAGTGCATGCCAGCGAGCCAAGCAACCAGCAGCGCTCCCTGACCCCTGCCCACACCACCAAGGGACAAACACAGGTCCCCTGGTGTCTCAGACCTGTGATCCTTCCACCACCTGCTGTGGGGTTTTTCTGGGTCCATACCCCCATTCTGGCCTCTCTCCCAGCGTCCCATCCACCGCCCCGTTTTCAATCACTGGCAGGCAGGGTCACTCCCCCAGCCCCCTCCCTGAGCCCACCAGACTGGCACGAGAAGTCCAGGGTGGTGTGGCACACTCTCAGCCAGCCGGCCCTGCAGGGAAATTGGCTGGGTGAGAAAACTCAGTTACTTAGGGCCACGAACCTAGTAGGCAACCAATTTGCGGAGAACTTGTCCTTAACTTGTGCCACCGGCAAGGTCTGCGTGGGCAATTTGGGTCGATCAGCTTTTAAATTACAGACGGCCGCATCAGTCCGTCAGCACCACTGCAACTGAGACGGAACGGCTCGGGGCTGAGTGACAGTTCCAATAAGTGCGTTCCTGCCAGGAAAACAGCATTACCACGCCAAGGTACTTCAGAGGGTATTGGACTTCAGGAGAAATAAAATAAAAGCAAAATAGCTCTGGCACTCCTGGGTGCTCCGCATCACTGCCAGACGCAGTGGGGAGCAAAGGAACCCGTCATCGGATAAATACCCCAGTGTCCTCTACCGGGAGGGCGCGCGTCACACTCGCCAGCCACCGGTCAGAGCCGGGTTCTGATGCAGGCAAAATCTTCAGCCAGCAAGCACAGTCCTCGGGGTCATCTCGGGCAGCCTTCTCCCTCCCAGCCAGGGAAACCGAGGACAAGGTCATGCCATAGTTCAGGCTGATGGTCCAGATGGGGTTTGCCTGGGCCAGCATGTGACTGCATCCCCGGCACAAGATAAGGTTGACAGACATGTGGGAGCTCAGGGCGGTTAGGGGGATTAAGCACAGCCCAAAAATGTCCCCAGCCGGCCAGTTCCTACTGCAGTAAGTGTCCCAAAGCCTCCAGGCCAGGGCTGAGCTCCAGGCTGCTGGTAAATAACCAGAGCCGCTGATTCCTGCTCCTTCCTCACACCACGGGTCCTCATCACCCAAGCCCCATCCTGCTCTTTCTTCCTAAAGCAGGCTGCTGTGAAACTCCAGGGCCAGCCACAGGGGGCACAGCTCTACCTTGCTCACACGGCATCACTGGCCCCAAAATGCCACCTGCAGGGAACAAGGCCCAGTAAATCTGTCACATGGGCAGACGTGGCTGGGAACCCAGTGAGAGACCACTAGATGTAACTCAGAGGCTCCTAACCCTAACCCTAACCATTACCCATGGGCAGTCTTGTCTTCTCTTCCAGGAAGACCCATGATCAGTCGATTGGACCTCCAAGGTCATCACGTCACACCTGGGTCCTGGATCCCTTCATATCTGGCTTATCTCACCACGCTGCAGAGGAGGTGGGCTGTGAGGGTCCTCTCTGCATCTGTGCATCCTCTTCAGCAAAACCCAGAAGGGAACCAGACAACTGTCAAGGCCCAGGAGGATGAAGTCAGTCTAGACAAGTCTCGGATGAGTCTCTGGTGATCTCTGTGTCCCGGCTTTGCAGCCCTGCGGAGGAGGCAGTGGGAGAGAAGGCTCGGTGGGTCTTTGGCTGAGGCGGAGGTGTATGCTGGGCTCATGGCCCTGCTTTTCCTAAGGGCTGGGGTTGTGCCTTGCTGCTCTGCACCTGATAGTCTTCTCCCGAGGCGCAGATCCAACACCACGAGCGCCCCTGGTGAAGGACTGAGCTTCATGCAAATGCATTCATGCCGTGGCCTCTCGTTCCGCTCCCTCCCTGGACGTACCTCCATGCTTTTGCCATGCATGGCAGCTCTTGGTGATGTTTTACAGCTGCCTTTTGGAGTTAGACAATTGGAAGTGATATTCCAGGCTGCAAGAGCCAGGACCTGGATCAATGCAACAAAGAATTTCTAATCCAAGCCGTGCAGGACTTCTGGGGTAGAGACGGTTTCTGAAGCAGCGTCTCTACTCACCCTCCTGGCTCAGCCTGGCCATCATTCAAACCAGTCCAACCCACGGCAGGAAAACATGGCCCACTGATGTGGGAAGACCGCATGCCTTGTAGGGACAGACAGTGATCTTCGTCAGATGGGAGGACAGCCGGCCAGGGAGCAGGGGTGACCAGTGGGCTGGTTCTGACTGGTGATCACCTTGGTCTGTAGGAGCTAAGTTACTGCAGACGGCTCATCTCCCCTGAATCACATTCAAGGCAAACACCTGGAGGTGGATGCATGTCCTGGCATGGGACAGACCGACTTAATAAGTTGGGGACCAGAAGCCCCTAGTCCTTGGCTGTCCTATGAGAGCATGAAATCTTCGTAATTGCTTCATTCCTTCTGAAAACCCGGCACCCTCCCGTCACAAGCTCACACCTGCACATTCCTGTGTGCCAGAAGATGAGCTCTCACAGGTTCTGGGGACCAGTCCGTGCAGTTTTGGGGGTTTACTTCCAGCCAGGGAGGAGCGAGCCTAGTGCTTCCAGGGATCTGTGGGAATCTGTCCCTGGTTTCACAGGAGGAGACCGAATGTCTTAGTCACTTCCTTGTCACTGGGACAAAATGCCCAATGCCCACAACTTAAAGGAAGAGAGGTTTGTTTAGGCTCAGTCCAAGGGCAGCTGGCTCCATGGCCGAAGAGTCTGGGTGGGGGGAGCTGCTCAAGCAGTGACAGCCAGGAAACAGCAAGATAAGTGGAAGCTGGGCAGGGAAACGGACCCTTCCAGGTGCACCTCCAGCGAGCTGCCTCTTCCCCCCAGCACCCTCTGCTCACAGCGTACTTAGCTATGCATCCAGAGGTGGATTCCTCCACTGCTAAGTTTAGTGTTCCTTGATTCCTTGATCACACAAAAGCTTCACCTCTAAACAGATGTGGGTTTGAAAGACACTTTGCTTCTAACCATAACACTCCATCCCTGGCCCCCAAAAGATTCATATCCACCCAATTACAAAGCTTTAATAGTTCTGGGATTGTCAAAAAGTCCAAGTTTAAAATTTCCTCTGAGGCTCAAAGCAAATCCTTCACTGTGAGCCCCTAAAAAAATATAAAAGAATAAATATTAAACACTACTGACATACAGCGGTGCAGGGTAAATATCCCCATCCCAGACAGAAGGAAGAGGAGGATAGAAAGGAATGGGACCAAAGCAAGATCAAAACCCAGCAGAGCAAACGTGAAATCCTGCAGCTCTGTGTCCAGCAGCCAGGGCAAGCTGCAGCAAGACGAATGTTTGTTCCAAAGGCTTTGAACAGCTGCACTGCTGCTCACAGCTCTCACAGCCTCTCCCAGAGTGGCTTTGTTCACCACCTGCAACCTTCCTCGGCAGAACTTCTGTGTTCCTGGCTTCCATGTACTCTTAACTTCTCAGGGCCGCATTCCTGGCCACCAAGGCCTTCTTCTGAAATATAGGTGGAAGCCTCTCTTACCCCACAACTGTTGGCTTCTGCATGTCTGTAATACCATCACCATATGAAAGGAACCACAGCCTACACATGGAGCAGTAGCCAGGCTCCCTTAGGCCATGGCTGCAGAGGCCGCCAAGTGCCTAGATGGTTAACACTGTGAACCAAATCCCAAAGAATCCATTTCCTAGCCAGCCCTTCATAAGCAGGGCACCCTGGGGCTCTCTCTTCAAAGTAGATTTTATTAAAAAATTTGCCTTTACCTTTTACACCCTGGAGCCAGAGAAGGGTGGTCTTACTGGTTCTGGAATGCTCTCAGGCCATCCTAACTATTGTCTTAATGCAAGTTCTTGGCTTTTTTAAATGTTAATATCTTTAGCAACCAAGCTCTCCTTTGTGTCAGCTTTGCAGGTGCTTCCTTTCCGGTGAAACTTTTAAGTCATTCAGCTGTGGTCTTGTTCCTGATTCTCAGCCTAAATCTAGTTAAAATTCACTAATATCACCCATGCCACAGCCTGAATATTGGGCTGTCTTAAAATTTAAAACTAGTCTATCACTCTTAATCTCATTACCCCACAAAGTCTCAGGACATGGGTAGAACCTAGACAAATTCTCTGATAAAATGTAATGCATGTAGCCTCCAACCAGTCTTCTAGTGGAGGAGCAGTCCCTGTTCCCAACTGAAACTCCTGAATCTGGCCTCTACTTTCCATCAGCATCCTGTTCTTCTCAATGAAGAACATTCTGTTCTGGCTAAATCTCTCATCAAGCTCAACTTGCAGCCCTCTAAGACTTCCTTAACCAGCATCTACAGAACTTTCCGTATCTTCCCACGAGCTGATCCCAAAGACTTCGGAATCCCATGGTGAGGTGTGATCACGGCAACACCCAACTTCCTGGTACCAGAATCTGTCTTAGTCACTCTCTTATCACTGTGACAACATACGCAACACCCACAATTTAAAGGAAAAAGAGACTTATCTTGGCTCACATTTTCAGTCCAGGGCGGCCTAGACCAAGGCAGGAAGATGAAGGAAGGGCCTGGGTGGGGGCCAGCTCTTCTGTCACAGTAGGGGAAGCAGCAAGAGAAGGGGAGAGAACTGGAGAGGAAGACAGGACCTTCTAAGTCACAGCCCCGGCATCTACCTATTCCACCCTGGCCCCCCAACAGCACACTTAGCTCTAGATGCATGGGTGGATTTGTCCACTGATGAGACTAGGTCCCCCATGATCCAAAAGCCTCACCACTGAACACACAGGCTTCTGGGAACATCTTAGACCTAACTGTAACGCTGTGGGTGTATGGGATTGAATCAGCTGGCCCAAGGTTACCGCCCTGCTGAGGGCTGGGCAGGATTACAGCCAGGCCTGTCCCTGGCTCATTGCTTCTCACTTAGCAGCCCCCATATCCTCATCCTGCCCCTACTGTCCAGGGAAGCCCCCCATGCAGAACTGACCCATCTGCTGGACACCCACAGTTGCCTGTCTTTGGGCTGACCAGGCCTGATGGCCCTGAGTCTGTGGAAGGAGGTCTCCGGTGCATTGCAGACCTCTGGAAACACGCATTAAGGGGACTGGGGACTTGTTTAACTGGATAATATCAGCACACAGACTTGAAAGTGACCACCACCGAGGGAGAAATTTGTTACTGCAACATTCCCTAGAAATAGGAGACGGACACCCTACACGGGGCCACACGGCCAGCACCAGAGAACAGAAACAGCCGCCTGCTCTGTGTTTTCCCCAAAAGGATGAAGGGAGGCAGGTGAGTAGCCTGCTGGCTGAGGTTTGGTTCGTGTGACAAATTCAGGCAGCTCTGGACAGAAACCTGTCGGTGTCTGCTTGGCCCCGGCTGAGGTGCTGGGGCAGGTGGAGGCCTCCTGAGCTGTCGGCTGTCTCTGAGAACTGGCTGAGCTGAGAGGGGTCAAAACATCAAAATACAGAAAATAAATGACACAACTCATTCACAGCTTTCTAAAATCAGCCCAAGGAGGTCAGTGTGCCACCACTAGCGTTTGCAGAGGTTTTGTGCGAACAAGAGACCCTTTCTTCCAGGGGGACCAGCACAGCGCCTGGTGAGCAACGCAGGCTGGATTTTAGGGCCGCTCCCCACCAGGGGCCTGCTGCAAGCAAGCTGGGGCCCGCCTCTCCACACCCCCAGGATAGGCAGCGTCACAGCTCCGAAGGCGCCCACAGGGCCCACAACTCCGGGGCCTGAGTCCCACGCGCTCACGCTGGCCTTGCACACAAGGCGTGGCTGTGTTTCCCCCCCCCCTGGGGAAATGTCTGCCCACACTGCAGCCGGGAGGCAGCCGCAGAGCAGCCGGTGATCTCTCTGGCCAAGGGCCTGCTCAGGCTCCCTGAAGAGCTGGACAGCTCCCTGGGAGGGGAGCAGGTGGAGCAGGGTGCCGTGGGGCTTGCCTGGTGACTCCGCCCCCAAGGAGAAGGGAATGAAGTGGTGTGTCCTGCCCCACTGGTGACTGCTCTGTCATGGGCAACTTCAAAGCAGAAAGGACAGCAGATTGGAGAACATGGCTCCGCAGCCTACAGAACACTGCAGAGGGCAGCACGGGCATCTCTTCCCGCCCAGCCCCAAAGCTCTCGTCTCCCAGTGGTGAACCTGGAGCCTTCCTTCTGACAGACACCCCCAGCCTTTTTTATTTTGCACTTTGACACAGGGTCTTTGCGAGCTCACTAAGTCGTCTAGGCTAGGCTTGAATTTGCAGTCCTCCTGCCTCAGCCTCCCGGAGTGCTTCGAAGACAAGCCTGTAACACTTGGCTGCATCACACACTTCCAAAGTGAGACCCTGCAGGCAGCTCTCCCTCCACCCGACCGCCCAGTCTGAGATACCCTTACCCAAATCCACTGTGGACTGTGGAAAGCAAACACTGAGAGAGCTCTGTAATAAACTGCACTTTCTAAGACACATTTCAAGAGTCCTGAGGGCCCAGAGGGAGCCTGGGAACCTCAGATTTGAACAGAACCAAAGTCGCCCCCTGGTCCCACAGCCCATGGGTGTCTGGGTTGGGGTTTCCAGGTGGCAGAAAGGTCATGCCAGGGCTGCCATGGTGATGTACGACCCTCTCCCCACCCCACACTGCGCCCTGGAAGGACCCGCCTTTGCCACCTGAATGCGTATCTGTCCCCTAAACCACCCCAGCATTCCCACTGGGCATCAAGAAGCAGAAGCAGGACAGACATCAGCACCGCCCCAAGAAGCCTTCCCTGACCTCTCCACACAGAGACGAGGCATCCTCAGGCACTCAACATGCTGGGCACAGCTGTGATGCCCTCGACATGCCCCAAGGTCTGGCAGTGGCATGGCCCTTTGTTGGTGTGCAGGAAGACACAGCCGGCGTCCTGTCACTGTCTGCTCACTCCCCTCCACAGGCAGAGCCAGGGCGTTCACTTCAAACACAGAGCTCAGAAGGATGCTGCCCACCCTGAGCAGGGAAGTGAAGACTCCTGTAGTCCTGGTGGGCACAGCGACAACAGCCAGCCCCAGAGGTGAGACCTGCAGGTCCCGCCAGGTGCTTTTCCCGCCTCAGTCTGCCTGTGTTGCCCCTGTGTATGACACCCACTCGGAGTGAGTCACCCAGCTGCCCAGGGACAGAGGTCACTGGCTCTCCTGCGGACCTCCAGCACCCCATGCTGGAGAAGAGGAACCCCAGGCTGGGGTCAGAAACGGAGGCCATGGCAGACCCATGGGAAGGCTGCCCTCAGGCCAAGATACTGAACACGGGTGGAGAGGAGATATTCGTGAGAAGCCCCCCAAGTTTCCGGGGGCAGAAGCTCAAGCCCGCCACAGCCATACCTCACCTCAGCACACGCCCCAACCGTGTCCGACCTCGGCGTGGCAAATCGTTCCAGGACCGTGATTTGTTTTGATGGACTGATTATGTTTCATTAAGTGTCTTTAAACAATTAATACCTGCAAGACCACTGGAAATCATGGCAATTAATTCTAAATTAAATGCCACTTTGAAATTTCACTTCTAGCTCTAAATTAGCTGTAGTCAATTCTGTTTGATTGAACTAAACTGGTATTTAAATTTTAAATTGTAACCAGGGACCAGATCAGAAAATTCAGGAGGAAGAGGACAGGCTGGACAATCACTAAAGGATAGGGAGAGAGAGAGAGAGACAGAGAGAGAGAGAGAGAGAGAGAGAGAGAGGCGTGAGCTCACCTGTGCCCACACACACCCATGGGCTTTGGTTCTGCCTGCTCCATCCCCTCCCGTCCCTTTGGATATTAGTTCTCTGATCTCTTCTGGGAACCTCACTTGGAGGAATGCCCATCCCTATCCTGGGTCCAGGTGTGAACATGTGACTCAGACCAATCAGAACGCTGCTTTTCTCTAGCTATGGTGATTGGCCTGAGGATGAGCGTGTGATCCAAGCTGTGCCAATAGATGCCATTTCTCAGGGCCAGTGGAGAGAGGGCGGCTGGAGCGGGAGCAGCCATACTGCCTCCGTGAGGGCCAACAGAAGGAGCAGAGCTAAAGTGGGAACAGGAGAAAAACGGTCCTGGAGGTGTTGGCCGAGCTTGGAGACTTATATCACAGCTTCTTACTAAAGCATGGGCCAGGCAGTGCTCTGCCAGGAGGAAGTTTGAAGTGAGGACATTAATTAACTCAGCTTCCTGGGACCAAGCCAGGGTCAGCCGGCACACGCGTGGCCCTCGCGGAGGGGAAGTGAGTCCTGCTGAGATTTCACACCCCGAGGCCTCACTTAAGCCATTCTGACTTGAACCCCACTAGCCTGACACAGACAGAGAGCCACAGTGTGTGCTGGAAACCACGAAGCCTGCATTGGTGGACTCGGCTGTTATTAATTTGACCCTAAAAGGTACATATTTATCGGGTTCCACACGTTGTTGCAAAACATGCATCCACTTTGGGAGCACGGAGGCACTCTGGTCTCCCCGAGGACTTACCTTTTTCTGTAGAAACACTAAACGCCTGCATGCTTGGCAGATTTTCAAGAAATATGTTGTCCCCCTGCAGCACTGTGGATCTCTCCACCCCTTCCTCTGTCTCAAATTTGATGTCCTTTGACCGACACCTGCCAGCCCCTTGATAACCACCATCCTGACATCTGCTTCTGGGAGTACGGCTTTTTTAGTGAACCAGGTCACTCGGTCTTTGTCTCTCTGTGCCTGGCTTCTGCGCTAAGCGTGATAGATCCTCTGTGTGCTAAGTTTGTTCATTTTGTCAAAAATGATGGGGTTTCCTCCTTTTGAAGGCTGAGTAGTATTCCACCATGTGCACAGAGCACACTTTCTTGGACACAGAGCTGCATTCTGTTGTTCAGCCGCAGGCCTGCTGATGCCTCTGGGAGTGCTGGTTTCCTTTCCCCCAGCTCCAGACCCCAGCGAGGGGCTACTGAGAGCCTTGGGCCCTGAGGCTGGATCTGCACATGTGTTCACCATGACCTCCAGCCTGGGGGCTCGGCTCTTTATCTGTGTGTGGGGAGGGTTGGGGCCTCTCCCTGGCCAGCTAGTCCCGATGGACGCTTCTCCCTGGTCTCTCTGCAGCAGGGGAATCCAACGGCCATTTCATGCCCATGTCTAGTCAGCTGCATTGGCCACACTCTCCTGGGGATAAAGGAAACAGGGACACGACTGGGACACTGGATGACAGAAGCTGGCTGGGTTTGCTCGCCATCGAGCTCAGCAGGTCTGAGCACACAGTTCTCCTTGTGGCTTCCAAGCCGAGCAAAACTATACCCGGCACTGAGTGAGATAAACAGGGGCTGCTGAGGCCCCCCTGCTGGACTTCTCCAGGTAGTAAGGGGACAGTCCCATCCCCACCTCTGGGTCTCACAGGTGCCCCCCTCTGCCCTGGACCAAGGCCACATTCTGGGCCACACTCAGTGCCACATGCAGCCCATGCCACAGCCCAAGTGTTCCCTGAGCAACGCATCACCGCCATGGTCCAGTGGACACCCCAGCCCAGCCCTGGCATCAACGTCAGCCCTGGACCTGCTCCCTACCCACACTGGTCCTGGGGAGGCAGCAACCTCCAGTCGCACTGGTCAGGTCTGCTCCTCGCCCACCCTCTGCTTCCTCCTATGGAAAAGGCACTGGCGATACCATCCCCCTCTGTGCGATTGTTGTGGTCACACGAGCAAAGCTCAGGGTCAGCACTGACGTGGTGCAGAGCTCAGCACTTCACCAGCTGGGCGCCAGGCGTCTCTGTACTCTGGTAGAGCCACACTTCCAGGGAGCGGCCACCACCAGCCCGCCCCTGGTGTCACAGAGGGAGAGCAGGTGGGCCAGGGCAGGAGCAGGGATTCTAGACCCTGGACCCAGTGTCTCATGGGGCTGCTGGGCCCAGCTGGGCAGCGGGCGGCCCCTACCTGCCTGAGAAGCTGGAGGGAGCCTGGGATCCCCGACAGTGGGGGTCTTGGGACCTCCATGTGGATGCAAGTTCAGGGAGACGCCCTGCAGTCCAGGGAGGGCAGTGCATGCCAGGCCAGGACCCCTGCCAGCTGATGCCCCCTGCCATTCATTAAAACCTGAAAATGGAACTCGGGAATGTAATTAACAATCCAAGTGCAAAGAATGGAGGTTTGTGGATTTTTTTAACACTTCTATAATCTTTCATTAACAGCTACAGTTTTAGGTGGCTGCACATAAGTGGTGGGAAAAATAATAGAAGCGACATCTCTGGAACTCAGTCCCCCCACTGTCGGCAGGGTGACACTTCCCCAGAGGAGGCCCAGGTTGTGATTTAGGTCAAGAAGCCCCTCAAAGCCTCCTGCACTCACAGGCAGGGAACAGGAAGTGACTGGATCGTGGGGGGTCCTGTGTGCCCCTCTAACCCTGCAGTGAGGAGGTGGGGCATAGCCGGAAGAGGCGGGTCCATCTCCCCCATCCCTACCCATGCCCCTCTGAGGTGCAGCGGCAAGTCCCAGAGATGGCATGCAGCTATCCAGGTGGCTCAGCTGAGAGGAACCTCAGAAGATTCTCTACTGGCATTAAAATCCACTCACTTGCCAGCCTCTAGAGTCCCCACCCATGGAGCAGGCACCCACCTCGAGTTGGTGGTGCTGCATGATTGCAGGCCACGGGCCCTGGGGCCCAAGGTGCAGGCCAAACCTTGAACAGCGTCCAGCAGGACCTGAGGTCCTGACACCTGGCTCTCCTTTCCCAGCGTCCTCTTCGTGTGCCAAATCCAAATCCACAAGCACTGCATTTTAATTGGGATGCTTTCTAAGGGGCTCAGCTATGGAGTTTTAGAGAGAACAAGATACCACATTTTTAAAAAGTAAATGGTCGGGATCAATGGATGGCTGCAGCTGTCCCCATGTAGGTGTGACAGCTGCGGCCAGCTGTGCCCAGCTATGCCCACAGATTGGGGGCAGAGGTCTCCACAGCTCTATCCCAGTCCATGCCCTCAACCCGAGGGCCCCTCTGCAGTCTCCATTGCATGTGGTGGCTCCAAGCCAGAGGCCAAGGACAGCAGGACACAGGGGGACTTTGGCTTCCCACAGTCTCAGGACCCGGACCACCGCTGTGTGCTGTGCGGGAGCTGAGGGTCCAGGGAAGCCGGCGGGGCCTGGGTCAGGCTGTCCTGTGGGGTTTGCTGAAATCAGTCCCAGAGCCCTCTGTCTCACCCCAGGGATCCCTGTGCCCCCCCCAAGGTCCCTGGACTTCCTTGGGACACTGTCTGCTCTCTGTCCTCTCTCCTGCTTGCCTCCCCTCAGGTGTGCAGAACACACTGGACACCACTGTGTCGTGCGCCCAGTGGGTCCCAAGCTCGTGAGTGCTGCCCGTCCAGTGTCCACTGCCTGTCATCCTGGAACATCGTGGCTCTCACCTGAGGGCCAAGGGGCAGGTCTGAGGCTCCCTGCTTGGGGCTCCCAAAGGACAGTGACTCGAGGATCAGTGGGCAGCGCCTCCTCACACTGAATGGTGCCACGTCTACCAGCTGCTGGCACCCCAGGAGCCAAAGCAAGAAGGCAGAGGGCAGAGGGAAGAAGGGCACGGCGCCGGGTGCCCACCACCCTGCCCCTCACAAAGCCGCCTCACCACGGTCCGGCGGTGTTGGGACAGTGGTGGTGACCATCGAGCTGCCGTGCAGCAGTGGGCAGGACCCCAGGACCTGAAGGGCGGGAGCGGTGGCCAGGCAGAAGGAGGGGCAGTGTCCAGGCAGCAGGGAGAAGGTGGAGCCCGCCCGGGACGTCCATGCCGAGGGCTCAGAGGGGAGGGGAGGGAGCAGGAAGGAGAGGGAGAGCAGGGCCCCGCAGGGACCCCTGAGGACCCCAAGGTCTGACAGAGAGGAACGACTTGTAGGGAAGGAAGCTGGGGCCCGAGGGCCGAGGAGGAGGAGGAGGGGAAGACCCCGAGAGTGGCGAGCACTGCAGCAGGACGCCGGTTTCCATGCCCCACCCAGTTCAGTGAGGAACAAGAAAATAATCCCCTGGGAGCACAGCCCGGGACTGCTGTGACTGGGTGTGACCCATCACGGTAGGTCAGCTCAGACCCCTCAGAAAGCTAAAACTCGGACTTCCGTCTGCCGCAGCTGCTTCCCTCCTAGTATCTTCTCTAAAGTTAGAGATGCCCTGATACAGTGACACGTGCACACAGCATTGCTAGCAGCACTGTCCTTAACAGCTAAACGGTAGAAGCAGCCTGAGTGTCCATCCACGGCTAAATGGATACAGAGAATGAATGGGGCATTTACACATGATGGAGTACTACTCTGCCAGAAAGAAAGATAAACTGGAGTCACTTACAGGAAAAAGGATGTGTTTTAAGACCATAATGCTCGGTGAAATAAATCAGACACCGAGGCTTAAATATTGCATGATTTCTCACACTTGAGAAACCCAAAGTATAAATAAATGAATGAGCAAAATAAAAGATAGACAATATAAACTGGGGAGATAGATCTTTTGTAAATGGTAAGGGAGGGTGAGGAGGGAAAGAAGGTACAAAAAGAATTCAGATGCATTATTATATCCATGTAACAACTCTGCACAATGAATGTAATCATTATGTACCGCAAATACTATTTTCTTTTAAAAATCACAATATGCCAATTTGACCAATGTAGAAAACACTCAGCAGATTCATAAAGCACAGTTCTGAGGAGTCTGTGGATGACTGACAGGCTGGCAGCAAACGGAGGAGGAAAACCCGCCCCCTGTGAGGAGGGGCTGACCAATAGGCTCGTGGGCTGGAGGGAATGAAAGGGGAAAGGAGGAGGTGTGTTGGTTCTGAAGAGCGCCAGCTTGCTCGAGTGGACGCGTCCTTTGCTGCCCTCACCTTTGGGCCTCGGCCTCCTGCCTCCTCAGCCCCAACACAGACTCACAGGGCAGCGCCCAGGAGCTGTCAGGCCTGTGACCTTGCTGCGTCCTTGATCCCTCTTGTTCTGCGGCTTCCAGCTTCTCGGGCTGAGCAGCTGCTGGACCCTGAGCTCTCCACACGAACAGCCATTGCGGACTCTCGGCCTTGGATCCTGTGAGCCCACCGCTGACTCTCTTCGTATAATGGCACTCGCATTCCGTATTGATTCTGCCTCTCTAACTGATACATCTGGATAACGCAGATAACTACCCAGCAACGGGCGGCCGGGCGGCCTCCCTCAGCCTGCAGAGACCTAGGGTAAGCTGGGTGTGCTGGTGCACACTAGCAACCCCAGCATCCCGGGAGACTGAGGCAGGAGGATCACAAGTTTGAGTTCAGCTTGGGCACCTTAGTGAGGCCCTGTCTCAGAATTTAAAGAGCTTGGTGTAGTGTAGTGTAAGACCCTGAGTTCAGTCTTCAACACTGCAAAAAGAAGAAGGAGGAGAAGAAAGAAGAGGAAGAGAGGAGAGGAAGAGGAGGAGGTGGGGGAGAAGAAAATACATGTCCAAAGAACAGAAAACTACCTGGCCGTGTCGTGAGCCTCCGTGGAGCTGTGCGGGAGCTGGCTTTGAAACACACTGCAGAATATTTGATTTTTCAGCCACCGTGAAGGGCATGGTACCGGTGGGGACCCAAAAGGATTCTAGTGACCAGAGACTTTGGATAAGGCCGGGGAAGCCCACGAGACAGGCATCTGGATAAATCCCTAATTCCCGGGGCAGCTATTTCCACGGCTTCTCAGCAGCCTCCTCATCTGGACCCCGCCCGACCACCACAATGACGTGTGCGACTATTTGGCCCCGAGTTGCGAGACCGGTCCCAGGAGTAGAGGGGAGCAGCCCGTCCCCAGCAGATGCAGGTGCTACTGGGCTCCGCAGTGAGCTCCGGCCCTCAGTCTCCTGTTGGTCAAGGCCCTGGACTCGGGGACTCTCTGGCTCATTTAGAAACCAGACTCATCGCTTTCAAAGCTGTGCACTCACCATGAGGGCGTCTAAGGTCAATTTCCCAAACGTGACCAGAAGTACTCAGGGAGCGTCAGTGTTTGAACAGGACCGTGGGGGTTAACAGCCCGGCTCCCACAGCGATGGAGGAACTGAGTCCCCCCAGCACAGTGCAGATGCAGGCCGAGACCTGTCGGGTGTCTGAGAAGAGTCTAGCTTGTCAAGCGAACCCCAGGAAAGAGGAAGCAGAGGGGCTGTGTGGAGCGCAGAGGAGGATTCAGACTCCTGAGCTCTCCACGGGGCCCCAAGTCCCCAGCTGCCTCACCCCAAAGGGCTGCCCCAGCCGGTGGAGCCTTCCTGCTGTGGCCCCTCAGGCCCGTGGAGTTTCCAAAGCCCAGCTCACAAGGTGCCCTTTGACTTAATGTACTTACTGTACACATCGTGGCACACACATACATGGTATACACGCTGACACACTCACGTGCATATATATACATGCAGCCAGGTGCGCACCCACATGCAGCACACACACTTTTGTGCATACACATTCATGCACACATGCACAGGTGCCAGCTCACACCCTGAAAATGCAAGCATAGCCCTCTGTCCCCATGGCGAGAGGAGCTCGGAGCTCTGCAGCCCCCGCCTGCTGGCCCAACAGAGCCAGCTCCAGCTCCGTTGCTGACCAGCCACCTGCATCATCCTTGGGCTGTCTGGGTCTTGTACAAGGTGAAGAGCTGGGAGGAGGAGGACCAGAACCCAAGATGGCCTCAGTGGTCGTCCTGTGCTGCACAGGATCTGGTGGGGTCACAAGAGGGTGGCTGGGAGGAGAGCAATCAACAGGATCAGTGGGGGCTGTGGAGCCCCACACAGCACACAGCAGAACCCAGCCATGGGCAAAGTTCCCAGGGTCAGGGACCTAAGGGATCACCCTGGGTCTCTGCCCCTTGACCTCCCAATCAGGCTGCAGAGAGCCTTGCCCTCACTGTATGCCCTGGGTCCCCACCTCCCCTTCCCTTCCAGGCACTGATGGGCATTTGCTGAGCTGGCAGCTGGACCTGAGGCTCCCACCATGGGGGACAAAGCCAGGGTCTGTGACTTCGGGTCCCTAGTGCAGAGAAGGAAGACAGATGGCCTGGACCAACCCAGCCCTCCTCCTGCCTACAGTCCACTTTCTGGGGTGCTGTTTGGGCCCCAGGAAGAGGAGAAAGAGGAGGGTGGTTCAGGAAGCAGTGAGGTAGGTAGGGTGGTAGTGACACCCAGCGCTGGCTCCGCAGGATTTGGACAAGTGGCACTCAGGGCTCCACCTGCAGACCAGGTGTGCTGAGGCTCTTGCCCTGGGGCTGGAGCAGGATGCCCTGACGGGACACAGGGAAGAGCAGGTATTTCAGAGAGGACAGAGCCATGCTCAGTGGGTGGATCTGGGAGGGTTGGGGAGGTGGCCGATCCCCTCATCCCTGCAGCTGCCCAGTCAGCTTATGTGACCTCTGGGCAGCTTGTCCTCAAGAATTTGCAATCTGACCACAAACATTGGCCACCAGGAACCTCTTCGACATTTTGCCATGACTTCTCAGCCCTGCAGGGGCTGCACCAGCCCAAACCCTGCATTCCCCACGAGGAGCCCATGTGGGCACAGCAGCCAAGCCCCAGGGCCTCCCTAAGTCCCTGGCTGTGGGCTAGACACAGTCCCTGAATGCAGAGTCACAACTAAAAATGAGGACAGATGACCACATGGACCCTCTGCTACTTGACAGACAAGCTTGGTGACAGCAGCTGGGGGTCACCCTCTGTCCTGCTGCCATCTAACCCCCAGGAGGGACTGTCCCCTCCTCAGCTGGGTGGTAACCTCAGCCCCGAGGCAATGCTTCCCATCTAAGGACTCAGTTCCCTGGGTGCACAGACGCTGCATCCGGTCCCCACAGAGACCCCCAGAGAAGGCTGGTTTCCTGGAACAAAGCCTCTGCCACCAACAAAGAGTTTAGGGTACAGCAGAAAGACACATTTACCCCGCCTGCATGTGGGCCCCATCCTGAGGCCAGCACTCCCCGCCCCTCTGCATGGTCCCCAGTACTGCACCGGGGTTCCAGGACCCACCTAGCATCAGGACATCTAGGCCTGTCTCCCTCTCCCTTCCGCCCTCCCTCCTCCCCTGTATGTGTTTCATTTTGCTGAAGCTACTTTGACCCTCTTCTCTGAGGAGTCCCCACCAATGCCCACGTGAAGCAGCCACCCACGTGCTCCAGAGCTCCAGTGCCGTCTGCGGCCGAGGCTGACACCCCAAGGCCCCAGAAAGTCCAGGGAGTAGAGTGGACCTCAGCTCTGCCAGCAGCGCAGCCCCTCGCTGTATGGCACCCAGCCCGAACTGAGCTTGGAGTTCCGCACCCCGTGAGATTCAGCCCGGGCCACATGTTGTCACCAAGCAGAAAGAGAAGCACTCAGAGATGTGCACAGACACACACACACACCTATAACCCTCTAAAGCCTCCAGCAGGACTACCCACTGCCAGGCAGGCCTCACCCACCTTCTCCTGGTGCCTCCCTGCCTCAGGAGCAGAGACCCTGGGAAAGATGTACACACGTGCAGGCGTGTTCCGGGGAAGAAGTAAAAACCTTGCTCCTGTTTCCATGGCAACCCAACTGGAGCTGGGGAGAAGGCTTTAATTGGAAGTGCTTATTTGGCTGAAACCCCAGGAATAATCAACAGGAGATTAGAAACATTAAAACCCAACAGGAGCCAGGAAACATCTTGGAGGGGACGGTGACAGAAAGGACAGTCCCCCTGGAAGCCATTGAGAATAATAATAACGATTGTTACACTGACCGAGGGAGTGTGCCCCGACAGGCGGTGCTATCATCTCTGTGTGTTTGTCGTTGACTGCATCTGACAGCCTTTAGGTCTTTGCTCCCGTTTTGCAGACCAGGAGCTCTTTGGAGCTCAGAGAGGTTAAGGAAGTGACCCAAGGCCACACGGGATTTAAAGCAGCCTTGAACTGACTCCAAAAGCTACTGTGGCCACAAGACAGTTGGGTCTTAGGACACACGAAGCTTGAAGCCTTTCCAAGGCAGATAATGGGCACCCTGGGACACCCCCAGGCAGCTCAGCAGCCCACACCCACTCACAGGCTTCAGCCTGGCCATGTAGGCTGCTTTCGGTGCCCTCCATGGACCTGGTGACCCCTGGTGGTAGCTGTGGGGCACTGCACTGTGGCCTGGTTTAATTTCCAACACCCAAGAGGGATGGGGATGGTCTGGGAGGCTGCTTCGGGGAAGCCCTGGGGAGCCAGCACCCAGCACCTTTGCAGAAGGCTGGGGAAGACCAAGGCCCCGGGAAACACTGATCCGGGAGCCCCCCACCTCTGTTGAGGCCATGGCAGGCAGGGGAGGACAGGTAGCCCTGGACATCTGCTGCGACCAGGACTCAGCCACCACTCAGGAGCAAGTGGCTGCAGCCCGCTGGCCTTCCAGCCCCGCCAGCAAAGTCCTGGACTTGGAAGGACTCTGCTACACTGTGCGGGCCAGTGTCAGCCCCTGGACCCCCATCTGGGACCCACAGCCGGGACGCAGGGACATGGAACAGCAGTGAGGGACGGAGCCGCCCAATGGCGGCTGCAGGAAGGAAGGGTGTTTTCACCAAATATGTATCCGCAGAGTAATTTAAATTACTTTTTTTTAAGCAACTGGCATTTACTCAGTTGGCATCTTATTAAATTTCCCCCTCTTGAACTACTCCAATATGCAAGTCACTGTGATTCTAAATAAGAGGACTCACAATCCAAACAGAGAGGGGAGAGGAGCCCCGCAGGCCCGGCCATCCAGCACGAAGCCAGGGTGGGAGGCCAGGGTCGGGGTGGCTGCACCTGGAGGGGGGCTGTATGCTGGTCTGAGACCTGGTACCCCATCCAGACCAACGTCATCAAGAAAGCCTGAGTGGGAGTGGAGGAAAGGCCCGTGGGGTGCACGTGTGCAGCAGGCCAACCCCAGGGTAGGGCCAGGCCTCTGCATTTCTGGCAAATTTCAGATGATCAAGCATCACCAGAAGTGGCTCAGGCACCGCATAAGGGTCCTGGGAAGGGATCCACTGCAGGTGGCTGGGGAGGGAACTACAGGACAGTCCTCAGGGCCACCCAAGGGCCCCAGGCAGCCCCTGCTGTAGACATCCTACCTTAGAGGAAGCTCAGGAGCGAGGAGGCTGAGGGAGGGCACTGAGCTCACTGCCAGTCAGGGCGTCCCAACACTTGGAGCTTCCTTCACCCATGACTGACCCTGGGGGCCCAGAGAAGCCAGGTGGGACCCACAGGACCCTGGAGGACATATCGGGAGGCCACAGCACTGCTCCCACTGGGACGTCTGAGCAGACTGAGGAGCCCGCCCTGCAGGTGGCCCAGGGACCGAGACAGAGGCGAGTCCCAGCGTAATGACCTCGGAGAGGCCAGAAAGCCAGAGCGCGGCCACAGGAGCTCAGAAATGGTTTGCTGTCTGGTGTAAGTAGGACCTCTCCGGCCCATGGGGTTCCATGAACGGACACCCCAGCTCATCCATCCATCCAATGCATCCCAGGCTGGGCTCTGTGCAAGGCCACAGGCCACCTGTTCATGCTTGTGTTCAGGGGCACTGGCTTCTCCACCAGGCCCGGCACCACCCCAACTGGAGAAGAAATGCAATCGCCATGGAAATGAGGCCATGTCTCCCCAGAGCCAAGCGTCCCTGGGCACGAAGGCCTGGACCCCTGTGCGGCAGAGCCTGGCAGAGGAGGCCTTGGCCAGTGCTCCACAAGCAAACATTGCCTGCTGTATACCGGGCACTTGCATCAGGAGCTGAGAACGGCACGGTCCAGAGCTCTGGCCTTTAGGGGTTCAAACCTGGGAAGGGGACACGTGGGCAGGTGACAAGGAGTCCACAGCTGGTCAGTGTCCCTTCTATGGGGCAGGGAGACACAGACAGAGAGAAACAGAGGAATTGAGACAGAGAAAAATAGAGATAGAAAGAGTCATGGATTCATAGAGACACAGAGAAACAAAGACAGAAATAGACAGATGGGGACTCCCGGGTGGTCTCCCAGCAGCCCTCAGAAGCCTGCCCAACCTTCCTGCAGGGCACCAAGAGGGCTGAAGTGGCACGATCTGCAGGAAGAAGGGGCCACGGTGCCACCCATGATTCTGCCTGGCCCAGGAATCTGAGCTTTTTCCTCTTTATGTCTGGAAGCAAAATCCCAGAACAGACCCTGCCTGCCACGGCCCAGCAGCTGCTGCTGGGCATTGGACCTCCTGGTGGCACTGCCCACCCCAGGCTCGGGGTCCCCATGCCAAGCCCTGAGACAGCTCTGAGGCCAGAAGTCTTAAACCCCACGACCAGGGGTAGAGGGTGGCTTGGAGTAAAGACAGCCTAGGACCCCAGGTCCTCAAGGACACTGAGGTTCCAAGTGCAGAACACAAGCCCAGGCCCTGCTGGGTGTGTGGCTCACGTGAAAGGCTCACAGCCGAAGCCAGGGGCCTGCAAGTTGGCACCCAGCCTGAACAACTTAGCAGACTCAGCCTCAAAATGAAATCTAAAAAGACCAGGGACGTCGCTCAGTGTGCAGGGCCCTGAGTGGACCCAGAGCCTCTGATTCTAACACCTGAGCCCCAGGCGTGGTTGTACAGCCCGCGTCCACTGCCAGAGTCCCCTGCTCTACCCTGGAGAGGGAACAGCACTGTGTGGCTGCACCCTGCACAAGCCGGGTCCCTGCCAGGACTGAGGTCCTTCCAAGAGCTACGTGGTGGTGAGCTGTGTCCAGAGGATCTCGGAGGGCTACCCTGGTCCCTGTGCAGGGCCTCATTTGGGCACAGGGTCTCTGCAGATGACCAAGCCGAGGCTGGCCTGAGACCAGGATGGATCCTAATCCCGGAGCCCCTGTCCTTGTGGAAAGAGTTAAGGACTGAGATCCACACAGGAGGCCTGGGTGACCTCTTCAGGGCTTCAGAAGGACCCCGCCCTCCTGAGCCCAGACTTCGCCAGAAGCACAGCATGGTAAAGGGATGTATGTCAGTTAAGGCACCCTCTGCTGCTTACTGTCATAGCTGCCCCACGGGAGACAAGACCAGGGTCTTGACAATCAACAGCGTCCCCTGGAAACCACTGAGCTTGAATAACCCAGCCTCCACCCTATGTGTTCTCTGAAGATGCCCGTGAGGACCTGGTCACACCTAGGATCACAAACCCACCCAAGGGAAAGGCGGGGCTTCCCTTCCCTTGCCCCAGGAGGGGACCCCAGCCAGGAGTGACTCTGGCAGGCAACAAAGATCCCAAAAGCAGCCCAATCCTGGCCCTGGAACATAGAACCTCAGCGAGAGGCCATCTCGCTCCTGCCCAATGGATACTCCCAGGAACGCAGAGGCCAAGGGGGCCCAGGGGCAGCAGCTGATCCCCCAAGACGGGCCCCCCGGGTGGGGAGAAGGTGCAAACACACAGTGCACAGGAGCTGCCAGGCGCACCCAGGATCACAGAAGGTTTATCCAGACCCCTGAACAATGCCGCAAATTTCTGTGATTAAAGAAATTTCTGTGAGCCACAAATTTCTGTGATTAGAGAGGGAACTCTCAGAGCTGGAAGAGCATGAATATTTGCAAATTCCATGCTGATTCCACTTTCCCTAAGCCACTTAAAGAGGTGGCTAAAGAGGAAGCATCCAATTAGAAGCCACAGCTCGCCTGTCACCATTCTGGGGCAAGAGCACCCTCCTCATGCAGCAGCTCCCAGGGGTCACCTCCCAGGCCTGGCCGGGGTGAGGCTCTGTGGCCTCCACCCTCCCTGCGGCAAAGAGGAGAAGGAGCGGGACAGGAAGACAAGAGCAGTTCACCAGATCCACATCCCCAGCCCCTCCTGCCCCGGGGGCCCTGGGTCTGAATCAGGCCCCTGCACGCCGGCACTCACCCTTCCAGTGCTCACAGGGTGACTGGGTGCCCAGAGCTGACTTTCCAGTCAGCTTCAGGACAGCCCTGCACAGGGCCTGGAGCTCGAGGTACCTCAGATGGTGGAAGAAAACCAAATGCACGCTAGAAAGTGTCCACACCGTTTGGCCTCCCAGTAACCTGGCCGGAACCACCCTCGTCCCTTGTCACTTACACCAAGGACACCAAGGTGGGCAGAGTCGGTCAGCTGCTCAAGTTCACGGTGCCCATCCAGCAGGCAAGCTCAGCCTTTGCCCAGCACCCCCTCATTCTTGAGTGTGGAGCTCCCCAGGCCACCACGGGGACCCTGCTCCCTGCTCAGCAGCCCAAGTCATGGCTGAGAAGGAGCTAGTGGCTCTGGGATATGTGGGATTCACCTGGATGGGGGCGAGCTTGGTCCAATCCCCGCGTGCTCAGGGTGCCACCTTAGGCCCAGCTGTCTTTAAACTTCCTGTTGAGCATTCAAACATCAGGCTGATAACACAGGAGACTATGCTGCTTCTGGCACGTGGACGGACGCAGAAGACATTCTAAGTGACATGAGCCAGGCACAGAGGCACAGCATGCACAGTGTCACCCCTGTGAGGCAGCTGCAGGAACTCCAGCAGGCAAAAACAGAGTGACAGCCACTGGACCCTAGGAAGGGCACCGGGCAGGGCGATGGGGCCACTGGATGCAGGGCCCGAGCACAGTTAGTGAGGGGCCGTGCATCCCGCCTCATCCACAACACAAGGGGACCATGGCTCACAACAGCTCCCCATGGCTTTCGTACAGAGCCGGAGACAGGAGCTTGCAAACTCCAGGCACAGAGAATGGTGTTGGAAGAAACGGAAACGCTAATTACCCAGACTTAATCAATACACATTATAGACACATTTTAAAAAATGTTTTATAATTTTAAAACTGACAAGCTAATTGTGCACGCCACACCCCATATAGCTATGTTCTTTACCACAGAAATAATTCTACGCCAAAATCCTAGAGAGAAACAAATGCCTGCTGAGAGCTTGGGGGTCACTAGAGGAAGCTTACCTTGGGGAGATCTCTGTAGGTCTCAGAAAGCCACCTCGATCCTAAGCAGGTGGGCAGCAAGCCAGGGAGGGGCCAGGACACCCAGGCTGGCTCCCCACTGGTCCCACCCCTGATACTTCCCTAGTGATGCTTTTGAAGCTTGGGTCTCAGAGGCACAGAGGAGCCCTCCCTGAGCTGGCCGCAGTCCCCTGTCACTCTCGAGGAGATGGCACAGTTACCAGGCTGTGTGTCCTGCACGGCACCTCTGCAGGCCCCTCTTACCAGGTGCTTTCCACATGTCCCTGAGCAGGAAGTCTCGAATCTACCTACCAATGCCCACAGAAGCCTGAATAAGAGGAACAGGGCCAGACGGGGGCTCCAGGAATCAGACCCATGGGGGCCAGGAGCTGGCGGAACTGAGGGCTGCCACCTCCTCCAAGCATCAGGCTCCAGCATCCCAGGATCGCACCCCAGAACAGGCAAAAGGTGCTGCATCTTGGGTGGGGAGACCAGAGCCTGACCAGCTGCCAGGTCCACCTGCAGGGCAGTCCTGGGAGCCCAGAGCTCTGCCACCCACAGAGCCTTAGTGTGGCAAGAGGAGCTGGGAGCATCCCAGGCCCACATCCACTCTGCATGCAAATGATCACACCCCGGGGCCTTAAGGCACCTTAGTGTCTGGCATTTCTGCAGGGTGGCAGGGCATTGTGATGTCCTCAGCTAAAAGCGGGACGCAGAGCTGGTTCCCCCTGCAGGATCCAGGGTGGAATTCACTCCCTGCCCTCCTTTCCCAGCTTCCACAGCACCAGGGGCTCCTGACCCCCCCCCACCCCGCCTTCTGTCTTCTGCACAGCTCTTTCTCCAATCAGCGCCTTCTCTCCCACTCCAAGGGCCCCGGCACTTACCCTGGGTCCACCCGGGTCGTCCAGGCTGCTCTCTCTGTGGGCTCAGCAGATCCTCCAGCCCCCGTGCGCTGTGTCACTGCACACCAAGGGCCAGGAAGTGTATGACAACAAAAAGCTTCTTTCTCCCCGCGCTGGAGCCTGAAGTCCAAGACCAAGACACTGATGTTTGGGATATGGGGAGAGGAGGAGCGCCCTGTGCTCAATTAGGGAGGGCAGGTGGACAAGGGTCCTAGTTCAGGCCCCAGCCCCAGGGCTCTTAACCCCACACTCCTGAGAGAGAAGACCTGCCTCTTTCCCCTGGCCCTGGCCCTCGCTGGACATGGTCACTATGTGAGTGAAGATGTACACATCTTTGAGGACATTATCCTGCCCACCAATGTCCCGGTGGCACCAGTGACCGGAACGACAGTAGTAAACCCTTGTTCAGCACAGGCTTCTCCCCAGAAGCTGTGTCTCTGGCTGGTCAGGCCTCCAGCTGGCCCTGACCTAAAGGACCTCAGCACACACCAGCCCCACAGGCCTCAGAGAGCGTGGACAGGCTCCGTGACCAGCGTCCAGCCTGCAGGAGTGGGCTGGGACAACCTCCGCAACTCAAAAAGACAGCCACTCCACACCCCGACGGCAGGCGGGGGGCGCAGCGCCTTCCAGGAGGCTGCCAGGGCCCCTGCCGCTCCCCCACGCGGCTCGCACGCCAGGCGCCCGCCAAGGCGAGAACATCGCACCCCAGGAGGCAGCTCCGGAGGTGGATCTCATCTAAACACGCCTCACAGCGCTGGGCAACTGTTAAAGTAACTTGGGGGTTGTTATTACCAAGCAATGGATGTTTGTGTTGGAGATGTTAGAAAACGCAGACAAGCCAAAAGTGGGGAATAAAAATCACCCGGACCCCCCGCCTGCACCGGCAGCCCTTGGCGTGTTCTGCATCCTCTTCCAGGGCTCTGACAAAGCACTGGCTTCTACAGCTTTCCAAAACGGGGGCTCTAAAATGGGCTCCCACTTGCCTTCCTGCTTGGAAAGGTGCGTCTCCTGCTCACAGCTCCCCAGCGCCACACGCAGATGCAGACGAAGAGGGAACTCTGCCTGTCTGCCCCTCTGCTTCAGGTCCCCGGGATCCGGACCCCGGGGCTGCTTTCCTCCAGGTCACACACATGGACACATGCATGTCACAGTCATGCATGCAAACAGATGGACACACATACAATGGTCGTGCTCACATGTGTACACAGACAGACATGCATGCACACATCTGTTCACACCCGCATGTGTACATGCACGTTTACATACACACACATACAAATACGCACACAGAAGTATCCCCCAATATGCACACAGAAGCATCCCCCATCTGCCAGCTGGTGCAGTCTCCTACCCAGGGCTGCCCCTTGTGGGGGCATCTGGTATCTCTTCTCCAGCCTGACGGCTGACTGTGGGCAGATATGACAAGGCCCCTCCTGTGGCCTTGGGCCCCAGTCCTGCTTTCTGGCTGCCCAGGAAGGGGACCCTTCTGGAGATTCATTAAGGACACAAAGAACCACTGAAGTGGTGGCCCTGGCCATGGTGGGAGAGAGCTTCAAGGACTTCCTGGCTGGCCCGACTCAGCACTCCTTGCCCCCAATCTCCTGTGTGATATCCCCAACCGCAAACTGCTCTTCATTCTTCCCAGGGGGTGTCCATCACAGATCAGGACCTAACAGGATAGCACTGGTCAGGACATCTGTGGATGTCTCTGCGGCCAGGCCCTGCCCCACCCTCCTGCCAAGGGGGAGCAGCACAGGAGCGGGACAGCCTCTGACCCTGCAGGTGTGGACAGTGGCAGCCAGGATGCGCTCCCTGGAGCCAGGAAACCAAGGTCCCCACCCTGCTTAGGGCTGAGGCAGGAAGGGGAGACGAGACCAGGTGAGGAGGACTCTAACTCCGTCTGCAGGGGCAGCTGCAGCTCCCTCCATCCCCTCGCCAGCCAAGCTGATGGGAAACCTGGGCTCCCCTCTCTTTTGGGGCCTCCAGGAGACTCAAACCACACGGCCCCTGCCCGCACACCGTCGTCACTCCCTAGGGAGATGTCCAGGGGCCTCAACCTGGACATCAGAACAAGCTTCATGTGCAGGTCCTCTGGCTTCAGCAAATAACCGTAGCAGCTACCGACCGACATCAGCCAAGTAAGCAGAGCCCTGCCCCAGCCCCTGTAGCAGGGAGCCCCGGGCTTGGTGTCCCCTCCCTTAAGTTTTCCCTGTCCTCTCTCAGTGCCCTGAGAGCAGACCAAGCCCTGAATGAGTCCCAGTTCCCATTTCTTCCCCTCCAGATGCCCTGGACCCTCAACCCAAACCTGGGTCAACTGAATGCCCCAAGGAGCTCTGCAGGGCCCAGCCCGGAGGTCACTCTGGGGCTCCGTGGCCAGGCCCTAGCTCCAGGGGCGCTGTCGAGCTGACTGCATTTACTATGGACTGAAGGGATTGAGGGTTATTCTGTAATTACATAAATTTATTTTTATATATTTTTCAATTAAGCTTTTTAGTTGAAGATCATTGCAGATTCCCACATGGGCCTAAGAAATAAGACAGACAGACCACCTACCTCTCACCCATCTTCCCTAGAGGTAGCACCCTAGAGAGCAGCACCCCCCAACCAGAAGGGGGACCCGGAAGCAGTCACCATGCGGAGCACCCATGGCCAGGTCCCATCTCTTTCTGAGATTTGACACCAAATCTGCAGTGGGGCCCGCCCCTTGCTTAGCACCTGGCAGCCACTAATCCGGTCTTGTTTCTATAATGCTGGATGTCACATAGATGAAAGCACACCGCCTGTCAACTTGGGGACCAGCCTCTGTCACTCTGATCTTCTGGGAGGTTCTCGGAGGCAGTCCTGTTGCCTGTACGAGTCCACAGTATGGAAGCACCACGGCTTCTCCAGCCACTGAAGACCACTGGCTGTCTCCAGGTTCTGACTATTACACAGCAAAGCTGCTGCTATAAACGTTCTTGCGTCAGTGTCTATGCAAATATAAATCTGAGATAATTGTCCCGGAGTGAAGTTGTTAGACCATACGACTGTCACGTTTAGTTTTTTAAGAAAGTGCCAAACCATTTTCCAGAATGGCTGTGAAACATTCCCAAAATGGTGCAGTGAAACCCTTTCACGTGCTCATTTGCCATGTCTTGGCCTTCCTTGGGGAAGTGGCTGGTGCTTCCTTTTGCCGGTGTCCTAATGGGCAATTCCTTTCTTTCCTTTTCTCTGCTAGGTTTTGAGAGTCTTTATGTGCTCCAGATTGTAGTCCTTTGTCAGACTTCATGCTTGGCAAATATTTTCTCCCACTCTACCATTTGCCTTTCTGTTCTCCTGACAGACCTTTCTTGGTGCATGTCTTAATTTTGATAAAGCATAATTTGTCAATTTTTTAGGCCTTTTATGAATTACGCTTCTTGGTATCTATTTAAGAACTCTAGCTGGGTGTGGTGGTGCACACCTGTACTCCTAGCACACAGGAGGCTGAGGCAGGAGGCTCACTACAAGTTCGAGACCAGCCTGGGCTACAAAGTGAGCTCAAGGCCAACCTGAACTGCATAGGGAGACCCCATCTCAAAACACACACACACACACACACACACACACACACACACACACAAACTGTTTATCTGCCCCTATGTTCCAAAGATCTTCCCTTATGTTCTTTCCTAAGTTTTATAGTGTTACATTTTACATTTAAGTTCACGACCCAATTTCAGTTTGTTTTTGTATAAGACGTGATATCTAGTTCAAGGTGCAATGTTTTTGCCAACAGATGTCCAGTTGCTCCGTGCCACTTGCTGAAAAGGGCGTATTTCTCCCTCTGCATTGTTCTTGCACCTTTGTTAACAGCCTCCGGGCCTGTTTGCACAGATCTCTTTCTGCTTTGTCTGCTCTGCACCCATCTGAGTGTCTTTCCCTTCACCAGCACATCACAATCCTGATCGTGGCAGCCATAACATAACCCTTGGCCTCAGCCCGGCTCCCCCACTTCATCCTTTTCCCAAGTTTGTCTTAGCTATTCTAGTTCCTGTCCTTAAGTTCAGAATAATCTCGCTCTTATTTCAAAAAGCTCAGTGAGCTATTGATACAAGTTGTACTACGCAAGTCAATAAATTTAGGGAGAAAAGACCCCTTTCCTACGTCGAGTCTTCCCATCCGTGAACAGGGGGGGTCTCGCCGTGTACGTAGGTGTTTTTATCTGTCCATCAGAACTGTGTAGTATGGAACACGATTTTCTCTAGTAATGCGTTTTGAATCCTTTCTTTTTATCTTTGGTGTATCTACTAAAGGTTTTTATTTTGTGTTTACATAAACATCCTATACTGATAGCAGGCTATTTTAATGACTTCAATCACTTGCACAAATTCTACACTTTCTATCCCCCCGGGATGATTTTATGGTATTTTTATATACTATGGTTTGTACTGTCTAACAGAGTTTTACAGCTGTAGTCTTACATTACTGTTGAACAGTATTATGCTTTTAATTTCTGTGGCCGTGTGGCCGTTGCTAGTGTATTGAGACATACTGATTTTTATGTTTATCTTTTATCTTGCAATCCTGCTGAACTCACTTTCTGGTTCCAAAAGTTTCTTTAAATTCCTTCAGAGAGTCTACATATGTGACATCGTCTTCAAACGTGGGGAGCTTTGCATCTTTCTTTCTGTGTCCTTTTAATCCTCTTCTGGTCTTGTGCCCGGCTACATCTTCCAGCGTTATACTGAGTATGAAGCGTGCTTGGCTTCCTCCTGACCCACAAGAGAAATGTGGTCTTTCACCGCTAAACACAGGGTGAGCCAAAGGACCTCTGCAAAAGCTGTTTATCAAACTGAGGGAATTCCCCTTTGTTCTTAGTATGAGTGTAGACTTAGTTCTTATTTTTCTGCATCAATTAATATGTTTGTGTGATATTTTTCTTCATCAGGTTGTCCATACGATAGGTTAAATTAATTTTCAAATATTGAACAAATTTCACATTCCTCAAATGCCTTGAATATGATGTATAATTATTTGCTAATATTTTGTTAGGGGATTGTTTATTCTATATTTGCAAAGTTAACTGAGTTGAAATTTTTGTTTTTTGGGTTTTTGTCTATTTGGTTGGTTTGTTGGTTGGTTTTTTTGTTTGTTTGGTTGGTTGGTTTTTTTATTGTCTGGTTTAGGTATCAGGGTATACTATCTTCATAAAATAAATCAAAAAGCATTCTTTATTCCTCTGTTTTCTGAATGAATCTGGGTTCGATTAGTGTTAATTCTTGTTTAGATATTTGGCAGAATTCTGAGTGAAAGATATTGAGCCTGGAGATTTCTTTTTGTTTTTTCCTTCCCAATTTTTGAAATTAATTTCCTGAATAGGCACGGAACTCTCCACGTGATCTATTTCATACTGGATGAGTTGTGGTACTTTATATTTTGGAGGAGTGGTCTATTTTGTGTAAATTATCAAGTATTTGTGTGAGTGTGGTTTGCAGTTACCCATCTTCCTCTTGACTTCTGGGGGGGTCCAATGGTTCCTTTTGCTCATATTATAATTTGTGTCCCCTTTTCCCCACGTCTTACTAAATGCCTGTCAGTTTTATTGATATTTTCAGAGACCACCTCTTGGTGTCAATAATATTCTCTGTTATTCCCCTGTTTCCAGTTTCATTGATTTTTAACTCTCATCTTTACTATTTCATTCCTTTTGTTTGCACTGGATATATTTTGCTCTCCTCTCTCTAAGTTCCGAAAGTTGGAGCTTACGTTATAGATTTGAGATCTTTCCTCCTTTGCGATAATGTGCATGTGGATTTTGTCCTATAAATAACCCTCTCACACTGCTTTAGCAATGTTGATAATGCTCTTTCCATTTTAACTCAGTGCAGGGTACTTTTACTCCCCTCGAGACACGTCTCTGTTATTTACCCTTCTCTGAAGTTCAACAGCCAACGTCCATAACTAAAGGAGGACTTTATTTGACTGTTTCCAGTGAGTTCAGCCCCAAGCTGATTGACTCCAAGGCAGGAAGGACACAGTGGAAAGGGCTAGAGGAGGGAAGCTCAACTCATGGCGCTGAGGAATCAGAGAGAGGAGAGGAGCTGGGACCACGCTCCCTTCCCGCTCGGTCTCCCAGTGACCACCTCCAACTAAGTCCCTCCTCCGGCTTTCAGCTGTGAATTCATCAGGGAACCCACCAAAGAATCTGTCACATGACGACCCGGTCAGCTACTGCACACATGAGACTTTGAGGCATATCCTAGGTCTAGTCCCCAAGAAGACATCTTTGACAGAAGTGACGTGTTTAATGTCCCAGTATTCGGAGGTTATTTTGTCATCTCTTGCTGATCTAGTTTGACCCTACTGAGCCTGGAAAATACACATTGTGTGATTTGAATTTTTTCACGTACGTTTATTTCATTGTATGTTTCAAGACACCTGAGAAACCACACAATCCACTGCTGCTGAGTAGAAAATTCCAAGCATCACGAGGTCGTGATGGCTGTGGATGGTGTTGAGTCCAACATCTACACCATTGCTGATGTTTTTTGCTGTCCTATTAACTGTTGAGAGATTAAAAACTATTGAGATCTTCAACTGTCATTGTACATTGTCAGTTTTGTAGGTTATCAATCATGGTTCCATCAATTTTTATTTCACTTCTTTTTGTAGTTCTGTTGTTTAATAGGATTCCTAAGTTTCCTTGACAGACTTTTTTTCATTATATAGTGTCTTTCTCTGATGATCTTCTTTGCTCTGAAATCAACTTTGTTTGATATTAATAAGCCTTCCTGTTTTAATTTGGTCGATATACACTGTATTACATAACTTTGTTCTATACATTTATTTTTCAACTTATCATGTAGCTATGTTCAAAGAGAATTTTCTGGGTCATGGGCATGATTGGGTTATGTTGCTAATCTACTCTGCCACATTCTGTCTTTTAATTAGTGCATTTAGATCTTTTGCATATAATGTAATTATTTCCATGTCAATGCTTAATTCTACCATCTTGTTTTATTTTCTATTTACTTTGGGGGGGGGTTCCCTATATGTATTCCTTTCTTTTTCCTCTCTTCTCAAATCCCTCCCTATCCTTCAAACATAGAAACCAGTTGGACAGTCAGCAAGAATCCCCTTTGCACAAAGAATGGCCACCTGTCATTGGGCAAAGCTCAAGACCAGGGAAAACCCAGGGCCCTCACATTGCAAAAAAGAGAGACATTGATCAAGAGGCCATTTGCCTCAAGGCATTAGGTTTGATGGCTAAGGAAGGAAAGAGGAACATTGTCTAATGTGACTCTAAATGCAGCTGGAGGAAATTTTAAGATGATTGTGACATAAATGGGGAGGGAGTGACATAGAGAAGATCTCATTCTGAGGATGCAGGAGCAATGACAAAGATCCCAGAGGAAGCGTGGTCGGAAGAGAAGATGCCCCACATCTGCACTGTGACACCACAAAGCAAAGGTAGCGTGAGAACCAGGGGCTGAGGTGTGTTTAATTTTCCTCTGCACTCGGTGAGCATCGCTGACGAAGCAAGGGTCCTTTGAGGGAACGCAGGAGGCAGGATTCCTAGGCTATGCAGTGGTGACACAGGTCACAAGCGGTGGCATAGCCAGCCCGAGACACGTAGGCCAAGGGAAATGCAGAGGTGAGACGATCTACGTGGCTTCCGGACAAACAAGTCCCAGAGTACCAGGCACTGCGCCTCATGACGACATCACCGTCTTTCTGTCACGTGACACAAAGTGAACCAAGCACGGTGCGTTTAACAACAAACACCAGGAAGAGATGGTGCCCAGAGACCGAACCACCTTCCTGTTCATTGGGCAATGGACCGATACCCGTGCGCTTCCTCTCTACCTGTTACTCTAACTCCTCACTGACCAAACACAGTTCCTCCCATGGCTCGGGAATTTTGCTGCTGATTTTTAAGTTGATGTGTTTACATAGAGAGAAGTAACAAAAAAAATGCCTCTGCCTGGGGCTTTGCCCTTTGGGGAAGCAGCAGCTCTGAGGCCTGAAGAGGCTCCCCCAGGTCTGGCCCCTGGTCTACCCCTTCACCGGAGGGAGAGCTCCATACCAGGGCAGGAAAGGACGCAGCTCACCCGGCCACATGCATGGGCATCTTCCCACGCGGGCAGGAGGGGCTGTGGACCTGTTCCCACTCCCAGGCCAGCAAAGCCTCCCTGCAGCACCCTGGGCAGGAGCAACCTGCTTACACCTGCCGCTCAGTGAGGTGTGCATCAAGAATTCCTTTGCTTTGCTTTTATTTCTGTCTGTTTTGCTATTATTCCGACTGTTTGCAGGAGAGGGGGTGGGCTTCTTTTTATTAGATCCTCACTTTGCATTTTAAATGTGCACATTATGAAAATCAGAAAACATAGCGAAAAGGGAAAAAACTGATCATTTTAACACCCTAATAAAAACATAAAGTAGCTTAAGCCAGAAAATAGAACACAAAAGAAAAAATCAGACACCAACTGGGTTTGAAAGAAGTGTGTTCTGCCTCCTCCTCTGGGCCCAGAGCAGTGCTGGCTGGAGTCACACTTTTCTTGATGACTTTGCCATCACCCCTGGTCCTCCTGACCCCTTCAGGTCTGGGCAGCTTCCAGTCCACTCTATTTCTGCATGGACTGGCTGTGGGCATTTCGTGCAGCAGTCACGCATGACGAGAACCTGCGAGGACCAGCCCCACGCCACAGCTCTGCAAGGGATGGCACGTTCTGTTCCCAGTCAGCCTCCCTCTCTTCCACTCTCTCTCCTAAGACCCAGCATCCCCCTTGGATGAACCCAAATCTCAGCCGTGTCCACACTGCCAAGATCAATAACCCAGAGCCAATCCGAGGCCCCCCGGTTGTTCTGGCCACCCCAGATCAAGTTGTCCAAAGTCTGGGCTTGCCCTTCTGGTCAAGTGTCTCCACCTGGCCACTATGGACATTTGGGTGACAGCCCGTGGTGGTGAGCTGTCCACACACAGCAGGATGCCTGGACTCAGAACTCAGGACCCATGGCCTGGTCATTGCCAGCCAGAAACAGCGGTGGGCAGACTGGGGGGCACTGAGCCCAGGCCGCTCCAGCAGTCTGCCCCATCCTCAGGCAGCAGGGCCTGTGCCAGGCAATCTTCACTGTCCACTGACCACTGGACTCAGAGACTCGGGAGAGATGACTGGATGATGACTTCCTCCTCTTGTCAGCAAACTGGTCCACTGATGCATTTGCAGGGAAATACGCTGCGAGGAGGCGGGGCCAGCTGGAGAAGGTGGCATGGGCCATGCCCTGGAAGCTGTATCTCTCGAGGCCCTGCCCCTGCTCTGCCTCCTGGTCACTGTGCAATGGACACTTCTGCTTCACCACTCCCCTCTGCCATGAAGTTTCTGCCTTAAGGCCAGCCATGGACTGAGACCTCCCTAACCATGAGCCAAATCCAACCTCTTTTCCTCTAAGTTGTGAGTGTTGGGGTTTAGTCCCAGGGCCCCATCCCTTGGGCAAATGCACAGGTGACCCAGGGATAAAGTGTGAGCAGGAATAGCAGTTGTGAGCTCCAGCCAAGCCAGGACCAGCTGGCCAAATGGACTTGTGTTTTATCAAAAGGCAAGAAATGGGTCAGAAGACGACAAGGGGAAGCAGGGTCCACCGCGGGAGGGTAAGTTCCAGCGGAGAGAGCTGGAGCCTCTGCTCGAGGAGACGTAATGAGCTGAGGAGACGGATGCAGGAGGAGCTCAGGGTGTAAATCAAACATTAATCAGTGTAAAGGCAAGGCTCACTAAGGTGTAAATCAATAGTGCTTCCAGGTCCAAAACCTCTGCCCCTGGAAAGCACATCTGGAAACCAGAGTCTTAAATGGCAGGAGAGGGGAACAAAGGAGAGAATTTCAGGGTTGCCAGGAGGCAGTAGAGGCACCCCTGGAAAACAGGGGGAGGTACTGGCTGCCGTGGGTGGGGTGCGGCTGTCTCTGGAGGAAGTGCTCCCCAAAGTGCTGGGCGGCAGACCCTGAGCACGGACTCCATCCCGGCCTACTCCCGGAGATTCCCCACTGGGCCCCCCATTCTGCTCCTCCCTGGAGCCCTCTCTGTGCTGGGCCCCGCCCCAAGTAAGGGTGATTGTGCCTCCAACCTCAGTCCACAGGCAGCAGCAACCAGCCGAGCGCTGTGAGGGGACAGAGGCTCGGAGACACAGGTCAGCAGAGGACGCAAGAGTCCCACCTGGTCTCCACCTGCCACCCACCCTGCCAGCCACTCCCTGCCCAAGGCCCCAGGGTTTTCACCACGCGGGAGAGGACCAGAGCAGAGGCCCACCGGGTCCACTGATGTTCCCTGAGCTGTCCCAGGACCAGCAGGAAGTGCTGGTGTTGACAGCCAAGGACCTGGCTCACCCGGCCCCATGCAGCACCTTGGTCTCCTGGGGCTGCTGGGACAAATGACCACAGTGGGATGGCTGAAAACCAGCCCCTCTCACCCTTGGGGAGGCTGAAGTCAGAAATCCGGGCTGGCCAGGCCGTGCTCCCTCTGAAGGCTCCAAGAGAGGCGCCCTCCCTCGGTCAGTTTCTCCTTGTACCTGCAGCCCCTTGGCTTGGGGTTGGGATGGAGGCAGGGGAAAGCCAGCTCCCCCAGGACTGTCACCGTCCTCCCCACCAGCCTCCACTGACCAGCCAGCCCGAGCTGGCTTTGCGGAGGACCTTTCTGGAGGGAGATGAGGTCGTCTTGCAAGCCTTGGCTGTGGTCTCGCCATGCCAAGAAACAAATGCAGCAGCCTCCGACCTTCTCTGCCTGCTCTAAGTTTACCACAGGGGACCGGAGTCGGGACTGGGCTGTGCCTATGGCCTTTTTAATTTCCCAAAGGACAGGATGTAAAGCAGGACCAGGGTATTTCAGAACTGTCTGTACACCCCTCAAGCAAGGAAAGCCCTTCCCCACCAGGAAGGGCAGGCCTGAAGCTTCCTGTCAGAGGCACCGTTCAGTGGTGTCTTAGCAAATTTTCTCACTGCAGGGACAAAGCACCCAACACCAAGGTGAAAGGAGGGTTAGGTTTATTTAGCTCCCAGTTTGCAGAGCTTTCGTTTCCTCATGGGCTGGCTCCAAGGCAGGGTGGCACGGGGCAGAGGGAAACCATTCGTACCAGGCAGAAAAAGCACCAAGCTGCAAGCCTCAGCGGCTGCTCTTTCTGTCGCCTAGGTCCCATCCAGCCGACCCACCCTCCGGGCAGGTAGCACTCGAACCCAGGCGGGGCACACTTACTCCTGGCACCACTGTTCCATGAATCAACCCCAGCATCACACTCTCTAGACCCAGCCAGCTCTGAGAAGCCCCACCTGTGACCACATGAGTTGTGGGAGGACATCTAGACACAGGCCACAAGCAGTGGTCAGAGGGGAGAGGTGACAGGACATGTGCTATGGGGCTAAGGGATGCTTTTCTGAAGCCACTGGCCTCCTTGGGGGGAGGGGTGCAAGGCCGCTCTGCTGGTATTAGCTGTACAGTGTGTGCTCCCAGAGGGCCGCGGAGAGGGCTCGGGAACGTGGTTAAAGGACAGGGAGGTGGCACTGCCCAGCCCCAGGACAGGGTCTCCAGTGCCCAATCCTACATATCCACCCTGTGGCCCAGGCACTCGGGGTTCGTGGCCGCCCCTGCCAGCTTGGGTAAAGCACCTCCTTGCTGAGGCAAAACTTCCAAAGAGAGACTCCACTTGGTACTGAAGCTTGGGTGCCTGGTTTGTTTCACTCCACATAATATTTTCCGGGTGCATCTATGTCTCCAGTGCGTTATTCTCCACAGCAGAGTCATATTCCATGATACACAGATACCACGTTTTCTCTCTGCAGCCTGTTGGTGGGTATACAGGCTGCTTCTAGGGTTTAGCTGTTATGAATTGTGCTGTTATAAATGTGCGCAAAACAGAAGCGGACAAGGGGATGGACCTCTTGCAGTAGGGAAGTGGACCAGGAACAGGGCAAAGGGTGAACAGGAGAAGGGGATGTAAGCAGGATAAAAATCCACCATGTACGGGGGCCTAATAACCTCTGTGAATGCAAGCGTTGCAGTGCATAACATGAACTCAGATTAATAGCAGCACAAGAATGAAAGTCAGGATAAGGGAACTGGAGGAGGAGGGAGGGAGGGGAGGGAAGGGAAAAGGGATTAAAAAGGGAGCAAGCTGTGGTCTGCACATGCACCACCCCCCAGGATAACTATAGGTAGCATGTACCACAAACATGCACTAAAAAAAAACAATTCCCAAGAAGCGAGAGGCCAGGGCTCCCCCAAGCCCCCTAGGCGAGCTCTCTCCTCTGTCTCCTGTTTAACACCTGTGACCCACTGTTGGCTGCCCACTGGGCCTGGAGGGCAGTGCTCCACGGTGCACCCCACAGGCTGGGCTGGAGTCCCAGCTCTGAGCCTCCCCAGCCCAGGGAACTGCAGTCTATAGGCAGGATCCAGGGGTTCTGAGGATGGGGACTCACAATGCACACAAGGTGCTTAGTGCAGGGGATAAGAACCTCACACACGTAGGCTGGCCGAGGAGACCCACAGTTCTGACTGAGACATGGCCAGGTGTGGGACTGGCCTTGATGATGCCCAAAATATCCTCTCTCCTCTCTGCTCTGTCCTCTCCTCTCTCTTCTGTTTCTCCCTCCCTCCCTTTCTCTCTCGGCTCTCCTTTCCTCAGTGGACTTCACTTTCAGCTCTTTCAGTCACATTCTCCCCACATGACAGCCAAGATGACCACAGTTGGGCCCTGGGAGAGACACAGAGATAAGAGAGGACCTCTTTCCCAATTACTGCAGCAAAAGCCTGGGAGTGAATTTGATTGGTTTGTCTAGGTCATGTGGCTACCGCTGAGCCAATCAGCACAGCTAAAAAAGAGTTCTATTGTTGCCCAGCCTGGGTCACATGACACACACTGAGCCAACAGGAATTCCTACTGCAGTGTCACCTCATAAGCACTCAGCAGGTGTCCATTGCTCTTTTGTTATTAACAGGTTTGTGGTGTAAACTTTGGCTGTGGGCAGCCATCAGCCCACCTCCTGTTCCTCTCTCACAAGGAGACCAGCATCCAGGGGACAGCCCTCCAGCCATCCACACAAGCTCCGTCACACCTCCTCTCCCCTCGGCACTGTGATAGCCACCTGCAAGCTCCTGGTGAGGCTCCCTGGGTGCAGAAAGCCAGGGCAGAGGCCTCCAGGAAGGGTCTCATCCAAGGCACCAGCTACAGGTCCAGCCCCAGGAATAGGCAAAGGATGGGGGACCAGCTGCACTGACACAGCATGGACATCACGGAGGAGCCCAGACCTCCCGACAATGACAGTGCCATTCTGCAGCAGAGAGCCCACCATTTCTGGGGACCACAGCCCCAGCAGCTCCCTGGAGACCAGACTTACCCTCGCAAGCCTTGATGGCAGCCTCCAAAAAACTGCTCTAGAGCATTTCCTGTGGCTGTTACAGTGCACCAAGCTTCCCTGGACAGCCCTGCAGGCCCAGAGCCCAGGCCACTTCTGCTCTGCCCTGGGGAGGGTTCTGTGGCCGATGTATCAGTGTGGCACGTGTGCTGAAGTCACCCAGTGAGGTGGAAGCCAGACACAGCAGGGCTGCTTGTGGTCCGAGGGCAGTCCACTCCCAGGGGAACCAACGGCCAGGAGAGATCCCTTCATCCTTTCCCACTGGTGACTCACACCAGGCCCCCATCAAGCATTGCGACCCTGAGGACCAAGCTCCCAGTGCCTGAACCCTGGAGGATGTGCTCCAACCACACTCAAGCCACCTCGGGTCACAGCAGAGCTGCTGACATCACAGAGCTGGTTCTTTGCGCTGGGCACACACACACTCATGCACACTCACTTGCATAGACGTGCTCTGATGGGGAGCCCTTAGAGCCACCCCTGAGTGGTGCTCACCCACTGCACACATGCTGCAGCTCAGCCTGGGTCCTCTGGGGAGCCAGGCGGGGGAACGTGGAGGCTGAGGCAGCCATATGTCTCCCCATGAATCCAAAAGGGACTCAGCATGGTGGGGCTCATGTACCCCTCGAAATTTTATCAGAAGCTTATGACTTTGCGTGACAGGAAAACCCCCCATTTCTGCAAGCCAAGAGCCAGTCCCGCTGGTGCCTCTGCTGCTGCCCCACTTCTGCAGGGCACGGGAACCTCAGGGCCTGCTCACCCCAAGGCTCCATGCTTTTGTGGGGGACAGCCGGTTCTCTCCCACCTCCTCGCCTCGCCATGAGACCCGCACAACAGCATCTCCATCCAACAACTGAAAATGCAGAGTCCACGCAGCTGGTCCAGGATGTGGACCACCTGATCCTCTAACCACTGCGCTGCACTGCCCAGCACTCCCAGAAGCGTCCCGGACTCCTCTCTCTCAGAGGCCCTGGTGCTCGCAGTGACAAGAGCCCAGCGCACTCTCCTCGAAGGCTCAGGAAGAGCCCAGGCCGGAGGCGGGGAGCCGCTGGCTTTCATGTGCAGTCTCTCCTGCACATCAGTCGTCACGCGGAGTGCAGGGAACTCCACCCGTGGCCGCCTCGCCTCGCCAGCACGAGAGCCCTGAAAGTGATGTGGACTCCTGCTCCTCCTCTCGCAGCTGCACCCTCCGGTTTCAAAAAATGTGCCTGGCTCAGATCTGTGAGCTGTTTAACAGGATTGATTCCGCTTGAGAGCCCTCTTCTGTCACTCCGTCACTGGCAAGTTGGGCTCAAATAGGAGGCTGCACACGCAAGCCTGAAATCCAAAAATCCCAGTTTCCAAGACAAGAATGAGGGCCGGGTAGGGCTTCTCACCAGGAGGATGCTGGGGATGGAGACCAGATGGCCCTGCGTGGGCCCCAGGACAGAGCCTGGCTTCCAGGCACTCAGGGCCTCACAGGCTGCCCCAGGATTCCCAGGTTCCCCTGCTCTATGATCCCCACATTTCTGGCTCATTCAGATTTGCACAGCGTTATAGTTTGGATCTAAAATGTCCCCAAAGTCCCCATGCCCAAGACATGGGTAGTGATTGGCTCATGGGGACGCTACACTCCTCGGTCAGTTCACCCATGGACAAGGTCCAGCTGAAAGTGCTGCCCCGGGCAGGCCTGGCTGCAGGTGGTTGCTGGGCTGTGGCCTGGAAGTGTCAGCTCCTGTCCCAGCTCCTCTTTTCTCCACCATGGCCTGCCCTCTTCCCTTTCTGCCCTGGGGCCAACTGACCAGGGACTGAATCCTCAGAAACCGTGAGCCCAAATAAATCTCTCTTTCTTTAGAGTGTAGGTGCCAAGTATTTTGCTCTAGTGACTAAGATACTCAGAACTGCACGGGGACTGCCCTGGCTGGTCTCTGGGGACAGCACGGAGCCTTGGATTTGCAACGACCATCAGCACCAGGCAGTCTGACCCTGCAGGGACCTGCAGTGGATGTGCCTGAGGTAAACTGAGGCACAGAGGCATTAAAACAAGATTTCCTGTATTTAAATTCCAGCGCTGCCACTTTCTACTGCTTACAATCAAGAACTCGAACATCTCTGGGCCTCAGTTTCACCATCTGAAAACTGGGGGAAGATGCTAACAAGGGCCTGCATCATGGGAGCTGCTGCCCGGCTCGGATAATTAACCCATAGATGGGGGCGGTTCCTCCCCACGAAGCACCTGCCATGCCAGCTCTCCAGGCTTGAGCTGTTGCTTCAATTACTGTGCGTCATGCTGTCACCATGTGTGTTATGCTGTCATGATTATAAAGTATGTAACGGTTTTATGAGGACCAGGTGGCAGGCAGTGTACTAAGCTACTCATAAACAGAGCGGCCCTTGGCTTCTGCGGCTTCTCCTTCCTTTGCTAGAAGGAAACAGGAGAAAGGTATAAAACACGGCCAAAGAAAAGGACCATGCCAGTGCTCCAAGGTGCAGAGCAGGCTCCGGCCCACGATAACCTCTTGTGCCTTCAGGAAGAAGTAGAAGAAAAGAGCTTGAAGGCTCCAAATGCAGAGAGATGACAAGCACGTGGGAATGCTACTGCCCTGACTCCATCAGTGTGTACAGGTGTGACTCAAAATGTGGCAAAGAATTAAATTTTTTAAATGCATTACAGGAAAAGACACATTGCCATGGCTGTCTCCTGAAACACTGAAGCACCCTCATCGTGCTCCCGCCACTTTCTGGAGCAGCTCCAGGAGTCCTGTTTCACGAGGGTCTTTAGGAAGCACGATCAGAAATACAGGGAGTGCTGCCGCCCAGTGCGGGCAGAAAGCAGACCCGTCAGAATCTCGCAGGGTGCCCTCCTCCCTCCGCCCTACTCACCGGCCTGGAGCCTGAGACTTCTGGCTCTTACTCAAAGTCAAGATGACCATGAAAGCTAAACATTTCGAATCAGTTCAGGACATCGAGACAGACACGCAGGACCAGGGGGCGTGCTGTCACCTCCCGGAGAAGCAGGCATCACCTCCACCCCAGAAGCCTGCAGCCAGCAGGCTGAGGACTCCTCAAGTCCCGCCAGGCCTCTCACCTGCGGGCCCCAGGGAAGGAAGGGTCTGCCCAGTGTCACACAGGTCACAGCCTCTGTATCCTGGGCCACCCAGTCACAGAGACTGGCCCTGACGCTGTCTCTGCGCTGTCCCTGGGCCTGTCCCTGAGGCGGGTCTCACCACCCCCTCCACAGAGGCCCATGTGTATGCAGGCCTCCGTCCATCACACGGAACGGGCGCACAACCTCAGAACAGAGACCGTGAAAACACTTAGGGCATCGCACGCTTTGAAGCTCCGCTTGGCTTTAAATCCAGGCCTGCAAACTATCTTTGTGGAAAAATAACCTAGATTTGACATGACACGTTTTGATACATTCATGTGGTCCCTTGATCCATCCTTGGGCTAACAGCAGCTCCCCAATTTCATGTTAAGGAAGAATGTTCACAACCCAGACAAGAAGAATGGGGGGTTAAGTGGGCGATTGCTTTTTTTAAAAAATGCAGAGATGAATCCAGTCTGCTGAACACGGAGCTGGGGTTACCAGCCAAGCGGCAGATTCCAGATTCATAACCCAGCGACTCTAGGGGCTAGTGACAGGGCCCAGCCCGGGAGGGAGGGGACAGGACCAGGGGCAGTGGCTGGTGGATCTAATGGGATCTGAGGCCCTTACTTTGCAGGTCACTGGTTTTAATTTAGCCCAAACACCATGTCACCAGGAGTTGCACTGACAAAGCACAGCAGGCCCAGGACATTGCAGGACGAAGAGAGGACCTCGGGTGGATCCAAGCGTCTGGCACGGAACAGGCTGAAGCGAGGAGGACAGACACCAAGGTGCCAGCTGCAGCAGGAAGTAGGGGACTGCTCCCCGCTGTCCTGCCTGTTAGGTCTCTACAGCTCCAGTCCAAATCAGCAAACCCAGGCAGGTCCACGACTGCAGGTTCCCTCCCTTGGTGTCTCTGGTGCAGGCCTTGGGGACCTTCATGGTGGCCTCAGGTGACAACCTCTGTCCCCTCCTCAGGCTTCACAGCACGCCACATTTGCCCAGGATGAAAGCCAGAGCCCAAGGCCGGGTGGCCCCCGGCCGGTTCCTGTCCAGGGACCAGGTGACCTCCCACCTTCTCATCCACGGGGTCGCAGGAGGCCCGTCCACCCCTACCCCTCTTCCTCCTGTTTTCTCTCCCTTCTTCCCTTCCTTCCTCCCTTCTTTTCTCTGTGCACGTCTGCAGTACACAGATCGCACCGTCCCGAGGAGCTGGCGGTGTACACACGACGCCTTAACGTTTCTGTGCTCCCCTCCCCTCCTTCCCTCCTCCATCTCTTGGCCTCCTTTCCATTTGCAAAAGTTCTGTCTCTCCGATCCCTGGTGCCTCTCTTTGCTTTTACTCTTTAATTTATTTCTGCTCTGGTTCTTATACAGTGATACTCGCTTATCACAATTCATTCAAGTTCATCTTCGAACACCAAGATGTGGAGAACGGAACATGCTTTTTCCCATAAGAAAATAATGGAAAACCAGCCACTTGCCGCTGAGGCCCAGAACTCCTACTTAAGATTTCATTCTCCAGGACTTTGACAAGTTTAGCGCAGTTTCCTCCGGCAGCTCTGCGGGGGTTCCACCGTTTTCCTCTTAGCTTTGCTGCTGCTGTCACTAACGCTCTTCTGAGCCGCCAAAGCACAAAAGAAAAAGAAACAGGCCAGTCTGGAAGCGCTGAGGTGGGACTGGTGTTGTCTGGGGGAAACCCACTCTTAGACGAGGTGTCGCCCCTTGTGTCTGAGGTGAGACAGGACCCGGGACTCCGTCTCTGGCCCATGCAGGTTCTCTCAGTTCGGATTCTCTGTTCCACCACTGAGCAAAATCACGAACACCAAGCAGATTTCTTTTTCTTAACTTTGCTGTTCCAGGAGTGGAAAATCTGAGCCTAGAGCCATTCAACACCGAGAGGTCAGCGTATAAGGAAGCCGTGAAATTCTTAAGCTTGTGTGTCTGATTTATTTCACTTAGCACTGTTACCAAGCTGTGTCCATTTTCCCGTGGCTAGACATTAGAGAAACGCAAATTAAAACAGCGCTGAGATTCCTTCTCCCTCCAGACCAAACAGAAAGAAAAACAATAGTGAAAATCAAGGTCGTGGAGGGGCAGGGACAGAAGGAGGCGGGCGGCAGCCTTGGTTGGGATGTAAACTCCTACAACCGTTACGGAAATCGGTACAGAGCCTCGAAACACTAAAAATAAAAATTCCATTCAAACAGCTCTCCTCCTCCTAGCATCTTCCCAAAAGAGTCAGAGAGGCCGTGTTACAGTGATGCACGCACGCGCATGTTTATAGCAGCGCCGGAGACCTTTTGGGTGCGCTGGAAGAGAAGCAGATGCTAGAACCATGCTGTCACACAATGGGCCTGCAGGACATTCTGTCAAGGGTAACAAGCCAGCCACGAAAAGGAAAATGCTGGGGACATCTCCATATAGGGGTCTGTGCAGTGGTAGAGTCCGTGGAATCAGAGAGCAAATGAGAGGTCACACACTGGTGGGGGCCACATTTACAGACTCAGGGTGCGTGCAGTGCTCTGGAGGTGGCTGGCGTGGAGCACTCCAGGGCACGGTGACCATGCCCAGTGCAGACGTGAGGGTCCTAGGGCAATGGGTGCCAGGTATGCAGTCGGGTCACACAGGACACGTCCCGTCTACAGCTGGCCACATATACAATGGCGGTCCCATGGGCCGAGAGGCCTGGGGACAGAGCAGCCATCATAGCCTGCATGTCTAGGGACCTGTCTAGTGTCCACACAATGATGGGGCCACCCGATAACACAGCTCTCAGCGTGGCCCAGTCTTTAGCCACGTGGATCGCAGCAGGTAGTCAGCAGAGCCCAGACAGCCAGCCCTTGCTGTCCCTCCCCAGGTCACCTCCTTTGCTGCTTTGTCACTCAGACCTCTACTGAAGCACCCACCGTGCACTGGGTGCGATGCCCAGTACCAGGGTGGGGGTGAAAGAACCAAAGCCAGGAGTGGGCGCTGGACCTGAGCCCCCACCCACTCGGGGCTCCCTGCTGCAGGCCATGAGCAGCCCCTCTGCTATGCCGTCCTGCCCTGGAGGCAGCAAACCATGAGCCGTAACTGTGGCACCATTTCTCCCAGAAGCCTCTGGGCCCACACAGACTCCAGTGCCCCTCGTCCCTGGCAGCCGTCTCACCGTGGTCTGTGTGGGCACAGGCTGGGCCCGAGCCGAGGATGAAGGGTGCTGTGTTCACCAGCTGCTGCCCACCCATCCCCACTCTCACTCTGCAGGCCAGGGACAGGAGATACACGGGCACCTCATGCCTGGCTCCCCGCACTGAGAGGCACCTCAATGAGCCCCGCAGCCCGTCTTGGTTATGTTATTTCCTGGCAATGTCTGCCGAGAACTGTGTCATTTCCCATATCAAGGCTCACTTTCTGTTGTTGGTGGCTCGAATGCGTTGCTCACAGAAACCACTGGTACACAGAGAAGTCCCTTGGTCTGCCTCGGACGGGGAAGCTTAACAGAGTTGTTCCTGTCATGCAGAGACAGTGGATATCATCACCAACAGCTTTGACCTTAAGAGAATCCATTAAGCAAGGCTGTGGCCCACCGTGTCATGCCACGTAGACCCACAAGGTCAGGCTGCTGGTGCATGATTTACCCACTGGGGGAGCCAAGTCTACACCTACCAACCAGGGGGAGAACCGTGCAGAGAGAGCGGGACAGTCCCTGGGATCACTCAGCCAGGTGTGCCAGGAGGCCATTCTGACCTGACCTTTGAACCCTGCCCTTGGGAGAGCTGAGTTCCCACGTAAGGATGCATTGTGACAAGTCAGTGCTGCCCTAGTCCAAGCCGAGCCACCAAAGCCACATCTCTGGACAGCTGCAGCCTGGATGCCCGGAGCTGACGGGGGTCACTAGGGATGTGGCCTGGAAGGGTTTATCTCTCTCCCTGGCTCTTCCCTTCCTCACTCTCTGCTTCCTGGCCACCATGAGGTGAGCAGCTCTCCTCCGCCAGACCCTTCTGCCATGATGATGTCCATCCTGCTTTGGAGCTGGTAGACCATGGACTGAAGCCATGAACCAGAACAGATCTCTCCTCCTTAAGCCATGGACATCAGAGACCGTGTCTCCACAGAGAGGAAAGTGACAAAGACTATGTTTTGGGGTGGACACAGTGGAAGGTGATCAGAGCACATTGAAGTAGACACAGTTATGGCTGGAAACGTCCTGTCCCATCAACTGTCCCCAGCCAATGAGCACCTTCTCTAGGAGGTGGCTCAGGGGGCCTGGTAGCTCTACTTGTCCCATGAGACCCCCCCCCACCTCTGTGCCCCTGACTGGACCAGGCATCACCCCTGCCCAACCACAGCCAGCAGATGAGATGCCCCTGCCCAGGGACGCTGAGTTATAGCCCAGAGCAGTAAACTGTTCCAGGACTGGCATGTGACCCGCACACTCAGGTGCCATCTGGGCCACCAGGATGGGGATCCCTGGGCGACAAACAGAAGAGTGAAGGGGAGTACAGAAATAGGCAGAAACAAAGAAAAAAGACACAGAGGCTGCCACTCTCGAAGTCCCTGAGGCTGCCTGCACCCTGCACTGCAAGGCCCTGTGACATGCAGGGCACACACAGGCAGCCCTGTGCTGGTCACCCAGAGATCCCAGAGGACTCAGACTCGGGTGAGGGCCCCGGAGGTGGGGCGATCCCTTCCCCGGTGACCTGCCCACATCCCTGCAGGGGGCAGCACCTGGGTGAGGACAGGTGGGGTGGCACAATCACCAGTCCGGGCCTCTGTGTGTGGCGACCCGCACCGATAATCAGGACTTCCTGTAGACACTGAGGTTGAGCCAGAGCTCGGTGGGAAGTACGGCTCCCAAGGCTCAGACATCACCCCTCCCAGGTTCCCAGCAGCAACAGGCGAAATCCAGCCCAGTTCCAACCCTCCTGTGCAGGGCGGGGTTACATCTGCCTTCCTGGAGGAGGCAGGACCTCAGGCGGGAGGATCTAGCTGGTACCCACAGTGTGGCCCCCGCAGCCCAGGTGCAGCAAAGCCACCCCTTCTATACCTGGAGGTGACCGTCCTGTCTCAGCGTCCCTGTTGTCCTTCCCACACTCAGGTGCTCACTGTCAAGAGTGCAAGCAGGCGAACAAACCTCAGCCTGGAATCAGGCCACTGGGAATCAGTCTGCTCCCAGCACCCCGCCCATTTTCCAGAGGGTTCAGACCAGGACCCGCGGCCAGAGCAGAACAGGAGGCTCGGCCTGCAGCAGCCAGACCCAGGCAGAGTGACTGCTCGGGGTGGCCCTGCCCCCAGCCCGTGGGCTCCGCTGCCTGCTGATCACACTTGGCTTTGGCGAAGGTGAGGCCAAGCCTGACACACCCACGAGGTCAGTGCTGACCAGCGGCTCCAGGCGGCAGGTGAAGAACAGCCTCAGCCTCCACTCCAGCTGTGCCACACAGCCAGGTGACACACACTCAGGACACTGTGGGCCGCCACACGAGTGTCTGGCCACGATGCTTACCTGCAGCCAGGCCTGGCCGTGACCTGTACTCAGGCCCTACGTGTGAGACCCGCATCCGAGAAGTCAGAGGGAGGGGCCATTTCCAACGGTCCCCCAGCCCCCTGCGCAGCCCGGATCAAGACCCTTCATGTGAGCACTTCATTTCTGACACGACCTGTGGGTCTGCAGGCTTAGGAACTGGTCAAAGAAATGCAGCTCGTCCCCGGATTAGAATATTAGCTGGCAGGGAAAATGGTTTCCAGACACACATTACCACGTGGACAGCCCTCTGCCCAGGGCGCTGTCAAAACCCGACACTCAAGGCCATGCGTGGCTCAGTCCTGTTTATAGGAAACATTCAGGGTCCCAGACCCACAGACGCAGAAAGATCGGAGGCCACAGGGAACAGGTGGGAGAGCAGGAGGGCGAGCCTGGTGGCCTGGGGTTTGTTTCAGGGACAATGAGAATGTTCCAGGGGCAAAGAGTCTGTCTTTCTTAATCCATCACCCGGGGACCCCTATGGAGTCCCACTAAAGGCAGTGCTATTATTTAGTAACTATCCATTTATAACAAAGTGCCATTAAACAGCAGATGTGATTCCTCACACTGCGGCAGGGCAGAGTGCAAATCCACAGCCCGGGCAGGTTCGCCACTGGTGCAGCTTGACCTCCTGGTTCCTGGTCGGCCCCTTCCCGCTGTGTCTTCACGGGGATCCCCTGAGGCCTCTTTTATGAAGTCCCCAACCTCACTTGCTAGGGCTCCACGTGCCTGGCCTCAGTGCTCCCCAAGACCCCCACTCCTGGCTCTGCCCACTTGGGGATCTGGGGGCACCAGGCCGAGCGGTGGTACCACACTGCCACAGCAGAGTCGTGCGCTGCTCCCCATCCTGAAAACTGGGTCACCAGGAGACTTTGTGTTGTGCAGGGGCCTAGCGTGCACTTTCTCACAGTCAGATGGATGACAGGATGTCACCAATCAGGTGACCCCAGCGACTGCCATCGTGGATGTGGTCCAGGAGAAACTAAACGTCCCTGGATTATACAACTATAAAAAGTTAAATGTCTGTCCCATGGAGTCCACCTCAATTTTTTTTTAATTTTTGATTTTTGTGCTTGAAACTCCAGACTGTGTGGTCTCCCACTAACTGATGACGCTGCCCAGCAAGGTAACACAGGTGTATGTTTCGATTTCTCTTGCATGTATCTAGGAGTGGAATTGCCGGGTCATTTGCTTTCTGTGCTTAAACTTCCTCAGTGTCTTTCTAAAGATCCACTCTTGGTGCTTTAATAAATATATGAAGAGTGGACGACAGATGTGTGTGGGTGGGTAGATGAACAGATGGTGGGGTGGATGAGTAGATGGGTGGGTGGGTGGGTGGATGGATGAGTGGATGGATGGATGGATGGATGGATGGGTGGATGGATGGGTGGATAGATGGGAGGATGGATGGATGGGTGGATAAATGGGATGGATGGGTGGATGGACGGATGGGAGGATGAGTGGATGGATGGATGGATGGATGGATGGATGGATGGATGGATAGATGGGATGGATGGGTGGATGGGTGGATAGATATATGGATTGGTGGGTGGGTGGATAGATATATGGATGGGTGGGTGGGTGGGTGGATGGATGAGTGGATGGATGGATGGGTGGATAGATGTGAGGATGGGTGGATGGATGGATGGATGGATGGATGGGTGGGTGGGTGGATAGATGGGATGGATGGGTGGATGGATGTGAGGATGGGTGGATGGATGGATGGATGGATGGATGGATGGATGGATGGATGGGTGGATAGATGGGAGGATGGATGGATGGGTGGATAAATGGGATGGATGGGTGGATGGACGGATGGGAGGATGAGTGGATGGATGGATGGATGGATGGATGGATAGATGGGATGGATAGATGGGATGGATGGGTGGATGGGTGGATAGATATATGGATTGGTGGGTGGGTGGATAGATATATGGATGGGTGGGTGGGTGGGTGGATGGATGAGTGGATGGATGGATGGGTGGATAGATGTGAGGATGGGTGGATGGATGGATGGATGGATGGATGGGTGGGTGGGTGGATAGATGGGATGGATGGGTGGATGGATGTGAGGATGGGTGGATGGATGGATGGATGGATGGATGGATGGATGGGTGGATAGATGGGATGGATGGGTGGATGGATGGATGGATGGATGGATGGGTGGATGAATGGGTGGATAGATGGGATGGATGGGTGGATGGATGGATAGGAGGATGAGTGGATGGATGGATGGATGGATGGATAGATGGGATGGATGGGTGGATGGGTGGATAGATATATGGATGGGTGGGTGGGTGGGTGGATGGATGGATGAGTAGATGACTGGAAAGATAAGTGAATAACATCCATTATTTATTTGTTAAGACACACATTATTTAATAATCCACATGCTTGTGGGGGATTTAGCTCAGCAGCATAAGCATCTGCCTTGCAAGTGCACGGTTGTGCGATGCCAAAAAAAAAAAACCACATGCACAAAAAAACAATAGTCCACATGCTCATTCTTGATTATTCTTAATAATACCTGCTAGAGACAACATTCTAATTCCACCCATGAGAAAGCACAGACTGGCTCGGCCACGCCCAGGACAGCCTCTCAGCTACAGAAGACCAGACGCCGCCCCCACCTTGGCCCTCGCCCCGGCTCTGAGGCACAGCCCCCCACCACTGCTCCCGCTCTGCATCTTGCTGACCCATCCCGTGTCCTTGTCCCCTCGGCCCCTGCTTTGTCCGCTCTCAGAAGCCACCATCTCCTCCCAAACGTCCCCCAGCGTGAACAGGTTTGTCCTCAAAAGCAGGGCTCATCTGCTGTCTGTGGGGAGCTTGTGTCTTTTATTTCCACTTTGGCATGAACTGTTTTGTAAAACACAGTAAAAATAAATGACTGGAAAAGCAAAATGAAAAAGATGGAAACTACAGCCCCCAATTTTTATTAGATTCAACAGACATAAAATTACCTAGAAAATTGCTACAAAGCTCTGTAAATGTTTCCTCCAATTTCCAAACTTGCCTTGTCTCCTGGCGGTAGCTATCTGGGGACCTCCAGGAGAAGCACCAGGAGCTCTGGATATTTGTGAGGCGAGGAGGGGCTGGCACCTGCACCCCCAGGATGAGGCACTGCCCTATGTGCCTCCTGGGGGCCTGGGGAGGCCCATCCGTGCACCCCTCACCCCACCCCTTCACTGGCTCGCTCCTCCCACTCATCTGGGGTCAGAATCCCTATGAAAGAGGTGGTCAGACCCCAGCCTTCAGGAAGCAAAAGCTCAGGTAGGGGAAAAAGAAGATAATTACCAGTAGCTGAGTGTCAGGTGATGTAGACAAGCAGGATGGGGTTTGAGAAGGGACATTGTTAAACACAGTGATCAAGAAGGCCCAGGCAAGTAGATCACAAAGCCTGAAGGAGGAGCTGAATGAAGGCTGTCCCAGGCAGCAGGAATAGTAGGTGCAAAGGCCCTGGGGTGGGAGTGTGAGAGCCTCTTCCAGGAGACTTTCCTGGATGCCTCTTCTTTGGCTGAAGCGAGGTCTCCCCTTTGTACCCCCAGAGCCCTCTCCACTCACCCCCTGACAGCAACACACACTACACACTGGAAGCATCTGTCTTCTCCCTTCCTGGTACCATAGGCAGCTCCCACAGGGTCCCCAACTTTAGGGATGGTGGCTGCTCTGAGTATTTGACAAATGGAGGTGAAAGAGGTGAGGGGGGAGACAGGAACCAGGGAAGGGCGTGGGCACTGCTGCAGCTGGCCAGACAGCACTCACTACTCTGCCCCTCACCCACCCAACCATGAAAGCGGGACAGCGCACTCGCACACACTCATGCACACACAGCCCCCCGGGGGCCCTCATTTTAATCAGCGAAGTCACCTAGGAGCCTGCGTGGAGCCCAGCACACGGAAGGGCTCAGCAAGCACTAAAACGGAGGGAAGCGCAGCCTGGGCAGCACATATTCTTTAAACCTGATGGTCATTGCCACTGTAGTGAGAAGTAGAACCACAGTCTTCCCCTGGGACTCTGGGTGGGCACCGAAATGCCAGAGGGTGATGCGAGTCCCATGCCACAGTCCCCAGGCCGGGAGGGAGACAGTGGAGGACACAGTCATCCCCCTCGTGGAAGGGGAGCCCTGGAGGTCATCCTGCCCAGCCTACCTGCAGGCGCTTCTGGGCTAGAGCATTCAGAGGTGTGGGCTCCCTCTCAGGTGGGGGACAGCAGGTGGCAGTGGCCAGTGTCGCGCAGACTGGTCGAAGGTCGGCACTGCACTGGCCCCCGGCTCTCCTTCAGGGCTCCACGCAGGCCCTCGCTGGACAGAAAGGGCTGGCCGGTTCCCAGCCTGGTCAGGCACTGCTCCCGCAGTGGGTGGGGAAGGGCAGCCGCAGAGCCCCTCCAGTGACCTTTGTGTGGCCCAGCTGCACACTTCGTGCACACTGCTGGCTGAAAGGAGCCACCCCATCCCCACTGGACAGAGACACTGAAGCTGCAGGGGAGACGGGCCCTGCCCAGCACAGAGGAGGCAGGCGGGGACCTGTGCCATGCCTTCCCCTTCCCCAGGACATGGCAGGCTGCCTTTGGCAAGCTCCTTACTCTGCAAAGACCACCAAGCACACTCATGCCCACCTGTTTGACCTCGTTCCACCCAAACCCAAAAACGGGAGCCTGAAAAAGCAAAACCATCACCTGGAGCCGATGGCCACCAGGAGCAAATGAAAAGGACGATGCTGGGGGCAGTGTCCCGCTGGGGCACGAGAAGCCGCGAGTCCGTGCTTGTAGGACGGGAATAACCGTAGGTGCGCCACATCCGTAGGCATGATGTGCGGTGGTCTGACAAATTATGCCACATTATTTCTACGTAACTGATTAAGTAAATAAAATAGAATCGGTATCAAACACAAGAGTGACAGATATTAACCTGGTGACCTCACCAGTGGTGGTCGAATGAATGCCACCAGACACGGAAGGGACATCACTGCGTCTGAGGGTCCCGCAGTCACTGCCGAAGTGGTGGGCGGGCTGCTCAGGGCACCTTGCTGCCTCCGTGGACCCCACCCCGCCCCTTACCTGCTGCTATAAAAGGAAAATCGTTGCTCATGGCGAGGGGAGTAGAGAACCCTGCTGGACACTGCCTCGTGGGGTCAGAGTGAACCCCAGCGCAGGCACGGGTGACATCTGGGACCATACTAGTCAACCCAAAAGGCGTCACCTGCATCTCTGCATGAGGGGACGATGGAGCCAGGCTCAAGTTTGGAGACGTGACAAGACCCCTAACCTGTGCTCCTGGAAATGTCACGGTTAACTACAGTGGATCCCAGGACAAGAAAAGACTCAACTCAGCCAAGGGACAGGGACGGGGATCTGGGCCGCACCAGGTACCAGCTCCCAGGGGAGCCTAAGTCACCAGTCACTTCTCTCAGCCACTGACAATAGGCATGAGGTGTCGCCCAGCGGGGCTGGCGTCGGTGTCCAGCTTCAAATGGGAGTCGGTCCCTTGGGTGTGGCTGCACCCAGGAAGTGGACCTTCAGCCCCAGCCCCTGCAGTGGGCTCACTCCGCCCCCACTTCAGCAGGGTGGGGACCCCACATGCTCCCTGCCCTGCCCCCATTACTAGACTGGCCAGGGGGGCCAAGTGCCCAGGGACAGGGTTGGGCAGGAGTGGTCCAGGCAGGGACACAAAACATGCAGAGGGGTCCCTTGGAGCTAATGAGGGTCAAAGAAATGACCCCCCTTTCCCTGGCCAAGCTCTGGTGCAACAGAAAACAAGACAAAGGGTGATGCTGCCCACCTTGGCCTGTAAAGGCAGGAAAGGAAGTGGCCGGGACCTAGGCGCTCCAAGGCCTACACTGCTGTCGCCCTCACTGTCACCTAGAGGCAGAAAAGTCAGCCCTGCAGTAGGGGCAGGAACAGAACAGAGCAGGACCAGGAAGGGCCACTTGTTCCTGTCCACCGGCGAGGCCACACAGGAGCAGCACTTGCAGCCACACACCCACCCACCTGCAGACCCCGGGCTGACAGGCACACCCCACATCCAGGGCAGGAGAGGGGACCGCAGCTCCCTCCAGGGTGGAGGGCAGGAAGGAGCAGAGGTGGACCAGGCTCCACTCTGCTCCCTGGACAGCAGGCAGGCGGGCCGGCCAGTTTTAAAGCACAGGGCAGCTCGCTCCCACTTCCGGTCTGCAGAGGGGCGCATTGCTGGTGTCGGGGAGCTGGTTGGAGGGGGCTGGGAAGAAGCAGCAGAACCATCTGGAGACCGGCCCTCGGTCAGCACAGCGGTGGCCACAGAGATGGGAAGGGAGACCCGAGACCCACACCTGGGCCTGAGCACCAGGTCAGCTCTGGTCAGCACCCCCAGCATGACTGCCCAGGAAGGAGGAAAGAAACCTTCTAAAGGGACAGAGAACCAAGGTCCCGCCTCCTGGGTTGCCAGAGGAGTGCAGGGCTCCATCCAGTTCTCCTTACTTTGGGTTTTATGTCGCCAGGTTTGGGGACAAACTACCGAGATTCTCATGTCACACCCAGGGAGCCAGGACCCCATGCTGCACCCCAAACCATACCAGAGAGAGAAATAAGCGGAGCGCCTTCTGCAATAAACACAACACGGCTCAAGCTGCTTTGTCGGAGGCTGAGAATTCTGGGGGGCATTTAGCCCTTACAGCGTGAAATGTTCTGTTAAATTACTGAAAGGAAAGATTCGGGTTTCTTTGAACCTGAAAGATACAGTAATTACTGAACCAGAACTCACAGCAGGAGATGCTTTATGGAACCTAATTAAAGCTAAACAGGAGAAGAGAGTCATCACATCTGCGGAAAATACATCATGGGGAGTCTCTTGCGATGCAAAGAGGAGAGCAGTGCCAAGGTGGCCTGGAGCCTGACACGTCCCGCCACACCCTGCTGCACGCCCTCCTGAGCACAGGGACTAGTGCACGCACACACACACACATGCCTGCACACAGTGGCACACACAGGTGCACATATACACACACACAGGGACATGCATATACACACACAGGCATGCATATAGCTGTGCACATGAAGAGCATATACACATATCACAGGTGCGGACTCTGTGTACACAGCATGCCTACCTAAGCACTTGCATGTGGACACATATGCACGTGCATGTGCATGGATAGGTACACACATACATGTACATGCATAGCTAGATATGCATGCATGTACAAGAGTGTGCATGATGCACCCACACAGACATGGGGGACATTCCCCATCTTCCAGATCCACCTGCAGGACTCTAATGGGTCACCTGTTACCAGCAGAAAGGCAGTGAAGACAGGAAGCTGCTATGGCTCCACGTGCTGCACTGGATTCCACACCAGCAGGAAGCAGCTGAGGCAGGGACAAAGCCCCCACCCTGACCAGACAAAAGCAATGGTCTTCACCCGGGTTCCCCAGCAAACCCAGCACAAGGCAAGGAGGATGCACTGGGCCTTCTTCCTGGGAGTACCAACTTGGGCAGGCCCAGGGGAGGAGAGAGGGGCAGGGGAAGCGTAGAGTTGGGCAGAGCTGCCCACCACTTCCTGACCAGCCCACAGCCCCGAGATGCCTGGGCAGGTGTGAGGCCGGCCACGGTGTGTTTCTGCCAGGCTCCTGGGATCACATGAGCTCCAGTGGCTCCACGGGAAGGACGGGGAGGGGCCTTTTCCTCTCAGCAATCCAGCTCTCCTTGGGCCAAGGTCAGCATCGGGGCTCTGAGCCACTCTCTTTGTGAAAGATGCCAAATCCCAAGGCCCGAGGATGGAAGGAAAGAGAAACCCCTGGAACTTATCTGATAGGCCTGGCTGGTGGCAGAGCCAGAGAGGAGAGCCCTGCATGCCAGGACCAGTGCCAACCCATGCCAACTGGTCCTCAAAGACAGCAACTTGCTGCAGAGCCCATTCCTGTCCCTGCCGACCCAGCACTTGCACCCAGGGTGAGTAACCAAGCAAAGGCGTGGGTGGGCCACCTCTACGCTGAAGACACCAGGGCCCCACCCACCTGTATGAGGGTGGCTGCAGTGGGGACATGACCATAGGCCACCACCATGTCACCCTCTGCCCGCCCTCTGGTCCTGGGCACCCTCCAAATCTACTACCTGTCCCCAGACACCGGCAAGTTGCATTAAAACAGGGGAGAGGGAATGGGCAGGGTGGAGCAGAAGGGGGAGGATGGGACACTGTGGCCCCAAGGTCCCTAGGAGCCATGGGGCGGGGTACATAGCAGTCACTTACTGTCGCCAGCTGAGTCTGTCCAGAGCCAGCCGTAACCTTTCCACCCCGGGCCTCACCTCCCAACAACTCTGCTGCAAGCCCGAGCTGCCTGCACCCCAACCTCCTGGGTCCTTCAGGACCCGAAGGTTCCTGGCAACTCAGACCTGCAGAATCCAATGTTCACACTGGCCCAGGAAGCTACCTGCTTCAGGAGTGCGGTTTCCCAGGATTCCATGCCCTGGATGCTGAGGACTTCGCCCTCATTCCCTACTTTGGGCTCACTTCTCCTTTTAGGAAAAAAGGATCATTTCCTAGAATCAAGAAAATGCAATGCATAAAAATTGGGATTCTTTTTTTTTTTTTTTCCCAGTGGAGACATAGAGTTCACAAGCAAAGACAAAAGCCCACGTCTCACCACAGAGGTGAGAAGGGACCCGGGCAGCTTGCCTGGGGCTCCAGAGAGGCTCCCCAGACTGTGGTGGTCGACTTCCCCAGGAGTGGGCAGGAGGATGTGGGTGCCACTCTGAGGGTCTCAGGTAAGGAGAGGAAGGGCCAGCAGGGCAGGTGTCCAGGAGGGCAGTGCCCCAAGCAGGAGGGACCAGCCCTTACCCATGCCCCTGGTGAGGGGCTATCTGCAGGGAGGAGCAGCCTGTGGCCTGGACCAGGAAGGAAGTGACTGATGACCACTCAGGCAGGGTGGCAAGGGAAGCTGTCCCTCCCGGGCTAGCAGGCTCCCAGCCACCCACCCCAGGGAGCACTGAGAGACGTTGTCCTGTCACTCCCACCCCAGCCCAGCACGGCAGAGGCTTCCCTGACCGTGAGAGGCTCTGTCCAGGCAGTCAGGAGCCTGACTGCTCTCTGGGGACAATGGGGCAAACACGTGCTCAGCAAAGTCACCACTTCCCTCTTTACCCCCAAGACCCAGAGGCGTTTTTAGCCCCACATTGCGGGGCCGGGATCTGCTCAGCTCCTTCTCCTCTTCTATTCCGCAGCTCACAGCTGCCCACAGCAAGACCAGGTAAGAAGGGCAGAGCCTTCCAGGTGCTACCAGCAATGCTGTTCCAGGACAGTGGGTGACCTGGACTGGGCCTTCCCTTCACAACTCACCAACAGGCTCTCACAGCAGCTTGGGGCTTCTCATTCTCCCCAGGGTCAGAGCTGTGGGCACCACCAAACGTCTCTCCAGGTGCCATGTAGCCAGGGACAAGGTGCCCAGGAAGGGGAGCCCATTAATCCATTTCCTCCTCCTCCATCTGAAGGTGGACAATGGGATGGGCTGGGTGCCAACTTACAGTGGCCCTTGTAAACCAGAATGTAGGGCTGGCTCAGGCTCCCCCTCAAAAAACAGAAATGGGGAAGGGCGTGTAACTCACCAGCACAAGTCATACCACCCCACAGAGCCCTGGGGGCACAGGCAGGGGCCCCATGTCCCTTTGAAGATGGCCAGAGGAGCACATCTGCTCCTGGGTGGCCGCAGGTGGACAGGGCCAGGGCGTCATCCCTCAGGGACCCAAAGGGTCTGACTCCCTCCAGGCTTCAGGAGTCAGGACAGATCTTCAGCAAACAGACACTGCCTGAGGCTTAGGGGAACTGGATGGAAGGGGACCCAGGTCTCTACAGAAAATGGGCATCAGCCAGGCTGGCCAGACAACATGGGAAACCCCACTCCCCACAGCAAGGACCCTGTGCCTCCAGAGGCCTGGCCCTCAGACAATGGACTCGGCCAGTCTCAGCTGTGTCCAGGCTGCCCACTGAATGCCAGCCATTGAGGAGCAGAGCCAGCAGCAACGTAGGGCCCTATAGCAGCCACATGGTCTGTCCACTTTCGTTCTCCTGCTGGGACAGACGTCTCCAGGCAAGTGTCTTTGCCCTGTGTAGATTCTGAACAAAACCACAGTCCAGCAAGCCAGATACCTAAGAACCAAGCATGGGGGAGTCCCCAAGGGCAGGGTAGACCTGTACATGTCACCAAAGCAGGCCTCCTAGGAATCAAAGGTGGACAGACAGGTCTTGATACAGAACTCTGTCCATGAAGGCTCATAGCCACCTCTCTCATGGCCAAAAGGTGGAAACAACCCCACCCTCTGCGGGGAGACAGGAGAGCGGGGTAGCGGGGAGCACAGGAAGTAGCAGATTATTCAGCCGCGAGGAGGCAGGGAAACTGACCCCACACAAAACGTGGGTGGGCCGTGAAAACATCACCCTGAGTGAGAGAAGCCAGCTGTGTGAACCTGCATGCCCACCATCCTCCTGGAGGAACCACAGGGTCCCCAGGCGAGGTGGGACGCTGAGAGACAGGGCTGGGGATGCAGGGCCCCATCTGGGTGTGAAGATGTCCTACAGCCAGAGCTGGTGGCCATGTGACACTGTGAATGTACTAAACACCGCTGCTGGGCACATTTATGGGGCCTTCACCTCAATTTTAAAAGAAAAAGGAGTTGAGAGAACTATATGCCAAAGTGTACCACACATCAGACAGGGGAGAAGACCCGGACAGCAGGGGTGACCCCCCGGCCACGCTGAGGAACCCGGGTCCCAGCCCTCAGCCCTACCCTGCATCCTCCCAAGCCCCGAAGTTGGGCTCATTAAGACCTCAGTCGGGTTTCTAGAGATAATTACAGCCTGTGTGTGGTGGGAGGCTTAACAAGCTGGGAGCTGCCCAGGGGGTCAGAAGGCAGATCTGAGCCAGCAGGGGCCCTCCAAGGCTGTGGCAGTGGCACAGGCTGGGTGACAGGGCCGCCTACGGCAGTGTGCAAAGAGGGACAGCCAGCACTTCCCTGAGCCCCAGCCTGGCCTCCCCAGGCACCACCGCACACCCAGGAAAGAAGTCACATCCTAGTCTTCACTGGGGGGTCAGTGGAGGAAAGAGGGCCTGACTGTGCTCCCCCGTGAGATCTGGCAGACCCTGGTACCCAGAACTGCGAATGTCATTAACTAAAGAAAGTCTTTGCAGATACGTCAATGTCTTGAGGTGGGGTCACCCTAGGCTTCCCAGTGGGCTATGAGTCCAGTGACAGGGTCCTTAGGAGAGACACACAGAGGAGAGACACAGGGCAGGGAGAGGCCACGTGCAGGTGAGGCGGAGACGGGAGGGACACAGTCACCAGCCCTGGGCAACCCGCAGCCCCCAGGGTACGGAGGAGACAGGAGGAAGGCACCGTCCTGCCCACACCTCCAGCTCTGCTCCCACCTCCAGAGCCAAGAGGATAATCATCCATTGCTGTCTGCCATGCAGACAGTGGGCATCACCAGCGTGAACCCGGGGAGCCTGATGCCCATCATTGTCAGGCACCAATGCAGACGTCGCCCACTGAGAAGGTCAGATCTGCAGGTTGTCTCGAGGTTCTGCTCCCCCCCACACACACTGGCCTCACTGCCTTCTGATGAGTCAACTCCCAAGCACAGAGGCCAGGCCACAGCAGGAAAAGAGGACTCAGGCCGCAGGTTGCTGCTGACCACATCTGGACAGGCCAGGCTGCAAGAGGCAGCTTCAGACAGCCCAGCCTCTGAGACACAAAGCAGTGGGCACAGGGCTGCTGTCCAGCCTTATCCAGCCTGGGGCCACACTGCTGAGCCCACAACCAGAGCCTCACCTGCAGCAGCTACTGATAAAGCCAGAGTTCCCTGCTGCAGGGTCTCTGCAGAGTGATTGAGACCCAGCATAGTGCTGGGGGAACAGGAAGCCACCACACCTCAGCCCCTTCCTCCCCACAGCCAGGCTCCAAGTACCCATGGCCGGAAGACCTGGGGTCCCTTCAGGAGCCTTCCTGGAGCCCTCTCAGTGGCACATCCAGCCATGCACTGAGAAGAGTGGAAGAAATGTGGGAGGCCACACTGTCAGGACCCGGTAAGTCAGAGCTGTACTCAATCTGCCACTGCCACCTACTCCCTGCAGACAAACAGGAGTACACCCTGCTCGGCAATCCCAGCAGCTGTGTGACCTGGGGCAAGCTACACACATAAATGCTTCCCCAGCCAGAAGATCAGAAGACTGTCCTGAGAATAAATGAAGGAGGAATGGTAACTATTGAGCAAAATCCCAGGACCACAGTCCTCAGGAAAGAATAACTAAAATCTGTCATCATCATCATCATCATCACCACCACCATCATCACCAGCATCACCACCATCACTGTCACCACCATCACCATCACCATCACACATCATTAAGCACTGTCATCATTACAATCATTACCACATCGTTGTCACCACCATCACCATCATGATCACCAACCCACTCATCTCCTTATTCAGATGTAATGGGCTGAGTGGTGTCTATCCCGTGGACCTCACAAGCCTGAAGGAAGGGAATAGAAATGACAGAAAGCCAGTAGATAGTTTTTATTGCTCCTGATCCCAGAGGAAGCCAAGCCTGCTTTCTTTCAGCCCCCGAGCAGCCTCTTACCAAGAGATTTCGTGCTCATGAATCAGGTTAGTAGCATATTCACTCCGCAGTTCCTGCTGAAATCCAGACATCTCACACCTTCTCCAACCCCGAGGTCACTGCCCCTGTGTCTCTACGGCTTGGGCCCGATCTGTCCCCCCAGAGCCTGGCAGACTGCTCTGGATTCCACCAGGCTGGAGCAAAGCCCACCAAACCAAGGAAGCCCCTACCCTGAGGTCTTAGCCTGCCTTCAGCCCCACACACGTACACACACACACATGCACACACACAGACCACACACACACACCAGTTCTTCACAAAGGAATCCAGTTTTGATACCGAAATACTTAGGACAATGACCTAAAACATACCCTTCCTCAATGCATCTTAAGGTTTCTCCCTCGATCTCACCTGCTGCAACCAATGCCAGCTCGGAGCCTGGCTCCTCCCCAGTAAAGCGCTCTCATCAGCGAGGCACATCTGGACATCCACAGCCTCACGTGATCCTCCTGAAAATGTCAAGCCCATCAGGTCAGACATGTTTCAGCTCCTGCTGGAGACCCAGTGAGCAGAGAGAGGAAATGGCACCCTCCCTCCTCGGGCAGGGTCTGCTTATCAAGACGCTCAGTGGCTGAGCCACCTCGCCCCTGCACACAGTCTCAGACCAAGAGGGGCACAAAGGAACAGTCCAGAGTTGGGGACATCATGGTTCTCCAGAGCATGGGATGCAGTATGGTTATGAGAGTCCCATGGAAAAAAGCCCCACACCAAAGAAGTCCTCCCTTCCATCCATATACCCATACTCATCCGTGCATCTGTGCACCCTTCATTACCCAGACACCCATCCATCTACTCACCCACCCACCCATATATCCATTCATCCCTGTATCTTTCCCCTCTATCCCTCCATCACCATCCATCCATCTATCCATCTGTTCACCCACCCATCCACCCATCCATCCATGCACTCCTCCTCATCCAGCTATCCATCCATTTTTCCATCCACACTCCATCCCTCTCCTGGATTCACTCGGAGATGATTCTTTCTCTGAGTGTTTTCCATGCAGTCTGGAAGCTCCCATAATACCGTGATCCAAGTGTAGAATCACTCAAATGCAAGAGTGAATCCGTTCTGTGTACTCTGAGACTGGGGCTACAAATGACCCCAAGGAGCATTTTTGAATACCAGAAAACATGCAAGTCCAGACCTGAAGCATGGAGATGCTTGTTTGGGCTATTCCCCAGGTTTCTCCTCAGCTCAGCTCTTAGGAGATGCCAGTGTGTGCAAAAGCCAGATCTGCCTGGGGGCGGGGTATGAGGCCAATGCTTAATCAGCCCTGAGTCCTCAATCTGGGTCATCAGGACCCTGCTGACCTCACCTCCACGTGTGTCCCTTCTCGTACCTCAGCATACAAATCCCCGACTTGACTTCCTTCTTCTGATAGGGCCTCGCACCACGTCCTCTGCATGCTGTCCTGAGCCCGCCCTCTCGGGCACAGCGCAGTTAACCGGCCTAAATACCCTGACCTCCTCCATCTCTCCGTCTGCAGCTTGGACCGACTTCAAGCGCCTTTCAGAATTGATTGGCTGTGATGCTGTTCTATTGCGGTATCGATTTCAGTTTCCGTGTAAAACAAGGAGTTTATGTCCAGACGCAGAACATAAATGCTGCCGTGCTGTCTAAATATTATACCTCGCTGTCACTGTGGGACCGGGGACGCATAAACATGCTTTTAATTGACCTCCAGGCACTCCAGACAGGCACAGGCCCCGAGGCTACTGTCCAGGGAACACTGTGGCCTCCGGCTATGCCAACGCTGGCCCTGCCACCTCTGCATAGAAAAAGCACAGACATATGGAGTCCTCCCCCGGCCGGGGCCACCTCCCCGCTGCAGCGTGGGACACGCTGCAGGGGACACGCGCGTCAGGAGAATGTCCTCCCACTCCACGAGGGCCAGGCTGTGAGCACCCTCCCACCTGGAAACCACAAGGATTTTAACAAGCGACAGCCGTGCGTGACCAGGCCCACGCGCAGCCCTGGATGACTCTCCATCCATCAAGTGTGCTGTCCACTGTCCATTTTATTCCAGAAAAAAATAAGAGGGGGAGTGAGCTAAAACTAAACAAGAGGGCTTTTGGGTTTTTTTTTTTTTTTTTACGAGTTTAAATCTTTAAAACTAGACGTCAGCAAATGCTTTCTTAAAGGACCAGGTGTCAATATTTTAGATTTCATGAACTCTCTGGTCTCTTTCAAAGCTTCTCACCCGTGCCGAGGAAGCCATGGCCTGCATAGAAATGAGCAGGAGCGGCTGTGTTGCAATAAAACTTTATTTATAAAAGCAGGTGGCTCCAGGTGCACGCCTGTCATCCCAGCACCTTTGGAGGCTCAGGCCAGAGGGCCACAGGTTCGAGCTCCACCTGGGCAACATCGTAAGTCCTGTGTGACTTTTTAAAAAGGGTGTGGATGTAGCTCAAAGCAAAGACCCTGGGTTCCATCTCCAAAGCCACTTTAAAAATAAAAATTAAAACTAAAAGAAGAAAAGCAAGCAGGTGACATCTGTAACCTATTTTTACGGCAGCCTCTGCTTTGGGGTGTTTATAAACGTGCCAAGGCAAGGAACTGTCCAAGAAACTGGACGCTGACAGCACTTCTGGCTTCAGACTGTGACCGCGTGAGCCGGAGGTGACCCGTAGGGCACATCCCTTCCTGCAGACTGGGCTCCTGTACCGCCTGGTGCTCAGCAAGACCCTGTCCACAAGGGCTTTTCACTTCTCCTATGGCCTGGCCTCCTCCACCTCCTCTCCGAGGGCCCAGCCAGCGTTCACCAGAGGTCGCTCCGGAGGACTTGCAGGGGCGGCAGGGACCAGGTCAACCCTCAGGACCCCGTCCCCGGAGCAGCACCCAGGGCCATGGAGTTGCCTCCTTCCCGGGGAAAAGCTCCAGCTGGGAGGGAGGGCGGAAAGGCAGTGCTACTCCGGGAAAAGCAAAAGACAGGCAGCCCGGGCAGCAGCCCCTCAGCCAGGCCACGCTCGAGGGTGGACCCCGTCCTCCTCCCACAGTTAAACACTCAGCAGCTAATTGGCTTTGGCAATCTAAAAAAGACTATTTGCACTTCCTTAAAATGCAATCTAGACACTTTATGAAAGGAAGCTAAATATACTGCCGTGCCAAATGGACTTTCTCTCACCATCAGCCTCCTTAAAAGCACTTGAAGAGGTAAAATATTCTTAAATCAAAAGGAACACCACACTTAACGGCCAGAGCCTCCTTTCATTCCTGGAGAAGACAAAGGGAGCTCTGGGCTCTGCCTGTGGGGTCCTCTGGGTGGGGAAACTCAGGTACAAAGGAAGGCCAGTCGGGGGCTGCCCACCAGCTCCGGCCCCGTGCAGGGCCCCAGGAGACGCAAAGGGAAAAACAAGGGGGTGTGGGAAGCGTACGGAGAGGTGACCACAGGACCAGGGAGCACAGAACCCAGAGCAGGATGGAGAGGGAGTTTACAGATGGGGCACACACGAGGAGAGCGGGAGGAGACTGGGAGACAGACTGGAGGGGGCCCACGGGACCAGGGCCTTTCTTCCTCTTCTCTAAGTCCTGAGCATTGAACTCATTGTCACACACTGGGCACAGCGCTCTCCTGCTGAGCAGCACCCACCTCACCCCACCCGGCCTCTGTTAAGAGAGTCACCAAGTTGCCCAGGCTGACCTCAATCTTGGGGTCTCCCTGCCTCAGCCTCCCGATGAGCCTCCACCACAGTGCTCAGCTACAGAAGATCTTTCTTACCAGTGCAAATGAGGATGAGACACACAGAGACAGAGACACACAAACACACACAGGGACACACACCTACACACAGGGTCACACACGATGAAAAGCCAAACGCCCACACTGAGACACAAGCATGCACACAGCAGAGTCATCACTTAATGGGTCCTAAAGTCCCCCAGAGGCTCAGGGGTTGAAGGTTCGGGGCCAGCTTGTGGCACTACCAAGAGGTGGTGGAAACTTTAGAGGCGGAGCCTGTGGAGGAAGTGATGTCATGAGGGCGTGGCCTTGACAGGATGCAGATAGCTGGTCCTTCTCTCGCACCATGAAATGAGCAGCCTCGGCCACCACATGTCCTCACCGTGCCAACCTGTGCAGCCACAAAGCTCAGGACCACGGATGGAAGCCTCTGGGACCCTGAGCTGAAGTGAACCTTTCCTCTGGTTAACCTGACTATGCCAGGTATTTTGTCACAGTGACAGAAAGCTGCCCAACATAGGCAGGCACACACAGGACTTGATGCTCATACTTTACCCAGCTACAGACACATGTGCACGCACAGAGGCACTCGTGCAGACACGGTTCAGATCACACACACACACTCAAGGAGCCACACAGTTTCACCACCAGGCCTGGGTCTTCCTTCTCGGCAACAGGAAACTTAGTGTGAAAAGGGAAGCAGGAAACTCACGCATGCTGCCCAGACTGCGGAGCTCGGGGCTCAGGCTGGGCGTGACTTATCACCCCCAGGACTCAGCATGCGTGAGCAGCTCTGCCCCACCTGGAATTGAAGGCTCAGCGCCCTGGGCCATGGCCCCCAACTCCTCCTGCCTCCTCGCTGGGGTGTGGGAGCACCTGGACCCCATCTAGAGCGGGATCCACAGGTCCTGGCCTCAGTCCCTCTGCAGGGCAGGTACTGGGTAGAGACTCTGGCCTGCACTCTCAGCTCTACCCAAGCTGTGCGGCCATGGGGAAGGCCTCACGTCCCTGCTCCGTCCACAGCCTGGGCACTTCTACCCCACTGCACCCCCTAACCCTAGGGGACAGTGAGTCCGTGCCCTGTATCCTGGGATTTTGCAGTTCACACACTCTTGGAGCAAACCTGGCCAGGAGGAAGCACTCAGCACACAGCACTATTGGGTAAGTGAGTGACCACAGGAGTGAGGCTTGGGGTCAGGAGGGCAGAGAGGAGGCGGCCGGCCCAGCGGGGCCTCTCCCCTGACCCACAGTGGGCTTGAGCTCTGCACTCTCCCGAGAGGCCCGAGGCTGCACAGTGCACCAAGTAGCAGAGCAAAGAACCACAGCCCGGGCCTGGCGCCCCTGGGTGGGCAGGGTGGGCTCCATCTAAGCCCCCAGGAAGACCACAAGGAGAGCGATGCTGCCATTATAAAAGACACGCGGCTCCAGCACTGCGTGGCCGGGCTGGGCAGCAGCAGAGGAAGCCACCCCACAAGCCAGGAGCAGAAATTTGTTAACAAGATCGTGTGGGAACATTCCAGTGACTCATTCAGCACCCACATAAATCATTCACCCATTCATTTCCCTCTGTTTCTCACACTCGCCAGCCAGAGCCACAGGTGCACTATGCACAAAGCCCGAGGAGCTTAGAGAACAAATCCTAAATCCAGGAAACAGAGCCGCCTGTGGTATCGCACACCTGTAATCTCAAGGTGCCAGGAGGCTGAAGCAGGAGGATCTCAAATTTGAGCCCAGCTAGGAATCTTAGCAACTTAGTGAGAACCTGTTTCAAGATTTCAGAGAAACAGTTCTATGTGGGTTGGGGATCTAGCTCAGTACGAAGGCCCTGGGTTCAATCTCAGGTACTACAAAAACATCAATTAATCAAATGATCCGTCAATCCATCCATCGATCAATCAGTCCAGGAAGTAGGAGCCGTAAGCATGGACTGACGTTTTTTAAAATACCCAAGACCCAGAGGTGGGAGAGAGTCCCGGGGTCTCCACTTCATCCTGCTTACCCGTTCTCTACCCACGAGCCCTAGGGCTACCCACACAACCCCTTCCTGGCGCTGGCGCCCTCCTCGGAGAAGCCTGCAGCTCGGGGCAGCTGGCCCAGCTTCTCTAAACCTCCGCCACCCTCAGTCTCTTGCTCACAGGCTTTGGGGAGAACTGAATGGGGACAGGACAGGGACAGCCCCTGGGTCCCCAGCAGAGCCCAGCTCCAAGCGTGGGCTGCCCCTGAGATGCTCTGAACACAGGTGTGTGCACACCTGTGCACCCCACCCACTCACGGCTCTCACACTGGTGCTCACACCCCCCAGCCTCTCTCTTCTCTAAGCGAGGACCCCCACCACCCACCCACTTCCCTCCAGAACTTGAAGCGCCTGCCAGCGTCAGCCAGGGCAAAGGGAACCTCTGCCTGAGACGGTCCTAGAGGACTAGGGCCTCCTTCCAGTGCCACTCTGCAAAGACATGCCTCCCTCTGGTGACCTGAAGTCCTAAGAGCAGAGGTAGACTCTTCCCTGAGGGAGTGAGGCGAGCCAGAAATCAGAGAACACAGCTCAGCAGCAAGCTCCCTGGGAGCCCTGCTGTCCCTAACTTGGGGCACAGAGGTGGCAGGGCGCTGGCAGATGTTGGCAGAGATTTGCATGGCTCAGGGCTGGGGACCCCAGAGGCCTGCAGGGGCGCAGCCTGTGCCCACGGCAGTGGCTGGTGAAGGACTGTCCTTCCCTTTCTATCCCTGCCTCGTTCTGTCCCGGCCCCCGTTATCACACTGGGTGATCAGCCTGGTGGAAGGTGCTTTGGGGCATGGCTCAGTTAAACACTACCAAATTCTCCACAAAGCATTGAGGGGGCATCAGGGTGTACAGGAGGGTGGCCTGGTTGGGAAACTAATTGGGCCAGTAGAAAGCTGAACAAGATGCCTCTGCCCCTCCCCCCCCCCCGCCCACTCTGCCCAGATCCCCCAAGCAGGACTCCCACCGAGGTAGAAGCCAACATCGTCAGTGGTGTCTCCCTTCCCTGCCTGGTCAGTGCAACCCGGACACCCCAAGTGCAGCCTCCCTTGGAAGGCAGCAAAATCAGCCCTCCTCTTAGGGGGTTCCCTGTGTCCCCACAAGGAGCAGACACCTTATGATAACGCTGTCTCCCAGGCTGAGAAGCAGAACCCCGGCCATCTGCTTTCCTGGCGTCCCCGCCTGCAGCTTCTGTGTCCCTGGGGAGGGTGGGTGGCCTGGGGCTGGCAGCCCAGATTCGGAGACCGACAGGGGCAGGGCTTGGTCCTGCAGACGCCTGGCGGGCATGGAGGGGACAGCCCAGGGGTTACAGCTCCGGGCTCAACTTCGCAGCTGGCTCCGTCACCCTCCTCCCCGACTCTTGAGCTCCGCTTCCAGTGCGCTGTTCAACCACCTCATTCTCACCTCCTCCTGGTTCATTAATTCACTCGTTAATGAATTAAATTAAACTCGCCGTGTTCTCATTATCTATGTGGGACCTGGGGTTTAAACCACGTGTGCATGTAACCAGCACTGGTGTTATTGTACATCCAGTATGATAATAATAATAATAATAGTATAATAATCAGAATAATAATCAACGTGCACTCAGCTCACATTCCGTCCCAGCGATGCGCAAGGGTCTGTAGGCGTCACCCACTTCAACCTCAGTAACAGTCCTGCGGGAATGGAATGTCCTGAAATTCATTTTACAGAGCAAACGGAGGCCCAGAAATAAGTAACTGGCCCAAGTCACCTCTGAGAGTGTTGGACTGGCTCAGAATAGGGCAGCCTGTCACCCTCTTGCCTTTCTCCTCCCCGCAAAAACCCTCAGATGTCAGCAACGTGGCAGAAGCAGCAGGAATCCCCGGCCCACGCCTGCTGTCCCTCCCAGCGTGGCCTCGCTGCCCACAGGCCAGATGGGCCGGACAAAACCCGGGACCTTCCCAAGGGTGCATACACTGGAGACCGGCTCTCCCTGTGAACCTCTTGGCCTCGCTGGGTCCCACCTTTGTCCTGCTCCCCCACTCACCGTGCTGCTGCCAGTCGCCCACGGGAGCGAGGACTTCTGCGGCCTCTCACGTGGCATCGGCTCTGGAGAAGGAGCCCATTTCACAGAGGAGGAAGACAGCAGCGTGACCACCTACCATGCTGTCTTGTCACTTGCCTGTCACCCCGGATGGGCCTGCCAGGGGAGTGGAGCCCGGCTGCAGGGCCCAGGTCTACTGGGTGTGGTTCTGGCCAGGGACGGAGTGTGGGGCCTGGGCGGATCAGGAGGTGTCCGATTCTTCGATTCTTCCCTGACAGCAGAGGCCTTCTGGCCCTGGAGCTGCGGCTGGTGTGCAATCTGCACTTCCAACAGAAACAACTTCCTGGTCATCCTAAAGGCCCAGGCTGGAGTTTATTTCTTCCAGAGTCCTTCATGCCCTCTAACAAATTCCGTTCTGAGCCTGTGCTCTGAGTAACCCTGACAAAGTACTGCAATCTTTCTGTCCCAATTTACAGCTAGGTGGGGTTCAGTTTAGGGGTGGCATTCAACATAGGGGCCAAGACAGAGCGATAGAAAAGGGCTTAGAGTATTTGCTATTAACCTGCTTAGGCTTTCTTTCCTTTAGTTCTCTACAAACAGTATCAGTTTCATAAAAAATAAAATTTTTTTTTAAATCTCTGATTTTTAGAGAGGTCTCCAAGCTATACATTCTTTGGACAGAGGATTCACAAGACAGACTGAAGATTAATTGGGAAGACAGTGAAGTGGTCTCCAGGATGGGGATTTAGCTCAGCAGCGTAAGCGCCTGCCTGGCAAGCGTGAGGTTGTGAGTTCAATCCCAGGTGATTTCCTGGGGCTCCTCCCACTTGCCCAGCAGCACCCAAAGGTGCCAAAGGCCTGTCCCCATCCCCTGTCACACTCTTTCTGGCCCTGTCCTCAGACTCACCCAGGGCTGGACAGGAGCCCGAGACCCAACAAAGGCAGAGCCGCATTGCTCACAGTTGGTGACAGCAGCCGTGACACTTTGGGGCACACGCAGTGCACCCAGACACCTCAAGGCCCTTCCTCCAAGTGACAGCGACTTCCTGAACCTAGGACTCTCCTTAGCTGCCAGAAATACAACTCACATTTGCTGGACCATCCCCAGGGACGTTTCTGACCTGTGTAACAGACAATTCCCAGACAGAACCTAGACAGCCAAATCTAAGCCTTTGAAGAAGGCAGGACTCAGTTTCCCCTCCACTGTTCAGCTCTGCCCACCTCCTGCTGGCTTCATCTCTGGGCAAGCTCATTCCTTGAAACAGCCTTGATGTCAGCCATGTTCCCCACCTTTGGGATCAAAGAGATTTCCTCCTCCCAAACCAAAGCCCAGGACAGGGGCTCCTTGGGCCTCTCGGGTCACTGTCCATTACTTTGGAGAAACCAAAGGGAAAGCCCAGTCGAGCAGGTAGTGAGGGGCCGTCCAGACCTCAGTCCCACCAGGGCCGAGAGTGGAGGAAGAGGTCTCCCTGCCAAGACAGAAAACAACAGAACTGCTTTCTGAGAGAGGAGTACAGCAAGTGAGGCCCGGCTGGCCCGGCGGTGGGCAGCGTGCAGGAACGCAGAACCCCGGCGAGTGGGGAGGAAGCAGAACCCTAGAGATTGCAGCGTGCAGGAGCAGGCAGGCTCAGCACTTCACTCCCAAGCCAACTCTGCACTCAGGCTCCGCTTTCTAAGCCGCTTAAGCTCTGGAGAAAACTACCCAGCGTTTATAAGACCAAATAGCTCCAGTGTGCAGGGCTCCAAACAAGCACCGCAGAGCCTGCTCAACTGTGAAATGGATCAATAAAAGCTGCAGATGGGCCCCATGTTCCCCCGCAGGGAGGAGGAGGATCGCTTTCCCGGCAAGGCTGACCCTCCTGACCCGCTGGCGGAGGGGCCTCCCTTCTGGCGGCCTTTGCCAGGAGTGGGCAGGCCTGAGCGCCCATCTGTTGCAGCCTATTCCATGTGCTTGGGTGCCGACTTCCAGGATATGCACCCCCCGCTGACCACAGAGTGGGGGGGTCTCACCCACACACGACGTGGAAGGGGCGGTGGGACTCCTGCTGGGAGTCACCCAGGCAGTCCTTCTGGGGGAGAGAAATGGGGATACACGGGTCAAGCTGGTTGCAGAAACCATTAGCAGGGGATCTCCCCCTTTAAGAGGTCACCCTTCTTTACTCCTGAGGTGAGCTTTATTTCCCCAAGCAAGACCTCTCTTTCTTATAACAGCCACCACCCCCAATAATATTGCCAAGCATCCATTACAAATGCCTCTTATGCCACTTGGAGCTCAGAAATGCGATCTGCTATTACAGTGGCAGTGAGTCAGTGGCACACATGCTGCAGTGGGCTGTTCAATGTCATCCAACGCTCTAAGAGCCTCGCCATCACCTGCTAGAAGCTGGCAGTGGTGGCGGTGACTGTGACTTGGCTGAGCTTAGGGTTAGCACAAGGTGATGCAGGCACAGGGTGGTAATGACTGAGGGGGAGACGGGAGGACTGTCGGGGTTTGTGGTGTTGCTGGTTGGTGTGGCAGAAACGTGATGGCGGCGATGGTGGGGATGGTGGGGATGGTGGTGATTGATGGCAGTGATGGTTGACGGTGGTGGTGATGGTGGTGGTGACAGTGGTGGTGATGGTGATGGTGTTGTAGTGACTGTCTCGCTGATGATGATGGTAGAGGTAATGACTGGGGGCAGGGAGGTGGCAGTGCCTGCTGGAATCTGATTTCCATTTCTGCTGACAATGAATATGACTTGAGATTCTCAAGTCTAAAATGTTTTGTTTGGAGGAGATGAAATGACTCATTTTCCCTACTGAGGTTCCTCCAGCAAATACCCAGGGGAGCCTGCTCCGGCGCAGTTAAAACACTCAGCACAGCACTGTATTTTAGCCCCACATCTCCCAAGCCTCCCGAGAAACTGAGACATTGGGACCAATGTGTGTATTTGGGCCTCGGGGACTCTCTTTTAGGGTCCAGCTGCCACACTATAGGCTGTCAGGGTCTTGGTCCCCACTGCCATCCTACAAGGCTTGGAAGCAGAGCAGGCCGGAAGCTACACCGCAAGCTCCCCAGCTGTGCTGACAGAGCTTATGAAAGTGAGCATAGGTGTTTCTGGGACAGAAACATGTCCCGCATGTACTGCTCCACATGTATTAGTCAGCTATTGCTGCATAAAAAGTCACTCAGAACAATAAACACTGATTATTCCACTCCATCCTCTTTCCTCGAGTCAGGAATCTGGGGAGCTTTGCTAAGCTTCTGGCCCAGTCTCTCACTGGCAAGCCATCAGCTGGGGCCGCCTTTGCGGAAGGTCCACCGGGACAAGGGCCTCCATGCATCACTGGCTCCGGGAGGACGCGGTCTCACGTCACGTGGACCTCTCCACAGGGTGCTTGCTGGCTCTCACAGCTGGCAACTCAGCGCAGAGCAACTGGGGAGGAAATCGAGACAGAGTCCACAGTGATTCTCGCAGCCTCGCTGAGAATTCTCTAGCGTTCACATCCCATCATTTCTGCTGTGATCTACTGCCTACACCGGTCAGTTCTACTCCGAGTGGGTGGGGCTCACACTCAGAGGCCAGCCACCAAAGCTGTCCCACTCTCAGGGCGGACCCCCAGAGCTGGCAGCTCTGCACCTCCTCCACGTCTTGAGTGAGGGGTGGGGTCTGTCGCTCCTGATGACCACCTCACTTCCCCCGCAGGGGAAGGGGACAGTGGGCCCAAAATGGGAAACCAGAAGGAGAGTTCCCTGGTAGGGGATGAGACAGGGTGGAGGAGGAAGGGGCACTGTTTCCCAGCTTTTTCTGACCTGGCTCCAAGGCACGCAACAGCCCTTGGTGTCTGGGGTGAGCACCTCCACCTCCCTCAACCACCTGCTCCTCCAAGGGTTGAAATCAGCACCACGTCCCAGGGAGCAAAGTGAGTGAGGCAGCGAGGTTTAACAGCCCCACACAGTGGCCACTTCAGCCCAGGGCAGAGTTCACAGCTCTGCAGCCTCAACTCCTTGGAAGCCAAGCAGGATGCCCAGGACTTCCCACAGGGTGACATGGAGATGCAAGTTCCACAGGGACAGGGGCTCTCTGCACAGCGTGCTCTGTATTCCTATGGCCAGGAGCCATGGTCAACCCTCCTTCACAAATGAGGCAGACAGTCGCTGTGGGAAGTGGCTTCCAGAATGCCGAGGGAAGGCATGGTGGAGGGCAAGACAGATCTGGGCACAGATGACACACATATAGGAGCCACGCTGCCACCGGGAAAGGGGCACATGGCCACACGTGCACATGGACATTCCGGGAGTGTCCCGCCGTCCTCTGCTTCCTGTCTCCTGGTGCAGAAGGGCCTCTGCACACGGGGCAACGACAGGACAGACCCTGGCCTGATGGAAGGAGGGCGAAGAGATCAGGGTCTCACACAGCCTGGAGCCACAGCACATCTGGAAAATATCATCCAAAGACAGACACAGGAGCCATCAAAAAGAGACCCGGGCGTGTCTTAGTCACGTTCTCTTCTCATCCTGGGACACAACGCCAGACACCAGTGACTCGGAGGAGGAGAGGTTTGCCCTGACTCACATTTTCAGTCTGTGGGCTCCAAAGCAGCACAGCATGCAAGGCGCTGGGGGAAGAAAGCCGCTCAGGGCATGGTGCACAGGAAGCAGAGGGAGAGGAAGGAGCCAGGAGGGAGGTGACGGCTTCCTGGCCACGCCCCCAGAGGCCCCGCCTCCTCTGACCACACTCCACTCCTATCCTGAGCCCACTGAGTAATGGGATCACACTCAAAGCCCCGCCCCGGAGTGCGTGATCTCTTGGAGGACAGCCAGTCAGGAGCCACCACGCAGGAGGTTCCAGGATGTCAGTCAACACCTTGGAGGAGGCCAGGATCCACAGATCCCAAGGATGGCTGCTCTCTGCTCCGCCTGGAACCCGTCCCTCACTGTCCCCGACCCTCCCTTGCTGTCCTCACACTCAACTCCATCTCCAGCCCAAGGGGCAGACTGTGGGGTGCAAGGTGAAGGATGCAGGGCCCTCATTCCCCCCTTTCCCTCTGACCCGAACGCTCACCCAAGGTGTCTGGCTGGTCACCCAGACTTAGGTGCCTGCGCCCCAGGGGACTCTGGGACCCTGACTGACTCCCCGCCTTGGGAGGGCCACAGTCACCCACGCCTTCTTCATGAGTGGTCCCCATGGTTCTCTGGCCATCACTAGGTCCTCAGCCGAGTGCCACAGAGCTGGGGCGTCCTCACCCTGAGGAGCCACTGCCACCCCACAATGAGCCCCAGAACCACGTACAGATGCCCTGTCTGCTCTCTCAGCCCTGCACGCTCACTGGGGCTCCCGCATCGTTTGCTTCCTGACCCTGGCCGCCTCCCCAAGTGCTGGTGCTGGTGGGTTCTGGGGCTTGAACTCAGGGTCTGGTGCCTGTAAGGCAAGAACCCTACCACTGAGCTACCTCTCCAGTCCCCTGAATGGTTTTCAGAGAAGCCAAGCACACCTGGGACAGGACATCTCACCGGGCACTGGCTACATAGGCTGTGGCCGCACCCAGTGATCAGGGCCCTGTGAAACCCTCCCCTGAGGATACTGTCTGCGCCCTCTGCCTCTGGCCTGTGAGACCCCGCACTGCTCCTCCGCTCCCAGCTGCAGAGCGGAGAGGCCAGGAGGATGTGGTGTGGTGTGCAGCCCGGTGCCCCGGTGCCTGGGGTGCTCAGGCCATCAGCCAGGCTGGAGCCTAGGTCCTCACACTGAGCTGCATCCCCAGCCTTCCCTTTATCTTTTATTTTGAGAAGGGAACTAAGTCACTGAGCTATCCAGGCTGAGCTGGAACTGTCCGTCCTCCTGCCTCAGCCTCCCAGAATGCTGCGATGACAGGCATGCTCCACCATACCCGGCCTTCCTCCAGACCGAGACCCTAAAGGCAGCACCAGGGCTGCAGGGGCTCCAAAGCCACACAACCTCGAACCCTGCTCCAGCTGAAGCTAGGCCATGACTGGACTCAGACCTGGCCACATCAGCCTCCACCCTGCCTCTTTCTTCTGGAGCCCTCTGGAAACTTCCTGCCCACACTTCGAGGCTGAAGCTCAGAGCTAGAGTCCCCTTGCGGATTGGAGCACCAGGCCGCTCACTCAGGAAGCCTCCGCTGTGCCCCAGGAAGTGCAGGAAGCAGTCTCGGAGACCAGCTCCACCCCAACAAGTGCACGTCCTTACACTCGGCGCCTGCCTCTGTCTCATGCCCTTCCTGCACTAAAGGCTTACACGTTCCTGCTCTAGGAAGCACGAGGGAGAGCCACAGGGCAGGTTTGCAAGAATTCTTTTCATGCTCTTCCTTGGTAAATAGAAAGTTGGCAGTGCTGCCAAGCGTGGTGGTTCACACTTGAATGGCCAGCACTCCAGAGGCTGAGGCAGGAGAGTTGCCAGGAGGTCCCAGGCAGCCTGGGCTACACAGTGAGTCCAGGCCAGCTTGACCTATATAGTGAGACTGTCTCCAGGGAAGAAAACAGCTTGGCAACTCTGTACTGTTCCCTTTAAAAAAAAAAAAATTAAATGTTTCAGCGCATGAAATCCAAGAGCTTCCAGTTCTAGGGTGAAACTTCTTAGAAAATGACCCACCCGGGGGCCTGGGTCGCTGGCCACAGCCTCTGCCTTGTTGGTTCAATCGCCAGTGAGCAGAAGGCAAATGACAGACATGGGACAGGAAGACGCCACCCCAAGCAGCAGGGCCAGGAAGCAGAAGAGGCTTCTGTTCCTAACGTCCACGCTTAGAGCCATAAAAATACACTGAGAAGGATTCATTAGCTCGGAGCAGCTAACGAACGTGCCACCGTGGCCCTGCTGATGTGGCGGCTCAGACGCCGAAGCTGCAAGGGCAGGTTTCAAAGGCCTCGGCCAGAGGCCCGGGCTGCTGGCCTCTAGTGACAGCCCAGGGTCAGACATCTCAGCAGCCCCCAGCCGAGGGCCGAGGAGAAACCACGTCACTCGGCCGGCAGGACCCACATCCGGTCACTCGCACTCACGTCGGGGGAAGCCCAGGACAGGCACCAGCTGGACCCCAGCCTCACCCCAGCACCTTTGCCACAGTCACGGAGCGGCTGCACCAGCCGACCCTGCTCCAATGCCGGGTGACGTGACCGCTCACAATGAACCACACACGCACACGCACACAAGGGACACGGGTGCACACGCACCTCACGGGGCCTTCATGACGGCCACTTCCAGGGCCACACAACTAGACAGGAGCGAGGCCCTGCTGCCTTGGTGTCTGAGGACTAAATTCGAGGGTCCTCCCAGGAAAGCAGTCTCGTAACTGAGATACCAGTCCCGGCCTGACACATTGGTCCCCTGCCACACTGGTCTCTGACTGACACACCAGTCTCTGACACACCAGTAGTCCCATGTCCTCACCGGAACACAGCTTGCACCCAGTGTACAGGCCAGGCTGATCTCCTCGACGCGCCTGGCCAACAGGGAGGACCCTGCTCTCCTTACATAACCTAAGAACTAGTCCTGTCTTTGGAAAGCCCACTCGATGGCCCACATGGGCTCTCTACAGCATTCACGCCAGCAACCCTGCCATCACTTCCCCGCACGTGGCACCTGACAGTGCCACACAATGGTTCCCCGGGGGCTTAACCTCCAAGCCGACAGCGGGCATCCGGGTGCACGAGGAGACCAAGGCAAAAGAGGCAGCCTGCCCGGTCCATGCACTGACCCTGCGTCCCCTCCACCTGACCCCTGCATCCCCTGTGGTCCCCTCCATGGACACTGCGGTCCCAGGACTGTTGAAATCCACATGTTTTTCCCAAGGGCCCTTCGTGTCCCCCCAAGTAGCCCCCACCCAGCCACAGGCCGGGCCCGGGCCAGTAGGGGGGCAGGGTGGGGCTGGTGCCCCCTCCTCCCTCTCCATCCCACCAGGACTCCCAGGTCTTTCCAGGCGGCTCCGCTCCCAGGAATAAGTCATTCGCAGAGGCGTCTGCTTCCAAACGCTCATTGATTTCCCTCTGTTTTCCTGGTCCCTGTCACAACAGGTTATCACAGTGATGGATCAGAGCTCATCCTGCACCCGCCCACCTCCTAAAAGCCACTCACTGCAGGACGGCACCCGAGGGGTGGCCCGATGGGTGGAGGGGGCCTCTGCCCTCACCCCTCACCCTGTGACCTTGGACAGGCGAGCAAACCTGTGCCATGACCAGCCCTCCTGCCCAGTGCCAGGGATCTGGAAAATGTGCTTAGTGCGAGCTGCTTCATCCAGGGTGGCCCATCCTCCATGACTTCTGCACGGGGATCTAGGGTGGCCCTCAAGCTTGTGGCCAGGTGGCCTCTATATTCAAAGCTCCCGGGAGAGAAAGAGAATCTAGGAGCAGCTTGTGCTCTGGATGGCCGAGTAACCAGCTGACCTGTCTCCCTGGCTCTGTCCATACTGAACTCATCCCTCACCTGTGCCCAGCCCAATGCCCCCAGAACAAGGGGACAGCAGGTGCAGCTCCCTGCAGAGGCAGCAAAGGGGACCCTGGTCCTCCTGAGCCCCGTGACCTGCCCACCCCAGGGTCTGCTGGCCTCCTAGGCCTCTCCAGGGGAGTCTGGCAGGATGCATTTGGAGATATTTGCTTAAGGAACTGGCTCACATGACTGTGGGTCTGAGTAAGAAGTTGGGGGGACCCAAAGGCTAACAGACCCCAGGGGCATGGCAGGGGCAGTTGGAGCCTCTGTCCTGGCTCTCCCTGTGTCTCCTCAGTGGACAAGGTTCACCATATCATGACAGCCACCAGCGTCACCTACACCCACTGACAGAATGGGTTTTTGGTCTGCAACAAATGGGTTTTGTTTTGTAGGCGTACAGATTGAGCCGAGGACCTTTGCATTGAGCTTTGTCCCTCTTTTATTCTTTATTTTGAGACAGCATCTGGTTTGATAGCTATACTGACCAGACTGGGTTCAAACCTGTGATCCTCCTGCTTCAGCCTACCAGGCTGCTAGGACTAGTTCCTCCACAGATGGGTGGGCTGAAGGTCCGTGTGCCCCCAATTCCTATGACAGCCTAATCACGGAGCCATGGTGGGAGAAGGGGGCACATAGGGCAGGTCCTAGGGGCTCTGCCCTCCTAGATGGGCATGGTGCCTTCAGAGAGGAGGCCCCAAGAGCTTCCCTCTTGCTCCACAAAGTGAGGACACAGCAAGAAGCCACCGAGGCAGGGACAGGCTCTCGCCAGGTACCAACGTGCTGGTACCTCCACTGCGGCCCTCCAGCCTCCAAAATGCACTCAATCGGTCTGCACTGGTCAAGTTACCCAGGTGCAGGATTCTGATGTGGTCGCCCAGATTAAGACACTCAAACACTGCCAAGTATTCACTGCCAAGGACTCAGCCTGTGTGCAGGACATAGCTGCACACTGCTGGGAGCCAGGCCCTGTGCATGGCACTCCCAGGCTCGCTGGCCCCTGGTCGCCTGGTCAGTGAGCTCCGTCCCTGCCCTCCCTACCCCACGTGCTCTAAACCAAGAGGCAAGAGCCACCCGGGCTGGAGGAAGCTGCTTCTCTCTCACTGAGACCGGTGGGGGCCCCAGATGTGGCGGCTGTGAGTACAGCAACCCACAGGACGAGTGGAAACGAACTCAGGGCACCTGGCCAGGCTTCAGGACACCACCCTCCCTGCGCCTGGCCAGACAGCACCCTGCATCTGTCCCAGTCCTCAGAGAACTGTCTTTTCCATGTGTCCCCTCCTGTCTCCTAAGTGCTTCCCATCAGCTGTGGGTTCTTTGGCTCAATCTAGATAGAAATCATGAACTGGCAAAATGCAGCTCCCTTGATGTTAGCAGCTCCAAGCTCCGGGTTCTGGCAGCTGGCAGTTCTGAGTGTCACAGCTGGAAGCTTGAGCTCCAGCACCTCTTAGCTCTTAGCGTTGTAGCTCCTGATGGCTCCTGGCCTCAGCAACCCAGGCTCGCAGCTCCCTAGCACCTTTTGGGGCTCCTCCAGCAGCTCCACCACCCTCTACCACTCCCGGCATGGCCTGCTGGTCTGGGCTCCTTGTCCTGCTGCCCTCTGGAACTCTGCAGGGAAGACAGCTCTTGGTGTCAGCAGCAGTTGTGGGGTAACCTGCTCATGCCACTCTACCTGGAATAAAAATTGTAAGTAGACAACAGGACCGAGCCACGTGAGTCTCTACAGGGAACCACACTGCAGTACAATGGGACAGCTTGGCCCAGATGCAAGATTCGGGTCTCATTTCCCTCTTTCTCCTAAGAACATTCCTTGGATTGAGAGACCACTCCAGCACAGTGAGATCCATCTTGATCCCTCCTTCAATGACATCCACAAAAATCGTTTCTCCCAAATGAAGTTGCTGTTATGTTTATAAATAGATAAAATAAAATATCTCCCCAAACCTCGTGCACTTCCAGGTGGGGCTTTTGGGAAGCGGCTGGATCAGGGGTGTGTGGTACTGGATCATGGTGCATGATGACCAGATTAGCCCGCTGATTAGTTTAGCCCAGTTCTCTGTGTGGGTAACAGGAAGCCCAACCTGGCCACGGGTGGCGCCAACCAGTAGGCTCGCAGCCTGAACAGAATAAAAAGGGAAAGGGAGGCTCAGTGCTCACTGCTTCCTGCCTGCCCTGCCATGGACTGTCTCTCTCCCCTGCTATGCTCCTTTCTCAGACTGCCCGCCTGTGAGCCGGCCAACAGTGGACTAAAACCTCTATAAACTGAGATAAAGTAAACCTTTCCTCCTTTAACTTGTGAGTGCTGGGTATTTTATCTCAGCAAGAAAAAGGTAACCAAGACAGTCATATTCTGGGGTTTTGGGTGGGCATATTTTAGGGAGATCTTGTAAATGGGGTAGGGTGACCATTCCTCAATCATTGATCCTCCAACTGGCAGGCAGCATTCAAAGCCCCCATAATGGAGATCCACGCCATGTTGGAGCTTAGGACCCTGGGAAGCCAAGCCAGCATCTCCCCTCCCTGGTAAGCGGTGGTAGTGTGGCCCACTGCAGCCCTTCAGGGGGAGAACTAGCAGTGTCTCCTGAGATCCACGCCATGTTGGAGCTTAGGACTCTGGGAAGCCAAGCCAGCATCTCCCCTCCCTGGTAAGCGGCGGTAGTTTAGCCCACTCTGTAGTCCTTCCAGGGGGAGAACTAGCAGTGTCTCCTGAGATCCACGCCATGCTGGAACTTAGGACTCCTTGAAGCCAAGCCAGCATCTCCCCTCCCTGGTAAGCGGTGGTAGTGTGGCCCACTGCAGCCCTTCAGGGGGAGAACTAGCAGTGTCTCCTGAGATCCACGCCATGTTGGAACTTAGGACTCTGGGAAGCCAAGCCAGCACCTCCCCTCCCTGGTAAGCGGCGGTAGTTCAGCCCACTGCAGCCCTTCCAGGGGGAGAACTGGCAGTGTCTCCTGAGATCCATGCCATGCTGGAGCTTAGGACTCCTGGAAGCCAAGCCAGCATGTCCCCTCCCTGTAAGCGGAGGCAGGGTGGCAGCCTGCAGCCCTTCCAGGGGGAGAACTAGCAGTGTCTCCTGAGATCCATGCCATGTTGGAACTTAGGACTCTGGGAAGCCAAGCCAATACCTCCGAAAAAAAAAAAAAATCCATGTAAATTATATGTAAGTTGCAGTACACCAAAATGTAATCCACTATTCTGTGCAATTTACATGAACTTATAAAATCATTTTCAGATTATATAAAATAAAAAAAACTAATATGATTGATAGTGTCAAGTTTGGGATTATAGGCAACTACACTGAAGAAGACAAGACCCTATGATATACATTCTGGTTTGATAACTGCCAGTTTTTGAAGTTCTATACTATATACAAAGTTGTGTTTTTATTAATACTGTTATATACTGATATATTCAGTTATACTATGTCTGATGATATAGCCAGTTCTATTGAAGATAACAAGAGACAACACAGGAACTATGGTAGAAGTCCTTGCACAATGGTCTTATATGTCTTTTTTGTTTCATGTGTTTATAGGAATATGTTTTGTTCTGTCTTGCTTTGTTTCGTTTCTACCTCTAATATAGAAAGAACAGAAATACATGTTAAGACTCATGCATGTGTAGAATCTATAAACAGTTTATGAGAGCTGATCTTATGACACATGATGAAATGAACAGATACTTTGAGGAAAAAGAGTCACTAAAGAACCCAGTGCTGATTCTGGTGTGTCATAATGTGAAACCCAGCTATAGTATTATTCTCTGTTCAGAGTGATATTAGCCTGCTTGGGTTTTTTCTATCTCAACAAAATTGAAGATATGGATAACTGCATGTATGTTTAAGTGTATAGGATTGATAACCATATTTCTAAGTTTTTACTGGACAGTTGAACAGAACTGTTTGCAGTCTCGCTGTTTGAATTCTCACTTTACATGTTCCATTTTTGTATCTTGAATAACTATTTGTAAAATGACAATATGTAAACATCAACCAGTGATTTCTTACTGTTTATTTTTTCTCTGAATGCATGTATTATTTCTACCTATTTTCTGTTTTGTTTAGTCTTTCTTTAAATAAAATTTAAATAAAAAAGCCCCCATAACAGTCTTGGCAAGGCCAGGGAATCGGATGGGCACCTAGGCATGGAGAGAGGGCTTTTGCAGGGGATCCTGATGACCACCAGTTCAGATGTGGTCACCAGAAGATGGCCCTGGTAAGATTTCAGCTGCGAGTGGGGCTCTGGCCCCTTCCTGGGCAGGAAGGGCGCCCACACTCTACATCTGGCCAGCCATGCAGAAGAACATGCAGTCCACACCGCACTGAGGCCGCAGCAGACACAGGCCAACTACTCCCGCCCCGGGGCCCTGGGTCAGAGCTCAGGGCCTCCACAGTCACTGGCAAAGAAAGCACTGCTGGGGACACATGATGACCGTTTTCCCAGCCTCCTGTAAGCTAGAATAACATTTTTTTAAAGTGCCTTAATTTCTTTCTAAATGGAGACACACAGCACTAAATCACATCCGATGTGCGAGAGCAAAGCAGCTCGTCTGGCTTTCATCTGCCTCCCATTTAGCCAAACGCAGCTTTCAGCGGGACAGGAGGCGGGTGGGAGCAAAATGCTACACCAGAAACACCCTTGATGGGGCAGATGCAGCTCCTCTGGAGGATGGCATCGCTTTGTGCAAGGAGAAAGCTGCTGGATCCTGGCCCTATGGGGATGCTGGTTGAGGGGGGCCAGGGAGAGGGGTGCCTCCCACCACCGCTGCTTTCTCATGTAAATCACTGAGTGACTTAGAGCTTGTCCACCCTGAGCACCCTCTGCGAACCTTGAACCTTCCGGGTTCACAGGGAAGGGACAGGGCTCTCCTCTGCAGCCCAGAGCACACAGCAGCCTCTTGTGCCCAGGAGGAGAGCCCCCTCACCCCATGTCTCTTCAGATGCAAAGGTCAAAGGATGCCCAGCATCACTCCCAGCCACCACCCCAGCCCAGGAGGAGAGCGCACAGTGCCCAGAGCCATGAGGCCCCATGAGGATGCCATGGAGGGGATGACAGGTGGGGACATCAGGCCTGGGAAGGCACTGAGGGCTGGGGTCAGGTGCCTGCCCTCCTTCCCTAGAAGCCTGCCGCCCACCCTGGTTGTACCCTCAGCCCCTCCGCTCCGGGCTGCTCTCCCCTTCCCTGTCCCTCCCTAACGAAGATGTCCCCACCACTTCATATCCTAACCTCAGTGCTCCTCCACTGTCCTAACCTTCAGGGCCACCAGACATGACACAACATAGCCACTGGTCACTGCCTAGGGCCCCCAGAAGGCCAGGTTAGGGGACAGGGACTGAGCCTGTCTCAGGAGGATCCCTGCCCTCCAGGCCACGCTGAAGAAGCCGGCAGTGCAGGGTGTGGCGGGAGTGTGGCTCTGGCTAAGCTGCTTGGGCCATGCCACAGCTCCCTGTGGGCCCGGGGACTCCTTCACTTCATCCGCTCGGGTGACACCCTCATCACCGGCAAGGAGCTCGCTGCCCCCAGCCCGCCCCAGAGCAGCACAGCCGCCTGCTCCCAAAGCCTGGGATGCCATCTGCCATGGGTGCTGTGGCTCCCTGCCCACTAGGGCAGTGACAGTGCTCTCAAATGGGCACCAGAGGGCCATGCTGTCCTGCAGGGCAAGTCCAAGCAGCAGAATGAGTGGCCTTTCACGGAGCACACGGGAAGGTATCGAGGGCACTGACCTCGGGCACTGGGAGCCTGAGGCCCCGAATGGCTGCTCACCCCATTCTTGGCCTTGCAGATGGCAGTGGGAGGCTGCCGGGCTGGGCACCTCCTTTAACAGACTTCAGAGCCCTGCAAGCCCCCGCCCAGGAAGCATCTCCAGCAAGCACTGGAGGACACGAGGCAGAGGATGCCCTCCAGACTTGGATCTGACACACATGCAAGGTCCCTCCCTGGGACACAAGGCCCAGAGCTGGTGTCCCGTTCAAGGACTGTCCTGAGGCCCGTGAGGTAGGGAGGCCAACTGCCACCACTCACTGCCTCCCACGAGAGAAGCACTGGTCACTGTGCACATTCACAGGGATAGGGGCTCTCCAAGAGGTTGACCTGGCCACCTCCATTCTCCCTCTGGGGCCCCCGCTTCCCACCAATGGCCCCGGGCTGTCCTGCCTGGCTCTCAGCTCCTCCTCCTTGGGGAGGCAACGGCTTGCACAGTCCCAGCAGAGTGGGAAGCCCAGTTCCCTTCAATCCCTTCTTAAAAACAAACACAAAGTGACACTTCTGTGAAACACTATAGCAAGGAATATATTATCTCTGTACAAAATCCAGTAAGAAAAATACAATTTTATCACTTAGGGCATTTTATAAAATACACTTTGCTAAAAGCAAATCAAAAGAAAGTCACAGATGGTGACAACCTCCTTGTGTGACAGAAGGACCAAGTGGTGCCGTGCACACCGAGGACAGGGGCAGGGCCACCACTGTTACCACCCCGGCCAGGGCTCCCGCTCAGGCCAGGGAACTCAGCCATGTGGATGCGGTCAGTGTGGGCAGCAGCTCAGCCAGACGTGGCCATCACGGAAACAAGCACAGCACACCTGTGGCCAGGTGTGCTCCCCCGTCGGCCAGGGTGCTACAGCGCCCAAGCTCACTGGTAGGTGACTTCCACACAGAAGGTCTCTTCATTCTTGTCCTCGTGGTCATTGATGTAGATCAGGATCTCCTCCTGTCCTGGCCTCACGCCTGGCACGAACCGCAGACCAATGGTGTAGGTCTCGCTGCCCCCCACCTGGAAGGAACCCAGATCCACTGTCATCACACCCTCAGGGCCCGCTCCTCGCTGGTCACTTCCAGACAGGTGACACAGGGTACACAGGTTCCCAGTAGTGGCCGTCAGCCCTCAGGGAGTCCACAGCCGCCCCCTGGCCCAACAGCAGCAGCTCCTGTCCAGAGCTCCGTGTCCAGCACTGGGACCCGAGGCCCTTGGAGAAGCTGCACTGACCTCTGGACTGATACCTGCAGACCTGGTCTGAGCCTTGCCCATTCCCAACGGGAAACACCGAGGCTCTAGACAACGGGGCTTTAGGACCCAGAGCCCTCTGCACGGCCCAGCCCACACCTGTCCCAGGCTGCCGGGTCGCACCTGGAAGGTGTCCTCCCTGAACTGCAGCAGGTCGGGGCGGTCGCTGTGCAGGTGGTAGACCCTCCGGGTGGGGTAGGGGTTGGTGTAAGTGATCCGCTTGTTGGCACCCTTCCCTTCCCCCACCGCCATGGTGATCTCAAAGGCCTGGAGACAAGGGCAAGGAGCTGTGGCCACACTGGCAGTCACTGTCAGGGGTCTTCTCCACTACCATGGAGCCAGCCCGGCACAGTGCCTAACACCACAGCAGGGACTCGGCCTGTCAAGGAGAGACAGAGGCCCCCTCCAGGGGCTGCCTCCCACCCCAGCCATGCACAGAGTCGGGTGACACCCAGTGGCTCCCCCATCCCCAATACCACAGCAACACCCTCCGTGCCCTCGACCTGCCCGTCCCCCTTACGGACCTTGGAGATAAGCGGCGGGCGGCAGGAGAGGCACAGGAGCCAGGAGGCCACCAGCTGGTGGAAATCCACATCGACCAGGTTGAGGTGCATGAAGCGGCTGCCAGCCCGATGGGGCCTCACGCCCACATGCAGGTCCTGCACCCCGTGAGGGGGCAGCAGGAAGTCACCTGCAGGGTCCATCTTCAAGGGCAAGGGAGCGGTCAGCACGTAGCCCCTCTCTTGGCAGCAGCCCCCTGCGCCCCACAGAACCCACAGGTTCAACTCCTCGGCCTCCTGTAGCCCAGGCCTAAGGCCTCCACCTCCCCCACCCGCCACATCCTTGTCCTTCATCTCAGGTCTGCAGGGCAAGTCCCTCTGAGGGTGCTCTGAGAGCTGTCGCTAGCACGGGCCAGCCGAGGGACCCACGCCCTGAGGTCGTACCTTCAGCTCCTGCGGGTGGGAGGCGAAGGCCCTCACTTTCCTAACAGTCTGCGTCCCCCGGACGACAAGGGACAGGCGTGTCACCTGGCCCGAGACACAGGAGACGTCCACGCGCTGCAGGGAGTGCAGGCAGACCTGCCACGTCTGCGCAGGCGCCGCCAGCCAGCGATCCCTGAGGAGGGACTGTGCATCCACACCCGTCCTCAGGCCACGGCCACCCGAGAGCCCCGGCTTCACTGTGAAATGAGGCTGGGGAGGCGCGGGGACCGGGGCTCACGGCCCTCACCCCTGAGCACCGTCTCCCATCCTCAGAAGCCAGGCGGCAAAGCAGGCCCCATGGGAGAGGCCTGCGGAAGGTGGGGAACGGGGCTCCGGGCAGACAGCAAAGGCGCTGCACTGGGGGGCTACAGGGCAACAGGGAGAATTCCAGGGACAACTCAAGCAGCTGTATGAGTCCCCCAAGGGCTCCAGGCCAAGATGGGAGCCGAGGTCCTTCTCAGCTCTGGCTGGGCACAAGCTGCTTGAGCCTTCCGCTGGGAGGCACAAAGCGGGTCCCAAGTCCCCCAGCCGCCCGTGCCACCCTGCATCCGGGACGTGCTCTCCTTGGGTAGCCACAGGCTCAGGCTCCGAGCAAAGGCATGGTACCCGCCGTATCTCTGGCACAGAATGGGACGAGATGGACCCCTCCACCTGCCCCTCCTCTCTCCTCCCCTCCCCTCACATCTCTGCACTCACGCATAAATGATGACAAAGAAGTCTTTGATCTCCGGGCTGGGGCCACTGGCCACCTTCAGAAACACGTCTCGAGGCTCCCCGGGGCCCTGCACACAGACAGGGAGGGTGTCGGGGCCACCTCCCACTGGGTCCCTGAAGCTGGGTAGTTGTGAACCCCACACCCCACCACATGCTCACTCTTGCACTAGCAGTGTGCACTGTTGTGTTCATTTTTTTTTTTTTTTTTTGGTTCTAGGGGTCAAACTCAGGACCTCCACTTTCCAGACGCTTATGCCGCTGAGCTAAATCCCTGGCGTTGGTTTTTTATTGATTTCAATAATTGCACTATACAGTTCCTATCACGATACAGCCACTGCTGCTACCCCTGGCGCGACAGCCATCAATGACTTCCGTCGCTGCTGGGTGCTTCCTGACCTTTAGCCTCTACGTGCAGGGAGCTGATCTACTCCCCGAGAAAACATGACACATCCAGAGCGCCCACTTCAGCATCCAGCGCCTCGCACGGGAGGAGGTCATGTCGCCCAGCACCAGGACTGGCCACTCGGGAAGGGCAGGAGAGAAGCACTGGGGAACCTGCCCAAGGGGCCCCCAGAACGTACCACATTCTGGGCCTCACAGATGACGTTCGGGTCACTGCACCGCACGTGCACCGGGGGCTCCTCCCCGAGTCTTCCCACAGGAGCACCTGGAACAGGGAGCAGGGACCGTGTCACCACCGCACCCCAGTAGGGCACACACATGGCACGGCCTCAGAGATGGACAGAGCTGCCGCCTGACCCGGCACCCAACAGTTAAGGACAAGGGCTACAGACGTGGCACCTGAGCACAGGTGACGCCTCCCTCTGGGGCAGAGCTAGAAAACGCCTCGTGCATGATGTGACTTTAGGAGCTGGGCTCGGCCACCAAAAGTGCACCCTGCAGCCTCAGAAGCCTCAAGCAGGATCCCCGTCAAGCCATAAAGGCAGGTGGCCGGTGTCATCGCCCCCCTCGTGGCAGGGTGGCAGCATCATGACACCTCTCGCCTCTCAGTGGAGGCAGACACCTGTCCCACCGGGCTGACTCCCACGACACTGGCCGCAGCGGGGAAGGGACCTGCCTGGAAGCGTATGCCAGGGAGGCAGGCGGATGGCCTTCTTCAGGAAGGTGAGCTCCGGGTGGTAGAAGCGGAAGACCTGGTCCACCACGTGGGGCTGGGGCTCCACTGTCAGGCAGAGCACGGCCAGGGGCTTGCCGCCACCCGCACGGAACAGGACCTGCAGGACAGCAGCAGCCCCAGCGTCAGGACGGCACACAGCTACGGGGGTTTCTCTCCTCCAGTGCTGTCTACACTGGTGGGGAAAATCCTTCTTCCCAAAACTTCGGGGGACAAGGGTGGGGTGGCCAGGGCTCCCTGGGCAAGCACTGAGAAGGATGCTTTGGCCTCAGGTTTAGTCCACAGCATGGGAGGAGGAGCAGGCAGCTCCCTCCAGGAAGCCAAAGCCAAGTTTCACGCAAGGGCCCTGGGATGGGCCTGGAGGCGATGGGTCTGGGCTTCCCCAAGCTGAGCTCCAAGCAGGGAGTGGTCTACAGGTAACAAAGAAGGCCACCAGCAAGGCTCTGAGGCCCGCCAGGGGGACTCCCCTCTAAATGGGCAGAGTGGGCGGGGCCAGGACAACTATGGAAATGCACCTCGGAGTCCAGCAAGGACACCTGCTCACAGCGCAGCTAGGGAACGGTGGGGTCCCCTCTCCTCTGCCCCTTCACCTTGGCATGTCTCGTGGGTGTGGCACTGGACTTCCAAGGTGCTCCAGGGTCCTTGTACTTCTCGGCACTCGGCTCGGGGGAGCCCTGCATGATATCGGTTAGCATGAGCTGTCACAAGGTGCAGGCAGTGATGACCACCCTGGACGCCCAGGGCTGGGAGCTCCTGAGAGTCACACAGGTCCTCCCACGCCAGCTCCCTAGGCTGCTGTCCCCCGACCAGGGTCACCCCCAGAGCAGGAAGCAGAGCAGAGGACAGCAGGGGCTGCAGCCCAGGGACAGATCTGTCCGCCAGCCAGAGGGGAGAGGCCCTGGGCCCTGAGGAACTCTGGAGCTCAGCCAGGAGCTGCAACACAAACCTGCCCTGCCACACACACCTGGCCCAGGCCTCTGGCACCCCAGGCTGACTGCGTAGGGCAAAGGCCACAGTGAGGACCTGAGGGTCGCACGCTGGACATCGCGTCCTGGCTCTGCACAAGTTTACATGAGGAGGAGCCATTCCTGCAACCCTGTCCCCACTGGGAGGACAGAAGGGTCAGGGCTATGGCATCCAGGGGCAGAGAGCTTGCTGAGCCACGCGGTGGACACAGCAGGGTTGAGCGCTGACCCGTCTGCGGACAGGGAGCACTTTGAGATGGAGCCCGCACCTGCACCGGAGCTGGCAGGCCCACGGAGAAGCTCTGGTACTTGAAGGGGACGTGGGTGGTCTCCCGGGGGCGCAGGTAGAGCTGGGGGGCCAGGTCGCCACGCAGGTGGAACATGTCCTCCTCCAGGGGTGTGTGCAGGCCGGTGGCGTCTTTAAAGAACCTCCACTCCCGACTGTCCAAGATGAGGCTGCGGCGGGGGACGGAGCAGTGAGGCCGGATGGCCCCAGCGGGGATGGGACAGGGTGGGTTGCGTGGGTTCGGGGCAGGGGCAGGGCCTCCCACCTGAGCTCGGGGTTGTCGATCTCAATGGACACGGTGTGCTGCGTGTTGTGCGGGTTCTTCAGTGCGAACTCGAAGAACTCAGCCGTACCCAGCGTGGCGTAGAGCGTGTGCTGCGTGGTGATGGCCAGGCTCAGCACACTGGCGATGCTCTCCGCCTTGGTGCGCTCCCGGTAGGCCTCGATGACCTGCAGATCCCGGGAGTGCTGCATGTGCACACTCTGCCGGGCCTGGGGACACAGGCAGGATTCGCTAAGCACCAGGCTGGGCGTGGGCCAGGCCCCCTCTCCAGATGCTGACAGCTTCTGGAAAATCACACCACTGCCGTTCCCTTGGCTGGGTGCCTGGGGGACAGGCCATCCAACTCCAGGGGCAACAGCTGGCACTGGAGCGGAGGAGACCACCTCTCCCTGCCCCTGGAGGTCCATGCAGCAGTACCAGGCAGCACTGCCCCCTGGGGTCCCCCCACAGGCTCCTGAGGGCCCCCCCGCATAGGTGTGCCCTGCTCTGCTCCTGAGGGACGTGGGCTCTCCCCGGGGCACCTGTGATAGCGGGTCACACACAGGCCAGCCTTGATGTGAGGGCTCTCGGTCAGCACCCTTCCATCGCCCCCCTTTCCACAAACCACCAGCTGCAAACACTCTCCTCCTCGGTCCTTTGTTTTGTTTTGTTTTGTTTTTCAGGACTGGAGATTGAACCGAGGGCCTCTGCACTGAGCTACATGCCCCAGCCTTTTGTTTTGAGACATAATCTCACTACATTGTTAAATTGTCCAGGCTGGGCGAAAACATGGGTCCTCCTGTCTCAGCCTCCCAGCATGCTGGGATTACAGGCGTACGCCGCTACACCCAGCTACCCGCTTCCCCAACCCAGCTGCAAACTATGAAAAGTTCTATTTCGATGTTCAGCCAGGAAGAGAATCCTTCTGGTCAGAGATTATAGGATGCCCCCAGGACACTGAGCTCAGGCAGGGCCTCAAGGCCCACTGCAGCTTTCGTAAACTCAGGGTCCCAGGGCTCCACCAAGCCAACCGCGGGGCACCATCCCTTAGGAGCTCTGAAGGCTCCCTAGTGGCTCGGAGCCCCGCTGTCTGCTATCCTTATACCAGGACCGGACAGGGGTGAGGAGTGGCAGCCAGAAGTAGGGCAGGGGGCTCTCGAGATCCATGCCCCGCAGCGTCCTCACCAGCACTGTGGTCCTGCAGCCTACGGACTCCGCTCCCGACTCCTGGAGGCGCACGGACCTCATCCGCTCCAGCTTGCGCCTGCGCACGGCATCCGCCTCGCGGGCGTTGCCCGGGGGTCCCTGGCTGCCCGGTGAGGGGGTCAGCAGCATGGCGGCCAGCTCACTGTCCACGTCGGCCAGCCTCTGCGCCTGGACCACGTTCCTCCCTGCGGAGAGGGTGACAGGAGGACTTTCATCAGTGTGTAACGATTCTTTGCTCGTGAGGCACCCCCCAGGACCCGTCCCGCTGTGCCAGGCCCGCTCCTCCGCGCAGATCTGCTCCATGCAGCCTGGAGCCTGAGCTCCATGGCGCCCCCTACTGCCGGCCCCTCACGGAGAAGGAGTTCCAATCCCGCCTGCCTCTGTCCCCTCCTCACACACAGCAGGGGTGACAAGGATTGCGCTCAGGGACAGGGCCTCACTCAAGCACCACATGTTTCCCACGGAAAGCCGTGGTCCACGTGACCCCCAGGGCTGCTCCACTTCCGATCGGCAGGCACCCACGGCTTCCCCAGGAGCCGCCTTCTCCCCAATCCCCACCACTCCCTCCAACACAAGGACACAAGCATCCCTGCTCCACTTCAAAGCCCTTTCACTGCTTTTCTGATGCCAGCAGCTCATGAGCTGCCCTTAGTGGCTACCCAGAAAGGGTCTAGCGGTGCTGGGGCACAGCCTGGGGCGGGGTTTGAGATGTCCTCAGCTCCGTGCAGGCGCTGGGGCTTCAGGATGAGCTCAGGTGTTCACAAAGCATCACCCTCACAAACGCCTCTCCCAGCTCTACTGAAATGGGAAATGAGGCTCCCGGGAGACTATGGGGGTCCCCTTGCCCAAGGAGAAGCGGGGCACACTGGAGCCTTCTCACAGTTCCGCAGAACCTTTGACCCCCATGGCCTGCGTGGGGCCGCTGCACACTCAAGAACGCTGGGCTGCTTCTCATCAAAGGGGCCCTAGGCCACCCCTCCCCTCCCTGGGGCCACTGAGCTCCAACGAGAAGTCCTCAGACCATACCTTTCTGGGCTTGGGGATCCAGGTTCTGGTCCAAGCTCACCACCCTCCCCGCTCCCACACTGACCAGGTCACCCCAGCTCCCTCTGCCTCACTTTGATATTTGGGCGAGAACTGACTCAACTCGCCGGGGTCACAAGCAGCACCATCCCAGCACATGGACCCTGCTTCCTGAGCGCCCAGGACAGGATGTATGGGTCCCCAAGGCCTCGAGGGATAGGACCCAAGGAGGCCCAGCTGCGCAAGACAGCACGGGGCAGGCGGGGGCGCACCTGGTGAGGGAACGTGGGAAACCCTGCTCAAAGAGTGCGGCCCACCTCTAACACAAGCGACAGTAGCTTGCACTTAGTCTGAAGGGGACACACCCAGACCCTAGCCTTCCCTCCCGAGCTCTGTAACTGGTTAGGAAACCACAGCACACTTTGCAGCCAGGTCTGAAAGTCTGTCCACGCTCACCCCGACTTCTCCCTCGTTTCCCTTCCCGTGGGGGCAGCGGAACACACACAAGGCCACGGGCAAAACTGGGACCCTGTGAGAGAACACAGCTGGCTGCCAAGCCGCACCTGGAGGGACACGGAGGACCACAGCCTTCGAGGCCACAGGGCTATTGCGCTGGACACAGGCGCCCAGAGGCAGAGGGCCGTGGACTACACACATGCATGCACATGCGTAATGCACACATGCACCCCTCACCCTACCCTGCCCTGCACACACAGCTCACCGCCACCCACATGGGACCACGGCACCCACTCACGTGTCAGGGCTCCCCGTGTGAGGAGGCTGCCCCCAGGGAAGCGTCTGGCTCCGTCGTTGGAGATGACCCGAGATCTGGATGGTGGCAGCAAGCTGGACTCTGTTGCTCCCCGTTCACATGCGTGACCTGAACCAGAAGAGCCAGGGTGAGATGAAAGGGGCACAGAACAAAGGGGGCGACACCTCAGGTCTGGCCTCTGGGTGCCACCACCAGGGACCCCTGGCCCTGCCTCACTGCTCTGAACACATCTTAAAAGGAGAATGGCAGGCTGGAGCTTGTTTCTCCTAGACTCTCCCATCGCCAGGACTCTCATCACCATGGCACCCACGAGGCTCCTGTCCCTGACCTGTAATTGAGGCCTCTTCCAACAGAGGGCGCTGTTCAAGGTCAGGCCTGGGTGGGTCACTCCCGTGGGCACAGAGCTGGCCCAAGTGAACTGGCTCCCTGTTACTTCCCTACTGCAGGCAGCAGGGTGGCCTCAGAGTGGATACTGGACACCACCACTGCCACAGCTGCCCACAGCTGGACAGGCGCTACACGTTCAGGAATCTGCAAAACTACAAGAACCCAGAGGGCAGTACCGGGTGGGCTGCCGGCCACCTGGCCCAGGCAGGGAAGTTCTGACATAAACGCCTGGGGCGCACAGGGAACACTCAGGCTGTCGATGTCACCGACCCCACCTGGTGGCATAGAACAGTCTCAGGCTGGGCGTCCGGGGCTCTTCCTGGGCGTCTGAGCCGCAGGGGCCCCTCCCGGAGCTTCCCACCGTTCCCTATCCCTCCTGCCCACAGGGGCACCCACAGCTCTCTCCCCACTGCCTGCAGCACTGCTGTCCTCAGGGCAGGCGCAGTGCTGGGTGTACCCAGGTAACCCCACACACAGGGGATCTCCTGGGGCCCTGGCCAGGCACCCCTACCCCCACCAGACCTGAGGGAAAAGTGGCCACATTCCTGATTCTGAATGACAGCTGTGACCCAAACGCAAGGGCACAGCAGGCCGTGCCCCCAGAAAGACTGGCTGACACAAACGCGGGCAGGGGAAGCTGCAGGCAGCTGCTGCAGCCACACAGCAGCTCCGGCAGAAGCCTGAGGGCCCTTCCGGCAGAAGCACTGGCCACACACAGGCTCCTTCCCTCCACACTCTGCTCATCAGCGTGACCCTCACAACCCTCCTGCAGGCTGCCCCATCACATAGCCCTGCAACCACAGTCTCCTTCCCAAGTCCCTCAAAATCACAGCTCAAAAGGCAACTCTGGAAGGCGCCGGCGCTCAGCTGCTGTGTGGACCAGAGGCGGAATCTCCACCCCAGGAATGCTCCCAGAAGGGTGCTCACTGGCCGTCCTCAGCACTCAGGGCCAGGTGAAGGCTCCTGTGTTTCGCTGCATGGACAGAAGTTCACGGCTGACAGGTCTCCACAAGCTCTGTCAGTTCCAGGGACCAAAAAGCCTCGCAGTGACCCAGCAGGCGGGCATCAAGCACCTCCACCAGTTGGGAGGCTGGAGCCCTGTGCAGCTTCTCTACCACCTTATCAGATGAGCAGTGGCTCCCTGCAACCAGAGGCAACCCCAGCTCCCTGCATCTCCTGGAAATGAGCCCAACCTATAAGATGCACCATTCAGAGACCCAGGAAGCCACTTCCGGTCAGACAGGGCTGCACAGCTCAAGGATGGGTGACCATCATCGCTGGAGCTTGCTCCCCAGGAGGGCAGGTGACCCCACTGAGGTGGTGGGATCACATGGTCCCCTCGAAGGTGCTAGCTTTGTGATGTTGTCCTCAGAGCACCAATGGGCTGGGAGATGGCATGAGGAAGCACACCCTGGTGCCTTGGGGGTGGACAGGCAGGGCATGGCTCTGCGTCTCACTGCGACACCCCATCTGAAGTCACACAGGTCTCTTCTTGTGTGAGACAGGAGGTCTGTCCTGACTTGTGTCTCGATGTCCTCCTCAAACCTCACGTGGTCACAGATGGGGCTTTCCCAGAGGTGGCTGGATCTAAGGTGCATGACTCTAAGACTGATTCATGGTACACTGCTACACCCAGAGGCACCAGGGCTAAGGGTGAGAGTGCCCCCTCCCTGAGCAGCCCGGATGAGATATAAGGCCTAAAAAGAGCTGTGGTCATCCTGGTTGCTTTGCTGTCTTCTGCCTGCCTGCCGTGGACTGTTTCTCCTCTGAGATGCTCCCCTGCCATTTCTTGGGACCGGCCAATTATGCACCGAAACCTCCACAAACTATGACTATGAGCTAAATAAACCTTTCCTCCTTTTTGGGTGTCAGTATTTTGTCTCAGCAACGAGAAAAGTAGCTAAGACAAGGTCACGCTGGGGACCTACACACTGTGACCTGCAGAAATGCCCTGCAGTGCGCAGAAGCAGCAGCAGTGGGGGTGCAGCTCTGGGCGCCCAGCCCACCCTCGGTCACCTGTCAGTCCCCCAGCACTGCTCTCCTGGGAGTGTGCTGAGGCCACAGACATGTGACCCGTGCGGCCATCAGCCCTCACCTGCCTCCCCAAGGCGGAAGCCAATCAAGCAGCAGCATGGAAGAGGCCGGGGAGACAGCCAGAGGACACAGGAGAAGCCACAGGGCTGCAGGACAAACGCCCTCTCCCCGTCCTGAGACTCCAGGAGCCCTGGGCTGAGCCCCGGTGCCCAGACATCACTGGGGTGCAGCTCTGTCCACGGCCACCCTGCAGATTCCCGTGGGCATCACCCAGAAACTGGCACACATCACTGCACCACACACATTCATGAGGTGGACAGAAAGGTAAAGGCCACGATTCTTTTCCTCAAAAAACGCAGCATTTCCAGAGGAAGGTGAAGCACGGTGGCATGCGGCACCTGTCCGCGGGAGCCACTCCCCTGGCGCTGCACAGGAGGCCGGGGCGCTGCCTGCCTCAGCCTCTGCTCCCCACGGGCTTATCTCTCTCTTGCAGGCAAAGTAAGAAAATGACAATTTAAGATAACACAGAACAGGGCCCATCTTTCTTCTGAAGATAAGATTGTAAGGCCTGGAGTCACCGCACATTTGTGGGGTGGTGCATTAAATATAAAATCACCGCCCCACACACAGCGCCTGAGCACCATCATACGGGGCTCATTTATTTCTCCGGAACCTGAGTTTTGCTGTCTATCTCGAGGCTACCTCCATCCGCATTTGTAAACGAGCAGGCAGAAGCCCCAGCCGGATTTTAATGAGCCGTGGGCGGCTCCTCCTACCCCTGTACTGCCCCATGCAGTGGACGCAGCCCTTAGGGCTCAGATTGAAAATGGGGCTAGGACAGGGGAAGGGAAAATTCCCCCGTAAAATGACAGAGAGCCAAGTTTCCTCCCTCTGCAGAGGCCGCTCCACAGACTTTCGGAACTCAGCCTCATCGAATTCTCCCTGATGCCTGCCCAGAAGTCCCTCCACCCCCAAACAGGTCAGCGTCCCACAGGGAGGGACAGTGGTGCCACATGCCCTGCCAGGTCCCACAGCAGCTGTCTGCCCTGGTGGGTGCAGTGGCCCTCGGCCGTAGGCCGTGACACCTGTGTCCTCTGTGGATTCTGGAGTTCCAGATGGGTCCAGCCTGCCAAGCCCGGCCATGCCCAACCACAGCCTGGACACCATGCAACCCAAGGTCCTGGTGCTCACGTGAAACCGCATCTCCACTCAGGCCCAGCCCAGCAAATCCACTGGTTTCCCGTCCCTGGCGCCCCTGCCCTCACGCTCCAGCTGGAGACGGCGGTCGCCCCACTCACCCACGTTGGCCAAGGTCAGGTACAGCTGGCCCTTCAGCACCGTGTGGACCCCGATGGGCTTGACGCTGCTGAACCCAACCAGGTCTCTGCTCACCACCACACTGTCCTGCTCGTACTCGGTGGCCACGACCTCCAGCTCGCAGGGGACCTGCACGGCCGGCCGGCCCTGGCGGAGCAGATGCTGTGCAAGAGAGAGTACTGGTGTGACCGTGGCCACTGTCCAGGGGCCCTCAGGTGGACGGAGCCAGCTCCCAACCCACCAGGAAGGGCCACGGGGTCTGGACAGGAGCGTGTTTGAGAGCGGGGGCACCCCAGGGCCCTGATCAGGAACCAGAGGGGACTCCGGGCAGAGGCTACTACTTAAAACCCACCAGGCTTGGACAGCACGGTGTTTCTCACAAACTCTAGAAAAGAGCGCAACTCCTCACTCAAGCACACAGAGCTGCCCTCTCGGAAGAGGGAACGAGAAGGGGGCAGCAGGACAGGCAGAGACCTGAGCCCACGTCTCCGGACAGAAACCTGAACTGGACCTACAGGACCAAGCTGAGCCACGGGCAGAGGATGCAAACCAGGCCGGGTGTGCCAAGCAGAGCCATGCGGTGGGGAATGGTGCGCTGGGCCTTAGTGTAGCCAGCAGGAGCCCAAGGGCTGCACAGGGACCTTGGGGCTGGGGGAAGATGGTAAGGAGCTCTGTGCCAGGCAGGGCAGTGGGGGAACAGAGTACATGTAGCCCTGCTCAGCAGGACGATTCACCACATGTCCTCTGCACGTCACAGGCCGTCCCACAGACCTCTGCCCGAGGCTTGGTGCTCAGGCAGTGCACTGGGGATGAGGTGGGATGGCGGGCTCCCGGGTAGCATCGCCTGCCCTCTCTGGACTGTGCCCACTCACACATAAACAGAAGACCGGGGGCAAGCTAAAGTCATCCTTGCTTCTCTGGGCCTGGGAGCACAGGAGCCCAGCCCTGAGCCCCCACAGCGGGCAGCCTGAGGTTTCCTGTCACCTGTCACCTGCTTGGTCAGCAATGCTCATGCACACTGCACACCCTGCCAATTCTGTGCACCCCCTCCACCCCGAGCACAAGAGGGCTCCTTCAGCAAAAGGCCCGGAAACATAAAAAACAACATTCAGCCTCTCAGGGAAGCGAATAAGGCGAATAAGAACGAGGTGACGGTGGGTTAGAGCAGGGGCCCAGGACACCACCCCTCATCTTCAGGAGGTACAGGCCCTGCCGGCCTGGGGGTCCTCCATGCTGGAGGCCACTACTGGGAAATGGTCACTTGGGGACCAGAACAGTGATGAACCGGGGCCAAGGTCGGGACTGTAAGAACCCAGCTCTGGTGGTGCTCAGCGTGGCCCTGGCTTCACATCCCCGCACCCAACCCTGGACAACGGATGGGCAACAGGGTCCCCAGAGGATGCACGTCAAGCAGGCTGCAAGCCAAGCGGCCTGGAAGCAGCCTTTTTGTTGCCCCAATAACGTGAGAAGTGGGGTGCCATTTAACCTCCCAGACATCGGAAAGAGGAAAGTGAGGAGGGGAGGAAAATCAGGTTTCCTCACAGCCAAGGAAACAAAACCCTCCGAGGGGGTGCTCAGGGCGGAGCTCACTCGGCAGCAGGCAGCTGGTTCTGGCCACACACAGATCATGAATAAGGATCCCTGAGCGACCCTGTTTGAACCTATCCGAGTCTGTGGCCAACAGCCCAGCATTAGTTTAAAGGAGGAGACTGCAAGGCCCTGACCCAGGGAAGAGGCAGAGGAGGGCAAGGCCCGAGGGGACAAGGCTGTCCCCACAGGGCACTGCCTTCTGCCTGGCTCCTCAGCACAACGCAGCACCAGGACCACGATGGACACACAGCAGGGACAACACCAGGCCCCCCGGGATGAGGGGAGCCCACAGGGCAGCTGGGGATGGTGAGGAAGGAAGGAAGGAGGGAAGCAGGTGTGTGCACACAGGAGGGCAAGGTGCGCAGGTCTGGGGTCTCCCTGCCCAGCAGCTGCCAGGCTGGGGGCAGGGGGAGGCCAAGGCCATGTCGGGGAGCCTGGACGGGACCAGCACTGCCAGCCAGGAAGGCCGAGGGTGGCTGGTCACAGGGGCAAGGACACTGTACCTTCATGGAGACGCCGGCCGATCCGATGAGGAGCAGGGAATCCCCGTCCCAGACGTCGATCTGCAGCGTCTGCGCAGCCAGGTAGCGGAGAAACCAGCGCTGCTCACCCGGCTTCAGGAACCCGGGGCCCACTGTGTACCTCAGCTGCAAGCCAGGGGACCCTGCGGAGGAGGCCCCGGCAGCCTGGAGTCATGGAGTCACCTACCATCTTTACACGCTCAAACTGTGTCTGCTCTGGTCATGATGACTGATTTCTGCTGCCGTCGTGGTGACGGTGGACACACGCATGCATCAGGAACACCATGAAACACCCAAATTAACAAAACCCAGGGTGACGCCCTGAGCGGGGAGTCCTGGTTTCCACCAGCGCCCAGAAAACGGTCTGTGACTGGTGGGAGCGCTGTCCTGGTGAGACGCTGGGGAGTTACCATCCCAGGACACCTAATTTAAGAGGACTGAGTCTGCATCTGCTGTCCAAGCTGACACACACACACGCACACTCACAGAGACAGAGCTCTGAGCCTGTCACAGGAGGGCCCAGGCTCCCTGCCTGCCCTAATGTGGAGAGATGGATGGATGGACAGAGGGATAGACAGCATCAGCCCTCGGACTCCTTGCTCCCCTCCGGGCCGCTGTGACCACCTAGGAGGCTGACCAAAGGCTGTAGACCGACCGCGGCCCCTGCCTCCTCCGTCTTGAAGTGCACATAGATCACCCTAACTCAGCAGGAGCCATCCGTGGTGAACTCGGGAGCAGCACTGCTGGGAACATGCTCACAGCAACGATTCCCCTTTACCATCAGGAACCGCGGCCCGGTGCTCGGAGGCCTGGCCCTCACAGCGGGGCACAGAGCTCGGCCACAGTGGGTCCCTCCATAGCCACTCAGCCACCAGGGTGGCCACAGACCGAGGTCCCACCTGCTCTCCAGACCAGATGACAGTGCCTGTATTGGTGGAGAGGGACCAGGCCGCAGCCTGAGACCCCGGGACCCTGGAAAGGCATGAGGCCCAGAGCTGGGGCAGAGCTTAAAGGGGATCTCACGGGGTGGAGAGGTGGAAAGGAAGGACAGAGCCCCGGGTGGGGCTGGTGATGGGAGCACGAGGCACGCAGGTCCCCAGGACAGCAGCTCAGCAGGGACCCAGCCCGGCCTGGCCCCATAGGCCAGCTCTGCGCTCTCTGTGGCCTACATCGCGTGGCCAGTGCTCAGAACACACCACATCCTGAGGGAGCCCTGCACCAGCTTCCCCGGGCACCGGCCAGAGGTGCCACGGGGGAAAGGGCAGCATGCCCTCCTCCACGAGGGGGCGCCCTCGGCCTCTCCCACCCAGCACAGCCTGGGTGCACCCTGAGGTGGGCACCGCCCTGCTGGCCCTCAGTCTTCACCCTGCCAGCTCCTCCCAGCACCCAGTGGCCTGCTGCCTGCTCCACCCCCCACACAGCTGCAACTCACCGGGGCCCTGCATGAGAACAGTACACAGGGGCCTGCTGTGACTGAAGGCCGCACTGGACACAGCCGAGGGGTAGCTGGTGAGGCAGTCACGGCCCCCGGCAGTCACGCCACCCTTCCCACTGCAGGTGTGGACACCAACTCCCGGTCCAAAGGCAAATGGCTCCACAGTGGCTGTGCCCACGACCAAGCTCCCAGTGGCCCACCATGAGCACTGCCCAAGCAGCTGTCCAGAGAGACTGTGCAGTCCCCACCTGCTCCCCAGGGGGTCGGTGCCAAGCACCCTCAGCACTGAGAAGGGCACTCCCTCCTCTCCACCCCGCCACCCTCACGAGGGCCTCAACCCAGCCGATCGCCATGCATGGCGACCAGGTCCATGCATGGTGGATGCTCCTGCCCACGGCTAGCTGCCACCTTCCCTCAAGCCCTCCTGTCCTATGTGGGCATCCACAGCCCCACCAGGTGATGGACACCTTTTGACACGAACATCTAACTGGGCACAGGGCTGCACACCTGTCACCACAGCACTCTGGGAGGCTGAGGCAGGAGAAGGATCACAAGTTCAGGCCCAGACTGGGCAGCTCCGAACTTAGCAAGACCCTGCCTAACAGTTAAAACTACAGAAGGGCTGAGGATGCAGTCAGGGTAAAGGCCATGGGTTCAATTCCCAACTGCAGAAAGGAAGAAAAACTAGTATTTTTAAGTTGTGGAACAGCCGTGAAGACCTATGTACCCAGCAAACCAGAGACCCAGAGATGCCAGGGAAACAAGCCACTCTCAACCCAAGGGCAGATCCCCACACAGGAAGGAAGGAAGGAAGGAGAAGACGGCGCCTGTTATGGATTAAAAACTGGTGGTCAGCTTAACACTAGCTGAATTAAATCAGCTTGGTGCTGAGCACAGACAGTCCACTGAGGGAAGTTGCCAGCATAAATAGAGACGTGGGGAAGAGAGAAGCATTATGGGTTTCTCTAAGTGTTGCCGTTTGAGCCGCTGGTTCTCCTGGAGGAGCTCCTCATGACCAGCTTCCCCAGGGTGAGTTCGGTCATTGTCATCAGAGGAGCTGGGGACCTTGTTGGTGAGGGTGGCTGTGGTTCGCTTTGGGGGAGCTCTGGTCCTTACAACGAGCATCGCTTCCTGGCTCTGGAGGGGAAGACGTGTGCTGTTTAATTCCAGGACAAACTCGTCATGCTGGCTTCCTGGCATGTACTCGACTGTGCTTATCATCAGAGGAGCTCGGGACTTCTGTGTCACTGAGGATGGCTGTGGTTCTCTTCAGGACAGCCCTAGTCTTTGTTTTGAGCATGACTTCTCGGCTCCAGTGTAGAACCTTCAACCTACCAGCACAGCTCCTTCACCCCTCTGGCATAGACTTTCTAGCTTCCACTGCTGACCTTTGGGCCTTCCCAGCACAGGTCCGTAAAACAGATTGGTGTTGAGTCCTTCTCGTGGGCTCTAGACCTCCAGTTGGACTTGTGGGAGGCACTGTCATGGGCTCTAGGTTTTCATCTGGACTCATGCAGGACATTGCTGTAGGATCCAGGCCCCTGGCTGAATCCAGGTCCAGGTCTTTAGTGTTGTGGACAGATTTCCTGCACTTTCTTGTGTTTAACTCTGGGTGACCATCATAAATAACATTATAAATTCTGTGTCCTAATTCTGATTATTCTCACAGCCCCTGACTACAACAGTTTCCCAGTAGCACAAAACACATCTTCACAAGTACACCCGCAACATTAATAAAAACCAACAGTGTAGGTTAGGGTAAAGAAAACCTAGCTGTACTCTTTAAAGGGGAAGTGATACAAATGGCTTCCCCTGATCACACTGCAATAAACCAGGAATTAGTAACAAAAGTTTGAAAACAATTTCACAACTTATTCATAAACGTTTAACTTATGTCAGAGTGCAAACGTAGTCCAAAAGAGATTCCCCACAGTATACTGAAAATGTTCTTACCAGCAGCAACAAAACGCAAAGTGGTCAGCGGGGAGCTCGGCGCCCTGACCTTTGTGCCCACAAGAACAGAGGAGTCAGACGAATGCACTGCATGATCCATGCAAACCAGCAAATAACAAGAAGAATACTAAAACGAAGGGAACAGAAACACTGAGGAAACAGGGAAGCCCAGAGGAGGTGAACCCCAAAGCTCCCTGGAAAGGCCCCAGACTGGACGTGAGCGTAGGGCAGGATGCCTCGCTCCTGGACAGGGCGCCTCCCCGGCAGTCAGTTGCAGATCACAGGGGGCGCACAGGGACCAGGCAGCCACGCTGCAGAGCACGGGGACGCTGGCGCATGCCAGTGGGTAAGGACCCCGAGGAAAGTCCTACCAAGAAGGCTCCCGTGGCCGCGCCAGCTCACTAGACATGGAGATAACGGGGACACTGCTGCCTGGACAGGATGGACAGGGAGGCTCAGGCCACAGCTGACCTCAGCCAACAATGGCCCATGGGCTGAGAATGCTTTCTCCATTTTTTTAAAAGTTACTTTTAAAAAAAAAAGAAGAAAATGTGATAGAGACCATATGTGCCCAGAAAATCTGAAATGCATACTATCTGTCCTCAATAGGAGGAGTTTGCCAACCTCGGGTGGGATCCAGAATCAAACCTGAGTATTCAGAAAGGTTGTTTTATGATAAGGTGGCTCCCCAGTTTCAATCAATGGCCCTGGGCCAGCTAGACAGACATCTGAACCAAGGCAGCGCTGGCCGTCCACACTGCCCATCGACTCAGGATAAACTGCAAAGAGACCAATGTCCTCATGTGAAAAGTGAAACCCACAAGTCCTAGAAGAAAACACATCTGAGCCCTCCCCCGACAAAGGAGGTGAGAAGAAAGCCCTTCCAGACTGCAGAACCTGCACGCAGTCACAGATTGACACACTCGACTACGTGAAAATAAAACTTTCACACAGCAAAACCCATCACAAGCAAAGCACAAAGACAAATGTCAGAGCCGAGAAACCTGTTTGCAGTTGCTCTCCCAGACAAAGGTCAGCCTCCCTGCTAAGTAAAGAGCTCCTGAAAACAGAGGACAAGAAAGACCAAGAGCCAGAGAGGAAGGGAAGAGAGCGGACAGAAGTTAGTGGGAAAAGGAAAATCAACAAACAGCCGCTCAGCGTCACTCAGTGAAACCAGCTCCACGTCCAGCAGCTGTGAGACCCTGAACCTGAAGGGCACTGAGGGCGAGGCCGCTGAGGAACAGATGGGGCTGACAGACAGAGGGACAGGGCTGGCCGAGCGAGGCCGTGGTCTGGAGGTGGGCAGGCTCCTGTGCTGGGCACGGGGACCAGCGTGCAGCTCGGTGCAGTAGAACCTTCCGCTGCATGGTCAGAGGTCACGTGGGCCCCAGCTTGCCCTCAGAAGGGCTGAATTCTGGTCTCGGGGGTTGAGTGAGTTCTCAGAGAGCAAGTTGGCAAAGAGTGGCCTGGCTCTGAATCCCTCTGGCTTCCGGTCTCAGCATGGACGCAGCCCTCACCCTGGTGGCACTCCTGCCACATTGTGTCCATCATGATGGACCCATCTGCCATGATGGACCCATCCGCCATGATGGATGCAGCCAGAGGCCACACAAGTCCAACTCTCAGCCTCCAGTGGGGAGCAGAATGAATCTCTGTTCATTATTCAGCCCCAGGGACAAGCTTGTGTTTTTCTCAAACCAACAGAAGACAAAGTCAGTCATGCAACCTGTGACCCTGTAGTCCTACGTCTAGAATCAGTTAGTAACCCAGGGTTACTAATTACTGCAGTACGAGACCAAAAAACACTGGAAATGACCCAAGCGCCATCAGTGAGAGACGAGCTGAATAAAAGACAGAACAGAGCATCCTCCTGCCGGAGGACACACAGCTATAAAAAGATGTGACTGATTTCCGCAAGAAGTGTCACAGATGTGACGCTAACTGGGAAACGACGCAAAAGCAACGGAGAAGAGAGGGGGAAATACATACACAAACACATGTGCTTATTTAAAACTGAAACACACACACTAGAAGATAAACCAGAAACCAAAGACCTCCAGGAAGCTGGGCACGAGGGGACAGGCCGGCCAGGAGGGTCAAACCTGCATTTGATTACACTTTTCCATTTTGAGTCATGATCTGATTTAAAAATTGAATCAAAAAGGGAAGGGAAGCAAACATAAAATTGAAAACGAATTGAATCAAATGAATCCTACTGAATGTCAAATTGCTAATGTAATTCCACAGAGAAAAGACTTATTTCGAGGACTTCTGGTTACACCATCCTGGCAGAGTACAGACAAAGTCTGAGACAGAGTCGCAAAGCACTTTCGCTGCTCCGGGACCCACACCGGGGACATGGACATCAGGAGTGTGTTCCTGAAAATATGTGGCCAGGGCTAGTGATTTACAAATAAAAGAAGGAAATGTCAGAGCTGAAGCAGCAACAGGGACTGTGTTTTAGTATGCATTGCCCACTTTGCAGTGGAAAGCCATGAGACCCAGCACCGAAGCTCCCGCACCTGGTCTCCAGAAGGCATCCACTCGGGGACGAGCTCCACGGAGGAACAGCTGACCCAAAATGAGCCCAGAACACCAAACAGCAAGCGTCCCCAAGGCCACCGAGCAGGCTGAGCCAACTCAGGCAGCCCGACTGGCCAGTGTGGACTCTCGAGCACCAGAAAGAGGAAATAGCGACTGAAGCCAGATGCGTGGGCAGAAATCCAGCGATCACAGCGACACTGAGAAGACAGAAACCAGACTCCCGAAACCTCCACGCCACTGGTGGAGAAACTGTCACACCAGCTCCCGACTCTGAAAATTGGCAATTAAAAGGAAAGCTTTAAACACACTTGTCCTGTCTCCTTTGACAGCCCGCACGTAGCTCATCCCCAGTTAACAAGGCAGAGTTCTTCTTAAATAGAAGAACACCAAGCTATTAAAGGAAGATCAGAGGAGAACATGAGAAAAATTACCCACTCTGAGAACTCCAATTAAGTAACTAACACGATCCCAGCTCAGCTGAGCGCAGGAGCAGGGGGAGGCTTGTGGAGACAGAGTTTTCCCCGGTGGACCGCGCTCTCTCTCCACGGGAGACCCCGGGTAACAACCCAACATTCAGGCCTGCAGGTGGGATAGCCTGGAAGCAGGCAGCATCGACAATGAAGGGGGAGCGTACACAAGAGGGGACCTTGCTTTAAAAAGACAGGCACTGTGGGTTAGGGGTTAAAGTAATACACGGCTACACCTTGCTTTCAAGGAGCTGGGAGCAAAGATCAACAGCAGAAGCAAGCACCCCACAAGGTGCCAGTGGTTCAGGGAGGCAGTGATGCACGGGCCTGGGCTCCAGGAGAAGGCATAGCGAAGAACCCGCCATGGCAGGGACAGCTGAGGTGGCCCCGGGTCCAGCTCTAACGCTGGTCGCCAGGCAAGAGGCTGGACCAGCATTCTGCAGGATGACGCCGGCTGTCACACCAGGGAAGACCCCCACAAGGCAAAAACACCAAGAGAAGCAGCAGCTCCCCGGGGCTGGCGGGCAGGGCTCCAGAAGCGTCTGTCCGGCAGGCTGCAGAGTCTCCCTCCGGGCTGGCTCAGCAGGTGCTGGCACAGGTGTGCTGAGCCTCTGCCAAGAACGCAGCATCTCAAGGGCCACTTCCTCCGAGGGAAGTGCGTGGCATGGCTCGGCACAGCTAAAACGAGCCATTTCCCAGCTACTGTCAGGCCGACACCCGCGCCTCTGCAGTATCAAGTTTTCGATTCTGGGAAGATAACTTTTCTTAGAATCACTAATCAAGGACTGGGCATGGGCTCGTTTTCTACATTTGGTGGGCACAAGGCCAGTGCCAAGGAAGGGCAGAAACTACCGGTGTGCTACGACTGCTCCAGATGAATCTCGGACAGAATGCTGAGCAGAACACGGCAGATTTTCACAAGAGAGCACAAAATGACAGCCCCACTCAAGTTCAAAGAAATGGGCAGAGCTTAATGACAGTCTGACAGGCTGAGGCAGGAGGATTGAGAGTTTGTACCCAGCCTGGAAAACTCTAGACCCTGTTTCAGAACAAAAATCAAAAAGGCTGGGGATGCAGTTCAGTGTGGCCCTGGGTTCCATCTCCAGTCCCAGAAGGAAAAAGCCTCCCATGCCCGCCTACAGGAACAGTGTCCTGAAGTTCAGAAGAGCAGCTCCACTGGGAAGGTCATCGACTGCGGTGTGGAGGGGACGGGGGAGGCTCTGCGTGACCTCCCAGCCCCTTCCAGGTGGGCGGCGGTGACACACGTGTAAAAAGCATGCCTTTTATGGAAATGAATTCAAAACGGACCACAGACCCAGCCCAAGTGAAAACAGGAAACTTGTAGGCGGTCACACAGGACAAAACCTCGAGTCCGAAGATGACATTTTACACGGCACCACACACAGTCCGTGAGGAAAGTGGCAGGCTGGACCTCACCACAGTGAAACACTTCTGCTCTGCAAACAGGCTCACAAGAGATAGAAACAGATGAGCCTGAGATGAAGAGAAAAGATTTGCAAAGCGCATGTCTGAAGAAGGAGCAGAAATCCTCGTCTGGGCGCCTCTGAACAGATGCTTCGTGAAGAAGAATAAAGGTGGCCAAGAAGCACCTGGAAAGACGCCCGCATCGAACATCATTAGAGAGCTGCGAACGATAACAAGAAAACCACCACTCGCCCACCGCAGTGGCTAAAATCCAAAGCACGGACAAAACCAAGTGCTGGCACGGACACAGAGCAACAGAATTACTCACGCGCTGCTGGTGGGAAGGCAAACTGCACAGCCACTGCTGGAGATGACTTGGCAGTTTCTCACAAGACTACGCCTCCTCTCACTACCTGCAAAATAACAATCACATTCCATGCTCTCTACCCTAATGAGCTGGAGGCTTAAGACTCCGAATCCTGCACTCAAATGTTTGTAACTGTAGTCAGAATTGCCAAATGCTAGCAGCAACCAAGACTAGACAGATGGATAACTACATACAATGGAATATTCTCAGCAGTGGAAAGCAATGAGCCAAAACAGGCCTGGTATGCAGGCCTGCAATCCCAGCACGCTGGGAGGCTAAGGCGGTGGGGGGGTTGCAAGTTTGAGCCCAGCACTGGCAATTGAACAAGTTAGAGCTTGTCTCAATTTTTTTAAAAAAAAAAACTTTAAGCAGTAGAGATAAAGCTCAATGACAATGTCCTTGGTTCAAACCCCAGCACCAGAAAAAAAATGCTATTCAGACAGGAAAAGACGCAGAGGAACCTTAAATGCTACAGACTAAAAGAGCCAATCTGCAGAGGCTTCCTGCTGGACAACTCCAACTGCATGATACTCTGGAAAAGACAAAATATCAGACAGGGTGAAAACCATCAGTGGTCACCAGGGCGGGGTGAAGGGGGGGAGCACAGGAAGCTCCGGGCAGGGATGCTGTAGTGAGCACAAGATAACCACAGCTGCCAAAACGGGGTGACGCCCAGGGAACCTCAACACAAACCATGGGCTTCGGCTAAAAGTAACGTCTCACTGTGGTTCATCAACTAGACCAACGCGATGCGTCAATGCAGGCTGCTAGCAAGCGGGGGACGGAGGGCCCGGGGCCAACAGAAACTCTGCGCTCAATTTTTATGGAAACCCACAACTGCTTAAAAAAAAAAAAGCAGTGCCTATTGTTTTTCTTAAATCACGACCCCGAACCCTGGAGACCCAGGTGCTTCACTGCACACTCTGTATCTCAACAACAAACAACTTTGCTGTGAAGCCCGTGAGACTTGATGCTGAACGGCTACAACTTTTGAGGGCCCTGAACCACGCCTGTCCCAAGGGGAGGCCCCTGCTCTGTGCTGTGGCTGCCAGAGGGAGCCCACGTCCCTGCACACCGAGCACCCGGGGCTGAGGCTCAGCTATGGGAGAAGTTGGAGACAGCTTTCCTTTTTATTCCTTGGATTTTAACCTACGAGTTTTCGATTTTGAATTTTAATTTGTAACGGCAAGAAAATTTGATTTGGGAGTGTAACTTCTTTGGACATCAACTGCAAGGAAATTGAATTTGGGGGCTTTAATTCCTGTCTGGGAAATTCACCCTGGGAAAGGCTTTACATTCCAGTCGGGGGTGTCTCTTCCGTGGCTGGCCTCTTTTAGAGTGATGTCAGTGCCAGCACTGAACCTCGCAGCAGGAGCGGTGACGTGCTAACTGGATACAGACAGGGCAGAACCGGGATGGGAACCCGGCTGAGGCTCCAGCAGGTTCCCACAGGGGCCTTGGAGCCAACGCACCCCGATTCGTCTTCAGGCCTTCTGGGGAGAAAAGCCAAACCCTTAGTCCTGGGGAGATCACCCGAGGAAGGTGGTTGATGGGCTGGGTTCTTCCCGGAGGACAGCAGCCACAATGCTGGCTGCGCAAACTGAGCACTAAGGCCAGAGAAACAAGCACGGATGGCCCCACACGTCACTCCCTGGCATCGCGGAGCCATGCAGGGACCTCGCTCCAATCTCTACCCCGTCTCCCCTTAAGCAGGAGCAGCTGGTGGGACTGGAAGCAGGCAGAGACAGAGCCGAGGCTGCCCAGCCCTCCCCAAGCTCCCTTCCTGGGTCTGCACAGGAGACGACGCTGGAGGCTGAGACAGACCTGCAGGTGAGCAGGGGAGAGGCCACAGCTGCTGCCCAGCTCCGGGGACACCACATTCATGGGACTCAGGGTGGATACCAGCGGGCTCTCAGACTGACCGTGTTCCCACAACCACTTCACTTAAACACAGGTAAAGGACAGTAGCCTGCTGAGCTTTCCCACCGAACTCCATTCTGACCACGGCCAAAAACCGGCGTCACCTGTGGCCCCCGCTGGCTCCCCAGGCCAACTGCTTGGCCGATGCATTCTGCTGTGTTTCCGGAGCATTTACCCTTGTTTTCAAATTTCTTTCCTTCTGTTTTTACTGAGTTTGCTCTGTTTTCTTCTCCCTGGTTTCTTGAGTTGAACCAGTGTCTTCTTCCCCCTCACAGATCTTTAGAACTGCAAACTCTCGGAGCACCTTTGAAAGGTGAGCTAGGCTAACCATCTATCATGGGAGCCCACGAGATCTGATAGCCACAGAAACTGCACAGACTCGAGCAGACGCCATGATGCTGCAGAGGCCGTCTGCGCTGCAGGCTGCAAAAAGCTCTTGCCAAAACCAAAAAACATGCATCTGATCAGGCAGCCAGGTTTTACTCCCAAGTTACAGGAAAAGAAGTGACCAGGGTCCCCTCCTAGTGTCAGATATACAAACAAAGTTGGACTGTGATGGACCCTCGACCGGATAACGTGGCTTCTTCAGCACAGAAATAAAGGAGAAAACAGAGACCAGGCTGGGCAGCAAAGCACGGGGCCAGGCTGAGGGTTCCACCCCGCCCTGCCGAGATGTGAACATGCCCCTCAGCTGTGAACGAATCATTTTCAAAAGCTGGCACATGACTGAGGCACTGTCACCCCTGGCTGGGCATTTGACGGCATTAGGCAGCACCTTCTGTCTCTCAGTGCGGCAACACTGAAGTCTTGTTATTTTCAAAAAGCCTCAACACCTTAGAGCCCGTAAGAGAACAGTTACAAGTGAAACGGCCACACCCAGGATTTGCTTGGAACTAAGCCGGGTCTGGGGCAGGCTCTGAGTGGGGTGGGGCATGGCTGGGAGGGGGGCCGCCGGGGCGGGGAGGCAGCCCACTCACCCACGTCCTGGACCCGGGGCCAGCATCTCGCAGCACCCTCCCTAGCAGTAACACAAAGCTTTCTCACGCACACACTTACTGGCGTCAAAGGAGCCGTCCTTGCTGATGGGGACGAGGACGTGGGACAGGGAGCCGGAGCTGGTCTTCCCAGAGTCCAGCGGGACCAGCTGCAGGCGCGGCGTGGTCTCGGGTGGGAAACGGTAGAACTGGAGGGTGAAATACACAGTCTTTGGCCACGGTGTTCCTCGGGAGTCCTGGGCCGCTCTGAATCCAACAACAGCTCCGAATTAATCAAGCGTCCACAGCAGGGCACCTGAGGAGGGACGCGCACGTGTGCAGGGAGACCGTCCAGGTCCGGGGAGTCACCCAAGGGAAGGGCCACACTGTGTCCTCGGGGAGCCAGTGGGCGACCGGCAGCCCCCAGAGGTGTAATGGCCCCCCAGCTGGAGGACACCACTGCCCGTGTCGCCCCGACATCTGAGTCAGGAACATGCTGTACACGGTTTAACCAAGGACAGCACAGGCAGAGCAGGCTTCTCGGCACCCAAGGAGTCTCTAGTGGGTCCCAGCCAAGATGAAGCTAAGACACTTGGGGGTTCCCAGGTTCCCAGCACAAAAAGTAAAAAGGCCTTAAGGAGAGGGAAATGCTGGTGACCGATCTGACTGTCAGGAGCTGTACCCATGATTTATCACAGTTTCACAATGCACCCCGTAAATGTCCACAACTATCATGTGCCTGTTTAAAAGTTCAAAAGAACTAGTTAATTACGTTAAACACCGGCACCTGAACACAGCGCCTGTGGGGACAGACCCACAACCCGCGCTCCTCCGCGGGGCACCTGGGCGGGCACGGAGGCCGGGAACGCGGGGCTCTACCTGCTGAAAGCCAGGAAGTGCAGCACGATCTCGTTGCTCTGCAGACGATCGCTCTCCTCCTTCTGCGGGTTGAACTGAGCAGGCTCCGCGGGGCTCACAGCTTCGGCGGGCTGCTCGCTGGCGTCCAGAATCTCCGGGAAGCCGGCGGACTGCAGGAGAGCCATGGTGGCCCGCGAGAGCTGGCCTCCAGCGCTGAAATGGAAAGAGTCCTCAGCCAGCAGCCTCTGGAGAGGGTGACAGAGACGCGGGCGTCCACGGCCCCTCTGCAGACAGCCTGCCATCAGAGTGACTGGTGAGCCAGCCCCGCGCCTGGCCCCACCTCTGCCCCGCCACACCTCACCTCCTGGGCTGGGCTCCCACGACTATGGGGGCGTGCAGAGGGGTGAACGGCAGCTCCTGTAAGTGTTCAGTGACAGAGGTTTCCGGGACGGAAGGGGTCTGGCTCAGGTCAGCTTCCAGGTGAGAGATCCTGCCCGCCAGCTGGAAGTCCTGAACAAAACGAGGGTCTCCAGGTGAGGCCACCGAGTATCCCAGCTGAAACCCCCCAAGGCTGCTCTGGTCTGAGGGGAGTCGCCACCCATTTGCAGGGTCATCAGCGACTAGAAAAAGTACATGAGACCATGTGACACTGCGATTTCACATGAGCAGCAAATAATTTTGGTACGTGTGCCCCGTGCTGTAAGTATGCTCGGGGCACACTTACACTGAATAATTATTCGCTTTTATCTGAAATTCAGAGTTAGCGGGGCAATCTTTATTCCACAGGGTGACCCGATTTGTGAGTCCAAAAACAAAGAATGAGGAAAGAACATCGGCCTGATGAGCAGGTCAGTACCACGGAGACTCCGGTGCCTGAGGTACTGAACTCAGTATCAAAAGCCGTGGATGAAGCAGAAAGAGCCCGAGTCCTTGTAAACAGCGAACTGCCACGGGGCCCGGCCGGTGTGCCTGGCCAAAGCTCCGGTCCCCAGGTGCCCTCAGGCAAAGGAGAGCCTCTGAGCACCTAGACCATGGGGTGGACCAAGGGTCATCACACCTAAGGTCACAGTGACCAAAGCCCTCCGTGTGAAGGTAGGCAGCATCCGCTCCATCCTGTCCCCGGGCTCCTGGCACAGAGAACCCACCAAAGCCCCCAGCACCTGGCTGAGGAACGGGGGGCTGGGAGACCCCCGGCTTCCACACAGCAGTCAGGGGCGGGGGCAGGGACACTTACTGTCTCAGGCTGGGGACCATCCGGTGGCTGTGGTCTGGGTTTGGCTGAGTGGCGCTGAGCCGGCGACAGTGGAGAAGCGGCCAGCTGGGAAAGTGACAACTGCAAGGCGGGAGAGCTCGAGTGAGAGGCGCCAGCGCTGCTGGTCAGCACACAAAGGCCCGCAGTGCGTGCACACAGGCCCCGGGCAGCAGAGACAGCGTGGGATCCAGCCAGCGAGGGAGGGCCCGCCACGGTGGGCACAGGCCAGGGAGCAGGGAGGGGAGCAGCAAGCATCAGCAGGGGCCGGGCAGCGGCGAGCCAGCGTGTCCTCGGAGGGGACAACCTTGAAGTCCTGAGGGCAGGGACCAGGCGCATGCCCTGTCCCACTGGCTCCCCAGGCTGCAGGGACCCCACAGGGACAGAGGAAGCGTTCTCTCACACCCAGAGCTGTTGGGATTGGGAAGCGGGCTCCTCTCGCCTGGACTTACCCCTGGTCCCACAGGCGAGTCTTGGGTGGTGGCAAGACCCTGGGGTGCGGGTGCTGGCATGCCTGGGAGGAAGCACAGGGGCCATCAGCCTCTAGGGAGCCCAGGGCACAGAGCCCAGGGCCTCGATGTGCGTCTCCACCCAGTCTCTAACACTGGGGCCCAGGGGGTCTGTGTGCAAATCCACCCACCTGCGGTCACTTCCCACATGCCACTGCCTACCTTCCCATGCCATGGCCTTCCTGTCCACAATGGGGGGTGCGCAACTGGACCCCAAGCCCAGCCTGCCAGGCCTACATGTGGCCCATAAGTGATGTGAGCACTGGGCGCTGCCAGCCCTGTGACTAGCCTGGTATCCTAGGAGCACAGCCTCGGTCCCCAGGCCTCAGTCCCTGCCTTGCCTGGCTCACAATGACAGGGCCCTGTCCACTATGGATGGACCCCACCCTTGCTGAGCCTCTCAAAAGTGGGACCCTCTCTGCGCAGGCCTTGCCCAGCTCACCACCTCACGCAGCTCTGCTGTCCTCCTCAGGCCTCTGCTGCCATCAATGTCAGCCAAAGGCATCCCACTCGCCACCCCTGGAACCCCCAGCAGCCCATGCCCATGGCCCCCAGCCCAGGCACGACCAGCTCTCAATACTGAGCCCCTACACACAGCACACCCCACTCTGGACCACAACAGAACAAACACAGCCACAATGAAGGGTCACTTCCAGAGGAGGAGGCAGCCCCACCTTAACCCCTTGACCATGCCCTGCACCTATCGGCTGATGCCTGCCCAGGGTACTTCAGTGGCTTCTGGAATCCAGGTGGAGGGCTTCCTAATGGTGCCCAGGAGAGGCGGTGGGGCCCGGCCAGATTGAGCTCCCCCACCTTGGCTGAGTCCACTGCCCCAGGTGCAGCTGGTGGTCCAGCACCTCCCAGGCAACACCCACTCACCCAGCCCCATGGCATCTAACGAGGCCAGCCACGATGGTTCCCGGGAACCCCAAACACAGAGGAGCCCTCTGTGGGGGACCGAGCAGACCCTCCAGGATGCCCTGCTGCCCAGGACCGGGTCACCTCTGAGCATCCCAGCTCCTGGACACCTTCTGCAGATGTCAGGGCCCTGCACGGCAGCCCACGGCCCACCTTCTGGGACCAGTAAAGGATGAAACGGGAAACCAGTGGGGTTCAGCTTCATCCAGCCCTCAGTGAGGACTCAGAAAGCTGCCCGGGCTGTTTCCAGTAAGGAGGAAAATTTTCAGGAAGTGGCTCCACTATCCTCCACCAGGAGAAGCTGTGCTTGGGAGCCAGGCCCGCCACAGCCCTGCACGTTTACTCCCAAGACAGTAAAAGCCTAACCGCGGCCCTGGCAGCTTTGCTCTGTTTCGTTTTTACCATTTTGTTTTTATCCAGATTTGGGGGAAACACCAACAAAAACAAAAAGCAAAAGAGACACAACAAAAAACCCAAAACAATAACAACACAGGCTTTCAAACAAGATGACGGGAATTTAACAATGGCTGTTATATTGCATATTGTTATATTCAAGAGTTGCTTAGATTACCACACACAGACATGCAAAATGGATCTTATCATATGAGCATTAACTCTTTCTTCCCAAGAACTAATAGAATTAATAGTATAATTATTAGTTACCTTATGGATAAACACCCCAATTTATTATCCTTTCACAATATTTATTGTAGATTTTGGATCTTGTTAACCCTTTCATTTTCTTACACTGGGGAGACAGTATGGTATTTACACAAGCAAGTCTGATTTATTTCACTTAAGAGTAAGGTCTCAAGGTGCATCCACTTACCTGTAAGAGCCTCCACACGATCCTTCTTTATAGCTGAGTAGTACTCCACTATATAAAAATAGCACACCTTTTTATCCATTCTGTGCTTGATGGGCACATAAGGTGTTTCCAAGGCCTGGCTATTACAAACCGTGTTGCTATAGACCATGCACACACATGGCTGTGGTGGGGTGTTTTCAGTTTTTGCGGGAAAATGCCTGGTGGTAATTTTAAGACACATGCTGTGAGCCGGGGCCAGCGGGCCACAGTAAGGGAAGCGCAGGCTGAGGAATTCCATCAAGACCACACCACAGCCAGGCTTCAAATCCCTCTGTCTTAACGCACATGCGGTGGCCGATGGCATTAGCTAAGTGGCTGCGTCCTGCCCCGGGGCCGTCGCTACACATTCTGTGTATCTAGAAAGGACTTCCGGTTTCTGCCGAGCAGTGCACGCCTGGCTGAGGCCACAGGGCAGCAGGTAGGCGTGTACGGGACACGCAGAACGCCCCAGGCAGCCCTGCAGAACAGCAGGACTCGGAGGACAGAGATCCCTGAGTGCGAGCTGCTGCATCCCCTGTGCAGCCCGGGACCACGGGAAGGCGGGTGCAGGAAGGCAGCCCAGACAGGGCCCCAGGGGAAGAGCAAGTCACCCAGCGCTGGGCACTGCGTGACCCCAACCATGCCAAGGAGAGAAAGATAGCAGCCACGCATGTGGCACACCTGCCACAAACCCGAGGCTCAGCACAGCCTCGGCCGCCCCTGTGGGATACACAGCGGGCTCCCTTTCAGGACTGTGGTCACCGTCACGTCTGCTGAGGTCCCTGCCTCGGCCAGTAGCACCATGATGCTGCCCAGTGAGGCTCAGCAGTGAGCCCCCGGGGGCAGCACCTGGCCCCACAGCCCCTTCTCCCTGAGGGTGCCCTGCAGGCAGGGCCCCTCCTGGCACCTGGCCAAGCACAGGCCTGGGGGTCGGGGGCACACCTTGGAACTTAGGAGGGTGGAGACCCCTAGATGCATTTCCCATGGCTGTGCGGAGCAGCTCTGGGCCACAGACAGGTCCCAGGTACCGGCGCTGACTGGCAGAGGCACGGACACTGCGGCCTTCAGCCCCGACACTCTCTGTGGCTCATTTTCCCTGACACTCCATTACTCTCCAGTCAGTCTCTGTGCCGTCAACAAAACCTCGAGCACCCACCCCAGTCTTCTGTCAACTGAGCTTCAGGCAGCTCACGGGCCCACGTGTGACAAAGCCCAGGCCTCAGGAGGCCAGACAGGGGCCTGCGCTCGAACCCCAACCGGGCGGTCGCATTCCTGCTGGGTCACAGGAGGACCCTCCACTGATGTGGCTCTGCCTCCTGGCTCCATCCAGGGAGCAGGAATGCCCCTCCCACGAGGCCTCTCAGACTGCACCCTGGGCATGGTGGGCAGTAAAACCTCCAGTGTGACAAATTCACACCAGTCCTCCAGGTCCCAGGGGCAAGAATCCTGCAGAAGGCACCGGAGCCGGGCGGAGCCCAGGGGGGTGCTGGACTGACCAGAGCAGGCCACGCTGCACCAGTGTCAGCGTGGGAGCACAGCAGACTCGTGGGGAGCTCTTGTCACGCCGGCACCCACCCCGGGGCTGTCCCCAAACCCAGAGGGCTCTGCTTCTCCATCACGGTCCCCCACCTGGTGACAGACAGGGCTGGGGACTGGGGCCTCCAGGTGCCATGCAACCCTCTCCCCTTCAGTATCACCTGCCCGTCCTGCTTAGCAACTCCAGGGGGCCCCAGGGAGCAGGGCTCTGTGTCTGTCACCTGTGCTAGGTGGCTCAGTGTCACCGAGCAGCCACTTTGCCCCTCAAGCGGTGCCTCCTCAGTAGACTGGCGTTTAAAACAAGGAAAGACAGAAACAAGGAGAAAGGGAGGATGGTGTTTTTACCGCCTCTCCCTTTCTGTGTCACTGACTGATTTCTCTGAAAACCTCTCTGTGGCTGCCGGCACTCGGCAGGGCCCAGTGGGGCTCTCCCCTCGCTGGGCACCTCGGGACTGGCAGCGGCTGAGAGTGTCCCTCCTGGAAATGCAGACAGGGTCCTCAGGCATCTCCCACTAATGACCCTGCCAAGGACGCAGCAGGAGGAGAGGGTCGGCTTACCAGATGGGAGAGCCACAGCCCCCAGGAGGACCCAGCAGGGGTGGCGGGTGGAGACTGTTGCCTAGCAACCTGCAGCAGCTTGGCCGAGGCAGGGAAAGGGGCCGCCAGGCAGGGCAGCCGCGTGGAGAGAGGTGAGGAGGGGCCACAGCCAGGGCCAGGACAGAGGCAGTCACTGGGACCTCGGGAAGGAAGGCGGCCAGCAGAGTCTCCTTCTTCAGACCGTGAAAGAAAGAATCACCAGCTAACGGTGCCCCAGACTCAAACCCTTCATAAAGGAAACCAGTTTGAAAGGCCTTTGTTCCTATTTATGGGAAGAAGTCATTCTTCCTAAGACTTTGATCCCAGGAATGGGAAAATGGGCGAAATCGAAGAACTAGAAGGAGATGGCATAACAGAGTGGGCATGGGTCCCCAGGTTGAATCCGGCATCCCCAGGACAGCCGAGCTCAGCGGTGCCCTACAATGGCTGATCGGGCCCAGCATGGTGGCCTGAAGTCCCCACAAGATCTGTGTCCCAAGGTCCTGACCCACATCGAAGCCGGGCTCTGAACCACGCTCATGAGCCTTCTCCAGCAAGATGTGCCCTTCCACGGCCGGCTGTGCCGATGTAAAAGGCTGCCCAGAAAGCAGCCTGGCAGCTTCCCAGCTCCCCGGCTGCTGCGGACCTGACCCAACTCCCAGAGGCAGCCCGGGAGCGCTGGCCGGAGAGCCTGTTCCGAAGAATTAACCACCCCACGGCGGCGCGGATGCAAGCCCGTGTGCCTGGGAAACACGGAGGTCGCATGTCTGCGATGACCCCTGCTGCAGCCGTGTTTTCAAGCCTAGAAACAAACAACCCCAGAGATCAGCGCCACGGGAACCTTCAAAAGCAAAATATGGGTCAAGGAAATTCTGAGTCACAAAAGATACAGACAAGGGCGCCCCCTAGTGGCTCCGAGGCGCGCTTTCCTGGCGCGGGGAGATGATGGATGGACCTCGGCTCCCTGGCAATTTTATAGGAAAAATAAAAGGATTATTCATAACAGGAAGCCCAAGTACCTCACTTAAAGTGACAGCCGCATATCATTAAGATTTCCAAAGGAGTCGTATAAGCTGGTAAAATATTGAAGTATGAAAAGTTTCCATCATAAGTTAAACAGCAGTGGATATTTAAAAGTCTCTCATGCTCAGTCTGGAGAGGCGATGTCTTCAAATGCCTGGAGCCCGAGCCGGAGGCCATCACATTAGCATGACATGGACGCAGCCATAAATCCAAATTAAATACGCCAAATGGAATCAGGTTCTGCCGTGGTATTTGCCCCGGCGCCCTCATGCAACAGCTCCATCTCTGACCCTTCCAGTGACCGAAGCAGGCTCCTCCCAGCCAGGGAGGGAACAATAAATCTTTGGGTGCAGACTTGAAAGTGTGCAGGCCCAGAGCTCTGCATCTTAGGCCAAACTGCCGCTGGGTGTGGGGAATCACCCCTCGGGCAGCAAGTGCCCGACCTCTCGTGACCGCTCCCGGTCTCACCAGCTCTACCGGCCCCAGCACAGCCAGCGGCTGCCGTCCCTCTGCCCCTGCCAGTCCCACACAGGTCCACACACCGCGCGCGGGAAGAGCGCAGGGAAGAGTCCAGGCCACTCGCTGGACAGAGGCAGGGTGCCGGAATGCAGCTCAGGGAGGCCGGACCCTGGAGCTCAGTCCCGCATCCACGGGAGGACGGGGCCTCAGATTCCAGTTCCTTCCGCCCACGCAGCCACCAACCCCTGCCAGCTTGGCTCACCCTGAATCCGTACTCTCTGGTGCTTCCCTTGGGGAAATCACTCAAGCCCTGCACTGAGAGGATGTGACCCAGGGCCCAGTGTCCCCAGCTCTGTCCCCATCAGCTGTCACCGGGGGAGGGCGGGTGACAGCAGAACGAGGAGTCCTGTACTGAGGACTCCATGACAAACTGGGTAGGCCAGCTCTGGGGATTCTCAAGCCCAGGGATTACCCAGGAGCCCCTGGGGTGGACAAACGGGAAAACTGCTAGAAGGAGTTAACTCTGAAGAAAGGCGAGATGCAAGGGCAGGGGACAGGGCACGGGAGAGACAGACAGACAGATGGACATCGGTGACATTATGTGAGGACTCGGAGCCACCAGGCCTGACACCAGCTCTGCCTCAGGGCCAACAGATTCCTTCCCTTGTCCAAGCTGCTCGGAGGCGGGGGACTCTAATCTTTGCACACAGAAACAGCCTGAGTAATCACTTCTTCCACAGTGCTCCCTCCGCCCGGGCCAGGCCTCCCCTGGGCCGTGTAAAGGTGGAAGCCACAAAGTCCTCCTCACTAGTCAGACGTTGCACAAATACCTGCCTCTCCACCTCAGGGCCCAGCAAGGCCACCTCCCAGTCCTCTGTAGCCACCCACAGCCCGCAAGGTCAGAAGTAGTGTGTCACTCCTGGGTCAGACCCTTCTCGGGTGGACAAGGTCCTCCTGAGCCTCCGACGCTCTCTGTGACCAACAAACACAATGCAGTGCCACCTGTGTCCAAGAAGCCACCTGCAAGCCCAGCCCGTGTGCAGCAGGACAGGAGCCGTTTTGCTTCAAACCATCAAGATTTGGGGGTTATTTGTTACCCAGCAAAGTTGACAGATATACTCTGAGAAGAGGAAAAGGAGAAATGTAGACAGCATGCTATCATACAAAATAAACAGCAATAAATACGGGAAGCTAAAGAGAAAGCATTTCCATGTACGAGAGCCTTGGGTCGGGCTCAACAGATGTTTCCACCAGAGAAGGCCAGAAATGGCTACCAGAAGACACTGTTTTAATGTAGGACTATTTAAAAACACTTGCAAATTCTAGATAAAAAGGAAATTCAGGGCTGGGGATGTAGTTCAACAGCAGGCAGCATGCTGAGTTTGATCCCTAGGACTGCAGAAGGAGAGAGAGAGAGAGAGAGAGAGACTGGAATCAGCAATTTAGGAAATAACAATGTGATAAATGAAAATCTATGAAACAGGCTGACCCTATACTTAGAGAAGAACCGCAAACCCTTCAATGTTTTATTACTGAATAAAAAGAAAATAAAGAATTTGACTTTTCCAAACATTGATGACATTGAGACGGTGAAATTAAAAACAAAAGCACCTCGGGCTGAAGTTCATTAGAAATAAAGGGCCGGGGATTTAGCTCAGCGGCACAAGCGCCTGCCTGGCAAGCGCAGGGTCATGAGTTCGATCCCTGGTACCAAAAGAAAAAAAAGAAGCTAAGATTTGGGATTTAAAGAACAAGAGAACAGAGAGGTAGAACCGCGGCTGGCTCTCCCGGGGAGACGGTGACGCGGGTCAGCCCGCCCGGAGGGGAGGACACCCGCCCTCAGGCAGCCAACCACAGGCACGATCCCAGTGCAGCCCTGGACGCCACTGCCTGGCCACACCTCACGCTGGCCATCTCCCCAAGGCAAGGGGGACATCCACAGACCAAAACCTAAGCAGACTGCAAAGGCTGCCCAGGCTCCCTCCGGGATGGTGCCGCAGACCCCTTTCCCCGGCCTGCGGGGACGTGGCCTGTCCCTTCTAGGGCCCGCGGTAGAGGCCACCTCCTGGGAGAGACGGTGAGGAGAGACTGCAGGGCAGGGATCTGCAGACCGCGGCCCCAGATCAAACTGTGTGCGAACAGAGTTTTACTAGGGTGCAGCCAGGGTGGTGCCTGCTCCTGTCACCCCACAGTTCCCGGAAGAGGCCGCAGACACGGTCCCTGGGATGGAGCCGGAAACCAGCAGTGACAGAGCTCCCCGCACATCACTCTCTTGTCCCCCCATCCTGCTTTACCTTTGGTTTTTAATACCAAATTCCCCGAAAATAAGACCTACCAGCCTTGAAGACTAGAGACCAAAGACGCCAGCCGCAGCCACCCTACCCTGCCTTGGCAGAGCAGCCCCCGAGCAAGAGCACAGGGAGGCCGACTCTCCTGCAGCACCCTGGCCACCACCAGGCAACAACCAGCTAGGGCTTATTTTCGGGAAAATGCGCTGGACTTTACCTTTTGCACAGTTAGGCAGGTTTTGGCGACGCTAAGAGGACTCAGAGGTTCTGCCTGTCCCGTCCCCGTCCCCGTGCACACACGGCTGCCCCACACCACGGGGGCCAGCACGGTGGCCAGGCCCTTGCCCGAGCTGGCACTCCTGAGCGCCGAGACCCCCTTCCTGAGTCCCCCCGGCCGCCAGCTGCTCTGCTGTTCACCGTCCCGGCACTGATTCCCAGGAGCCTTTCCACAATTTTTCCTTCTAAGCCGGAGCCTTTGGCCTCACGTCCTGCCCCCTCAGAATCTCCTCCCTACGGCAGCTGCGTTTCTCAGTCACTTACTTTTCTGTTTGTCTGAGCTTCGTCCACCCAGCTCAAGAAAGCGCCCCCTCTGACCCCCAAGTCATAAAAATATTTTCCAATTCCAAACGAGACTCTTCGACCTCCTCAGCCTTTGTCCTCCATCCGCACGCAGCTCTCCCACCGCCCCACTCCACAGATGAGGAAGCTGAGGTGCACAGACCCCGAGCACACGGCCTGCTGCCCCGGGCTCCAGTCCCGCTCACAGACCACACGGCGGCTCGGGGCTTCTCAGGGCCACCCACACGCGCGCCTCCTCTCAGAGCTCCTTTGCACTCAACGCCACCTCCCAAGACTCCTCCGCCCCGATGCGTGCAGACGACCACTCTGTGTTGCAGTGTCCACTGTCTGAGGGACTCGGCCTTTTGGTTCTGAGCACTGGTATTAAACCCAGGACCTTCACACCATCCTCCAGACTCAGCCCTTTTTTTTTCTTTTTATTAGGGTTACTTTTCATTTCAAGACAGGGTCTCACCAAGCAGCTAAGCCCAAACTGGGCTCAGATTTGGAATCCTCCCGCCTCGGCATCCCAGAGGGCTGGGATTACAGGTGTGTCCCACCACACCCAGCTCATAAATCAGCCTGTTCACCGACGGCTGGGAGCAGCAGTGCTCTGAATCCCTGACCTTGAAGAGTTTGAAGCAGTTATTACAGCGGTGCTGGACATGCACTGCAGGCTGCAGTACGAGCTGACCACCGCGCGTGCGCGCGCGCACACACACACACACACACACACACACACACACACACACACTTGCACACACACGCGTACACACGCACACAACCTACCTCTCCAGTCTTTGCACCCCTGGAAGGCGGGGCTTGGGAGGGGGAGGGGCACGATTTCTCACCGTATTTGCATTTTCCTGATCCCTACGGACACAGCACACTCAAAGGCTTATTCCGTGCTCTGGTTTACAACTCCGGTTTTTCTCTTCCCAGCCTCTGCTCATTTTTTCTTTCTTCCACATCTACCTCATATTGATTTGGAAGAACTTTTTCTATAATCTCTCTTCTTTCTACTCTAATGTTAAATTTAAATTTTCTGAAGTTTGGGGATTCTTTTAATGCATCTGGAATTTATTCTGTGCATGCTGTGAAACCAGGGCTGAATGTCCTGCTTCCAGACAGCTGACTGTACCCTGTGGTCATCCAGTGACCACTCCCAACCCGGTCCCCAGAACCTCCTGGCGGTCCACACCCAGCCGATCCGGCCTAGCAACGTACGTCAAGACGGTGTGCACCCAGCTAGCGAAGGTGCCGTTGCCAGCCTTGTTAGTACTTCCTGTTAACGTGTGTAAGTGTTTTATTAACCCCAAGGTGGGGATGATGGCGTGGACCTGAGATTCCCGTCAGCCCGCCAGTGCACATAAAGCCGTCTGCCTTCTAAGTTCCTTGGCTCTCCCATCCGGCTCGATCCCACATTTCTGCAACATGGGGAGGGGGTGTCTCGGGTACCAGGTGAGAGTGAGGTAGGAGAACTAAGCTCTGGGGTGCTGTCGCACAGTGGGGATGCAGTTAACGGTGACGTATCAGAAGACAGGACTGTCAGTGTAGACAGGTAACGCTGGGGTCTGCGCACTGACTCTGGATCTCAGTGATCTGAGGACCATGAGTGTGGGCCACCACCCCGCACCCCACAGACAGGAGCAGTATGTGTGCATTAAAAACAGGATGGAAGCTGCCAATGACACCAGAATTAGCACACGAGGATGTTAACGGAGTTTACACTGCATCTGAAATGACGCTGGCGGAAAGGTGCCTGCCACCCACGCGAGCAGACAATTGAGCCACACCGCAGTTCCCCCCTTATGCACGAGGCGCACAGTGAGGGGAAACAGAATCAGGGGACCGTCAGATACACATAAAATACAAGCACCGAAAAGCGGCAGTTAAAGCCTTCAGAGCCTCTGCTTCGATGAAGGGAGGGAACCCACCAGGGTGTGGTCTGTCCCGAAGCAATCCACCTAAGTTTGGGGACCTGAATATTCTCAGCGAGCCCAGAAAATCCCAGATCAGGTAAAGAGAGGTCAGTACACCAAGCTCTGGGCCCCCAGAAAGTTCAGTTCACCCAGATCAGTTTCTGCAAACTACAGTCCCAACCCCTGAAGAGAATCACACACAGGGAGAGAGTCACGGGCTCCTCTGTGCCAGGACTCGAGCCACAGCCAGGAAAGTGGGCGTGTCCTGCCCGGACCAGGCACTGAAACTGATGCTGCCCTTCCCCATGTGCCCATCTGGACCTGCCAGAAGGCCAGGGTGACCCCGTGGCTGAAGTCGGCACCTCCCTTGCCAGGAGGGCTCCTGAGCCCAGGAGGGGGGCATGGCCTGCGAGGTGGCTCCAAGGCCACCTTCCCCCACATCTCCGTCACCACAGCTCAGGCTCCCAACCCCAGGGAACAGCCAGCCGCGGCTCTCCGCACCCACACTCCTGCGTGTCCATCTCCATCCTGGGCACCAGCGCGGTCCCTCGGCTCACACCCCAGCCTGAATCTCCTCCATAAAACCACACCTTCGAGCCCCAGGTCCCTAGTCACAAACCCTGTGTCCAGGTGAGCCAGAGACGCTTCGCATAGTGCCAAGCTGAGCTGGCCTCGAGGTCCTCACAGCCCTGTGGGGCACAGGTGACAGAGCTCGGGGCCAGGCTTTATCACCCCGTCCAACTCAGGGAAAAGTCAACCTACTGATTCCAATCAAGGCCCTCTGGGTTTTCCCACAGGAAGAGGGCACCTCACACCGCCACGTGCTTGGGAACCCAGCCCCAGCTGTGGGTAGGCTCACCTGTGGGGGGCGAGGCGGGCGTGGGGGGCCTCTTGCAGGGGCGAGGCTCCGACCGGGGCGCCTGGGTGTGCACTGCAGGGCTGTCCAGGCGCTCCTCGGGGCTCAGCGAGAACCGGAAATGCACCGTCCCTGCCTCCACTTGCTTCACCTGCAACAGAGCCAAAGGAGCCCTGAGGCCACCTTGCCTCGGCCACCGCAGGGACTCAGCAGCCAACACAGCAGCCAGCCCAGGCCACGCATTCTCAGATGATCAGTGAGCCCAAAGACTTATTAATCCAGGGTAAAAACGATCCACTGTGGCATTAAAATCCCAGCTCATATGGGCTATTCCAGAATGGAATTAATCCGAATAGAAATACATTTTAAATCTGTTTAATAAGTCCCACTACGTTTAGCTTCTTAATTAACATGGAAAACGGACTTTAAATTTTGTGTTCTTAAATATAAAAATTTAAAAAAAAAGAAAAAAAAAATAAATTTTGTGTTCTATGGGTTTGAACACAGGCACAGATGCAGAGCAACCAGCACCAGTCAGGATTCAGGTGGTGCCACCCCTTGAGCTGGGGGCACTCAGTGGCCACACCCCATGCCCACCCCCACCCCCCAGCCCTGCAGGCACCACCAGCTCGTCCAGTACCTCAGTTTGGTGTTGGTGACAATGTGCAAACAAAACTGTAAGGTTTATAAACACAGAACTCTTTTTGTTCTGGAAACAACCCACGTCCTGGAGCACATTAGGCAAGTGCCCCACCGCTGAGCTATATCCCCTGGCCTTCTTCACACTTTATTTTGAGACAAGCTGTCTCACCAAGCCACCGAGGCTGAGCTGGAACTTGAAATCATCCCGCCTCACCCTCATGAGGAGCTGGAATTACAGGCACGGGCAACCACACCCCAGCTACAACGTATGACTTTCGAGACTGTGTCTTTCTCTCAACGTGGTGCAGAGGAGGTCACCCAAGCGGTCACCCACATAATGATAGCACGCTCCTTTTCACTGCTGAGTAGTACTCCACTGTGCGGGTGTAGTGCTGGCTCCTGTTCACCACCCGTTAGGAGGAGCGGGGTTCTGGCCAGGTCAGTAACTATAAACACAGCTATAGTGAACTGGACACAAAGATTCCTGAGTGAAGCCCATTCTTCATTTCTCTAAGGTGAGACCGTTCAGGCATATTTAATTATAATGTTGTCTATTCAGTTGTATAAGAAACGCACACACTGTGATTTACTTCTGAACTATTCCATTCCTCTCTGCAGCTCCTTCCCCAGGAGCAGACTATAGTCTCCCCATTATTCTGGTCTCTGATCCCTAACCCACAGGAGGTGGCGGTGTGGCAGAGGATGGCTCTCCAGGGCTCAGTGGCTGCGTGTCTCGAGCCTCATTTTGTACGAGTTGTTCTCACGAGGGAAGCTGAGTTTCACCCGAGGCCCTGTCTTTGGTGAAGGACGGCTGTGGGCTCCCAAACAGACAACGGGAAACACAGCGCCGTCTTGCAGGGGACCCCAGCACTCACCCCATGTTACTCATTTTATAAGTCATTCAACTCGACCTGCCAAGGTCCCGTTTAAGCACGACAGCAGTGAGTCCCGGGCTCTGCTTCCCCGGACACGCTGGTTTTGACCAAGGTAACATCAGCCTTGTGGATGAACTGGGAGCTCACCGGCCTCTTCTGTTTTCTGGAAGAAACCGTGTAAAACAGACGTTGTCTCCCTTTAAATGTCTAGCAGAGCGCAAGGTGATTAGGCCTGATATTTATTTCCCTTCGAGGTTTTAAACAATGAATTACACTTCCATCATGGTTACAGAAATGACGGCTTGCCTGCCTATTTGGGGTGAATTCCGGCCGTGGACAGATGACAGTGATTTCCCGCCGTCCCTGGACCCCGGCAGAGCTGCTCACGGCCTCGCGGTGTGGGCTACACAGCCCCGAGTCTTCCGTTCCGAGCACTGCGATTTGTGTTCTCGTTTCGTTAGAAGCTCATCAGCTTGACAGCTCTTTTCAAAGAATCGGGTTTTCTGTTTCACTTTTTTCTGTTTTTTAATCCACTGTGTCTCTGTTTTTAATTTCAGAGGTTTCTGCTCTTGACTATTGACTTTTCTTCTTGCTTTAGGTTTACTTTGCTTTTCCAGGTTCTAAAGGCAGAAGATTAGATTGATCGAAGGTTTTTGTTCCAGTAAAAGGACTTGGCGCTGCAAGGCTCTGTCCAAGCCAGGACGCACCTTACACACTCCCCGTGCCGTGTCTCCATTTCTGTTTAGATCAGTCCACCGTGCGTTTTCTCTGGAGGTTTCCTCTTAGACTTACGGATTATTTACAAACGTACTGCTTGGTAATTTTTTGTTTGCTTGTTGTCTCTCTTCTGTTTTGTGGAACAAGGTCTTGCTGTGTAGTTCAAGGTGGCCTTGAATTCACTCCGTAGCCCAGGATGGCCTCAAACTCAGGGCAATTCTCCTGCCTCAGCCTCCCGAGTACTGGATGTTTAATAATCCTTATATTGTTATTGTTAATGATTTTAGTTTAATTCCACTGTGACCAGGTTATACCTTGAATGGTTTCAATTCTCGTTAGATTGTCACTGGCTTTATGCCTGGGATGTGTCTATCCCGGTGACCGTTCCTCATGGACTTGGGAAGCCTATTCTGCTGCTGGTACGTAGAGCACCAGCGAATGACGGCCGGATTCAGCTGGAGGAGGACGTCCTCCAGTCTTCTCCGCCCCTCGAGGTTTCTGGCTACTTAGGAAGGAGCGGCAAAGTCTCCAGCCTCAACAGCGGATTTCTCCGTTCCTCTGTTGGCTTCCACAGGTCTGCTCTGCATACTCTGAAGGTCTCTGCGGAACACAAACACTGTCCGCACCGTGATGTCTCCAGGCCACCGTGTCTTTCAGCAGCTGTGATGTCTCTCTCAGTTTCTCGAAACTTCTCTGACTCCAAGTCCACTTTGCATGCTATCCACGTGGTCCCTCAATTCTCTGTAATGTGTAAGTGAAATGCTTTCTATTCTTTGCTTTTAACCTACATGGTTGTATTTATTTATGTATGTATGTTTCTTTGTGGTTTGTCTTGCTACGTGGCTCTGTCTGGCCTTGAACTCACTAGGAAACCCCAGGCTGACCTCAGACTTGAGGCCCTCCTCCTGCCTCAGCCTCTTGAGAGCTGAGAGTACAGATATGTGCCACCACACCTAGCTACGTGGTTATATTTAAAATAAAAAGCTTCCTTTTCATGCAGTCTGACGATCTCTGACTTCAAGGGGATGTTTAGACAACTGACACTTAGATGTAATTATTAGTACTTTGGATTCAGGACCACCATTTTATGACTATTTGCTTCCAGTTTTTCATCTCGTGTCCCGTCTGTCTTTGTTACAGTTTGTATCTTGATGTCCCCCAAAGCCTCATGTACTCGTGGGTCGGGGGGTGGCTTTCAAAGGCGGCTGAATCTAGAGTTTGTGCTGATTCAGTGCTGCCCTGGCCGTGTGAGTGTTGCAGCCGCCCTGGGGCAGCCTCTGAACAATACAAGAGAGGGAAAGAGGCCTGCTCCTCCCTTCTGCCCTTTTGCTCTTGTTGCTTCTGGTATCTGCTCCACCAGCATGAACCGTTTCTCCCCTGCCATGTGCCACCCTGCCTCGGAGCCAGCGGATTATGGACTGAAACCTCCACACACTGTGAGCTAAACAAGCCTTTCCTTCCCTCATTCTGGGCGTCGCGGAGTTTGTCAGAGCAATGAGAGAAAAGTAACCAAGGCAGTCCTCTTTTTAATTCTCATTTTATCTACCTGTTTGACATTTAACTCTCTCTTCATATCTTATTTTGGTGGCCGCTTTAGGTTTTAAATATAAATTCCTGCCAGAGGTGGTGACACGCATCCGTAACCCCAGCATGGAGGAAGCTGAGACAGGAGGACTGCCAGGAGTCTGAGGCCAGCCTGGACTGCACAGCAAGACCCTGTCTCAAAAGACAAACGAAGAATAGGACTCGAGAACAAAAGAATGCTCTCCCTCCTCATCACTTCTGAGGCTCCACACCCCTATTTCCGACTGCATGCCCTGCTTCTAGCTGAAGAAACCCCTCCAGCAGCTCCTTCAGAAGGGGCCGGTGGTGGATGGATTCTCGTTCCCACACCGTGCAGGTCTTTGTGTAACCCTGCCCTGCTGTGAGTCTCTGGGGTCGGCACTCTGGGGTCCAGGGCTTCCTGCTCCTGCCTTTTAAATGTTCCCCGCGTCCTTCCAGCCTCGAGGCTCCTGACAAAGAATCCACGGCACCTGGGTGACCCATTCTCTGGAGCACTGCTCCTTTTCCCCTGGCTGTTTTCACGATTACTTCCCTTGCCTTCGGGTTCCAGGAGTCCGCGCATGTCTAGGCCTGGAGCTCCACATTTCTCTTTGGTGTTGACTCAACTTCTTGGATCTGGAAGTTCATGAGTTTTGCCAAACAATCCTTGTCTGATTGCTTCCTTGCATATTCTGTCCCACACCACAGGCCTTCTGTTCTCCTGGGACGCCGCGGACACGGGGTCAGTCTTTCGGTCCTGCCCCGCAGGGCGCTCTGTCCACTGTCTTCCAATCAGTCTTCTCTGCTTTCCAGCTGGACTCATGCCATGGATTCACCTCCAGGTCCACTGGTGTTCCTGCCATCACCACCCTGCTTGGACCCTCCGCAGCGAATTTTTAATTTTGGTTACTTTATTTTCAATTCTAAACATTCCACGCCATTCATTTTTATATCTTTTGCCTCTGTATTAAGACTTTCCATCCTTCCATTTGTTTCAAGGCGCTTCTTGAATGTTCTTACTTACAAAAGCATTTTTATAATGGCTGCTTAATGTCTTTGTCCAGCAGTTCCGACACTGTGTGACCTCAGTGCTGATGCATGTTAAACGTCTTTTCCCAACAAGTGCAGGTTTCCCAGACTCTCTGCCTGCCGGTTAACTTTAGACTGCGTTATGAACATCTCGGATGTCACCTTAGGAGAGGCTGAGGCTGCTTTAAATCCCCTGAGGAGGAACCGCAGACTGGGGGTCCGGGCTGCAGTTTCTGAGCAGCCTCCTGTGAGCAGCGGATGTGCGTCCCTAAAGCCGGCGCAGTGCCCACAGGTCTGTCCTGAACATGCTCCTCCCGCGGGCAGCTCTGAGACTGACCATATCTGCCCACAGTGCAGGGCTCAAACCCCTTGGCCTGCCCTTTGGGGTCAGAGCTACATGCCTGCAGCCTGGGAAGAGCCCGGGTTCTGTCAGCTGCTGCAGCCGCTCCTGAGCTCCTCCCGGGGTCCCCTCCATTCCGGGGCCTCTGGATTGCCCAGCCAGCCCTGCCTTACTGCACGCTTCCTGAGCCAAATCAAGGCCCACCAGCGAGGGGTGGTGTGGAGAGAGTTAGGGGCCCACTCTCACTACTGGAAGTCAGTCTGTAATGTCCAAAATTGGTAAAGTATGAAAGCACAATCAAAGCATATTATCTGGAAAACAAAGGTAAATATCCTAAGTCACAGTGAAGAATTGAAAGCAGCAGTTTCTAGAGACACAAATTATTTTGACAAAGCAGACAATCATTTGCTCAGGGGAAAAAAGGCAGGAGTTATTTAAAAAGAAAACATAATCATGATGTGTCACTTTGTTTCCCAGTAAACAACAATAAAATAATCATTAGCGACATAAACCCTAAAATCTCTTTAGCCAAAGACTGGGGATATTTATAACCTTTGTGCTTTTCTTAATCTGTGCCACTGCCGCCCACCCGTTAACTCCACGACCCCTGGGAACTTGCAGGTGCTCAATGAAAGGTCACTAGATGGACACAGGACCAGACAGATGACTGGGTCACCTGGCCGGGCAGAGGTGAGGACACCCAGGCTCCCAGCAGGTCTGTGCTGACTGGGAAACACGCAGAGGCCGTGCTTCACCATGCAGAGCCCACGGAGGCCAGGACACCAGTGTCACCTGCCGGATTTTCCATTTAGGCCAGTGATCCTCTCCCTGGGGCAACTCTGTCCCCCAAGAGACACGAGGCAGTGTCTATGTACACTGTGACTGTCACAACTGGGGGCGTCCGTGGCAGAAAGATGACACAGGCCCGAGCTGCTGCAGGTCCTCTCAGAGCACAAAGCAGCCCTGCAGGGATGCTGCCCAACCCTGAGAGGGACTGGGGCTGAGAGACCGCAGTGCAGGCGTGGTGCTGCCCACGGCAAACGGCAGTGCTGGGCATGCTGGTGTCCAAGGGACAGGCACACCTTTGCACACTTGTGCCACACACAGTCTGCACAATTACAAAAAAAGGCAGGACCCGCATGACCAGCCAAGACACATGCACACACACACAGGAAGGGGGCAGGCAGGGTGGCGATGGCCTCAGGATTTCTGGAGGCTATTTTCTAATAAGGGCCCCAGCCAGACCATGTGGGAAGCAGCAAAACACGGTCCCATAATGAGAGACATTTCTTAGAGAAAAGCTGCGCCGTCAGCTGATCCTCTCCTCGGGTCCCCAAAGCATCGCTCAGATCGTAAATAACAACACTGAAAATAATATCTGTTGCCAGAGTCAGCACAGAAGTGACACACCGAAATAGCAGGTACAGCCTCCCTCAGAAAGGTAACAGAGGGCTAAAAGGCCCAGTGCTCTGCTGACACCGGGAAGGACTGCGGGGACCCCACTACCGCTCAGAGCACCAGGACGGACCCGCACACAGCCAGGACACAGCGGGCCTCGATCATCGGAGAATGACCCTCCAAGGCCCCCCTGGGCAGGGGCAGCCCGGGGACGCGATGCCCACACGCAGCTTCGCCTGCCCGACTCTCCCTGCTTTCCAGGTTGCAGTGTGGGAATGTTCATTTCAGAATGTTTCTCAAAACCTGGGGATTTCTGCCACGGACCTGCGTCCATACAGCTGACAGAGCGAGGGCCACACAGGTGACTGACAGGTCACACACACAGGCAGGGGGCGAGGGGCTGACGGCTCATGCCACACAGCCCACCTGCCTGACCGGGGCCCCAGAGGCCACCGCCCAGGCTCGAAAGGTCTCCAGGGGGAACAGGGCCGTGATCAGTCTGTATCTGACTAGGACGCGGCCATCCTCTCTGCCTTTCCGGGGCACATCCAGGTGGACATCAGAAGCATCACATTACCTCCTCGGAGCTCCTGCTGTCTGAGGGCGCCTTATAGACCAGGCAGCGTGAGGGGCTGGGCCCGGGCCCACCCTGCAGGGGCAAGGTGACCCTTCCATCACTGGCGTCCAGTTCAGGGTTCCAGACAGCCCAGCGGACCATGCGCATGCTCGCCAGGTTGGACAAAGACGAGACGGATGCTGCCTGGAGTCAGAGAAAGGAAATCGAATGTGAGTTATCAGGAAACCACCAGGAAGGCGGCAGACATGGAAAATTCACCCAGAGCCCGGGAGCCAGGGGCAGGCCACCAGCCCCATTTTACATAAGGAACTGAGGCAGGAGACCCGGCAGCAGCCCCGAAGTCTAACCAGGGCCCCTTCCCACCCTTCTCTGGTTCAAGGGGGCCACGGCTCCCCGCCCTCCATGTCCAGCACAGCTGTCTCCTGTTCTCTCGAGGATGCATCTGCCATAGCAACTCCTCCTCAAATCCATCAGGACACCACCTAGGACAGCACTTTCCTGGGGTGTAGGGAGGGAGGGGGTGTATTCTAGGGCTGTTGGCACAAACCCTAAACATTCGATTCCTCAGTGTGACTCCCCAACATCAGAGGTCAGTGAGGTGCAGGCTACTGTGCTGCTCCTTCCCTGGCTCCATCACTGGTCCCATGACAGGAGGGGACCCAGAGGGACCCCTGGGCAGCCACAGATGAGAAGAGAGCCCCTTCCACAAGGGCCGAGCCAGGTCTTGACTCAGCAGTCTTTTAAGGTCGCCCCATTTATCCATGCATGTTTTTCTGAGTGGTGGGGAGACTACAGCTGAGCTCAGGTCTGTGTCGGAGACCAGACTGTCCCTCGGCCCAGCGCTGAGCACTGTGGTTTACACCTGGCAGAGGGCTTCGGAGGTGACAGGGCCCTCGGTCCTGTGATGCCTCTGTGGCCCTCGGTAGGCAGAGTGAATTCAGACAGCCGCCAAGGGCAGCACAAGCTGGGACAAAGAGTCCTGCAGACCGGCCTGGCCCTCACAGCCGGAGCAGCCAGGGAGCCGCAGCCAGCAATGGCACCCGAGGGCGCTCAGACAAGCCACTTAACTGCCACCAGAGAGCACAAACCTGGGCAGCTGTGGCCGCAGGAAGGGGTGGCCTAGAAGGAGAGAAGCAGCCCAGAGATGCCTGGGACCAGCCCAGGGTCATCCTCAAGGAAGAAAGACACCCGGAGAAGCCCAGACTCATGTGCCCAGGGCTGCCGGACCACAGCAGGCAGCCCCTTCCAGATACCCCAGTGCTGATGCCCTCCTCTGATTGCCTTGTGTCCACTGCAGTGAAAACCCACGGCTTCGAGGTGCTCCCCTGCCGCTCAGCTAGACCGAGAACCAGCTGTCCCCTGCAGCAGGCCCAGGCTGACCATCACCACGGCTGCACGGGACATCACAGGCTGGATGGCACCACATTTGTGCCCTGAGGGGACACACCGGGATTTCATGCTCTGCCCGCTCGGTGAGAAAACCTCGGGCCTGAAAGAACGTGCAGAGTCATAAGAAGCAGGAGCCGAGGTTCAGGACCCTGAACCACCCTCAGTGTTGGCAGCGATGAGCCTCTGGCCCAGCCACCGGCTGCGGAAGGTCAGAAAGGTGCTGAGCTGTGCCTGAGGACCACACAATGCTGGATACGAACCTGCTGACTTGTTTCTGTTTTTGTTTTTGTTTTCTGAGACAAAGTTGTGCTACCTACCCCAGCCTAGCCTTCAACTCAAGGCGATCTTCCTGCCTCAGCCTCCCTACTAGGGCTGGGATTGTGAGTTTGCCCACCACACTAAAATGACAGTATCAGGGAAAACTGGTCACCGAATCCACTTCAGGACTCAGCAGCATCAAAGCCACCTTTGCAAACAGCCATCTGTGAAAAAAACAAGCTTATCACAGGGTCAAAAATAAACCATGCCGCTGAGCTGTGAGGCTATCTGTGCAACTCCTGGCTTCAGTGTTCAGATGAGGTGGTTCAGACACCTCGTTTCCCACCCTCTCAGTCCTTGTGGGTTCCTTTGTCCTCAGCAGGTATCGATCTCCTCTGTGAAGTGTCTGTCAGTTACATGAGCGTCCATTTCTCCTCACTCCATGCTGTGCAGGTTTAGCAAAGCGAGACCCTCTCTCCCTGGGACCCGGCGGGATGATGCCCCCTGCCAGCGTTAGCCTGCACTCTGGATACAGGGACTCTGGGCAGACAGGACCTCCCAGAGCCTTCGGGGACAAGGAAAAGGCTCAGTGCACCCAGGACTGTGGGCAGAGTGGGAGCAGGTGTTCAGCGGGCTCCGCCCATCCGTGAGCTCACCTTGCCAGCACAGTGGCCCACACCTGTAATCCCAGCTACTCAGGAGGCTGAGGCAGGAGGGTGGCTTGAGCCCAGGAGCTCAAGGCCGGCCTGGGCCTCAAACTGAGACTTTGTCTCAAAGGAAAAAAACAGATTAATATCAAGATGCAGGCAAAGCTACAGCAGAAACTGCCTGGGTCTAGGAGATACTACAATCCAGGGCCCCTGAGGTGGGCAAGGGAGCATGAAAGATCTGCCATCCCAGTGCCCGGAAGCTCAATGCATGGAGAGATAAGATCACGCCGGGATCTGAGCAGAAGCTGCACACACAGGACAGAGGGAGATGGGAGACGGAGCAGACGGAAGGGCCAGGGACCCACCAGGGCAGAGAGGGGACCAACAGCCACAGGCCAGGGACCAGCCTGCTCCTCTGAGGAGCCCGGCCTGAGCAGACACCCTGAACCGGGCCAGCAGAAGCTTCCCATGGCCCTGGAAGTGTAGGAGGAAGCTCACTGTGAGCCACCGTCGTGGGCATTGGCAGGATGGCCCCAGGGAACTCTCAGGGTCCCCAAAGGCTCTGACCACAGTTAATGAATTTGGGGACAACTGAGAATGGGTGCTACAGTGTGCACCTCAGTGTCTGCGGGTTTCTGCACGAGCTTTTTCTCCTGTGCCCTGGCCTAGCTTTAAGATACTAAAAACGATGATCCACAAAAGCAAAACAGAAACCCAGTGCAGCAAACACCCACAAGGGACAGAGTGCCACATTGCAAACAGCACAGAGAGGAGAAGCCCCTTGTCCCTAGGGGGCGAGTGGTGCTGGGAACCCGATGGCCACAGGACAGGGAGACAGCGGCTCCCAGTCCACACAGAGGGGCGGACGGGCCAGCCCCACACAGCACCCGTGTTTAGATCCACCCTGGCGACAAACAGGAGGGGGCAGCCCAGAAAGGAAGCTTCGAGGCCTGGGACACAGAGTGGGTCCTCCATAGCAGGTACTCCAGGCAAACAGGCAACGGGGGTGAAGGGACCGTCAGACCAGGCCCAGGCTCCACGCCGCGGCAGATGGACAGACGGGCGGCAGGCAGACCGGTGAAGCGAGCATTAAGAACAGGGGAGGACGTAACTCGAAGTGGACATGGTGACAGAAGGGCCCACCTGCAGGTCTAGGGCCTGACTTCACACATGGGGACCGACACCCCAGACCATACCTCAGCCCCAGGTGGGGGAGGCGAGGCAAGGCCTCCGGGCTCCATGGCCAGCTGTGGAGAGACCACCCTGAGACCCCCAAAATTCTAAACCTAAGTGTGGGGACAGTGGCGGTGTCAGTGACAGTGGCAGTGATGGGCCTGCAGCTGGGTTCTCTCTGCAGCGGTGCAGACGCTGAGCCCTGAGGAAGGGACCGGAGGTTAGGAGCCTGGGGTGCGGTGGGTCCATGTCCACATGTCCAGCCTCTCCTAGCTCTGTCCACCAGAAAACAAGGACGGCCAGCAAGCGTCTCTGACCAGGGGAGTGGAAGGGGACGCAACAGCCAGGCAGGCGCCATCCCAGGGAGAAGCAGGCACAGGGAGGGAGACGCCAGAGAACCACGGATGCGGTTCACACTGACCCTCAGCCCGGTCATCGGTGGTGACAAACACACACACCAGTAAAGCTGGCCGAGGACCTGAGCGTGCGTGTGCATGGGAACCCTCACAAGTGTTACAGTCCTTCTGCAAATCTAAAACTGCTACAGAAATAAAATGGGAGCTTTTAAAGGTACAGCGTGAGTCACCACAGCTCCTTGGAGGAACAGCAGGTGCCCAGTCAAGAACAGGGACACCATCAGGTGCCCCTGGGCACCCTGCTATGCCACACAGCAAGGGCTCCAAGAACAGGACAAGCCGGAGGGGCGCACACGGACCCTGGGGCAGCCTGAAGGGATCTACCCTGCCATACCTGGGCTAACCAGGCATCATGATTATAGACAGTGACTGAACACGTTCGATGGTGCCCAGTCTGCTCCCTGTCCATCAGAAGGATGGTGGCCCTTGGGGGCACGCAGGGCATACTGGGCTGGGTGCCCCTCTTCTGGGTAGGGTGTGGAGGAGTCACCTGGGGGACACTCGTGAGGCCCCTAGAGACTGCCGGCGCAGCCAGTCAGATGTCCTCTAATGGACATCATGTGCCCAGTGCCCCGGATGAGAAGCCCGGAGGAGGCGACAGCTTCACTCCCATGTCGTTCCAGCCAGGAATAATCAGGAGGAAACAGAGACGTCTAAACCAGGAGACATCTAGAAATCTGTACCATTTTTAAAAGGAAGGAGACTGGTATTAAAGACAATAAAATCATAAAAACCAAAGAGAGGGGGACCAGTTCCAGGCTCACAGAGACTAGCCATGGGCATCAACACAACCCAAGGCCCTGGGCTCGGTCCTGCCCTGGGGGAGAAACGCCACCAAGGGCTGGGTGAGAACAGGGACACGGACGGGGGACAGAAGCACTGACGGGGGCACCCAAGCTGCAGGGGACGGCTGCGCTGGGGTCACCAAGGAAGACACACAGGCACACCACACACACAGGAAGGGGACAGGACAGCAAAGGTGGAGAAGGCAAACAGAGCCACTGTCATTTGACACCACGGCAAATAAAAGGTCTAAGGAAATATGAAGCCCCATATGCCATTTTTATGAGCAGCGGAGTTAAGAAAGTAGGCCACATAAAGCGATAACAAACATTCCTACTCCACGTGTTTGCCCCAGAATTTGTTCCCCAACTATGCAAAAAAAAGCTGCTGCCATTCGGGAACACGTGCCTGAGAACTCAGTGCCAGCGGTGTCGGGGAAGCACCAATTCGCACTGCAAAGAGCCCTTCCCGCTTCCGGGGACAGCCAGAGGGAAGACCAGCCAGGCCACAGGCCACGGACCACGGGCGGCGGGGACACTCAGTGCCACCAACCCTTGGGAGCACCAGCACTGTCTCCCGGTAACCCCAGCAGGTGGCCCCAGGCCAAGGAGCTGGAGGGGCAGGAAAGGCCAGGCCAGAGCCCTGCCTGCTGCCACCTTGTGCTCAGCCCAGGCAAGGCAGGCAGCCTTGGGCCTCCAGACCTGAGAGACATGGGGCGGGTGACAATTTGTCACAGCAGCCAGGGAAAACTGGTGAGGTGCTGAGGCCCTGAACAGTGGCTGCAAAGACAGCAGGACCCGAGGGGGACGAGCAGGACTTCCAGGGGGATGGAGAAGCCAGGCACCCAGGGGGCGGCACAACAGCCAGGGCTCACCTCTGGCACTCTCTTGGCACAGCTGGGAGGAAGGGGGGGTGTTAGTTTAAGCACAGATTGCCCAGAAATTCCTGCGCCCAGATCCCTCTCTGCTGCACCTGGTATGGGAGCCCACCGAGGGCCTCACTGTCGCCCAAGCTGACCTGGGTCCAGTTTCTGTTTCTAGGAACCATGAGTCTCCACTGATGCACCCAAGGCAAGGCACGTGTGCAGGTGAAGGGGCAGGGCCGTGCGGGGGACAGGCTCGGGGTCACCTGCTCCCAGAACCACCCAGCCTGCCTGCTCCCAGAGACAAAGTCCTCGGCTTCCTGCCGACTCCATGGATACAAGATGCCCCCCAGGGGGCCACACGGCTGGACAAGAAGGCAGAGGTCATCAGGTCCACACCGGCAGGTAAAGATGGCCAACGACAGAGGCGCAGGATTCTTGGGGGCACACACGCCCTGCACAGGGCCTGTGCTTCCTCGCTTTTCCCTGAGCTGTGAGAGGCTCCGAACCAACTAAAGGCTGCAAACCTGCAGCCCATTCGCAAGGTGGATCCCAAAGGGCCGTTTAATAACAGCGCTGATTTCAGAAACAGCCTCGCCTCTAAGAGCGGCAAATGAGGACCAGCTGTGCTTGACCCAGGGGAGAAGGGAGAGCGGAAGAGGTCACAGCACGGGAGGCAGGGCCTGCAGGAAGCCGCTCCCTGGTTCTCCCAACCTGGGATCCAACCTGGGGCACAGCTCGGGCTGCAAGACGTGTTAACAGAGGTCCGTTTCCAGAACAGGGTGCCATTTTGCACCGTCCACTTCTAACAACAGAAGACAAGTGCTGTCCACCCGAGCTCACTGGGTATCTGATGAGCTCGAGAAACTTCTTTTGTGTTCTGGGTGCAATCGTGGTATGCACAGCCATGTGCCGAGCACACCCATCACTCGGTCCAGGGCGTACTCTGAAACGATCAGGAGAAGCAGCAGTGACCAGGCCAGCCCTGTGCAGCAAGCTGAGGCTGGTGCCAGGGACATGGGGTGACAGTGTTTCTCTCCACCTGTGTTTATGTTTGACATTTTCTAGAATAAAAAAGTATTTTTAAAAATGCGCATGCCAGCAGGGCACAGTAAGACCCTCCCATCATCCCAGAACTCAGGACGCTAAAGCAGGAGGGTCGCTGTGAGTTCAAAGCCAGCCTGGGCTACACAGCAAAACCTTGCTCACAATAAGTAAATAATAAAAGCATACGCCAAAGTGTTTGTGGAGGAAACCAAGTTAGGCCCAGAACGTGCGTCAGAGCAACTCAAAGGGCTGTGGCGAGACAGAAAGCAGACAGCCCAGGAAGGTGAGAACTGGGGTGCTGCCTGGGGTTAGGGCACTGCCTGGCCCATGTTTGTCTACAATTTCCAACCTAAGAAGTCCCACAGGCTAGGGATTTAGCTCAGCGGCAATGCACCTGCCTGGCAATCTCAAGGTCCTGAGTTTGATCACTGGTACCAAAAAAAAAAAAAACAGACAAGAAGATGAAGATGAAGGCTAAGGCAAAGACAAAGACGAGGAAGAAGAAAGAGGAGGAGGAGGAGAGGAAGAGGAAGAGGAAGGAGAAAAAAAGGAGGAGAGGGAGAGGGAAAAGGAGGAGAGGAGGAAGAAGAGGAGAAGAGGAGGAGGAAGAGGTCCCTAAAGGGATGAGAAGCAGATTTGCATCCTGGATGCATAAACACACTTGAAGGGCTCCCATCTCACCGCAGACAACCGCCCTTAAAGAACAAGGAGACCAGAAGCCCAGCGATGTGACGCGCCCCCTCTGGACGCCCCTCCGAGCCTGCAGAGCGGCCATCGGATGGCTGGGGCTTGTGATCCCACCGTCACCTCAGCTAGCTCTCTGAAAAGGGACGACAGCCCGGGCTGGCACCACTGGAATCACTTTCTTCTCCAACATCCAAACCTGCTGCCCCGGGTGCCCGGCACAGGGCTCACTGCTAACCGCTGGGCCCGCCCTACTCCATGTCACACGCAGCGGGGATCTCTGGGGAAAATCACTTCCCTGGGAACCGCTCCTCCCCAGGCCGCGCTGAAGGAAGCTTGCTCCATGACAGTACGTGGAACCCGGTTCCGGGGGACAATCGGGGGCCACATCCGGAAGAACTGATGGGCTGTGACATGTTCCCAGGGTTCTGTGGGGCCTGACAAAGGATCCCAACGGAGCTAAAAAGCGCTAATGAAGTCACACAGGACTCTGGGTTCGTTTCCGCCCTCAGGCTCCACACACAAGAGGAACCGATAATTAACACCTGGGGGCAGCCCCGGTTCACAGAGAGAGTCCAGAGTGACAGAGAGCGCCCGCAGCCCCTGTGCCCCGCAGGCCCAACGCCAACAGCAGCACCTGGAACACCCACCATGCATGCCCAAGTGTCAGGTGCCACCCACCCAGCACATCCACACACGGTAGCGTTATAAATGAAATTTCTAGAAATAAATGCAGCAGGACGGGGAATGAAGCTTCACAGAGATGATTTGGTGCCCAGAACACCTGGTGCTGCAGGGACCGTGTCCCTGACCAGGACTCAGAATCTCAAAGGCTGGAGGCGTGGCCACAAGGGAAACTCTGGACAGGATGCCCAGCGCCCCACCCCCAACCAGCACCCTCCCCCGAGCTGTCCCCAGGGACGGGACATCTCCCCAGCCTTCCTGCATGACACGTGCTAAAACGATACTGAGATTTTAAAACAGAAAGCTGAGTCATAAGCACAACATGAGCTGAGTTTACCAAATAATCCATCCGTCCACATATTCTGTTTCCTCTGTGAATCCCTGCTCCTAGTAATAATCAGGTTCACATGACGGTCACTCTAGCCATCTACCAGAGTCAGGCTTTACGACGTGCAGCGTCATAAGAAAAGCACACTCAAATGGTCTCACTTTTTCAAAATAACTATCGATCCAGTAATTATGAATTAATGCACTCAGGGTGTGTCAGTATCAGTCCTGAACTCTAAGATGGTGTTTTCTAGAATCATATGCTACACTTGCTATGACTTTGTTTTTTTTTTTTTTTTATTTTTGCAGCACTGGACATTGAACCAGGTCCCAGTACAGAATTACATCCCCAGCCCCGGTTCATTTTTAATTGTTTTTAAGAGAAGGTCTCACTAAAATCACTAAATTGTCCAAGCTGAACTCAAACTTATAATCTTCCTGCCTCAGCCTCCCAGAGTCGCGGGATTACAATTGTGTACCACCACGCCCAAGCCTTTACTGGGAGAGAGTGCTAACACCCACTCTGTCCACGCCTGACACCCGGGACCCCCACCCCGGGGAGACCTGGGGACAGGGCACTGCTGCTCACGTTGCTGTCCACGCCTGAAGGGCCGCGGAACACGTACTCCAGCTGGAAGACAATGGCGAACGCAGGGTGACTGACCATCTCGGGGAGTCGCAGGCGGCTTCGCAAAACCAGAGCCTGGTTTCCAGAGCTGGATCAGAAACACAAACCAGGGCACCTTAGGGTCAGCACCTGGCCCAGGGAGTCCCCAAACCAGTGCTTCCCTCTCAAGTGTCTCAATCAACACCTGTTCCGCAGGGCCAGGGTCAGCCTGCAGGATGGGACGGCGTCCCCAAGACGTGTCACAGCTGGTCCCTAGGGACTGAGTTCTGCCCGCATCACAGGAGAGCACAGTGTGGCAACCCCAGATTAAGCAAGCAGGGCTCCCTGTCTTCAGTATGCTGCGGTTCTAGGGTACACCTGACTGGACACACGGGGGCACCTCGGACCCTCAGCAGCCAGAATGCAAACTCACAGCTGTGGCAGCCCACACCACACACAGGGTTGACCAAGCGTACAACCCTGAGGCTTGCACAGATGGGCGTGACAGAAGAGCTCGAGGGGAGAGCGCAGCTGGTTGGAGGTGGGCAGCCTCCTCTTGCCGTGACCCTTGCACATCCCTGCCCGTGCCACATGGGGACCCCCAGAGAATACCTGGTCCTGGAGGAGGAACTGACTTTCCTGCTGAAACTGGCTGAGCGCGTCAAGGCCACGTCCATCTCGGGCACCAGCACCACCACCTGCGGCCTCTGTACGAAGCCCAGGCCGTTGTGCACACCCACTTGCAGGCGCCGCTCCAGGACCTCCAGGGCACCACCATCCAGCGGGCCACCCTCCTGCAGGGGCACAGGGTGGACGGAGTGAGCACTGCACCTCAGGGCAGCAGGGTCTCTGGAGAAGCTCCAGGGAGCAAACAGGCAGAGGGCAGGAGCCAAGGAGGAAGTCACAGGCCTCTCTGGACAAGGTGATGCTTAGCGTCAGAGTCCAAGCAAAAGCAAGACCATGGCCCAGGGGCTGTGGGCAGCCGCGGGGCACTTCCTGGAAATCCTGGTATTTCCCTCCCAGCACGGCCCGCTCCACAGCGCATCCCCGGGGGTCGCCACCACCAAGCTCACTGGGCTTTCCTGGCTTGGGCTCGGGTCTCCCTGCGAGAGGCTATGAGGGCAGGGAGGCATCCCAGAGGGAGCTCACCGGCTTTCAACCCTGTCCACGGGGAGACTTGAGACGTGGGAGGAGCAGAAGCAGGAGGCCCCAGCTTAGCAGTGAGTCGCAAACCAATAAAAACGGAATCTGCCCCAAAGTGATGGCCGGATATTAAAGTGTTTCATCTTAACGGAAAATGAACAGGCACTCTAACACAGAGCGGGGCTGCCCCTCCAGGATATCAGTGTTTATTAAATTATGTGATCTTTGCCAAATGATCTCGGAGTCCTGCAGTGTTCTGCACCGTCCATTAATCAAACTGAAAGGATCGAGAGGCAGCCCTGTAAGTCTTCGGATAATGAAAACAAAACTGTAGATAACTGAGTGTCCTGCAGCTGGACAGTCGCAGAAACACAAAGGCTGCTAAAACACGCGACAAGGTTATTTACGGGAATCTGTAAGATTCAACAGTGAGGCTCCCAGACTTCTCTGCCCTCACACAATCTGCTCTGCAAAATGAGAACACAGCAGGAAAAGCACGGAGAACATGCAGGCTGCCACCGACTCTGCCCCGCTCTCCGCCTGGCTTGTCACCTGGAACGGAACCACGAGGGAAAACCACATCGTCAAGAGGGGAGGGAACAAAAGGTCCACTGGTTCATGAACACGTGAGCAATAACCTGGTGACCCACAGGCCAGTGTGGGGCGCAGCTGACACTGAATCTCACAGCGCTGCAGTGCAAACACTGGTAACGCCCACCCCAGAGCGCAGGGGACGGAACAGTCCCTGTCCCCACGGGCCTGACACTCAGGAGGGGAGACCGAGGGTCAGCCCTGCACAAAGAGGATGCTGAGCGCTCCAGGGAAGTGCTGAAGGGGTGACAGTGTCAGTGAAGGGGCCCAGTGGGGAGGGCCGGGGACCTGCCCCGCAGGACAGAAGGGGTACACGGGACCTGAAACTTTACGGTGTCATACACAGATCTGCAGGAAGCACACTGGGAAAAAAATCACAGGTTGCAAGGCAGAGATGGACCCAGCACCAGGGAACCAGGTGAGGCAGCCCAGGGGCCTGTTTGGTGTACGTTCAGGGCCCACAGAGACCCCGTCTCCCGTGTCCCACACAAAAGGACCACAAGGACGGATTTCAGCCCAAAGACAACACAGACCAGGACCAACAGAGGGTTTCAAACAAGGAAGAGACAGCCTGCTGGACATGCACTTCCAAGCAATGTAGGGGACCACAGAGTGGACAGAGCTGTCCTCTGGGCTCCTGCAAGAAGCCAGGAGACCCACACTTCATCAGAAGATCCTTGTTCCCCCACGGGCAAAGAGCAAAAGCAGCAAACCTCAGCACAGCCACCAACAGAAAAGGCACACAGCAGCCTCAAGGCCTTGGGCCAAGGCAGGACACCCAGCCACTGGGCCCCACCAGCTCTGCCCGGCCTGGGGGCCATGCCAAGTGGGTGAGACCCGAGTACTTCAGCCAGAATCCAGCGGAGATGACCATCTGTCTGGTCCAGGTCAGCCTCCAGCGGCAGCCGGGACAGATCTCCCAGAGACAGGCCCAGGACTGGAGGCAGAAACCCCCAGAGGGACATTTTCTGGCCTCTGCTGCATTAAATTTGGGATTGTCCCAGACAAAGCCAGCAGAGGCAGGAGATCCACCCCATAGACAAAGGCTGTGGCCCCAGTAGGCAACAGCCAGCCCCACTGACCTGCCAGCGGCTCTCTCCAAGGAAGACAGACAGGTGGCAGACCCTAGCCACAGAGGCAGGGACACACATGCTGCTGCCGAGCAGCCAACACGGCACTGGGCACAGAGGTGACATAAGAAAAAGCCTGGCTTTGCCCAGGAAGGGCATGGCAGCAAGCTTACACTGTGCAAGGGGCTTCTAGAGGGCACAGGACAGGGAGGCTGCCGGCAGGGCCTGGGCAGAGCAGGAGCAGGACGGCTGGGAGCTCACCCATCTGGGCACCACCAGGCTGCTTTGCACACCTTCAGCGATGTGGCCGGCAGGGCGAGGCCAGGCGGCCTCTCAAACCTCTGTGGCAAAGCAGCTTCCTTTGTGTTTCAAAAGTGAAGGCCCTGTGGGAATGGTGGTGCACACCTGTAACCCCAGCGCTTGGAGACTGAGGCGGGAGGGTAGCTTTGAGTTCAAGGCCAGCCTGGACTACGTAGTGAGCCAAGACCGGCCTAAACCGAACTGTAAAACTCCGTCTCAAAAAAAAAAAAAAAAAAAAAAAGAAAGAAAGAAAGAAAAGAAGTGAGTTCTGTGATCCCAGGAGGGGACAGAGGCAGAGTACCCACGCTCACATTCTGGTGGCCAGGTGCTCAGAGCAAGACCGGGACGTGACTGCCCCTTCTTCCCACAACAGCAAGGCCAGGCCAGACGGAGGTGGGGAGGCTGTGCACGGCACACCTCGTGCTCCTGGGCCACACGGCCACAGGGCCAGTTCTGACAGTACCAGGGACAGCAGGACAGACCAGGACAGGTCCTGCAGGGGCTTCCCAGAGAACCCCGAGAGTGACAGGGACAAGCGCTTGGCAGTGACCTCCTTGTGGGGTCTGAAGGCGTACAAGCCAGGACAGGACCCAGAGGAGCCTCAGGGCGTCCCTCGTGCACAGTGAGCCCTGTGCGTGCGTGGCACATGTGGTCCTCACTGTGGGCCACTCCAACATCCCACCGAACGGGCGGGTAAACCCCACCTTCCAGGGGCACGGGACAAATCCCCAGGGGGAGCTCCAGTGAGGAGACCAAGGACTGCATCCACACCGGACTGCAGAGCCCGAGTGTCAGGGGAGGCAGCAGCACTTTTCACAGAAACTAGGCATCCAGGTGCTCCCGAAAATGTCCCCCATAGATGTATCTTACAAGTCTCTCCAAGCCCAATTGGTGACATAATTTATTTCTTTTTAATTTTTTATTGAACCCAGGGCCACTGCACTGAACTAAGTCTAAGTTGCCCAAGCTGGGTTGACCTGCAATCCTCCTGCCTCAACTTCCCCAAGTGCACAGATTACAGCTGAGCACTGCCACACCGACTACATCATCTCCTTTTACAGGAGGCTGCTTTGTGATCTATCAAACTCCCTGTCTCAGGCTAAGATCACCTTCCCTGCTGCGGAAGGCGGCACAGGCTGCGGGATTTGTAGGGGGCTCGGCCACGGCAGGGAAGGGATCCTCCAAGACCTCCTTGATGCACCACTTCAGGGGCAAAAAGCCCAGGAAAAAAAGGGAGAGACAGGACTAGGTCACCTGGAATACACTGCCCAGCCCCGCCCTCCGGCACCCCTCCCTGCAGGGAGAAGTCCCCTCTCAGGGGACGCAGGGGATGGTACCTCCTGGGCGTGGTCATCAGCCAGGAGTCCCAGAAGCTCCTCCTCAAACTTCTCCAGGGAGGGGTACAAGGTGAAGAAGACATCATCCAGGTGCCACGTGGTGGTCTTCTGAAGGCGGGGCTTCCGGAGGGCGTCACCTGCAACAGCAAGAGGGCTGGAGTGACAGGGTCCTGAGATGGGGACACAGGCAGCAGCTCAGAGACACCCCAGAGCCACCTAAACGTATTCTCAGGCGGGATTCTCACCCAAACTCAACCCCAACCACACTCTGAGCAACTCAGTGACCACAGGTTACGGAGGGCAGAACAGCACCTGTGTCCTGCAGCGTGGCTTCCCTCCGTCACTTCCTTCCCTGTAGCAAGGACAGATCCAAAGATGCCATTTCCTACCGAACTAGGCTCACCGTGAACCACCTGGGAACACGCACATGGCATCGCCACACGTGGTCACACGTGTAAACTCAGACATGGCTGGCACCACAACAAAACAGCTGGCCCTGATCCAGAAGTGCTTCCTGAGGCCCTGAGGGCAGGGAGAGCTCGGGGAGAAACCGAGGCAGAGAGGTATGACCCAGTGCTGTCAGGGAGGCAGAGCCAGCAGCTGTCCCCGGGCACCCCACGCTCCAGCCTCCTGTTCATCTCTCTCTCTCCCTCTCTCCCTACATTTCTTGAGATTATTTCTACATCCGGGTACAAAGGTGCAGATTTTTTAAAGCCAGCTCCAAAGTTAAAGCAAAGATTGGTGGAGCTGGTGCTCAATGCCAGGAAAACAGCTGCCAGCTGCGCACCAGCAAGGGTCAGGCTTGGGCCGGAAGGAAGTCTGCCTCTGTTTCTACAGACGACAGACAGACAGCCGGTGTCATGTCCAAGTGCCATGGAGCTGCCCGCAGAACAGCGGTGCAGAGGGTAGAGATGGATACATTATGAGCACAAAGCCCAGTCACATGGGATGGCCGAACAGAAGCCTGAAGCGAGTCTTACACAGCAGAGGCACTGCCCACCGCAGACGGGGCCAACAGAGCAGCCGGGTGGTGGTCACAGCCCCACGCAGCAAGGGCAGAGGCTCCATGGTGGCAGGGCCATTCCCTGGGACAGTGTCCAGCTCCTGAGGCCCTACGGTGGGCCAAAAGCCTCACAGCAGAGCACAGCCCTGGGAGAACCTGGGCGGAGGGAAGCGGGAGGGGTGAGCGAGGGGCGAGGGGGCGGGGAGAGAGAGCACACATGGAGCCTTTCTCTCTGCAAGTGAAGCTACTCTGCTCACAGCCAAGGGCGGATGTGGGCATCCTCCGGGCACCACCTCAGCATTTTGGCCGGGAGCTCCCTGACCTGTGCCGCACACGCCGGCAGGGTGGCTGCTCCTGTACAGACAGGCTGTGTGCACTTTCTGAAGAACCCTCTGCCGGACCCCAGCAGCATTGCTGCCCAGAGCCGTGAAAGACGTAGGTCCCCAGCAGACACGAGGCGCTTCGGGGACACAATGAGCCACCCTGTGAGTAGGTGGCAGGGCTCCAGGCCTGTGCATGCCTGCTGAGACCTGGCACATGCTCCTCCTGGGCTCAGCGCCCTTCCCTCTCAGCCTTTGTACCCTGGACCTTCCCAGTGCACCATTCAGGTTTCCGCCACTTTCCACCAGCAACGCTGGACTCCTGGGACACCCCTGAAAGATCCGAAGATGTCAAGCAGCTCATGGCCGCTGCCTGCTGGACATCACAGGAGGAACTGACCACGATGCCCAGCACCTTTCGCTTGGCATCCACATCACCAGCAGGGAAGGCTTTGCCAACCTCAGGGGAGACAGCAGCCAGCCTCCTCTGTAGCTGGGATCAACGTGTCACCCAGGCTGAGGGTGCACAGCTGCAGTGCGCAGAGCCCCCTCAATCCTGGAGGCCCAGAGGTCCGGGCAGACGCAGCATTGCCACACAGGAGCCTCCTCTGTGCACGGCAGCTCTGGGGCAGAACATGTGGGTCCCAAGCATACCCTCCTTCAAGAAACTGCGACCTTCTGAGACTGAGGGAAGAAGAGCTGGTCAGAGCTGAGTCCTCTCTACATGGGTGACCAGAAAAAAATCAAGAGTTTCCCAGATATACTGTCGAAGGACACGTGGACATAAAGCTGAACATAAAACAGAACTTCCACGGTGAGAGCAGAGCTCATGCTGGCTGAGTGTGCACGGAGTGCCAGAGGCGAGGGCTTTAGTGATCCATCTCCTTTTCTCTTTCTCTGTTTTTTCCTGTTAGCAGCCCTCTTCCTGTCCCCATTTTACAGGGGAAAAGCAAATAACAGAGGTTTGGAGAGGTCAGACAACCCACAAGGAACCACCGACCAGGTCTCCACCGCTTCTGAAAACCAGTGCTCCAGGGCTAAGAGCTGAGACCCAGCCCTGCTCCTTCCTGCTTCTCTCACACAGGGTCCCATCTGAACACCAGGCTGCTCTCCCAGGGTTCCAGGGATGACAGAGCAAGGCCACAGGGGCCTCCCCACAGTGAAACAGGACCCTCCGTGTGGATCGCAGGAGTTCCACCGACACCTTCCAGTAAGTCACAAGGGGATGGACACAGACACACCTCAGCCGCAAGACTCCAGGTCAGGAGGACCAGCAGGGCCACCGTCACATCCGCACAGCTGTGCTCTCAGCATCAGTACATACGAGGGCAACGCATCACAGCAGTGAGGAGAGGGTCCTCTCTGACTCACACCTGGGGCTGGGGACATTCCCGGCGGCCAACACAGCCTCCACACTCTCCTCACTAAACTCAGTGACAGTGAGACCCTGGCAGAGGACCATGACTCCAGCCTGGGAGCTCTGGAGGGTGTTTAAGGCCAGGGGCCCCGTAGCAGATCAGATCAGAGGACTCCAGGCTCATTCCTATTCACAGTTAACTAACTCTCATGTGTCATCTCTTCCCAGAGACACGGGAAAGTGAGTTCACGGTAGAAATGACCATCACAGACCACCCAAGAAGTTTATTAACTCATCTAACATCTAGGCTGAACCCAGTGATGTTAAGATGGATGGTCAACCTGATTGGCTAGGAATTAGCAAGGCATACTGCTGTCCAGGTAGGTCCCAGACACGTGACCCTGGGGTCTGTATCTGGTCCCTGGCCCCTTCCTCTCTGGCACTGTTTCCTGGCTCTGCTTCCTGGCCGCAACGCAGTAAGCATCCATGTCCCTACCCAACCCTTCCACCATGATGCTGCTGCCTCGTGGCCAGCCAACCAAGGACTGCACCCCCTGAAGTCATGAGCCAAATTAAACCTCTCCTCCTTTATGCTGTGACCTTCAGGTATTGTGTCTGAGCAACAGAAAAGCTGACTAATACAGAAAGCGAAACGAGGTGGGGGGGGTCACTGCTGCCATTCTATCTGTTCAGAAGCCTCTGGAACTGGTTTGTAGGAGGAGTTCGGAAATGTTTGGAGATGCTGGCTACAGAAGTCCTAGAATGCTACAAGCATGATGGGTGACTCTGGTGAGCACTCAGAAGACCAGAACTTTGACAGGATTGTGGATAATAAGGGTCATGAAGTTTCAGGTGCAAGTGAGTATGCTTTTGAAAGCTGAGCTGCAGACCATGCATGTTACACTTGGGCAAAAACTCCGTCCACATTTTGTCCATGTCCTGAGACTTTGATGGAGGTTTACATTAAGGGCTACGGCCTAAGTGATCTGGCAAAGAAAATTTCAAGGCAGCCCAACATTCAGGCTGTGGCATGGGTACACAGGTTGCTTTTAGCGAGATGTATGTAAGAATCGGGTATAAAGCAGAGCATAAAATTCTGAAAAAGTTACACTTTGGCCCAAATGGAGCCACGTGTAACGTTAAGATCAAAAAAGATGTGATTGCTGAAGAGATTACTACCAATAAAAATAAATCAAGTACTTTATTCAGGGACAAGAAGAAGGATGCCTTGAAGTTATCTTGAAAATCAGCAAGACCCCGCCTACTGCTGCACCAAGGGTGCAAAAGTTTAAACTTTTCTTTTGAGAACAGAGTCCCTGGGTCCCTTGTTCAAGAAGGGCCTCCTAGACAACAGGTTCCCCAGGATCCACTTCACCATGTTCAGCCATCAGGTTCTCAGCCACTTGAGGGGCCAGGCTACCGTTCAAGCTGGCAGCAGACCTCGGCATCAATCACATGATGCTGGTTTTACCTGCAGGCATAATGCAAGAGTTGTGGCAACAAAGGAACTGTATTTCAAAGAAACGCTGGGAGACCAGGTAAGGTGCCCTGGAGAGGACAGTTCATGAAGTCATAGGAATAAAACCAAAGGGTACCCTGGACACGCCAGAAGTCAGAGCTACCAGGAATGTGGAGTCTCTGCTGAGGAAAACTGCATGCTTTGAGAGAAGGCAGCCTAAGAACAAGGGCAGCAACTGGCACAGTCCAGGCCCCTGGACCTGCATCTCACTACCACGGGTCCCAGACACTGACTCTGGAGCCGGAGGACCTCATGCCCGCCCTGCTGGGTCTCAGTGTGGCTTCACTTCTTCTCTCCCCCCCACTCCCCCGTTCTGCAGTGGGAACGTGTACCCGGTGCCCCTGCACCTGGGGATTATAGAACTGCTTTTCATTCTTACAGGAGTTTAGAGCCAAGGGTTTACCCTGAGTCTCAAGAGGAATCTCTGATATTTGCGCAATGCTGGTACTGTTGAGACTTTGAAAAGGGATTCTTGTGTTCCAATTATATGTAGAATCATGTATCAGGTGTCAAGTTGCAAAAGATAGGATGTGCCAGTTAAGGTGGATCGTCAACTTGATTGGCTAGGGAATAGCCAATCAGTAAAGCACAGTTCTGGGTATGTCTGATTGGGTCACAGAGGGGAGACCTTGGGTACTGTATATGGTCCCTAGCCTCTTCCTCCCTGGCACCGGCTCCCTGCTCTGCTGCCATGAACTAAGCATCTCTGCTTGTTGAAGCCCTCCCTCATGATGCTCCTGTTCTGGAACCAGCCAACCGTGGACTGAGTCCCCTGAAACCATGAGCCAAACTATGCCTCTTCTCCTCTAAGTCGTGGGCGTCAGGTGTCTCAGTAATGAGAATGCATATCCCAGCAAGGGCCACACGCTGGGCCACTCCTGGGGACGTCATCGCAGACACGCTCACCCTGGAGCTGACCTGTCTTCCCCTCTCCAGGCTCTGGAATGTGTCTTGGTGAGTCAAGCCTCACACATCGCTCGCCATGTCACCACCCACGCTGTCCCGGCAGAGCAGCTCTTCCTAGGGCTGGGCAGAGAGTCTGCCCCCTAAGAGCGCAGATTCCCACAATGCCAGGAGCCCCAGCAATTCTACAGGAGGAGGTCAGTGTGGTCCCCTCTCATGGATTCTTCAGGACACCCTCACAAATGGCCTCTGTTGGTGCCCAGAGGCGCAAGGCCCAGTGTGCTAACCAGCTTCCGCCTCTGATAAACAGATTACAAGGAGGACAGATCTACTTTGGCTCATGGTCTCAGGGTCTCGGTGCACTGTCCCTGGATCTGGTGCTTTGGGCTGGCGGTGTACAGTGCATCATGGCAGGATACACAGCAGAGAAAGCCTGCCCACTGCACAGGACCCAGTGAGCACAAAGAGAGGGACGAAAGAGCCAAGGTCCCCATGTCCCCGTCAAGGACACAGTCCAGTGAGTTAATTTCTACTGGGCCCAGCCTCCTAAAAGCTCCACCAGCTCCCCATAGGACCATAGGCTGGGGACATGGGCCTATGGGGGACGCTCCAGATCCAATATACAGTGCCCAAGTCCTGAGGACTGTACGGCAGGAGCCCAGAGCACAGCACATGCCCACAGTGGCCCTCTTAGCCATATAAGGGTGATCCAGTTCCAACCCTGGCTCCCAAAAGCCACACCACGACAGGACCCTTAGTCTTTCGCTCAAATTTCGGTTTTCAAACGTAACCAAATCTGCACATCAGTGTTCACAGCAGCGCTATTCCCAGGGCAGGCAGGGGACAGCGACAAATCAAGCCCGCTGGGTGTGGTCCATCCATAGGATGGAAAACTCAGCCTCAGAAACAAAGGGACAGGAGACACAGCTATTAACTGATTACGCAAGACCACAGACACCAAGTGACAAAAATCACACAGTGCCACCTATCCGAGGGACCCCAGCAGAACGGGGGTTTTGGGGCTGAGGGTTCGGGTAGGGAGTTAGGGTTCGATGGATATGGAGTTTCAGCTCGGGTAGAGGAAGCTGCCCTGGGGACAGGCAGTGGTGACAGTTGTACAGTGCGATGCTTAACTTAAAAGTAGCAACAGAGTCACTTACACCACGGCCCAGGAAGGGTGAGCAGGAGCGCTCACACCGGCCACCTTCACCCACCTTGGGTCTAGGGGGTCCCAGTGCTTCAAGGCTAAGCCTGAGCTCGCCTGACCTGCAGAGTGGAGAGAGCCAGAGGGGGCCTTACCCACGTCGCTGTGCGCTGCGAGGAGACCGGGGATGGGCTGCAGACCAGACACGAGCAGGTTCTCGGGCAGCAGGTGGAAGGCGGGCTCCAGGGCCGGGTGTGGCCGCAGGGTGTAGTGCAGGCTGCAGTTCTCGATGAGAGTCATGTGCTTGTTTTCTGGGGAAGAACAGCATCGACATGGTGACTGAGGCCACAGGCACAGCTGAGAATCAGAAACTCAAGAAACACCACCAGGAGAAAAGGCATGTTTCTAAGGAGAGTGAGGCATTGCTTCACCATTCAACTGGAAAACGAAAGGCTTCGGTCCCCAGGATTTTCTCTGAAAAAGCACTGTCAACCATTTGGGTGATTTTTGTTTCTATGTGCTTGCTCATTTTTCAAGACAGGTCTTGCTATGTTACCCAGGCTGGCCCCAAACTCGCAACTCAAGCAATCCTCCTGCCTCAGCCTCAGCAGTGGGCTGGGATTGACGGCAGGCACCACCACATCAGGCCCTGCAAGAACAGTTTCTGAGTCAACGCATCAAGTCTCCACCGAAGGCCAGGCTAGGGGCTGTGCTGTTCCCTGGCATTAGGGGCCCCATGCTCAGAGGGAGGATGAGCCCCACACTGCCTTCCCCTGAGTCTCAGCCCTGCGATCACTGAGTCACACCAAGGACAGGAGGCCCTGGGGCCAGCGATGGCTGCTAGAGGAGGCCCCATCCACCAGGAGGGCCGCTGTCGTGGGCCAGCAGTGAGGAACCAGCTGACGGGTCTCTGATCACACAGGACCCAGACGCACAAAGGTTTGGATACCCCGGGGACAGGGAGCAGACAGTGTAGCCCCACAGCCCCGGCATGTGGCGAGCACAGGAAACCTAACCCTAACCCGATCCCCAGAGGAGGCTCAGGCTGCCACAGTGAGAGAAGACGCACCAAGGTGGAAGGAGCAGGGTACCGGGAGGAGCAGCCCCCAGAATCACAGAGCCTGGGAGTGAGGGAGAACCACAAACATGCCCTCTCCACTCTCCTGCCCCATCTTGCATAGGCTTGATTTCTTCCACTGATGAGGACCTCACCACCACCACCACCACCCCCTCAGCTCAGCCCCTCGGCCAGCCTCCACTCTAGCCACACACCAGGGCACCCAGAGTGAGCACCCACATGGGGGAGACAGTCAATCACGATGCCAACCCAAGGGCACGGCCACACGGCCATGCAGAGTCAAGCACTCTGGAGGCCCTGCAGGAAACACAGTGTGAGACAGATGAGCAGAGAAAGCGAGGCATGGCCAGGAGTGGAAAGCAGGCAAAAAGATGCAATGGGCACCCGCTTCCACACTGCAGGAAGAGCCCGAGGGCTCAGCACGACTCCCAGAGAGGCCATGCGTGTGGAGGGTGAGGCTGGGCGGAAGGGACCTCACCCTGGACCTCTCCCCACGCACACCCTGAGAGCTGGGAGCCCCAGGTGGCTGCGGCCGTCACCCAGAGTTTCACACTGCCCAACAGGGCAGGAGGGGTACTGGCCACAGGCAGAGCCCTCACCCGCACTGCACACGCAGACAGTGAACAGTGCCCAGACCCAGGGTGGGCAGAAGTCGGGCGGCCTGGTGCCCTGCTCGACAGGCCCGACTCTAAGCCTTCTTTCGGAGAGAAAGTCCCAGCAAATCAAAATAATGTTCAGCTGAAAAATAACCCACACATCAATCTTTGTTAAAAAAAAAAAAAAATTAACTTTCTGGTTGTTCCCCATCTCAAAATTTTTACCTAACTAGGAGGGAGGCGGTGCGGGGGAGCTATCTGACAGCGTGCTCCCAGGGCCGCCCCCCATTAGCCCCTCTGCCCCATCCTCTAGGTGGGCAGCAGCAAGGGGGCCACATATCCTCCAGCTGCCCCCAGCCCATGTCCCCAGCTGCCCTCGAGGCTCCAGGCACAGAGGCACAGCAGGAAGTCCCTGTACTCTGGGCAGAGCTCCCCAGGGCAGGAACGCCGTGGTCCCCCATGGAGCACAGCCTCGCAGGAAGGCACAGCTGAGACTGGCCATCGTGCTGGCAACAACCAACGATCCCACAGTCACAGGCTCCACTGGACACTGACCACCTCATCTGGTGGGCAAAGGGCCCAAGGGGCCTGACGGCCACCTGCCCATCCACAGTGGCTCTGTGGGGCTACCCCCTCCCTCTGCTCAATGTCCTCCTCTGGGGACGCTGCACTTCAGGTCTTCAAATGACACAAAGAAACTATCACGTGACCGAGCAGGGCTGACGGTGGTCAGCACTGATGCCATCGATACAACACGGGATACTCAAGGCTGTGGCCACGGCCAGGGTGGTTGCTTACGTTCTATGGGGTCCTGGAGAAGCGGGTGCAGGAGGGCTCTGGGGGTTCCGTGATACAGCTTCAACCTGGAAGACAGGCCAGGGAACCCTATTAACCACCCACGCCCTGCACCATCACTGCAGGCCAGCTACAGGTCTCACCCCACACCACCGCCAGTCACAGTGTCCGAGGCAGACAGAGGCCTGAGGATGAGGCCAGCTGCCCCCGCCACCTGGGCTCTGCCACGCTGAACACACCTGGCACACCTACAGGCCAGGGACGGAGAAGCCTGACAGCGTTACCAAGGGAGCGTCCCCACAGGACACCCGAGGAACTGCCGAGGCCGTGCAACACAGCAAGCGTCTCACCAGGGCGGCTCTGCCCCAGGGCACACCTGGAAAGGCCTGGAGGGGTCTGGTTGTCACACCTGGCCAGGTACAGGGCAGTGCCCAGGCAGAGTCCCCCCTTCAGCCCCCATGCAAGTGGTGAGAGAGTGCCTAGAGGGATAATGTGAACTTTCACAGGCTGGACGGCTCGCACCCCAGGTCATCTGTCTTTGCACACGCAGCTCCAAAGCACAGCCTGGCAGGCGACAGGTGCTCAGCCCTGCTGCCCTCTGGCACCTGTGTGTGAAGCCACATGATGCTACGCTCACTCAGCCTCATGAGATGCACTCTGCCGCCTGGCCTGCAGAGGTGAGGGAGTCCAGGGTCAGAGTTGAACAGCCCTAAAACCCAAGGACAGTGAGAGCATGGGATGTTGGCCTCCTGCGTCCCACATTCCAGCAAAACACTGATGCAGAGCCGGTCCTCACTCCAGACCAAGGGGCAATTCCTCCGCTTACTCAGAGGAGGCCAGAAAAAAAAAAAAACCTACCGTTTGTCCTGGGATGGAGAGGTCGAAGAGTCTGGCCTGCTGCTGAAGATCTGAAGGATCCCAAACCCGCAGGACAGGGCCTGGAGGGCCCCGCCCCGCTCCTTGCCTTCGGTGACCACTTCGACCACAGCCACGATGTTCGGGTGGTTTAAGGACATGTGAAAGTAGACGGGCTGCAAGGCAGAAAGCAGAGCACAGCTCGAGGGGAGCGAGACGGCCCAGATGCCGCAGCCTCTGCCTGCCACGCTGCGGTGCTGCCACGAACATCCAGGCGCCACCCTGAGCGCTCCTGTGGCGCAGGGAAAGGAGCCAGGACAAGGGTAGAGCCTCTAGCTCCAGGGCCCCACGGCGTCCAGCACAGGGGATGAGCCGCCTCTGCTCCGACCTGCAGCTCTGGAATCACCATCTCCACATGGCAGACCCCAGGTCCTTGGGACAAGAAAGGCTGGACTGGCTGGGCACCTGCTCCGGGGCCGGGGGACTCCAGGTGGGACCATGGTTAGACCGGCCCAGGCCACTCACAGCCTGCAAAGCCCACAGCCACCGCCCATCCTCTGCCGGGGGCCTCACCCAACAGCGGCTCACAATTCCCCAATGGCCTCCGACCCTGCTTCATGCATGAGTTTAACGAGGCCCCCTGTGAACTGGTTGAGCTTCAAGCTTTGATAAGGCCACTCAGCTTCCTTTAGGTGCTAGATGACTCTAGTCAGCATCTTTCTTGTGAAAATTACTTGACATCTTTTTTGAATGACATGGGGGCGGCTAGACCAGGTAGACGACACCCAAACTGATCTTCAGGTTCCTCAGTTCTATTTTGGGGGTTTCTTTTTGGCATTGAGAACTGAACCCTGGGCCCTGTGCGTGCTGGCAAGCACCTTACCACTAAGCTACAGAGTCTCATTAAGTTGCCTGGGCTCAACTTGCAATCCTCCTGCCTCAGCCTCCCCAATAGGTAGGATAAGAGGCATGCACCCCCACACCCAGCTCCAAACGGATCTTAAGAGTTTCCACGTGTACCCTTTCCATGCCCAGTATGAAACAAAAGGTCTCTGGCTCCCACTGCTGAGAAGAGCCCTTCCCCGAGTTTACGAGGCACGCTCCCTTCACTCTGCTGTTGCTTTCCCGTTTCCTGAACGCAGGCGTTTTATCCAAACTGATCAAGGCACAGGCGTGGGAGACAGAGCAGGCGCTGCTGGCCGGGTCTGCGACCCACACAGCAGTGACATCCGCAGGTCCCCAGGCCGAGCTGGAGGTGAGGGGGATGCACAGGCCGCCTGCTGGACTCCAGGGCCACCTGCTGCAGGGCGACGTGGGGCAGGGCTGGGCTGGACTGCTGCACTGTGATTTCAACATGCACAAACCCTCCCATTAACAGGTCATTACCACGGTGTGTCCAAGAGAAGGGAACGCTCACCGTAATCACAGACTGTCAGCCCGGGGTAACGGAGAGACGCATTAAAACATCAGCCACGAGATATAAGTCGTTATTCTATTATCTTTTATTGCAAAATGATGAAACAATGACCACTTACGGTGACAGGTGGTTGGGCTGAGAGAGACTTATGCTTCTGTTTCCGAGACCGGGGACCGCGTGAAAGCCCCTGTGCGGCCAGTCTGCCACCCCTCACCTCCGTATTTATACCTGAGCACACCGCCTTTATGAACACTGCCAGCTTTTTCTCCTGGCCATAAAACAAATATTTTAAACTCAGATGTGAAGCCACAATCCTCTGCAAGCTTAGAGGTCACCTTGAGACGGCTCCGCCTAAAGACAGGGCTGAGCCTCCCTCTCCACGTGCCCCACCAGCAGGGATTTATGGCTGCTTCCTGTCCCTTTCATGTGCCACCAAGAACAATCATCCTGAGACCAAAATACCCACCAGCAGGGCCTCCGCCTTGCACATCTCTGCAGCCCTGACTCGGGTTCGGAACATGCCTCATCAGAAGAGCCAGCCCACACTGGATGCAAGGCACACAGAAGGGCGATTCAAGTTCAGAGCCCCGTCAGCTCTGCTCTCCACTGCCAAGGAGGCAGGCACGCCTCCAGAGATCATCCCTAGCCAGGGATCCAGCCAGTGGCACAGAGCCTGCCCAGCAAGTGAGAAGTCCTGAGTTCAACTCCCGGTACTGAAAATCATTCACTGACCCTCCAGTGTGGCAACACCAGCACGCTAAAGAATTCCTAAGGACCCTGGGAAATACTATCCAGCCTTGCAGAAGTACAAGGCTCAAGGACTTTACCAAGGATGGATTAGGTGGGTACCACGGCACCAAGGCTGCTCGGGAACAGGCAGCTCTGAGACACTAAGCAGGGAACGCTCCCAGAGACGGAGACACAGACATCTCTCCCGAGCCTCAGCTCCCTGTACCCCTGCGCCCACGCCTCCGGGCATGCAAATGAGCACCCATGAAATGCAGACAGCTCTCAGGGAGTAACGGCAGTAAACAGGCCCCCTGCTCTACAGAAATTTAATTAACACTGACACCATACGTTTGGGGAGGCAAATTCTACGCACAGACTGAAATTGCATGATTAAAAGTGTAAGTCAAGCCCATCAAATTACCTGTGGGAGAAAACCACCTGAGACAGAAGAGATGGCTCTGCTCCCCCTGCATCTCTCGGCCGCGCCTGACAAGCTTCCTCCCTGACAAGACTGACAGACTAATAAATCGTGTAAACGTGCACATTCCAGCCTCAGTCACCATCGGCCTCCCCCGACTTCTGCTGCTCACCGGAAGTAAGGGGGACCACACAGGCTCCACCTTTGTGTCTTCGGGAGGAGGCTGCATGAGGCAACCCCAGGTTACACCGCACGACTGTCACCCGCTGACAGGAGCCCATCTCTTCTGTGACTCGAGTGACCTCACCTCAAGTTCCCAAGCTGGAGACCAAGGTGAACCCCACACTGGAGGAACGACGTGAGGTTTCACTGGCTGAAAGGCCCGTGCCCCATGACAGCCGCTCCTGCCACCCAGATGGAAAGCACAGCCTGGCAGGTGACAGGGGCTCACCTGCCTCTGCTGTGAGGACCCCACTGCTGCCACCTGGGCACACGTGTGAAGCCACATGACCACACTCACGCTGCCTCGTGAGATGCACACTCGAGCCAGTGTGCACAGGTGAAGGAGTCCAGGGTCAGAGTGAGACAACCCACCGAAGGCCCCCCATCACAGATGTATCCTGCATCTGACCCAACGCCCCTGCATAGCCGGTCCTCACTCCGGCCCACAGGATGACCCCTCTGCTTCCTCAAAAAAGTAGGTGAGCGAAGCCAGGTGTGACCCAAAGCCAGCAGCACCCCTCAGCTTGTTCTCATGAACACCTAACCCTCGCTTTCCCTGCCCCTAACGATGGGCAGCTCATTCAGCACTTGACGAGGCCGACACCGGAAACACCGCCCAGATGGTGCTTGCTGGGGCTCCGGGGCTGCGGGTTCACACTCATGGGGACACTCCAGGAAGGACTCGGTGCCCTCCCTCAGCAGTGTGGGGCGCAAGGACTAATGAACTGCAAGTCCCCAACTGCAGACGAATCAAGTGGCTCAGAGGGCTCCGGGAGGTCCACTTGGGTCACATGGTGTCCCAGACAGCACACGCGGGGCAAATTTATGGGGCAGATTCCCCAGCTGCTGTGACTCTGCTGAAGGACAGCTGGGCCCCACTCCCCTTCTCCTAGCTGTGGCTATGGGAAGGGAGGTGACCCAGTGACCTGAGTCACCTGAGCAACATCGGGGCTGCTGCGCACTGGGCAAAGAGCCCTGTGCTGGGTCTGGGTGTCCAGGGAAGCCCGGGGGTCCTGGCCCAGGAACACCCCTCAAATCAGGAGGAGGCAAACCACGGCCGCAGTCAGCAGACCCTGAATCCCAAGGAGAATTATGAGCACTGAAAAGTGAGGGCATAGTACCGGCACGGGGCTGGGGCCTTTGGAGTTATTTTTCAAAAGACACTTTTTTAGAGACTGAATGAATTATTAACCTCTCAGAGGGAAAAGGCAATTCCTGTCCACGGGAAGGTCTCAGAGGAGGACACAGAATTCTGGGCTCGAGGCTGAGGGCTTCAGGGTCCTCACCTGTGGACTGTGGGGATCCATGGTCCACAAAGAAACACCCAACTCGGCCTTGAGGCAAGACTTCACTGTTTTAAGTCTGGTTCAGGACAGTGCTGTCTGCACAGCAATGAGAGAGCATCTTCCTGTGGGTGGGGAGGCCGGGCAACTCAGGTGGCCCTGCTGCCACCAGCTCACTGACCTCAAACGGACCACTGACCCACTGCCACGGGGAAGGCCAGGAAAAGCGTTGCAAATCCCAGAGCCCCGCCTCAGAGGCAAGCAGGATTCACTTTTCCCTCCCCATCGCACAGGCCGGAGCCACGACCGCCCCACACCTGCTGCAGAGGGCCCACCGGGCCCCGCCTTTCCACTATGTGCACATGTTCATGTGTGAACACACACGCATGCACCCACGTGCACAGGCAAGGGGAACTCTCCATGCTTGAGGGAGCTGGAAGGTCCGTTTCCTCATTCTGACGATGGAGGTGGCAGTGGTGACACCCAACAGGGAGCCACTGCCATAAACAGCTGTCAGGAAGAACCTGTGCCTGGACCAACAGTGGCCTCTGCTGCTCGCCATGAGCATAGCAGCTGGGGTTAGGCCATACCCCAGCGAGGTGAGGCCGAGACAGCCCCTCGGCCTGGCACCCCCCTGCTAACTCTGCTGCACCCACTGTGGCCATGGCTCCAGGCTGCAGGGTACAGAGTTCCCCCAATCAGACGCCGCCCCCTCGGCCCCCCAGTCTGCCCACCAAGAGGGGCGCCCCTGGTCAAGGCGGAGGGGCTGCAGCCCACACTGCTCTGAACCACCAACACTGGCACCCCAAAGGCCTGGGGCACTCCACCACCAGGGGGCAGTGAAACCCGATGTGCGGCCCTTCGGCCAGGGCCACAGGCGCCCTCGAGGGCCGGGATGTGACTCCAGACAGGGCAGAGCACTGTGGCCTCCACAGCCTGCCTCTTCTTTACCATGGAACCCGGGCATCAGGAGATGGAGGCACTGGTCCTGGCCTGCCTGCATCAGGCCACCCCTGGGAGTGCAGTGCAGATGCTGCAGGGACAGACAGTCTGACAGAACCCCTAAACGGGAGGGGGGAAATACGGCAACCAGGAGGGAGAAGGAGCCCACGGGGAGGCTCCAGGATCGCGCACCCTGCCCCGACAAGCCCCCAGCACCCCTAATTGCAACACAAGACACTCTTCAGCCTGGGGGCCACCGAGCACAGCGGACGGGACAGGACAAGAGGATCCCATGGGCAGTGCCACTGTGCAGGCAGCCACCTGGAGGTCCAACTGCTGACCCTCCACCATCGCCCTGCAACCAGCAGGAGAGATTCTGTCCCCATGGACCTCAGTTTTCTCCCCTTTAAAATGGGGACACAAGAAGCTGGGGATTTAGTTCAGCGGCACAAGTGCCTGCCTTGCAAGTACATAGTCGTGAATTCGATCCCCGGTACTAGAAAAACAAAATGGGGACACGAAAGGATCTCCACAGCAGAAGGACAGGATGGCATGGTGTGCATGTGTGGTAACGCCCAGCCCATCCAAGTCCCTCCCAGGACAGGACAGCTGCAGTCACCTCCCCCATCGTTACTCATTATACAAACTCTGTTCCCTGAGCTCACTCTGCTCCCTGGGAAAGAAAATCCAAGAGCCAGGCCCAGGAAGGCCACCGAGGCTGCACACAGCTGGGACAGCAGCATCTCCACCCTGGGACGCGGGACACAGCGCTCATGGGTGCAGGCGTAGGGACGGCCCTCTCTAATCACACAGTTACATGATTTGCAACTCACTGGCCAGGGAGACCAGCAGGGGGCAGCTGGGCAAGGCCTAATGACCTCTCAGTCCCCACATAAACCTGCACCTGTTGGTTTTTGAGCCAGGGTCTCACTTTGTAGCTCATGCTTGGCTTGAACTTGCTATGCGGTCTACACTGGGGCACAGCAATCCTCCTGCCCCAGCCTCCTGAGCGCCAAGCTGAGACGTGTGTGCCAGCCACCATGCCCAGCTTCTGGGTTGTGCTTGAATTTGATAGGGAACCATGTAAGGGTCTCACCCCTGCAGGGAACAGCCTGGGGAGTCAGGGTCCGGGCTCTTTGGTTTTCTTTTTTTCAGGAGTACACAGCGAGGCCAGGAAACCCTGGCATCACAGGTAGTGGTGATGACTACAGCCAACGTCCCCACCCAGCTCCAGGCCGAGTCTCAGGCTGGCTGTGAATACGCTGCTCCCAGTGCTGGGCTATTGCCCAGCCAGAGGAGCGAGAGCCTTGGCGTGGACCATGCGGTTCTGTGTTAAAACTGCTGGTCGCCCCCAGAGATGAGAAGGGTACAGAGCCTGGCAAACCCGCAGCCAGTACAGGAACGCTGTACTGTGCCACGCTCTGCTCTCAGGACAACACCGACATCCCCGCACCCAAGGAGGTGCCGCCCAGCCACCTGCCGCCTGGCCTGCTGCCCGTCCCTTCCCAACACCCGTCCATCCCAGAGACCGCTCCTTTCTGGCCCTGCAGGTCCTGGCTCTGCAGAAAGGCTGCCCTTCTGGGCCCGGGCCTGCTGTCAGCGCCTGGGGCCCGCACCGCAGCTGCTGTGTGACAGATGTGAGCGCCAAGAGAGCTGCGGCCCCCACACCCAGAGGGGGCACCAGCCGCGGGCCTGGGCACCGGGGCAGCTGTGCCAGGTGGTGCAGTCGTCTGTGAGTAGCAACTTCAGGGCCACCTAAGGGATGTGGGGCTCAGCCAGTGTCCCCGCCACTGCCCAGTCTGCGCCCACTTCCCAGCCACGTGGGACCCTTTACTGTCAACTGCACCATCAGAAGAGAGGAAAGGAAGAGAGGAGGAGGGCAAGAGGAGGAGGAGGAAGCAGGGGCAGGAAACCAAGTCAACACTTCCCTGAACTCGGTCCCAAGACATCCAGGTTAGGGTTAGGGACGGTGAGGGGCCCTGTGTCCTCCCACCCCCACCCCAGCGGGCACCGTCACTTGCTCAGGACAGCTGGCTTCCATCTGAGACTGTCTCTGGAAATAAAGTGCACACTCCCAAGCTGGACTTTGTTGGCACTGGACCTGCTGCCCATGACGTCCCTGCAGGCCTGGGACACACTGGTCTCTAGGCCAAGGACCCGCACACCTGGCCCCACCCCAGGCCCCCGGCCCCAGCTCCCAGACCCACCTCTCCGAAGACGATCCTGGGCGGCTGCCGAGAGAGCTGCTTGATCAGCTTCACGGTGCTTTTCCACGTCCTCCCAAAGAAGTGTCGGTAGGTGATGTCAAACAGAGACATCCGCAGATGGCACTCGACCTCCGACAGCACCTCCAGTGTGCCCTAGGAGACAGCAAGGACGAGCCCTGAAGTGCGCGTGCCCTGTCACAAGCCACCGAGGACACCAGGGGCCATCCTGGCACTGAGGCACAGGCAGTGGGCATCATCCCATGGGCAGCCATCTGCAGTTCAGTCTCCATTGGTCTTGGTGAGATTAAAGTCAGAGCGCTCAGCCCTGGCTGGCCAATCAGAGCACTGATGTTCTCAGAGGCACAGACTCAGGCTTAAGATGGGCCCAGAGCCAATGAGACACAAGGGGCCAGGGCTGTGGAGATGGACACACCTGCCAGGATCAGGGCCTGCAGCTGCTGCAGCCACTCTGAAGCCAGAGGTAAGAGAAAAGAAATCTAGGTAAGATCACAAGAGCACCCAGATCTAACCATACCTGAAGCTCACGAAACACCAAGGATCTCTGTGTGAGTTAACCACAAGTAGCGGAAGCCACTTTAGTTTGTTTGGGTTTTTTTGTTTTTTGAATCATGTGCACCTAAATGAGTCCTTCCTGATATAGCCAGAAGCTCTCAAATCCTCAATTTGCCAAGATTATTTTGGGGTTGCATTAGCAAAGGAAAAGCAGCTACTGGGGGCACTGAGAAGTCAATGGCTGCAAAAACGGACACAGCAACCATAACACCAGGCTTGTGTGTACAGCGAGTTTCCGGATTGACCTCCCCGTCTTTTGTCACTGGTGATGACCAACAATGCACAGGCCTCGCCTGCACTGGCTCCCTGGCCCTCCTCTGTTCTCATTTAACAAGCATTCACTCGATGCCTACTCTGTGCCCATTCCACGCCAGGCCTGGGGACTCCAGAGGCATCATGGAGACATCGTCTCCATCTTTGTGGAGTTCACAGGAAGACCACGGGGAGAGAGGGCAGGGACGGGGTCAGGGCAGGGGACGTAGGTAGGGCAAAATCTCAGCCAGGACCCAGGAGAGCACGAGAGCCAGGTGGCCTAGTGAGCGGCCAGGTGGACAGCAGTGGGACCCAAGGGCCCACGGCAGCAGGAAGTTGGGGGACCCATGACAAGCGCACCACCTCTGCTGGGTGCGCCATTCCCTTGTTCTCTTGTTATCGATGCTCTGGCATCAGGGCCTCCCCTAGAGGAGGCCCACCTATAAGGACACTCTGTGTGTGTATGTGCATGTGTGCCACTGAGGCCTGAGCCCAGGGCCTTGGGCTGAGCTCTCCCGCTGCTCTGGAAAGGTCTTACTAAATTTCCCAGGCTGAGCTTGAATTTTTGATCTTCCTGCCTCAGCCTACCAAAGTTCTGGGATTATAAGCATGTGCCCACTGCCTAGCTTCTTTCTGCACGTTGCCCATAGCCCCGGTGAGCGTGTGAACTGTGACTTGGGCCTGGATCGCCGGCCCCTGCTCCATCCCTAGGATCCAGCCAAGCCTCCCAGGCCAGGCCCTCAGTTTCCACACCTCCTCCAGCACCTCCTCCCCTCTCCCTCTCCTGCACCCCTCACCTCCTCACCATCCCCTTGGAAGGTCACCCCAGGGAGGTCAGCCCCAGGCGGTACCCAGAGTGGTGGGCTTGGACTCTGCCCCAGAATGCCAGGCCCTCCACCTCCGCACGACTCTGGACCCAGGTCCGTGTAGCCGAGTTTCCAGCCCTGGCCTGAGTCAGATTTTCTTTCCCAAAGCGTTACCAGCCGCCCTGTCTTAGGCGCTGCTTCTGACTGTTTCCCTAGAAGCTACTTCACAATTCTCCTCGAACTCCGATGACCCGCCATCCTTTATAGGTACGCTGATGTGATGCCCACTGTCAGGGATTTCTGTGCTCCTACTGCTGAGAGGACAGACAGCTGTCCATGCCTGCCCAGTACCCTTGACTGGCGTGGGCAAGAGTTTCTAGGCCTTCCAGCAATGAATCAGGAAGCATTCCCGCCTGCTCCCAGGGTCTCTCTACGTAATTATTTCTTCCTTTAATGTGTGATGAAATCCAACATTACACTTCCAACATCTGTCAGAGACAGAATGATATTTCTTTACTCACTCGTAATACCGGAAATCTGCCTCCTTTCAGTGATCGTTCCAAAGAATCAACTTCTAATTCCTTTGCTAATATGCTCTGGTAATAATTTCTGCTCAGATATTTATCATTCCCTCTTTCTATCTAGGTTCTTGAGGAATCACTGATTTTATACCTTTCTCCTTTTCTAACATAGTTAATATAAAGCTATACATTTCCACCGAAGGGCTGCCATTATCTGTAGCTCACTATGAATTTTTATATTGTTTTTCCATGACTCTGTTCAAATTATGTTCCAATTTCTCTATGAAGTCTTCTTGGACCAAAGGGTTATTTGGCAATGGATCAGTTTCCCACTATCTGAGGATCCTCCAGCTCTGTCTGCAGGTCTTCTGGCTGGCTTCTACCTTAATACCAGGGTACCCCATAATTTCAACCCTTTTAAATGTTTTGAGACATTTCCGAAGCACACGGCCTCTCTTACTGAGTGGTCCACACACACCTGAAGAGGATGTGTAGGCCATATTCACCTGGGGGTACTTAAGAGCTGTCAATGTGGCTGACAGTGCTGTTCACACCTTTCAATTTTCTTTTTGTTTGCATGTTCTATCAACTACAGTGAGAGGGGAGGAGGAGTCTCCAGCCAAGACTGTGAATCTAACATGCGGGCCCCTTCACCTCTCCCCAGTCCTGCTCCAGCAATCAGCAGCCCAGGCCCCAGTTCTGCCCCAGGAATGGGACCTGAGATCTCAGGAGAGCTGCTAAGTGGTGACAGCGGCTCACTGTGCCCAAGCCGCAGTGACACTGGTCTATGTCCAATGCCTGCTTCGCTTCTGGGAGCCTGGCACGAGGACACATGGTAAGTGACATCCCGACTCACGGCTGGGGTCTCACCGCACCCTGTGTGCTGTCTCGGGGTAAGGACCCTCGGGGTGCGTGCCTGCTCCTGTGTCTGCTGCCGTGAAGGGTCTCAGGCGTGGGTCGTCTGAGAGGCTCCTGCAGCCTGAGGGGCAGCTCAGGTGTGGACACGGACTTGTACGCCTCCTCGATGAGCGCGCTGAGCCTGTGGGCGGGCTGCACGAGTGCCAGGGCTCGGATCCCTTCCCAGCCCCCCTCCCAGCCAGAAAATAAATAAATCAAAGGAAAAGAAACGCCCTGTATCTCCAGCCCTGCTCTTCACCTCGAAACCCACTTTGTCAGACACTGGCAAGGTCACAAGATCTTTAGCTTCAGACTTACGTGGTTTCTCTTCCATTTTTTTTTTTTTTTCTCACTTCAAGGTGCATCTCATTTCAAATAAAGAACGGACCAAGCAAAAAGCAGTGGCAAAGTTTATTTGAAAAACTAAAAGTGAAGAATGAGAGAGAAACTGGCTCTACACAGCAAGCCTGGGTCGAGTAAAAGAGGAAAAACCAAGATAAAAGGACAGCCTGGGAGCCAGGATTTAGCTCAGCGGCATAAGCGCCTGCCTTGCAAGTGCACAGTCATGAGTTCAATGCCGGTAACAAAAAATAAAGCAACCAGCCTGGAGACGGCTGGTGGGCTACTGTGAAGAACCACGATAACTTCTTCCATTTCCTCCTTCCAATTTGTTTATGTGCTTTTGTTTAAACATATTTTTAAAAAATAATATATAATGTGCTCTTAAATGCTAAGTTGTAATATGTGAGTTTGAATCAGAAATTCTACTTACAGGGCTGGAGATGTAGCTCAGGGGTGTAAGTGCCTACCTGGCAGGTGCAAGGTCATGAGTCGATCCCCAGTACCAAGAAGAAAGAAAGAAAGGAAAGAAAGAAAGAAAGAAAGAAAGAAAGAAAGAAAGAAAGAAATTCCACTTGTAGAAATTATTCTATAGGTATTTTTAAGAAGATGTAACAGAGGTTATTCATTGATGTAGCATTTATAACAGAAAAATAACTGGAAATGTCTGATCTTCATCACTAAGCATGACATGATTTGGTTCAAAAGCATCTCCCAAAAGCCTCCTGTGCTCAACAATGAAGCTCTAAGAAGACGATCACATCGGGGTGCTAAGCTCCCCAATGATTTAATCCATGGATGCATTCACACAACAAGGTTCTATTAGGAGGCAGAGCCTGATTGGAGGAAGTAGGTCACTGGGGGCGGGGCCTGACCATGTTTACTCCTAGCCCCGCCCTTCCTCTCCGCCCCCTCTCTTCCTGCTCACTCTGCTTCCTGGCTGCCATGAGGTGAGCAGCCCTCCTCCACCACCCCTTTCCGCCATGATGTTTCCCATGGGGCCGCTGGCGTGAACACAATAAAACCACCGGACCACGGACAGAAGCCTCTGAAACAGTGAGCTTTCCTTCTTTAGGTTGTTTTCCAAGGTATTTTGTCACAGTGATGGGAAGCTGACTAACTCCAAGGGCCTAGCTGAGCAAGGGAGGGTTCACCCATATAAAGACTAAATCTCTTCATCTAACAACATCACCAATTCATAAAACATATTATTAAGAATATCTTTTTAAAGAACAGGGAACAGAAAACATAGTAAACCATCACTTGTTCTTCAAAAAGGAAAAATATGTAAAGGTGTATTTAACTGTTGTATTTGCTTAGGATTTCTGGACTGTTATACAAAACTAGGTGACTCTGGCAGTACCGACAGTGGGTGCCTTGGGGACACCATGGATGATCCACTTTCTCTGTGTGTCCTTGTGAATTTTGACCTATGTGAGTGACCTTTCCAAAAAGAAAATAAAATGAGAAGGAAGCCCAGGGCCAGCAGAGCCATGTGCCCCCGACGGCTGACTGCACGCTTCGGGACGCCACTGCTCTCCCGCGGACAGGCTGCCTCCTCTTTCCTAGGCCTGCAGTGAAGATGGAATCAGGCAGCACGGCAAAGTGTGAAGAAAGAAAGCTGCCAGCAGTGCCTGAGCAGAGGGCTTGGAACGGGACCGTAGGACCATCAGTGTCTGAGTCACAGTCAACTATTTGCAGGCCAGCTCCTGCACCTTCACGTGTGTGCAGATAGCCTCCTCTGGCTACAGCAGAGGACCGGCTTGGTAAGCCATGCCCCACAAGAAATGTACCACAAGGCTGGGGATTTAGCTCAGCGGCATAAGCACCTGCCTTGCAAGCAGGCAATTGTGAGTTCAATCCCCAGTACCGATAAAAAGGAAAAAGACAAGAAAAAAAAAAAGAAACATACCACACTGATTCATGCATGCAACCCGCCATGGGGCCTCCAAGGACAGCCAACCACACGTACATCCTGCAGGAGGTAGCGAGAAGCACAGATGTGTCCAGCAGCTCATAGGTGCAGATGAATGCGGGGCCAGGAGGCACAGGCCTGTGTGCACAGGAGGCTGCGGTACCCCAAGCCACAGATGGAGCTGCCCAGGTATCCAGAGCTTTGCACCCATATCTCCCCCTTGCCTGGTGGTGCACGGGACCACCTATTGCAAGGTGTCTGACTCAGACCCTTGGAAACAGGCTCCCTGGGTTTGTACAGTGCTCCACTGTGGGCGGAAGAATCCCCCACCCAGCTGCTAAATCCCGGTCCTCCTGCTGATGGGCCGCTTTGCCTCCGGACACTGCAAAGTCCAGGCAACGGACACGGGACGACACTCGGTAGATAAGTGAAAATCAGTGGAAACCTCATCTCGGCCAACAGCAGCTGACAAGTAACAAATTTCATTACCTGCTTAGGTAGCGGCCCATCAAGCCACTTCAGGACACACTGAAATGCTGTGGATTCCTTCCAAAGCTGCCGGGCTCTCTGCGGATGCGGGGGCACAAGTGCGTTTTGGGTAAAGATCTTGTTCCAGTCACTCATTCTGCCTGCCTGATCCTCCCCTGGGCTTCGGTGTCACCTGTACCAAAGGAAGAAAAAAGACATCAGTGCCATGGCGCTCAAAATTCTCAAGTCTCACCCCCAAACCCGCTCTGCAGCCACATCCTGTGAACCCCGGCACAGCTGCCTCCCCTGGGAGATGTGCCCGCCTCCCTCCAGAGACCCCACCACCACCTTCCATGGGCGCGTAACTACACTGGCTTCACGACGAGCTTAGGGTTGGGCACCGTCTTGCTTTTTTTGTTACTGACACAAAATACTCGACACCCAGAGTTAAAGGAAGAAAGGTTTATTTGGCTCACGGTTTGTGGAGGTTCAGTTCATAGTTGGCTGCCTCTAAGGTAGGGCAGCACAGTAGAGGGGCATCACAGATGAGAAACAGTCCACAGCAGAGCAGGGCAGGCAGAAGCAGCAAGCAGCACGAGTGACCCCTTCTGTCCCTTATATTTTATCCAGGCACCAGCCCTTAATCCTAGAATCACGCTGTGAATCAATTCCAGCATCACATCCTTGATCCAGCCACCTCCAAAGCAACCCACCTATGACCACAAGGCTTTGAGGGGGTCATCCAGACATGACCTGTAACAGCACACCAGGACACAAAGAGTGGCAACCCTACTCCAGGGCTGTCTTGGGGTCTAGATAGCATCGTCCAGTCAGCACCAAGGAAACACAAATCTCAGAGCCTCTGCTGGCTCTGTTCAGAGAGGGGAACATGGCCCTTGGAGAGAAATGGTCAGTCTGACATTGCCAGGGGCCACCTTGTAAGCAGCTACCAGAGGTGCTCATCCAAAAGAGAGAACAAAAGCAGGAGCCAGGGCCAGTGGGCCCAGGAGTCCCCCAAAAGCCAGCCACTGAGGACAACTCAGCTTCAAAGGACCCGGCCTAGGGTGCCACCTGTCCCCTTCCAGCCAGACAGGATCCCCATGTCCCCTGGACTTTCACTGGGCTGGCACGGATTGCAACCTTGGACTTGGACCTGGACCTTCACCTCATAGAGACATGGCAGCGGGGCAACCAGAACAGCGACTCTCTCCCAAAGCGTTCCCGGGGCCCCACAAGGACAGCTCCAGCTCCTACAGAGCAGCTGGGGGAGGCATCCCCATCAAGGTCATTACTATCCACCATCCGAGACTCCAGGAAGACTGTAAAGTCCTGCCACCTCGGCAGCTGGGTATGCACACACAGACTCTGCGTGATAGCTTGGGAAATGCAGAAAACACAGCCACCAAAGAAGCTTTGTGACAGGGCTGCCTGCGAACACACACTTCCTGATCATCTATCAACACATCTGACTGAGAATGATGGAGAGGCCTGGGTCCTTGTTGACACTCTGTCCACTGTGAGGAGCCCGGCAGCTCCCTGCTTCAGGACTTTGTTGATGACGTGGGCGGTGACAGAACAAACTCAATCTTCAGAAGCTGTACTTGAGGGGCTCAGGGACTGGAGGGGCCACGTAACTCCTTGAACCAGGATGCTCCAGGTAATGGTGTGTGACAATAGAGAGCACAGCATGGGACACTGCGCATGGCGAGTCTTCCAGGAACCACTGTGTGCAGGAGCACTGGGCCTGCGAAGGGACTTCCCTAATGTGGGCGACAACAGGTGCCTTCCACGTTGCCACTGAAACGGCACAGAAGCACATGGGGACCCAAATGTTTGAAAGTATCAGCAAAAATGCAAGACCACCCCCCTCTGTGCCAATTTTTGTGTTCTGGAAAATGCAGCTTTTCACTTTTCAGAAAGTTTTTTTTTAATGTTGCACTTTTAAACAAATTTGTGTTTCTCACTTTTGATTTCCAATACAGCCACCACTCACATAAGTAAAATTCCTTGGGTTCCTCAGTAACTTTCTTTAAAAGTAGAGGGGTCTGAGACCCCAAGTCTGAGGGGTCAGGGGAGTGCAGTATGTGGGGAGTGGCCAGCACATGCCAGCCAGCCTGAGGTGCCCCCCACAACTCCAAGGACCTTGGCCCAGGGTCTTGCCTCCCCTGAAAGGTACCCTTTGGAGGACCAGAGCCAGCCCGCTGGCTTGGGACATGGCTAGCACACAGGCTTGCTGGGTTTTCTTGTTCACTGTGGGCTGCTGTGTCTCAGCACCCCCCATCCTGTGGGCGGAGTCTCACCATATTCCCTGCATAGTGTCAGAGAACTGGTGGCCCCCAAAGAGCCACGAAAGACAAAGTCTGCCTGGGGACTCAGCCCAGCTGCCCACCCTGCTGTGTGCCCAGAGCTGTCTAGGTCTGGCCAGCCAGAACCCCATGGCTCCCTGGGCACCACAGAGGCTGGGAGGAGGAGATGCCCAGGATTGTGAGGAGGGGGGCAGGAGCAGCCAACAGAACAGATGCAGACCCCACGGCAGGGATGGCTGAGGGCAGGCAGTCCCCTCTGCCACCAAAGCAATGTCCATCACCAAATGCCTCGGAAGCTACTCTCCTCCTCCCACAGCTCAATAGTGGCCTCCACTGATGTCCTCTTATCCTCTGTAATGTGATTAACACAGGTCCTTGAGATGCAGATTGCCCTAGCACAGGGGTCCTTAGGACACACATGCAGGAGGTGTCAGAAAGGAGCCAAGTACAACAGACACAGCCTGGAGCCAAGGGATGCAGGGGCTCTGGAAACCAGAGAAAGGAACAGCCGCTCCCCTAGAGGCTCCAAAAGGGACCTGCCCTGCCCAAGCCTGTGACTAACCCAAAGAGACTGAATCTGAACCTCATTAACTGGAAAAGAATAAATCTGTGTTACCTCAAGGCACCTATGTTCCCGGGATTCTGTTGACAGCAGCCCCAGGAAACTCAGAGAATTGTCCACAACCTGCACCCACAACTCAGAGAATTGTCCACAACCTGCACCCACAAGTGGCCAGACCACATGCACCCAGAGGGCACCTTCTCCAGCAGGGCCTCCCAGACAACCCTGGGGCCCAGCACCCTGGCTCACAAGGCCCCAGGGCTGCTGCTGGTCACAGCACTGATCACCTGATAGCCAGCCTTTGGCAGAAGGAATCTTGAGCCTCCTAAACCTAGTGCCTTGCTCACTGAACTCTGTAAACAGCCACAACCTCCAACAAGCCTCGGTTGGGGTGGCCCTTGGGCTTTATTGGGTTATCTTCCCGAAGCAATGCTGTCTTCAGGGTACCCTTCATGAAGAAATGGAGCCGGAGGTGCACCTACCCACTTCCTGTTGCTGGAAGGAGGGCTGTCCCCACAGGGTCATCCAGCCTCCTACTCACCAGCTCTCAGTGCCACCTCCCACCAGCAGATGCTGCTCAAGAGCAAGCCTTGCCCTGCCCCTCCAGCCACAGCAGGCCCAGGCTGGGGAGGAAGGTGTACTTCTGCAAGGCCTGGACCTCTCAGGGAATCCCTGAACAGAACAGGACAGTGTCTCAGGGTTGACACCTGGGTCACACCAGGGTGAGCTCCTATGCAGCCAGGGGCTATTACCCCACCCCGCCCAGCCCACCCCATCTCCTTAGGGTGAGTGTGGGTCCCTACCTTCACCTGATCGCCCACCCGGCCACCTACAGAGAAGTCACACATGCACAGGGCGGGGCATTTAACGATGTCCTGGAAGATCATGAACTCTGCAGGAAGAACCCCCCAGTGATTAAATAGGAATGCCCTGGAGAAAGGCAGAAGGTCATCGGACACTGAACATAGAAAGGGACCCATGCTTTAAGGAGTCCTAGAATGGGCTCTCCAGGGGAAAAAAAGAAGGGGCATCAGTTTTTACTAAGCCCCTGAGTGAGCCAGGGACTCAGACATTTCTATAATTATCATTCCAACAACTTAAATAACACCACTGAGACTCAGGTTCTGTGGCCATCCAGTGGTGACCACCTAACACTGTCCAACTATGCCACCCCAATCCTGATCCCGGCCAACAGACCAAGAGAAGCCAAGGGAGATGAGACGCCGAAGGGAGGGTGGCAGAAGTCATAGTGGCAGGCTGGGGGAGGAGCCTAGGGATCAGACCGGTTATCAGTCCTCCCAGGTGCAGGAGAGAGGTTCTCCTCCCTGCCTGTATTGTTCCAACCTACAAATGAGGACTGTGAAGTCTCCTGGGGTCTTCAAGTCTACAAACGTTGAACAAATAATAACGAAATACAAGCACCTATCTCATGCCAGACACGGGAAGACTTTCAAAGGCCCCAACTCCAAGAAGCGGAAACTCCAGTCTGGAGAAAAAACCTTAGAGCAAGGGTAAGCCAGACAACACGAAGCCGGACCCAAATCCCCTCCAGGAAAAAGGCGGGGACCAGACCGCCAAAGACAGACCAGCAAGGCTTAAATCACACACACGCACAAGTACACACACTGGATCCCGGGGGGAGGGAGGAGGAGGCAGCTGCCCAGCGAAGCCTTCTTGCCAAGAAGACTGGGACGTTTGGTGTGCCTGAGACCTGGGCAATAGGGGAGTCTGGGCCGTGTGCCTTTCCTTCACTTAACCCTGCACCACGCAGCAGACAAGCGCGCTGTTCCCGCAGGATGTGCGGAGCAGCGGGGCCAGGACAGCGCACCCCTGAAAGCTGTGCCAGAGACCATTTCACCGCTGTCCCCAACACTCCTCCTCCTCCCACCGCACGCGTGGGACCCACTGCCTTCGCGGACTTCCATAGGCCTCGCGCGCCCCGGCCCCAGCGCAGGGTCAGACGCGGGAGAGCGGCAGTGGCAGGCCGCCCAATCTAGGCGAGTCAGCGGGCCAGTCCTGCGCGAGGTAGGCGGGATGGGAAGGGCCGCGGGGTGCGTGGAGGGCCGCAGAGGCGCCGGGAAAGGATGCGTAAGAACGAGACTGGGGCAGGACACCACTGGCCCCGCCGGCCCCACTAGCGCCCCTTCCGCCTGGGATTCGGGGCTCCAGGGGCTCAGGGGTCAGCAGTCAAGAGGCGCGGAGGGGGGGGAAACCCGAAGGAGCCCAGGACGCCCAACGACGTGGGCCACCCCAATCACCGGGGTGGGTGGTTGCGACCTGGGCCCGGTCTCACTCCGTATCCCTCACCCCGCCACCACAGCGCCCGGCAGACTCAAGTGTTCATGTAGCGCTGGGCCAAATCCCACCCCAGGACAGCGAGGCCTAGCTGACTACGTCGCCCCGGCGTCCCCACGCCGCGTCGGTCTCCCCCACGGCGCCAGCCCACTTGGTTGCGCCCACCGCCGTCCACGTTACCTAGGAGACGGGCCCGCAGCACAGAGCAGAGAGCACCAAGGCCCACGCTTTCCAAGAAGTCCCCGCAGCACCAGGATCCAAAGGTTCAGTGTTCAGTGCCGGACGGAGACCACAGGCCTCAAAGCCCTCCTGATCAAAGAGTGCACCCGGCCCGCTGCCAACCGCGACAGGAGCCTCCGACCGCGGCGCGGGCTCTCAGGCCGGGAACCCGCCCCGCGTCTCTCTTGTCGTCTGGGTCCCGGAGCCAATCAGAGCCAGAGTCCAGGGACTCCGCTCCTTGAGCATCAGCCTATAGGCGCAGCGGCGGGCCCGTCCTGATTTGCATGGACGACAAACGTTCCACCAATGAGGATTGACTGACATGAGAGCTAGTCAATAAGAAGCTCCTAGAGGCGTGGCCGCAGGCGTCCCACGAGGTGAAGATGCTGCGGGCGGAACCTGCAGGAGCGAGCGGGATTCGGGGGCGCTAAAGTCGCTGGGGCCGGGCGGGAAGGAAGATCTGGAGCGGGGCGCAGGATCCGGAGCTGGAGCCCCCAGGTGAGTGCAGGGGGAGACCCCAGGGGGCCGCGATGCTCAAGTACCCGCGTCCCGAGATCGGTATCGGGCGTCATGGTCCCTCTCCGACTGTCTTTCCGGCCCTGCCTCCGCCGCCGTCCTCACCTCCTCTCCAGCCCCCTCACCTCCTGCTCCACTGTCTCCCTTCCCCCATCGCATCTTCCCGCTGTTTCCCCGCCGTCCCACTTGACCTCGCAGCTTGCATCCCCGACCCCAGCCTCAAACTTCAACCCCAGCCTGTGTCTCCCCGCACCCCCGCCTCTGCGGTCCCCAACCTTACCTCCCCTTCCCCGCACCTTTCCCGTCCCCCTCCTGGCCTCTGCGCAGCCCTGGCTCTCCGTGCCGGTCTTCCGCACTTCTCTCCCGCCTGCTCCTTGGTGCATCCTTCCGGCTCGCCGCCTGCCCCCATGGCCCTCCGGTCCCTGACCCCATCCTGTCACCCGTTCTGCCTTCCGCCCGTGCCCTGACACGAAGCGCTTCCCCACCTCCCTACCTGCTGCTGCTCCTGCGGGATGCAGGGCACAGGCTGCTGCACCGCTCCCTGCTGCAGTGCCAGCGACCGGGCGCACCTGCCCACCTGCCCGCCCTCCCATTGGGCACATCCAGCTTGCTCCTCCTAGCATTTGTCCTGGGGAGACTCCCGCAGGGGCCCCTGGAGCATCCTGCGGTCTCCAAGTGCAAAGCCCCTCAGCACCCTTCCCTGCCTCCTTCCCTGGCCACCATCTCCCTCCCCACCCCACCCCCACTTTCTGTTCAGCCTCACTTTGTGATTCAGCATTTTTGGGGTTGGTAACTTTTTTTGCTTCCGGGCATGATAGGGACCCGTCTGAAGGCAGGTGTTTTGAGCCTTGATATTAGCAGGGTCACCTTCAAAACCGGACCTGAGCTGCCTGTTTGGGAGGGGAGCCAGAGCAGGGACCCGGCAGTGGGGGTTACCTTTTCCTCCCATCGCTTTGCCTGCCTTGGTTGAACCGCTTCCAAGGGGAGATGACATAAGTAATAGCTCTTGGAGAAATGAGCTGTTAGCATTTATGGAAATTAACACATCCACATCCCAGGAGCAAGAACACCAAGTTCAGGCCACAGCTGTCCCTGTCTGTCACTTCACGATTTCTTTTCTCTGCAACTTCTCCCCTTCAAAATGCCAGCGCCCCCCAACCCATGCCAAGAGCAAGCTTCCACTCTGTCCACGAAGCCGCATTAAGCCCTGCGCTGCAGGGTTTGGGGACCTGCGTGTGGAGAGTCGCATTTCTCCACCTGATTCTCTCTTGGCAGAGGTGTCTGTCCACTGCAGAGCCCAGGCTCACATGCAGCTTCTGGGCTCCCGACCCTGGGCTTTCACAGTGCTGGGCCCCCCGGGTGCAGTCGGCTCCCCAGGTCCTGTTCAGCCTCTCTGGGGATGCTGTCCAAGTCTACATGGGCCTCGTGGCACCTGGAATGTACCCCAAAGGTTTCCCATATAAAACTGAGGTCCATCCTTTTCCTCTTTCCTATGCTAGCCTATTAATAAATGCCTTCACGTGCGCCGATCCAGACTGGGACTGAGCCATCAGGACCCAGGACTGAGCCAGGCAGTGGCCGGGGGACTAATGTAGAAAAACTTGAACTCTGTTGCGTGTGTTTATAGCGCTCAAAGCCTGTATGGGTCTGGATGCGACCCTGGATGGGAGGAAGCATCCACGAGCCCCTGTCCTTTGGAGATGGGGTGAGGTGAGATTCAGGCCGGGAGTGCCGGGTTGCCCCCAAGGACGGGGGCTCCTGCAGTGGGCCCCGGTGGGCCTGCAGTTCAGGGAGGCTTCGTTTCTTTCCTTCGCTCCTTTCCTTTTTGTGTCAAATGATTTGGGAAACGCGTGACACTGAGGTTTGGCTGGGCAGTTTGGGGGCAGGGCAAGGAGGGTCCCTGTGTTTGTTGGTGCCTGAGCATGGCAACTGGGCACATGGTCTGTCTTATAGGGAAGCCCGCTGCGCTGTTAGGCCGCTGGGAACACATTTCGGTCGGTGTTCACAAACGCTTGGTGAGCAGCATGTGTTTGGACCTTGGCTGAATTCTGTGATCATGATGTCACCAAAAGTCCCAGAGGCCAAGCCTTTTTCTGAGTTCCTGAAAAAGAAGATAGCACAGCAGGCAGTGGTGGCAGCATCTAAGAAAGGTTGACTTTGGAGGTAGCCAGGGCCAAGGACCCCACTACTGTCCTGCGCCCTCTCTCAGACCTCAGCATGAGGTCTCGCCTCATAGGGCAGAAGACCCCAAAGCTGCAAGGGGCCTGCTTCTGCAGCCATCAGAATGGCAGTGGTTCCTCCGGGCCACACACAGGCAGCGAGGGGCTGGCACAACCCATGCTGTCCACTTATCTGGACTCAGCGGAAGCCAACACCCCAAGGATGTGACCCTTTTATGAGGTGACCCTGTTGAGGGATCACTGACATTCCCAGAAGCAGCCGGCAGCCTCAGCTGTGTCTGAGCCCGGGAAAGGGCTGTTGGGAGAGAGGAAGGTGCCAGTAACCATGGAGAATTCTCAGACTCCGATCCCACCTGGCCTGGCTGGCCCTGGTGCAGGGGTATCATTCATGGCCATCAGGCAGGTGTCCAGAGGCCCTGGGTAAGAGTAGGTAGAGGGGGACTTCTGGAGGAACAAGCACACGGGAGCCACAATTCCGACCTTGCTTTGTGTCAGGGCTTTTATATAGGCCTCCCTGGGAAACTGAGGCAGTAATAGCAACACACACCCCAGCCTGCCAGCTGGTGAAGGCACCTTTGTAATGCTCCTCCCCTGCCAGGACTCAGGCAGGTGCCCACTGTGCGGTGCAGATGAGCTCCAGGTGACCCTCCAGGCTCGGTGCTCTGCTCGATGTGTAGCCCTGAGCAGGTGCTGGATCCCGGTATCCTTCACCACATCCTGGCCGCCTTCCCCTCCCGTTCCATGAGCATTTCCAAGTTCCTAACTCTTACCCCGCCAGACGGGCACTCAAGAGTCCCTGGCCCTGCTCTGCTAAGCGCTTAGCCCCAGAGACCCGGGAGTGCGCTGTGTGGGGCTGCGTGTGTCACTTGTCACAGAGCCTTACACCCCACCCTTCTGCCTGCCGGGCCACCCAGCTTTTCTCTTTCCAGCCATGGGAAAGATGGCTTGAAGAGGAACTGTTTTGAGCTATGCAGATAAAACAGGATTGGGAGAGGCGGGAATTGCAGAGAAAAGGTGGGGATCATTCCCTCATTTCCCACGCAATGCATGGACTCCCCCATTATATGGGTTCTCCTCACCATGACCTTGCTGAGTGGTTGGAACTCAGCAATGAATTGTTGCTGTAATAAGATACCCAAGACTCGGCCATTTATAGAGAAGAAGAGTTTGGCTCATAGCTCTAGAGGCTGAGAGGTGCAGAACACCATGCTGGCCATTTGGGTCACAGCACAGCATAAGATGCCCGTGTGTCACTTGATAAACGCACCCATGCTATCCAGAGATACTGACCCTCGTGACCTCACCGAATCATAGTCACCTCCCCAAAATCCTTCTTCTCCAGAAGCCACCCACATAGGCATGGAGGGATTTGGCTTCCAACCCATGCAATCTGGGGACACCTTCGAACCACAGCCCCACACGCACAGTTCTTCCCCTATCTCCACACCAGATTCGAGACAAGCCAGCACGCCGCCTGCCTCAGGGACCGTTTTCCCAGTGGAAGAGCCATTTCCTGGGTGCTGTGGGTCACAAGCCTTGTCACTAGCCTACGTCAGCCAAGTGGCTTTGACCACCCTTTACCAAGAATGGCAGAGCAGCACTGTCCTTCCAGGAGAGTCCAATCCCCGCCAGTGCCCTCTCAGATCCCACCTAAGACCCCAAAATAGAGCTCAGTGGCTGAGGTTTCCTGAGTTGGTTCAGGAGTCTACTCATGGGGTCTGGGATGGCCTGGAAGAACCCTGCCAATCATTTGCAGGGGGAGAGACCAGAGGGGACCCCCAGAGTCATCCCCCAGCCTGGACTCAATGGGCACAGTGGCTTCCAGCAGCCTTTCCTTCCTGTCCCTTCTAGATGCAATAACAGGATGCTGGACAAGGAGATTCAGATGGAAGCCATTTCAGTAGAAAATAAACTTAAATCTACGACACTATTTAAAACCTGCGAATGCCAGTGAGGAGTAAAGGCCTTTGTGGCTGACATTTGAAGGGCCAGTGACAAGCAAAGGCCACCCAGCTGTAGCCTTGAGACAGAGTCAGTAAAGGCATGCAGTCACTGCAGAGAAACTGGGCAGGGGAGTGGGGATGTTTGACGTAGACCTGGCAGACAGACAGGACTGTGATGGGCAGAGGGGGAAGAGACAAGGACACAGAGGGGGTACCAGGAGCAAAGAGGGGAGCCCCGGAGGCTCCCGACTTCCTGGAAGGAAGCAGGGCAGAGAAGGGGCTCCCAGGCCAGAAGCATCTCTGGAGCCAGACCCCCCTGCTGGCTGTGCACGTGGGCACTGAGAAGGCAGGGCTGGATGTGGGGTAATGGCTGATCGCTGGTGACTGCTGGCAGTGGACAAAGCCACCTGGGCATTAGGGACAAGAGTAAGGAGTAGAAGACACCGGAAGGAAGGCTGCAGGTGCAGGACTCAGGGGAGACAGAGGTCAAGATGGAAGGTCAAGAGTTATTAACTGCCCCGGCAGAGCACTGTGCTGTGCAAGCAGGAAGGAGCAGAATCCCCTACAGACGACTGCCTGCTTTCTTCTTGGGGTCAGCTCCTCGCTTCTTACCAGACCTGCAGCTCAGGGCAGCTTTCCTAAGTGGAGGTCCCCGAGCCAGGACACCAAGAAGCCAGGACCCAAAGCCACTCTCGGCTGCCTGCGTGACTCATGAGGAATTTGACAAATCAAGAAAGGAAAGGATATGGACCAGTCACGCCAGTTACTGGGAAGCCGAGGAAGGAGAATCCAAGTTCAAAGCCAGGCCTGCCTCGGCAACTTTAACCGCACCGAGTCTCAAAGTAAAATTCAAAAACAAGGCCCGGAAGACCCCTGGCTTCACTCAGCAGTCCCGCAGCAAGTGAGGGGCGGCAGATTACACTCTAGGGGTAGCAGGCCACAGAGAAAGACAGTGGCAGTCACCAGCCCTGCAGCAGGACCTGTCCGGCCTGTCCTTCAGCAGATTCTGTGATGCACCTCTCTTCTGACGTTGGGGACCGTTTCTTGGGACTTGGCAGCCTCCAGTGGCTCCGCATTGTGACCACAGAGAGTTTGGGGGAGCCCCAAAGACCAAGCCACTGTGCACATTCCTCAGGCCCGTAGGCCTGGACAATCTGAAAGGTCCCCGTGCAGCAGGGTGAGTCCTTCGCAGCCCCTGAGGACCGGGACCACACCAACAGGCACTTGGGAGCGGTCCGCCTGCTGGGAGCTTCTTTCCCTCTCCCTCTGCTTGAAGCCGCAAGTTGGGAAACATTGCTGACGTTGAAAGGCCCTGGTGAGAAGAGCTTCCCTTCGTTCCCTTAATTCTCGGAAACGCGCAGAGCCCCCCAACCCGTCCCTCTGGAGCAGCCCCAGCTGTGGTCAGCTTTGAACTAAAACCGTGCGTGCGTGCGTGCGTGCGTGCGTGCGTGCGTGCGTGCGTGCGTGCGCCGACCCCGCACATGCGCAGTGCTTAGCAAGAGGCCGTGTGGTTGTTTCCCAGCCCCTTGGAATGCGGTGATTCGGGGCCACGGCCCACAAAGCCCTTCACTTCTGTGCTGTAGAGGAGCAGGTCTTTGTTACTGTGTACCTGACAGGGCGCTTCTGTCACCTCTCTGTCCTGTCTGCACCGTGGCTGTGCTCCATCCGTCCGTCTAGGTGCGTCCTGTGTGTCCCCCGCTTCCCTCCCACCCCAGCTCCTGGTTCCTCTAGACCCCACGGAGGGTATTAACTTTCCCTGGCAATGAGTAGGTGCTATTTTTAGCTGTCCAGAACTAGGCGTTCAGGTGTCACAGACAGAAGGCCCAGAGCAATCTCGTCCCCTTCTTCCTCCTGCAAAGGACGCAGGGAGCCTGGAGCTAAAATTGCAGATCCTAACTCCTTGCCCTTTCCGCGGGGACACAGGTGCGCGCTGCTCCCCACAAGAGACAGAACGCCTCCCTGTTTACATCCTGCTCATGCCGAGGTAGCGGGCGCTCAGAGACCTCAGAGCCCTGTACCAGGCACCTGGGGATGCTGCCACGCTTTCTCCTCATCGTGGAAGATGGGTTTGGGAGAAACCACTATACCAGCTCCCACAGAGAGTGGACCCTGACCCTCTGGTGCATGTGACAGACCCGGAGGCTGGGGATGTCTGTCCTCGTGGTCCCTTGAATCAGAAGGATGAAGTCACTGCCCTCAGGGTCAGGAGCAGGGAGAGGGAACATATGGACCAGAGCACCAAGATCATCTGTAGTCTATGACAGGTGTCTGCAGCTGAGAAAGAAAGGTCTTGGGCCCTGAATTTTATTTTTCTTTTTTTGGAGACGAGGTCCAGGCTGCCTTCATCTTGCAGGAGACAAGGTCCAGGCTGCCTTCATCTTGCAGTGATCCTCCTATCTCAGCCTCCGGAGTGCTTAGGATTGCAGCTGGCTCCCTGGACATTCTTGGGAGGTGTCCAGCTTCCTCTGTGGCTGAGCTGAGTCACTTCCCAAAGGAGAGGAAAGAAGTTGACCAGGTCCCCCCATGCTGGGCCTCCAAGCCCTGCCCACACTGTTCCTGGGGGACCCCTGAGCCACCCACAAGACCATCTCCAAAATCGCATGCATGCATGCATGCACCCACAGCCCTGTGTGTAGCTGGGTGCCCACTTCTTGTCTCATAGCCCTAAAGTTCTGGCAAAGCCCCCTGGTGCTGCTGGGAGGACTTGGCGCAGAGGGTCCTCCCCACCCTCTGGCAGCTGGTAACCATGACAACATGAGCTATTGGAGTGTCCCAGCCACCTGCTGGGCCATATGTGAGTCCTGGCAGGCCCCCGGGGCCCATGTGGATGTCTGAGGACCAGTAGGGGGCGGGCAGGGAGCCCTTGACCTGGGACCCTACCCTAAGTCCCTGGAGGGAGCAGGAGAATTCCGGTCCCCACACTCAGTGGGTTCCCTGGTGTGTCTTAACGCAGACTCCAGTCCAGCTAACTTTGCTCTGGGGTGATGTGGGACTGAGTCCTGGGCTTCTGCAGCCAGCAGCCTTGGGAGAGTCCCATTGGGCCTCTCAGCTAAGTGATGCAGCCGTGCCTCCTCCCTCAAGGAAGAGGGCTGAGAGCCCCCCCCCCAACAGTATCTGCTGATGCAGCGGGGTCACATGCAGCCCTCTGACCAAGCCCTTCAACAGCGTCATGCAGGTCTCTAAACTGCCCTCTCCACAGTGATCGTTTCTGCTGGTACCCGGCCTCTCCCAGCCCTTGTGGCCCCATGAGGATGGGGCGTGCTGTCTCCGTAACCTCTTCCCTCCACTGAGCCCAGGATGAGAGCAATCAGAGAAGGGAATCTCCATGCAGAAACCACCCAGTGCATGTCCTCCCCTGCCCACACTGCCAGCCCTCAGGATCAGATGCACCCATTGGTGCGGCAGACAGCCCTGGCTGGGCTTCCAGGGCCCTGTGTCTGCTGTGCCGGGGCGGCAGAGGACAGTACACAGAAGGCACCACCCCCGCAGGCCAGGCATGCACTCTGGGGACCTAGCTGAACTCCCAGAATAGAAGGATGCCGCAAAACCAGGGTTCCCCCTCCTGGTACTCCCCTACATGGCACCTCCACCCATGTGCTGCCATCTGGGGCTCCAAGCCACAAGGCTCAGCACTGGGACCCTGAGGCACAAGCCGCTCTGTGGCCCTGCCACTGCCCTCTGTGTCTACACCACCCCTGAAGCTGACCTGCCCATGTGGTGCACCTTGGGCCACGCCATGGCACCCAAACTTTGTCTCCCCAGGGCTGGCCCTGGTGGGACCTTGTGAGACTGGGTCCTGGGTTTGGCAGAAGGCACCTGGACTGCTAGAGGCTGACCACACTCCTGGGGGACCCTGCCAGGGCTCCTCCCCTAGAGGCACAGTCCTGCCCTGGAGGGTGGGCAGCAGGAAGAGTCCCACAAAGCTAGGTGCACAGGCCCTCCAGACAGAGCAGCTGTGGTCCTGCAGCTGGCATCATAGTCTAATGCCCACAGGGTCTACCACTTGGCATCTGGCCACATGGCTCCACCTCCCAGCCCTTCACCCTGCCCTGTCTCAGCCATAGCTGTAGCCACTGCCAGCCGAGGCCAGTACTGTTCCCATCTTTCCGGGAGTTGAACCCAGGGCATTTGCACTGACTGTATCTCCAGCTTATTTTGTTTTTTTTATTTTGAGACAGGGTGTAATCATTCATGGACCCAGGGTGGGCTTCAACTTGGCAATCTTCCTGCCTCAGCCTCTCAGAATGCTGGCCTTACAGACCTTTGCCCGTGCCTGGCTTTTTACAAGGTTTTGCCATACCATCCAGGCGAGCATTGAACTTGCTTTGTGGCCCAGGCTGACCTCAAACCTAGCATCCTCCCATTTTAACCCCCCTCTGCCGGGGCTGGGATTACAGGTGTGTACCACCACGCCTGCCTCTGGCTGTCTCTGCTTCTCAGATACTTCGAGTCCTGTAGCTGCCTGTGGTCCCGTGACTAGTACAAGGCAGAATGAGAGTGTGACCGAGGTGACCTACGCTGCCCCCTTTGCAAGGTGGGGGCTCACTGGCCTGCTCCAGGCCATGGAGCAAGAGAGGGCACGAAGGCCCTGCTTGAGCCATGGAACGTCCCATCCCACACTCCACACAGATGGATGCTACACCGGGAAGGAGGTAGAGGGGGACGGTTGGGATTGCAGGTGGGGGCCCCCTGGCCTGCCGTCTCTGCGGACACTCCTGGCACCGCCCTTCTCACCCCGCCTTGCACACAGGACCTCTGACACCCACACCCAGCACTTGCCCGTCTTTTCCTTCTTCTGGCTGTATTACTCTGGGTCTGGACTGGGCTGGGGGAGGTTATGTAACCAGAACTTCTGTGTGCCAGGCCGCAGGCCTGTGCTCCCCCAAACGCTGTACCGCGTGCCCCTGAACCGCCCTGCTCCGTGTCGCAGCCTCCCCGAAGCCTCGCCAGCCCTGTTTTCATTTAAAAGCATGTTTTCTTGTTAATTATGTGATGGCGGAGGCACGGTGCCCAACGGTTTCCTTCTGGAGATCCTTTTACTCATCAGAGGCTTTCTCGATGTGGCAGAGTAAAGCTGGCTTTCAGATCGCTGGCGCAGCGCTACATGGACAAGGTATTAATCTTTCATGCCCCCGTCACGTGGCACTGGGACCACGGTAATCCTCTTTTAAACCGTCCATTATTTATTCTTACTGTCCCCTGGAGACCAGGGAGGGGCCCGGCGCCTGGGTCTCAAATGTGAATGCAGGGAGCGCTGGGGAAAGTCTTACCATCCTCCCCGAGCGGAGACCCCCAGAAACGGGCCACTTGCCCCAGAAGAAAGCAGCCTCTGGCCTTCACACAGCCAGGGACAGTGAGAGAACAGCGCGTGGTCCTCCCCACCCCTGGCCTCCTGTCCCTCAGTCTCTATTACTCTCCATCTGCCATGGCTGCCTGAAAATATGAAGTGGAAATTAGCAGAAATCCATGTGTGGTCAGAAATTTCTATGATAGCCAGGCAGGGTGACGCACTCCCATGATCCCAGCACTCAGGAAGCTGAGGCAGGAGGATCACTGTGAATTCAAGGCCAGCCTGGACTACAACGTGAGCCCACGACCAGCCTGCACTGCATAGCGAGACCCTGTCTCAAAAAGACAAAAAAAGGAATGAAAGAGAAAGATGTTAGTATGTGGCTTGCTCGATTCTGTGATGGGTTGCTACTCTTCCCACACCTAATTTGTAAATGACTTTGCCAAAGGGACATTGTGTAGGGAAAGCATTGCATGTGTGGGATTCCGTGCTGTCCACAGTTTCAGTCCTCTGCTGGGCGGGCTTGGGGCTGTCCCCAGGGAGAGAGGGACACCACCGCCACCGCATTCATTCCTAGAACCACAAACATCAGGTTTCCAAACAGCACTTTTTATTCTCACAGTCCAGGAAGCTGAAGGTGTGGGCAGGGCTGGTGCCTTTGAGGGGCTCTGGGGCATGGAGCAGGAGTCGCTAGACTGTCAGGCTCCTGGTGGCGGCCACAGTCCCTGGTGTCCCTTAGCTTGTAGACATACCACCTCCATCTCAACCTCCATCGCTCCCCGTGCTTTTCTGTGTCTGTCACCTCTTCTTACAGGGACCATTGACATTAGAGGGAAAGCCAGTTTAACCAAGGTGATCACACTGTAGTATCCTTACCTAAAATGTCGCAAAAACCCTTTTGCCAAGTAAGGTCACATTCGCAGGCACCGGGGGGCCAGGGCCAGATGTCTCCAGCGGGGGACACATTTCAACCCACAAAGGCAGGTTTCCGGTGCTGATTGCTATCCCTAGCCCTGGCACCCCTTCAACAGCTTCTGCGGCTTGCATTCCTGTCCTGCGTGCAGCGCACGGTGGCTGAGGTGATGGATGTGGCAGAGTGTGGAGCGGGGCCCCCTGGATTGACTCACTGAAGCCAACCCTGCACTCAGAGCCAGAGCCAGAGCCCACAACTAGGAGTGGGGTCCAGTGTGGGGTCTCCTCGGTCCCCTCGATCAGGGGCATAGGAGCCCGACACGTCTGGGTCTAGAGAACTCAGCATTCCAGCCAGGCAGCAGCAGGACCATGTGCGCCGAAACAGGACACGGCATCCCACTGGGGCAGGGGGGACTGGGGGTGTGCCCTATCTGCGGGGTGCCAGTCTGCGCTTCCCCCTGGAGGGGCAGGTTCATGCTGCAGACTCGAGGGAGGCCTGGGGATGAGCTAGCAGCCGGTGTTCTGGGTGCCCATAGAGCACAAGGCAGAGGTTCGGATGCCCCTGGCCAACATTCCTCCCAGACGTCCGACTCCCGCTTTGCAAATGAAATCTGGGTCTTTGCCCCAGCTTCTTCCAACCTCATGGCTAAGGTCTCCTCCGTGGTCAGTCAATAGCAGGGCGGGATCTGTTTGGCTTAAAGCCCCAGGGATCAGCTGGGAGGGTCAGCTTGTTCGTGCCAAGCACAGCAAAGTGCACAGCCGGACCCATCAGCTGGGAGTAGGCAGCTGCCATTGTGAGGAAGAAGATGGCATCATCTGGGCACCATGGCAGCACCCCAACTCTCAGGGGGCCTCCTGGCCCATGGAAGGTCACCCCAGGTGTGGGTGAGTCCCGAACTCCAGAGGGAAAGGGGCCCCAACCATACCTGGGGCCAAGAATGAGTCAATGAGTGGCCATTTGCTTGATGGTACAAGAGGCCACCTGGCTGGCCACCTGCATAATTGACCTCCCTCTGAAATCACCCATCTCAAACACCAGGATGCCAGCCTCTCCTTGCTCTGTCCTCCCTGGGGTGCAAGCAGTTAAAACCCGCCCCCTCCCCCCAGGAAGCCAATACTGCAACCTGGAGTCTCCCCAACCATCCATCCCTCCAGTGTCCCTCCAACCCCCAGCCTGGCATCCCCACCCCCTGCCTTGCTGAATCAGGCTCTGGGTTGCATCCTTACGGAGAAGGATTCTTGTTTCTGCTAGACTTTCCCCCTTTGGCTCCCTTCATGTCTCAATCTGGCCCAGAGGGGAGACTCAGCATTTCCTTTATCCCTTCGTGGCGGATTCTCCAGGAAGGAGCAGAGCATGGGGCTCTGCGGGTGACACACAGGCATTACACAGATGTCACTATTGCTCTTGCCGCAGTCCACCGTCTCCCGGATCCCCCGGCCCCACCCTTCCCAGCTCAATGATTACCTGGCCACACGTGGCACTTCTGTCCAGGTAGATGCCGTGCAGCACAGCTAGGAGGCACCAGAGGTGCTCCAAGGTGGGTGGTGAGGTGCCAATGGTGCCCTCTGGGCTTGTGTGGTGGTGAGGATGCAGCAGGGGCGTTGCCTCCCCAGGGAGCCCCTTGGTGGCATTGATGAGAAAGATTCTGGCTGTGGTCATTGGTCCCCACAGGCGGCTCCCACTTGGCATGAAGGGCAAAGCTTGAGTTTCAAAAAGAAGACAACCAGGTCCCCTTGCACCATGCTGGTGCCCCTCACGGTGACAGTGGTCCTTGACCTCGGGAGAGGACAGCCTCCCTGGTCCTCCCTTTGTCCTGTCCACCTCTCAGGACAGGACCCACCAGCCCCACAGCAGCACAGGGGTGAGAGATGTCTCCATGGACTGCAAGGGAGGGGAGGCAGAGCTGCCCTGGGGACTTACTTATGCAGAAGGCCTAGGCCTCGGGCCACCTGGCAGGAGAGTCCTCTACCTTGACTGTGGCCTGGGTCTCAGGAGGAAGCACTGGGCAGCGCTGCCCCATCCATTCCTCCGGGAGTCGCCACAGCAACAGCCTTTCGGATAGAAAACCTCAGTGTGCTGGGTGCACCCTCCCCAGCTGGGCCAGGCTGAACATCCGGGTCTCTGGAGGGCAGCCCCAGATATCCAGGTGACACTGTGCAGCTGGCCACCCTCCCCTCCGCAGGCATGCTGGCCCCTGTCCTCACCTACCCTTGGGAGCATCCGCTTTCCACAGCAGCGTAGGCTACCCAGGGTGGCCCGAGCTGGCCTCAGTCGCATACACAGGCAGGAAGTTCAGTGCTGCTCGAGGTGAGGCATCCCTGTGCAGACGAACACTGCAGCTTGGCTGATGGGTGGAATTGGCCTGTGTGTGTGTGCACATGTGTGTGTCCACAGGGATTGTGCACATGCACACTTGTGATTAGTTGCTCGCCCAGCTGAGACCCCACCTAGAGAACTCTCCAGGGCTGTCCCAGAACACACTGTCCTCCCTGGGTTCTGATCTCTTCCTCGAGTCTCTTGATCAACTTCCTGTAATCGGAGGAACTCTGACACTTTCCCAAGAGGGGATATAAATTTAGTCTGAAAGAAAAAAGAACTGTGAAGTGACCTGGAATCCTCTGTCTGCCCCAGGGTTCCGCTGCGGAGGCCCCGCGGCCTCTCCTGGGGTTTCTGGGAGGGTGAGCCCCGAGGGTTCCCCAAAAGCATCATGGCTCCGGACTTCCTCTCGCTCCCTGTCTGTCTGACTGGTGTTTCTCACGCTTTGCTCCCTGGACTTTTATCTTGTGACTCGGGTCATCCATGCACACCACCAGCCCTTCTTCTCAGTCTGCCTTTTCCTTGCAGTCACATACACTTATTTCTTGAATTACATATTTGGAAATGAAGTTTTCAGTCCCTGCAATAAAGGGAAAACCACCATTGCTGTCACTCACAGGAGGAAGCTGGACAAGTACGCAGATGTAACCCTCGGCAAGACCCAGGTGCGCAGGGCGTGCTCTGTGAAGACCCTGCCGTCAGGGTCCTGGGATGAGCCACCAGCTGGTTTGCTAGAATTTGGGTGTGTGCCCCCTGCACTCTCAGCTCCTGCCATCCCCAACTCCCCCAGGAGCCAGAGGTCACCCACCTGTCAAGGGCCCTGAGAGGAGGAGATGGATGCAAGCACGGGCAGGTCCGCCCTTCACACCCTGGCAGAGAGAGGCTTCCCTGGGAATAAAGATGCTCCGGGGCTGGGCTCACACTCGAGTGCTGAAGCCTGAAGCCAGAGAGCTAAGAACATGTTCCCTAGACCTGGCCGTGGAAGTGTGGGCCAGCACGCAGGAGGACACAGAGATGTCAGCTCTGTTGGACCTGCTGGCTCTTAGAGCTGTGTGCTTTTGGCGCAGATGGTCCTGAGTTACTGAGGGGACGTGTAGCTCCAACTTGCAGAAGTGTGGGATGACTCACCTAAACCTGGGGCACAGTGTCTGCAGTGAACCCCAAAGCTGGCAAAGGAGAGGGTGAGGGCTTGCAGAGGAGCGGGAGGGAGGAGAGGTCCGCAGGCCAGGTGTGCAGGAGAGGCAGCAGGTGTCCCCAAGGCCAGGTGCACGGGGACAGAGGCAGGCAGGGGTGCAGCAGGGGAGAGGCATGGGAGCAGGCTGTGGAGGAAGGGCAGCTACCAAGGGCTTTGAGAAAGGCGGGGTGAGCGGGGCCCTGCCATGGTCCAGGTAGGAGCTCCCAAGGCAAGCGGTGGAGGTGGGCATGAGAAGGGCAGTTCGGAGGAGTCCAGGGAGCGGGGTGGGCAGAAGGTACGGCCATAGGCCTGGGCACACTGTGTTGGTCAGCTCTGCATTAAAGCAGGAAAGGGTTGCGCTGGTTCGTGGTTTCAGGGGCGTCAGCTCGTAGCAGGTTCCGAGGCAGAGGAAGGCTGCTCAGCTCAGGCATCCAGGGACAGAGAAAGGGCAGGAAGAGGCAGAGCGAGAGAGGAGCGCGACAGGACGCACGGATTCCAGTCTCGCCCCACCTCCCTCCAAACATTGCTCTGGTCAGCCAGCTCATCAGTGGTTAATTGAACACACAGCCAAAGTGCTTCCTCCAAGCAGGAGCAGGGAGCCGAAGCCAGAGGGGCGCTTGGGGAAGAGTCTGGGAGCGGAGCACTGGAAGAGGGAGTGCTCAGAGAGGAGCCGGCCTGGGGTGGCGGAGGCGGAGACAGAACGGTGGCTGTGGAATGACAGGGGAGGGGAAGAGATGAGAATGGTGGTGGTGGTGGAGACGGTGGTGTTGGGGTGGAGGGGGTAGAGGTGACAAGGTGGAGATGGAGGTGGTGTATGTACCTGTGTGTGTGTGTTTACACATGTACCTGTGCCCATGCCTGGCTCCACCTGCCCGCTCCGTGAGCCAACATTGCCCAGGGGTTGCCAGTAACCAGGCAAGAGACTGTGGCGTTGAGCCGCACCCTGAGAGCTCTCAGACCTAGAGGAGGCTCGGAGGCCCAGGACGCCAGCTCCTAGGGAAGCTGCAGGAACACGGCCACCTGCTGCTCAACTTCCCTCCGCTCTGCTGGGCCTTGGCCTCATGCTGGAGTCTATGTTGTCTATCAGCAAAAATCTGCTTGTCCGGAGCAGGCTGGCAGGCCGCTCATGCTCAGCAGAGGCATTCGGGGGGTCACCAAGTGATAGGGGGTCACCTGTCCCTGCACTAGGGGCTCAGCAGGAAATGGCATGGAGCCTGCTGCCATCCTCTGAGGCTCGACCTTGGTGGGGGACAATCAAGTGAGCAGCCCTCACAGAACTCAGTGAAGTGACGGACAGAGCCCTCGGGGACAGCCTCCCTGGGGCAGTGGTAGTTGGTCAGGGGCCTCCAGGCAGAGGAAGCTGCACCTGTAAAGGTCCTGTGACACAACAGAGGAGGAGGAGCCCAGAGAGAAGACCTCAGTGACCTCTCCACCCTGGGACATGCCTCATCCACGCGGGAATTACCCTATCTGGAGAGATGACAGCAGGCAGGTATTCGAGAACCCAGGGCCACCTGCACCCCTGCCTCCAGCCGTGCCCGAGGCCTCCACGTGCCAGATTCATGTACCCTAGTCCCCTCTGTCTCCTCCACCTGAGCCAAGCTGCCCAGCTCCAACATGGATGGTACCAGTCTCCTGATGAGTCGGCTCACTCCTGGGAAGCCCCTACCCATGCCCGTTTGTCCCCGGGCTTTGCTGCTGACACCCAGGTCTGTGGTTTAGCAGAGGGACCCCCAGAACTGTTGCTCAGGCAGCCAACACTGCTCAGGCAGACACACTGACCTCACCTCTGCAAGCCTCAGTTTCCCTACTTGTCATCTGTGGCTAATGAGAGCCATGGCCTCACGGGACTGGGGCAAGAATGAGCCAGGTGTGGTGACACATGCCTGCAATGCCAGCACCCTGGGAGGCTGAGACAGGAGGGTCACAAGTTCGAGTCCCATCTAAGCAACTTAGCGAGTCTCTGTTTCAAAATGTAAAAATTGCAGGTCTTTTTTTTTTGTCTTTTTCGTTTTTATTGGTACCAGGGATCGAACTCACAACCGCCCACTTGCAAGGCAGGTACTTATGCTGCTGAGCTAAATCCCCAGCCCCAAAATTGCAGTTTTTATAAAGAGCTTGGAGTGTAGCTCACTGCAGAGGCCCTGGGGCAGTGAGGCTAATCCCCAGTACTGAAGAGAAGGAAAAAAAAGCCACCTTTCCTGGACATCACTGGACCCAGCCAGTCTGACCTTTAGGGCTTTGGCCCTAAAGACCCGATTTCCTCCAGGACAGACTTCCTGCGCCCACGAAGGCAAATCCCTGTCCTGCTAAGACTGGGGCTGCACACCACGCCTCAGGCTACAGCGGAGAAGCGGGTGGCCCCTCCGGGGCTGATGCTCTCCAGGTACTTGGCTCTCTGCACTGGTCAGGAGACAGCACAGGCAGGGTTTAAAAATACTGCACTCATTTAATCCAGCACAGGAGAGAGAAAGAACACACAGTCTGCCTGTATGAGCAACTCACATCAAAAATAAATGAGGCAAAAAGAATCTCCCAAAATAGTGCGGTTTAGCAGCACCGCCTCAGTCGCACGGCCAGCTGTCCTCAGCTCTTCGGTGCGCAGCGTCACAGAGCGGCTGGAAGACATCTTGGTGGTGCTTACTCCGGAAGAGATTAAGCAGACCACCATGTGACAAGAAACCTGAATTAGCAGCACAGCCAAGCGAGGCAGGGGACACGCGGGGCCCCCAGGGAGGGTCCCCGGTCACCCCGTGAGCAGCGTGGGGGTCACCTGGCTTGCACAGCTCCTCTCTGCCTTGGAAAGGTTTCCCTTCCAGACTTAGATGTTCCCCCAGATGGACAGGCATGTGGCTTGAGCATGAGTAGAGGGCCAGGTACATAAGAGCGGCAAGTTCCACGGGCATCCTAATTCCTTATGGTGGATGTGACTTTTTTTTATGTGCTAGATCAGGGTCAGTCCAGGGGCCAAATCTGGCCCACCACTTGTTTTTGTAAGTCAAGTGTTATTGGAACACAGTCTCATCCTAGAATTTACAGGGCGTGTCTGGCCGTTTGCACCCCCGGTTTGACTAAAATGTTCGAACGCTGATGGGCCTGCTGGGCCCTGGTCCCGTGGTTGAGTGACCTAAGGAAGCACCATGAGCACTAACAGCTCCTGTTTCTGGGTGTCTTGTGTGGAGGCGTTTTTTGTAGACCAGTGTTGATTTACAGCTTTAGAACTGAAAGTTGTTTGCAGGAAATAAAGAGACACTGAATGATTCGGTTTCTCCTTGGCAAAGAACCTCTTCTAACCGGGACATGGAGTCATTGCTCAGCTGTGCAGCCCACCATGCAGGGAGACAGTGCACCCTGCCAGAAGCACCCACCTGCCACCTGCTGTCAGAGTGGCAGACACCCAGGACCCCAGCAGAGTCCTCAAGGCCACCTGCTCAGCTGCCGTCCCTGCTGTGTTCCCCAGCCCCCAGACAGGACGCCCCTCTTAGGAGTCTCTTTCCCTTCGATGGGCTGGTGCTGCCCTGCTGTCCCTCGGCTTCTGTGACTCACAGTGGAGCTATTTCAGACCTCGGGCTGTGGCATCCCATCCACCCCGGAGCCGTTAGCAGGATTCTTCGATAGACCACAGAGTCTGGTACGGAATGAGATGCAGCCTTTTTATGTAGACTTGTTTTGAGCATTTGGAGATTTTGCATAGAGTATCAGTGGGACACTGCTAAGCACATGCCAGCACCACACAGGCTGGCTCTGCTATGTACTCCCTCTGAGCAGACGTCAGCCCCAGGGGACAGCACCTTGGGTGCTCGCCTTCCTCCCCCAGAGCGATGTTCTGAGCGGGGCCGGGCCACATACTGCCCATCAAGCCTGCTAAAACGGTCTGCCTGCTGGGTATCAGTTATTAGAGTGGATTAGCATGCCAAATCCCCGGAGAGAAGGCTGTGATCCCACAAGAGAAAAACTACAGCATCCCCAAGCTGGCCGGCAAGACAGCAAACCACGGGAGATTCAGCCCAACACACAGGCTGAGTGAAAACCCCCTGACCAAGAACACGCGTGGAGATGGGTCGCCCCGCCTCCTTGAAACACAGAGGTACAGTCTTGGAATTGGGCCCAGAAAACAGAGACGGGTGCGTGGCGGGGACGTGGGGTGCAGGAGAAAAGGGGTGTGACTCAGCAAAGGTGTGTGTGGTGCACAGCCAGGTGCTGGGGTGCCTGAACGTGGGGCACTCAGTGGAGAGGAACTGCGGACCTGGAGGTGCACCCTTCACAGGAGACGGGGGCGGATAATTGTCCAGGGCTTACGGGCAGTGCTGGCCTCGACCTCCAGTGGCCTGGGATACAGTTTCAATCTGTATGATGGGTCGAACTGAGAGTCAAACGGGCAATCAGCTCGTGACCTCTTAGACTACGCTGGACTCTTGGGGACGTGGCCCCGTCATCAGGCAAGGAGCCTCTGGACTCTCCCTTGTCCTGTAGTATCGAAGCAGCACAGACAGTGGCCTGCGTTTCTGTGTTCTGCCCCGTCCTGTGCCATGGCGCTGAGAAGTGGGACTTTTGCAGTTCCATCAAGGTTAGATGAGCTGCTTGCTGCAGGTGGAGCCCCACGAGGGGAGTTGTGGCTTTGTGAGGAAGACCGGGAGCTCTTTCTCTGCCACATGAGGACCCAGCAGGCAGGAAGCTGTGCACCAAGGGGAGAATCCTCGCTCAGAACTGACCCTACACTTTGGCCACCCAACCATGGAGTCCCTGTCTGCTCTGGGAACCGCCGTCTCTGGTGCTTCTCGGTGGCCAGTGTGACCCTATGCCATCAAAACTTCATTATGGGCACTGAAATTTCCTCCTTTTGGCTTTGTTTTCCACTGGTTCAGCAGTATGAAGACTGCCCTTGGCTCAGGGGCTGCAGAAGACTGGCTGGGTTTGGCTCCAGAGCCCCAGCAGTTTGCTGACTGCTATCCACTGCCTGAGGCCAAGCACGGAGATCACCTGGCTTCACTCACCTTGAGACAGCGACCCAGACTCGAGTAGCCCTGGGTTCCTGGTGCCTCTGCCATCTGGGAATACAGCTCTAGAAGGGCCGGCTCTGGGTGATTCGGGCAGGGGCGGCGGGAAGTGCTGTCCACCCAGCAGCAGGCTGATCTCAGCCTCACCTTGCACAGTGACCACGGCTGCCCACAGGAGCCGGTGTGACAGCCACATGGAGATACTGCCCAGCGTCAGGAGAGGAGCGCGTCAGCCCAGGGCAGAAACCCGGAGGATGAGAGTGCGGGAGGGGGAACAGCAAAGCCGGATGCCCTCAGATGCCCACAGCCTGTCACACTCCGCAGAGTGACCCGATGGGCTCCTGGTCTCCAGGGACCAGAAGCGGGTCCCCCGTAGGAGTTGCAATCCAGCGCATCTTACGTCTGCCCGCAGAGGCCCTTTGTCATCCCATCACATGGCCATGTGGCCTCTCCTCTGTGGAGCTGCCCGGGGCTGGAGACGCTGAGAGCAGCAGTGCTGGGACCGAGCAGAGGGACCACGCATGCTCCAGAGCCCCTCCGCCCCTCAGGAGGATCCGGGCTGTGTGAGCCTCGTCCTGCCGGTGGCTCATGGGGCACGTGACCCCATCACAGAGCTGGCTCAAGCAGGCCTGAGTTACATCAAAGCAAACGTGCTCCACACTCACTTGCTACAGAGAAGTAGCTGGAGCCAGGAGAACCACGGCGAGGGCTCCGCACACCTCCTTTCATCTTGCACAACTGCAGCTCCATCCCCACCAAACACTTCTCCACACCCTGCCCAAGCACCACCATCCCACTGGCGCCCCTGAGTACTTCCCAGAGGTGGAGCCGTGCTGTGTTTATCTTTCTGGGACTGGCGTAGACCACATAGCCTAAGATGCTCAAGGTTCATCCATGTGGTAGCAGGCACCACAAGGTCCTGCTCTTCTCTTTGTGAGTGAGTAATATTCCCCTGTATGGATATACCACAGGTGGTCTATTCCCTCAGCGATTTCCCGTCTCCCCATGGACACTCGGCTTGTTGGCTTTTTAGGTCGTGTAGCATGTACAGCTGGAAGTAACCTTGCTGGGTCATGTGGCAGATGCATTTTTATGTTTTCTTTTGGGCTGTTTTGTTGGGGAGACAGGGTCTGCTATGAGGTTCAGGCTGGCCTTGAACTCACTGTGTAGCCCAAGCTGGCCTCAGACTCGAGGTGATCCTCCTGCCTCAGCCTCCCGAGTGCTGGGATTACAACCGTGCACTGCCACTCCCCGTAGTCACTGTTATGTTCCAGAGGGGCCTGGACACTGTACACCGAGGCTCTCCATGTCACACTGGAATGGGTTCTCTGGGATTCCTGAGGCTCGAAGTGGCTTCTCGGTGCGGTATGGACCCGCTGCTGCCCTGCCTCTGTACCACCTGGAGAAATGTCTGCCCAAGGCCTGGCCTAGGTTCTAGCCGTGTCCTGTGGTCTGCCGTGTGCTGGACTTCAGCCTCTCGTCAGACATGTGACGAGCAGCACGGTGTCCCTGTGTGGGACAGCCTCCTGCCTTCCCTGCTCCAAGTGACTTTTATCCAAGAAGCAGAAGCACTGCGATCGCCTTCTGAGGTCCCGGCGCGGAGCTGAGACTCGAGGCCGGCCTGTTGTGCCTGGACCGCAGAGCAGGGTGGGGATAAGATGTCCACGTCCAGCCAGGCACAGTGACCTACACCTGGAAGCCCAGCCCTGAGGGAGGCTGAGGCGGGAAGATCACAAGTGCCACCTGGGCAGCTTAGGGAAACCCTGCCTCAAAGTTTAAACAGGAAGTTAAATCAAAAGAGCTGCGGAGAGCTCCGTGCCAGAGCTTGGACTAGGAGAGTGGCCTTGGCTGTACTTTACATCGGGCCCTCAGCCTTCCGTAAAGTGTTTGCGACAAGGTGGCCCAGACTGGGCTCAATGAGACGCCACCCCCCCACACCCCGCCGGCCTCCATGCTCCCCTCCAGCCTTTCCTTCCCCCTCTCCTCCCCCTGTCTCCCAGGGCCCTGCTTTCCTACCACACCCAACCGACCACCAACCAGGTTTTCTCTTCCTCTCTTTCCTATCTCCATGGTCCTGCCCATATCTGGATCCTGCAGGGGGCCCCACAGTGCGCCCCAACCCAATGCACAGAGCTGGCTGACTGCCCCCCCCCAGCGCTCCCATCTAGGGGTGCAGAGGCCTGTGCCTTGTACTGCACAGGTGCCACCATGCAGGAGGAGCTGGGTGTCCCAGGGAAGCTCCTTTGCTCTTGTTCTCTGTCTCTCTCAAATGGGGCTCCCAGCCCCAGGGGGCCTGTGCCTCTCTGGAGGCCCCCAGTGGGAAGGCGGGGACTGGCAGGTGCTTCCCTCTCCTGCACAGTCTCCCTGCCCCCAACCTCCTGCCTGAGAGCCTGGGGTGTCAAGGCCTTCCCGCCTGAGTCACAGCCCCAGAACCAGAGGCCACACCCAGTACCCCACAGGCCCTGGGGTGCCTGGCTCGCCCACAGGGCTCTGGCAGCACCACACTGACTTCCTGTTGGGCCTGAGGCCGGGAGGCTTGCTGTACAGCCAGGGGGTGACGTTGCCTTCCACCGGGGACGCCGGGAACATGGTCTCAGCTGCCATTCTGATCCAGGAGCAGGTACCTAGGGTCTGCGGGGTGGTGAGGCCCAGGCTGGACCTTGTGCGTGGTGGGTGAGCAGCCTGGCTCCCAGAGCAGGGCTGGGTGCTCCCAAGGGTGTTGGGTTTGTGCCTTCAGCCACAGTCTAGAGCCAGATAGTACCTGCCAGTCAAGGCCCCTTGTGGCCCCATGTAGCTTCCTGTGCAACTGACCAGGACGAGCTCTCTGTCTGGCTCTCTCTCTCTTTCTCTCTCTCCCTCTCTCTCTGTCACACACACACACACACACACACACACACACACACACACACACGCGGTGGCCCTGCACCCAGCCGGTCTCCATGCCTTCTGCTTTCCTTCCCTGGGGCGAGAGGGGAGACCAAGAGCCCCTGGGTGCCCGTGTCCCTCCCCAGGTGGTGGTGGGGCTCAGCAACTGCCGAGCATCCTGGGAGGTCCCAGGAGAGACACAGCCATCTGTGCTGCCCCGTCTCAGCAGAAGGCACCGGGGCTCCAGCCCAGACAGCGACTGTGACGTCCCGTCCGCTCCTGTCCTCATCAGACTGAGCCAGGCATGGCGGGAGGCAGCAGACCCAAAGCCCTTCCCCTCTGCAGTTCAACCCCACTAGCCCGCGCTGCCCTGCAGACAGTGGCTTCCTCCCTCCTCCTCACCACACGAGGATCTCAGGATCTCCTTCACTTCCCCCGGGGGCACTGGGGCAGGGTGTGGTCAGCATGGGGGAGGGCAGGGGAGAGGCTGAGCTTCCCAGTGGTAGGTGGAGGGCACAGAGCACGGCATGTGGTGTGGACTGACTGACTGACTGACTGTGGAGAAGCGCTGTGGCCAAGCACTGTGGCCCTTCCAAAGCAGGCGAGGGCTCAGATGGGGCCCAGGGTGCAGATCCCACGGCTCATCCTGAGCCCTGCAGCTCCTACCACCTGTGCAGCACCGGCATGGGGGTGCCAGGTGAACCCTGTAGGCCACCGTACATTGCCACCTGTGGTCACCAAGACGTAGGAGGGAGCGGGGAGCTGTGGCAGAGGGGCAGGGCCCCCGCAGTACACCTGGCCATCGGAGGGAAGGGGCAGGAAGCTGGAAGTCTCAGCGTGGGGGTAGCTTTGCACCCCGATGCAAATCATAAATGCTGCAGAGGGCAAGGCTGGGGCTGGGGATTTAGCTGAGCTGTACAAGTGCCTGCCTGGCAAGCATGAAGTCATGAGTTCAATCCCTGGTACCACAAAAAAAAATAGGGCAAGGCTGTCACTTTCCCTGGGATACTCATGCTGAGCCCCAGCCCAGTCCAAGGAGGGACAGCGGCAGATCCCAAGGCTGGAGCTCTGGCCACCGCCCACTCCCAGCAGACATCTCTATCCACAGTCCCTGGGAGCCGGGCCAGGGGACAGTGCCTGGACAGGCCTTTGGGTCTGGGGGGTTGGGGAGGGGCGGTATTTGTTGTGTTGCACGTTATGTTGAAACGCGGGGACGTTTTTGGCTATAGTCTGTTTTATGACCATGAACTGTGCCAGAGTTCTGTACAGGGTTGGTTTGTCATCTGTGGTCAGGAAACCAGCATTCATTCGAATGTTGCTGTGAAAAGCTTAGGTTAATAGCGTCAGTCTGTGATCTTTCTAGAAAATGTTCAACGATGAACACACTGGTGAGATGTGTTACCAAATACTGCATCCAGTGGGCTGACCCTGGGCTCCGTGGTCAGGTCCAGATGCTCCTGCCGTGGTCTGAGCCATGCGACCTCTTCCCATTTAGTGTCAGCTTGGCTCTGTGTCCTCTGTCCTCTGGCTCAGACCTCAGGAGTTTGGAGGTTCTGTTGAAAAAAGAAAAAAAAAAAAAAAAAAAAAAAACGGGTTCTCGCCTGTGCCCATGGTCTCTGATTCCATTTACACTGCTCTCCCTCCAATTTGGGCAAGGTGCAGGGGTGCTTGTGGCATCATCCGGACACTGCCCTGCCCCTCAGTCATCCTTGCCAAAAGGGAGCCCTTTGCACAGTCCCCAACCCTGGCACAGCTGACCCCCAGAGGGCCCAGCGTTGGCAGGATGCTCATCCTGACTCACAGCAGAGGAGTGGGAAGGGCGTGGCACGCAGCTCCCTTCCGCCTCCTGTGGCTTCCAGAGGCCACGCCTCTTCCTGTCTCTGAGAGCCTAGCGAGCCATCAGCACAGTGGCTGCTCCACGCTTTGGCCACAAGGCTGTCACAGCAGATGCTTCAGGGCTTTGCCGGGGGAAGTCCCAGCATTGGAGCCACCGTGTCAGTTGAAGACTTCAGCTTATTAAGTAGGAGGTTAAATCTCATCCCCAGACAGCACCCACTTCCTCCCTGTGTCCCAGGAGACCCTGTTCCTGAGTCCCACGGCCCCATGTGCCTGGGGGTGAGCGTCAGTGAGCAGGGGTGAGTCGGTGTGGGGGATGTAGTGTACCGAAGCAGGCCTCCACAATGCCCTCCATGCCCCTGCCCCCTCCCCTGGTACCAGGACTGGGTCCTTGACACGTGGCTTAGGTAACACTCACAAAGTCATCTCTCTGAAGACCTGGGTGACCTAGGGACCCGCCTTTAGAGGCGCTGAGCTTCCAGGGTGATCCTGAATTTAGACAGCCACAGAAGAGAGACCCAGAGGTACCACCAGGACACCATGAGCTGCAGGGTCCCTGCTGTGCCTGCATGCCCTGTAAGTTAGCTGAGAAAGCGGGAAGGAGGAGAAGCCTTCTCAGAGAAGAGAGGGAGGCAGCCAGGAGGGCAGGAGTTGATGTAGAATCGAAGGACCCCAAGACCTGCAGACCCTGGGACTCAACATACAAGAGCTGCCTCCCGGGCCTTCTGGCAAAGTGGCCACAATCAGCCACTCTCCGAGCAGCGCACACCGGCTGTGGGCCAGAGCCCTTCCTGCCCCAGTGGCAGCCTCCCGCCGTGTGGCTCTGTGTGTACCCCACCCCCCATTCCCATCCCATTTTCCAGAGGGAGAAACGGAGGTTTGCAGTGGTTACCGGCCAACAGGTGACCACCCCAGACTCCAGCCTGGGGTGCTCCCAAGCTCAGACCTGACCCCCCTGTTGCCTGACCTCTCCCCTGGCACCTAGAGTGGTCCTACTGGGTCACCAAGAGCATGCCACCAAGCCTAGAAGTACATGTGCCATCGGCTCGGGCGAGATCTTGCTTTAGAGCAGGCATTCTCCCAAGTGGTCAGAGGCCTGACTGGATAGAGAAAGGTTCCGGCCAACCCATGTTTCCTGGTCTCCCAGATAAAGAGGTAGATGGACGGCTTCTTCCCCACGCAGAGCAGCTCAGCCTCCTGTGCTACAGATTGCATCGAAGCAGTGCTGCCCCCTGGAGGGCTGAAGTAGACGCCCTGTTCACTTCTGTGCCTGCCACCCCTTCCTGGGGGCCGGCCCCACATCGCGGGGTGGCCAGTCTGGGTGGCATGGCTCTTGCAGTGTAGCAGGGCTGTCTGCAGCACACGGGTTCTTTGGGGATGGCAGCTGTTCTGGGGCAAGCCTGGCTAGGGAAGATCTGGCACGTTGTCATTCTGTCTTTCCATTGGTCAAAGCAGGTCACATGAATGCGCAGAAGGTGGGGCCACAAGTGCTCCACCTACTGTCTTGTGTTGTGCGTGCCTGTATACGCATGCGTGCTTGTGTGCCTGCTTGTGCGTGTGTATGTGTGTTGAGGGAGGTCACTAAGTCACCCTGCAAAGGACAGAGAGGAGTGAGGGGCTGGGTTCCGCGAGTCAATCTCTTTCTTCCTCCTGGGCTGATCCCGTGCCAGCCCAGCCACCCAGGGCACTGGAGAACCAGAATGTGCTGTTCCCCACCGAGCCAAAGCCGAAGGTGTCTGCTGGCATTTTGTGTCTCTGTTCTCGACTCCTGGGTGCAGAGCTGCTCCTGCTGTGGTTCCCTGGCTCAAGCGGTCCGTGGAGCTTTCTCCTGGGTGCACTGAGTCCCCTCTCCCCGTCTCGGGCCAGCAGCTCCAGTTGGCTCCAGCGGGGCATAGATCCCCTCATTTCTGCTGGAGAGGAAGGAAGCAGAGAGAATTAGTAGGGACAGAGTTAGCTCCTACCTTGACACCTTTTACCCCAAGCAGCACAGTCATTTATATAACAGGAAAAGTAGAGTCCTGTCGACCAGGTGCCCCACTCTGCAGATGAGAAAACTGAGGCCCAAGGAGCAGCAATGCCACCCAGAACCACCTGCAGCTTCTGCGCATCCAGGCTGCTGCCTCCTCCCCTATGTGCATAATGGCCCTGTCCTCGCCCAGAGGCCTTTCCAGGAAACTGCCAACCCCGATCTCAGCACCAATCCCAAGCTGCTCCAGAGCCAAGAGTGACATGGTGGAGGCTCTGTGTCTTTGTCTTGATAGAGGGGCCAATGAAGCCTTCCTGGGGCCAGGGCTTAGCATGTCCTTCCCATTGGAACTCAGCTTCCTGTGCCCGCACTAACTCTGCCCACAGAGCTCAGGCTGGCAGCACAGCTGGCCTTTCTGGAAGGCTGCTGTTGCACAAATGCCCGCACTGAGACATTGCCCAGGACCTGGATACTCCCACTGCCCCACAGGGCTTGGCTGCCAGTCTTGCTTAATGACAGGAAATGAGCCATGCCAGACCCTGAAGAGTGCCACCCTTACCCACATCGGCCCCAGCTGCACCCACAGCGGGAGGGCCCCCTCCTGCACCTCCTAGCGAGGTGTACGGAGAAGACATGTCCTGACACAGAGCTCTCTACCTCTGTCAACTGTCAGACAGCCATGGGGAGGGTCCGAGTGACAAGTGCCTGAACCTCCCAAAGAAAGCCCAGTGGCATGGGGAGGAGAAACAGTGCCAGTGGGGGAGGGGTTGCTTCCGGTTAAGAGCCTTGGTTGGACCCTAGGTTTTTAAAAGTCTGAAAAAGATACTGTGGGAAACTGCACAAGTTGAGTTATGATTATCCGTGGAGTGATACTGAGTTAATTACCTTAGGTGGCATCGTGACATTGTGCTTGGAGTGTTTATGGATAAGGCTGAGGAGATGGCAGCTGCTTCTCAGTGGTTTGGGGTATGTGCATGTGTGTGTGCACGCATGGAGGGTGGACAGAGCAGGATCGCCTAGTGGGAGATGTAAACCTTTGGTGATGGTGAAAAGTTGAAGAACATGTGTTTATTGCGCTTCTGCTTTTAACTTCTCTAAAGCTGGGAAGTTTCCAGAACCATACGCTGCAAGGAGAGGGAGTACCCTGGGTGAACCCGCTGACCCCACGTGGTCACCGTAGCGTCGCCAGCTGGCCATGCCCAGGCTGAAGGCTCGGGTTTATTCGATATCTTTCTTCTGGGGCTTCAAGCTTCTTCCTGTCCTGCTTCTCTTGATCCTGTGGAAAAGTTCAGGCAGGCTTGAGAAACCAAAAACTTGAGCTTTGGTCTCTTCCCGTGTGAATCGGGGAGAGCTGCTCAAGGTCGCTCACGGACCATGCCCTAGGTGAACGGGACTCAGCCTGGATCCCAGCTCCGTGCCCTCCCTTCCTGGGCCCCAGCATCAAGCCTGGGGTTCTAACCCTGTCCTCCTGAGCTCGGGGGTGTCAGGGGATCCGGGGACATCCAGCTCGGCTCTGCCTGCCTACCCCTGCACGGTGCAGTCGCAGCCCGGGATTGACTGCATCCTCGCTAGGAGGTCAGCTCGGCAGGGATTGGCCGCTCGGTGGGTGCAGTCGCTTCTGATTGGACAGCGGCAACAGCAGAGCCGGGAGGTGGGCTCTGAGCAGGTCGCCCTCCGCTGGTCCTGCATCCTGTATGCAAAGCAAACTGTGAGGAACTTGTCCATCCCCTACCCCTGCCCTGGAGCTGGCCAAGGTGGGGAGCCAATGTGCCAGGCCCCTGGGAATGCTGAGACAGGGCAGTTTCTTGTGACGTGGTCCTCAGAGTAAGCCCAGTGTCCACCTGTGGCTGTGCGCTAGGAGCTGACCGCCAGCTCAGAGAGAGCCTGCTCCCCGGATCAGCGCTTCTTGGAGCCCAGGCAAGGACAGGAATGGTACACGTGGCCTCTGAAGAACCTCCCTAAGTGGCCACTGTTGCCCCACATCAGCAGCTGCACTGAGCACCCCTGTGAACAGAGCGGGCATTGCACCCCCAGGGAAGGCTTTCCGGCTTCATGGTGGTGTGTCCCAGACCCGTCACTGTTGGCTGGAGGTGTGCTGCCCACAGTCACACACACACCCAGCCCCAACTGCCTCTCCTGCACTCTCTGTGGACCTCCAGCAGGCCGAGGGACAGCCTAGTTCTGTCATTCATTCGGCAAACATGGACTGAGTGTGCATGGCGTGCACCACTGCTGGGAACACCACAGCAAAGCTCCCAGAGCAGGTGATAAACACTGGGGAGAAAATAATGCAGCAGGGGACACCAGACGAGCAGAGGGAGAGCGAATCAGGGCTAGGCGAGCATGGAGGAGTCTGTGAGGAGGTGACTGGGGTGTAGAGCGGCAAAGCGGGGTCCCAGGTTAGGGTTGGAGGCTGAATCCAGACAGGAGAGAGAGGAGGGTGGGCAGCTGAGGACGGGGCATCTGCTGTGTTCCGGGAGCCCTGTGGCTGGGCAGAGCGACCCAGGGCCATGATACCACCGGGTGCACCAAGAGCCCTGGGGACAGGGCCGCTGTGCAGACGGCCAGGCTTTGGAGTTTAACACTGGACTGAATGGAAGCACCAGAAAGTTGTGAGCAAGCTAGCGTGGGCTCTGTCTCAGGTCCCAGAAGGAGGAGTCTGTGCAGAGAGCATAGGGTGAAGGCGCCTCAGGGGTCCACGGGGCACCCGTGATGAGCCTGGGCCAGGAGGAGGAGAGAGGCGACATGAGACACCTGGCACTTCCGGATGATTACTGGGGACTTGAGCAGAGCTCTGGGACGGCGCTCCTGCCCTCGGCTGTGGGAGGAAGGGGGCTGCAGGAGGGGCCGCAAGTGTGGGTCCTCAGAGCTGCCCCGTGGTCTACAGCACAGGGTGGCTTGCGTGGCACAGGTTCCAGGCCAGAGCCTAAGCAGCTTCCAAAGGCAGAGGTCAGAGAAATGAGCGGGAATCGGCAGCCAGAGAGCAAGGGGAGCAGAGGATTTGGGGTCCTGCTGGGCCCAACGCCAGGTGCCATCAGATGGCAGCAGAAAGGCCCCATGCCTTGGCAAGAGCAGGTTCTCAGTGTGGCGAGGGCAGAGGGCCGCCTGGGGTCCACTGGCACCAGAAAGCGGGAGGAGCTGCAGACAAAGGAAAGTTTTCGAGGAATTTCCCTGAAGACGAGGATGCTCTCCCGCGGTGGGGAAGGAAGCCAGCCCAGGCATGGCACTTGGGGCCTGAGACAGAGGGGCACTAACTCCTCTGTGCTCTGTGAGAAGGAAGCGCAGGCCAGCAAGACGTCCGTCCACGGTGGGCTGTGGTGCAGGAGGGCCTGGGTGCTCTGGGTGCTGCATGGCTGGCCGGCGGGCCTCAGGCCAGGCTCAAGTTGCTTTGTTTCCTGGGGGAAACAGGAAGCAGCAAAGCCAGGAGTGGCCAGGAGAGGAGGCGCGGGGACTAAGGCAGAGGAGCCAGGAAATGCCCCCCACGACTGGGGGAGGCAGTGGCACAGGGCAGGGGTCCACACGTTGTTCTGTAAAGGGCTGGAGAGTAAATGTCCTAGGCGCTGTCGGTCCTGGGCTCTGTTGCAGCAAATCGGCCCTATGAAAAAGGAGCAGGACTCCTCAACCGGGGTCAGGGAGATGGGCCAATGAAACTTTATTCACAAAACCGGGCAGCGCTGGGCTGGCTCGGGCCTGAGGACTCCTGCTGAGAGGCCTGCCCCGCCCCCCCCCCAGCCAGTGGTCCTGTGAGTGTGGGGCCACAGCCCCATCCATGGGATTAGAGACCCTTGGTCCCCTCCCAGCTCAAGCGCACACAGAGTGAGTGATTCAAGCTTGCTGGACGAGAGCTGCCCCCAAATACCCTGCCGTGCAGCTGGACCTAGGCAGAGCCACAAAGAAGGGATCTGGGATCTGCACACCCACGAGAGGACATGTCCTGCCTCTGCTCCTCCCCTGTGGCTTTTTTTTTTTAATTGGGAATCAAACCTAGGGCCTCACGCTTGCCACGCAGGTGCTATACTGCTGAGCTGCGTCCCCAGCTGTTTTTAAACTTTTGTATTTTGAGACAGGGTCTTGCTGCATCATGAAATTGTCCAGGCTGGGCTCCATCCCCCTGCCTCAGCCTCCACGGGGACTCCATGTCCCAGGGTGGGGGTGGCAGGACCCTGTCTGTCAGCGACCCAGGCTGGGTGCAGACCTGAGAATCAGGCCGCTGACTCAGAGCACCAGGGGCTCTGCAGGACCACAGAGAAAGCAGGAAAAGTGACTGGGAAGCCTCTGTGTCCCCCAGGAGCCTCCCTGCAGGCCAGGCCAGGCCAGCGCCGGGGGCGCTCATGGAGAGGGCCGGGAATCCCACCCCTGCAGCTCCAGAGGAACCATGGGTTAGTATCAGCCAAGCATCTGTTATATTAGTCTTAAGGATTGAAGTGCATTTCATTTCATTGTAGCATTCCACATGAGGTTCCTTAAGGAGAGAACCTTGGGCCCAGGCATGGGGTACACACCTATAATCATAGCAATGTGGGAGGCAGGAGGATCACAAGTAGGTGCCCAGCCCAGGCAACTTAGTGAGGTACTGTCCCAAAATAAAAAAGGGCTAGGGTTGTAGCTCAGTGTAAAGGCCCTGGTTTCAATCCCCAGTGCCTCCAGAAAGGAAGGAAGGGAGGGAAGACAGGAAAAACGAAAAGCACCTCGGGTGGGGGCTGTCACCGAGCCTGCCACTCCTCCGAGGTTCCCACGGAGGGGCACCCACCACACACACGTGCCCAGCATTCCCAGCAGGCTCGCACAGGCAGCCGTGCTCTCCCCTGGAGACCTCACATCAGGGGAACCTGAGTCCACGCTGCACCGACCTTGGGGTGGAAGAGCCCAGCTTCCTGCAGATGGGAGGTTTCTGTCTGAGGGGAGGAAGCACTGGGTGTGCAAAGCATCCTGGTCATGGCTGTGTCCGGTCATGAACCAGTTCCCAGGGCTTGTGCTGATGGCTGGGGCCACGTCTCAGCCCCAGGCCCCCCTTGCCTGGAGAGCAGGACCCCGTCACTGTGCACCAAGAACCCTTCCCCTGTAGTGAGCATCAGGGGTGCAGAGTCATGGACACCCCAGACACCTCAAACCCCCATGCAGAGGGTAGGCGGATAGGAGGGCCCCCCTGGCCTGGCAGAAGGAGCTGTCATGCAAGGACCTTGGGTGGAGAAGGCGCAGGCCTTGAGGCCATGGCTGGGGGGAGGGAAGAGCCAGATGGGCCACGGGACTCAGTCCCTTTAAAGCTGAAGCCCTGGGGGCTGAGCAGGGCTTCAAAAGGAAGATAGTGGCTGCTCCTCCCAAGGGAGGACCTGGAAGGATGGATGGATGGATGGATGGATGGATGGATGGATGGACGGACGGATGGACAGACGGACGGATGGATGGATGGATGGATGCATGGACGGATGGACGGACAGACGGACGGATGGATGCATGGACGGATGGACGGATGGATGGATGGACGGATGGATGGATATTGGTGGTTGTATACGTCATCTCCTACTGCCATAACAGGTGACTTCAAGTTTAGTGGCTTCCCGCAGCAGGTGTTTATGATCTCAGGTCCCGAGTGTTGTGGTCCTGAGTTCCAGTGGACTTGGCCAAGCCTACAGCCTCTGGGCCCCACAACCAGACAGGCACAGGTCCAGCTATGGCCAGCGCTGGGCTCTCGTGGGAGAGCGCAGTGTGGGAAGGCCTGCCTCCCAGCTCCCAGGGTCCTGTGAAGGAGTAGCTTTGTGCGGCTGTTGGGCCGAGGCCTCAACTCCTTGCTGGCTGCGAGCAGAGGTCACTCAGTTCTGGCCACCTGGGCCTGGTCCACATGGCAGCCTGCTTCTGCAGAGCCAGCGAGAGTCAGTAACAAGATAGCTGTTACAGTCCGCACTGCCCAGGCACAATGGTGATGGCTCATCAGGTTGGTCGTGTTGTGCTGCTTGCAGCCACCAGCCATCCTCAAGGGGAGGGGACCGCTTGAGGCGGGGACATCCAGAAACCAGGACAAGCTCAGAAAGCTGCCGTGAGCGGGAGTAGGACCCAAGGAAGGGGGCCGGGAAGATGGGCCAAGAGGTCCACAGAGCTCTGCTCGTATGAAGAGCAGAACCTTCGCTTTCCAGGAAAGGCAGAGCCCAGTGGGGTGCAGAGTGGAGGAGTGGGGTCCTCCGGGGTCATCAGGCCAATCAACAGGGCCCCTGGGTCATGCTATCCGTCGGATGAGTGACGTGCGGATGCCCCATGGGCTCAGGCCGCCTCTTGCCAAGCCTGGCTGGCCTTCACTAACCACCGCTTCCCCCACCTTGCTTTGCTTTCCTTCCAGAACTTTCCGTCCTCTGTGAAGAAGGGAGCAGGTCTGCAGGAGTGAGGCCGGCTCCATGTATCCGGAATCCACCACAGGCTCCCCGGCTCGGCTCTCCCTGCGGCAAACGGGCTCCCCCGGGATGATCTACAGGTAACCCCGCCCCGTCCACCAGGCCACTGCCCCCACCCCGGGAGCCAGAAAGACCCAGCAGGCTGTGCAGGACCATGGGGCTGTGCCCTGCACAGCCACAAGCGTTCACACAAGGGAGAAAGGGAAGCTTTTGAGAGCCGAGGTGGGAAGGGAAAAAGTACGATTTCCTGGGTGGATTCCAGCCGGCAAAGACTCTTACCTGGTTCCACACTTCCAATATCTCGTTGGTGGGTGCACAGGGCACGACTATGCACGAGGGCCCTTCCGGCTTCCGGGTCTTGCACTTCACATGCATCAGTCACATGACTCTTGATCCCCATTTCCCCAGTGCCCTGAACAGGGCTCGTGACCTCTCAGCCCTGTGGGGAGCCGCATCTGCCCGTTTCCCAACAGCCAGGCACAGCTGGCTGCTCCTGGGGGACCCCAACCTCCTCCCCATGGGAGCCACTTCCAAGCCCAGCTCTGGACGTCCATGCCCAGCAGCAGCCTTGCGGCAAACCCAGCCTGCAGAGGGCACTAGAAACCTGCCGATCACCCAGCAATCTAGATCATTCCTAGATCAGAGGCGACCTTGACTGTGGGACCCCAGGAAAAGGGACGTCTGTCCTAAAAAAGGGGTCGGAGTCACCACCTGTCACACCGGGTACAGCTGGTGGCACATCTGTGCTGGAGAGCTCAGCCATTGTTCTAGAGCGTGTTAAGATGATACTGTGGCAAGACCCTGCCAGACCGTACCCAGAAGCTCCCATGCAAAATACTATGGCCAGGCCAGGACCAGGTGTCTGGACCTCTGCTTCCGTGGCCACTGGGTGGCACTGCTGCAGAGCCCTGGTGCTCTGCCCGCATCCTAGGGACCTGAGTTGTGGGGGTTGGGGCTCAGGGGCCGCAGAGCCAGCGACGACTTCCAAGCTGCCTCCTGCCCAAAGTTAATGCCCACTGTGGACTCTCTCTCTTTTCTTTCCTCCATTGCTGTCCGAAGTACTCGGTATGGGAGTCCCAAAAGACAGCTCCAGTTTTACAGGTAATGAGTCCTTCATCCTCCCTCCACCCCCGCAAACAGAACGGCAGGGGACTGGGTGGGAGGAGCATGTCAGTCGGGTCGGGTCGGGGAACTGGCATCCCCAGGTAGCACCCAGGCTCTGTCTCTCTCGGCACCTCTTCCGGAGCACTGTGTCTTGAGCTGGGGAGAATATGTGGTCACGGTGATCAAACGTGCTGGCCGACTTGAACACTGCTGTGATCGGGACACGTGGCCTTCTGAAGGCTACTTAGCTCCCAGCCCCATGTACCCGTGGAACCTCGAGCATGTAGCCGTGGGTGGGACGCGTTCCTGAGGCCACGGATTTGTGCTTCCTTTGTTACCATGGCAAAGGCCCCGTGGCAAGCCGTCTGTTCTCTTGTCTGTGGATTTGGGCCGATCTGGTTGGTGGGAGGCTGATAAGCTCACGATAGGGGTTCATGGCACCCCTGAGACCCAGATCAGGGTCAGGGTGGAAGCAGGTCATCCTTCTGTTGCATTCCTCGATTGGCAAGATAGAAGTAGGTGTTTGCTGCTGCTGGGTGGCCAGGCCCAATGGGCCGCAGCATCTAGAGCCCTGGGCACATGTCCAGCAAGAGCTGTCAAGCCCGACCATCCTCCTTCTGGTCCTGCTGTCCTCCTGTGAAGCAGGGCATCCTACCTGGACACCCTCTGGATCCAGGAAGTAAACTGTCGGGGTCATACACGCCGCCCCCCCCCCGGACTATGCAAGCAAGCAGCAGCCCTTGGTGGCAGGTCCACATGCGAGCTGCCACGTCGTGGCGCTGGGCCTGGGAATAGAAGACCTGCACCCTTGCGAGAAGCAGCACTGAAAGCATTTGTGGCTGGCGTCTCTGGCAGGGCACTGACAGACCTGCACTGTGTTTCCATGGAACCTGTTCTTCCCCTCGGCCTTGCACCTGAGTGTGACCATGGCCTGGGCATGCAAGCTAATTTGTCCAGCTGCTGTGGTGCTTCCAGTGTGGCCCTGTTCCCCTAGGTAAACAGCTGATCCCAATTTGCTGGCATTTTGGTTCAATAAGATTTTCACCAAAATAGTGAAATCTGAAGCTGAGCTTGCAAAGGTGCACAAATCTATCGTAATGACTGTGTGGCATTCGTCCCAGAGGATGTGACCTGTGATGCCGAAACTTGCCCCTGAATTGCAAGGCCTGGGCCGCTTCTGTCCGTAAAAGAAGCAGTTTGCCTGGCCGGGCAGAAAAAGCCCAGGTGCCCACCTGCAGCTCAGAGGGAACCCTGGCAGGGCCGAGTGCGTCAGGGTGTGTTAGTCATCTCCCACACCACTTGCTGCCCTTGGAAGCTCGGAGGCCCAGGTGCGTCCTGTTGTCCATTCCTGGGGAGCACGGTATCCCCGGGCCTTCCTGTCTTAAAGCCAACTCCAAAGGCCTCCATCTTGGCCTCTCAGCAACACCATCCACTGTCCACAGCCTCTGGTCATCCTCTCCCTGGGTCCCTGTGACACTTGAGTGGGGCCTCTGACAATGATGACTGTCAGGGCTGAGACCTTTGTTTCACAAACTGGGTGCTGCTCCCAACTGGGCACCTCCATCATGTGGAATCAAGGAGCTGCTTAGGCTATGTGAGGTGTCCTCTGCCCTTCAGAGGTGAGCATACTGCCCTTGAGCAGCTCCCAGACGAGGACGGCAGTAAGACCCTGTACCAGTCAGCTCAGTACAAAGTGCCGCAAGACAAGCAGCCCCAAGGCACAGTGACTATTAGTGTTTCTTTCTTGCTTGTGTGTCTGAAGTCTGACTCAAATCAGCTCCTCTGGGATGGGCTGGACTAGATCTGTCTCCAAACTGTAGGGAGGCCTTGGCGGTCTCTGTTTTGCCATCATTCTTGACCAAAAGAGAAGCAGAAATCTGCTGTGTCTCCAAGGGCCAACGGTTGGAGCCAGAACTTTGTCATTTCTGCTTCCATTCTTTTAGCCAAAGCAAGAATTGTGACTATGCTCAGAGCCAAAGGAAAGAAAGATCAGTCCCTCCTGGAACAGGGGGAGGAAGTGAAGTCATCAGCGCTCACCAACACAGCTGGTGAAGTCTTGGGGACAGTCACACAGTCGTGCATCCACCCCAGAACTGTACCCCAGTGCCAGTCATGTCTGGAAGGCAGAACAGGTCACAGAGGAAGCCCCCAGCCCAGTCAGTGTCATTACAGTTCATAATTGGGGAGCACGGTGTGGGGACTGTGAGCTGCCCTCTGAGGCAGAGCAGGACCACAGAGGTGACAGCCACCACGTGGAGAGGTGCACAGAGAGCAAGTGTTGATGTCCATGCAAACTGGGCCACCAGGGACGTGACAGAGGACAGCGAGAGGCCGGACTGCGGAGGTGCATCTGGGTCCTTGTGGCTGATGGCAGGTGAGCAGGAAGCCAGAGAGCACAGCTTGGTCAGGCTCATGCCAGGGTCCCAGGAACATGGCACAGTGACTTCTGGCCAGCCCTCACTGCCCCTTAGAGGCCCACAATCCCAACACCACCTCCCTGGGGACCAAGCCTTCCACACAAGGCCCTGGGGACGCACACACACTCTGTCCAGGTGTAGTGATGAACATGGCCTTTGGGGGAAAACCACCCCAGTGCACTTCCTGAGCCTCCCAGTACCCACCCACCACCGGGCACCTCGGATTCCAGGTTCTCTCCACTCTGTTCACCTTCTCCACCCCATCTGGGGCACCAGTTTCCTGTCTTGTCACCCCCATGGTGGCAGAGAGAAGTCAGCCTCCATCTGGACTCCACTGGGCATGGGTGTGGCCTCTTTAGCTGGAAGAAGTCAAGCTGGGACTTCGTGGTACATAGCACCCCTGGGGTGCAAAGTCAGGACCTTGGAGCCAGGACTGAGCTCAGCCTCACTGGAGCAGCCTTGAAGCTTTCCCCAAACCCCAGCTCAGGACCCATGTGACAGGAGAGGCTGCCGAGGTCCTGCCTGGAGATGGTGGCCGTGTGATGTCCAAGGAGCAGATTTCCAGAACCTTCCAGCCACGTGTACTTCCTGGCAGCACAGGATATACCAATGAGGGGCCCAGCAACCTCACGTGCTGGGGGACCCCTCAGCAGACCCCTGCTGCTTTGCTGTGGATGGCAGTCACTTGCTTTGGGGACCCCTGCCAGCCCACCACAGGCACGGATTGGAATGGAGTAAACTCTGTCCCACACACTCGGATAACGAATAGCACAGCTGAACTCTTTCTACCTGTGGCTGAGAGGAGTGCACCCCCACACCCTCTGGCTGCACCCCTACCCGGCCTGCCAGCAGTTGGCAGTGCCAGGCTGCACAGCGGAACTTGCTGCCCGAGCTTTCAGGGGAAGCGGAGCTTGTGAATAATTCAGCCTCTCGCTTAGACGAAAACGCCCTAATAGAGCTAATGGACTCGCCGCCTCCAGAGTGGACCCTTGTGGGACTCGGCTCGCTCACCGATTGCCTCTGACGTTCTGCAGCGACACTCCCAACGACACGGTCACTGCCGCCGCCGCCACCACAGCCTCACATCCCTAATAACCAGCAGCCACCCCCAGAGGCAGGTGAGTCGTCCCTTCAGCCCCAGGACTGGACACGGTGGCCACCTTCTTAGGGGGAGCTGCTGCCCAGGGGCCAGGGGCTGGCATCCTCGGAACTCAAATAGCACCTGGGAGGGTGCTATTTTGGGTCACTTCGGGCCGATCTGAAACGAAACATTTTTCATAGCGTACAACTTCAGAGATGAGCTGCCCAGGGTAGCCCTGGAGGGGAGGGTCCTGGCATGTGGCCCTCGGGGGCTGTGAGCCCTTGCGTCCGGCAGCACCTGCATCCCTGGGGTTCCTCGCTTGCACCTGCTTGCTGCTGCCCCTTCCTGTCTGCTGAAACACTGGGTGCACCCTGAAATAGGCATTTTCGAACCCGCCCGGGGGAGTTTGGTGCCAGCTATAGGGTCCCTCTAGGCAGCCTGGTGCTGTTTGTCGCACCTCGCCTTGCTGACCACTCTGGTTTCTGCCCTGAGGGTGGGGGTCTGTGTGTGTCCTGGGTAGCTGCACCCCAATGGTACCTGCTTCCCTGCATCTCCACTCTGGAGCGCCAGGGCCAGCGTCACTGTCTGGCACTGCAGGCTCCTTCTCAGTGTCCCCGTTATCCTTTGGGGGCTGTCGGTAAACAGATCCCGGTTCAGAGGTTCCAGGTGGGAGCCAGGCCGGGAGGGCAGCGGTTCCTTCTGGCTAAATGAGGTTAGCAGCAGCGGCGCCCCATCTCCGCAGGCTGCGGTGTAACTTCACGTGAATTCCCCCGAGCCCCCCAGCTGACGAGAATAGATTTGCTGAAGGCAGGGCCGGAGCAGGCAGGCAAGAGCCACAGCCAGGAGCCCTGGCTCGGGCAGTGGCAGGGACGGCTTGTATCGGAGGCCCCAGGGCTGTGTACTCCCCGACACACTGGAGCTTGGACTTGGGAACTTAGCACTGAGCTACATCCCCGGCCTTCTTTCTGTTTTACGGTGGGACGAGGTCTTGCTAAGTCACTGAGTTGGCCAGGCTACGTTTGAAGTTTCAACTGTCCGCCTCCATCTCACTGCACTTTTAAACTCCGAAGGTAGCGGGCTCGGGGCCGGGGGTTTAGCTCAGCACCACAAGCACCTGCCTGGCAAGTCTGAGGTCACCAGTTTGATCCCTGGTACCAAAAAATAAGGAGATAGAGGGCTCAAGCCTAGAACCCCAACAGTTGGCTTCCCCCACACTCATACTTCCTGGCCATGTCCAACCTGGGGTCTTGTGTCCAGGGACTGTGCTAATCATCCCCTATTCCCAATGAGAGGGATTCCAGGGGACAGGGACTGTGTCCTCCACACCCGCACAGTCCCTACAGCTCTAGTGACTGCCAGGGCCCCTGGGCCGTCTGCAGGTGCCTGTCCTCCTCCTCCTCTCTCTCTCTCTCTCTCTCTCTCTCTCTCTCTCTCTCTCTCTCACACACACACACACACACACACACACACACACCCTCCCCAGAGGCCTGCCCCCACAGGCCCCTCCCACCTGGACCGCTCCCGGGCCCAGATCTCTGCTTCTCTTCCACCACTGCCACGGGTCACCGTGCCCACTCTTTACCCTGCTCACAAGTCCCTGATGCCACACTCCAGCAAGAGGCTGTGGGTCCCCCCGTGTCACAGTGTCCCTACCTCAGCCCACTCCCAGGGCCACAAAATGCAGGCAGATCATAAGCAGAGAGACCCTGGACCCCATAGCATAGGACAGGCACCACTGTGAGCTGGCCAAGGAGGTGGCCCTTCCTTCCGCCCCGTCTCCCAGTTCACCCACTGTGCAGGTTCTCCAGGGAAGAGGTGATCGTTAGCATCTCTTTGATCCTGCAAGCCAGTGCTGCCCGGTGTCTGCCTGGTGTCCCCCTCTGTCGGACTGGGGCTGTAGTCCCCTCGCCATGTGTGGTGGCTGGTACCACAGCCCACACCCTGGTGCAGGCCCCCCACCCGGTGCCATGTGCTCCTGGCTGCCCCCCAGCTCTGCAGGCGCCTCTCTTGTGGTTCCACGGGGCTTGGGAGACTGAGACCTGGAACAAATGCAGGATCTCCTGGGTGACACTGCGTAGGTGGCAGCCAGGGGCGCCCCATCCTGGGCCCAGGAACCCCGCCCTGCTGTGTTGCTTCCCAGGGCCTTGGCTGTGTTTCCAGGGCACAGCCAGGCCGCGCTCGCTTGGAGCGGCTAATGTCTTGAAAGCTAATGACTATCGATCGCTGGCTGGCCGTGCTGGCTGGGACAGTGCTCGTCTGAGAGTGGCCTGCCTTTCGGGAAGAGCTCAGGCTGCAGCCTGCCTCAAGGAAGGGAGCTGGCTGCCAGCCACACGGCCACCTGGGAAGGAGCTGCTGGGTGCCACCCTGCATGCACAGGACGGTGAGGAGCTAGCCCTGCTACCTGTGGGCTTGTGGCCCCAGATCCTACCTCGAACCTCACCCTGAGGCCAGGTCCCTCTGCTACCTCCCCACTGACTCCCCAGAAGGTGAGGCAGCTGTGCCCACATTAGCACCCAGAGTCCTGCACAGCCCCACCTGGCATGTGGCCCTCGGGGGCTGTGAGCCCTGGGGTGGGAGCCACACAGCTCCAGGCAGACAGACAGTGGCCTACACAGAGCTATTGGCCCTGGGCTGGAGCTAGCACAGTCCTAGCTGACGGCTATCGGGGCACGGCCAGGAAATGGCCATTGCAGCCCTAGCTGGCCTTCTGTGTCCCCTCTAAGGGTACTCTGGGCACTGCTGGGTGTGCAAGAGCAGACAAAAAGGTCACTGCCCTGTGACCAAGCGTCCCGAGGGAGCAAGTGTAATAATCTGGACGTTAATGGATGACAGGTGGCACCACAGGAAGGGGGCCCAATGGAAGTGCAGGTGCCGGGCCTAGCCCCACAGCAGCCTGTCCTGGGGGCCAGATCTGAGGCCTGTGCGGAGCGGCTCCCCGCAGAGTCCATGCACATACCCCAGTCTCTCCAGCTGCTCTCGGGGCTCCTTCTCCTCCCACCTCGGCGGCAGGTCAGTCAGCGTTTCCGGCACCTGCTCAGAGCCAGGCCCGAGCTGTGGGAGCAGAACACAGGTGCCAGTCCCTGCAAGCAAAAGAGACACCTGGGTGGGCACTCGCAGGAAGCCTCCATGAAAGGGGCAGAGCAGGGTTCTAGAGGGGCCCCTGGCAGGTGAAGCGGCAGTCAGACAGTTAGGGGTCACCCAGGGTGCTCACCCCCTGAAAAGGACCCAGCACCAATCTCATCTCAGACTTCTGCCTTGGAGAAGCGGGGCAGGCAGACCCCACGCAGCTGAGCCCAGGAGGATGCCAGCCCAGGGCCTCCTGGTCCCCACACCCAGGACCCATGCAGAACCTCTGCAGCCACCCCAGCTCCCAGGCAGCCCTCCCAGCTGTTCCCAGGATAAACTTCCTCCCTCTGAAGCAGAACTGGGGGCCCTGCCGGTCCCATCCCACCTCTCAGGGCCTTGCTCCAGGACCCCACCCTGCAGCTGGCCCAGCTGACATGGGGACACCCTCTGTACCTTCAGGTGTCCGTACCAGGGCCACCATGCAACATCCAGACAGAGACAGGGGCTTTTCCCCGGTGGGTTGGGGAGCCTAAGGCACAGTCCGCTGCCCTGCTCAGGGGTCCTTGCCGCCGAGTCACAGATGCGGCCACCATGCCTCATTGATCCGCTCCCTGTTTCATGCGTGGATTAACACCAACAGCCACTCTCCGCACATGCGCTCTCTCACTCTGCCTATTTTCCCCCCTCCCCCATCTTCTGGGGCTCACTGCATGATGGTCCATGTGGGGACACCCCGTTCTGGGTGGCTGCACACTTCCGCTCCGTGCATGGACTGCCGTTTGAGCCGTGCCCCGCGCCCCAGGGACATCTATGCTGGTTTTAGTTTCAGCTGCTGTATTCATTGCTTGTTGACTGTACAGCAATGGTTCTGAACAGGTGAACTCTGAAATCACCCCATGCCAGCCACACTTGTTACCCCAGGGTATCCCCATAGCCCACCTCTGAGTCCTGCTTGGGGTTTCTACTGGAGAATTCCACGGGCTTTGGGGCTCTTCACTGGGCTAAGGTTGGGGTGCCCCCAACAGCCGAGAGTACTGCCTGAGTAGCGTTTCGCCCCAAAAGCTCCAAACACACGGGGCACTGGGGGCAGCCCTTGGTGTGCAGGGGCAAGGTGCCAGCCTGGCAGGATCACCTGAGAGCTTGCTTCCGCAGCACATGTGCCTGGTGCTGCCTCCTGGAGAGCCATTTAACCTAGGAGCCTTTTCAAAAGAGTGCCGTCACACAGCACCTCTGTCCTGGGGGCAGCAGCCCTGGTCCTCAGCCTCTGGCTTCTGTTTCGAGCTTAAGCTCTGCATGCTCCCTGTGCTCTATTTGTCCCAGAACTTCTGGGGTACAGCACAATCCTGCCTGCAATGCCGCTTGGCCTGTGCTTGTCTCAGGGACTCGGGTGAAGGGGGATTGGGCTACCAGCCTCTTTAAGGGCAGAGATTCTCGTGCCAAAGGGTATTTCCACCCTGAGGCCACTCCACCCCCAGACACCAGCCCCTCTGGGTGGCAGCTCTCCTGGGAGGTTGTTTCACTGGACCCGCAGGCCAGCCTGAGACTCGAGGGCCACTGATGCTCTCTAATCCACCACCACTCAGCACTTCCCGTCTGGACAGCAACAGCTCGCAGGCCGGCCGGCACCATGTTGTCCATGACATACAGCGAGAGCCTGCGGAGCGTGAGCAGCAGGTGCCACTCGGACTGGGCCCTGCACCCCGTCCGCCAGACGGACACCCTGGAGCTGCAGCGGCTGCGGGAGGTGCGGGCGGCTGCCCAGGCCAGGAACATGGAGAGCTTCCTCCGCATGCACGGCCTCTCCCTGGACAGCTGCACCGCCCAGCGCACAGGCATGAAGTATCGGTAAGGGCCGGGCGTGGGGAGAGGGCAGGCGGTCACCCCGCACGCAGAAGCCCTGCCACGGGGTGCTGCCGAGCACAGGGTGCAGCCTGCAGAACACTGCTCACAGTGTGTTGTGCAAGGGTGAAGCTTGAAGTCTGCTGCAGTAGAACACACGATGGCATCCGTCCCCTTCTGTCCAACCGACTTAGCCCATCATCCTGGCCACTTTCAGAACAGCTCTGGAAGTCCTCTCTCACGAGTGTCTTCAGTTTCGCCATCACAGCTGCCCCCACGTCTTGAATCATTTCAAAACATCGGCCTGCCGTGGTCTCTTTGACTTTGGGGGAACGAGCCAGAATCACATGATGCCAGAATCCGTGAATGAAGTGGGTGAGGTCACAGCGCCGTGCTTCTAGCAGCCTGCCCCCGACACAGGCTGGGATGGCATTCGGCAGTGGAAGCAACCACTGCGTTTTTGGTCACAACTCTCAGAGACCTGATGGAGGACTTCCAGAGCTGCTTCAGACAGCGGCGAGAAGGATGGGAGAAGGGCATTTGAAGGAGAGGCAGGGTTCTGGGGGACATTAGCAGTATGCCCCTCGCTGTCATAATTTCCTAAATTTAAAATTCATACATTTTGATCTCCCATGTATTTTGGGGTAAATATTTTGAAAATCCCAGCCGCGTAAAAATGTATCAAGGAAAAGAACCCAAACCTGCCATTGTCCTAGCTTTCCAAAGACAGCAGTTAAGTGTTTGATGTTTTCAAGCTGGGCATGGTGGGACATGTCTGTAATCCCAGCACTCTGGAGGCTGAGGCAGGAGAATCATTGCAAGTTGGAGACCAGCCTGGGTTACAAAGTGAGCTCGAGGCCAGCCTGAACTGAAAAAAAAGGAAGGGGGTGTCTCTTGCAGCTTCACTGGAACAAATTGGTCCTTAGGCATTAACTGAATATTAATTAGTGAAGTCACCAAATCATCATCTCTAATAACAAATCCATTCTGGCATCAGGAACCCAGGTGGGATTCTGGGGTCGACGCCACCTTTTCCTCCTTTATGTCCTTGGATAGGGCTGTCTCTGAAGAAGATGGTTTCCAGCTGATATCTTGAATATCACTAGCACCAGACTGTAATCATGCAAAAGATACAAATTACATGTCCGGCTTGTCCAGGTCATGGGCATGAAGTCCAACTCTTTGAAATCTCAAGAAGACAATTTGGGTTCAGCACCAAGGACAGCGCTCCCGTCAGCCACCTCTCCCCTGACCCAAAGGCTCCAGGGTCAGCTGTTTATAAATCCTCTAGGTTACAAATATGCAGCTCTGCCTCATATGTCTTTGGGGACAAACCCATGTCAGAGCCAGTTGGCCAAAGGGGGCCACGCTTAGCCTGTCTTTGTAGGGTCACCAGATACAAATGGGAATTTTAGATAGACGGTGAACACTCTTTCAGCATAAACACAGCCCCCGTGGTATCGGGGGGAGGACAGGTACACTACGAAGTTATTCATTGCTTATGTGAAGCTCAACTTTAACCAGCACCCATGGTTTATTGAGCAACCTGAAGCTGAGGCTTCCCTCGGACAGCACCCCAGGGGTTCACCAGCTGCCCCTCGAGGAGTCACTGGACTCTGGCCCCGTGCCTCTGGGTGGTCTCTCCAGTGGAAAGTGTCTTTTGTCCTTCAACTCATTGTTTGAACATGCAAGAAACAAAACACTTCTTGCATAAGTCCATTAGATGGCAGAATTCTTAAGGTTTTGCATCCTAAATCCAGCTGCAAGAAAGAATGTTCATCCAGTGTGACCACAGTGGACTCTCATTTCTGATGGAAATTTCTCAAGAGGGCAGCTGTGCACTGTTTCATTGCGTTCCAACAAGCCAGCGACACCATGCCTCCTCCCAGCAAATGTTCCTGGAGAGGCCACTTGGCCCCAAGGCTTAGGCTCGACCCCAGAGATGCTGCCTGAATACAGCCACCAAGGTCCCACCCTGGTGGCCCCTACATTGTGGTGCGGGGGAGACAGAGAGAAAGCAAGCACCCCCAAAAACGCATTTGAGGAGCATCACCTGTCCCAAGGCACGAAGCAGGATCATGTGATAGGAGAGGTCGGGTGACAGGATGATGGGGAGGGGGGGAAGAGGTGACATAAGAACTGAGGTGCTGGCCAGGCAGTGAGAGGCTGTGGGCAGACATGGGGTCACTCTTGCTGGAGGAGACGAGAGAGAGCCCAAGTGGCTGAGCAGGCACAGGGGACAGAGTGTGTCCGTTGATGAGCGGGGAGGGGCAGACTGTAGCTTCCAGACTCTGCAGGGAAGGCTGTGGCTCCCTGTGGTGTGGGTAGGACTTGCGATGGCAGGGGTGGTGGCTCAGGTCTCATCCCTCAAAATGTTAATGCACCTCGAATGTTGGATACATTGTTAACGGAAACAGTCTTTGCAGATGTAATGAGACAGGACAAGGTCACGTTGCATTAGGGTAGCAACTAAATCCTCTGCCTGACATCCAGGCCGTGACAAGGACTATAATGATAGTACTCAGAGGTAGACCTGCCCAATACCGGCCGTGGGTTCAATTCCCAGTGCTAGAGGAAGCGGATGAAGGGGGAGAGGTGGGGAGGGGAGGAAGAAAGAAAGGAACTACCCAGAGTGTGGCACTGCCTGACCACCGCCTCGCTGCCAGCGCTGACCGCCTCCCCTCTGCTCTGCACGGTCATCTAGTCCAGCCTGCCCGCCCGGATCCTTCCCTCCAAATCTCCACCCTCGGTCTGTACTTCCTGCTCCCTCTGCCTGGCAGGGGCTCCCCGGATTTCCTCCTTCCCATCATTTGTACTGTGGCTTGGCCTGCACAGAGACCTGAGCACGCCATCAGAACAAGCTCCTACCAGGCATCCTCAGACCCCTCCCTGCCCCATGCTGTCCTCTCCCTGCTCCTCACGAGCGCCCCGTGCATCCCAAGCCACTCCAGGTAGTCGGGATGGTGCGGGCGGCCTTGGTCCTCATCCGCCCCCCGACTCTACCTCTCCTTCCCACTGCTCCCCTAGAGGGGCAGGGGGAGCCAGAAGCCACCTGCTGGTATAGTGAGAGGGCCCAGGGTCCCTCAGGATTTGGGGTTCAAGCTCACATTCCCATCCCACCAGGGCACCGCTGAGGCCGGCCTCAGGCTGGGCTTAACCTCTCTGGTGAGGTTGTCCAGTGTCCCAGGGGGTATGTTGAGGCAAGACTGCAGTGAGGAGCCCACGGCTGAAGCACCCAGCAGGGTCTAGCCGGGAGCCATGGGGACCTCAGCGGCCCTCACCCTGTGGCCGGCGGCCAGGCACAGGGGAGCGGCTGGCCCTTTCTTGGTGTCATTTTGTGTTCGTCATCCCACGGTCATATAGTTCAAAGAAAAACTGGGTGCTTGTTTTCCCAATTGAAAGAACAATGTATTCTTTGATTAAAAAATAAGACGTTGGAAAACAGCCCCATTGGTGGTGTCACGGGTAATCCTGGCGCCTGGAAGCCCATGTAGGGAGGAGGACGGCACGTTTGAACCCAGCCAGGGCCACTGAGCCACGTAAGACCTTGCCTCAAATTTTTTTAAAAGGGGCTGGTTGTGGCCCAGTGTGAAGCCCTAGGTTTAATCTCCAGTACGGGGTGGGGGTGGGGGCATTGGAAGTGCCCCCCATGTCGCCCCTCTCCATGCCGGCTGGGAGCTCTGGGTGCCGAGCAGCCTCCTCTGGGGCTGGGTGTGTCTGCAGAGGCCCCTGTGTCCCCTCCCTGTGACTCACTGTCTCCTGCTTATTGGACAGTCTGCTCTGCCTTGTCCGAATGAGCGACCTTGAGCCATTGCTGACCCGGGACCCTCACTAAGGCACAATGGGCTCCCAGTGCCCAGCGCTGTTGACATTTGGCTGGATAATTTCTTCTGCGGGAAAATTATTCGTGTGTTCTCCTCCTCCCAATGGTGGCTGCCGCCTAGGAAAGGGCCCGAGCCGAGCTCACCTGCTGGGGGGCCTGGCCAGGAGCAGCTGCACCTCGTGTTTTATTCTGATTTCCACTGAAGAGGGGAGCTCACTGGTGCCGAGGGGGCTTCCAGCGTCCCTAAAATGTCTCCCCTGGGTTCTCCGAGAACCACGGATACAACAGCAAATGCCATTCCCCCAGAAACGCGCACTCCCCCGCAGTTTCCGTGTCCCTCTGTGTGGTCAGGGGTGTCGCCGAGTCTTCCATTGGCCCCTTGGTCCACTGGTCCAGTGTTACAGAAAGGCCTCTGGGTGCCTGAGTGTGGGAGACACCAAGGTGCCACAGCCAGTGACTCCCAGCCTCTGGGCTCCCCTGGGCGCAGCGGGGTAGAGAAGGGGGGTGACTTGTGCATGAGCCGGTGCGGAAGGAGACTGGGAGGCAGAGGGTGAGATCCAGTGGCTCTGGCGGGAGAGGCTGGGCAAGGGTTGGCTTCACTGCAATGTGATTCTCGCCACACAGAGCTCTGCCTTAAAGTGGACGGTTCAACAGTGCTCCAGCCAAGGGACATTTTCATCACCCGTCCCCTTTATTGATCACGTTACACCCTCCCCGCCCCGGGAGACATACACCTGCTTCCCGCCCCTCAGGGTTTATCTGGCCTTAGTGCTCTGTGCAAATGAAATTGTGTGACATGGTCTTTCATGGGGCGCGGTTGCCAGGTTTGTCTACATCCTTGGGTGTGTTAGGGCTGGAACCTTTGGAGGGTTCGGCCATGTTCCGTTGTGTGCGTGGACCACGTGTTGTTTATCTGTTGCCAGCTGATGGGCGTTTGAGCTGTCCCCACTTTGGGGCTGTGAGAATAACACTGCTGTGGACATTGGTGTTCAGGGTTGGCGGGGGCTCATGCTTGAGCTTCCCTGGGTCGGTGTCTGGGCGTGGGATCGTTGGATATGCAATGGGTGGATGACATTTTACACGTGAGGACTCTGACACTTCTGATGTCCCTGAATCCAGCCTGCTTACCGTACGTCCTGTAATTACGGGTGACCCTCAAACCACAAGGAGGCCCCAGCCCTTGTGAGACCCCCAGGTTAGCAGCACACAGAGGGGTGTGCATGGAAATGGGAGGTGGGGCCTGGAAGAGACCAAAGGCAGAATCTGGCCACACATGGTCCTTTGATAGGTCTGCGACACAGGAAAGGCAGGGCCTTGCAGTCCTGGGGTCCTGGGCTCACCTGCAGGACAGGCTGAGCTGCGTGGGGATTGGTGCTGGTCCCCAGAAGCCCCCGAACACACACTGGCCTCCTCAGGTTGCACAGTGACCTTCCAGGGCAGCCTGGGCCAAAGCTGGTGTTTGTCCCCCCAGCGCTCTGTGGCCAGGTCCCACCCCAAATGCTGGCTCCTCCTGGGGCCATATCAGTGATGCTCTGGGATGCTCTGGGAGCCATTCATGCTGCCCAGGGAGCAGGAGCCCCACTCTGAGCCCCATCAGACAACCATGCCTTTGTGCTGTGGGATTGTTAGAATGCATATTTATGGGCTGTTTGTTGTTTTGTTTTGTTTTGTTTGGAGATGAGGGAGAGGGGGTTGAGACAGGGTCTCACTGTGTAGTCCAGACTGGCCTCAAACTTGCGGGGATCCTTCTGCCTCAGCCTCCCAGTGATGGGATCCCAGACTGCCGCCATGCCCAGCTTTGTGGTTCATGTTATTCCAGACTGCTCAACCCAGGACTAACTCCAGTCTGCCCTGGGGCACACACGGCTTTGTGATCTGCGTTTTGCAGGGGAGTAGTTAAAAGCAGAGGCTGCCAGGCTGGTACACAAGGAGACTCAGACCCGAGCAGGAGTCAAAAGGCAGGGCATCATGGTGGCTCCTTTCCTGGGTCCCATTGGGAGCAGAGGGATCCAGTAGGTGCAGTGCCATGCCCCTGGCTTTCTTAGTGCAGACCCAGAGAAAGCCAGCCTCTTGCTGCGGTCACTAAGCCCTGTCCTGTGCTCTGTCTCAGCCCCCGCTGGCAGGGCTGGAGGGACCTGGAGTCAGATGCAGCCGGAGCCCACCCAGCAGCCCCCCTGTTGTTCACTCACCCATACACACATGCATTCATCCTGCGTTCAGCAGGACTCTCAGATCCCGCTAGGAGTCCTCCTCCAAGGGGGGGAGCTGCTCTGTCCTTTTGTCCCTTGGACTCCTGGGTTTCTGTCCTGGGCTGTCCCTGTCACTGTCATCAAGCCAGGGTGGGCTTCTCTCCATGGCCTCCGGGCTTGGCTTCTCCCCATGCCAGGCAGAGCAGGGCTCTTGCTCCCAGGGGAGGCTCTGCCCGCTCCGGCCTCGGGGGCCAGCGGGGCAGGCGGCTCTGCATCCTGCGTCATTAATAATGAATCTCCATCGGCTGCCTGTGCCGCTGGCCACCTCCCCGCCTCGGCAGGAGCCCGTGTGAGAGGCTCTCGGGAAGCTAGAGAGCAGCTGCTCCCTGCGACCTCTGGCCAGGAGCAGCAGCTACTTCAGGCCCCCCAGGCCCAGGCCGCCTCCCTGCTCTAGCTCGGGCTCAGGAAGGAAGCGCCCAGAGCGGCCTCCTCCTCCTGCCGAGGACCGTGGTTGCTCACCAGCTTGGAGGTGCTCCCAGCCTTGTCCTGCCCAGCACTTCTGAAGGCTGTGGGGGACTTTGCAGCCAGAGCCAGGGCTGAGTGGGGACAGAGAAGGCCCGGCTGAGAAGGACAATGGGAAGTGACCCCTGGCCCCCATCCTGGACTCCTCCTGGATGAGGTCTTCTCTGTCTGCGTCTGGAAATTTGATGCTCTGCGCTGGGCAGGAGACTGCATGGGCGTTTTCTCCATCATCGTCTTCAGAAACCCTTGCTCCTGAGAGGACACCTGGCTGCCTCTTCGTGCCTCCTGAGTAGCTGAGACATGCAGGTCTCCTTCGCATGCTCAGAACACAGCCTCAAGGCCCGGGGCCCCGAGGAGCGACTCAACCGGCCAGCGGCCAGCAGCCCCAGCCCGGGCACCCGTGGCCGCTTCCGCACAGTGGCCATGGTGGCCCGGAGTCTGGGGCAGCTCTCGGTGCAGAGCGCCCCGGGCACCAGCAATACCAGCACGCAGCAGGCCGGGATGAAATATAGGTACGGGGTACCAGATGCGCAGGGCGGGGTGCCGGGAAGCGAGGAGCTCCCTCAGGCTGCTGGCCATGGCTGAGCCCTCAGTGGACCTAAGAAGCAGAGCACGGACTCCTGAGAGCCCCAGTCTCTTTGCAGCTGTGGGGGGAGCCGTGTGAATCACCCCTATTCCTTCCCCTGCTTTTGTTTCTTTTGGGGGAACCTTCGTTTATGGCAGCCAGGGCCCCCCCCATGTTAAACTCCGCACTGCCTGCTCTTTCTGGGGATCCCACCCGCCGGCCGCAAGCCCCAGATGCCCCGTGGGTAGCATCTGGTCTCGGCAGAGGCCTCAGTAACACTCCTGAGTGCCAGGGGTGGGAGCGGGCAGCTGACCCATGCAGCAGAAGTGACTGCCCCTCCCTAGCAGACCCAAGTTCCTCCAGCAAGGAGTCTTGCTCAAGTGGGCACAGGGTAGCCAGGCAGTGCCCTGAGTTTTCCTGCAATGGTCTCCAGGCTGTCTGGTTTCTGTCCCCGCTCCCGGTCCTGTGACTGGTGTGTGGAGAGGGTCTGAGCGTCTGGGGCAGGGTCTGCCTGCCCTGCCTGTGTCCCCGAGCTGCCCCCTGGCCTTGTTCATGTGCTCCGGGGATGGGAGAAGGGTCCTGGCTTGGCAGGAAGGGGTCTGGGGTAGGGCAAGGACAGCCGCTGGTCTCTGGCCTCCTCGCCCCATGGGAGATCCTGACCGCTGGGTCTTCTTGCCCTGAGGAGATGCTCCAGGGAGCAAGGGGTCTCTGCTACTTGAGGCTGCACAGATGCAAAAGAAGTGGGGGACTCTGGGCCCTGGGATATCGGAACAGTTGAGGTACAGATGGTCCTGCTCATGTCAGAGGAGGGCAGTCAGGGTTTGTAGATGATGTTGGTGCCAACTTCGGAAGCCCCGGAGATTCCCCAAGAGTGGAGGTGGGCAGCTCCTGCCTCCCCAGAACCAACACGGGAAGATGAGCAAGTGGAAAGGGACCCTGTCCCCACGCCTGGCACCCCTCAGGTGACTGCAGGTTGAACTGGGGTCCTGCGTCTGCACACATCACTACTGTCCCCAGTAAGGGGAGGCTTGGTGCTCCTTGGCTGAAGGATTGAGTCCCGGTGCCCTAGGCCCAGTGGGGACAGCCCAGAGTGGACTTCCTAACCTAGAAGCACCGGGGTTTGTATCTGTTGGCAAGTGGGGTCAAAAATCGAATGTGTGCGTACTTTTCTGTGTCCGAATTCTGTGCCTGCTGCGCCTTTTGAGTCCATCCGAGGTCCATCAGAGGACCACGCCATGTGGCCCTATGTAAACAGAACATGTGACCTTACTGTGGTCCCTGCCATGGCTCCTTAGAGAGCGGGTCTCCAGGAGCCAGTGTGTGCAGGGTGACCATGTGTCCACATGTGCACATTTGGGTCCCTGCACGTGTAAGCACCTGCATGTCCCCATATGGGGGTGACCACTCTGCACGTACATGTGGGAGGCAGGGAGGGCACTGGAGGCTTCCCACTGTGGGGACCTGGGTTTGAGCCTGGGCCAGCTCTGCTCGGCAAGCTTGTTTTGGGGAGTTGGTGGAGCAGGGTGGCTGCGTCATCTCTAAATGGCCAAAACAGGAGTGGGAGCCCAAACCCAGACCCTTCAGCCCTGGCCAAGCCCTCTCTCTCCTGCCCCCAAGGGTGTCCCCTCATCTACCCCAGGCACAGCCAGGGTACAGTGGGACTGCAGTACCCAAGGGTGATCCTGACCCCAACACCCACACCCCCTCTCCTGGAAGCTTTGGAGAACCAGAGATGGCTGATTCTCAGTCCCACACTCTCCACAGGGCCCAAGAGTGCCCAGAGCAGGGACCAGGTCAGGGCAGCCCAGCCCAGGAGCAAGCTGAGTGGGCATCCTATCCCCAGGGCTGGCCCGGGCTGGGCTCCTCCTCCCCTTACACCAGCATCATCCCAGAATGACCTCCGCTGCAGCTGGATGCCAGACCTGACTTCTGGGAGCTTGGTATTTGCAGCAGAGCAGACCAGGAAATGGTCAGCGTCCCCCAGCATGTGTGTAGGCAGAGCTTGGGGGGAAGCACCTGCCGCCTCACTCCCCGGCCAGCACCGGGGCAGTGGCACCTTCCCTCCCACCACGATTTTGTCCTCTGTCCAGGTGGCTAAAATGAGCAGCCGAGAGCTCTATTTAAAAGGATCCGTAATCCCCTGGCACCTCCTAGCCCTGACTCTGCCCTCGGGGCTCAGGGGTGCGAGGTGTCCCCTAGTAGCACTGGCACTTTCCCGTGTGTGCGTCCTCCCTGGCCATTTCCCCGGGTCCTGGGAGAGACACAGATACACTAACGAGGAGCAACAGGATTCAGGTTTATCGGTACTGACCGAATAGCTTATCACTGTCCAGCTTCAGTTAGCGGAGAGAAATGCATCGGAAACGGTTCTCACGGCTGGAGTTTCGAGCGGCCCCATGGCTGCAGCTGCTGTCCGGCGCAGCCCGTGGCTGTGGCCTCCTCAGCCCCGCCAAGCTGTCACACCGATAACGCGCCCGGCCTGGGGCTCCCTGTCCCTTCCCATCCCTTCTGCCTGGGCTGACGGCGGATGGCAGAACTAATACGATCACTTCGTCGGGGAAGCCGGCGGGGACAGTCGGCGGCGTCTTGGAGTGCCCTAGTTTTGCTAAATTACTCCTGTGGGCAGTGGCGGAGAGAGGCCATCAAAGAACTGAGCCCCGGGGTCCCTGGCCAGGCACAGGGACTCAGAGCCCTCTCGGGAAAGCGGGTTCCTTTCGTGTCAGCCCGGAACTGACCAGAGGTCGGGGGCAGCAGCAGCGTTTGCCGCAGGTCCCCAAACGGCAGGGCGGTGGCGTCCACGCTTCTGCCCTCCCTTCACATCCTCGCCTGCCCGCTGCTGAAGCTGCTCCGCCCTTACTAGCAGTGGGCTCTGATGTTTTGGGGGCTTCTCTGGCTGACAGGCCTAACCCTGACCTCGCAACCCAGCCTGGCAGCACCTCGCTCTCCACTTTCTGTCACGCAGGTGGCTTTGCATGGTGAGGGCCACAGCTCCCTTTGGCTGCCAAGATCTGACCAGACTGGTGCACGGTGGGGCAAAGGGCTCTGCCAGTGTTTGCCAAAGGGGGCTCTGAGCCTGCAGCCAAGGGTACCGCTGATCCGAGTCTGCAGTCCTTTGGGTCAGTCATCAAACCTTCCAAGCAAACACTCACCTTTCCCTCCACGGCTACTTCCTCCTGGCCAGCACAGGGGAGGGGACACAGATTCCCGTAGGCCTGGCTCGTGCGGGACTTGCCAGTGACACGGTGGTGCCTTTCTCTCCACGTGCCAAGGGACTGTTGGACGAGTTCACGGTGTATAAGAGGAGGACGTTTCCCTCTCCATGTCTCTGTCCCTCTCTCTCCCCATCTCTCCCTCTCTCAGTTTTTCAGCTCTAGGGATTGAACTCAGAGCCTTCACTCTGAGCTACATCCCCAGCCTGTTTATCATTGTTGTTATTATTATTATTGTTTATCTTGCCTTTTTATTTATTATTTTGGGACTAAGTCACTAGGAGAAGGCTGGGTTGGTGCCTAAGAGCCACAGTTGGCTCCCGCCTGCACCGTCTGTCCCGGGCACCAGACAGACCACCAATCTTCAGCAGATGGCTGCCACCTCTGTGGCATTCTAAAGCCGCTCGTGACATCTTAGGCCCATGTGTGGGGCTCTGGCATGCACCCCGTCAGGCGGGGCCTCTGGGGGCCCAGCACAGGGCCCAGGCAGCACCTGGTGAGGGCTTCCACTGCCAGGTCTGCCCAGGGGTGAGACCTGGAGCAGCCTGTGGGCTCCAGTGTCCTTCCACGGCCATCAGCCTCAAGGAGGGATGGGGACAGGGCCCAGCCAGTGGCCCCCTCACCCGTCCTCGGAGGAGAGGCCTCTCTGATGGTGCTCTGTGCATTGTGGCCTCAAGACATGCAGTGACCATGGTGGGAGTGGGCAGGGCTGGCACCAACCATGGGGTAAGCCTGGCTGGTGGCACTGTGCCTGGGCACTAGAACTCAGGCTGTGTTTGTTTTCTAGGAACCTGGGCAAGTCCGGCCTGCGGGTCTCCTGTCTGGGCCTCGGTGAGTGTGGGGATCCTTGTGCAAAGGAAGGGGGCTGCAGCAGGGCTGGGGGGAGCTGCACCCAGAGAGCCCAGGACCAGAGGGACCCCGTTGCTATGTCAACCAGGAGCCAGCACAGGCAGGGAGGGGAACAGAGGAGCAGCCCCTGGCACACACAGCCCAACCCACACCAGGCAGCTCCTCCCACCTCAGCCTCCCCAACTACTGGGATGACAGGTATGCCCCCACAGGCACATTAAAGACTGGTCCTTCCATTTGGAGTCTTGCTCTGCAGGCCAGGGGTCCCCGAATACAGAGAACACACTCACCACAGGGCACCCTGGGGCCTGTGCTGCCGCCATCCCGGGCCCTGTGCCCCGCCGAAGCCTGGGGTCTGAGCACCCATGAGGCTGAGCTGGTCCCTGACAGGGGGGTCTAACCCAAGCTTTCCTGTCTCCTTCCAGGAACATGGGTGACCTTCGGAGGTCAGATCACCGACGAGGTAAGACAGGGCTCCCTCTACCCTGGGGCCAAGCAGGCCACGGCCAAGTCCCCTGCGTGACCCAGTGAGCAGGTGCCTGTGCTGTCCAGAGCAGCGGCCCGCAGGACGGCAGGAGGGGGAGAGGGGAAGAGGAGGCCACCCCAGTGCCGCCACCTAGTGGCTGGATGCCCTCCACGAGACCCCAGGAGCTCAGGGTACCCGCCGCCCCCACCATGGTTAACAGAGAACCCAGAGGGCACATGGGCCCCAAGTCACAAAACCAGCTACAGACGTGCACGTGAGTCTGTTGTGGTCTCTTCTCACGGAGCGTCCGCCGCCCCCCCACTGGCCGCTCTCTGAGCTCCTCGCCATGCACGTCCATGTCGGTGATGGCATGCATCAAAATGAAATGTGTCTGCGGGAGTTTGTCTGCACAGTCAGTCGGGACGAGGGGGCAGGAAGACAGCACCCGGGGCTGTGCTCCCAGCGGGGGTTCCCTTCAGGACAGCGTAGTGTGTTCAGGACCGAGGACGGGCATTCGCTCAGAAAGCCCCGGGCCTCTGCTCCCATGTGGGTGTCACCTCTGCCCAATTCCTGTCCCAAGGGCTGCGTTTAAAAATCACCATGTGCCTTGATTCAAGACCTTGTTAGCTGCTTGTGCCATTGTCAAAGAGAAAGCTGCTCCCAGCGAAATGTAAATACGCACAGTGGGGGAGTCTGTTCGTCTTTAAGTCTGGCCTGGCCAGGGCACTGCTTGCTGACTTGCTGATCTTGGAGGGTTTCAGGGGGAGGCCAGGAGCTTCTAAGGCAAAGGGGCCCCCCAGACTGGTGGGGTCCAGCAGCTCACTCAGAAGAAGTCAGCCAGGCTCGGCCTCTGGAGTGGTCGCTAAGCGGTTGAAGGGTGAGTTCTGCAGACAGCGCCAGCCTCACTGGGTGGCTTCACACCGAGAGCTGGTGGCACCAGGGCATTGATGAGTGCCAGCCCCAGCTGGCTATGTCTCCCTCAGGAACACAGGGACACAGCTAGAGACATCAGAGGCCATCGCTAGGGTCCTGGGCTGGGAGGAGGGCAGGGGATATGGCAGAGGACAGAGGCAGGCCCTGAAGGGCTGTAGCAGGTGACAGGGACTGATGAAGGATTGTGTCAAAGCCCACAGCCAATGTCAGGAGCAGCACCAAAGCGTCAGGCGCCCAGTCAGATGGCAGGGAACGAGGGCACCCTGGCGCGTGCCTTGGTTTGGGTGAATTTTCGTTAAATACAGGATGGTAGTACGACTCACCCCTCAGGGAACTGGGATGGAAAACATACGTGTAGCCAGACGTGGTGATACACGACTCCCTGATTTTTCAGACATGGGCCTGGAACCCAAAACATTTCAGCTGCTGTGTGGAAGGAGCCCAGTGGGCAGTGGCTGCAGTGCTGTCACCCCAGCACCCTGGGAGGCTGGGGCAGGAGGATAGCAAGTTTGAGGCCGGCCAGACTGGACAGCTTAACAATTTGTCAAGATCCTGTAGCTTTCTCTTTCTCTATTTTATTTTATTTTATTTTTTGAGACAGTGCCACACGGTATTATTCCAGCTATCCTTGAACTCACTGTGTAGCTCAGGCTGGTCTTGAACTCACAGCAACCCTCAGCCTCCTGAGTGCTAGGATTACAGGCCTGTGCCACCATACCACACTGGACCCTACCTCAAAATTTAAAATAAATAAAAAGGGCCTGAGAGTATAGCTCAGTGCAGGCCCTGAATTCAATCCCCATTACTGGGGGGGAAAAAACAAGAGAAAGGAAATCATTATTAAAAAAAACTTTAAAATAACAAACCAGGGCAGAGGTTGGGGGTTAGCTCAGCGGTGTAAGTGCCTGCTTGGCAATCCCGAGTGTGTGAGTTCGATTCTTGGTACAAAAAACAAAAAACAAAACAAAACAAAAAGACAGAACCAGGAACCCCATCTCCTCCTTTCTGATGCCTTCTTAGGGGACCTCGCTGTCCCCAGGTCACAGGGTACAGCACACACTTCCCTCTGCCTGGCTCGGGCCGGGTGCAGGATGCCTCCAGAGGCTCAGGGTGAGGTGAGGTGTGGCCTGAGGTGTAGAGAGACCTGAGGAACCCCCGGGGAGAGCAGTGCCCTTGGGTGCCCTGGCCCCAGCCGCTGCCCACTGGGCTCCTTCCACACAGCAGCTGAAATGTTTTGGGTTCCAGGCCCATGTCTGAGAACCAGGAGGTTCCACCCCCAGCATATCCCAAATTCCCTGAAAAATCAGGGAGTCAGGTATCACCAGGCCCCCTTTCTGGGGGCCACCGCATTCCCTGCAGTGCCGGCCTCCAGCGTCACCCACAGGTGTCTGCACCGAGCCCACTCGGCCTCCCTGCCACCTGCCTGGCGCCAGGTCTTCGAGCTCCATCTGAGCTCGGCCCCTACAGCTGCTCTGGCGGCCCCCACCCCGTCCCGCAGTGGTCCAGGGTGGTCAGGGTGACTTGCCCCACCCTGGGCTCCCTATGCAGGGGTCTCGGAGTCCACACTGGGGGAGGGGTTGGTGAGGGGGCAGAGCACCCTCCGGAAGGTCAGCAGAGCTCAGGCCCCTTCCTGTGCTACGTGTCAGGGGCAGGGGCAGGTGTCGGCTGCAGGAGGTCCCCAGTGCCCTGATCCCACGCCTACTTCCTTGGCACAAGCGCAAGTGTCCAGCAGCCCAGGGAGCAGGGGCCACTCCACAGCAGGGCCACGGTCCCTCCCACTTCGCCAAGGCCCAGGAGTGCACAGCATTGGAGAATTGCCGGCCATGGCCACGTGGCCACCTGGTAGCCGAGGGACCCCCATCCCTCCTCTCCAGAAGAGGACAGTGAGGTCCTCCCGTGCTTGCTGGAGGGGGTGCCCATGATGCAGCTGAAGACGCAGCCAGAGCTGCAAGAAATGTCATTCGTCCCTCAAGACCTGTGTGGCAGCTGCATGAATGTTCCGGGCCAACCACAGCAAAGTGCCGCCACTCGGGTGGCCTGAGACGCGTCCTCCCATCACGCTGGAGGTCTGAGGCCAGGATCCGGTGTTTGCAGAGGCTTGGTCCCTGCAGAAGCTGAGTGGGGAGGACCGTTTCCACATAAGTTCAGGTTCCAAGGTTCTAGGCGCAGGTCTGTTTTGGGGGACCCCATTCACCCCAGCCCATGCAGTCCCTGCTCCGAGAAATTCAGTGCATAGGCTCTGTCTTCATCCATTTGAGAAAGTTTGGGAAGTTTGTGACTTTTATTTTTGTCTTTTTGCTTGTATTACTGGGACTGTACTCAGAGCATTCGCACCGAGCCACACCCCGGCCCCTTCTAGGGTCTCACCAAGTCACTGTTGCCCAAGCTGGCATCGCACTTGGAACCCTCCTGCCTCAGCCTCGCAGAGTCCCAGGACATGAGGCCTGCACCGCCACACCTGCCTTCTTGTGGCCAGGAGCCACCCCAGGTCTGAGCACCTTGTCTTCTCATTTCAGATGGCGGAGCAACTAATGACCTTGGCCTACGACAACGGCATCAACCTCTTTGACACCGCGGAAGTCTACGCGGCCGGCAAGTAGGTGTCTCCTCCAGGGGAGGGTGGCACGGAGAGGCTGAGCCCAGGGCCTGCTGCCCTCCTCTGTGAGGTGCCTGCCACCCAGGCGTCTTCTCTAAGCTCCAAACAGCCCCGGGAGGAGCTTCTGTGGGGCAGGGTCACAGCACAGTTGGATGCTGGTCAGTTGCTAAACTCCTGCCATCTTACTTTGAAATCCTAGGTCGCTGTTATTTGTTCTTGCTGTCATTGTCATCGTTTGGCTTTTGTTGTTTTGTTTGCTTGCTTTTTTCTGTGCTTTTTTTCTCTTTAAAACAACAACAACAAGAAAAAAAAATCCCCCGCGTACCCAAGCACCACGGTGACCATAGTCCTTATGCCAGAGAGACTGCGCTGGGCCAGAGCCATGATGAAGCTGTCGTCCTGGGCCTCAGGACGGCTGGTAACCTGCGATCAGCCTCACGCCTGCCGTTCCCTCTGTGTCCTAATGATGCAGTTAGGGCGCAGGGAACTCGGGGGAGGCGCTGGCCGCTGCTGCAGGAAATGCTCCCCGTCTTGGCAGCAAACTTTCCTGCTCAATTATGTAAACGCTCGGCCCCTCTGCAGCCAGAGCCCTTGGCTTCAGTTTTTTAAAGACTGGCTGTAATCAAATCGTCCACCCTCCGGCCTGGTGTTTCCAAAAGTCAGCTTTTGTTTGTGAAATCATTTGCTGGCTCCTTCTTTGCTCCCCTCCTGCCTGGGGGCAGCCGAGTTCCTGTCAGTGGGGCTGCCGTGGCCCTGGCCCCTGTGCTCCACGGCCCCTGGGCCACCACCCGCCTCACGGGGTAGTCGTTACCTGCTGCCTGCAATGGGGCCTCGGGCCGACCCAGGGCCCCGGGCAGCTGACAGCCAGGACCCCCAAATGTCCCCCACACCCCATCAGCAGCCCTTCAGTCCCTCTAATCAGGCTCCTCCCAGCCCCTGCAAACTGCCAGCAGCCCCCCACCCAATGCAGGGCCCTCCAGACCAACAGATGAGCTAAGCTGAAGGGTCAGCAGTAGAGAAGCCCAGGGCAGATGCCCGGCCCATAGCACCCCCACTGAGCCTCTTCCTTGGCTCCCTCTTGCCCGGCTCTTGCTGCCCACGAGGGTGCATGGAGGGCAGCTCCTTCCAGCCGCGCCAGCTGCAGATGGCCAGTCCGGGCCCAGCACAGTCCACATCTCAGCAGCTCCGCTCTGCTCCTTCACATCTCCACCCTGTCTAACTGGAGTCCCGGGTCTGGCTGGCCAGCAGGCGGCCTCCAGGCCTCTCGGAGGCCCTTGCTGGAAGCTGAGGTCTCAGGGAGCAGCCTCCAGTACTCGGCTCCTGGAGCCCCCAGCCTTCCACTCTTCCCCTGGCCACCGAGGCTCATCCTGTTTCTCCACCCAGATTTGAACCAGCCGCCCATTCCCGCCCTGGGAAGCCGAGCCCTGCAGCATCGGGGCACAGGCCTGGAGGTGCTGCTCAGGGCCAGGGGCTCGGACAGCGCCAGCAGGACAGCCACGCACCGCACCACCCTTGTGTCCCGTTCTGACACTCGCCCACCCCAGTGCTTCCAGGGGAGCTGCAGCGTCGCCCTGCACCCCCACACACACAGCTGCAAGCAGCAGCGTCTGGTTAGCCCTGCTCGGCAGCCCCCTTGCCCCTCAATCATCTTCCTCCTCTCCTGATCCTTTGTCCGACAAATCAGGGACTGAGGAATGAAAGGAAGAGGGGCCCAGGGCTGAGCGAATTTGCTGTGTGCGTTCTGACCGTAAATGAGGCGCATTCAGAATGTGTGCTAAACAGCTTGCAAATTAGAGCCCATTATTTCTGAGCGGATGACTCAGGCGCTTTTATAATTGGAATGTAGCACAGCGTACGCATCATTCTCCGTCTGTTGTTTTTTTGCTCAGAAACATTTTTGCTACAAGCAGAAAGTTCTTCAAAGTTGATCCAGCCCGGCTCTGCCAGGGGAGGCTGGCGCAGCCCGCTCCTGACCCTAGCTGGCCCTGGTTTGGCGCAGCGCGTGGAGCGCCGCCGAGCAGAACCCACGGTGGCCGGGGTGGCATCTCAGGAGCAGGCGGCCAGAGGGCTGCGCGCCAACACACGCACACAGCACCACACGTGTGCACACACGTGCCCGGCCCCTCCTGGAAGCCCCACCATGGCTCGGGACTCAGGATGCACCCAAGGAATAATTTGCCTTTCAAAAACATACTTTCTGCAAATTTTGCCCATAGAACATGTGGCCAAGCATTTTCCTCTGTGGATTTCCAGTGGCCTGGGAAAGGGGACACTGGCCTCTCTGAGAGGGACAGTTCCTTCCTTCCCTGCAGTAACTGGAACACAGGCTCGAAGCCGCCTGCGTGGGAAACCGCAGCTCCGCTGGGGCTGCCTGGCAGCTCCAGGCCTCCCCTCCCTCCGGAATGCCAGCCTGGCTCTGCAGCCCAGAGGGGCTTCGCAGAGGGGCTGTCAGGGTGGGGCTGGCTTTGATTTGCCCGTTACGCCGTGATGAAATCCCCATGTCTCTCTTGCAGGGCTGAAGTGGTCTTAGGAAACATCATTAAGAAGAAAGGATGGAGGTAATTACTTGCTTCTCTCTGCCATCCATCCCCAGGGCACACACGCACGCACGCACGCACACACAGATGCACGCCCACGCTCACTCGTGAGGAAGGCCGGGGGGGAGGCAGCACTGGGGGAGTCAGATGGCTCGGCGTTCCCGGTGGGAGATGTCCGGCCACCCTGGGCAAGCCCAGGACGTGGGAAGAATGAGCATGCGGGGCAGGTGTCTTCCTGTTCACTAACACAGCACCCTGGGGTGGCCACAGCAGCCTCTTTAATAGGCCCACCAGGCCCTGGAAGTCCCTGGATTTTCCTTGCTAGGAAAGAAAATCCCACAGCCCTGGCCCCTCCTGAGGTAGCCAGACACACGTCACGGTGGCTGCTCCACGGCGAAGTGCCCAGGCCTCTGCCCAAGCCGCCAAGGGGTGCAGAGGCAGACACAGCTGTGCTCAGGGCCTGTGTGCGGCCACAGCCCCGGCATGGCCCGCCACCTGGAGTCTAAGTCTCAGGCCACATCCCTGTCCTCCCATCAGAGTGAGAAATGTGGGAAGCAGTTAGAGCCAGGTCTCCCCTCGCCCTCCTGACAGCCGCTTGGCCACCCCAGGTCGCCATGCATCCCATCCCATAGGGGTCCTGGCTCCTCACCCACCTCGTCCTAACTGACCCCAAGTAAGCCCCCCACCTGGGACTCAAGACAGCCACGCAGATTAGCAGATGCCACCCGCGGGTCTTCGGTGGGTACACCGGAGGTAGTCACGCAGCCTCCGTAAGACTTTGAAGAGCGTCCTGTCTGAAAAGAGCCTAGAGGCTCCCTGTCACTCCCAGGGTGTCCTCCTCCTGGGCAAGGGACCCTGCTGGCACTCTCTCCCCCCCACCCAAAGCCCCGCAGGCCCATGTTCCCAGCAGAGGCGGCTGCTTGGGGCCCCAGTGCCGTCAGAGCTCTGCTCACACTGTCCCCTGCCGCCTGGCCCTGGTCTTCCAGTTGCAGTTCTGGGGTCGTGGGGGATGCACTGTGCCAGGGCTGCCCGATAGGGGCCGCGACCCCAGGCTTGACACACAGCAGGCATCTAACGATGCAGAGACACCCATGTCGTGCCAGCTCTGTGTGGCCAGCGCAGGGCGGGTGAGGGCGGCTGGGGGCCGGCCCCGTAACTCTCCACCTCTCTTCTGTCCACAGGCGGTCCAGCCTTGTAATCACCACCAAGATCTTCTGGGGCGGAAAGTAGGTGCAGCCGCACAGTGCCTGGTCGGGGGGACCCGGGTGGTATTGGGGGACAGTGTGGCTCCCCCGCTGAGAAAAGCAGGTTCCGCCAAGTCTGCCCTGCGCTCCAGCCTTGCCGAGCTGCCATTGTTACTTGCATGGGCACCATAAAAATTCTAGAAAAGAGATCACTTGTCCACCGCCAGGTTCCCAGGGCCTCCCACCCCTGGCATCTGGCTCTACCAGAGTTAGAGCTAGGTGTCACCCTTAAACTTAAGAAAAGGCAAACCCAACAGAAGAGTGTCCCGTACGGCCACCTGACCTCGTCCCTTTCCCCGGCTGCTGTGGGGCAGCGTCGGCCCTCTGGCCTCTCTCTGGTCATCACCTCCAAAGTGGAACCGGCCACACAATGCATTTGCTGACCCATGTTTTCCTCCTAACACTGCACCCTGAACATATGCCCAAATGGCTCGAAGCATCTCACACGCTGTGGGCCTGTTTTTCAGAGCAGAGACGGAGAGGGGCCTGTCCAGGAAGCACATCATAGAAGGTGAGGATGGGCCGTGGTCCCCGGTACCCAGCGGAGGGCCCAGCCTGGGGCACCCAGAGTTCGGTTCTGACCTCTGCCCCCAGCCCAGATGGACCCAGGTGGAGTAGGGGGGGCACCTGGGCCAGCAGCCCCAGTCTCGGCCCACAGCACCACTCAGAGGGAGGGTGGCGGGCACGTGGGTTAGCTGCACCCTTCCCGTCTTCGTGCCTGTGGCTGTGATGTCACCCAGGAACCATAATGTCCTCTCTGCTTTAAACTTGTACCCGGTGGCCTCGGTGCCCCCAGAGGCTGTGGTCTTGATGGTGGCCATTGGGACCTGCTGGTGGGTGACTCATGCAGATACGACACGGACAGCAGGCACTGTCCTTTCCCCTGCCTGATCCAGCGCGGTCAGCAGGGGCCAGGAGCCAGCCCAGAGGACATCCAACCTGTGCAGCAGGACCCCACTTCCCTGGCAGGTCTTCACCACCTCCACTGGTCATCTGAAGCCTCAGGAGAAAGGGTCTCCCCCCTTCCATCGCCGTCCCCAAACCAGGCACAGAGAGGGCCCGGCCTACGCCACTGCCCTCACATCCCTCCCGGTCCTCCCAGGTCTGAAGGCCTCTCTGGAGCGGCTGCAGCTGGAGTATGTGGATGTGGTGTTCGCCAACCGCCCAGACCCCAACACGCCCATGGAAGGTAGGCGCTCCCAGGAGAGCGTGGGCGCCCAGGAGGCCCGTCCCACGGGCGGGGAGGGGAAGGGCGGCCTTGCCCAGCCCTGTATGCCCTGTCCGTGCCCAACCGCACCTGGCTGCATCAGAATTAGCCCCTGTCCCCTCCTCTCCCAAGCTGGCATTGCGTAGGAGACAAAGGGGCAGAAAGGTGGCGGGCCCACGTCACGTCCCTTCCAGTCTGGGCTCGTGGCGGTTTCGGTTTCTTTGGCCTTTGTTTCCTCTCTCAACTCCTGCGCCCTCCCGTCTCCCCAAATTCTTGCTACGCCAGCCTCTCGTTTATGCTTTGCTGCTTCAGGGGCTTGCAAAGTTAAGTTGTGTCCCAGTTGAGTTTTTCTCCATTTCATATATATATATGTATATATATATGCACCACGCATGTGTGTGTGTACACACGTAATACTTTCTTTTTAACAGAAGGAGCGTTCTGCACAGTGCTTTGTGTGACCCGCCCCTGCCCCGTGTCCTACCATGCCTCCTGTGTTCCCACAGCTATAAACTCTGGTCTCTTTAAATCTTTCTCTTATCACCAGGGGACCCATTTAGTTCCTCCAAGTCAAGGACATTCATCATAGAAGGTACACAGTACCCTCAGCCAGCTATTGACTTGTGTGTCCGAGCTGCATTTTATGAGACAGTGTTTTTATTTACACGACTCAGTTCCCGATGACAAACTTCTCCATAAAATGCGGAAGGGGGTGGGGGGCACCCTACAAGGCCATCTTGCAAGGGAAGGAAAAAAGCAAGGCAGTGTGGGAGCCCTCACCATCCACGCCATCCCCTGGCCCGCTCCGTGCATGTCCCCGTGCCTGCATGGCTGGGATCCGCGGTGCCCGGCTGGCCGGGCCTCTGCCTCGGCTGCAGCACCCGCTGGGAAGGACTGGGGAAGAGCAGGTCCCGCAGGGGCGACCCGAGCAGGGACCCCGCCATGGCCAGCACGCCCAGAAGCCTCACTCCTCCTGTCACGGTGCTCGGCCCCTGCCTCTGCCCCATCCACCGCACACTGGCCTCTCCACCAGCACTGTGGCTCCCTGGTCATCACGTCCCTTGACAGGCTGGGTCCCCTGTGCGGTCACCCTGGTCCCTGCACTCCCCTCGAGTTCGCCTTGAAGGTCGGGTCCAGGTCTCCTGGGAGCTGGGCAGCGCTCCACACCAGAAGGGCTCCCGCCTGCCACCTGGCACTGTCACCTGACCCCCTCCATGTATTATTCGTGATGCAGCAGAGATGCCCCGAGTTTGGGCACCAGCTGGAAATATGTGGTACCCACACTCTGCCCAGCGGCATTAAATATTGAAGTTAAGGACAGTCCTTCAGGGTCCCTGTCTCCGGGCTACTGGTATCGTGCCTGGCAGACGCACAGCACAGCCGTGCCCTCACAATGGTCTCTCTTCTGGTGGCCGCTGCCCAGGCCCCCCAGCTCTCAGGCCGGCCAGCCTCCCCCGGCCCCATCACTGCATGGACGCAGCAGCACAGGGCATCACGCAGCTTGGTGGTCGGAATCCTGGCGACAGGACAGCGTGAGGAGGCAGGGCGAGGTGGCCAGACTGCTGTTGGGGTCCTTGGGCTTCCTCCCGCTGGCATACGGACCTAAGGCTTGGCTCATGAGAATTGGGGAGTCACACTGCATGGCCACAGGTGCCCCAAGTGTTTCTAAGAAGCCTCACGAGGGCAGCCAAGCCAGGAGCCAGCTCCAGGCAAGGTCCCCTGGGCCCTCCAGATCTCTGACCAGGCCCTATCTCTCTTTCACTCCTAACAAGGTAGCATTAAAGCAGGTGACCCGGAAGGGTCCTGGGAGGTCTAGAATCTCCTCCCATATCCCCCATCTGGGACCCCCAGGAGCCCCAGTCCCTACCCTTGGAAGGGAGGAGAGGGCAGGGCAGGCCCTGCAGGAGGGGGAGCCATTTTCCTGGGGTCTCAGATCACCCTGCAGGGCCACCACCCTGCTTAATGCCAGCTCTTAGAATTCCCAGAGTCCCAGCCAGAACAGACCTCAACCAAGAGGTGCCGAGGGACCCTGGATGGGGGGAATGACACCTCAAGACGGGGGCAGACCAGAAACCAGCACAGTTGGCCCCCTACCGGGGGAGGCACCATGGGCCCAGTGCTGCTCCAAGGCTGTCAACACCATGCTGGCCCGCTCCTGCCCACCTGCCTGCTGGGGACCTTGGCTTCCCTGTCTGGTGGCAGATGAGCACAGACGGGCACGCTCGAGGGCGGCACCCCTCCTCTGGTTTTAGAAACACTTGCTCCCGCACTTGTCCATGCTGCCTGGGCAGCGGCCTTGCAAGCACTGTATGGGACCTGGGGAGACCCCGGGGCAGCCCCACCCCACAAGGCCAAGGCACACTGGGAACCTGGAAACTAAAGCCACAGCCCAGGGAGCCCGAGGGCTGCAGATCCTTCTCCCTTCCAAACCGTTTGGAGGCCGAGGGAGAAGCCGCTGTGCTGGGCAGCTCGGGGCCCCCTTCCCGGGGCTCAGCCACTCACGTCAGGACGCTGAGCCTCGGCAGTCCCTGTGTCCCTGGCCCGTCCCTCCCAGGATACTGCCAGTGGCCTGCTCAGCCTTTGCTCCGGGGAGACACTGGCCTGGTGCTGGGGCAAGGTCCAAGCCAGGCTCTCTGTGCTAACCCTACATCTCTGCAGACGCCTCTTTCCTTCGGCCCTTGATGTTCCAAGCAGAATACTCCCCAGAGACAGGCAAAGCTGGGTGTCCTCCCGTTGCCTTCTGCCAATCTCATTGAAACTGAAACCATGCATCTGCTCCCTCCTGAGTGACCAAAGTGCCCAGTTCCTCTCCAGACTCAAGACCCCCCATGCTACAGTCAAGTCGCAACCTTGGTCCCCCTCATCTGCCATCGGGACATCACTGCCCATCTCTCAGAGAGCCCGTGTGGCCTGTCCATAGCTGGGGAAACCCATTTCCAAACCAAGTGTTGGATGGCAGTTCCTTTTTCTCTTCTCCTGGAGCCTCTAGGCGAAGCCTCAGCTTCAGAGCCAGGGAGTACACTGCTTGCAAGACATCTCCGCAGCCCTCCCTCCTCCTGCGTGTCTCTGCGGAAAGTCCCCAGGCTGGGCCTGAGCCCTGCCGCCCCCGCCCACGTCTCTCCTTCTTTCTCTCTCCTTCTCTCACGACAGAGACTGTGCGTGCCATGACCCACGTCATCAACCAGGGGATGGCTATGTACTGGGGCACGTCGCGCTGGAGCTCCATGGAGATCATGGTAGGTACAGTGACACTCAGCATGGGTCCCTCCTTGCCCTGAGCTGTGGGACGGGAGTCCACCTTGCGGAGAAGGGGCTGAGCTAGAGCCCCAGCATTGCCTGGCACTGGACAGACGGCTGTCCATCCACCTGTAGGAGCTGCCCTGCCGTCACTGCCACTCAGAGGCAACATTCTGGGTCCCGTTTGGAGGTGGTCTCCCCTCTAATCCTCACATGGCCCATGGGCAGGTACTAACTGTGGATATGGAAACTGGGGCACACACAGGATATGACCCGGCTGTCAGGGCCCCAGTGGGGCCCTGTGGTCCAGGGTGTATTCAGAGAAGCACCCCACTAATTGTCAGCGCTCCTCACAGGAACCCTGGGAGGCTCAGGGTGGAGGTGGGGCAGCAGGTGCTTCTTGGCCTCTCTGAGTTCCAGGAGGGTCAAAAGCATGGAGACTGAGGGTGGAGGTCTTGTTCAGAACTGGTCCCCTCCCCCAGTCCCTGACACCACTTCTGGCCTCAACCCTGCCTATGCTGGGCCCCCCGGACCTCCAGCAGCCAGCATGACTCCAGAGAGTCCAACGTTCCTGCTTCAGGGCAGAATTCCCAACTAAGCCCAACTTCAGGAGCCCCTGGCATCGATAGGCTGTGATGGCCGCAGCATTAGCCGGCAGCCTCACTCCATTTTACAGATGAGGAAACTGAGTCCCTGGAGAGTTGGGGACCTCTCAGGTGGCAGAGGTGGCATCCAGGGGTCTGTGTGAAGACCCCTGCACCATCTCCCTGCACCATCTTCCTGGGCTCATGCCCTGGGCGAGGTGGCAGGAGAATTGTAAAGCTGGGGTGTCCGAGGCCCAAAAGTGGGCCAGGGCAGCTGCCCACCCTCCCCGCTGGACTTCACTGCCACCTCTGTCACCCCAGGCCCTGGGCTGCAAGGCAGCGATCCTGGTAAAGAGTCACAGTGCAGCTGGCACTATGCCACTTTCATGAGGATACAAACATCCTTGGCTCATGGGACCCTCACAACAGATGGGGAAACTGAGGCAGGGAGCCATGGCCCTGGCCCAGTGCCCAGCAAGTGCCAGCAGCCCAGCTGGCTGTGGCATTGTGCGCTCTCCCGTAGCCTTCAATTTCAGGGTCCCACAGGCCCCCCAGCTCATTGGGGGAGTGAAGGGGTGGCAGCACCAGCCACGCTCAGTGGGGCCTGTCCTCTCCTGGCTTCTGCACCCACAGGAGGCCTACTCCGTGGCCCGGCAGTTCAACCTGATCCCGCCCATCTGCGAGCAGGCCGAGTACCACATGTTCCAGCGAGAGAAGGTGGAGGTGCAGCTGCCAGAGCTGTTCCACAAGATTGGTGGGCACCTCATCTGAACCCCAAAACCCGGGCCCTGGTCCTGCCTTCCCCACCCCGCCCCGCCCTGGGGACCCCCTGACCTGCCCTGGCCTCTATCCTTCAGGAGTGGGTGCCATGACCTGGTCCCCGCTGGCCTGCGGCATCGTGTCCGGGAAGTACGACAGCGGCATCCCGGCCTACTCCAGGGCCTCGCTGAAGGTGAGGGTGCGGCCGGGGCGGAAGGGCGCTGGGCACCGAGACCTCCGGGAAGGCACCTGGGCACTGGCCAGGAAGGGCCTCCTGCACCACGACTGTGCCCACCACTGGAGGAGCCACTCGCTCCAGGGGACAGGCCCCACATCTGCCAAGGGGGCAGGGTCCACTGACGACGCTGGGGATCCCTCTCCCCATTACCCTGCACTCTACCGTCACTGAGACCCCTGGGAAATCCCTGCTGGGGGGCAGCAGGGTAAGCCCTGCAGAGCCCAGGGTCCCACACTCCTCTCCAGGCACAGTCCTGGGGGAGACTGGAAGAGACAGTATCCCCAGGACGTGGGGAGAGGAGGTCAGTCTTGTCTCCTCCCACTGTCTGGGCCCCGTGGGATGTGGACTGTCCCGTCCCTTGCCTGCCTGAGTCTGGCCCACAGTGCAGCCAGGACAGGGCAGGAGGCTCTGGGCCAGGGGAGCACCAGTAAGCCACGTGCATACCGAAGTCCAGGTGACACCCCTCACCGGAGCTGTCCCCCCCAGGGCTACCAGTGGCTGAAGGACAAGATCCTGAGCGAGGAGGGCCGACGCCAGCAGGCGAAGCTGAAGGAGCTGCAGGCCATCTCCGAGCGCCTGGGCTGCTCCCTCCCGCAGCTGGCCATCGGTAACGCAGGGCAAGGGGCCAGGCCATGTCCAGGGAACGTGGGGAGGTCCCCCTCGGTGGCCACAGGGAATGAAGCCGAGAGCCTTCCAGGGTTCCCTGGACAGCACCGCCAGGAGGCCACAGGTGGCTCCTGAGGGCAGAATTAGGATCCAAGTCCCTGGAGAGCGCAGGGTTCCCTGAGAGCCGGGGTCACCCTCATCTACCAGCTGTACCAGCTGTGGGTCATGGGAGCACTCAGGTGACCTCTCTCTGGGGACAGGTAGGCCAGGGCTCCACCGGGCAGTGCTGCACTTCCAGGATGCCCTCAGGGTCAGAAAGGCCTGCAGCGGACATGGCCCTCACTTCTCTCTCTCTGTCCCCAGCCTGGTGCCTGAGGAATGAGGGTGTCAGCTCCGTGCTGCTGGGTGCTTCCAATGCAGAGCAGCTCATGGAGAACATCGGAGCGATACAGGTGAGGCAGGGCCCACGGCAGGACGCCCATCCGACCAGTCCCCGGGGCAGCCAGCGCCAGCCCTGGATGCCACTCCATCCCGCCGCGTCCAGGAAGTGAGGGCACCCTACTCCCGGGAGCTGCTTTCTAACAGGAGTCCGCAGAAACCGTGCAAGCAGTAGGAGACTGGATGGACACGCAGTCCAGCCCTCTGGGGGGCTGCCACAGGAAGTCCAAAAGCTCAGCCCAGCTCAGGCAACTCTGGCTTAATGAGACCTTGACTCAAAATAAAACCTAAAAGGGGCTGAGGAGGTAGCTCAGAGTAAAGGCCTGGGTTCCGTCCCTAAAAAACAGAGACAGAAGGAAAGGAGGAGGGAGGGAAAGAAAGGGAGAAAGAAAGCACTGGCTGGCGTCAGTGGACAGGACAGGCCCAGGCAAAGGCCCGATGGGGCTGCAGCCCCAGGTTTGGGGGCTGGTGGAAACAGCAGCTTTCCAGCGAAGTCTCAGTCGCAGTGAGCTTTCTAGGCAGCAGGAGCAGCTGCAGAGAGGCAGGGAGGTGGAAGGCCTGAGCTGGGGCCTCTGAGGGCCCGCTGACGTGGGAGCCCTGGGGGGCGTGGCCGGAGCAGGGGTGCACGCCAATGGGGCTTTGGAGAGGAGCGTGGTAGGCTCTCGGGGAAGCCACGGCCAGGACAGAGACCGGGAGGCACAGGGCCTGGGGTCCCCAGGGTCCGATGGGGCTGTGATTGAATCCAAGGCAGTCAGTTACCCAAACAGGACGGCTGGGAGAGCTGTCAGGGCCACCCTGCTTCCGGAAGGCTCCAGGAGCTCTGGGGTTAGTAGGAAGGCATCACGACCAAGACCCTTGGCATCGCAAAAGCGGCCAGGCCTGCCGCACTGCACACGGACCCAGATGTGAGGGCCACAGCCAGGCCAGCCGCAGGGTGCCGGAAGTGTCACCCGCTCCTCGAAGGCCTGGCCAGATGGGGTGGAGGGTGAGGGGGCGCGAGTCTGACTAGCTCTGTCCTCCGGTACAGGTCCTTCCAAAACTGTCCTCTTCCATCATCCACGAGATCGATAGCATTCTGGGCAATAAACCCTACAGCAAAAAGGACTACAGATCCTAAGTCACCCGGCCACCTACCAGGACAGTTTCCAGCCCCCTCCTCGTCCGTTCGCTGCTTACGCTGTTCCCACACCAAGTGCAGAGTGGGTTTGCACCCAAGAGAACCCGCCACGCCCAGGCACCATCGGCTGTGACCTCCGAGTCACTATCAGACACTGCCCGCTGCTTCGCCAGACGCTGTGGGGTCCGCGCCCAGGGACGGCATCAATCCCGTGCCAGCCTGTAGCCTCCGCTCCTCCTCTGGGAAGAAACCAAGTTTGTACCCAGCCTTCCATGGAGATTCCCAAAGCCAAGGCCAGGCCGAGACCTGGCCGGGTCCTCAGGGCAGGCAGGGCGGGCCTTTCCCTGCCAGAAGCCCACCTGGGATCTCCCCAGTGCCCCTCTTCCCATAGGCTCCGGGCATATCATGCTCGGCTCAACCCCAAGCCCCTCCTGCCACCCCCCTCGACTCCAGTCCAGCCTTGCGCCCACTGGTCCTCAGCAGAGCCACAGCTGTCCAGCTGGCCCTGGCCCCCACACCTCCCCTTGCCGGCAGGGGCAGAGACCCCAGGGGGATTGGCTCTGTGGCTGGGGACCCACAAAAATTTGGGCATCTGACTTCCAGCTAATCATCCTGTTGTGTTCAATCCTGTACACAATCAAGGGGTCTCCTGCCAGGAGGCCGAGGCACTCGGGAAGGGACCCTGGGGAGCAGGCCCCACTGTCCTGACCCAGAAGGCCTGATGCTAAGCACTATGGCCTGGACCACACAGCGGGCGGGTGGGCCCCATGCACCAGGCTGTGCTCCTCTAGGCTGGCAGAAACCCTCCTCTGCCTCTGCCCCAAACCAAGGTGACGGGCTTGGCTTCTGCAAGAGGACCCGCTCAGCCCCTTCCCAGGGCAGGGTCCCTGGGGCTCCACACTGCAGGTGCAGAGGCTGGGGGCTGCTATTGGATACAGCCCCCACCGTGCAGAAAAAAACCAGGGACCCTCTCCCTGGAAAGACGGCTGGGGCTGGTCATTCCCTCCCACACACCCACCACGGCCTCGGGCAGGCTGTACAGAGGAAGAGGGAGTAAAGCAGGCCAGGGCCCCAGAACCTAGCAGAAGGGGTTGGAGGGAGGGAGATGGCTAGGGGACCCCCAGGTCTGGGGGCATGGGCTGCCTGGACAGTTGTGGGGACCCAGCCTTTGCTGTGTGGGGCCAGGGCTATACAGAACCCGCCCCCCGCCCTCCAGTCCCAGCTACACCTGTGGAGGACCCAAGACCCCGCCCATCTGTGGGCTGGACAACAGCGGGCTCTGCCCCGGCCCAGGGCCTGCTGTCCAGAGTGGGTTGGGTGGAGGCCAGGACAGTGGTGGGAAGGAGGCCACAGAGACACAGGCAGAGGAACTGAGGAGCCAGGGTCCCTGGCTGCCTCTATTCCCCAGGGCCTCTAGGTCAGCCTGGAGTCCAGAGCCCCCACCTGCCACGGCCGACATCCTGTGGCTCCCGCCTACCAAGCCCTGCCACAGGCTTCCATCAGCTGCGGGTGAATGGAGGGGGTGGGGCCCTCCAGGCAGAGGCCACCAGGCTGCAGCTGCCTCTTTGTGAGGACTGGAGGTAGCTGTCGGGGGACAGGCCCTATGGGAACCCCATGGTACTCAGGACCAGGTCACCTGCCCACTGCAGGGAGGAGGGGCGTGGCATGTGCAGTGCCTGGGTCCCAGGGGCCCCTGGAGGGAAAGCAGAATCCCTGCTGGCTCTCTGCCCAAGAAAGGGAGACACCCTTGTCCCTCAGGGAGGCCTGGGCACCTGGCACCCAGCACCCAGGCACCCCTCAGCGAGGACAGGGCTGTGCGTCCTGCGGGTGGGAGCCCCCTGTGGGGGGCGCTTGGGGGTCTCTGGGAAAGGACAGGGAGTCAAGGGCCAGACAGGGCAGCTTGAGGACCCTGGTATTGGCCAGGGGCTGCCGCCACCTCCCCAGGCCTAAGCTCCGGCTGCCTCTGTCCTCTCCAGGACAACTGAACGAGGAAGAGCCCAGGGGCCCGGTCGGTCTTCATCGCTGACAGCAGGGGTCCCCCACGCACCCTCCTGAAACCCAGTGAGGGCCAAGGGCCCGAGAGCGGCAGGGGCACCCGCCCTCCCCCCGCCCCGCAGCCGTGTACATAACTCGCTTTCTCTCCCATTTTCTAACAACCGTGGTTCCTCTGCTAACTGCGTCCCCCCCAGGCAGAGACCACCACGCCTCCAGCTTCCGGGAGGGCCACGTATTTATGGAATGACAAATAAAAGCCAAGCCCGTTGGTCTCTATGTCTCCTTCCCCTCATTTCCGCAGGTCCTGTAGCCAAAAACGGGATGGGAAGCAGCGTCTTCCGGGGACAGAGACTGGGGTCACCCTGCGGATCCACCTCTACTTCTCCCAAGTGACTCAGGCCCACATGGGATTGGGGGACCCCTGGGACCCCAGGCATGTCCTCCACTGACCCTTCTGAGGGCCCAGAGCGGAGGGCTTCCCCCACACTGCATGCAGCCACATGGGGCAGCCACATGGGGTTTCAGGGTCCTGCAGGTGGTTTTGGGGGTGTGGCCAGGAGGGGTCACCAGCCCAGCATTCTGCTGCCAGGGTCTCCCCTGCTTCCCAATGAGCCCTGTGCCTCAGCTGGCCTGATTCCTCAAAGGACAAGGAGGGACCCCCCCAGCCTGTCCAGCCCCACCTCAGACAGTCAGACACTTAGAAACCGTACCAAGCCGTCCCCTTCCCAAAGGATTTATTAAAACACAGAAACCAAAACATACACACAGAGTACAAAGTAAAGGGGACCGTGCTGGCTACAGTCTGTCCAGCCTCCCTTGGGCCCGGACGGGGAACGTGTCATGACTCACAGCGGGGCCCGGGGTCCAGAGCTCAACCCCTGCCTGCTGGGACCCTGGCTGAGACCCCCCAGCTTGCAGAGTGGGACCCCCACGCCCCCGCTGCCCCAGGCTGGCTCCGCCCTCTATGAGAAGCGTTCAGGACACACACACACCCAACGGGCCCTGTCTGGGTCATCGCACCTAAAAAAATACTTTGTTTAAAAAAAAATCTGAAAGTTAAGGGGGGAGAGATCATAAACACGACACGCAATGACTTTGGGCTGACGCAACCACAACTGTAAACTTCTGGGTGTGTGACCAGCTGGGCTCACTTCCGCCCTGCTCCCCCCGGCTCCGCATGGCCACCCAGCAGGGAGTGGGCACAGGGTGGCTCCCATCTGAGGTGCCAAGTGACCAACAGTCGCCTGCTGCGGAGCCCCTGGTCTCCCAGCTCCCCAGCCCACCCTCTGCTCGGCCCGGCCTGCAACACCTGGCAGGACCTGCTGACCACAGCCACGGGGCTGTGGGGGAGCACGCAGGGAGCTTCCAAAGGTGGCGTTCAGGGGCATCTCCTCCCCTCGGGCGGTCCTGGGAACACAGGGACTCCAAGTCCAACACTAAGCCCAGCTCCCTGTGTCCCCGAGGCACCTTCCGAGACTTCTGACCCAAATCGGTTCTGCACAGACCTGGCCGCACTGGGACTACGTGGCAGGAGATGGGAACAGGGGCTGCCAGCCGGGACCCCACTACGTGTAGGCCACCGGTTCTGCCATCAGCAAAACTAAGCCCAGGCCATGCTCAGGGCCCCTGGGAATGCTCCTCACCCCCGGGGCTCCCCACTCTGCCTCTGGGGCTCTGGATGAAGACAGGAGTGTGGGGAGCCAGCCAAGGTGGAAGGGATTTGGGAGTCTGGCCTCTGAGGTTCACAGGAAGAGCCACACTGTAGACAAAGGATCCACGAGAAGCTACGGTGACTGCCCCTCTCCCAGCCCCAGCCGGGCCCAGAAGTGCTGTCCCCCACATCTTCCCCTGAGGGCCTGGCCAGAGCCACTCTGGTGCCCTACCCAGGGTCCCTTCTCACTCAGAGGATTCTGTGCCCAAGGTCCCTCTCTTTCAGAATGGCCCAGGCTCCACGCTGCTCCTGCACGAGATAAGGCAGGCACCTGGTAGACACAGGCCAACGCATCCAGCCCCTGCCCTCCAAGAACTTAGCAAGCCCACAGCAGCCCTAGGCAGAAAATGTCACTTCTAAGCCTCTGCAGGGAGGGGGAAGGGGGAGTCCCGCCTCAAGGGTGGCCTGGTTCCTTGGCATCTGCGGCCCAGGGCACTTTGGACAGGGAAGTCCATACCCAGAGGTGAGCAGGACGAGCCTCCCAGGGCCTCCTGGGCCACCATGACCACGACCTTCCCTGCGAGGGCACGAGCCACACCTGCCTACAACTACAATCCCGGCAGACAAGGAACCTCCTGCCCTTCCTGCAGTGGACCTGTCACAGCTTCAGGCCCTGCTATGCACCCCTAAGGCCACCATCCCGCTGCTGGAACCACAGAGCCCACACTGGGCCGGGGACAGACCTGTGCCCACCTTCTCCCAGGGGACACCCAGGAAGGCGGCAGGAAACACCCTCTCAGACCTGGGTACCAGCCAGTGTCCTGACCGCCGGGCTGGACAGCACCCTCGCACCTGACCCACTGGCACAGGGGTCCCAGGCAGGCAGGGGACAGAGCAGAAGGGCACCACAGAGACACATGGGATGGGGTGAGGGACACACTAAGGGCTCCTTAGGTCGCCAGGCACTGCGTCCTCTCCAGTGGGGCAGTCGGGGGCTTTCCTTCAGGTCCACGGCCGGGGACAGGGGTGCTCCAGGCCGGAATATCCCACACGGCATCCGACTTTCATCGAGACAGAAGCATCCATGTCTTCAATAGGAAAGTGCAAAGATGTACAGATAAATGAATCTTTTCTAGGAAGTCGCTCTGGAAGGGGCGAAAGGGACACATCCGCGTGGCCGTGGTGCGGTGCCGCGTGGAAGAACACTGGTTTATGACGAGGTGGCACTTCACGGCTCTGGCCCGGCCAGGCCGGGCCTCCTCCTCCACGTGATACCGTCACTCGGTTTCCCTCTTTGTCCCCGGCTGACACCGGCTCCTACACGTCGGGAGCCTTTCTCTCCCGTGGGGGTCAGACAGGTGGCCCAGCGAACGTGTCTACAGAAGACAGATCAGGGACTTCAGTGCCATGGGTGACCAGAGGCACTGGGAGCTGGAGCTGACCCCAGAGCTCAGACGGGGTCCCCCCCCCGACACCTCCACCCGCCTCTTCGCAGCCAGTAACACCCCCCAAACCCTTGGCCATCCCCTGCTATGGGCAGGGGCAGGTGGGACAAGCAGGACTCCCTGGGGCACCTGCCGGCAGGCAGGGCAGTGAAGGCCACACTAGCATCAGCCAGGACCAACGAACCAGGCTCAGCCCGGACAGTGATGGGGGCGGCCGGTGGGGGCCCTCACCTCGGCTGGACACGGGCGCTGCAACGGGCGGGTGTTGCGGGGACGGCTAGATGTCTGCAAAGAGAGCATGCGGCAGGCTTGCCCGGGGTCTGCAGCAGCGGGCAGGCCGGGCCCCGCAGGGCACCTGTGTGCATGCTGCCCGGAAGCGGACGGGCACCTACCAGTCACATAGGGCCCCAGGGGCATCTGGTTGTAGTTGACAATCCCTCCCGGTCCAGGGCCCCGGAAGTTGGGCCCAAAGTTGCTGTTGTACATCTGGGAGGAGCCGAAAGCGCCCTGGAGGCAAGGACTCAGCTTTACACGTGGCCCTGAACCCACCAAGCCCGGCCCGGAAGCCACTGGACGTGGGCTGAGCCTGACCTGCTGGACGGTGGGGTCCCCGGCGCGGTTGGTCAGACGGCTCAGGATGCTGCGCTCCGACATCTGCAGGCGGGCGGCCACTGGGGGGATGCGGGACAGCATGGAGGGCAGGCGTGTCACGTCCGCCTTCATGTCGCTCAGCAGCTCCTCCAGCTGGTTCAGTACTGCGGGGCAGGAGGCCAGAAGTGGACGCTTTGCCTGCCCCGGGCCAGAGCTATTTACGAGGGTGCACCGCAGCGAGCCGCCAGCCTCAGACACCAGGGGGCGCTCCTCGCCAGGCCTTCCAAGGACCGAGCCTTGCCAACTGGGGATCCGTGGGGGTTTCCAAAGAACTCCTCCAGGGGCCCCTACTTCCGCACAGCAGACAGCTAGAGGCCCTGACCAAACCCAACAACACTGGGCCTGCTAGGGTAGGATGGGGGCCCTGGACAGGACTGCAGCCCTTGGTGGGGGGAGAGGGCTGGGCAAGTCCAGCCTGATCAAGGCCTGGCATGCCCCTCTCCACTCTGGGTACCTTGCCAGCAACCTGAGAACTACCTAGGGACAGAAAGGAGCCCAAGGATTAAAGATTGCTGGAGCGAGAGTCTAGCTCCAAGCACGGGGCCTCCTCAGGCTCTGTCCACACTTTCGTCAGAGGGACAAGGGAGGCTCTCTCCCCAGCAGCACACGGTGAGGATCACGGTGACAGGAGTGTCCCACTGTGGGTCCCCCAGGCTAGCTGGGCCCAGCCCAGGCTGCCCCACGGATCTGGAGAAGGAGCATCTGGACACTGGGGCTGTTTGGCCCGGCCTGGCAGGGAGCCACACCCTCCGGCTGGCGTTGTCCCCAGCCCTGGCCTCCGGTTCCCCAGGCCCGGGCCCAGGAGGCTCACCCTTGTGCAGCACGGCATTGGCCGGCTTGTTCCCGGCCAAGGACTCCTTGGACAGGTGCTGGTGGCTCTCGGCCAGGCACTCCACCTCCGCCAGGCGGGCGTTGAGGGCCATGGCTGGATGGTTGGGGTCCTGGGTCATGTTGAGGTACGCGGCCCTCCGCAGCTGCTCCTCGATGACCAAGGCCTGCTCCAGCAGCTGGGGGATGACAGGGCATTGGGGTGGCCCCCCTGGATGGCTGCTACCCCTCAGCATCCACCCCAGAACCAGGGAAAAAGGGGAGAGGGACCTTCTGTCACCCACTGCGCATCCTCACCCGACCTGGCGGGACCTCAGAGCTTTTTACCAGCAGGGCTCCCTGTACCCATGTCATCCAGGGCAAGGGACACTCGTGCAATGGGGCCTGGCCTAGAGCCAGGGCCTTGTCGCTCTGCTAATTGACTGACTCCCTGACCCTCTGTGAACAGCCTGGCGCACACGGAGGTATGTGGCAGGGATGCTGCTGTCTAGCACCCCTGTCCCAGGTGCCCCTCTTGGACCCCCATCCCCTCCTGTACCCCTCCACCCACCCACCCAACCCCCTGCTCCAAGCCCCGCCATGCCTGACCTTGAACCTGCGGGCCAGGAACTTATTCTTCATCTCCAGGTAGTTGCCCTTGTGGATCTCAGACTTGAAGGGCTCGTTGAGGATCAGGTACCTGGGGTCGTTCTGGATGTCTTGCCAGCGGGCGTAGCCGTGCCTGGGCCCCGTTAAGGCGAAACCAACACAGGACGAGGGGGTCTAGGCCGGGTTCCCCAGCCTGGAGCCATCAGGGCAGCGCAGCCTGGCTGACCCAGGATACGTGACGATGCCCAAGCCTCCCGCTCTGGCAGATCAGAGCCTCTGCTGCATGGGTGCACAGGGATGCTGAGGATGGTGGTGTCAGTGGGCGTGGATAGGTGCACGCGGAGGCCCCCCGGGCTCACTGCCTCACCCCAACAACAAGAGGCGCTCACTGGGGCGTGGCCTGGAAGGGGTCCCCTCCCCTTCCCCCCTTCCCCTCTCCTCCTTTCTCTCTGCTTCCTGCCCACCGTGCTGTGAGCAGCTTTTCTCCCCCCAGGCTCCTCTGCCATGAGCCCCACCTGGGGCCAGCGGACTGAATCCGCTACGAAGAGGGTCCCAAAATAAACCTCTTCACCCTTAAACTGTGTGCATCACACACTGTGTCTCAGCCACAAGAATGACCAAGTTCAAGGAGGAAGAGAGGTGGTTTTGTTTTGTGTTTTGACTAAGTGGCCCAGACTGGCCTCACACACACGGTGATCCTCCTGCCTCAGTCTCCCCAGTGCTGGAACTACAGGTATGGGACACCACTCTCTCCCTGATAGGAGGAAGAACTTTGGACACGACAGAAGCCGGGTTCCCCAGCCTGGAGCCATCAGGGCAGCGCAGCCTGGCTGACCCAGGATACGTCACGATGCCCGCCAGCAGCCAGTAGTCGTGGCGCCGGTGCCAGATGTCGTAGATCTTCCCCGAGGACACCGCAGCCCGCTCCTCATTCTGCCACAAGGTGTGCAGCTCTGGGGGAGACAGCCAAAGTGAGCAGGAGGCCAGGGCCCCCACCCTGCTTCCGCTCGGAGCAGAGCCTGGGGAAGATAACCCTTCCCTCGCCCGACACAGGCCATCGGCCCATGCCCCAGGCTCATGGCTCAGGTGCTGCTAAACAAGGTCAAAAACTCAGTGGGCTTCTGCTAACCACTCACACTCTAGTATAAACGAGCCACCTGCGCAGACCCCAGGACTCCGTCCGTACCTGTGAAGCCACCGTCCGCAATGTTGAACATGAATTTGAATTTCCCGTTCTTGTCCTCTTTCTTGCCCTCCTCCTCTTCCTCTCTGTCACCATTCTGCTGGGACTCACTGGCCTCCTTCTCGTCAGTCTTGGAGTCATCTGTGGGGGACAGATCACACTCAGTGTCCATCTGGAAGGATACACCCTGTGCAGACAGAGCTCAGGGATGAGGACTCTGAAGGGACAGGACAAAGCACCTCTGTCCCAAACAGGGAGACTAGTTCCCGCCAGCCGGGGACAGAGTCCAAGATCACTGCACCAGTCCAACAAACAGAGGGAGAGGCTGAGGCAGGAGGATCTCCACAAGTTTGGGGCCAGCCTGGGTTATAACTGTGAGCTGACCTGAAGGCACTGTCCTAGAGGTCCATGCAAGGGAGCCCTACTCCTCTGGGCCACCTCTGGGAGCAGCTTGCCCCTCTCCGGGTGGCATCTGTGACCAGGCTTGGGACAGTTTGGGCAGCCTCTGCCAGTTCCAGTGAGAGCCCAGGAGCTGACCAGGGTCCAGGTGGCAGCCCAGAAAGGCCCACAGACATGCAGCAGAGTGCAGAGAAGACCCCCACACCTGGCCCGAAGTCCCCGCTGTCCCCTCTGCTGTGACTGAGGCTGAGGTCCAGCTTGTCCGGGGCCTTCTCCCTCTCGGGCAGTGTCTCCTCTGCAAGACAAGGGGCTGATGGGCTGAGTCCAGCAGGTACATCCTCCCTGCACTCCAGGTCACCCATCCTCCTCCCACACCCAGCCCTGGGGCCACGAAGGCCAGCAACACGGTGGGCCTAGGTGCCTGGCCTCTGTCTCAGACACCAGACACATACGGTGCTAGGGAGGGGGAGGGCTGGAGTGCAGGTCAGCGGCTGAGTGCCTGCCTAGCGTGTGTCAAGCCTGGGCTCCAGCCCATTACTGCAAAAAGCACATAATGATTACATATTCTAGAGAAGGCATCGGAAAGCACTCAGGAGAACAGGGCATGGTGGCCTCTGCATCCCCAGGTATTGGGAAGGCTGAGATAGGAGGATCACTTGAACCCAGGAGTCGAGAGACCCTGTTTCAAAAAAAAAAAGGCTCCCCCAGGGGAGCTCACAAGAAGAAAGGAAATCATCAGATTCCAGAAATGAAGGTGAAATTACAGCTAGAGATACACACGGTGGCATCTGGTGGCCCAGGCAGGGGTTACTGGGCACCGGCATAGGAAGCAGGCCTGATGCTTGGGGCTGGGGTGCCACACCCAGGCGGGACAGAGCCGGGGTTCAGCCAGCACCCCCAGCCACAGTGTGCTGTGAACCAGAGGAAGGAGAAGCAGGAGAGGTCAGCGCCAGGGAAAGGAGGTGCCCGGAGAGGGACATGAGCCCAAGGCACGGGGCCAGCCAGTGAGAGCAGCTCACCAACCAGCCCCAAACCCACCAGCGAGACCACCAGGCCTCGAGTTTCCAGAAACAAAGGGGGAGGGACAGGGCACTACCCAGGGAACAGGGTGTCGGCCCCGGCAAAGGAGAGGCCGCCCGAACCTAGGAAACCAAGGTCCTGTCCACCTCGGGCAAGTCCGCGCAGACAGGAGACCTCAGTCAAGTGTGGAGCTGATAACCCGAGGTCAGGGAGATGCTACGGGAGGTCTGTAGCCAGGCGTGGTGGTAGGCGCCTGTCACTCCCGCACTCAGGAGGCTGGGCAGGAGGTCGCTGCGAGTTCAAGTCTGTCCTGGGCTACACAATGAGTTCAAGGCCAGCCTGAGCTACACAGTGAGACCTTGTCTCAAAGGAGAAAGACCAAAAGGGGAAACAAAATCACTCCAGGGAAAGGAGTAAGGCAAAAAAAAAAAAAAAGGGAAAAGGCCAGATGAAACGTCTAGAAATAAAATACTTGGCTGTTAGCACGTTAACCGCAGATTCTACCTTATCCCTAGGACTTCCCGGCCACTGACCACCACGCCCGAGTGAGTCCAGGACCCTGAACAAGGTACTCACTCCCGCCGCTCTAGCTTGTCACGTGGCACAGCGACCCCGTGCGGCCTGACTCCCCCACACGAGCCCTTAGAGAGCCAGCGTTTTCTCTAAACACGTGCCAAAAACAAAAAGGAGTCAGGGTCTCCGAGAGGGCAGCGCGTCCGCGTGGGAGGCAGGGAACATGGCCCCAGTGGTAACCTCGAGCACCTGAGCTCAGCCAGCGCCGAGGAGCGCTCGGGAATGGCTCTCCCCGTTAGGGGACAACTCGGCTGCCTGCGTCTCAGAAACCCTGGCACGGAGCCCAGCCACACCGAGCCAGGCCTGCGCACACAGGAATACATCATGCAGTCGCACGACATCTGCAGGAAAGATGTAGCCGGGCACGTGGTGCACGCCTGTCATCCCAGCACTTGGAAGGCTGAGGCAGGCAGATCCCTGAGACTAGCCTGGTTACAAAGTTAGTTCAAGGAAATCCTGAACTACTGTAGCAAGACTCTCTCCCAAAACAAACAAACAAGCAAAAGACCTTCAGCCCAGGAAGCCCAATCTCTGCACACAGGACAAGTTAAAGCCCACGAGGAGAGAACCAAGACCCGCCACGGGGACACAGTAATGCCCGAAGCGATGCCAAGGCCAGAGGCCATGTGTGGTGGGCGTGTGGGCCCTGCCTGGCCCCTACCTTTGGGCAGCTGCTCCGGGGAGCCCTGGGCCTTCTCTGCCTCCTCCGGCCGCTCGTCACGGGCTCTGTCCTTGCTGTCCAAACTCTCCTGCTTGTCCTCCCCGTCCACTCTGTCCAGGACAGCGGGCGGGGCCTAGAAAGGGCATGCTCAGGGCTGCAGAGCCTGGGGCCTCAGCAGACACAGGAGGAGGGTGGGGAACAAGGGGGAGCCCGGGACCCTGACTGTGTCCCCTCCTGCAGCCTCAGATGCAGTAGCCAGGATGCCGGGTTTAAGCGGGCCAGGCAAAGCCAGGTAAGGGACCCAGATCCAGCCTCCTCCCACCCCTACGGCAGGCCAGATGCCGGAGACTCCCGTACCTGGGTTTCCAGAGGCTTCTTTGGCTTTGGCAGCCCTGGCTCCTTCTCCTCTACATAGCCCAGTGGGGCATCCAATTTGTCTGAAAGATGGAGGGAAAGGCTCAGTGGGAGAGGAAAAGGCCAGGGCCCAGCGATCCCAGAGCACCCAAGCCAGGCCTCTGACTAGGGCCGTGGTGCATCCTGGCAAAGAGAGGGCTGTCAGGACACAGTTGTGGTCATTCAGCCAGAAGCAGAGAAGTTGGGGCAGGGTCCAGACTGAGCCTGACGCTGGTCTGGTCCCACTTTCCAGCTGGCTGACTCTTTGGCTGAGCAAATACATCATGACCAGGAAAACACATAGAGACAAGTAAAAATGGCCAAAGGCTTGCCATGGTGATGCACACCGGTAACTCCAGCACTCTGGGAGGCTGAGGCAGAACAATCCCGGGCTTGAGTTCAGCCAGGGAAACTAGCAAGACCCTACCTCAAAATTTAAAAATAAAGCAGGAGTCGGGGGACTGGGGATGGAGTTCAGTACAAAAGCCCTGTGTTCAATCCTCAATAACCACAAGAACAAGATAAAATACAAATGCCAGTGGATCTGCAAAGATGTGTCTTCAGATATAAAAATAGCGCATAAGCACAAGAAAAAATAGGCGCTCCAATCCCCAGCCATCGGGGAAACACAGACCACAACCACGGCGAGCCAGCATTTCACAGCAGCCAGAGCCTCAACCCACCGGCAGGAGAGCACGAGGGCCCCTCGGAGGGCCCACAGCTGCCACTCCCAGGGGTGCGCCCGGGGGGAATGGGAACCTGAGCGCACAGCGGTGGGCACAGAGGCTCATCACAGAGCCCTGCAAATCCCCCCAAGTAGACACAACCACGTCCTCCGTCATCGTCGAACGGATCAACAGCACGTGAAACGTCACCTGACCACAGAAGGGATGAAGAACTGATACCCAAGCCAGACGTGTTGGCACACCTGGAGCCCCTGCACTCAGGAGGCTGAGGCAGGAGGGTCACCCCGAGTCCAAGGCCAACCCGGGCTACACAGTGAGTTCAAAGGCAGCCTGGACTACATAGTAACACCCTGCCTCAAAAACAAAAAAAAGTACAGATGGAGCTTCCATGTGGATGGATCTCCCCAGGGGCTCATCAGATCACACAGTGAACAATTCCCCGGCAGACCCTGGGGCTGGGGAGGTCAGCACTGTCAAGAGCTCGGGGCGGGACACAGGAAGCGGCTGCCAATGACCAGGAGCACCGGCTTACTGGAGGGATTAGAATGTTCTGGCTCTGAGATCAGGACTGTGTGGAACTCTGCTGCTGTGTGCAGCTCTGAGAGTTCCTCCTGCTGTGGCTCATGCCTAGATGTCCCCCAAAGTTTCCTGTTGGCAGAGGTGAGGCTTTTTCAGAAGTGGCTAGATCTAGAGTACGTGACGCTGGGATTGATTCACGGTGCAGTGCTAGACTGAAGGGCACCAGGATTAAGAATGTGAGTGCTGCCCGCCCTGAGCAGCCTGGCTGAGATAAAAGGGCAGAAAGACACTGCTGAGGTCCTTAGTCATTCTGCTGTCTCCTTCCCACCACGCACTGCTTCTCCTCTGTGATGCCCCTCTGCCCCGTACCACCTTCCGTGGAGCCAGCCAACTGGACTAAAACCTCTACAAACTGTGGTCCAAATAAACCTTTCCTCCTTTAACTTTGGCATTTTGTCTCAGCAATGAGAAAAGTAACTAAGACAGGATTTGGTGCCAGAGAAATAAGGTTATTGCTGTACGTGACCATGGGGTTCAAGAATTTTTGGGTCTGGCTTGTGGGAAGAGTTTGGAATGGTTCAGAGATGCCAGAGCTGAACACCTGGCTGAACTTGATGGGAGATCCTGGTCCGAGCCCAGAAGATCACAAGGCTGATAGAAATCCTGCCAGTAAAGACCAACAGTGGGAAGTTTCTGCTGGGAAGAAGGACAGCATTGGCTGCTGGACTCCAGACCATGTGTGCTATGCCTTGGCAGAAAGTTTGTCTGCATTTTGCTTGTGTCCAGAGACTTTGCCTGAGACTGAGATTAAGGATGGCAGACTAAGAAATTTCAAGGCAGTCTAATGTACATGCAGTGGTATGGCTACTCCTGGGGGGTGTTGGCAAGCTTTATGTTGAAAATAAAAAGCAAAAACCCCAGCAGAATGACTTAGAATGTTTTAAATTTGGCCAGAAAGGAAACTCCAGTAAACTGGCAGCCTGAAAAGATGGAACACAGGAAAACCTGGTCACTGAAAACACTAGCCAAAGAAAGACAAGTAATTTCAGAAGACAATAGAAAAGACAGCCTCAGGACACCACAAGCACAAACAGGACTGCAGCCTCTGCACCTTCAGAGCTGCAAAGGTGAGAGATGCTTTGAGACAGAACCCCAGAGCACCAGGCTCCAGCGTGGCAGCAGCCTAGGGAAGTTGTTCCTGAGGATTTGGTTCACAGGCACTGGACACTTGCAGCCAAGACAGGAGGAAGGCTGGCCACTACTCAGCTGGAGGGAGACCCCAGCATCATTGACATGGCACTGGTTTTATACGCAAACAGAATGTAACAGTTGTAGGGTCAGGAAGGCTTCCAATGAGATTTCTTAAGGCCTGGGAGGCCAGGCAGCGTGCCTCTGAGAGGGCAGCGTGTGAAGCTGATGGTGCAGAGTTTGGAGAAGCCAGGAAAGTGGATCATCTGAGGAAAACTGCAAGGAGGGAGCAGAGCCGGCCCCAGAGAGAAGCCATGGGAGCCACCACCGCTGGCAGTGGTGATGGGTGGAGCCACCCGAGCCCTTTGGAGTTCACGTTACCACAGATTGCCAGAGCTGCTGGGAGTGGAACTGGGAGATTTAACGTTTGCCCTGCTGAATTTTGGTCTTGCTTTATTCTCATCTCTTGCTATCCCCATTTATAACTTTTGCAATGGAAATATTTATCTTGTGCCATAGAATTTGGAAGAGTCTAAATTTCTTTTCATTTGCACAGGGTCTCACAGCTCAGAGTTTGCCTTAAATCTCAGAGGAGACTTTGGACTTGGACTTTTCAGCAATGCTGAAACTACTAGGACTTTGGCAACTCTTAGACATGGACCAAATGCATTCTGCATGAAGGGATGTGCATGAATCTTTGGGCCAGGGATGGCTTGTGTCTAGATGTTCCCCCAAGCTTCGGGGTCACAGGTGGGGCTTTCTCAGGGATTTAGTGGGTAACACTGGTATTGCCTCATGCTGCAATGCTAGACTCAAGGGCACTATGATTAAGGGTGAGTGTCACCTGCTAGAGACCTCGGCTAAGATGTAAGGGACACATCTGTGGATGTCCCTTGCTTGCTTGGCTACCTTCTGCCTACCATGAACTTCAATGCGTCTGCCATGTGCCTGCCTGCTTTGGAGCTGGACAATTATGGACTGAAACCTCTACAAACTGTGAGCCAAATAAATCTTTCCTCCTTTAACTCTGGGTGGTCTGTATCTTGCCTCAGGAAGACAAAAGGAACTAAGACTTCTTAGAAGAGGAAACTGTGTCATGTGTAAAGAACTGGATCCCAGGGGCTGGGGTTTAGCTCAGTGGCCTGAGTGCCTGCTTGGCAAATGTGACGTCATGAGTTCAATCCCCAGCACCAAAAAAAAAAAAAAAAAGAATTGAATCCCAACACCACTGTCAAAAGAAAACTGCTGTGTACAAAGATGTTTCTGTAGTGGACACTTCCACTTGGGAAGCTGGTTTTGATTTTGGTTTGGTTTGGTTTCTGGTACTGAAGATTCAACCTAGGACCTTCACACTGAGCTTCATCCCCAGCCCCTTTTTATTTTAAGACAAGATCTTGAGTCTCTAAATTACCCTGGCTAAACTGGAACTTGGGATCTCCCTGCTTCAGCCTCCCAGAGTGCAGGAACCCCCATACACAGTGTGCAGAGGACTCAGGGTGACTGTGGCTCAGCCCTCGGGTGATCCAGGTGCCCCCCGCCCATCTGGGTCCCAGACCTGGCAGGCCCAGTGGGGCAGGTGGCAAGTGGGCAGGGCTGGCGGGAACCGGCGTGTTGGGGTCTGAGGAGATGGCTTCACTTGGCTTCTTGACCTCGGGTCCCTCAGGGACCAGGTCCGGGGTGCTGTACTTGCCATTGACGTGCTCGAACTCCTGAACCTGGGGAGAGGCGGGGACCAGGGTGGTGGTGGCTCAGCCCTAAGGGCCAAGGGGCAGCCTGCAGGACCAGAGGTGTCACAATCTTACAGGCAGGGAGGTGAGGGGATGTCCCTGCCCCGGGCTGACCAAGACAGACTGGCGCTGGCCACGAACTCCCCTGCCAGTTCCCCCGCACCCTCCTTAGCCCCGTGACCCGTGGTCCTGCCCTCAGCCCCCTAGAACCCTCACTCCGGGTTGGACCCTGAACAACCTGTGTCCCGAGCCGGGCACTGGGCCTCTGCCCGCTGACCCCAGGGCGGTGCCAGAGCCCATGTGATGTGAGGCTTACTCACCCACCTTCTTCCTAACCAGTGACATGACCCCGATACGCGTGAGCACATGCTGCCTGGACAGCCCTTCCCGGGGCACGCCGTCCGCGAAGGTCTCCGCACCGTCCGCCCCCGGCTCACACAGGTGCCGCATGAAGAGGGACACATAGGCTCTGGGGTGGGGGGACCGGCGCTCAGGGCTCAAAGGCTTGGGGGCAGAAGAACCCCAGAGGAACTCCCGCCTGCCTCCCAGCCGGTCTGCCGGCCCTGTCCCAGCAGAGGACTGAGGGGACCCTCCAACAGGGACCACAGGATGGCTGCCATCATACCAGCTGCTGGGGCCCAGGGCTGGCAGGAGTTTTCTACAAAGCTGCCGTGCCCAGCACCCCACCCCAGGCCTAGGCCACAGCACTCAGGAGGAGCCTCCCAGGGCAGGGGAGGGCTCAGTCCTTACCTGAACTCCTTCTCGCTCTTGCCCCGCAGGTCCCTCACGAGCCAGTGGGAGTTGAAGGCGTCCTGGGGCGGCATGCCCCAGCGCATGATGGCGTTCAGGAAGGCCTTCCGCTGCCGTGCATTGAAGCCCAGCACCTGGGCAAGGTGGTCAGCAGGTGGGTGGACCCGGGTCAGGGACAAGGTGGGCATGGAGAATGTGGGGGTGCAAGAAGAGGAGGGGGGACCTTCAGCCAACCCCCGGACCCACTTCCACCCTCCCATAGATGGCAGGAAAAGGCCACAAGAGATGGGGTGCAGGCGGGCCCCACCTCAATGTTGCCCCCAACTCGAGCAAGAAGAGGCGGCAGGGGTTTGTCCCTGTCACTCTTGAGCTGCCTCCTGGATTGTCGCCGTCCACCTAGGGAGCAGCCCAGCACAAATCCTCAGGGGAGGGCCTGGGCTCCCAACCCCATCACCACCACGTCCCAGGCCAGCAGGACCCCCGGTGGACCCCAGCCCAACCCCACGCGGCCACCAGCAGCTCCCACTGGCTCCTGCAGCAGCAGCACTGACACTCACTCTGGCCCTCCGGCCTCTCCTCGAAGTCCTCGTCCTCGTCTTCGGAGCCAATGGAATACTCAGACTGGTTGTCCGAGAGCTCGTCCTGCCACTCTGCGGGTGCCGGGCACAGGGGCACAGAGTGAGCAGTGCAAGCTGAAGTCACCTCGGCCCCCGCCCTACGTTCCTTTCCCACTGACAGGAAAGCTGGGACCTCAGGGGCGGCACCAGCCCGGCCCGGCCGTGCCCGTGCCGGCGCTCACCCTGGTCCTCCTGGGAGGCGTCGTTGTAGTTGACCTGCTTCCGGATGCGCTTGCCCTTGCCCAGGTTGCGGGCCAGGTCCTCCTGCTGCTGCTCGTAATGGTGCCGCAGCAGCTTCTCCCAGTAGTCAGGGTCTACGTTCTCCTCCTGCTTGATCACCTCCCGCTCAACCTCCTCCTGGGGAGGCCGCAGGCGTGGGGTTAGCAGGGCAGCCTGGCCAGGCAGGCATCCCTGGCTCTGGGGGGGCCTCTGGCCACCTCTGCCAGCTTTGGGGTGCAGGCCTGAATGTGGCCCTGCCCTGCCTTCAGGGCTCCTGCTCCCAAAGGAACTGCTGGTGGACCCTCAGGGTCTGGGACAGTAGCAGGAGCTCGGGGAGGTACAGGGGCCTCCAGGAGGAGCCCTTGTCAGGGAATCGGGGCCAACAGCACGGTGGAGAAGGGAAAAGATGCGGCCGGTGCCAGGCATACTCTGGGAAGGGGACCCTGCCCAGGAGGTGGCTTGAGGTGGACCGGGTCAGGTATGCGGGACCAGCTGGGCAGGACCTGAAATCAGCCCTGGGCAAACTTCTACACGGAGTGGCAGATCCCTGGCATTGCAAAGAGGTGGGGTGAGGAAGCTGGAGCCCAGGCAGGAGGCCACAGCTGGCGTCCCAAAGGCCTCAATGGGTCTGGAGGTTACAACTCCTTCAGTACGATCTCAACCAGAGGGCACCCGCGGGGCCTGGCATGAGGGGGTGGGGTTTGTGGGGTGGGCGGTGCCACAATGAGGGTGGGGCCATGACAAGGGGTAAGGTGCAGGGGCGGGGCCACCGCTAGGGGGCGGGGACACCGCAAGGGATTCTGGGGACCTTACCACGCCATCCTCCTCGCGCACCACGTACTGCGCCACCTTGAAGGAGCTCAGATACTCATTCATATTCTGCAGCTCCGTGTCGTCTGTAGCATCCTGGTTCCTATCCAGCAGCTTAGAGATGGCCGCATCGTCATAGTGGATCACACTGCTGTCCTCCACGTCCTTGTTGTCACCTGAGGGGTGGAGTTTGGAGTGGGGACACAGAGGCAGGGTGATCAGGTCCCGCTCCCAGCAGTGGCCCTTCCTGGTCCCCTCTGGCCAGGGAACAACGCAACCAAACATGGGCTCAGCAATGCGCTTGGTCACAACACCCGAGTGGGGTGGCAGGAACCTGTTGGTCTCCTAGAGCAGCCCTACCTGGTGGGGTGCTACCGTGCTTCTTCTTGGCACTGGCGGCCAGGGCGCCACCCTTGGAGGACTGCATGTCAGGAACGGGTGTAACAGGCCTCTGGCCCTGGGACATCATGCCTGGAGGGCAGAGCAGGAGGCTGCTGGTCGGAGCAGAGGGCTGCACGGGGGCAGGCAGCAGGCAAACCTCCCACCAGGCCCCACTCGGGCAAACCCTGGAAGGAGACACGGCAGGGAACAGGAGGGACTGCGGTGGGGCCTGTGGGACCACCCGGGCCCTGCTGCGCCCCACGGGAGGGAGGAGGCCCACCCTCCACGTCGTCCTTGAAGAGCTCCTCCGTGCCGAACTTGAGGATGTCGTCCAGCTCCTGCTTGGTCATGGAGCCTGACTTGGAGCCCAGGCCGGGCCGCACCACCAGGTGGGTCAGCATCATCTTGCGCTTGGCCACCTGCGTGATGCGCTCCTCCACTGACGCCCGAGTCACAAAGCGGTAGATCATCACCTTCTTGTTCTGCCCGATGCGGTGGGCACGGCTGAAGGCCTAAGGAAGACGATGAGGGCTCTGGGCACAGGGCCGGGTGCCATGGGGTGCGGGGCTGGCAGCGCACCGGGAGGCAGGCGTGCCGGGTCTGCAGGAGGCTGGGTGCAGCAGCAGCCTCATGTCTCTGACGGGGCTGCGCCTCCCCGTGTGTCAGGATCTAATGCCCACAGGGACAGGAGCGGACACACAGCCGCCTTCTGAGGCCGCGAGGCCTGGGAACAGCCCTGGGCAGTGTGATGACAGCTGCATGGGGCCCCGGCCTGAGGGGACCCTGTGCCTGCGACCGTGTGCAGGTGTGCCTGAGACACAAGTGAGAAGCCCGGCCAAGAGGGCACAAGCACGGGAGCTGAGGGAGAAGCTGCTGACCTGGATGTCATTGTGCGGGTTCCAGTCCGAGTCATAGATGATGACCGTGTCTGCTGTGGCCAGGTTGATGCCCAGGCCACCCGCCCGGGTGGACAAGAGGAAGCAGAACTGCTGGGCCCCTGGGGCTGGGGAGAGAGGCCAACAGATGGGGTCAGAGAGCAGGAGCAGGGGCTGGTGGGTGATGGGCGCAGGCAGGGGGACAGCAGGGTGCGGACTGCGGCGTGAGTCCCTAGCAGAGGACAGTTCTGAAACCCATCACTGATGGGCAGGCACCCACACTCAGGAGGCCAGGAGCCCACATGAGGCTGTGCAGCCCCCAGAGGTGCCCTGAGTCCCGGTCCAGGGGGAGGAAGCCACACACTGCCCAGAGCCACCTGTCACTGGGGTTTATCTAGTGATGTCAGCTAGACCTCAGAGCCAGCTTCATTCAGTGACAGAGGTGACATTTTTCTCCCCCACCTGCTTTTCTTCTTGTCCACTTCTAATTCTGCTCAGAGCAGTGGTACTTGCTGGGCCTCCTAGTACTCCAGTGGACCACCAAAAGTCCCTCGGGGGTAAATCCTTTTAGCATTTAAAGCTAGGGCTCTGCTCCCCTCAGCTCTTAGCAGAGCAGTTAATGGATTACCAGGTGGGTCCCTGTGAGAACCCCCAACAGTGAGATACCATTGAATCTGTCGATCGCCTCCTGCCGCAGACCCCCAGTGATGCCGCCATCAATCCTCTCGTACTTGTAGCCCTCATACTCCAGGAAGTCCTCCAGAAGGTCCAGCATCTTGGTCATCTGCAAGGGAGAGAACATATGAGAGGTGCCAGGAGCCCCATGGGACATGGACAGGGACCCACTGCAGTGGGGAGGAGACAGCAGCCCACTGAGGGTAAAGGTAAGTGGAACCCAGGCAGGGCTACAGCAGGACTCGGTGGGGAATGGGGCCTCCGACCTCACACCGGGCAGCCCATCCACCCACCTCAGCCTCTCAGAGTGAGTCCCGGCTCCTCGCCTGCACTCAAGACTCTGCCGGCCCAGTGCTCCCTTCCTCCCCCAGTCCATCCCAGCCCCGGGTCTCTTCCTGGAATACCCAGCCCTTACTGCCCATCAGCTCTTCTGCCATGTGTCCCTGTCACCACCTTCCCGGGACAGAAAGCAGTCCCTTCTGAGTGCCCATAACCACGTCTATTCCACAGCGGCCTGGGGGTAGTTTAGCTGGGTATGAACCTCAACCAAAGGTTCCCCGTGGTGAACGGAGACAATGCTGCCGTAATCACCACCACCTGTCTTCTTGATGTGAGCCTGAAGACTGTCTGGCCCTCTCTCCGTTGTAGGTTCCAGGTCAAAAGCACTGCACTTCCCCTGCAAGGTGCCTACAGGCCGGTGAATCAACGCTGTCCTTGCTTGTGCTCCACAATGTCCTGTAGGTCTGAGACCTCGTTTTTCTCCCAGTCTGCAAACTTTGTCCAAGTCTGCTTTGCACAGTCTGTTGTTTTCTCCTGAAATCCCTATCAGATGATTTCCAGAGCCTCCTAAGACACCATCCATGCTTTTTTCTGATTTTATGTTTGCCCCTCCACCCTGTATCCTGGGAAATCTCTCCGCACCATGCTTTACTTCAGCAGTGTGCACCGGGAGCTTATCCACTCATAAACGCAACTTATCTGCTCTTCCTTCACCGCCTGCTTTTGCCTCATTTCTTCTTGGTTCCTGGGTGTCTGCCATGAGGACTCTTAGTCTGAGAACCCTACGCGTGTCTGTTCAGTCCTTTTCAGGCAATCCTACTGCAGTTTTTATTTGGACTCCAGGTACAGCTTTGCGGGATATGTCTGCATCCTGTGTGACGACAGGCTGTGGAGCTGGGCCTCTGAGGCTCATCCTGCTGCGCACATGTAGGGCTTGCCCTGTTCCTTCTTCCGGGGCTCTCCGGATCGCCCACACTTGCGTCTGACACTGGTAGCAGTGTCAAGGGATTGTGAACCTGTCTCCCAGCCACCCCCTGTCACAGGCGTGGTCTGCTCTCCTGGAACCCTGCAGCTCATCACCCACCGAGGGTACATCAGAGGCAGCAGGGACCAGTAGGCGTTTCCACTTGACTTTTGTTTACAGAGGAGCTGAATCCCCGATTCTGGCTTTGAGCAATGCGCCTGGCTCTGTCTGTCCTAGGGGAGCCTTTTTATCCCTGGAATCCTCCAGGTTATGACTGTAACACAGCTGAGCTGAGTAAGGCTAAGCTGCCTTGTGAGCGGTCTGCCAATCTAGACTGAGAAGCTTGAGGGAAGGGAGCGCGTCCTCTGCACCCCTGATGTGTGGCACACACACAAAGGGATGCAGATAAAACAGGCAACGCAAAGCTGGATGGCCCAGCCGCTGACCGTGCACAGGCAGTGCTGCCGAGGGCCCTCACAGGGCACAGGGAAAGGACCCTGGACACCAGACCCTAGCTGGGGGGGGGGCATCAGGACTGGAGAGGCTCGGGCGAGGCTGGCCCTCGACCTCCAGGGCAGGACGCCCGGCCCACCTGGGAGAAGATGAGCACCCGGTGCCCCTCGTCCCGCAGCTTCTTCAGCATCTTCTGCAGCAGCATGAGTTTCCCTGAGGACTTGACCAGGGAGCTGCCATCGTAGGAGCCGTTGGGCAGCACAGGGGCTTCCTGCAGAGCAGCAGAAGAGGGACTCTGGGGAGCTCTCCTCTGGCTGGGCACCAAAGGGGACAAGTCACGGGCCACGCGGCTGTGTCTTCAGATCCGTGTTCCCAGGCAGGTACAGACCTGCCACCCTGCCCTGGCCTTACTCCCTGGCTGAGAAGTCAGGAAACAGTGAAGCCAAGCTGGCCTTCAGTGTCCATCAGGGCCAACCTCTGACCCCAGGGAGGCGACACCCATGGTGCCACACTAGCACCAGCAGGATCTGCGGGTGGCCTGAGCCATGCACCCTAGCCCAGCTCCGCCACCTGGTTCTTAGAGCTGAGTGAGGAGAAACTGTAGAGGGCCTAAATTAGAAGCCGGCAGGCAGGGACACTGGTGGTGGTGGTGATGCCCGGCCCAGAGCCTGAGCTTTGTACCAAGCCTTTCCATGGGGATGTCCTCTTCAGCCCCACCCCACAGCTAGTGGACGCTCCGCAGTGGCCCAAGGAGCCCACGCAGGGGCAGCGGGCACCTACCACTGCAGCCACAGGGAAGAGGTAGGGGTGGTTACAGCACTTCTTCAGGTCCATCATGATGTTGAGCAGCGACACCTGGTTCCCGCCCCCCTTGGAGTTCAGCGCCTCGAAGTTCCGTGTGAGGATGAACTTGTAGTACTTCCTGAGGGGACAGCAAGGCGCGCTGGACGCACTGGCCCTGGTGGGCCTCTGGGGGGGTGCGCGCTGCCCTCCCAGGACATGGGGCACTCATGGTGGCCAGGCGCTACTAACAGAGCACCCTGGGGAGCCCCCAGAGGTGAAGCCATGGAACCAGAGTCACCCAGCAGGTTACTGGGGGACACCGCCAGAGCTCAGAGCTGAGAAGACACCTCCGGAAGGAAGGGGTACCAGAGGTGAGCCAAGGCGGCGGTGTGGGAGAAGCGCCCCACTAGTCAGCCCAGGAAGGTCAGGTGGGGCCCAGGGACAGGACAACAGGCAGCTGCCTGGGCGCGGCCTCACCACTCACTTCTGCATCTGGCTCAGCTCCACGCGCACGATGAGCTCCGTCTTGGCCGGCATGTTCTTAAACACGTCCGCCTTGAGCCGCCGGAGCATGTGCGGCCCCAGCAGGTCATGCAGCTTCTTGATCTGGTCCTCCTTGGAGATGTCGGCAAACTCCTCCAGAAAGCCCTCCAGGTTGCTGCAACAAAGCGCGGGCTAAGAAAAGGGGGACAGAGGACAGGAGCACAGGCCAGCGGCCTCCCTCCATCGAGGGCAGAGGATGGGAGTGGGGAAGACGCAGCCTGAGTCTCCTTCAAAGCCCGAGTGACCCAGGTGTCCCAGCCCTCCCTCTCTGCCATCCCCCAACCCGTCCTGGACAAGAGCTTTCCAGGGCTACCGGCAGATTACAGATTAGGAAGCCGAGGCTAGAAGGGCCTGAAGCTGGGAAACCCACCAGAGCCACAAGCTGCTTTCTAAATCCAAGACTGGCAGACTCCCCTGGAACCCCCTCTCCGGGCAGGAAGATGGGTAGGGGAGACGAAGAGGATGGAGGGGGGAGCCGTGTGAACCCACCCCCGGCCTGGCTTGGTGCTCCCAATTCACTGATGAGAAGATAGTACCCAGCAGGCAGGTCTTGCCTCGTCCAAACGGGGCCCCAGCCCCCCAGGCACACCCGGGGCACTCACTTGAACCTCTCCGGGGTCAGGAAGTTGAGGAGATGGAAGAGCTCCTCCAGGTTGTTCTGAAGGGGGGTTCCCGTCAGCAGCAGCTTGTAGTCGATCTTGTAGCTGTTCAGGACCCTGAAAAACTTTGGGGAGGAAAGGGGGGCCCGGTCAGGGGGTGCAGGGAGGGCCTGTTCAGGTGGCCCAGCCGTGCAGCCACTGCCGCCCACCTTGGACTGGTTGTTCTTGAGCCGGTGGGCCTCATCCACCACAAGGCAGGCCCACTCAATGGAGCCCAGGATGGCCTGGTCGATGGTGATGAGCTCGTAGGAGGTGAGCAGGACGTGGAACTTGATCTGCACTTCTTTCTGGAAAGAAAGAGAAGTGCTGGAGGGCGCAGCTGGGGGTAGAGGGGACCAGAGTCCCAGGAGACAGAGTCAAGGGGGAGGGGTAGAGCCAGGTGTGGTGGTGCACACCCATGATCCCAGCTCCTCAGAGGCTGAGGCAGGAGAATCGCCATATGTTCAAGGCCATTCTGGGCTGCATAGTGAGTTCAAGGCCAGCCTGAACTGCATATAGACAGCTGTCACAAAAAGCCAAATGATTAAAAAAAAAAAAGTATGGACAGGAACCTCAAAAAGACTCAAAAGAGCCCCAAAAGTGGAGGGGGGGACACCAGCCACTAGCCAAAGGGGTCATCTGGCCTCAAATGGAAAATGTTTGGGAAACAAAATTGTACCCACAGTAAAAAATGTGCAGTTTGAGCCAGGTGTGAAGGTGTATGCCCGTAATCCCAGCACGCAGGAGGCTGAGGCAGGAGGATTGTTGCAAGTTCGAGACCAGGCTGGGCTACAAAGTGAGCCCAAGGCCAGCCTGAACTGCATGGGGAGACCCGGTCTCAAAAAGACAAAAAAAAAATGTAGGGTTTTTTGGTTGTCCTCACTTCCTCACAACGGGACCAGGCAAATGCAGGGAATGACACTTGTCAGGAGCAATGTCATAAGGCAGAGATGACAGAGTGCACGGGAGGAGGGCGCAGGCCACACAGGTCCCGCACCACTTCCTAGAAAGCGCCTGGACAGGCGGGTGTGGGCACTGCGCCCTCTCCCCGCCCTTGGGAGCCGCGTGAGCTCCTCCCCTGCTCCCCACTGAAGCCCACGGGCCTCTACTCGGAATCTTCATGCTGTCTCATGTTCACTGATTTGAAATTCTAAGGCCTTCAGGCGCCATTTGTACGAGAAGCCCGGTGGGATGGTGATGTGTGCCCTGATCTGAGGTCCTGCGTCCCTTGGACCTCCAGTCCTCAGCCTCCCACACCTCGCGCCTGCCCAGGGCTACTGCCACACTCAGGCTGGACCCGGGTGCTGGTGGGGAGGGACCGGTCCACACCTGCCCCCACTGCAGGAGGGCTCCCGGGGCCAGGGACTGCACACCCAGTGAGCCTGCGCTCAGAGCATGCGACATTCAATAGCTACAACTGATGGTGGCAGGCTATGAAGGGAGAGGAGGAAAAGCACTGGGTCACAGTGGCCGCCAGTAATCCCAGCTGTCCAGGAAGCTGAGGCAGGCGGACCACAAGGTGGAGCCCAGGCTGGGCAACCAGTGACTCTGGTCTTGCCTCCCTGGGGCTCCCGGGTGCCTCCCAGGGGCTGAGCGCGGTCACCTTCATGCGGAACACCTTCTTCCCGCTCCGAATGGCATTGTCCTCAAAGGAGAACTCGTTCTCGCGGATCACGGAGCGGCTCTCCTTGTCCCCCGTGTAGGTGACCACGTAGAAGTCCGGCGCCCACATCTCGAACTCGCGCTCCCAGTTGATAATGGTGGACAGGGGTGCGCTGACCAGGTAGGGCCCCTTGGAGTGGCCCTGTGGGAGGGCAGCAGAAGCAGTGAAGCTCCCTCCGGGGGCCGTACCCAGCCCCACCCGCCCGCCGCTGCCCGCCCAGCCGCCCACCTCTTTGTACAGGGAGTAGAGGAACACGATGGTCTGCACTGTCTTCCCCAGGCCCATTTCATCGGCCAGGATGGTGTCGGTGCCCTGTGCCCACGAGAAGCGCAGCCAGTTGAGGCCTTCCAGCTGGTACGGGTGCAGCGTGCCACCCGTGGCATCGATGTACCATGGCTGCTTGTCAAACTTGACTGTGGGCTGCAGGAGAAAGAGGCCCAGAGGCTCGAAGTCCTGGCCACCCAAATCCACCCTCCGGGCCTGCGCACTCGAGACTGCCCCTGCTGCCCGCCCTGCTGACTCTCCTGCAGATCGGGCCACACCTCCATGCTGCTCCAGCCCTGGACTCCTCCCAGCGGGGAAATCCCCTGGCCGTTGACTCTCTGCTTGTGACCCCAGCACATCATGACCACGTGGCTCCTGCTCCCTGCTTCCTCCCAGCCCCAAACATGTCCTGCCTGGGCACAGGGCACTTGATGAGACTGTCCAGGGCCTGCTTGGTGCCCTCAGGCCCAAGTCCAGGCTTGTGCTTGGTGGACTGGACCCACAGGGAGCCCCTGCAGTCAACCTTATCCCTGCCTGGTCCCCACAGGGAGCCTTTGTTCTTCAAACAGGGCCAGGGCCTTTTAACCCATGCTCCTCGTGCCAGGGCCCTTTAACCCCATGCCCCTCATGCCAGCCCTGCAGCAGGCCCAGCAGACACCCCAGAGAGGGCCACCCTGGAGCCCCTTGTTCACGCAGTGGGCTAAGTAGCAGCTCAGCTGTTGGTCCCGCTGAAGCCTCCCTCCCCACTACCCCATCCTGCGTGGCTGTGACTCTGGACACACAGCCAAGAGGGCACGAGGACAGGCCCCACTCACGTCCACGATGGGCGTGTCCGGCGGCTTCTCCTGTTTGTCGTCCTTCAGCTTCTTGCCCTTCTTGATGAGCCGCTTGGGCAGCCGGGCGTCCTCCCCCAGCATCAGCTCCCTGGGAAAGAGCGAGGCACATGGCTGAGCAAAGCTGGAGCCAGGAGGGGTGCCCGGCCAGCGCCCGGCAGCTGGGTGGCACTGCCCACCTGTGGCCCCAGTATGCCTGCTTAAGGCTGTCGTAGTAGGGGATGTCGATGTCATCGATCTCCCAGGTGCACTGGTCGTAGGGCAGGTCTTTCCACTTGATCAGGTAGTGCACGTCCCCCTTCTTGTCGAAGCTGCAACACAAAGAACTGGCGGTGGGAGCAGCGGCCACAGGGTGGTGCGGGGTAGAGCCTGGCCCCTGGCAGGACAAAGAACAGCCCTCTGGGATGAGTCTGGGAAAGGGTGCCAGGGCAGTGGCTCCAGAGAAGTGCAGGGGGCCTTGGCTGAGGTCACACAGCTCGGGGTGGGGGCGGGGGGAGTCCACTGTGAGGGACAGAAGCAGAGCAAGGGACAGAGACGCCACAAGCCTGCCTCTAGCATCCTGCAGAGACAGGCACCCATGGACTTTGCCTTCTTCGCTGTTTGGTTTTTTCTTTTGGTTTTTGAGACAAGATCTATGTTAGCCTCAAACTCACCACAGTCCTCCTGCCTCAGCCTCTCATCACCATACCCGACTGTGTTTCCTAACCTAAAAAATCCAAAGGCCTAAGGCAGGGCCCAGCCCTGGTGATGGGCCCATCGCTGCACAGAAGGCGAGAAGCCATGCCTGCTGCGGGTGGCTTCCTACACACACCCCAGGGATACCAAGCCCAACAGTGGCCGCTATGGGGTGGCAGAGGGGGTCCTCCAGGCCTCCCACACCCCATTCAGTGGATCAGGACACCAAGCCAGAGGGCCACAGCACTGTTAAGTGGCAAGCACACAGATGGGGGGCAGGGGCTACAGCTGGCCTGGGGACCATTAAGAGCCAGGCCAATCCTCAGTCACCAGGAAACCAGTGGATTTGCTTTTTTTCAATAAGTAACGAGATGCTATGCAAACTCAGAGGAATAAACCTGTCCCACTTTGGAGGCACTGAAAAGCTGCTGTATGTGCTCTGGGCGTGCAGGCTGATAAGGCAAAAAATGGGGGTCAATGCCACAGGACTCAGGCTTCTGGGACTTGGGGTAGAGCAGCATGTCCAAGTTCAAGTCCCTCACCACTGCTGGCCATGCTAGTGGGCCCCTAGTGAGCTCACAGCAGCCCCTATCCTCCAGCTCCTCTCCTGGAGTTACTCCCCGTGCTGCCTGCTCCAGCCTCCCAAGGCTCCACCACCTGAGGACTTTCCAGTCTGCTCCACTAAGGGCTGTGGAGGAGCATCGGGGGTCAGAACGGGAGTCCAGAAAGTAGAGCCTGCTCTCAGAAAGCACTGGGTTCAAATCCTAGCTCCTCTAGCTCAGCCGTGGGGCTCAACCTTGCCATGCCTGTCCTCGCCTCTGCGTCTCAGGGTGGTTATAAACACAGGGAGGCACCTGTCCCCCAAGCCAAGGGCCTTTGCTAGGCACCGAACACTCACCCAGCAAGAGTCCTGTTTCCTGCAGGACTCCCCGCTTATGTCTGTGACCCTGGCCTCCCCCTGGACAGTCTGATGGTCAGCAGAGCCGCCCTCGGCCTCCCCTCCTGCCCCGCTGCAGCCACACATGGGTCTGAATGGCAGCCTGAGCGCGTGGCGCACACCTGTGGTTCAGGATGCGGTGGACCATCATCCACTCGGGCTTGATGCCGTAGCGGTAGAAGCGCTCCTCCATCTTGGCGTAGAGCGGGTCCTTGTTCTTCCTCTTCTCGCTCTTGCCCTCCTCATCCCCAGAGCCGTAGTCGAAGGGCGGCGGCTCGTCCATGTCGTTCTTTCTTTGGTAGTTGCGGTACATCACCGTGTGGTACAGTTCCAGCTGCTCCGAGCGGGCACAGGAAGTCAGGCAGACGGCCTGAGCCCTGGCCCCTGGCTTCGCCCCCACCCTGGCGACCGGCAGCTCGGGGATGAGCAGGGCCACACCTGCCGGGTGTCTCACCTGCAGCTCCTTCACCCAGGAGCAGTGCCAGTAGGACAGCCCCGCCCACTTGACAAAGAACTCCCTCTCCGGGATGCCCTCCAGGGGCTTGGGTGGGGGCAGGCCCGGCTCCACCTCGGGTCCCGGCAGCCCGACCATGAAGGGCGCTGGGGGCTCCGTCCACCGCCAGTGTAGAATCCGCTGGACTTTGCCCTTCAGCGGGGGACACTGTAGATAGAAGAGGGTCCCCAAGTTCAGGGCTTAGCAGCTGCCTGGCTCCATCCTGAGGCTACCACAACAGGCCCTTGCCACCCAGGCACGGGCCCCAAGTGAGTGCTGCGGTGACCCCACTGTCCCCTTCCACCCTCAGGAGCACTACAGGGCAGGGCGGTCTGGCGACCTGGGCACTTGGCAGTGAGCACATGGCCAACCTGAGCCAGGGTGGGTGACACCGCCACCAGTGCAGGACAGGTGAGAAGAGCAAGACCCTGTCAGCGAGGTACCACAGGGCAGGGAACAGCAGCCAAAGCTCTGGACTCCTCATGATCAGGGGCTCCCTGCCACCTCATGTCCTGCTTAGAGCCACCCCCTCAAGAACCTGCCACATACAGACCCACCCAGGGGGCACAGAGCTCCCAGGGACTGCAACCCCACTGCCCCCGCCACCCCTGGGCAGGGCTGTGCCCAGGCACCTCACGTCTCTAGGCCTAAAAACATACTCAGGGGCCCAGGAAGCTGGAGCTCCAGGGCTCCGCTGGCTGCCACAGAAGCACCCCCAGCATGCAGCCCTGGGCTCAGGCTGGACGGGCGGGGACAGGTGGGCCTAGCTCTGCCCCATCTGCCCTGCATCTAGGCACAGGCTGCCTGAGCTTGTTCCCCCGCCTCCCCTCCCAGACTGCAAGGCATCCTGTCAGGCACTCGGGCATTCCAGGGCTGGGAATTCACCCCAAACCCCAAGCAGACCTGGTCTTGCCTCAGTGTGAGTGGAGGCCAAGGGCGGAGGACAAAGTGCACCTTGTGTGGGCTCTGGGGGACAGATGGTGGGGAAGCACGAAGCCCCACCTCTCCTGAGCGCAGGGCAGCCCTCCAGGAAACCTGAGGAGGTGCCCTGTCCCACGAGCCCCACCCCGGACCCTTACACAGACACAGACATGTGCACATGTGTGCACAGGCAAGACACACACACACAACCCCCGCCGAGGCGGGTAGGGGACAAGTTGGACCAAAGGAGCTTCACCGCCTACAGTGACTGGGCACAGGGAATGGGGGTGCTGGGGAGCACTGTCCGGCCCTGCACCTGCTGAGGCTCCAGTGCCTGGAACCTGCTGCCCTCTCCAGGACCCAGCTGGGGTTGGGAGGCAGTTCCTAGAGATCAGGGATGGGACGGTCAGTGCTACCACTGTGTGGCCCTAAGCCAGCCACTTTACCTTCCTGAGCCTCAGGATTCTTGTCTGAAAATAGAATTCATAAAAGCTTGGTACTTGCACCCTCAGTAAAGGTGAAGGAAGCCTTCAGTGCAGAGTACACTCAGTAAACAGTGTCTGGGATATTGGTGCTAAGCCCACTGAGCTGGACAGGCCTGGGTGTGGGGGCGTGGCCTCGGGCGGACTGGGCGGGGCCTCTGGTGGGCGGGGGGTAAGGGGTGTGGCCTGGGTCAGCAAGGGTGTGGGGGTCTCAGCCCCAGATTGGTGGGCCGCGGGGCGGGGCCGTCCTCAATTGGTGGAGCCTGTAGTGGGCGGGGCCTGTAGTGGGCGGGGCCTCACTGGGCGGGGCGGGGCGGCGTAACACTCACAGTACAGCGCGGGCAGAGCCATTCACCGTTTGGGATCTCGGGCAGCGGCGGGTTGAGGCAGTGCAGGTGGTAGGAGGAGGGGCAGGCGTCGCAGCATAGCAGCTCGCCACCGTCCTTGCACACGCGGCAGAATTCCATATGGTCATCCTCCTCCTCCTCACAGCCGCCCTCCTCCTCCTCGTCTTCGTCGTCCTTCGGCTCCCACTGGATGCCCTCCTTCTCCTGGGGGCAGTTTAGATGGGGGCACCCTGGCCAGTCCTGCCCGACTCCACACACTACCCAACCCCGGCACCGCTGCCGCCCCGGCCCGCCCACCCAGACATACGCAGTGCGGGCAGCTCCACTTGCCCTCGGGAGCCTTCTCCAGCTCGGGGTCCAGGCACACCAGGTGGTAGGCCCGCGGGCAGGTGTCACACAGGATGATCTCCCCACCCTGCTGGCACACCTCGCAGTAATCCTGATGGTCAGTCTCGTAGCCGTCACCATCGTCAACTGGGGTGGGAGAGGCCGTGATGGAGGGCCTCGGCCCCACCAGCGGTGCACAACTAACTCCAGCACCCCGGCCAGACACACAGTAGGTGCTTACAGATGTCAGCTGGGTGGGGAGGATGGAGTAGATAGGGGAGTGGGTGGGTGGATGGTGGATGGACGGATGGAAAGGCAAGCAGGGGAGCTGGGGTAGACAGGTAGATGGCTGGACACGAGGTAGGCGAGTGAAGGAATTGTGGGTACATGGACAGGGGAGCGGATGGGTGGGTGGACAGGCTGAGGAGGTGAGTCACTGTTGGAGAATAGCTCAGATAGTAAAAGAGTAAAAAGATGGACAAAGACGGATAAAGGAAGGGGAAAGGTAAGAGCAGACAGAACAGATTCACGTAGATACATGCACGGCTAGAAGAATAAGAAGCAAGGGAAAAAGGAGGAGGGAAGGCAGGCAGGAGAGGAGGGTGGCGGAGGGGGATGGAGGGCAGAGGGGGGTGTCAGCGGGTGACTACAGGGGCGGACGGTGGGTGAACCAAGTGCGTCCTTCTCTGTCCCCACTGGATGTGGCTCGCACCCTAAACTCCCTGTTTCGTCCTCACAGGACCTCCCTCCCCGGCAGGACAGATGAGAGCCATGCTGGAAGCACACAGCCGCCGCCTGACCAAGCCCTGAGCGGTCCAGGCAGGGGGTGCCCCCCACTGTTTCCCAGGGGAGGGCCCTGCACCCCTCCTCCTCCCCCACGAGAGCCCGTGAGCCCGGCAGGAAGCCCTACTCCTCTTCTTCTTGCGTCTCCGCCTGCTCTTCTTGCCCAGGGCCGCGGAGCACTCGGAGCGCACGGAGGAGCTGTGGATGCTGGCACTGTCCAGGTCTGACTCCTCTCGATCGTCCTCCTCACTCTGGAGAGGAGGGGAGGAGCCTGTGAGCCAGGCCGGGCTCTGGAGCTGTCCCAGGGCTTGGGTGGCTGTGGTTGGGGTGGTGGGTAGCAGGGCAGGGACAGGGGGGGCTTTGGGGACAGCGCACCCTAAGGTTCGCCTCATCCCCCAAGCCAGCTGGACACTTCCTGCCACAGCCCAGGCCGGCCAGATGCCTGCATCCTCTCTCTAAGCCCAGCCTGCCAGCTCTCCAACGCTTCTGGTCTCCAGGCCCAGCCTGCTCCTGCCAAACTCTGCACACCCTTCAGGAAGCAGGGCTTAGGACCCCTCCAGCAAGACATCTCCCCAGATCTCTGCTTGACTGGACCCATGAGACATCACTGGATCCCTTCCGGGGGCCATGCCTGCCAAGCCAAGGGCAACCTAGGAGCAGGGCCCACCGTAGCTCAGCACCGTAGCTCAGCCTTGTGCACACTTGGCACTGGGCTGCCGGGCCACCTGTTCTTTTATGTGCTCCCCTTTGGAGCAGCCTAAATCGAAACCCAGCACTTGCCTCTGCCAGGAGACAGAGGCACAGCTTCTCCTTCTCTGCCCGCACACAGGGCTGTGGCAGGAGAGCGCCTCACTGAGCAGGAGGCCCAGAGGCTGAGGTGCGGGTTAGGCTCTGAGCCTAGGGTGTGGGGAGAGAGCAGGACTCGGCCTGCCCAGACCTACACACCACCTCCAGCGCCACTCCCAGCCCTCCTGGGAAGCCAGGCCCATAAGGACCCCAAAGGCCACGACTCCTGCTTTCCGCTACCTGGAGCCGCAGCAGTGGGCTGGCCAGACTCCAAGCTAGAGGGGACCCCCCAGCCAGACCCCTGGGGGAAGAGGCCCCGCGGGGCACGGGTACAGTGGAAAGGACCTGCCAGGGTGGGCTCGGGAGAGTGAGCGTCCTGTGTTGCCTGGCACACACGCATGCACACTGGTGTACACACACACACAGGACCTCTCACCGAGGAGCCTTTCTTCCTCTTGTTGCTGATCCCCCCAAAGCGGAACTTGAGCCCCGCCACCTTCTTCCCCTTCCCCTTCTTCTTCCCATCTTTGGAGCCTTTGATCTTTTTCCTCACGCCAGGTCCTGCAAAGCAAGGGTCACGATGACTGACGGGTGCCACCGCCACCACCTCTTCCCTGAGCCCTCAAGTTACCCCAAGATAAGCAGCGAGTCATTTCCCACCATCAGCCTTTCCAGGTGACATGACAGAGGGGCCTAAGAGATGACACCCCTGGGAAAGCCAGAGACCAAGCTGCCCCGGGTCTGCCTGCCCTGGCCACCAAGCTCTCTCTCTACCATGTCACCAGCACTCCTGGCCATCTTAGGGACATCCTCCTACTGTCACCATCCCCAGCCTCCATGCCAGGTCCACCAAGGGCATAGCGCCTACCTACTGTGGTCCACATCTGGGCTCCGGAAGGCTATCTAGCCCCCCTACGCCCAGGCTGTCTGGATGCAGTGCCACCTGTGGGCACCAGCCACAGCTACCCTGGAAGGTCATCAGGTTGTGTGGAGCTGGCCATGGGGTGACCAGCCTCCTAGAGAGGAACAGCACCACCCCCACCTACCCAGCGGGCTGTCACACTGCGCTGGGATGAGCGGGGAGGAGGGGCCTGGCCTTGGAGTCGCGCCACACACAGGTGGCCTTGCCCCAGGCCTCCCACTGCCACACAGAGACATGGGCTGGAGCTCAGTTGTGCCTTCAGCGGCACCACAGAAAATCTATTTCAATTTTTCAGGCTCGGAATATGAAGCTCAGGGAATCGATGGGTCAGCAGCCAGAGCCCCAAAGGAAATGAGGAAGGAAGGAAGCCAAACCGGCCGGTGATGGGCCATGGCCCTCCCTGAGTCCCTGAGACCAGGATGAGGCAGGACAGGGAGTGGAGCTCTAGCCCACATCACTCGCCGGCCAGGCCTCTAAGACCTGTCAGAAAGGCACCAGAGACAGTGTCCTGGATCATTCCAGAAACCAGAGCTCCTGGGGCTGACACACGGGAGCCAAAGACCCCTCCTCAGCCCCCCATCAAAGCCCAGATAAGCACCCGGGAAGGCCGAACTGCTGGTGACACTACCAGAGATGGCCCTGGGGAGATGGATGACTCCAAACGACCCAAGCTCCACCCCCCCAGCACCCAGGAACACGCACCCCAGCACCCACTGCAGCAGACCTAGACAACCCTCCGGGCCTCCCTAGAAAGTGACCCCAACCCTGCCCACTCCCTGTTCCAAACTCCTTTGTGCACAGAGTTCCTGAGCCAGATGCCAGGGCCTCAACCCTTGGGCTTCCCTAAGGTCTTGGAGGAGCCCACACACACGGTGAGCCAGAAAGCAGGGTCAATGGGCTAACCTGGGGGCCACGTCCAACTTAAAGCCCTGGGCTGGGCCTCCTGGCCTCTGCCGCCCTCTGTGCCCAGTGCAACCAGCCTGCTGGACTGCCAGGTACACACTCCCAGAGCTCTGCCCACATCGTCCTTTGTGTTTGAGACAGGGTCTCACTACGCACTTCAGGCAGGCCTTGATATTACATAGCCCAACTCTGCCATCCTCCTGCCCCAGCCTCCCACGTGCTGGGATTACAGGTGTGCACCACCACGCCTGGCCACATGCTTCCTGCTACTGCACCTGGCCCCAAAAGCAGACGGGCAGGACACAATGCCAGTGCCACAGCACTGCTGAGAAAGGCCACACAGGCTGGGGTCCTCTCTGCACCTGTTCCCGTGGCGGGTGCGCGCCTGAAGGGCTTAGTGTCCACCCACCCACAGCCTTACCCTTGCCCTCTTTGGTCTTGGCCTTTCGGATGGGCACAGGCTGGGGCACCTGCTGGGGGCTGATGGCCAGCGGAGGGGCGATGGTGACTGTCTCCACAGCTGCAGCCACAGCTGCCGCTGCTGCCACCGCAGAGCTGCCCTTGAAGGGGTTGTTGGCGCTGAATTCCCGCCACTTGGCCCCCAAGACAGTCATCATTTTGGACATGGGGATCTTCGGGTTCTTCTTGGCAATGAGAGGCCTGTGGGGGAGAGGCGGCAGTGAGGGCCGGGCCCATCCCTCCCCCACCCCTGTGGTGTGTGGCACCATTCCCTGGTCCCCGGTTTGAGAAAGCCGAGAACACGGTGCACCCCAAACACTCCCAACTCCCTCTTTGTGGGTGGCAATTTTCCAAGGAGTCTGCAGATTTAGGAGCAGAGACACCTGCAGCAGGCCACCCCAAGGGGACCGGGAGAGACCTGGGATCCACTGAGGGACAAACCCTTCTCCCCCAGACCCAGCCAGAAACTATCCTGACCACCTCCCCACCCAGGAGGTAGGACTCTCTCCATCCCCAGCCCTGGCCAGCCACCCACCGGAGGAACTGGCTGAAGGCCTTGTAGTTGGTTAGCGTGTGATAGTCCTCCTCCGAAAACAGATAGTCTACATCGTCCAGGCCCCACTCGGCCATGAGCTGCCCCGAGGACTTGGGCTCCTGGAAGACAGGGCCAGAGGCACAGTCAGAGGGACCCTCGATGGCCTGCACGCCTCCCCGAAGGGCCCCTGTCTGGGATGCCTGGGAATAGGGCAGAGGTGTGATTTATATCGCTCCAGGTCTTACCCACCGCTGGGCCCCCACAGCACCCAGCTCCCCAGGGTCTGAGCAGTGGGGTGTCCAGATGCCAGCTCACAGGCACCCATGCTTCCAGAGAGGGAAAGCCAGGGAACCAGAGAACAGGGCTCCCCCTCATGAGGAGAAACCTGGAGCTGGGGGAGGGAGGGTGCCCCGGGAGGAAACTGGCTGAGGGGCTGCTAAGGCATGCAGAGGAAAAATGGGACCTCCCCGGAGACCCCAGGAGCAACTGTCACGGCCCCCAAAAGGACACTGCTGGATTCTGAAGCTAAGAAGTTACACTCGGGCCAGGGCAGGGCATAAGCCAGGGGCCCAACCAGGGCAGAGCTGAAACATCTCTCAGCCGCTGTTTCACTTTCCAGAGGGACACTGAGGCCAGGGCATCCCAGGGACACCCAGTGGGCCTAAGGGTCAGGTGAACAGAAGATCAGATGGGCTGCATGGCCCCAGGAGAGCTAGGGATACAGGCTATGGGCTTGGTCCATCCGGCTCTGCTGCTTCCAAGTTACTGTCCCTCTCTGCCTCAGTTTCCCACCCCTAATATGGGCACCAAGCTGCACAAGCATCATGTTAGTGCAGGTTGCTTGGCACAGGGACTGTGAGAGCTCAAGACGGCTGCCTCCCCTGCCCTTCGCAGGCTTCCTCCAGGCAGGGTGAGCTGCCCTGAGCCCGCACACACACCTGGGCTGGGGGACAGATTCTGGCCAGGCAGTCACGAGACATCAGCCAGTCCAATCAAAGGAATGCTGGCTCTCCTGCCTGGACACCCTCCTGCTGGACGCAGTTGCTCTGCACCCATTCACACCACCACACTGGGCTCAAGCCAGAAGTAGGTCCCACAAAGGCAGAGAAAGGGCGCAGGAAAACCACTCCTGAGCTGGGTGCAGTAGATGAGCCCCCACCCCAGCATCCCACCCGTGGGGTGAGCCAAGAGAACCGAAAGGCGGAGCCAGTCAGCCACTGAGAAGACTCTCCAGCTACAGGGCGGAGATGCAGCTCTGTGTGACGGCCTGAGTTCCATCCCAGTGCTAGAAGCAAACCTCAGATGACACCACTGGGCCCACAGCCCAGAAGCCTCAGTGTCCCTTGGTTCCGTGGCCCCTGACACACAAACCCCTTTGCTACCCAGGACTGGGAACCAGGCTTCCTGCTGCCACAGTGGAAGCTGCCCAGGCAGCACCAGAGTCCCTGCCAGGCTGTCTGAATCCGCAGCAGGACAGCCTAGGAACTGGCTCCAACAGCCTAGAGCTGTTCCCATACACGCCCCACAGCACTCCTGCGGCACACGCAAGGGGTGACATTGTCACAGGGAACCCTGGACCACCCACCGATGCACCATCACCATTGCAAATGACCCTAATGCCCTGCCTGCACCTCAGGACCCCAACAAGAAGCACCTCTGAGGGCTGGGAATTTAGCTCAGTGGCATAAGCGCCTGCCTTGCAAGTAGGCAGTTGTGAGTTCCATCCCCAGTACCAATAAAAAGGAAAAAGACAAAAAAAAAAAAAAGAAGCACCTCTGCCTGGGTGCCCTGGGATTCACATCTCGACCTCACCTGGCAGCCCCGGACTAAGGTGCTGGGGGAATCAGCTGCACGCTGTGAGGTCCCAGGAACACAGTGCTCTACCTCTCAAGGTCCCATGCCCATGGCCCCGGCCGAGGCCCAAGTCCCCACACGTGCTCTCTGAGACCGGGGAGAGGGCCATCAGGTGACCCTACAGATGCGGTTCCAGGGACCGCTGAGGCCGCATCTGCAGCTGCCCTGCTCCAGCCTCTGCAGGCCGCCACTTGTTTGATTTTTTTCCCAAATTGATCCGAGCAAATCACACTGTCACCCTCCCTGGAAAAGGGGCGCCCCAGGCAGCCCAGTTGGGGCAAGAGTGACCAGGACGTCAGGAAGACACAGTCGATCCCCTCCACAAACTACGTTTCCCCGTCCTTATTTCTCACACATCCCCGAGACTTCTGACCCAGCTGCTTCTCACAAGCAGGGTTGACATCCACACAGAGGACACATGCACACACGTGCACGTGTGCTCACATGCACTTCCCCACATCAGGGAGGACACTGTAGCTCCACAGGAGAGAGAACTGGGGTCTGTCCGCCCAGCCCCGGCTGTCACCTTTAAGCATCCGTCGTCATTGTCACCCTCATCCTCGTCCTTCCTTTTCCGCTTGACCTTCTTCTCCTTCTTGTCCTTGATTTTCTTCTTCTTCTTCTTGTTCGGGGAGTAGTCGCTCCCCTCGCTCTCGGACTTCTCCTCCAGGTCCTCGTCATTGTCTGACAGCTCATCGTTGCTCCCCTAGGGAGAAAAAAGGACACTGAGGCTGACGAGAGGTTTCAGGAGCATCCAGGGTGGTGGGCGGCAGTGATCTGGCCAGGAGGATCGGCCAGCCCACACGTGGGACCAGTCACTCTGTCACCAGTGTCCACTGCTCCAGTGTCCAGCCAGGAGGAATACCCCGAGCCCACAAATGAATGACGGAGCGTGCAGGCAACATGAGACTCTCGGGGACCCAGATGTCCCCCAGGCAAGCTCACTGCAGCCAGGTCAGGGCACAGCCAGGCTGCATGACAGGGCTGCAGCTCAGGAGCCCAGGGCACAGATGTGACGCCCAGGGCCAACATCCAAAGCCTGCAGAAAAATCCCAGGGCAGCAGAAGTCCATCTTGGACTCTGCCCACCCAGCTGCAGCCCCAGAGCTCTCTGCCTGCATCACATCCTGTGCGACTGTGCAGATCAAGAGAAACCTGTAATTAATGCCAGGCACCACCCACCCCAGTCCTAGCCACTGGCCAGCTCTCTGGAGGCTCCCTGGGCCTGAGCCCACCTTCCCGCTTCCATAGGAGAGGAGGTAATTTAAGCTTGGTTTCTTTTATTTAGTTTGCTGCCTGTGCAAGCAGAAAATGGCCCATTTATATGGAGATAAGGGCGTTTACAGCCACGGAGTCCCACCAGAAAGGCTCTGCCCCTCTGGGGAAGCAGTTTACTCCCTGCCCTTCCAGACAAGTGGATGACAGCTGCCCAGCTCGGCCTGGAGAGGGGCTCACACTGCTGCTGCAATTACCTGCTCGCCGGATAGGGGCTCACTGCTCCGTGATTGCTGTGAACTGTTTTCAAGGTGAGCAAAGAGAAGCATGGGAAGAGATGGAGAGAGAACTGGAGAGATCAAAAATGAGCTCAGGAGACTGCAGTGAGGGAGAGGGAGGCGAGGCAGGAGGGAGGGAGAAGGGAAAAGGATGGGGGTGGAGGAGGGGCAGCAGGTCTGCCCTGAGAAGTGTGATCTCTGCCCTCTCGGCCACACTCAGAGCTGAGAGAGGCTCTGAGCAGGCCTGGGCCAGGACTCAGAGGGGCACAGGGTCCCTGAGACCCATCCGAAGAGGGCCTTGGTCACATGTGCACTGCACCGCCTGGCTCCCCATCTCCTGGAACCTCCATCTACTCAGTGCCAAGTCGGAGGCACCAGCAGCTGGCAGGAGCAGGGCCTCCTGGCTGTTCTGGAACCTGAGCACTTCCCGTAATACTGACTTAGCCCTGGGTGCCCCAGGGGCAGCTCCAGCTCTGGCTACTGCCTAGGCCTGGCTAGGGCAGAACCCTGCTCCCAGGCTATGGGGAACGTGAGGGCAGACAGGGAAGTCCATTTGCTCTGAGGGTGTCAGAATGCAGGCAGCTTTGAGAGACCACCTAGAGGCACACTGCAGCCCACCTGCCCTCACCCCAGCAGAGGTAAGATGGGAGGGAGGGATGGACAGTGCTTCAGCACCACGGACAGAGGTCATGGGCCTGTGGCCACCAACACCCCCACACCCCCAGGCGAGGCTCGTACAGTGAGGCCACAGAACCCAGAGCTGCTATGGAAGCCTGTCCTTGCTAGCCTGGGACGTCAGCGGGTGACCACGGCAACCTAAACCTCAGCTTCCTCATCTGCGTGATGAGGGTGCCCCCAGGATGTCACATAAGAAAAAAAACCCTTCACCATTGCTGCCATAGGAGGCAGCAGGGCACAGAGAAGCCGCACTGGGTCAGGCCACATGGAAGGGCCAGGTCTCCAGGACCAAAGGTCCTCACGGTGCCCGTGTGAGGAACTCAGCCAGGCCAGAGTATTCACACCTGCAGGCCATGCCAGCCACCTGATGCAGTCCTCCCCTGGGACCCATGACACCCTCGACTCTACTTGGAAGCCAGCCAGGGGTCCACCTGGAGGAAGCCCACCCCCTGCAACCCCATCACCCTCGTTTCCACCCACAGGGACTGGGCTGGAACTGTCCACTCAGGACTGGGTACCCAACTCGGGTGATGGCAGGGGAGATGGCCTGAGGATCCAGCTAATGGGAGGTAGTCACTGCCATGACCTAGGATGCAGGAGAGTCAAGGAGTTGCCAGCAGGACCCAGAAGGAGGGACAGACAGAAGAGGGGACCGAGTGTCCACTAGAGAGCTGAGCAGGACAGGAGCCAATCAGGAGAAGAGAGCAAAGAGTGGGGCTGCACCACTCAGTCACCCGCCGGGCAGGGCAGCCACCCACCTGGGGCTCCAGCAAGACATCAGCCTCCCCTTCTGTTGTTTTTTTGTTCGGACACAGGGACTCACTAGGTAGTCCAGACTGGTCTCAACTCTGCAATCCTCCTGCCTCAGCCTCCCCGGTGCTGGCATTACAGGCTTGTGCCACCTCGCCCAGCAAGACTTCACAGAGAAGAAAGAACCATTTAAGAGAAGGCTCTGCTCCCCCAGGTCCCAGTCCTCTGCCCTTCTCTGAGTCTCTCTGTCCTGCTTCCACCAGAGGTCTGAGCCGCCTCCTCCTCCACCGGACCTCATCCAGGGTGGTGAGGTTTGGAGTGCAGAACAAGGCTGCCCCCAGAAGTCAGTGCTTTTGAGACATGTGCAGCTGGGCCTCCTTTCTCTCCCCAAACGTTGCCCCGCAGAGCAAGGGGCAAGAGGAAAAGCTAAAAGAGGATGGCTCTGCAGAGAACAACTCGTGGTGACCATCAGCAGGACCTGGAGGTCACCAGCACCCAAGGGAACAAAGGCCACACACAGCAGCACCATCTGTAATGGGGCTGCTCCGGAGACTGAGGCGGGAGGGTGGAGAGTTTGGGGACAGGCTGGGCAATGCAGTGAGAGGCTGTCTCAGAAGGTAAAGGGCTGGGATGTGGCCCAGGGCTGGAGTGCCCTCGGCTTCAAGGCCCAGTACCAAAAATAAAAGAGAGAAAGGAGGGAGGAGGAGAGGACAAGTAGGCCACGCCCAGGCAGGGAGGAGGCTGGGCATCGACCAATAATTCCCTAATAGACCATTCTCAGGCCTGAGGTCCAACAACATCCACCAACCGCAGGCAGTGAAAATCCAGAGGACATGGGGCCTCTGACCTTGTCATTGTCCTTTGGCTGCCACAAGCCTGGGTGTGACCCTGGGGGATGCGCCACCAGCTAGAAGAAGACTCTAGAGGTTCTAGAATCCCTTGCAAAGCACCCTGGACTCTAAACCAGACCAGGGGAAGGAGTAGGGAGCAGGGGTCCGTGTTCTGAGCCCGGCTCCACCACGCTGAGGGCCCGGCATGCCCACCGCAGGTGTGGGGGCCCCGGTGGACAGTCCCCTCCACCCCACCTCCTCCCCAGCTCGGGCTCCACAGATGTTTCTGGATCGAGGCTTCCGTCTCCCTCTCCCCACCCCCTCCGCGCCTGGCACGCGCGTCGCATCTGCCGAGAAGGGAGGCATTTACACCCAAGGGGAGGGCTGGGCAAGCTGGTCATCCTCGATTTGGGGTCCCTCAAGATTGAGAGAGGGGGAAAAGGAGAAAGAATGAAATATGAGCCTTCCCATTCACGAGTGTTATAAACAGTTATAATTTAGCACTGAATAATTGGTTGCCATGGTAACCGCTGCAGTACAGGTTGAAATCATTTCTCCCTCCTGCGCTGGGGTCTGACAAGAAGCTTCATCTACATATGCTCAGGTTCCGGCTGCAACCCGGATATTTTATGTAAATCGGAATCTGAGACTTGCTGTCTGCCACCCCCAAACTGATGCTCAGGACTGCACCTCATCTCGGGGTCACCCAGTTGGAGATGGAGGGGGCAAAGCGGTACCACTCGCCCACCCGCCTGTGGTCTGGATGCCCTGCTCTGTAGGGGAGGGACCCAAGATCTTCCTCTCTGGACATGGCTCACTCAAGAGCCCCTAAGATCCAATGGCCGATCAGAGGCAGGCTTTTGGAGGCGCAGGGAGGAGCAGCCCCAGTCCGAGGGTCACCGCGGAGGCCCCTCCTGTGGGGCCTCCTGTCCACCCCGCCCCATCCCTTTTACACAGCAGCATGCATCTCGGCAGAGAGCCAGGAAGGGGGGGAAGGGGGAGGGGAAGGGAAGGAGATGGGGGATGCAGCGGGAGGGGAGGAAGAGAGAGATTAATAGGGCAGAGACCAAGCACAGGCTGGAGAGAGAGACCGAGTGAGACCCAGTGAGAGACAGAACACAGAACAACGGTGCAGAGACAAAAACACAAACACGTCTCCAAGAAAGATGGGGCCCATCGGGAAAAAGAAGAACCCTTGTCAGTCATGAAACAGGCAGAAGCCGGCCCTCCCCAGCCCCCGAGGCCACCCTAACCACCCTACACCCTCCCACAGAGGCTCCTGACCAGAGGCTGCCCTCTCTGGCCTCCTGCCTGGCCAGGCCCCTGCCATAGAGAAAGAAGGAAAAAGCCAGCCCTGCATGAGTGGGGTCCCACAGACACCTGAGCACCCTGCAGGGCCGTGTGGGAAACCCTGGACTAGCCAGGCCACCTCTCAGCCTGGCCTCCCACACATGGTCCAGGAACTGCTTCAGAGGAAACTGAGGCACTGGGTAGGGGCCTCCTTCAGGAAGCCCATTCCCAAGATGCCACCAGGCTGAGGGGCTGAGGGCAGCAGCAGGTGTGGGACAAGATTCCACAGCCTCCACCACAAGGTCAAGGCGCCTGTGACCCTGGAAACATCAAGGACAGGCAGGCCAGGGGACAGCCACATGCGACCCCACTGAGGTCGCCCCTGAGCCTGCAGGGCTGCCTGGGGGACTGGAGGGGCACCCCAAAGCCTCGAGGTCAGGGTAACAGGCAGGGTGTCTGGGTCCCATTCCAAGCGGAGAGGGCTTTCACCCACACCTAACGTGTCCAGGGCTGATGCAGTCACGTGGGCGTGTCACCACCTCTCCACTGGGCAGTGCTGAGACCCAGGGAGAAGAGAACAAGGACAAGGGACACCAGGCTCAGCACAGACTGCAGGTGGCCCAGCTGACCCTGCCAGTGCCCACTGGTTTCTCCAGCTTTATTTCTTTGAGACAAGGTCTCCCCATGCTGTTCAGGCTGGCCTTGAGCTCACTCTCTAGCCCAGGCTGGTCTCCAACTCACAATGCTCCTCCTGCCTCAGCCTCCCAAGTGCTGGGATCACAGGTGTGCACCACCACGCCTGGCACAGCTTTCATTTCAACAGGCTTCACTTAGAGGGAAAGAGGTCTCTGCCACGGAGCAGCCCCACAACATGGCCACGAGCCAGGGACACAGAGATAGCACCGTCCCAGCACAGGACAACCAGAAAGAACGAAAGGGAAACAGCAGGACGAGCCCGGGGCGCTGCTCAGAGGAGGCTGAGGCAGGAAGGTAAGGCCACGCCACCCTGGCTCTAAATAGAAATGGTTGGGGTGCAGCTTAGCAGTGCAGGGCCTGGGGTTCGTTCGATCCCTGCTACTGCAAAAGAGCAGGGAGAAATAAGAGGAGGGACAGGAAGGGAGAGAAGGAGGCAGGAACACAGGACGCTTCACTTTCGTCATGGAAAAGCGTGCACGAGGCTGGACTGCAGGGACTCCGGATCCGGGAACCCCGCCCACCCCGGGCCTCGCTGCGGCCCGCCCAGCCACGCCCTCACCTCTTTCTTCTTCCGCTTCCCCTTGGACTTGCTTTCCTTTAGCTTCTTGGCTTTCTTCTTCTTGGGAAGGCTCACAGGCTCGGCAGGGAAGAAGTCGTCAAAACCTTCGAGGCCACCATCTTCCTCCTCTGCAAGAGCCGGAGGGGAGGGGCTGCCCACGCTGCGCTCAGCCACAGCCTGAGGGTGCTACACATGGCAGGGTGGCGGAGACCGGGCACAGCTGCAGCCACTGCGCCCTCCCAGTCCAGTGTGGACAGGCGTGGCGTCTGCGGTGGCCGGCGCAGGGTTGCCTTCCCTCTTAGGGCCCTTCCTTCCCTCTCTACAAAATGAAGCAACGGGGAAACCGAGCTCCATAGTCGGTGCTGGCCTGGCTCCGGGGACCCATGAGCCACACAGCACCTCCACCTGGCCCCAGGGAAGAGCCGGGGGAAACCCAAAGCCAATCCGAGTGGCAGCTAGGTGCCAGAGTTACTGGGAGGGCTCGCCCCGGGATGCAGTGATGAACCCCCCTTACTGGTTAGCCTGAGGCCCCTCACTGCCGCCCACCCCACAGCAGCACCTACAAGCACAGAGACAGCGCGATATGCCCACACAGCTGGGCACAGAGGATGGGCCACTCCAAGGAGCCACCACATCTGACCCAAGGGACTCAGCCAGACGCGGCCTGGAGGCCGAGTCCCCTCCACACTTCCAGAATCTAGGGGGACTGTGAGGGCGCAGGGTGGGCTCTTGAGAACAGCTGTGAGTTCTGTGCCACTCACCCTGCTCACTTCTGGCTTGAGGAGGGAGCTCCTGTGCGTAGGAGCCACAGGGAGCTGGGGCCTGAACCCCATCCAGGAAGTATGGCCCTCAGGAGGGTCCCCTTGGGGTACCTCGTGCCCGAAATCATCACCCAGAGGTGTGTCCACCCACAAGAGGGAAGAGGAGAGAGCCAGCTGCCTCCGGATGGGTGACTTGAGCATCCCAGCTTGGCCTGCTGCCACGCCATGGGAGCTTGGGGGGAGGGAGGGTGGGGCCTGCCCATAGGGATGTGCAGAGGACCTGCAGCACCAGTGAGAAGGCTGCCTCGAGGACCCAGCTGGTGACTCTGAGGTTTGGGGTGCCGGGACCTCTCAGGGGACAGCCACCCAGGAGAGGGGCCCCTGCTGGCAATGTCAGCATTCTGCTCCTCTGACCTACTGGGTGTCCCCACAGTGCAGACTGTAGACAGCAGACATACAGCCACTCTTGTGCACAGAAACACACACGTACACACCAGCACACATCTCATGTCCTTCCCGAGGTCCATGAGGGTGCTCGAGCCAGCCTGGGACCCAGCCCTGTCCCCAGAGACTGACTATAGCTGCAGCTTCAGCCACAAACACCCCACTCCCAGAGGCCCTGGGAGCTCTGGGGCCAAAGAGAGGCCTCTGACACCCTCGCACCCCAGATCACAGGGGCCACCCCAGCAGGGCAACGTGGAGGCAGCAACACAGCCTGGCAGCCCTCTGCCTTGGACCCGTCAGGGGGTGAGTCCTGCCCTGCCCAAGGGGGGAAGAGTGCACGGACCGTCGGGTGTGGCCAGCAGAGAGGGCGGCACTGTAGGCAGGGACGGGGCAGCCTCGATGGCGGGGCTCCAGCACGCAGGGGAGATGGAGCAGGGGTTCCCCACGTTGGGCTGAGGCCAGGGGTGGCTGGGAGTTTTCAAATCGGCGGACAGGTGATCCCCAGAGTCATCCTGATGCAGAGAAGGCCAGAGGCAGCAGTCAAGGCTGGCAAGGAGCCAGGGTGGACAACAGGACGCTGGTGCTCACCTGCCCACTGCCCGGGCTCCAGGGCGACAGCCCGGCAGAGCCACCCCGCCCCCGGCGGCGCTGACACCGTTATGTAACGGGCTCGGGCTGATGCAATCGCCCGGGCCTCTCCCTCCTCCTCTTCCTCTGGGCTCTCCCCGTCCCCTGCCGGTAGGGGGGTCCGCAGACAGAAAGGCCGGCCTGGCACATGGTCCCCAGCTGACCAACTGACCGGCTACGCACGCCAGGGAGCAGGGAGGCCCGGGATGGCTGGGACAGGAGGACAGGACGGCGTCCACAGCCAGCCCTACTCATTCCCATGGACCTGCAACTCGGTCCCTGGCCCTGGCCCATGGGCAGCCCCTCCTCCACTCCCAGAGAATCTCATGGCTGTGGCTTCTGCCTGGAAAACCCCCTCCAGGAAGGTTCCAGAACAGACCCCTCAGAGTGGGCCTGGGCCCTTTCTGTCCCCACACGGCTTCAAGGGACCCTGGGGACACCTCAGATCAGACCCTGTGACACTACCCACCCCATACTGTCTGTCCCCTCTCCTTCTTGGCCCCTACACAGCAAGCCTGGGAGGGGTACCTGAGCCCCTCAGCCAGTGCCTGGGAGCCCTGCTCCCCTCCTGCTGCCCTCCCACAGTGACAGAGCAGAGCAGCGATCTGGGGCTCCCCTTCTGGCCCAGCCCTTCTGGACCACCTGGTTCTGCCTACCTGTGCCCACCCTGGCCCTCGGGGCCAAAGCCCCTCAATCCTGGTCAACTGTAATTAGGACCTTTAACCCAGCCATCTCTCCAACTGCCCATTGAGTAGCCTGGGGCAGACAGGGTGCTGCTTCTGGGTCAGTGTGGAGACAGGGACCTGCCACAGCTTCTTCCTGAGCACACCCTGGCCCCTCAATAGCTCCCTGCATGCCCTGGAGTCAGTCCCACAGGACCCCTGGGCTACAAGCCAGTGGCTCGGTGGCCTTTCCCACCGAACAGTGGTGCTGTGGGAGCTGGCACCTCCATGCCACTCACTAGCCTTGGGAGACAGAACCGCCTTCCCAGCAGGGCACAGTGGCACACGCCTGTTATCCCAGCACTCTGGGAGGCTGAGGCAGGAGAGTCGACAGTTCAAACCCTAGCAACTTAGGGAGACCTTGTCTTTAAAAATAAATAAATAGGGGCTGGAGATTTAGCTCAGCGGCATAAGTGCCTGCCTTGCAAGCAGGCAGTCGTGAGTTCAATCCCTGGTACCGATAAAAAAAATAATAATAATAAATAAATAAATACAAAGCTATAAAAATGAGCTGGGAAAATAGGTAAGTAAATAAATAAATAGGAATGAGCTGAGGCTGTAGCTCTACGTGAAGGCCCTGGGTTCATTCCCTAGAAACAAAAAATAAGATAAAATAAAACTACTACCCTACTTGCAGATGTGGAAACTGAGGCTCACAGGTTCTCGCCCACTGGCCTGACCTCCGTTCCTCGGCCGGCAGGTGGCAGTGCCACAGGTAAGCCTGCCTCGCTCCCACCACCTTGTGTGGTCCTCTCCCACACCAACCTCCAGATGTCACACCCTCCTTAAGCGCTGAGTGGCATCAGCACCCTCTTCGGGCCTGCACTCTGGGGACTCGGAGGGGAGCGGCCAGCACTGGTCCACACACTCCCTCTTGGGGCACAGCCTTGCCCAGCTCCAGCCCACGCCTCCCTGGGAAGGGGCAGCAGCTGAGCCAGGACACAGCCGCCAGAGCTTTGCAAAAGGCAAAGCAAACAGCTGCAGAGCGAGCAGGAAGGTCGTCAGATTCTGGGGGTCAAAGGGAAGCTGAGCCAAGCACAGGGATGAGAGCTCGGGCAGCCAGTCTGCCCATGATGGGGACCCCGCTCAGCACCCACCCAAGCTCACCCAGGCTCCAGTTCCCAGCACCCAACCCAACTCCAAGCACAGAGGAGGCTGCCCAGAGGCCAGCAGGTCAGAGGGGTGACACAGGGCTTCGAGCTGCCGCCCGCCACTTCATCTGTAACACAGGCCTCTCTCGGGCAGGGGGAGAATCAGACACTAAACAAGTCCGGCAAGGCACCCAGAAGGAGTTGGGGAACACAGGCAGGGACAGGAAGACCACAGCTGGGGTGGGGGCCGGGGGGGGGGGCTCTAGCTGGGGCACTGTGGGGCCAGCAGCCCTGACCTAGGTAGGGCCTGGACCGAAGCTTGCTTCAGACCGTGGTCCTCCCTACAACATGCCCTGAGCCGGTGGGGGCAGCTCTCTACCCGAGAGGCGATTAATAATTTATTTATGACATTTAACAAAGCCCAGACATCACCTCACTGGCATCTCATCCAAAGAAAGGACTGAGAGGGAGAGAAGGGAGCAGAGTGGGTGATGCTTTCACCCCAAGTGCCTGGGGCCTGGGGATCGTGGTGCAGGGCCAGGAGGGGGGCAGGGAGAGGCATCCACGCAGGCTCAGATGGGGGGGTGGCTGGGGAGAGAGGCCAGGAAGGAGCAGGGGGGCGTGGACAATTCTGGAGCCTGGGGACAGGGACTAAAGAGGGACAGAGATGTCACTCTAGCTGAGTGGAGCTAGAGGGGGACAGAGTGAGAGAAAGGGACAGGAAGGAAGGAATGGGAGATAGATCCACAAACCCGAGGAAGAAAGTTTCAAGGGTTTCCTGCACCAAAGTCCCAGAAAATTAGGATACCGAGCAGCAGTTCAGAGAATACTCAAGAAAATTTGTGTTGGGCGGATGGATGGTGGATAGATGGGTGGACAGCTAGTAGATGAACAGATGGATGGATAGGTGATGGGTGGACGGTGAGTAGATGGATGGATGGATGGTACAGGGTGAGTGGATGGATGGATGGATGGATGGTGAGTGGATGGACAGATAGGTAATGGATGGATACATAAGGGATGGATGGATGGATGGATGGATGGATGGTGGGGCTATGGATAGATGAGTTGATAAATGGTAGATGGACAGATGGTAGTGAATGGATAGATGCATGGTAGACATATGGTTGGTAGACAAATGGATAGATGGTAGATGGATGGCTGCTGGGTGGATAGGTAGATGGACAGACAGATAGTAAACCAAGGAATGGATGGATTTTGGAAGGACGGTGGGTGTAGGCACCCACTTGGATGGATGAGCTGACAGATGGTAGATGGACAGACGGGTGGGGAGTGGATAGATGCATGGTAGAGAGAGTAAATGACTAGATGGTTGGTTTTACAGCAGGCAGGTAGATGCCTGGTGGGCAAATAGACACTGAACGGACTGGTGAAAGGGTACCTGAACCTCTCATCTTGGTTCAACTTGGAAAGAGAACGTCCAAGCCACTGGGCACCATGTCACTCTCCTCCCAGACAAAACATTACAATAAGGCTCCCTGGAATGCTGTCCTCTGGCCATGCTTCTCACAAGGTCAGTCTGAGACAGCATGGGCTTTGGTGACCTCGACTCCACCCTCCCCGGCCCTGAGCCTGAGAAAATCCAAGACGGTCATGCAGGCAGCGCCAGTCCCTCAGGCAGAGGAAGCCCCTGGGCCACAGAGGGAACACTGCCCTGCCAGGGGACAGCTTGGGCTCCCCAGTGTGGCCGTGATTGAGAAAGGGTGAGGCCAACCAGGCAAGGAACATCTCAGTTCATCAGTGGCCCCAGAAGGGCAAGGACCACATCTTTCTGGGAAAGATACAGATGCCCAGGCCCTGCCCTCCCTCCCTGCAGCCCGCCCTGGACCCTTGCTTCAGCCCTCCTCCTGCCCTCACCCTGGGAGAAGGCTGTGAGCCTCAGAAGCATCTCCACGGGGAAGCAGTACAGCTGTCTGCCAGGATGGTGCCAGTGCCAGCTCTAGTTTATTGAGCACCTATTATGTGCTGGGCACTATGTCCTCACAATAACCCTCTGTGAGGTAGCTAGCACTGTGCCCCATTCTACAAGTGGGGACAGTGAGGCAGAGAGCTGGGGACATCACCAAAAGTCACACAGTCACCAAAAACAGAGCTGGAAGCCGAGCGTGGTAATGCACCCCTGTCATTCCAGCACTCAGGAGGCTGAGGCAGGAGGACCACAGAGTTCAAAGCCAGTCTGAATTACATCATGAGACCCTGTCTCAAAAATAAAATTTTAGGGGCTGGAGATTTAGCTCAACGACATAAGCACCTGCCACCTGCAAGCAGACAGTCGTGAGTTCGATCCCCAGTACCGATAAAAACCAAAAAGACAAAAAAAAAATTTTAAAAAATCAATAAAAAAGAGCAGAGCTGGGTTTGGAGGCCTCCTCCAGTTAACTTTAAGCCTCTCTGACCAACCCTTTCCACTCCCAGCAGGACTGACACCTAGTCCCATCCCACCTCCCTCCTGCAAGTGCTTGCCCAGCTTCCAGAAGGCCAAAGAGACGGTCAAGGCAGCAGGGGACAAGGCGACAGCTAGACCAGCTGAGAGGGAGATAGGAGGCAGAGCAGAGTCCAGAGAAAAGCTCTCACGAGTAACAAACGCTGCAGATTTAAAACCTCGCTTGGCAGCTCCTCTGACCACTATCTGGGATGGTCCAGAGCCAGCCAGCTCCAGACCTGTGGGGTCACAGCCACGGCTGTTACTATGCTGGGGAGCCTAGAGAGCCCTGCTCTTGGACACCCAGACACAGCCCTCACTCGAGCACCCTGGGTTCCACATGCAGCCAGGACAGGAAGACACAGAATCTCCCTCCGGGGAGGGGAGAGACCACCAACACTACAGCAGCCAGAACCATCCCAGAGCGCAGGAGAGCTGTCAGAAAAAGAAAGCATGAGCCGGTGTGGTGGCACATGCCTGTGACCCCAGCACTCTGGGAGGCTGAGGCAGGAGGATGGAAAGTTCAGGCCCAGATGGAGCAACTTAGTGACAGACCCTTTCCGAAAAAGTAAAAGAAGGGCTGGGAATGTAGCTCAGTGCAAAGGCCCTGGGTTCAATCCCCAGTACCATTTAAAAAATGAATTATTACACTTTAAAAATACTTGGGATATAGCTCAGTAAAAGGCCCTGACTTCAACTCCCAGTACCACTCCCCCGCAAACAATTTAATTAAAAAATAAAAAGAGGAAAAAGACAGGATTAAGAGGGGCCACACTCCAGCCAGAGGACCAAGGAGGTCTCCTGGGTGGTGGTAGAGCTCGGCTCTCTTAGGCCAGTAGGACCTGTGAGCAGAGGTCACAGGCAGAGGCCAAGGACAAGGCAGAGGCCAAGGACAAGACAGAACCCAGGAGTCAACAAGGGTGAAGAAAGAGATGGGGGGCAATGTGGATGGACCTCGGGGGTCCAGCTCTGGGGTCGGAAGCCAGCAGGGAGGCTGGGAGGAAAGCAGGTGCTCAGGCCGATGATGGGCAGCGCCCCAGGCCTGAGGGCCCGAGGAGGGCGTCTCCTCTGCCGGGATAAGGAGTCAGCTCCTGCAGCCCTGGGGGTAACCCCACCTTGCTCTGGAGAGGGGGCGGGTGGGTTGCTTGGGCCAATACCCAGGCTCTCTGGCTACTGTACCAGTTTGAACCCCACCAATCTGGGAAGGGGACCTCAAGCTCTTCCTTTTCCTCAGTCACTGCACCCAACAATACCAGGAAAAGCCAGAAAATAAGGCAGGCCAGGGGTAGGGACCACATCTGAGGTCTACAGTCCCCAAAATGGACTGGATGCTGTCCAAAGCTGTCCACTGGCCCGACCAATACCACAAAGGGCCACACCCCAAACGCCAGGGAAATCTCCGGGAGAAAACCAGCCAAGCTGACACCCAGCGAGAGAAGCCGCAGGTTTCTCCACAAGTGTGGGCTATTTTCGCCCCACCAGGAAAAGAGTCTGGAGGACCCAACGGCTGTCCAGGTACCGGTGACCTTTCTCATGCCACACACCCCTGCTCCTCTCGCCCTGATCGGCTCTTTGCCACCTTGACCTCTGTCTGAAGTGAGGGCCTCGCCAGGCCCCAGATGAAGCAATAGTCACAGCATCAAAGCCACTAAACAGGTGAAGGAACTGGGAACACGGGGGGGGGGGGGGGGGGCGTGACCACCTGGTCAGCTCACCCAGGGGCCTCAGGTGTCAGGCAGCCAGGACCCCAGCTGGCCGCGGGGGGCGCCCATGCACATTCCCCGGCAATCGAGGCCTCCTCCTCAGGACTCTCCAAAGTCCAGCAGGGACCTCGGACTTGGACTTGGACAGTGGAGAAGTAATCCGGTCCCCCAGGAAGGGGTGGAACCGGCGACAAGGTGAGGTCCTGCCCCGCGTGGCAGGAGGGGAGACGTCGGGGCAAGGAGGGCGCTTTTGCTCAGGAACTGCCCTGCGAGGCAGCCGCGAACGCACAGCCCTTTGCTGCCCTCTGCTCGCTGGAGCCCGCGAGCCGGCGAGCGAAGACACCAGGCGAGGCTGGCAAGGGCAGGGGCGGCGCCCGGGGCGGGCCGGCAACGCCGTTACCTGGGCGAGCCGGGTTGGGGACGGTGGCGGGCGCCGCGGCGCGCGGGAGGGCCGGGGGCCGGCGAAGCGGCCCAAGTCCAGCCCGCGCGGGCCCCGAGGGAAGCCGCCTGGCCGCGCGCGCCCGGGCCTCAGGATGCCCGGCTCGGCCGGCGCTCGCCCGGTCCCTGCCCCACCCAGCGCGCCCGGGGCTGAGCCGGCCGGCCCGGGTCCCGCCCGCCCGCGGGGAGGCCAGGCGCGCGGCGGCGGCGGCGGCGTGGGGAGCGCGGCTGCACCGCGCCGGCCCGAGCGCGGCTCCCGCCCCCTTCAAGGGCACGCGGCTGACCCCGCGGCGCCCGCCCCCGCCCCCGGCGCCCCACGCAGGCCGCGCCGGCCCGCCGGGGTCCCCACCGCACCCCGCCCGCCCCGGCGCCCGCCCGGCCCCGCGCCCTTGGCCGCCGGCGCCAGCAGGGCGGGAGCGCAGCCCGCGGCGCGCGGGTCCCGGGGCGCCCCCCGCGCCCCTCACCTGACATCTCGTCCTCGTTCTCCATCTCCTCGGCGAACAGCCGCGGCAGCTCCTCCTCGGTGCCCAGCGGGCCCCGCATGCCCGGCGCGGGGGGAGGGGAGGTGGGCGCCCCCCTCCCGCCGGGCGCGGTGCCAGCCTTAACTCGTGCGCTGCCGGACGGACGGGCGCGCGCGGCGGGCGCGGCGGCCTCGGCGAGAAGATGGCGGCCGCCGGCCCCCCGCGCCCCCGGGCCTCGCCCTGGCCCGACCCTGCGATCCCGCCTGCCCGCGCCGCACGCCCAGGCCGCTCCGCGCGCCGCGCCCCGCAGCCCGAGGCCCGCAGCCGGCGAGGGTGGCGGCGGCGGCGGCGGCGGCGGCGGCGCGTGGGGGGGCGCACATGCCCGGATTGTGACGTCCAGTCTGGTTGCTGTGGCAACCCCATCCCATCGTTCCGGCAGCACGACTAGTTAACGGCGAGGACAAGTTGGGGGGACTAGTCCCGAGCCGCCCGCCGGGGGAGCGCGGGGTACGGGGGCGCGCCGGCAGGGGGAGCCGTCGAGGCACCGCGCGCCCGGGACCCGACGGCCGAGGCTGCGGCGGGGACGGGGCGGCCCAGGAAACGTCACCCCGGCCACGGCTCGCTGCCGCCCGCAGGCGAAGGATCCCGGATCCCGGGCATCAAAGGCGCCGAAGCGCGGTCCCCGGGGCTGACGGCCACGAGCTCCCACTCCGGCCTCGACAGGAGAAGGAAGCTGTGTCTGGGAGCCGGGGGAGGGACGCTGCGTCCAGGCCGCCTCTTGCCTTGTCCCAGCGTCGCTGCTCCCACTCCACGAGCCTGCTTACAGAACGCCCCTACCGACACGGGGGTCTCAGGGCCCTGGGGTGGCGCCGCTCCGCGTGGTCAGCACCCTAAACTCCCATTCGGAAGTGACACCTGTCGCAAAAAGACCAGCTGCCACTGCCAGCCTGGGCTTTTAAAAGTGAAGATGGAGGCCGAAGCCCTGGGGACCGAGGCTGGAGTCTGAAGCAAGTGCTTCCTGTCGGGCAGCAGCTAGTCTCACAGCCACTTTCAGATCACTTAAGTTCCAGTAGCCACAAGGTCACCAGCTAATGACAGGACTGGTGGGGCAGGGCGAGCTTCCAGGGCAAGCCTGTGGCCAGGCACCAGGATGCTGCTACCCAGCCACCACCAGGTTTCCTGTCCCAGCACCTTTGGGAAACCAGGAGAATTATGTCCACTTTGCTGAGAGGTTCCAGCATAGCACTTCTTGCGGAGGTCACCAGAGCCCAAGCTATTGGCTAGCTCAGGGATTCCCAGGGCAGGGTTGGCAAGATCCCATGCCATCCAGGTGACCTAGCAGCTAGCCCCAAAGTGAAAAGCTTCATTCGTGGGATGGGTCAGTCTGTCCAGGCGTCTAGGATCAAAGTGCAGGGCACCGAAACCTGTCAGCTACCTTTTTTCCCCAGTGCTGGGAGATGAATCCTGGGTCCAGCAGTAACAGCAGCCCCAACACTTTTGTCCTTTTACTTTTAACAGTGGCAGTTTCACATTTAATAAAGTCGAAGAAAAGTTTTGTAGAACAAGTTTGGGCAAAGCAAAATCAGGAAAAAGGTAGAAAATAATTTTTAAAACACAGCCTATGGCATAAGGTGGGCTCCCGTGAGGAGACACGATAGCCTGGCCCATGTTTTGTCTTTTATTTTGAGCCAGTCTCACTGAATTGCCCAGGCTGGGACTTGAACCTGTGATTCTCCTGCCTCAGCCTCCTATAGTGCTGGGATTATAGGCATGCACCACCACACCCAGCTTCTCAGAAATCACAGAAGACACAGATGTTGGATCAGTACTGCCAGGCCACCTGCAAGGGTCCAGGCTGAGAAAACAAAAGGCCATCAGCCAAGCTGCCTCCCCTGGTAAGCCAGGAATGGGAGGCCAGGTCACTGCCCAGGGAGGTTTGGGCGGATCTTGTGTACAGGAAAACCCCGAGCCTCTGCTGCCAAGGCCTGTCACCTCCATAATGAGGGGCCTTCGGCCCTTTCCAAATCCCTCTGCCCCACTGCAGAGAAATTTCCACTTAACACTCCTCACGCCCATGTTTGCGTGCAGGTGCACACACGGTTAACCTCGACTCCAATCCCAAGTGTTCAAAAAACAAGTTCCACTGGCTTCATTTTCTGGGGAGTGGAGATGTTCATCACTCACAATGTCCTCTCTACCCTGTTCTTCCTGATCCCTGCAGCTGGGTAACATCAGCTAGTGACATGACCAAAAGCAAAGCAAGACAAAATCTGGGAGGGTCAAGACCCAGACATGGTAATGCATGCCAGTATTCCAGCACTCAGGCGACTGAGGCAGGAGGATTGCTGGAAGCTTGAGAACAGCCTGGGCTCCTTAGTGAATTCAAGGCCAGCCTGAATTACATAGCAAGACCCTGACTCAAAAAAAAAAAAAAAAAGCTAGAAAGCTTTGCATGAAAAACTCCAGTAATTTTTAAGAGAAAGCCTCTTGTTAAACTATGAAATGTCCAGGGCTGTTTTCATGGTGGTGGCCCCAAAATGCCTAGTGTGTTAAAATCGATTCCTGAAAAGGTGAACATTCAAACTGCCTTGACGCTGTGAGAACAAGCCTGTCACCAAGCATAGATTCACGAGAGGAGATTCTCACCTTTGCTGACCACAGAGCTTACAATTACACCTCAGGGGCAATAAAAAGATAAGTAATTTTAAAATACATTGGTTATAAGCGGGGAATGGTGGCACATGCATATAACCCCAGCAGAGGCCTAAATTCAAGCCCCACCTGGGAACTAAGTGACCTAGCAAAACCTGTCTCAAAATACAAAATAAGTAAGTGCGCATGTGGCTCCATGTGAAGGCTCTGGGTTACGCAGAAATTCTGCAGATAAAATCAAAGACAAGACTTTTTTCCAAGAACAGAGTTGCGACAGTAGCCAATCAGTTTTTATTAGTCTCCAATCCTGTACTGTCCAGGTCTGGCCTGGATGGGTTCCTTTAACCCCCAGGTGTGGTGCAGACCAGGTGGCCAGGCTGGGACCCAGGCTTCGGAGGGAGCCTCCTGCTCTGCAGCAGAGGAGACGGCATGGCAGAAGCAGCAGCGTCCTCTGGGTGAAACCCTGGGCAGCACCAAGTCCTCACTCCCACTGAAGCCGTTCCCCAGGGCGGACCTTGCACAAATCACCCGGGGTCTCAGGAGGCAGGAACACCTCAGCAAGGGAGCCTTGGGCCAGGGCCACGAAGTGCTGGTCCCAGGTGTCCTGGGCTGCATCGTGGGAGCCAGTGCACTCATCACACTGGCAGAGTCCTAGGATATGAGCCAGTGGAGCCCAAAGCAGCCTGGACAAAACCAACGTGGATGCCCAAACCTCCCGAGACGGCATGGCTGCATCACACTCTCGTCTCGTGTTCAGTCTTGTTCCAGGAGGTTAGCACCAGTGCAGCATCACTGCAAAGGAAGTCCTCACCCCTCCCTCAGCACGGCCTCCTGCAGGTGGGCAGGCGCCCCTCAAGGACAGAGAGCAGACCTCCATCCTTCACCCCTGTCCAGCCCATCCCCAAGAATGCAGGGCCTGCATCCTAGGTTCCCTCCCCCCAGCCCACTCACACCGCCCAGGGGAGGATGAGCCCCGAACCTCAGAAGCAGGTGCAGCCGGGAATGGTGGTACTCACCTGTCATCCCAGCACTTGAGAGGCTGAGCCAGGAGGAGCACACATTTGAGCCCACGCTGGGCAACTTAGTGAGACTCTCAAAATTTTTAAAATAGAGAAGAAAGGCCGGGGAGATAGCTCAGTACATAGGCCCCGGATTCAATCCGCCCTACCAGGAAAGAGAAAGCCACGGGGTGGGGGGGGGACCTGCAGGTTTCGGGAAGGAAAGCAAATCCCTCAAAAAATGTTCAGAGCCTGGTACTTAGTGAGTGACCGCGACTTTGCTGGCTGCACCACTCAGGGAAGGGGGGACATTTTCAGCAAACGGAGCTGGCAGAAGAAGCCTATGCAGCCCCTGTGACTTCTGTGAACTTAAATCAGAGCCTGAATCTCCACCACTCTGAAGCCAGGCATGGTGGCACACACTGTAATCCCAGTACTCGGGAGGCTGAGACGGGAGGATCGCTGAGTTTGAGGTCGGCCTGGGCTGCATAGGAGAGATGCTGTCTCAAAAACCAAAAATCCTCCATAGCCCAGGTTCCTGTGCCCTGACACTAGATGGGGAGGTGAGGCACAAGGACCAACCCCCTCAGAGGGGTCTATGGCACGCCCTGGACACAGCGCCCGTGGCATGAGCTCAGGCTTCCAACAACTCCCCTCAGAAAAAGGCGACAGTCTGCAAAGCTGTTCTGGAACTCGGTCGCCACCAGCTCCGGGATCTGAGGCAAAACTGCAGAATGAAGGAGACACAAATAAAGGACCTATTGTCCTCTGCACCTAGTAAAGAGCAAGGTACTCGTCAGCACCGCGACTCAGAGTGAGGACGAAGTTAACAGATTAACATGCCAGTCCTTTAAAAAACAAGGCTTGCACAAGAGTAGCCATGTGTGAGCCACTTTAATAGAAAACGTGATCAAAACCCAATTACAAGAGTTCAAAAAGGCATAGAAAAAACAGTAAGTTTCAATTTTATTACAAGTCTTAAAATCTGGGACCAGTTTTTTATTGTTTTTAAAAAAAACGCTAAATTCAGGCCAGGATTCATGTTTTACAACCAAACTGAAAATTACCACACAGGAACAGCAATGCAACAAGTAAAATTCGTGAATCTAAGCCGCAGACTTACAAAGTTAGTAGCACGGTAAGGACACAGCCCAAACCACCCAGGCCCCCCGTCTGAAGGAATCCCGCCTTCCGCGAGGGCAGGGGCAGGTCTGCAGAAGACCCGGTCTCGAGAGTTGCATAGAAATAGAAAATGCTAGCGTCTTTGCCTTTGCCACCGGTGAAACTGCAAAGCCTCCACGTGTAGCTCAATCCCAGAAGCACAGGGTACACTGGAGCCCAGACAGAACTTAGGCATTTCATTTCCAGTGGAAATCGGCTGTCAGCCAGCTCTCTAAAAACGTTAATTTTTACACAGCAGAACTGCTTGGACTGCAGAGGGCCTCCTACAGGGCTCGGGACTCTCCAGCTAACACCAACCACAGGGTGAGGCTGGTTCTCTGCCCCAGAGCTCGGAGGCCCATCCGTCTGTGTACAGGTCGCTTCATTTCATTTTTGCTGTGGCAGGGGTCGAACCCAGGACCTTAAGTGAGCTCATCACTCTGCTGAGCTACCATCTCAGCCCATGTGGAGGCCTTTTGACAGGAGGTCCATTTGCACCAAGGTCTCCTGGGCAACTCCTAAATTCCCAGTCCTCCTCTTATGCCCTCACAAGGGTCCTGGGCTCCGAGGCCCCCATGGGCCTGGGGAGACCACACCTGGAAGCTCTGCCGCTGTCTCTAGCGCCCCCTGCTGGACACCAGAGTGGCAAAGACTTGCAGAAGCAGTGGTTTACAATTCATGCTTGTACACTCGTACTTCCTTAAGACCTAGGAAGTCCACAACTGCCCTTCCAGTCCCTTACAGAGGGCAGGATATGCACGATTCTACAGGAAGAAGAAGGGTTGGCATATATAACTGTGAGCATCGAGAGTAACTTGGAATTAAAAGCGGACACATGTCCCAGAAAGCTGCAGCGGACACTGCCGTTTTCCTGGACAGAAACCACCTAAGCTGCTTTCCATGACTGAGGAACCGCATGTTATATTCCTGAGTCTTCCTTTGGAGAAAAGTATCATGTTCAAGTGACAGTGACTGGTAACATCTTTTAAAATAAAAGGACAAGTCTAGCATCCTTCTCCGCGCCCTTTTCCTGACACGCGGCACCTGTACCTCCAGAACCGGAGGTTTGGAGCAGGAAAGGGGCTGAGACGTGGCAGCCCGGGCAGCCCGCCGTGGCGCCAGGCTCCCCCTGATCCACACTGCAGACATACAAGGATAAGCCACCGTTTTGGTTCCCAAGTTTTATTAAACATCTCATAAAAAATACCCCAGACACAGGAGCTTTAATCCTCATCCTCCTCCTCCTCTTCGTCCTGGTTAATCTGGAAGTAACGTAATTCGTAACTCTCTTTGCTGTTAGCCACTACGCGCAACCAGTCACGCAGGTTATTCTTCTTCAGGTATTTTTTGGTGAGATATTTCAAATACCTGCAGAGAGAGGACACTTAGAACTACACTGGACAGACGGCTCACAAGCTCCACAGGTCAACCGTTTTATCCTGTGTAGACAGATCTCCACTATGGAGTCCAGGCTGGCCTGCAACTCCAGGACGTGGAGGGCTGCATCATGAAAGCTCTAGAAAGTTTGTGACGCTACCCTAGATGATCCTCCTCCTCCCTCAACTGCAACATTTCAATTTTTAGGGCCAGGGATACAGATCAGCAGCACAAGCGCCTGCCTGGCAAGCAAAAGGTCCTGAGTTCGATTCCTAGTACCAAAAAACAAACTTTTATAAAAGTGTAATAATTCAGGATGTTTCCTCACCTCCACCTTGCCAAAACAACGAAGATAAACAAATACACCCAGCCAGTGCTTTAAGAACAAACCTTGGCCACCCAGCACCTACACTGGCAATAAAAATGAGCAGACCTGTGAGTGCCTGCAGCCACCTCTGGGGAGAGCTCCGGGTCATCACAGCTCTGCGCCAACCTCCTGCCATTGCCGCTGGCCAGCCAAGGTGGTGCCCGGGTCAAAGCAGTTCCCCAGTGCTGGTCTGCGCATGCCCACTCCTGCAGTGGAGTCACTACCCGAAACTACAGGCAGGATCCCCGCAGCGCCGTCTTGCAGCAGTGCTCTGGCTTGTGGGTTGTCTATTCATTAGGTAGGTCAGATTTTATGGCTCAGGCTGTTCTTTTTTTTCCTTTGATACCAGGACTGAAACAGCCTCATGCTTGCCAGGCAGACTCTGTGCCACTGAGCTCCCTCCCCGCCCTCCCAGGTGCTCTCAAATTCTTGGCCTCAAGCAACTCTCTCGCCTCAGCCTACTGAGGAGCTTAGACTAAAGGGCATCAAACCTGAAGAGATCTATAAGGTTTTTGGTTCAGTGTGTTGTCTGAGCTGGAGGGGTGAACTCAGGGCTTAGGGCACACCAGGCAAGCACTCCCCCTGGATGGGGACCCCAACCATGTCCAGATCGTCCTCACCTAACTGCCACTCTGGGCTGGGTAGGCACTGGTCAGCCATGGAGAATGGTACTGCTCCTAAGGGTGGCAGCTGGCTCTGTGCCTGATGTCCCAATCACAGCGGCTCCCAGAGCCTGTGCTGGCCAAAGGCCCCACCACACACACAAAACTGCCAGGCAGATGAGCCTCATGGCCTCCATCTGTCTTCCCAGGGCAGCATGGGCTGCTACGCTCTCATCTCTAGCTGCTGGGGAACCTTGGTGAGCCGTAGGAACCCCACCCTCTGCCTCCCCACAAGCAAGCAATGGGGAGCAGCCAACACAATCTCTGTAAGACCCGCTCTGCCTGCAGTCACTTAGCAAGCACACTGTGGTCATCTGATTTCCGACATACTGTGTCCCAAGGAGGCGGCTCATCCAAAATCTCAGGCAGTTGGACAACTCTCAGAAAGCCAAGAAAACTCACTAGGTCAGAGACCAGGCAAAAGTGCAGCTCAGGAAACACCTGCATGTGTCAGCAGAGTAAAGCTAGTATCAAAAGAAAAGAGCCAAAGCTGGGCACACTGGTGCACACCCCTAACCCCAGCACTTCAGAGGCTGAGGCAGGAGGGTCATACTTGGACAACTTGGCAAGACTCTGTCATGCATGAGGAAAAGAAGGGGGAAAGCTTTGCTCAGCGCCAGAGACTCAGGTTCAGTACCTGGTAGTGCCAGAGAAAGGCAGGACTACAGCTCCTTCACCAGAGTCTTCCTTGAGGGCTCCGTCAGTGGGGTGCTCCATGCACCCTGGAAAGCCCAGCTTCCAGCATCTCCCTCTGTCAAATCCCTCTCTCAGCAGAGGAACTCAGGTGGCCACCAATGCCTCGGGGGCTTAACATCTGCTCCTCACCCTACACGTCAGCCAGCATCCTGGCTCACTCAGAAGACCCAGTCAGACTGGGTACAAGAACTCTGTGTGCCAGGCCCGGGCTGGGAGAGGGCTGTGAACATGCACCACAGGAAGTGACATACTCACCCGCCCTCCTCCCCACACTGCCCTGCACCAGGCCCTCAACCAGGCTACTTCACCAACCCTTCTTGTATTTTATTCTGAGACTGGATCTTGTGAAGTCCCTATGTTGCCCAGGCTAGGCTCAAGCCCGTCATTCTCCTGCCTCAGCCTCCCAGCATGTTAGGATAACAGGTGTGCACCACCAAGCCTGGCCAGACTAGTAAAGCCTTTCAATCTCACCCTCAGGGAAGGAGGAGGGAAAGAAGAATTAATGCCTCCTTCTGGAGAAGAAAGAAGACGCAGATCACAGTAATGAACTGGAGAGGCTTCACTCTAAACTGAGGCTTCTGATTCCTTATCCAGAGCCACAGTATCCCTTACTGCAGGCTGGGAATGGCAGTGCACCCCTGTAATCCCAGCACCCAGGAGGCTGAGCCAGGTGGATTGCTGTGAGTCTGAAGCAGGCCTAGGCTACACAGCAAGACCATGTGTCAAAAAAAACAAAAACAAACAAAAAAACACAAAATGAAAAAACCTTTACAAACAAAGAAAGTGGAGTCAAAACTGAAAGCTCCACCAGGAACAGTGGTCCACGCCTGCTATCCCAGCATTCTGGGAGGCTTAAGCAGGAAGATCCCAAGCTCAAATCCCATCTGAGAAAGTCAGCAAGAACCTGTCCCAAAACACAAAATAAGCCAGGCATGGCAGTATAGGCCTGTAATGTCCGCACTCAGGAGGCTAAGGCTGAAGATCTGTGCAAGTTCAAGGGCAGCCTAGACTATTTGTACAGACCCTGCCTAAATAAATAAATAAATAACCAAAAGGTCTGGCACAGGGGCATTTGCCTGTAATCCCAGCACCTGGGAGAACTGCTGCAAATTTAAGGCCACCATGAACTACACAGCAAGATGCTGTCTCAAACAAAGTAATCGGTCCCATCTCTGCTAAAGGCAGGTATTTCCGTGAACACACTCCAAGCTACACAGCCGCGATCGAGGCCAGCCTGGACTACACAGTGAGACCCTGTCTCAGAACATCAATAACCAAAAGGAAACAAAGCGGAAAAGGGGGCCTGAGCTCCAAGCTGAACAGCACCGTGCAACATCCACTCAGCACCCTGTGCATGGGACATGGTCCAGTACAGTGCAGATGTGACCCATCCCGGGTGGCGGGCCAAGGTGGCAACAGCCCTGAGTACCTTTTGGAAAAAGGCACCTCGGAAGTCACGGTGATCTTGCTCTTGCTCCTTTCGATGGTGACCACCCCTCCACCGAGATTCCCGGCTTTGCCGTTCACCTTGATTCTCTCCTGGAGAAACTGCTCCTGTGGAAATCGCCAAATTGACCGATTATTGAAGCGACAGGTCCCACGGCAGGACAGTCTGTGTGCCTGCTCTCCCAAAGTTCAATGATGCAACTGTTTTTTTTTTTTAAAGTGCTGTCTTTAGTGAGCACAAAGCTTTAGCCGCCCAGTCTGAAAGCCAGGACTAACAGGCAGGAACGGCACTGTTCCATCTGCGCACGGCATGCCGCAAGGTGAAGTACAGCTCCACACACAGCGCTCAGTGCAACGCACTTATGAGTCAAAGGTGAAGAGCAGACAGGAAGTCAGGGTGATCTCACACGCCTGTAATCGCAGCTGTCTGGAAGCCTGAGGCAGGAGTATCTCAGTTTGAGGGCAGGCAATACTGCAAAACCCCTCTCAAGGAAAAAAACAAAACAAAAAAACTACTGGGCTGTAGCTCAGTACTGGAGTATTCGCTTAGCATGCACAAGACCCTGGCTTCAATGCCCAGTACCACCAAAGAGCAGACAGGAAGCTGAAGGTCAAACTTTTATAAAGAAAATGCAACCAGACCCAGCGGGGTGGCGCAGGCCTGTAGCCAGCCTCACTCCTCAGGAGGCTGTATGACTGCTACATACAGATCAAAGCCATCCTGAAGGGGCTGGGGATCTAGCTCAGCGGCATAAGTGCCTGCCTTACAAGCAGGCAGTCGTGAGTTCGATTCCTGGTACCGGTAAAAATGAAAAAGACAAAAAAAAAAAAAAAAAAAACAAAGCCATCCTGAAACAGGCAGTCAGACCCTGTCTCAAACAAGAAAACCAGTCAAATGCAGTGGTGCACACTGGTAATCCCAGCACTTGGGTGGCCGAGGCAGGAGGGTCACCCCTAGTTCAAGGCTAGCCTAAATTATATAAAACCAAGGCCCCACCTCAAAAGAACGGGTTGGGGGAGAAACTTATGAACCCAAGAAATCTTAAGTACTGTTCCCAGCACTGTCACAGATAGCAGAGTAGAAAGAACAGAGACACGGCATCCAGCCTTCTGCCCAGGGCCACACGCGTGGTACAAACGAGCCAGCAACCGAACGCTCTGTGAACCCCAGTGCCAGCCCAGGCCAGGGGGACCCAAGAGACCCTTTCCTATGTTTTCTTGCTATCATGGTGAGACATGTCCCTTTCAATGCAAAGCCACAACTCTCAGGACTGAGAATGTGGCTCAGTGGCCCTGGGTTTGAGGCTCAGCTCAATTTTTAAAATTAGTTTTTTAGCTGCAGTGTAAATAAAACATGTTAGCAGCAAATGGGGCGGTGAGCAAATTAGAACTCTTCTGCATCCTCAGACCCGTGAGTGGCTTGAGCTGTCCTCCTAAGGAAGCTTCTCAAGCAGCTGTGGCGAACCCAAGCCAAGCTGCCCAGCAGCGAGCATGAGGGAAGGACGCACATAGGAGCCAGGCACATGCTCAGAAAGGAGCAGCAGTGCTGGGTGATGATGTCCCAGGCAGGCTGGGGACTGAGTCTCTAACAGGTTCGCCACTGCTCATCTAGAGGATATTCACACACCTATGTGCTAAGGAAACAGCTTGCAGGGAAAGAATGCAGGGAGAACACCAGGGTAGGGCCCCCGTGCAGACACCAAAGGGGAAGAAATAATCACAGTTAGAAAGGAGAGGCCACAGCCCAGCCTGAAGCCACAGGCCAGGGAGAGAACTAAGCCAACTGAGCTACTTCTTAAGGGACAGGGATACAAAAGGTATCTGCATGAAGGCAGCAAGCCACCAGGTGAGCCAGATCTATTCTGTACTACTGGTGGCCACAGGCCATGCCTTCACTTTGTGTGTGCGCATGTGAGCGTGTGCAGTGCTGTGAGATCAAACCCAGGGGAGCCCACTACATCCCCCAGCCCCTCAGAATCAGTATAACCTGAGACTCCTGCACTACCTCCACATCCCTCAAGAAGCGCTCTGGAGCCAGAACCAAGCTAGAGAGTCAAATGCAGCAGTGAGATGGCACCATTCGGGACTAAAGCGGGACACAGTAACAGTCGGGGAATGGGCTCCGTACAGGGACAAGAAGTCAGGACACTCAAGATACCGAAGGAAAAAAGCCAAGCTGCACTGACAACTCAACAAGTTGGGTATTTTATTCACCAAAGCTCAGGAGCAAATACAGTGGGAGTCTCAGAGCCCCTGTCTGAGGACCTTAGGCCCAGTGAGTCCCAGGAAGCGACCAGCGGCAGCAAGGGCCCATCACAGATGTGAAAGCCCAAGTGCAAGGGCACTGCTGCACCCACGGCACCTGCTGGCCTCTTGATTTTAAGTAAAAACATGTTTGGAAACTAACAGAAAGCAGGTGAAGGCAGATAAGACAGCTCTCTGGCCACTGTATCCCAGAGCGCAGGGGACTGCAGCGCAGGGGACTGCAGCCCAGGGGACTGACCCCTCGGAACTATCACACACGACAGTGAGCCTCAGACACAACCAAGTAACACGCTCTCACTTAAGTGATACAATGCTGGAATTGTATGCGAGCCTGAACACAGAAATACACTCCAAGTGTTCCTAACAGCTTCTTTTCTTTTCTTTGCTGAGACAGGGTCTCCATATATAGTTCAGACTCGTCTTTAACTATGTAGTCGAGTCTCGTCTCCACTTCACAGCAATCCTCCTGCCTCAGCCTCCCCAGTGCTGGGACTACATGTGTGCACTACCATGCCTGGCTCAAGAGCATCTTACAAGATCCATTACTTCTCAGTCAGGAGTGGTGACAGGGATGTGACTTACGAAATTGGCAGCATCCATGATTCCATCTTCTACGGGATGTGTGCAGTCAAGGGTGAACTTCAGGACCTGCTTCTTTTTTTTGCCCCCTTTCGCTGCAAGCTTTTTCTAAGAAAGTATGCAGACAACAGAGATGAAGTCATAACCAGTACAAAAAGAAAAACATTAACAAAACCAAAAACTTCCAGAGACATAAATAAAAGTTCATACAGCCAGGCATGGTGGCACACGCCTGCAATCCCAGCGCTCGGGAGGCTGAGATAGGAGAATCAATGCAAGTTCAGGACCAGCCTGGGCTACAAAGTGAGCTCAAGGTCAGCTTAAACTGCACAGTGAGACTCTGTCTCAAAGAGACAAAAAATAAAAAATAAATAAAAGCCCATACAACACATGATCCATGGAGATGGGGTCCTTCACAAGAGCACCAGAATCAATACTCTGCCCAAGAGCAGCAGGATCACAGAGGATGCTATTCTATAAGCTTAAGCATCTGGATCCATCCTGCGGTAATGTCATGACCACTGAATGAGAAAAATCACTCTAGCCCTTGACCCATTCAGTCTCTCCAGAACCCCCTATCTCTACAAACATTAAGGGTTTTGCTTTGACTTGACCTAAAATTCCCACTAGATGCTAGGATTAAGGCATTGGCATCTACATGAAAACACAACTAGAACAATTTTAGTGTGCAATCAATCCTCATTCTGCAACTCTGGATTAGGGGCGTGGTCAATTCTCCCTTAAGGCTGTCTCCTCCACTTTCTCAAGAACACACAGAATTACACAGCATTCCAGGTGCTGTCCACTGTAGCTGGACAAGGTTAAGGCTGAAACAGGATTTTAACACTACTGTGAACCATGTCTGGTGTTCTAACTGCCTTAACCTATGAATTAGCATTTTCAAACCACCCAGCCTATGAGATTCCACGCCGTAGTTTGTATTAGACTTCTCCTTCCACAAACTGACAGCATTAAAATGTATCTGTACAACCTAGTTACCTGTATTTTCAGCCTAGAAAGTTTGCCAAATCTAAAAATACCTTCCTAAGAATGCAGCTTACCTCCCTTCCTGTTTAAAAGAACGCCTAAAACATCAAAATGGGTCAACCACTACCCCCCAAAATCATTTTTACAATCTCTCTTGCTAGTAACAAGATTACTTTAAAATCTAGCCCCTGACACACACAATTCCCAAGCGGAGCCACCCACAATGGGTTTGGTAGCTCCCCCTGGTACCAACATTTTAAACTTGAAACACGCAAACGCAGTCGCATTTGCAATCCCATCCAGGTAGAAACACTCAAGAGAACTGGAAAGATAAACCAGGAAACCCCGAGCAAAGAATAAAATAACCTCAAAACCAACTTTCTTCAACGAATCCAGAATGGCAACCTCTAAGCCATGTGACACGAGGTCGCCACACAACCGGGCCAATGCAAACTTAAGATGCGGCCCACGCCATACACCAAAAAGGGCCCGAAAGGCTGTACCCCGATTAGGCTAATTTCCTCGGGGAACTCAACCGTGGGCCCCTCTGAAGCCAAGCCACCCTTCGGCGATCCATCTTCCCTCATCTTGGCTACGGGCTCCCGAAGGCGCGATTCGCCGGGGTGGCAGGTAGGTCTCCCGCCCTTCCCCGCCCCTCGCCTAGGTAACCGGACCCAGGGCCAGAATTCAGCCAAGCGCACAGCTCCAGGCTGTAGTCCCCCGCTGGACCCGGGCAGGCGTCTGAACTGTCGCCGCGGGCTCCGAGAGCCCCCCAATCTTCCATGAGGGCTCCAGGCCGCGGGTTCCTCCGCCCACAACGTGCTGGGCCCGGCGGCTGGCGCGGCCCGCCCCGACCGGCCTGCCTGTTCCCCGCTACCGGACGCAGCAGGGCGCCGTCCCCCGCGTGCCTGGGCCACAGCTAGCCCGGCGAGGCCCACGTGCCTCCACAGGAGCCAAGGCCTCACGCGGAGGCATACTAACCACAGGAGCCATGGCGGCCGAGGAATCAGAAAGGGAGGTGGACGCACTACGCAGACGCAAAGAGCCGCAGCACGCAGGACACGCAGGGGCCAGGCAGCACCAACAGCTCGGCCCCGCCCCTCGATCTCCACGTCGAGTTGCAGAAGGACGGTCGGCGAGCGATTGATTAGGCCTGGATTCCAAATTCGTGCTCTTCCGGGCCTGAAGGAATATAAACTGAGTTTGGGAACCCGGCGGACTGTCCCACTGCGGGCGATCGGGGGAGGGGGGCAAGTTGGACGAGCCCCGAGAGAAATAAAGAGGTTAGCTCTACTTTAGATAGGCTTGGAGAAAAAAAAAAAGAATAAGGAAATGCACAAAGCGGAAAATTAACCAGCTAGTGAGATGGGACTCGAGCCCACTAACAGAGAAGTGGGGATATCCCTTCTGACCCGGGAAATTTAGGCGATTGAAAGTCCCAAGGCTACAGACCACTTCGCCTCTTCCTTCCTAAACAGTTTAGGATACTCATTCCCTGGAGCTGTGTCTCACCCTGCAGCCCCGCTCCCTACAGCCAAGTAAAGACTGATAGCAGCTCCTAGCTTCCTAGTTTCCCAAAAGGGCTTATGCGTATTTCTCAATAAAACACCAGAGAATGTGGTTTAAATGCAGATTTCAGCTGCAGGCCTGAGACAGGAAGATCAGAGTGTTACCCAGGGGTGATACCAGAACCTCCAAATACGACATTAGGGAAATATGGTAACTCCCAACCTGATAGGTGTCGGATATGCTGGGTTCGTGCTCTCTTAAGAATCGAGGAATTGGGGCTGGGGATTTAGCTCAGCGGCATAAGCGCCTGCCTTGCAAGCAGGCAGTCGTGAGTTCGATCCCCGGTACCGATAAAAAGGGAAAAAAAAAAAAAAAAAAAAAAGAATCGAGGAATGAATTGTAGGAACAAGGGAGGTTAGGAATAGGAAGATACTGAGAGAGATATAGCTCCTGAGAGGAAGGTGGGGGCCCAAATGGGTAGCAGAGGACCCCACTTTACAGGAACATGTATAGAGCAGTATCCACCTGGGGATAACCTGTGATTAACCAACCAGGATACAGGGGTAATCTCTTAGATTAATACTGATCCAATGGGGAAACAAAACACGTAATAAGGGTGCATGGAAAGAACAAAAATTCATTCGAGCAAATGATTGGTCCAGAGTTCTTGATCACCCATCTGGGTTACTGATGTCTATCTAGGCTTCATTCGGCCTGGTGTTTGTCCTCCGATGAAGTCTACAGGCGTGATGATTTCATCCACATCTTGAGACCTGGTCTCTAACAGATACATCTCCAGCCACAGATGAGATGTGTTTCACTTTTGTCCTGGCTCTCTCGAGGGCTTAGCCCTCTCTGACTGCCTATAATATTTCTACCTAATTTAACTGTCTATAATGGGTCACAATTTCCAGTCCTAGCTGGGGTATTGCTCAGTGGCACTGCGCCTGCCTGGCAAACACGAGGTCATGAATTTGATCCCTGGTACAAAAAGAAAGGAAGGAAGGAAAGAAAGAGAAAGAGGTTAGGGGATTGAGCTCAGCGGCATAAGTGCCTGGCTGGCAAGTGCAAGGTTGTGAGTTTGATCTCTGACACCAAAAAGAGAAGAAAAAAGAAAGAAAATTCCAACCTCAGGCTGGCACTTAATGGTCAAAAGTTTGGTTCAGTTCTGATATTTCTTGACTTTTTGTCTAGTCGCTCTGTCTGTGTGTGACTGGGGTTTTGAGGTCCTCCATTACAAATTGTATTAATGCATATTTGATTTTTCATGCCCATTAGTATTTGTTTTATATAGTCAGGTGTGCTGGTATTATCTCTTCCTCTTGAATGACTTCCTTCACAAGGATGCAGTGAACTTCTTTGTCTTTCTTAGTTTTGCCTTGAAGTCCACTTTGCAAATAAAATAGCTACCCTTGCTTTTTTCTGGCTTCCTGTCATACTGAGTATTGTTTTCTATCCTTTGACTTTCAGTCCACGAATTTCTTTCTAGATTTTTTGTTGTTGTTGTTGTTTTGAGACAGGGTCTCGCTATGCAGTTCAGGCTGGCCTTGAACTCACTTTGTAGCCCAGGCTGGTCTCGAACTCACTGCCATCCTCCTGCCTCAGCCTCCCGAGTGCTGGGATTACAGGTGTGAGCCACCATGCCTGGCTTTCTTTTTGAATTAAATATGTTTCTTGTATGTAGTATGTTGCTGGATCATGCTTCTTGATCCAGTCTTCCAGTCTACTTCTTTTGAGACCATTTACATGGATGGTTATAACTGATACGTATTAACTTATCCTTGTGTTACTTTCCTGTTGTTTGTTCTCTCTTTTTTCCCCCCTCTGTGTAATTGCTTGCCTTGCCTGGTGGACTCATTCTGTTGGGGTTCATGGAGTTGTAATCCCCCCTCTGTGTAATTGCTTGCCTTGCCTGGTGGACTCATTCTGTTGGGGTTCATGGAGTTGTAGTCCTTGTTACCTCTTTCTAGAATGTCCTTCAGAAACTTTTTGAAGTGCTGGTTTGATGGTTGTGAAGTTACTGGAAGTCCACCGTGTCATGGAAGTAACTTACTTCTTCATCTATTCTGGAAGATAGTTTTGTGGGGTACATCAATCTGGGTTAGAGCTTGGGTTTTTTTTTTTTTCCTTTTATGGCTCAAAATATTTCATTTTAAGCTCTTCTTACCTTGAGGGTTTGTGTTGAGAAGCCTGCTGTGATTCTGATGGGCTTTCCTTTAGAGGTGATTTGTCTCTTTTCTGTAACAGCTTTTTTTTTTTTTTTTTTTTTTTTTTTTTTTTGTCTTTTTTGAGACGGTGTCTTGGGGTCTCAGGGTCTCGCTATGCAGTTCAGGCTGGCTTTGAGCTCACTTTGTAGCCCAGGCTGGTCTTGAACTCGAAATGATCCTCCTGCCTCAGCCTCCCAAGTGCTGGGATTACAGACCTGAGCCACCACGCCTGGCTTCTTTTTTTTTTTTTTTTTTTTTTTGTCTTTTTCCTTTTTTATCGGCACCGGGGATCGAACTCACGACTGCCTGCTTGCAAGGCAGGCGCTTATGCCGCTGAGCTAAGTCCCCAGCCCCTCTGTAACAGCTTTTAATATTCTGTTCTTGTGTTGAATTTCTGGAATCCTGATTATCATATGCCTTGGTGTAGATTTTTTTTTTATCAAGGCTAATTGGAGTTCTATGTGTCCCATTTATCTGTATGTCAGATTTTTCCTCCTGTTTGGGAAGTACTCTGCTATTACTTCTGCAAACAGGTTTTTTTCTTTACCTCACTTGTGCTAGCTTTTTTCATTGGCTCAAATCAGTCTTCTGTTAATCTTCTTTGCATCACCTAGAACCTGTTGGATTGATTTTTTTATGGTTGCTTTTTTTTTTTTTTTTTTTTTTTTTTTTTTGTCTTTTTCGTTTTTATCGGTACCAGGGATCCAACTCACGACTGCCTGCTTGCAAGGCAGGTGGTTATGCCGCTGAGCTAAATCCCCAGCCCCAACTGGCCTGTATTATTATGCAATCTCAGTTCTGGCATACTAGGAAGAACAACTGATTAGAATAATGACTTCCCCTTGACAGAAATAATGATAACATCAAATATTGCCCCTGGGCTGGGGGTTTAGCTCAGTGGCATAAGCGCCTGCCTTGCAAGCAGGCAGTCGTGAGTTTGATCCCTGGTACTGCTAAAAACGAAAAAGACAAAAAAAAAAAAAAAAAAAAAAAAAATTTAAAAAAAGAAGAAAATATTGCCCCTCCTCCAGGCCATCACCTGCAAACTCTGAAAGGGCCATGAAGCCCCACACCACCTCTACTGCACCACAAGGCAGATGCAGAGCAGAGTGTGCAGGGACCTCCCCACTTTCCTTTGGATTTGGGTATGGAATCGTCCCAGCCAGACCCTGGGGACCGATGGGATCACTAAAGGATACCAGGTCAAATGTCAAAGATAGTTTGCTGGAGTCCAGTGCACAGCTGTAACCCCAGCACTCAGGAGGCTGATGCAAGAGGATTGCCACAAATTCCAGAGCAGTCTGTGCTATATAGTGAGTTCAAGGGCAGCCTGAACTACATAGCAAGACCCTGACTCAATAAATAAATAAGACCTGTGGGAGGGGCTCCCGACCCCCACCTCCTGGACACCTCCACCCAGGCCCTTCACCCTGAGGCAGCTAATGGGGAGTATGCAGGGCAGACGCGGGTCGCCTGAGGCCGGCGCAGAGCTGCAAGGTTCCTGGCGGCTCGGGTGGCCTGGGGTCGAGGTCCCGTGGGGCCGGGAGGTCAGCGAGGGCGGGACTGGGGGGTACGGCAGAGGGCATGCTGGGGGTTGGGCTGGGTCCTGCACTGCTTGGGAGGCCTGAGACAGTAGTCAAAGGAAAGCCCGGGACCGGCAGTAGGTAGAGCAGCGCTGGAAGTGCCCGTGCGCTTGCGTGTGCTCGGAAACCGCGAGGGTGGGTGTGGCGCCCAGTTGTGACGCCCAGCGGGCGGTGCCCTCGCCCCTTTCATGAACCGTGAGGCGCCCCCGGCTGGCGATGGACTTGCCCTCCACTTGCCACGCAGACATTCGGGCGAGCGCTCACGTGGCCTGTGCCGCGCTTGCCTGTAGCCCCAGCCAGCACTGGGGAGGCTGAGGCAGGAGGATCACAAGTCTGCGCGGGGCCAGGGCAAGTTAGTGATGTATCCAGACTGTATTCAAAACGAAAAATTTCATGTATTCAAAACGAAAAATAGAAAAGGGTGGGGCCCTGGTTTCATCCCCCACAGAGTACTGTAAAAAGATTTTTTTTTTTTGTAGTCTTTTTTTTTTGAGATGGGATTTCGCTATGCAGTTCAGGCTGGCCTTGAGCTCACTTTGTAGCCCAGGCTGGTCTCCAACGCGCAAGGATCCTCCCACCTCAGCCTCCAGAGTGCTGGGATTACTGGCATGAGCCACCACGCCTGGCTTGTAAAAAGATTTTTAAAAAGGTGTGTGTGGATGTGGCTGTCCTTGGGTGTGAAGGGACACAGGGGCTTTTCTGAGATCCCGGTAGTTCTGTCCTTCAGCCCCACTTTGGGGAAACCCCAAGCGGAGGCGGCTGCCCTGGGGGGCCGGGAAAGTGGTCCACCCACCCCAGGCCTCCACACTGCTCTCTCTGCAGGCTGGCAAGGGACTAGGACAGCAAGGCGCTGATGGGACCCAGCCGCCCCCTCCAAGACACACCCTTCACAGAGCACTGGTCCAGGCTGTGAGGACGCCCCGCCCCTTCCTCTGCAATTTGCAGTTGTCCCACCTCAGGGCTCTGCCCCCAGCAGTGGCCCTGACACTACAGGCTGCACCCGGGCAGGGCCTGCAGGGGGAGGTACAGAGCCTTAAGGACCAGGTCCAGGACCTGCACCGCGCCCTCATCAAGCCGCAGATTCCAGGCGACATCCTGCGTGGATGGGGGGGTCCCTGCAGCTATCTGCCTGGGATTACACTTCCTTGGAGGGCTTTCGAGCCATCTTCCAGGATGTAGAGGCTCCCAGGGGCCGGCCCCAGCACCCCCATATCAGGAGACACCCCAGGACAGGAGGGGAGCCAGAGGGAGGCTCAAGAGGCCTCTCCCCCAATGTGGCAGCTTCTGAAACCCAGGGTCTTTGCCACCAGGACCCACATGGAGGCAGCTGGGACTAAACAGCTCTCGGAGTCCGTGGCGCCAGTGCCACCAGTGGAAACTGCCACTCAGTGCCACTGCAGTGTCCCGCTTTTCTCTTCCAGCTGTAGGAGGTATCCTACCAGAGAGTGGCTACTGAGCAGGAGATTTATTTTTTTCCACTTTTTTTTTTGTTGTTGTCTTTTTTCTTTTTATCGGTACCGGGGATTGAACTCACGACTGCCTGCTTTCAAGGCAGGCGCTTATGCCGCTGAGCTAAATCCCCAGCCCCTGAGCAGGAGATTTATGAAGGTCCCAGGCAACTGGGCACCTGGCAAAGCCTTGTGTTGACCCCTGAGCCTTAATAGGGAGGGAGTCAGCAGCCACTGACCAGGTCACACCCTGCCCTGCCCCTCAGCCCTGGGCATGGCCTCCCCTGCCCCCACCAGCCCTGTCCGGAGCCAACCACAGGATTCAGTAAGTGAAGCACCTCCCCCCGTGCCTCACACTTCACTGGAGATGACCGCAGAGGCCATGGGGCTCTTTGGCCTCTTCCGCTGAAAGGGAGAATGCCTGTCCCACCACATTGCCAGGCAGATCAGACCCTACTTGTGCTCCATCGCCAAGGGGGAGGAGCGGCTGGAGTCCAGGCAAGGCCAGAGGGTGTTCTCAGGGCCACTGATTTGGGAAGTCAGTGGGCCAGGTCACGAGGGTTCAGAGACCAGATGCTGGGCATCCGCAAAAGACTTGGTCAGAAGCTGGGTGTGATCTGTCATCCCAGCACTTGGGACACTGAGGCAGGAGGATCACCATATTGCCATGGTGAACTGTGGTGAGATCCTGTGTCTAAAATTTTACAAAAACCACCACTGCAGTGAGGGCTCTGCTCTCAGAGCCTGCTGTTAGGGTGCAGCCCTCAGGAGGTGGTCACAGCAGAGAGGACTCCTGGGGTTGGTCCCGAGAAGCAGGGTCTCTCTATGCAGTTCAGGCTGGCCTTGCACTCACCATGTAGCCCAGGCTGGTCTCAAACTTGCAATGATCCTCCTGCCTCAGCCTCCCAAGTACTGGGATTACAGGCGTGGACCACTGCACCAAGCTTTACATAGCTGGTTTTGAACTCATGGCAATTCTCCTGCCTCAGCCTCCAGAGGGCTAGGATTACAGAAGTGCAATGCCACCTCTGGCTTCTTTTCCTGAAGTGACTTGATCTAGTTCCCTGGCTTTTCTTATCTTTTCTCTTTCTGGTGCCACTGATTGAGCTCATGGGCCTGGCACATGATACCCACACACTAGCACAGAGCTGTGCAGATCTTAGCCCATTCCTCGGTGGCCGTGTCACACTGCAGACACCCCCAGGCCCTCCCACCCTGTGCTGGACTGCCCTCCAGGGTCCTCCTTCCCAGTGTCCTTGCCTCAGCATCTCTGCAGCACCAGCTTCATCAGGGGCTGGAATCTCTGTGCCACCTCATTCAGCTGGGCCAGCTCATCCTGGCAGATGGCATTGTGTGCACTCAGGCAAGAAGCCCGGGAGACATCCTGACTCCTTTCCTTATCCCGTTTGTCCCTCTGTCCTGTGGACTAAACTCCATTTCAGGCCACCTGGGTGCTTTCCACTGGAACCTCCAATCCCAGCCCACCACAGCCGACCGCCCACAGCCCCTGCAGCCTGCCACACAACTGTGGCCTCTTCCAAGCCTGCTGTCATCACAGTCCTCCTGGGCACCACCCCTGGCCACCATGACCTCCTAGTCCTCTAAGGGAGCTGGTCTGGCCCTGTCCATGCCTCCGCCTGAAAGCTTCCTACTTTGGTGCCCTGTGCATTCTCATGACTCTGGTCCCAGCCGGTGTCACCAGAGAGGCCCCAGAGCACCCTGGACCATGAAGATCTTGGTGATTGTCACTTTCTGCCACAAGCCCTGATGAGCTTTCTGCCTGTGGTATCTTCCTGGTCAGACCTGGCCTCCACTGTCCAATGCCACAGCTGGTGGCTTACCAGGCCCTGGCAAGCTGCTGGACCCTGGTAAATATTCCAAAACCAAAAGAGGGCACTAGATACTTTCTTCAATATTGCTTTTTGAGACAGGCTCTCACTGTGTAGTCCAGGGTGGCTTTGAACTGTGTAGCTCAGCTTGGCCTCAAACTCCTGTTGATCCTCCTGCCTAAGCCTCTTGAGTGCTGGGCACCACCACGCCTAGCTTTCAGTTGGGTTTTTGTGCAGTGAGCCCAAGGCCATACAGAAGCTCCTTGTAAGTGGGGGAAATAAATGTAATTCTCAACCTGCTGGATGTCCCATCTACCACCTGCTGTGTGCCCCAAAACTGAAGAATGAATCCTGAAGAATAATAGAGGTTAAGAGTAGGAAAATCTGGGGAGCCAGGGATTTAGCTAAGCAGCGTAATCACCTGCCTGGTGTGAGTGTGGTCCCCAGTACAAAAAAAAAAAAAAAAAAAAAATGAGAGCAGGAAAATTTGGGGCCAGGGATAGAGCTCAGTGACAGTGCCTGTCTGGCAAGCACAAGGTCATGAGTTTGATTCCCAGTACCAAACAAGAGTAGGAAAATTCACTGGAGAATAAAAAATAACTCCTGAGAAATGGGGGTCCCGAGCAGGTTGCTATGGACCCCACTGTACAGAGGAAGTTTTATAGGGCAAAATCACGAAGTGGGTACAATGCAGGACCAAACTGAGAACAACCAATATGATTACGAGTTTAGCTGTCTAGGTGATACTGACCCAACGAGGAAGCAGGTCACACAGCAAGTGTACCCAGAAATAACAAAGCCTTTTTAGGAAAAGACAAATCGGGGGTTCTGGCCATCCACTAGGGAGACTGATGTCCATCCACTGTCCATTGCCCAAGGAGGTGTGTAGGCCTGGCATTTTGTCTTTATCTTGATGCCTGTTCTTCCACAGATGCAGCCCTGGTTGGCCACAGTTGGGGTTTTTTGCTTTTTGTCTTTTTGAGACAGGGTTTCACTATGCCCCTCAGGCTGGCCTTGAGCTTACTCTGTAGCCCAGGAAGATCCTCCTGCCTCAGCCTCCCGAGTGCTGCGATTACAGGTGTGCTGAGCTAGGCCACAGTTGTAATGTTTATTTTGTGTGTGTGTTTTCATCCCTGTGCTGTCCCTCGAGGGCCGACCCTGCCCAGGCTTAGCTGTCTATAATCCTAGCTTCCTCCCACCCAGGTTCCAGGCCCCTGTGAATCAGGTGTCAGAGAATCTCAACTTGTATGAAGACAGCAGGAAAGGCCAGGTGGGGCCAGGTAAAGTGAGTAATCTGATTTCAGGAAGCCTGGGGGCTCTACAGCCCTTGCAAAGCTCCGCTCTGTGAGCCAGGGGCCTCATTCTGTAAAGCGACTTTCTAGATGACAGTGTGAGTCTGGCGGGACCCCTGCACAGCAATGAAGGCTGTGGTGGTCAGTACTGCCCTGGAGTGTAAACAGTGTTATTCACTGGGGCGGCATTTCTGGAAATACCTGCCAGGGCTGGCAGAGTATGCAGTAACCCATCTGGAGGTTCAGGCTGCTCCAGCTCTGAGCTCTTTCCACCTCAGCCTTCTGGGTAGGGCGATTACAGCATGCGGGGTTGGCATCATAGTTTGGAAGCTGCTGATCTGCCTAGATCACAGCAGTGGGTGCAGGGCAGATCCCCACACACAAGGCTCAGGGGCTCCTGGGAGTGCAAGTCAAAGCTCAGTTGTGTGTGTGGGGGGGCTGCTATTTGGGCGGTTAGCACCCGTCTCCAGGGGTGGAGTGCCCTGCCCACAGTAAGAATCCTTGATGGGGTTCGGTAGGGCCTGGGTCTCCTGGGCCCCCAAAGGCTCCACACTGGGAGAGCAGACCTGCTCAGGTTCAGCTTGCCTTAGGAATGATCCGGGGATGCCACAGACAAGAGGGAGAAGATGAGACCAGGGATTTAGCTCAGTGGCAAATGCAAGGTTAGCAGTTCGATCCCCAGTTCCAAAACAAAGAGATGTTGCAACCCCAAAACAGTGGCTGCATCCTAAGCATCACCCCAGAAGAGGCCATGGTGCAGAGAAGAAGTCATCTCAGATCCAAGTGGAGGAGCGGGGCCGATGTCCCCAGCTGGGGCTTAGCAGGGAATCGCACCCTCACGACCACTTAAACTGTCCCCTTAACTTTTTTTCCTTTTGCAATACCAGGGATCAAACCCGAGGGCTCCTGCCAGCGAGCCACAGCCACAGCTGTTTTTTTTTGGAGGTCTATGTAGTTCAGGCTGGCCTGACACATGCTGGCTTCCAACTCACTGCAATCCTCCTGCTTCAGCCTCCTGAGGGCTGGGATTACAGGTGTGTGTCACCACGCCCAGCTGCCTATTTCTTTAAAAGGTAGCAATTGACCATTGAACTCCGGAGACTGTAGGCTGCTCCACTGCTCCATGGCCCCTTAACATGAAGTCCTGGCCCTTACCACAGCCCCAATCCCACCCTGTGCCTTCCCAGTCCAAGGAGTGGACACACAGGTAATAGCCCCACATGGTTCTGCACCTGCATCAGGCATCCAGGCTCAGCCACCAGCATGAGACTCCTCTGCCACCGTGCAGCATCTGCCGGATTGTGAAACCCAGCTGAACCTGAACCTGCTGGCCTGGTGCCTGAGGTCCCACCCAGTGACCTGAGCAGGGGCTCATAGCAGGCCAGAGCTCAGGATGCCAGGAAAGCTGCTGGCAGCCAGGTGGCACAGGGTCACCCCACAGCCTCAGGTTCCAAGCCACTGTTCCCACACTAGGGCACATTAAACAGACATCGGGTCTAACTAGGTTGTCTCAACAGCACACAGGGAGGGAGGCCCTCAAAGCACCCCCAAAGCACCAAAGCCCTGCATGCAGCCAAAGGGGAAGGGAATCCAGTGTCCCAGACCAGCCAGGTACAGACACCGGTTCACCAGTGATCTCCTGCACCCCATACGACCACACTGCTGCTCACAGTGAAATCAAATATTTCACTTTATTGATTTAAGAACTGGGAAGAATCATCAGTATCTGTGAAGGAAAATCCAATTTAAAATATTTAAATAAACATTTCTGTATGTAAACAGAAGAGTAGAAGAATTACTCTGTTAAGTCCCTCTCTGGGGTGGGGCCGCCCTTCCCACCAGGACAGAGAGGCTGAGGTCACCTAATCTGGCCGAGCCGCTACGCAAGCGGAAGCGAAGTACAGTGTGGGGTTGAAGCTACCTAAGGCAGCGCGAGAAAGTGCAGAGAAGGGTCCAAGGCGCCGGACCGGGTCAACCGTCCCGTCCCACCAGCCCGGGGGTGTTGCTGGGCTCCAGAAGCTGTCTGCATCCCCAGGGTTTCACTTCATGTTGGCCCTGCTCCCCATTTAACTCTCCACTTGATGGGGAGCAGAGCTGTGCTGGGGCCATCACCAGGGTAAGGATGGACGTCCTCCTTCTCCACGCCCCTGCAAAACCCCAAGGCCTGGGCTCCTTCACTCCTAGGTCTGCGTGAAGATTTGCTTTCTGGCCTCTGGCAGATGGAGCTTGGCATCAGATGGCAACACCCAGCCGCACCACGCACACACAATGCCAGGGGCCGTCATCAGCTGCTCCCCATCCATCAAAACAGGTAACTTCACGGCCTCACCCCCAGGGAACACAGACGCCAGCCCCACTAGGGTGCAGGCGGGCGGGAAGAATGTCCCCTCAGAGTGCCCAAGACTGCCAGTCCTGACCTGACCTGCGCCACTACGGCCTGCTGAGCAACAGCTGCTCAGTATCTGTGGTTTGGGGGAGCTGGGCACCAATTTGACTCCCATCCCAAGAATGAATGATGCATCTGATGTCCCCCTGGCCTGGCTCCCCAAGGACTCGGGTCTGTGAGCCCCTCTGAGGTAACCAGGGCCGACAGCTCTCAAGCCAGCAAGGCTAATGCTGACAATCGACCTATCCCTTGAGCCTCTTTGGTATACAGAACAATGAGAAAATTAAGCCAAGGAATCTAGAGATGAGGGATGTTTCTTAGCTGGCAAAACCCTCTTTAAATACACCTTAGGGACCTGTGCAGGTAACCAGCTGGCCCACCTGCATGCTTTTACGCCACACGATGACACTGTGTCGAGTTTGCTTAATACCAGACACTAGTACCCTAAGTCCTCACAACAGCCCTGTGAGGTAGGCGGCACAGGCCCGTCCTGCAGATGAGAGGCTACCCACGAAGGGTCTGACAGCCCCTCAAAAGCCATGGTGCGCTGGAGGCCTACAGGCCAATGGCACTCTCACCTGTGCTCCTGCAAAGCTGCTCAGGAAGACCTAACACCAAGACCATGTTCTCTTCGGGTCCAGGATTCACCAAGGATGACACCCAGGTCTCAGTCTGCCTCACAAAGGTGATTCCTCTCCCCACAATGTGGGGCCGAGCTGACACAGAACCTCAGCCCGGCTGGTGGGCTCTATTTAAGGTTCTTTTCAGGAGGGGGTGTGCCTACACAGGTCTATGCTGGAGCCCTTTGGGAAAGGCAGCTTGAACCAGCACTGGGGAGGAGGAGAACCCAGAGCCCAATGCTGGATAGATGGACAGAGACACAGAAACACGAGCTGTAGGAACAGCAGGACAGAAGCCCGCGTAAATGGACAGCGGGGAATTTCACACTGCTCAGCGGTGTCTGCATCCCGCAAGTGCCTCCTGGGTCAAGGGAAAATGGCTCATCTGTGACCCACTTGTCACCGGCAACAGGAAAAGAGCAGGGGTCAGGACCTGGGGAAAGCACACGGGGGCCACGGTCACCTAAAGCTACCGGCTGAACTGTGTCAGGGGTCTGTGCTCACTTGCTGACCAATACAAGCTGGACCTAGAAAGCCCCCAGGGGCCCCTTTACATTTATCCTGCTACCGATCAAAAACGAGTGTGGATACAGTTAAATGCACGAGGAGCAAAGTGCCAGGAGGCAGGGACTTGAGCTTATACAGATGTGCATGCACTGGAGGACACTGGAGGTTACAGCCGTGCTGCGGTGCTTCTCGGTGACATGAGGGCTTTCAGTGCATCTTTAATGCTGCCGAGTAGGTACCCCGCTGCCCTCAGCAGCAGACCCTGCTGAGCCAGGCAGGCAGGCCCCTCGCTCCTGAGGGAACCCCAACACCAGGCACACACACGGTGGCTGAGGGCACTGCCACGAGGCTCGGGTCCTCACCTGGCCGCCTAGAAAGCGGGACTGATGAATATTGCTGTGATTTGCTTCATGTTCCTCAGAAACCTACCCCGACCGGGGCTCAGCTCGAGATTGCTCCGGCGGGGCTTTGGGTCCTAAGGCCTCCTGACCGTGTGGTCTTGGGTGATGCTCCGGAGGAGTAATTAGTGACATAAAAAATTATTAAGAAAATCCGTCCTGCAGTGGCCGACCAGAGCGCCGCAGTCCCTGAGGTCGGCCCCACCTGGCCCCGCCCATCATAGCTCCACCTTGACCCCCTTGATGAAAGGCAGGCCCGTGGGCACCCGCTTCTTGTACTCTAAGTAGTCCTCTCCGAAGAAGTGGATGAGTGAGATCTCCTCCTCCTCGGTTCGATCTCGGAAGAAGCGCCACACGGTCAGGGCGTAGACCACCCCACAGATGGGGTTACACAGCATCACCTGGCACAGAAGACAGTGAGTGGCCGGGGTTGGAGTGAGCCAGTATCTACACACCTGTCTCTTTCTACCTGTGGCCATCCTCCTGCCTCAGCCTCCTGGGTGTGAGGAGGACAGGCACGGGCCAGCATGGCCAGCGGCACCTGTCTCTAACACCTACAGGACTTCTCTCCAGGGGTACAGGAGACTCAGAACTCGGGGTCTGTGGGAGCCAGGGAGTCACTAACCGAACTCAGGCCACTGCATCACTGTGGCGCTGGGTCTTTCCTGCTGTTCTGTTGTTCCTCTTAGGGAACAGCCCTAAGACTGACCTCTTGGATTCCAGCCCTTGGGTCAGGTGAAGGACTCCTCGCTAAGTGCGACTCCCTCTCACAGGGCTCCTCCTGGGTCCCCGTCCACAGACGCGCCTATCCTGCCTCTGGCCCCAGAATCAGATTCGGGAGGTCCAGGTGAGCTTCCGGAACCTTCCTCCACAGGCTGCTCAGTCCCAGACAGCTGTACTGCCTTCATCCAGCCAGGCCTCACCTCAGTGGCCGCCCTCCTCCCCCACCGCCTCCCTGTACCCGGCCCTCACCTCCTGGACTCTCCAAGTTCTCCCCAGTGAGTCAAGCCACAGTTTGTCAAGGCCCAGAGCAGCCCTGCTCCTTAGAAGCTTCCTGTGCTGCTGGGGCACCTGTGAAGCACCCTGCCCACTGCTAGCACCAAGGACTTGTCCCCTGGAGATGGTGTCTCCCTGACTGAGCACGTCTACCCAAGAACTAGGAACATACCCGCCTTCTCTCTGTGGTGCGCTGTCCCAGCACCGCACCCAGCCCTTCAAACTGTGAGCCATTCACCCCACAACAGAGCTTGCAGCAGCTGCCACACCGCCCTATAACCTGAGAGGGAAGAGACCCAGCAGCAAGCACCAGACCGAGGACAGCCCTGGCCGGTGATGCCTGGGGGGGCCTTGCTTGAGAACACACATGCCAGTCCCAGGCTGAACACTGCTTCTCAGCCAGGAAGTCTGGTGCCGTGGGCAGTGCTCTGGGGAAGACAGAGATAAAGCAGAAGGCCAGGGAAGGGTTGGTACAGGGCAGGCGAGCTGCGTGTATACACACAGCTGCTGGACACAATGTCGCAAACAACTATGGCCCAAAAGGTTCATGGTCAGCAAGCCTTTGGAGCAAATCACATCCACGGGCCATAATCCATTCAGTCTCAGGAATGTGACTGCTAAGTGCTAATACTGTGTGTGTGTGCGTGCACGCGTGCACATGGGTGTGTGGCATCCGGGATGAAGCCCGGGCCTTTGCACTGAGCTCCACCCTTAGCCCTTTCCATGTTTTATTTTGAGACAGGGTCTTGCTAAGTGCAATCCAATTTGTGAGCCTCCTGCCTGCCTCAGCCTCCCAAAGTGCTAGGACTACAGCATGCACCACCACACCCAGCTAAAAATACAAAACTTTGAAAAGAGATGCTGTGTGGTTATCTGTCCCTACTACACAGCACCAGAAGTCCTTGGGGTCCCAGGGACCTTGGCTGGCTCTTCCCCAAAGGGATAAATGGTCCAAACTCAGCTCACATTCCCTGACTAAATTTTCCAGAATCCAAGGATACAGAAGGAAGAGCCTGACATCAAGAACAAGGGCTTGGCGGGGCGTGGTGGCTCAGGCCTGTAATCCCAGCACTCGGGAGGCTGAGGCAGGAGGATCGTTGTGAGTTTGAGGCCAGCCTAGGCTACAAAGTGAGCTCAAGACCAGCCTAAACTGCATAGCGAGACCCTGTCTCAAAAAGACAAAAAAAAAAAAAAAAAAAAAACAAGGGCTTGGCCTGCACCCTAGGACAGAAGTCCCCTGGAGCTCATTGGCCTAAGCTGGGGCCCCGCCCTCAGAAGACCAATTTCTCATACAAACCCACTGAGCCGCCCAGGAGTGGCTGAGGGCCCGGCCTCCCACAGTCCTGTCTTCCCCTTGGGGTGCTCTGTGGCAAAACTAAGAGGCAGGGAAAGGGTACAGGAGGGGGTGGTAGCATGAACAGTCACCAGGGCTATACGTACAGTGCCCACATTGCAAGTGCGTGGTAAAAACCTTAAGAACTAAATTTATTCAGCATGCCTATAATCCCAGCATGCGGGAGGCTGAGCCAGGATCGCTCTGAGTTTGAGGCCAGCCTGGCCTGGGCTACATAATGGGACCCAGTCTCAAAAAACAGCTACATTGGGGGCTGGGGATTTAGCTCAGCGGCATAAGCACCTGCCTTGCAAGCAGGTGGTCGTGAGTTCGATCCCCGGTACCGATTAAAAAAAAAAAAATAGCTACATATGGTAACACACTCCTGTAATCCCAGCACTCGGGAGGCATGAGGCAGGTGGATCATTGCAAGTTTGAGACCAGCCTGGGCTACAAGGTCAGCCTGAACTGCGTAGTGAGACCCTGTCTCAGAAAGACAACAAAACCAAACAAACAAATAAAAAACAGCTACATAGCAAGACCCTGTCTAAATCAATTAATTAATTAAAACACAAAATAGGGCCAGGGGTACAGCTTAGCGGTACAAGCCCTTGCCTGGCAAATGTGAGGCCGTGACTTCAATCCCTGGTATCAAAAAAAAAGATAAATGAACGTATGAATGAGTGAATCAAACATGCCAAGGAGCACAGGGCGAAGGAGACCAGGAACCCTGTAAAAGCAGGAAGGAGGCGGAATTGTAGCTTCTGAATGTGAATTTTGCAGCGTAGCAGCTGTACTTCAACTTAAAACCCAAGGCAGCCAGTGTCTTCTCGGACACCATACCTGGGTCCCAATACTCCAGTAGAACCAGCCCACGTAGGAAGGGTGCCGGAACCAGGCATACACCCCGCTTGTCACCAGGGTGTGGGTGTCCGACTTCTCGTTCTGCACCACGTGGTTGAAGTTGGAGCCGGCCGTGAACATGGCAGCCTTGCGCAGGCACTCACCAAAGACCACCATGAGCAGCCCTGTGGCGCTGAGCCAGGTGATCTGCTTCAGCTCTGCAGAGACACAGGGACCACAGGAAGGGACTGAGACTCGGGACTGCCCAGCCCCTGCCCCGCTCACAGGGCACTGATTTCCTCAAGACAGAAGCATCAGAAAACATGCCCAGGTGAGACAGGTATGGTGACACATGCCTGTCATCCCAGCACTCTGCAGGACTGCTGCAAATTTGAGACCAGCCTGGGCTGCAAAGTGAGCTCAAGGCCAGCCTGAACTGCATAGCAAGACCCTGTCTCAAAAAGACCAAAAATAAAAAGAAAGCATGCCCAGGGACAATGAGCACTTGTCAGCACTTTCAAATCTTTACAATTGAAAAAGGGAACTTGGAGCCAAGAGCTGCTGTTCATCCGTTTAAAGTGCTGCCCGCAAAGGAGACCGCCCTCGCAGGCTGACAGGTGCTTGGCTCTCCTCCCCAGTCACCGGCTTATGTTCTTCTCTTGGGGACAAACACAAGTGAGAAAGGCAGAGAAAGGAGTGGGTTTCCACCAGGAATACTGGGAGCCACAGCCGTTATTTTCAGCTGTGGGAAGTTTGAGTGGGCTCCAGGTACAAAAGTTTCTGCTAATAAAAACATCATATGGGGCTGGGGATTTAGCTCAGCGGCATAAGTGCCTGCCTTGCAAGCAGGCAGTCGTCAGTTCGATCCCTGGTACCGATAAAAATGAAAAAGACAAAAAAAAAAAAATCATGTGCAATTTCTCCTGTTGCGGAAAATGAAGATTCAGGGTCACATCCATCATGGGGACGTCACTTGAGATGGCACGTGAGGTTATACAAGGCTTAAAGCAGAAGGGCAACACGGCCCCGATTCAAAATCCAGAAGTGGAATTCTCGAGTGGAGCCTGTCTTTTATAAATAGCTTAGCGAGGACAACAGAGGGCTGGGGACACTCGCTCAGGGGAGATTAGGCCTGAAAGGTGAAACAATGTCACCGTCCTCGGCATGCAAGGCAGGCAGCTGGCTCCAGCAGGGAAAGTGGGGCACACTAACCTGGCCAGAAGATATTTTCAAGCGTGAACTCTATCCAAGAAGAAAGAGCCGCGACGGTGTACTCCAGACTGTGATTCAGGAGGAAGGAATCCAAGGACAGGCTTTTGGGGTTATTGACAGCTGTCACTAAGTACTCGGAATAGTGGAACAATGACAGCGAGCACACATACCTATTCAAAAAGAAACGGCAGTGAACTGGGGCAAGGGAACCCACTTAGCCAGACGGGAGGTAAGAGCAGACCTGGATCTGAGCTGTCCCTAGTTCTACGACAACGTCCGCCTGTGGGGACATCAGGAGCCCAGATGCAAAACATTGATTCCCTCTGATTGGCAGAAAGTGGGGTTTATTTTTGTTTTTTGGTACCAGGATTCAAACTCACAACCTCATGCTTGCCAGGCAGGCGCTGTGCCACTGAGCTATATCCCGGGCCCAGAAAGTGGGGTTTTTAAAGTGGAGTGGAGTTGTCATGATTTTGAATGTCACAGACCAAAAAAAAAAAAACCTCAAACAACCTCAGATAATCTCCATAGGTGAAGGAGATATTACAGGCCTTTAAGTCCTTGTAAAATGACAAATATACATTTTAAAATGAAAGAGAGAAATAGCAACATAAAGTAGTGATGTATGTTGGAAACAAAATTCAACAAAACTCATAAAATAATTTCAGCAAAGAAGGATTAGATGGCTCAGCATACTGATAATAGGAGATAAAGCTCTTTACCTTGAAGCCATGGTTCATATCCAGGTCAGACTAGAAGGCTCAAGGGACTGAAATCATAGTGTAGGGGAAAATCCTACTGTGGCTGAGGGGGTGCACTAGCCGTGACCTAATAGAAATTGGAGATGGAAAAGGCTTAGGGAGGCCAGCCAGAGTCTCGTCCCTTCCCGTCACCGAGGACCTGCACCCCCTTCCGGGAAGGGCTGGGCACCTCACTGAATGCCGTCCCAGCAGCTGCTGTGAGGGCACCTTTGGGGAGAGTGCCAGGGAGACCTGTTTGTCTGCAACAGAGTCAACCAGTGGGTACGAGCGTGCAAAGCCCGAACTGTGGGCAACTCAGTGGAAGACAGAAGGGACCCTCAACAGCCTTCTGCCTGCCCATCAGACATGAGAGACAAGGACAAGGAAATGCCACTACTGACCGTCTGCACTGTCCACCCTCGCCTCAGCACCGTCACCCCCAGGACTTCTTACCAGCCAAAGTGATTCCAAGAGGACTGGCTAAAGCTGAGCAGCACGCCGCAGCCGAACACGAAGCCAAGGAAGCAAGCTCGGATGGCTATCTGAAACGGACCCAAAGAAGCCCAGTCACCGGCCCGATGACCTTCCTGGGATAAGTAGGTCACTGGCAAGCAAAGGCAGCCCCTAAGACAGAAAAGTGGGGCTACCTGGGTTCAAATCCTGCACCAGACCCCTGTGGCTACGATGGGGGAGGCTTGTAGTGCAACACTCTGGACCTCGGTGTGCGCATCCACACCGCAGGGTAACAATCATTCCCGCCTTTTAGGACTGCTGCGAGATCCACCTGTGCATAACTGGTGCCTACTTTGTCGCTGCAATCACAATTACCGTTACTATCAGGACTGTGGAGAAACTGCTTAAAGTTTGTCCGGCTTGGGCCGATGTTCCCAAATCAGCGACTGTAGTAGGGACACCGGAGCTCAGTGCCAAGCCTCCACCAAGAACCCGGGCCTCTGACCTCCGACCTGGCGGCAGGTGAAACGCCACACCTCACATTAACGACCTCGTGGGCGCGCTCGCTGCCACCCCCTGCGCATCTGCCGCAGCTGCCGAGCTGCACGAATTGCAATTTAACACCCACGGCCGGGAGAGGCGGGGTCGCTCAGCGACCTGAGGAACACGCCTGTGTAAGGCAGTCCTGGACCCGCGAGAACAGGTGGCCAAGCGCTGGGCGGCCGCGTGGGACCCCTGCCCGGCCTCGACCCCGACCCGAACTCTTACCTGCCGGGTCCCGAGACCAATCTGGACCCAGGCTCTTACCAGGGCGATCCCTATCCTGAGCCCCCAGCCCTCGCCTGCCCAGTCCCGACCCCAACCCCTGCCCTGCCCGCACCTGGTAGCGCGGCGGCCGGTAGAGCAGGAGCAGCAGCGCGTTCAGCCCCGCCACATAGAGCGCCAGCCCGGTGCGGCCCTGCAGGCCGGCGCGCGTGAGCAGCGGCAGCGCGAGCACCGAGGCGCCCAGCAGAAAGGTGGCCAGGCTGAGGCGCGCCTCGGAGCCCGGCGGAACCCGCGCCGCGCAGCCAGCCATGGCGCAGGGGGTCGGACCAGCCGGCGGCGGACTAGCTGGTTCAGACGGTAGCCCGGGAAACCCGCCGGCTGCGCCTGCGCACTGCTCCGCTGACGCTGGCCGGGAAGGGAGCTGCCCGGAACTGCGCGCCGCTTGCGAGCTCTCGCGAGAACACCAGCACGCGCAACCCGCGGCCCGAATTTGGCAACAGCGCCCCGCCCCACCCATCTGGCCCCGCCCCTCCGTCCCCGCCCCGCTGGCCCCGCCCTTCTTGCTCCTTTGGGACGATTTGTCCCCGGAGACCCGGAGCTAGGTCTGATGAGTCGCCGAAGGTGACTTGCAGAAGCGGGCCCCAAACTTAAGAAAGTTCGGATAAACAACTGGAGCTTAGGAACTACCCCGCCCCTGCGTCACGCCCGCCCCTCCTTCAGTGCGCAGGCGCGAGCGGGTTCCGCGGTGTTTGGGACGCCCGGGCGTCCACGCGAGCACTTGATTAAACCCGGGCTGGGAGGCCGCGGGAGGACGGTGAAGAGGTCAGGGTGTGCTGCGGGATTAGCAAAAGCAGAACGCAAAACTTCACGATGCGCTCCTGTTGTCACTTGAAAAGTAGCATGCACGTGAACCTGGGGAAATGATGCAAAGGTCACCCTCCATGATTTAATGCCTTTAGGGGCACACTCACCACTTTCAACGTCTCTCATCCTGGCCACGCGGGAGGCTGAGGCAGGAAAATGGCAAGTCCGAGGCTAGCCTGGGCAACTTAGCGAGACCCTGTCTCAAAAATGTAAAAGGGGCTGGAGATGTAGCCCAGCACTTGCTGGCTTCACTCCCCAGTACAGCAAATTAAATAAACTTATTTTTTATGGTGAATACATTCAAATTCCTGCCTCCTATCTACAATATTTTGAGGTATTATCTTCACCTCCAAGTCATAAGACCCCAGACTGTATTCTTATCAAACAGTAAGATTGTGCCAGTTGATCTGCCTCTACCCTTCCTGCCCTAATTGTCCTTACCCCCAGGGAGTCAGCTGTAGAGGAGGAGAAAGGCAAGTAAGGAACGGCTGGAATAAACCGCAGGGTGGAGAGGGAGGGAAGCCGAGCACCGGCTGAGCAAGGAGACCGGGCTGCATGGAGAAGACGCTGAGCCAGGCCCTGAGGCCCTGGGGGATTGGCAGCCCCTGCTGCTGGCAATGGGGGCTGAATTGGAAAGGCTGAGGTAGGGTGGGGACAGGATGGAGGGCAGTGGATGCAGCAGAGTGAATCCTGCATCCAGCCCCAGGCCTCTCTGCTGTCCTTGCGGGGCCTGGTGTCCGGCACGTGGATGGGGTCTGCCACGCGCCGAAGCCAAGCTTTGTGACCTCGAAAACTCAATTCCATGAACTTCTGCGTTCTGTAACATGAGTGCCCTGCTTCCACCGGTATGGGTCGGTATTTGTTCCCTAAAGCCCAGAATCCTGTTGAAATGGTCCCCAGGAGACCTTTGCTAAACGTGGGTGTTAGAAATTGGAGAGAGAATGTTTTGCAAACCAGTCTCCGAGTTTCAGGTGCCCAGTTAAAGAGGCCTGGGTATTAACTCTGCCTGGGCGCTGGGAGAGGGTCTCAGGTCTCTGTCCTCAGTTTCTCCTGGTTTTCCCGCCTGCGCCAGGACGCCTCGGGGCCAGTAGAGGGCGCTCCTTGCACCTTCACACCCGAGAGGGAACTTGGTCCATGGGACCATGGGACACACCACCCCCACCCCCAAAAAGCGCCTCCTCTATCCCGGGGCGTTTGCTCTTCAGGCTTACCTGCCTGGTTTCTCTTGGAAGACTGTGGCCACTTTCCCTAGGGTGTAAAGCAACGTGTGACCAAAGCGACATCCTTCCTCAGCCCCAGCCTGGAGACTGGAAAGGAAAAGGGATGCTGTCCCTTCCCATGGGGGACGAGATCCCAAAGAGGCGGAAGTTTTAAAAGTTGCTGGAGTTTCTAGATCTGTTAGGACCCAGGGCTTACTGAGCAGTGATGGAGAGAGGCTAAACAGTGAAGCTATGCCCACCTAGGCATGCGTGTGTGCAGAGAAGCTGTCACACACACACACACACACACACACACACACACACACAGAGAGAGAGAGAGAGAGAGAGAGAGAGAGAGAGAGAGAGAGAGAGAGAGAGAGAAACACACATATGCCCCTGCTTTCCCACCAGAGAGGAAAACAATCTGATCAAGCTAACCCAGGGAGCACTCAGCTCTCTGGAAGCACCAAGCACCAAAATCTAATAAAGAAGGGGGAAGCTATGCAGTCCTGGGAGGCCTTGCTTGCTTTTCTTTTTTTGCTTTTCCTTGTAAATAAGCATTTGAATATGTTTTGTTCTAGGCACTCCAGGCAGGCACAAAGGAAGCCCTTTCTCATGCAGTGGGGTCCCTCAGCAGCCCTCTCCTCCTCCTCCCTCCCCAGCCTGCCGGCCCACCGCAGGCTACAGCTACTTTCCTTCCTGGGCCCAAGTGGGTTCCTCTCTCTTGGACAGCCCTAAGGACCACCTGGGTATTTCTGAGTTGGATGCCAGGCTGAGTTGGGGCAGGTGCATGGGCATGGAGGAAGTGAGGCATTCCTGCATCTCACAGCTGGATGGGTAATCAAGCACCTCGATCTACACAGTATGTTCCCGGGATGAAAGTTCACTTCTGTCCTGGTGTTATCGGAGCCCAACCAAGCAGGAAAAAGATCCTGCAGGAGGAAGCTCTGGCCTCTCCTTCCTCCTAACCGATAGGGTGCTAGAACAGCCCTTCTTAGTCACTGCTTTTAGTTTGTTTGTTTTCAGGCAGGGTCTCAGTATATAGTTTAGGCTGGCTTTGAACTCACTATGTAGTCCAGGCTGGCCTCTACCTAGTGGTCCTCTTGCCTCAATCTCCCGAAGGTATTGGGATTACAGGCATCTAGTTCCTCACAGGTCTTCGGCCTGTCTGTGCATCTCGGGCAGACCCGAGGAGCATTAGGTCAGCATGGATCCTGCTCTCCCCAGGAGATAATCCCAGTTTTTCAGAAGTTTGCTTTGCTTTACCCTAGCCATCCCAGGCTAGAGGACTGAAAGGCTCTTCTCTGCAGTCTAGAAACAGGTCAATGACGCGTGATTTATAAGCACACCAGCCCAAAGCGCTGAAGTCATATGTGCACAAAGGATCCAAGTAAATATTTAAAGATTAGAGCCAGTAGGAGAGAGACACAAAAGGCCAGAATAATGGGGGTCTCTTCCAGAGCAGGGCCAGCCTGGTCAGCATTGATGCACTCTCTGCAGTCCAGGCCTTTGTCCCTTGAAGGGTCCTTGGCTGCCAGGACTCTCTCAACACAGCTAAAGAGAGTTAAACAATCAGCCTCTCCAACCCATCTGGAGACAATGGCTTGAGTCATTTGGGGGCTTTTGCTGTGTCCCCATGGTTAATTACATGGGGCAAGCACTTCACTCCTTTGAAACGACATCTTGGAGGGGTGCAGGGGAAGAACACATTTCTCCCTGCAGTTTCTGGCATCTACTGTAGCTCGCACAAGGCTCGCCACTTAGCACTGCTTAATTTTCTTTTCCTTATTTTTGGAAACAGGATCTCACTATGTAGTTCAGGCTTGCCTGAAACTCATGTAGCCCAAGCTAGGCTCCAGCTGCCAGTGATCCTCCTGCCTCAGCCTCCAGAGCGCTGGGGTTACAGAAATGTGCCACCACACCAAGCACTTAGCACTGGTTTAAATGACCACAGGTGAAGGAAGAAATGAACCCCTTCTATGGGCTAGAGGCTGCATGGGGCTATCACCTGGGACAGGAGGTGGGACATCTGGCGGCTCTTGTTCTGGGGTCCTTCCCCACCTCATTTCCAGGCCCCAAAATTCAAAGTTTTTTCTTTTACCCAAGTCAAGAAAGCCACATAGCGATCATGCAAAGCTCCATGCTGTCTCGTGTTTCCATCTCCCCGTCTTAGAAAGGAGGGAGCCTGCCAACCCTTACGGTTATTGAAGGAAATTTTTCCTTGAATGAGCAGGGGCGGGGGCCTGGGCTTCCCCCGCGCTCCTCCTGGAGCTGTGCTCCTTTCTGGGCACCTTGGGGACCCCAGGAGCTAAAGACGGAAAGAGGCGGTGGCCTACATCCCAGCTTGCATAAGCCCAGTTACTAAGTTGGTCCGCGACCTTCCCAGCGGCCGAGAGGGCCTTGTCCTGTTCGCTCTCAGAGAGGACGGGGTGATCCGCCGCCCTGCGCGCCCCGAAAGCGACCCGCCGGCTCTGCCCCTCTGGAGTCCGGCTGCGGGTAGGACGCTCGGCGGAGGGGCGGGTGGGGGGGGGAGACGGAGCCCCAGCTTGGGGCTCTGGGAAGGCGCTGGGGAGACTTCTGTCTTTTCCACTGATCTTGAAGGGAAGCAAAGATACCTGGCTTTAACCTGCTGCCCGGAGAAAGCGGCGCGAACTGGGACTCGGTGGAGGGGGCGCGGGAAGTAAAGGGTCTCCCAAGTTTTTAAAAGATCGAGGGTACCCCAGTCCGTTCCAGCCTCGATCCTGGACCGCCCTCAGTCCCTAGAGGCGAGGAGCCGGCTATTTCCGGTGGTGGCGGCGGGAGGTCCTGAGAGCAGGGGGCTTCGGTGCGGGTGGGGAGACCCTGGCCTGGGCAGGGGGCGCAGCGGGCCGTGCCGAGTGGAGGCGGAGATCCTTGAAGCGGACCCCGGCGGAGCGTGACGCTGAGAATCCCGCCTCCCACCGCCGAAGTAGAACATTGCGAATTAGCGCATTTTGCGGTCAATTTTCCACTGCCTGGGAAACACAGAGCCCCCACGTGAGCGGCTCCACCCCGAGCGGCGGGGATCGCAGGGCCCGCCTCGGCAGAGTGTGGCCCCAGGGCGGCGAGTGGCGGGTGTGGACGGGACTAACTGGAGAGGGCTGCGCGCAGGGCCATTCATTGGTTTCTAACACGCCGGACTGAAGGGGGAGGACGGTAATTAGAAGACAAATTGCCCCGCTGCTCCCGCGGCGGCAGGACTGGGCGGAGGGGCACCCGGCGGGGCGAGGCGCGCGCCGGGTCTCCGGGCAGATGTGCAGCAGCTGGAGGCCCGTGCGCGGCGGGGCGCCCGGAGTTTGTCCCGGAGGGGGCGGGCGCGGGCGGCGCTTTGTGGGGCCGGCACAATGCCCTGAACACCCGGCTGCCCCCTTTGTGCCCCGCCGCCCCGCCGCGCCTTTGTGCCCTGCCACCAGCGCCCGAGAGCGCAGCGCCCCGCCGGCTCTAGCGCTTCAAAGCCGCCCGGCGCGTGCCAGCGCCCACCGCTGGGCCTCGGCCTTGCTGTCCTCCCGGGCCTGGATCGGCCCCGATCTGGCCAATGGGCCCTCAGGGGGGAGCAGGACCACGTCCCGGGCTGCAGTCGCTGAGGCACCGGCCTGAAAGGGGGAGGGCGGGGCGCGATTCTTCACGCTGCCTGGTGCCTGGGAACGCGCGGCCCCGCCAGGGCGCATCAATGCGGGTAGGGCGGTTCGGGGTGGAAGAGGCCTCTCGGGGCGACGGAGTTAGGGGCCCACAGGAGACGCTGCGGCATCCCCTCCCCCACATGGGCCCTCAGCCACAGAGCTGAACTGCTGAACTCTTGCACCTTCGATGTCAGCCTCACAAGCATCCAGAGAGGACTCGCTGTCCAGAATGCGTGTTACAGACCCTCAGATCAGCTCCAATGGGGCCCACTAACGGGGAGGTGTGGAGGTTTGAACAGTTCCCTCGAGTTAGCCTTCCTGGCAGTCACAACTACGAGAGTCCAGCCTCCTGGGACCAGGGAGGCCACTACCCAGTGCTGTAGGACCCGGGCCTATCCTGGGGTACGTGCCCAGGGACTCCCTGCACTGCACTCCCTGGGTCTCCAGCCACGGCCCAAATAATGGAGAAGGGTGAAGAGACCCAGGAGAGCTAAGTCAGGCTGGAACTCTCCAGAGTACCAGTGGGCTTCTCCAGGCCCATGGCCTGTTTGTGGGACTCAGAGAAGACCCACAGGGGTAGAACCCCACTCCTTCACTGTTGGGGGCATTCGCCTCAAGTCTAGGATCCTAACCATGTCTAGGCCCCAGGAAGGGGAGGCTGGCCATGGCCCCGCGGGCAGGCTGCACGCTTTAATGGGACACATGTTGCTGCATCGCCCCAGAGGGCCCTGATCGTGCCCAGCTTTGAGCAGCCACAGGCAGAAAATCGCAGCATTGTCCCCACATTAAGGCAGCTAATGTGGCGTCGCAGCCCAGCCAGAGCGTGAAGCACGCATCGAAGCATCACAGGCCCACCCTTGCCTGGGCGTCTGCATGGGCTGGTGGAGCTCTGTCCTAGTCACTGGTAGGGGCTGTGGCCCATAGACCTCCCTCCAGGGTGCTGAGAGTAAGGGGTGAGGAGTGCACAGGCAGACCCTATGGTGAGATCTTGAACCCGTGGTGACTGGGACCAGCAGGGTAGGATGGAGGTGGCCCACGAGGGTCCCCTGGCTAGCAAAGTGGCGTGAGCAAGAGAAGACAAAAACGGAGAGGGGACAGAAGGTCCCTGGGAAGAGAGGAGAGGTCCTGTGGGCCAGAGGAAACCTGGACTCTAGGAGGGGCCCCAGAACAGGAGGTGGGGACCTCCCCCTTGTGTATCCCTCAGTCCCCTCCCCCTTGGGCCTCATTGACATGTAAACTAAGGTCCCCTATAAAGGCAGCGCCCTGTCCCACTGGCACAGATGTGGCAATATGGGCATGGAGCCCACCCCCCGGGGAAGCCCCAGCGGCACAGCCGTCAGCTTCCGAAAGGTCTGCAGTCCTGAGTGGAGATCCCTTCTCTGGTTGGAGGGGTGGGGAGAGCGAGGGCTGGGCCCTGACCCCTGAATGCTGTGGGCCAACAGATCTCCAAGCCGCTGATGGAGAAGAAGCGCCGAGCGCGCATCAACGTGTCATTGGAGCAGCTCAAGTCTCTGCTGGAGAAACACTATTCGCACCAGGTGGGACGCGGCCGGAGGACGGGAATCGGTGGCCCGCGAGCTCTCTCCCCCACCTCGGTCTGCCCGGCTAAGCACACCCCCCCTCCCCGCTCCCGCAGATCCGGAAGCGCAAACTGGAAAAGGCAGACATCCTGGAGCTGAGCGTGAAGTACATGAAGAGCCTTCAGAGCTCGCTGCAAGGTGGGGCGGGGGCGCGGGCCCGGAAGGGCTGGGCGGGGAACCGGGAGGGCATTGGTGGGACCGCAGCTTCGGGTCGCAGCAACCCAGGTGGGGAGGACTGGGTCTGGAAGGGAGCTCGGTGGGTCCCCAGATCGCGCGGGGCGGGGTCCAGCTGGCAGAGGTGGTACGCGTTCAGCACCCAGGGGACGTCCTCAGGGCGCCTCACTCTGACTTTCTTCTCCACACTTGTGCCCTTCTTTCTCTTCTGCTCTCTCCCACGGTCTCCTCGCCTTTTCTCCTCTCGCGTGTTTCCTCTCTCTAGGGCTCTGGCCCGCGCCCAGCGGAGCCGAATACCCGTCCGGTTTCCGCGGCTGCCTGCCCGGCGTGAGCCCGTTGCTGCGGAGCGCAGAGGAGGGCGGCGGCGGCCCGCGCTGCTCCCTGGCGCCCGAGAGCGCGGGGAGCAGCACCATGGACAGCGTCCACCTCGGGCGGGGCGCCCAGGCACCGCGCCGCCCCTGCATCCCTGCAGCCTGGGCTCCCACTCCGGCATCCAGCCACTCACGCTCCCCGTCACCAGGGCTCCTGCTCCCCGGGGATCTCCCTGGCTCCACCAGCGTCCCTGCGCCGCAGCCAGCGCCGCGCCGCCGAGCCGAGAGCCCGGGCCCTGGCCTGCGGGTGTGGCGCCCCTGGTAAGTTCCAGGCGAGCCTCGCATTCCAGGGACCCCCGGACTGGTTGGGGATGCAGAGACTACTTCGGACGCATCTATGGTGACCGCGGGGAGCTCTCGGTCTCCAGTTCCAGGTCTGGGGCGGGGGCAGCCTGGTGGGCGCTGTGCACCTGTGAGCCTGGGGAAATGCGCCCTGCAGAGGTGCGCGCCCAGGCTCGGCCCAGCCCCGCGCCAGCCCGGCCCCGCCGCGCGGTGCCCTCCTATCCTCCGCCCGGCTGGGAAGGGTTCCGGGGGCGCGCCCCTTTCTCAGGGACCCGGGCGCGCTGCCCGCCCCGCCCCCGCCCCTGTCCCCAGCGGCGCCACGGTGGGAAGGTCGCAGCCCGCCGCGGCGCGGCGCGGACCCCTCGCAGCGAGGAGAATTGCCGCCCCGCCCCAGCCCATTCAGCCAGCCGCGGGCGCCCCGTTCCCACCGGCACAAAGCGCGCCGGGCCCCGCCCCGCAGGGAGAGGCTCCCGCCCCGCTCCCACCGGGATCCCCACCCACTCCGCCCGCTACGCCGCCCTGCAGCTCCCCAAGATTCGCCTCTCCAGGGCCCCCAGCTTCCCTGGCCCCGCCCACTGAAGAAGCCCCGCCCACCAAGGAAGCCCTCGCCCCAGTCCCGGGGAGACCCCGGCGTCTGCGTGGGGAACGCACCCCTTCCGCTCGGCTAAGACACTGACTGGCATCCCGAGCCGGGGCCCCTAGAGCCGGGCCCGCGACCCTCACGGCGCGGGAGCGCCCCGCGCCTGACGCATGGAAGGCCTTGCTGAGCTCGGACCTTGGGGTGGGAGGAGATCCACTCGGTTTTTCCTCCTCTGGGCTTCTAGGCAGGGGCCCCTAGGAGTGGGGTCTGAGAACTCGGCATCTCCTCCTATACAATAAACACTAGGCGAAATTTCTTCCATGACACTCACGTGCGCGGTCTTTAACTACAGCTATCCAAAAAAAAAAAAAAAAAAAAAAAGTAGAAAAAGAAAAAAAACCAAAACCAAAAAAAAAAAAAAACCCCTACCCTATCAACTTTCTGTAGGTGGTTTTTGCTTTGCAGTATCGCGGATTTGAACACAGGGCCTTCACAGTTACATTCTGGTCCTTTTAAAATTTTCGTTCGATATAGTTGCTCGCTGCTAGATTGTCCAGGGTGGCTTCGAACTTGCTGCGATTCTCCTGACTCAGCCTCCCAGACTTCTGGAATCACAAGTGTGCTCCACCATGCCTGGCTAGGAGCATTTCTTTTGGGGACTGTTCTAGCCTTGCTCCTGCCCTAAACGCGTCACGGTCCAATCGCGAGGAAAAGGGCCCGCCCACAGTGCCCCGGTAGCGAGAAACCGGCTGTAACTCACTCAGAGCAGCCGCTCCAGTAAGGGTGGCCGAGAAACCGGGAGGAATCCTCCTCCTGGCCATCAGGTGGCGGCCTCGCACCGTGAACCTAAAGGGAGCGGTCTCTAAATTGCAGCCAGAGTTCGAAGCAGACACTGGAGGCCCGAGCAGAGGTCCCCAGCCGCTCTGCCCTGATTGGCTGCCTGAACCACCCTCACGAGTACTGGCCAGGGGCCGAGGCTGCACCACAGCGGGCCTTCGCGCTGACAGATGGGCTTTGGTGCTCGCCTGCAGCTCACTCCCTGGATGGAGGTGAATCGCTTGTTTGGAGAAGCAAATCCAGGCCCAAGGAATGGCCCTGTCGCCCAGGAGTTCAGTTCCACAAAGAAGCACATTTGGGGCACCCAGCCAGCCCTCGACCCCGCCCTCCTTTCGGTTCTATAATGGCGCTTCCCCAGAATCAGCTTCAGCATGCCAGGTGCAAATCAAAAAGTTTTTATCGGGTCTCATACAGAGAAATGCTAGGTTGTCAAAAAACTACAAACGGATCCCTGGCTCTGGGCTGGGCGTGGGGTGCAGACCAAACTTCGGCCCAGGAAGTCCACAGCTAAGCTCCTTAAAAACAGGCCTGGAGACTTGGTGAAGAGTGGGAGAGACTCTGGTTCTCCCCCTTAATCTTGTAAAAACCAGGGCTGGAGTGGTTTGGGGGGATGGGGTGTTCTTCCTGCAAGTATTGCCTTGGGCATGAAATACACAAGGTGAAAACTCAGTTTGAGAGCGGAGACAGTGGCCAGCTGGTGGCCTCTACACCTGTCAAGGCACAGCAGCACTGGCCAGAGGCAGCCCCTCCCATGCTGGGGTGGACCGCAGTTCCCTGCCTGTTTGCCCATGACCAGCTCAGCCCCTCCCCCCTTCCCCACAGAAGCCTACAGTTGTGGGGCTTTCTCTGGAACTGGAACATCATCTGGAGGGCAAGGCAATAGACCTAGACATGGAGGGCGGAGGAAAAGGAATGCAGGATGGCTCTGAGCTGCACTCGACACTGGCTCCAGCTCTTCACATCAAGGGGCCACTGCGTGGTGTCTGTGGGGCTTCTCCATCTCGAGATTACAGCTATTCCTGGCCTCTCCTTTGCCTGGAAAGACCCAGGGCCATGGCAGAGCCTAGGCCTGCAAGAGATCTGCCCAAGAGGAACAGCAAAGGGCAGTCCTGTTTGGGTGACAGGTGGCCCTTAACAGGGGCCAGGACTGCGTGGTGGGGGTAGGGAAGATGTAATGAAGCCCACTCCCCCTTTGCCCTGATCCTCTGCACTGTGGACCCACAGCCTTCGTGGTTGGAGTCACAAAGGTGGCCACTGTGTCAAGGACAGGCATCGATGGTGGGCAGTAAACCTGGAGTCACTAAAAATGGTCAGGGTGATGATGGTGCAAACGTGTTGTGCTAAGCTGGGGTAGAGTGTGAGTCCCTAGGGGGTCAGGGGACACTGAGAAGGGACCACATGCTGAAGACTAACCTTCACAAAGGACCCCAAAAGAGTCGTAGAGTAACTCTGACACCTGGTCCACTCAGTGGCCAGAGCACACGGACTGGGAGGTTTCTTCCAACAGCCCTGAGATAACATGGTCACCTGCTCATCAAATAGGGAAACTGAGGCAGAACAGGTCACAGCCCTGAAGACCTGCTCGGAGAGTATGTTTGGGTTCAGAAGACCCTGTGCTTAAAAGAGACTCTGCACCCCAGGTCCCTGGGTATGACAGTTGCAGAGGAAAGTGGCTGTAGTCTAGCGGCTTCTGGCTGCAGGTGGATTTGTTCTGATGGTGGCCCTGTCCCGGGCTCTGCTGCATCTGAGCCCAGCTGCGGAGCGCGCAGCCTGTGTGCAGAGGCCACTCAGTACCAAGGCCAGCTTCCCTCTGCCTAGGAGACTCTGTGACAGCTGGTCCAGGCCTAGGGTGGTCCTCTAGGGCCGGCGCCATCCCTCTAGGAAACAGTAGCAGGAGGAACCAAAACTGAGCGCCGAGGCCCCCGCTTCCTTACCCCTGGGCCGAGAAGAACCTCACTGCACGTGGTGAGTGGGGCAGAGGCGGCCTCCGTGATGCTGTGCACCCTGTACAGGGCAGTCTGGTGTCTGCGCCCTACGACGCAGACCCCAGTGAGTCCGAGTGCAGCGTGACGTAGCCCGAGGACTCGGAGGGTGAGCTCAGGAAGCTGCTGGTGCTGCCGCCGACGATCGCTTCATGCAGGCCTCCGGGTTCGCCCCACGACACGCTCAGACCTGTCTGCAGCGGGCCAAAGTGCGCACGCGCGCATTGGCGCGACGGGCCGGGGCTGCGCTGTGCGCCGTGGCCGCCGGGGGGCGTGGAGGCGTGGCCGGGTGAGGCGCGCGCCGGGAAGGAGGGGGCGTGGCCGGGCGACGCCGCAGAGGGCGGGCGGCGCAGGACGTGCGGCTCGCGCTCGAAGGCGGTGAGCGCGAAGGCGTCCGGCAGCAGCGAGGCCGAGGCGGAGCGCGCGCCGGGGCCCGAGGGGCGGCGGCGAGAAGGGCCGGGGGGCGAGTCGCCGGCGTGGCGCGGGGGGCCGTCCGGGGCTGGCAGCGACAGCAGGCTCTCGGCCGAGCGGCGGCGCGCGCGGAACGGGGGCGCGTCCTCGGCTAAGGCCCGCAGGCTGCCGCGGCGCCCTGGGGGCAGCGCGAGCTGCGCCAGCGCCGCCAGGTCCTCGCCGGAGCCCCAGCGCGGCGGTGGCAGAGCCCACGCATCCGCGTCGTCGTGCGAGGAGCGCCGCGTGGGCGGGACCTGAGAGGACGCGGTGGACTTTAGCCGGGGCTGCGCTGCGGAGAGGCCGGGGTGGTCTGCGGGTCGGGGGCCGGCGCAGCCTGCTTGGAGCTGTGAGACGTGGGGCAGGTGACAACCGTTGTCAGGGTTAACCTTGGTGGGGTCAGTGATCGGCTTGAGAAAGGGACAGAGGAATCAGTGAAGCACACTTCTGCATGTGCCTGGTGGGCCATGCAGGCGTGACCGTGGGTACCACTGCTGGTCCCTAGCTCCTCCCTTGGGCACTGCTTCCCTGCTCTGCTTTCTGGCCGCCATAAATGGAGCACCTTTGGTCCACTATGTTGCTCCCACCTTAGAGGCGCCAAACCATGGACTGAACCCCTGAAACTGTGGGTCAAATTAAACCTCTACTTGTTTTAGCTGTGGTGTCAAGGTTGGGAAAGCTGTGTAACATACAGTATTTCTGAGCCTCCATTGTTTGAAACTTGAATGGATTTTGGGGAAAAAACTCCTTAGGGTATAAAGGTGGAAGGAAACACCAGACACTGCACGGACACCACTCTTCCTGGGCACCGGGAACTAAGGGAAGCCCCATCCCCACCCCCACCCCCGTGACTTCCAGCAGCCCAGAGGGGGTGCATCATCCTGTGAAGCTGCCCAAGGCCACCCCCACATGCATAGCCACACCCTGCCCTGCCCTGCCCCTACCTGCAGGTACTGCATCTTGTCCTGTAGGGGCCGCAGTGGGTAGAGGTGGGGCAGACCCCCCTCCAGGGCAGAGAGCTCGTATTTGGTCATCCTATCCAGGGCCACAAAGTCACCTCCATATCGGTAGTCCAGAGGGCGCTCCATCACCAGGTCCCGAGGGATACCACCCTCCAGGCTGGTCTCTGCAGGAAGACAGAGGCGTAGAGCCATGGGATTTAGGAGCAGGCAGGAGGTACTCCCCACAGATGCACCTCAGGCAGGGGCATCTGGGTGACAAGCAGGATAGGTGGGCCTGGTTAGCTGAAAAGGGTGACTCAGGCCAGGATACTGCTCTTATCAGGCTGGCTTTGCATTCACTAAGGGACCTCAGGGTCCCTTGTGCCGGGATTAAAGGAATGTGCCACCATGCCCATCAAGTCTGGAACATACTTTCATCTGGGATATGGGTGGGACCTCAAGGTCCTGAGACTGAATATACACCTAGGGGCTGAGAGTGCTTGGCACATAACGAAACAACATGCCCAAACCCATGTGGCATTCCACTGTGGACCTCTGAGGTCAGGGGTCAGGGTGAACCTGAAGCCCAGTGGACCCCATGAGTCTGGTGCTCACAGCCAAACTGACACTAGGCCAACTGGATGCCCCCCAGGGCAGCTGGGCAGGACAGGAGATACCCATGGGACATCCAGGTTGGCTAGGATGTGAGGAGTGTTTTAGCCTTTGAGAATGGGGTCACCTGACTGCAATGGGGTGGTCTCTGGACCTCACCCAGATGCCACTGTTCCCAGAGGCCAGCCTCGGGCCCTCCTCACCATCATCGGAGTCCTCGTCGTTGGCCATGAGGGCCATGCACTTCTCCCAGACAGCCTTGAGGTCAGCCCGGTAGCGGTCACAGGCCCAGAGGAACACAGGGAGCAGCAGGGCCTGGGTCACGGAGCACCACAGCACACAGAGCACCATCCAGGGAGCCGAGGCATCGGCCCGCAGGCTGCTGAAGCTCACCACCTGCGGGCACAGAGCACGGCCTGGCTGGCAGGACTCAGCTGCCTGTCTACAGGGCATGTGCACGGCCCACTGGGCAGAGCAGGTGGCCACCGAGGACAGAGACCCAGGTCCTTGTATGCAGGGATGGGTCCTTCCCTCCCAAGTACTGCCCAGCCATGCTACCTTCCGTGCTGCTGTCCTTGGGACTCCCTGTGGGGAGAACTGGGTGAGGACAGGCCTGGAGGACCAGGCCTCAGGGCCACACTTCCTGCTGACACCCAGCACCTCCTGGGTCAGGAACCTCAGCCTTGGCCTCTTCAGAGGGGCCAGGGCTTAGACCCCACAGGAGATTCCCAGGACAGAGGGTCCAACGGGGTGCCCTATGGGGCAGACCTGTCTGTAACAGCCAGAGACAAGGGAGTGGGCTCCACCGGGCCACCCCGTTTCCTGCTCAGGAGAGAAACTGGGGTAGCCCCAGCCCCTTTCCTCTATCAGCACTGGCACAAGAAATGCCAGGCCCCACTGGACATAAAAGGACCCTGTAGCTGGGGGTCCACAATGGCCCAGCTGTGACACTGCCACCTCCCCCTGCCAGCGCCTTTCTTGGCCTTCCCTGCTGCTTAGAAAAATGCTGTGGAGCTGGGCCTGGCCAGGGCTGAGCTACTAAGCCCAGATTTCCTGCTGGGGTCAGCACAGTGCTGCCTGCACACAGAGGACCCCAGCCAGTCCCACTGCCCTTGACAGTCCCAGCTTTTAAGACTTAGACTGGGGGGCTGGGGATTTAGTTCAGCGGCATAAGCACCTGCCTGGCAAGTGCAAGGTCCTGAGTTTGACCCCCAGTACAAAAAACGAAAGTAACTTCCAAGGTGTTCAAGACTTGCCCTGTCCCCACTCAGCACCCTCCTGCCCACCCACACTTCTTGGGCAAAGGACACAGGACCCTGTCTCCCAGGGAGGGGAGAAAGTGCCACTGCAGCTGGCAGGAAGACAGCCAGATGCTGATGTGCTGTCACCGCCCACCATGGGCGCTGTTCGGGTTTCCAGCTAGAAATCCCTGAGGGTCTCATGCACTCCTAGGTGGGGATTTGGAAGGTGACAGGCAGGACAGCTGGCTGGTGGATGGTAGGGGCTGCTGGGAGGAGAGAAGTAAGTCCCTGGGGGTGGCCTGGGAGGGTTCCAGTCACTTCTCTGCTACTTCTGCTGCTGTCTGCTTCCTGTCCACCACGCCACGAGCAGCTTCCTTCCCCCACACCCCTCTGCTGTGCTGCCCTGCCCTGGCCCCCTGGAGTGTGAAATTTCCGCACACTGAGCTGAAACAGCTTTAGGTTACAGGTGTGGGGTATGGTGTTTTAAGGGACGAGGAAGGGGACCAGGTCAGCTGGCTTGACTTTAGGCATGCCACAGACCTCTCTGGGCCTCACTCTCCAGCTGTGTAAAATGTGGGTTTACTGTGTATCTCAGAGAAAAGGCTCTGAGGCCACTGCCCAACACCCAGCCCCCAGGCTGTCCCAGAGCCCTCCCCCAGGTCCCCATCTGACACCCTCACCCACCAGCACAGGGAAGCCCATGAAGCAGTCATAGATGACCACGATGGTGGCCACCAGGCCCGTGATCTGCAGCGAGGTCTTGGCCGACTCCGAGCCATCGATGGAGGAGCGGCGCTTGCCCTGGGCGTCCTCCACCACAATAGTGGGCACAGTGAAGGTGTGGCGGTCGGCTTGGTGCCCACCCTGCACGGCCAGCGTCTGGAAGAGGGCAATGGCCGTGCACACCACGCCCATGGCCACGCTGCCGCCCACCAGCAGCAGGAAGCAGACCCCAAAGCCCAGGCCGATCTCAGCCACAATGAAACGGCAGCCATGGGTGTAGAAGCGCTCGCTGGTGTCATGCCAGCCGACGGCGGGCAGGGCTGACAGGATGAAGGACACCATCCAGATGCCCATGACCGTGTGCACTGCCTGCTTCTTGGCGTTGCTCAGCCTGGCATGGGGCAGGACAGAGGAGCCCAGTGTCACTTAGGCCGTTGGCCCAAGCCTCTTCAGATCTGCAGAGGGCTCCTCCCTGCCACCCCAACGCCACAGCCCTGGCACAGCCAGCGTGGCAGGGCCTTGTCCTTTTTAAACGTTCGTGCAGACTGTCCCTTGGCCCTTCCACCAGGCACTGCACGGGGGTGGTTGAGACAGGGTCTCACTTCCTGCTTTGGCCTCCTGAGTGCTGGGATTACAGGTGGGCCCCACCAAGCCCAGCTCGGGCACTTCTGCACTGGACATCTATGTGTATTCCTGCACACTTCTATGTGCAGCAGCCCAGCACCACCCTTCCTAAGCCTCCCTGCCCACCCCTGCATGGATGGCACAGGTGTGGCCTAACCACAGGGTCTGCCAGGCGTGCACTGGGTGGGACTTCCTGCCACACCCCAGCAGCCCTCCCGCACGCACTCACCGGTAGTTGACAGGCCAGCGGACCATCCACATGCGATGGTAGGAGAGGGAGGTGACCGAGAAGCAGGTGGCCAGGGTGAGGGTGTAGAAGGTGGACACGAAGACCTTGCAGAGGCCCTCGTTCCACTCGTAGTCGGGACGTTGCCGCCGCAGCTGCACCACAGCGTAGGTGGCGATGGGCACCGCCACGTTGAGCATGTGGGTGGCTGCGAGCGTACACAGCAGGAACTCCAGGGGCTTCCACTTCTTCTGCTTGGCACCCACGCTGAGGATGCCCCAGGCGTTGGCCAGCAGGGAGACGCCCCCGCACGCCAGCCAGCCCACAGCGCTGCCAGGCAGCCGCCTCTCGTCACCCATGGTGCCAACAGGAGCGGGTGGGTGGCCGGGGCATCCTCCTCAGGGCCGCGCCTCGTCACAGAGCAGCAGCCTTTGGAGGTGGCAGTTCGGGGACACCAGGGACCACAGGCAGCTGGGGAGGAGGTCGTGAGTACTCAGTGAGTCCCCCTGAATACAGCTCCGGAAGCTCGGGCTGCTGGGGTGTGAGGCGAGGAGGCCCCAGTGCACCACTTCCTGTGGTCCTGCTGTCCCCCACCTACCCAAGGGGCCTCCTGTCCACGACCTTAGCACTCAGAGGACTCTTTGTTGGGGCGCCCCTGATCCAAGCTTTCTTCTCCCCACCTGCACCCTCACGCCAGGCAGGCCCAGCCCCCAGTGGATCTCTTGTGGGATTTTTGTGTTTTGTTTTTCTGTAATACCGACGATGAATGAACCCAGGGCCTCGCGCACCTCGGCAAGCACCCTACCTTAGGTGCACCCCAGCCCCTCTTAGCTTTTACTTCAAGATAGGGTCTCACTAAGTTGCCTACTCGGGCCTGAACTTACAGTCCTCCTGTCTCAGTCTCCCAGACAGATGCACTACAGGTGTGTGGCTGGCCAGATGGACTCTTCTGCCTCACATGCGCCCTGGCCCTGTTCCCAGACAAAGCCTCAGGAGATCAGATATTCCAGAGTCCTCACAAAGTCCACACCAGGCCTCTCCCGTGGATGCCGCAGGGATTTTCACCTTCACTTAGCCTGCCTCATTTGGCCAGACAAGGCCAGACCTCGGAGAATGAAGTCCCCAAACCTCCCTTTCCTGCTCCAGATTGCCACCCTTATGTCCCTCTGTTCAGACCCCAGTTGGCCTTCCCCAGCCAGGTCCCCACACGGCCCAGGCTCAGCCACAGACTGGGGTGAAAGCTCCAGCCAGGTCCTGGCACAGTCACTGTGTCTTCCTCTGTAACAGGACTGTCATGCTGCAGCTACAGGGAGCTAGGTGGGCAGAACCCACATTTCTAAAGTTAGGACATGTCATGGGTGGCCCAGGCAGCATAGGCCAGGACAGCCTGGAGCCCAGAGCTTGACCCACCCCCAGGAGAAGCCAATGCCTTCAGATGTGAGCTGGGGACACAGATGGCTGGGCAGGGGCCCACGATGGGGAAGGTGTCCACTCTGCTGGCGGCTGGCCCTTCCCTTCCTACTCTTCCAGACTGGCAGCCCCTTGTAGGACACAAGCTACAGCAGGTGGCATGGGGACAAGGTTAAGTGAGGCCCACTGCTGCGCTGGTGACAGGTACTTGGCCCCTCTCATCCTGCCTCATCTCACAGATGCCCTCCCTGTGCACCCCATGCTCTCGGGTGCCCACCACCAGGCACAGTCCCAGGGACCCCCAGGTTGTGGTGGCTCCAGCTGGGAACAGAGTAAATCTTCTCTTGGGTAGGGACAGGGACACCGGCCACCATCTGTGAGACAGTCCCTGATCATCTTATCTGGAGTTCTTTTCCTCTGCCCATGCCCTTGGGACACTCAGGGACCTCCATCCAGTGTCCTGACCCAGAGAAGGATTCAGGGTGACCTCCATGGTAGCAAACAGGAAACTGGACCCAGTGTGCGCCTGGGGATGGGCATCAGTGCAGAAGGCCTCTCCTCAGATGCCCACGGGGGCTCTGCCTACTCCTGTGACCTTGGCCTGGGCTGGCCCACCTAGTGCTGTGTTCAGCAGTGGTGCAGGGTGGTAGGAAGGCACCATGGACTTCCCCCAGCCCAACACAGCCCAGTGTCAGCTCCTTCCCTGGTCTGGTCCAGTGCAGCCTCGCTGCAGGACAGGGAGATGGAGGAACCAAGTTCCTGCAAACAGGCACATTCTGCATCTGTGTCTCTGGGAAAGTCGTGTGATAGATTCTCCTACTGTGCCTATTTTATTTATTTAACATTTATTTATTTACTTACTTATTTGAAACAGGGTCCAAAGCTAGCCTTGGACTGGTAGCAGTCCCGCTGCCTCAGCCTCCCAAGTCCCAGGATTAGAGGCCTGCGCCCACCATGCCTGGCCCCACACCTACTTTAAAGGGTGATCCAGAGGTAAAACCTTTGCACGCACCATGACGTGCCTCAACCAGGATCCAGGTTTCTGCTGGTCTAACACCTGCCTTTTGGCCTCTCCAACTCCAAAACAAAACATTTTCCCTTCTTAGAAGTGAGGGGTCTCCCTGAGCCTCGTGCCTGCTGGGCAGAGCCTGCTCTCTGAGGCTCAGCAGGGCCCAGTTCTCCCCACACTGTGGTCTGGAATGGGGTCCGTGCCAGGTCTCCAGGTGCAAGGTGACAGGAACTCGCTGTGGGAACAGCGTGTCCCTCTGCCTCCAGGCTGGTACGGTGGATGCACCTTCAAACGCCTGCCGGTTCCAGTTCTTGGAGGCCAGCAGTCAGTGAGTGGGCTCGGGGCCGGCCAGCACCTCCCCTCATTGCGCTGCCTCCCAGCATCCAGGAAGTATTTCCAGGACTAGGGCCCCACCTCCCGGCCGACCAAGTACGCGATGCACGCCCGTCCCACCGAGGGGTCCTCAGTAAGACCGGCCCAGGACACCCCAGCACCCACGACCCCCTCAAAGGGGCTGCGGGCGGGCTAGACCGTGACGTCATGGCCCGGGGCCAATGAGGCCGTGCTCCTCCGAGGCTCCATTGCACAACAAAGGAGACCCAGAACTTGAAAGGATTCCCCGGGCTCAGGCTGCGCCCCAGCGAGCGCCCCCGCGCTGCTCCCGCCCGCGCTGCGCCACTGTCTTCCCGGTCGAGTCTGGCCGCGCCCCCTACACCACTTAGCCACCCTGGCGCCCCCACCCTAAGAGTCGCACACCGCCTGCCCGTCCGCCCTGGCGCCCCCACCCCAAGAGACGCACCCCGTCTACCCGTCTCCTGCGGGTCCCAGCGTTTCACCCAACCCGAGGGCGCGTCCGGGCGGCCGAATCGTGGGGTCGCGTCCCGGGCATCCGCAGGACTGCGCCGGGCAGGGGTGCGCTCAGAACCGCGAGGCTGCCGCCCTCCCACACCCCTATGAGTCCCTGCTGCGGGGAACCCCGCGAGGCGCCAGCTCCGGGGAAGTTGCCCCGAAGGTCCCCAAGTTGGGCGGGGAGGGGGTGTCCAAGCCTCAGCGGCCCGCACCACGCGTCCACGCGGCGCCCCCACTCCCGGATTCCCCGCCCGGATCCCCCGCCCACCGCCCGGGTCAGGCCGGCCGCGCTCACCCTGCATTCGGGCGCCCGGGGCGCTAGCTCGCTGCTCCCGCCTCCAGCTGCAGTTCCCGCGACCCCAAGCCGAGCGCCGGGTGCCAGAGGCCGTGGGCGTGGCGGGCGGGCCGGCAGGCGCGGGGGCGGCTGGGGCATCCCCGCTGCGCCCGCCAAGGGCCAGAGCGCGGGGCCCTCTCCCCGCTCGGCCCGCGCCCCTCCCTCCCGCGGCGCTGCGCTGCGCTGAGCCGGCTGCGCGGGCGGCCGGGGGCGGGGGGCCAGGGCGCATGTCTCCCGCGCTCCGCGCCGCCCCGCGCCCCGCCCCCGCGCATTCGGAGCGGGCCCGCAGCAGTCCACCCGGCTGTCCGCGCTGTCCCGCCCCGCCCCCAGCCCGCGGCGGGGTGCAACCTCGGGGCGGTGGCGCCTGCAGCCCGTAGGTCGATCCATGCTCCCCAAGTCTCCAAGCCATCTGAGAAGACCGACTCCGAAGTAGGGGGCGCGTAGAGATGGGGTCCCCGAAGGAGCCATTTCTGCAGTGAGCTGTGGGAGTTGCTCGGTGAGGCGCCGGTGCAACAAGGGGCAAAGTCGGGCTAATGGGGTCATCTCCAGGGCGTCCTGGGCCTTGGAACCCACAGGAATGCCAAGTGGCTGCCCCTCCCTCATGTGCTAAGAAATGTCCTCTGACTCCCCTAGTCTTGCTGCTGGGAGGGGCCAGAACCTGGTGCCCTCTGGAACCTCCTCACTTCAACTGGTCCTGACCTGCCGCTGACCACGCACATCCATGGGCAACACCCCGGGGCCACTCAGGGTTTTGAGGCACACAGTGTCTTTTCTGGGCACGGGGAAGCCTCTCTGGTCTGGCAGCCTTGTCTGCAGGAAAGCAGGCGCCTGGCCAGGATGGGACCCAAATCAGCAGCCCAAGCTGCTGCCTGGTGCTTGCCTGCTCAGCAGGGCTACCCAGAACTCAACAGCTTGGCTTCTGCACCCACCTGGCCTCTCCCCCACCCCCACCCCCACCCCTGAGCATCTTTAGGGGATTTAGGGTCGGCCTGAAGGTGGGGCTCAGGAGAAGAAAGGAATGGTTTGGAGAGAATATTCTTCTGTAACACCCAGCGCCAGGGATGGGCAGGGCCTCTCCTACCAGCCACATTGCTCCTGGGGCAGCAGAGAGCTTCAGTGGACAGGCCAGCTCCCCAGCAGGCAGGCCTGGTTAGGGACAGGTGGCAGCAGAGGAGGTGCATAGAGGTGTAATCAGATGTGGCATTTCCTCTTTTTTGTGCTGGCCGGTGTGCTGTCCGAGCCATACTCCAGCCCATGTGGCAGGTCTAAGGCAGACTGTCCCATGTGAGGAGGGCCCCATCATGGGAGGAAAGCTGGTGCCCTCTCCCTGCGGTCAGCCTGCTCAGCTCCCAGACCTGACTTGTTGGTGCCCTGTGTCTTCTCAGGGGTCCTGGGGTTACGTGGTGGAGGGGCCTCAGAGGTCTGCCAGGCCATGGCTTACCTGGTGGTGTGTTGCTGTGTGCCTGATGCTGAGGGTACTATGCGTCTGTGCCCTGGGTTTTAGGTATCTGGCTCACCTAGAGCCACACGGATGAGTGACCAAGCAAGACCAAAGGAGGGTGTCAGATGTCAGGACTTAGGAAGGCTATGGATACTTTGTGGCCCTGCCAGGATGATGCTCAGGCTGCCTGAGGGAGCCTGGGAGCTGAGGGCTGTGTCTTCATGTGGCCAAGTTTGTCCCATCCCACCATCACCACCACCCCCTCTCCCCCCAGCAGGAAATAACTCCATTGGCAGGGACAGGACCCCAGCCAGATTCCAAAGCTCTTGGCGGGTGTTTGTGTACATCTGGAGCACAGTGCTCTTTCCAGGGGCCCGAGAGAGCCTTGCGTGAGGCCGCAGCTGTTGGCAGGCTGTTTTGTTGCAGGCCGAGGGGCAGATATGCAGGCCTCAAGGACTGCTGAGGTACCACTTCTGGGTGGGGTGGGATACTGGCCGCTGCAGAGGTCTTGGCACCTTGTCTGTCTGGAAACTGCTGGTTTGGACTCACACACGCACACTCACTGCTGGACGCAGCTATAGGATTCCAGTGTGTGGCCTCGCATCGTACCCGTGCATGTAGGCAGAAACACCACACAGCTCACACCATGCAAACAGTGACAGCCTCCCGGTGACCCCAGACACCTACAGTGCCCCTCAGACCTGCCAAAAGTGTGAGGAGCTAGGTGTCAGATGCAGGGGTCCAGGCCCATGCAGAGCAGTTCCCCACACCAACCATGACCTGTACCTGGTGGCATAGGGTCTTTTCCTGTCACCTCCCTGGTCCTCAGGCAGGGTTTAGGGATGCAGGGAAGCAGGGTCCTAAGTGCCCCATGGCCCCGAGTTCCCTCAATGTCCCAGATGTCAGCTGCCTCCGAGGTGCAGGAAGTGGTCAGGGACCCGCAGGGCCTCACAGGATGAAGCATCCTCTGCAGCTAGCAGGTCATCACCTCACTGGAACCAGCGCTGTGTGCCCAGGGGGCAGGGACAGGGCACTGAGGCTGCCCATGGGTGCCCAAATGCCCCGTGGGGAGCAGACCCCGCAGACAAAGCACACCCAGTCTTCACAGGTCCAGCTGAACGGCAGCTTTATTAGTGGGCTGGACTCGTGACACACCTTACACGGGGCCCCAGGTCGCCGCTAGTGCGGGACAATACTGCACAGCGTGTATACTGGAAGGGTATAAATAAAGCTTTGGTGCACAGGTGTTCGGGACAAGGCGAAGGTAACACTGTCACACGGGTACTTCACACGACAGCAGCTCGAAGTGGGCAGTGGGGTTTTGGCAAAGGGGGTGACTAACGACACGGGGCTGTTGCTGCAGCTGCTCGGGCCCTGAGGAGGTGTCTAGGGCTGAGGCTCCGCCTGGCCCTGCCGCTTGGCCTTCATCTGCAGGTATCGCCCCTTGCCTTCCTCGAAGCGCCTCTTCTCATCTTCAGTCTCGGGCTGTGGACCACACAGAGAAAGGCTGGTGAGGTGTGGCTCCACCCAGCTGCCCCAACCTGCGGCCCCTCTGCTCAGCAGAGATGGGCGGAATTCTACACCCAGCGTCCCTCCCATAGTGCATCGCTGTTGAAACTGCACTGAAACCAGGTGCCCATGCCTGTAATTCCAGTGGTTGGGAGGCTGAGGCAGGAAGATTGACATGAGTTTGAGACCAGCCTGGGCTACACCGTAAGATCAAGACCAGTGTAAACTACATGGCAAGGCATGGTCTCAGCAAACGGGGGAGGGGGGACAGACAGGCAGGCAGGCTGGGTTCTTGATGGCGTGTGGAGGGAGGACAGACCGACCCCACATTTACTCCACTCTGTCTCTGCCCTACGCCAGCACCATCAGGGGTTACTTTTCAGGAAGGAACCCCCATCACCCAGCCTGGGCCACATGGATGCTCAGGAAGTGGCACCTTGGACCTCCATCCTGAGCAACTTAAGGACTGGGCCCAGGGGGATGCTCCTGGTGTATGCCTGCTGGCACACAGGCACCAGCAAGGGCACCACCTCCGCTCTCAGGACGGCCTGGCTTGGCTGTGACTCCCTGGACAGATGCCACAGTAGCAGCTGCATTAGGTGGTCCTTTTTTTGGAGACAGAGCCTCACTCTGCAGTTCAGGCCAGTCTTGAACTCATGGCAGTCCTCCTGCCTCAGCCTCCTCAGCAGTAGAATCACAAGTGTGCATCACCAGGCAGGCGCCAGTATGAAGTTGCACCCGGCACTGCCCCAGCTGGGGTGCAGGTCTGTGCACTGTGCTGAGGCCCAGCGAAGCCATTTCTGTGTGACATTCTGAGGGTGCCGGCAAGCCAAGGAGCCGGGGCAGGTGCCCTTCATCACGGCGATGCCAGGCCTCGGCAGCTATTTTTAGGACTGCGTGTTTAGCAGACAAACGGAATCTCAGCAAGAGAACTGTGGGGCTGAGGACACAATGTCAAGGCACACCAAATGTCCCTCCCCAGCCCTCTCCGGAAGTGCTCACTAAATGTCACCGGTGGAACCTGTCCGGCCTCCCCAGCTCCTGGCCAATGGGCCTTGTGGGTATTTACGGGTGCAGGACGCACTCCCCGGGGCCCAGGACCCTGTCTGAAGAGCCTCCAGGGCAGCACATGAAAATGCTGGCTTTTCTAGGACCGGCCCAAAGAAGCCCCTGCTGTTCCAGTTCCATCATCGGCTGATGATTTAAAAATAAATTTCTGAGGCCACAGAACTTGACTTGAAATAGGGAGGGCAAATGAAAAGTTCTCTTTCAGCGTCAGTGGTATGCAAAGGGAGTGAAATCCCTGGGCTTCTGGCTCAGAGCCGGGTCCCACAGAGCGCCCCACACCCCGCAGGGCACAGGCAGCACTTTTACGTGCACAGGGATCACCTCGACATTGTCACCACCGGGTCTGCTCCAGGCTTGGGCTGAGACTCAAGGCTACCAGTGTGACTCTGGGGGCATGGCCATGCCCTGTCCCCTCAGCACCGGAAGTGGCTGAGTGCCAGGTTAAGGTGGCACTCAGCTAGACAGCAGCGCCTTGCTTGGTGTGGCCAAGGAGACCCCCTAGCTCCTGTCTGTCCCTCTGTGGCCCTGCTGGACAGAGTAAGCACTGTGAGACTGCAAAGCAGCCAGTCAGGGCCTCATGAGGCGGGACACTGGGTTCTCAGGCTTGGGACCAGCTGGGGGACCAGCTCCCACACAGGACTGGGAGCAGGAGAAGAGGGAGCCTGAGGCAGGCTGGCCACCCACAGGTCCCCCGAGTCTACAGTCCTGCCCCCAGAGTGGGAAGCAAGGCGAGGGACTTAGAAATGAAGAAATCATGCCCAGTAAGGCTGCAAACAGGTCCTCAAAGGCGGCCAGACGGGGTGGAGGCCACACTCACATCCTACTGATCTTGGGGCCGACTTCTGCCTGGCACTTGTGGGGATGTGTAGATGGGGGTCGCCAGGCAGGTGCCTGGTCCCCAGTGCTCCCTCTGGGCTCCAGGGACCCAAGATGGGGTGGACAGGACCTGTCATGGGTGTTCTGGTGGCCAACAGGATGACACACCCAGGCAGGGCTGATGGGCTGTGTGCCAGGGGGCGCTCTGGTCCCCTCCCTGGATGACATGCCTTCCCACTCCACCTGTACCATCACTGCAGGAGGTCCTGCAGGAGGAAGAGGGGTCTCAGTGTCCTGGGGGGCTCCTGCCTCTACCCCGCCTCCCCACTCCATGGCCAGCTGGCCCTGTGTACTCTCCACACTGGCCTCAACAGCCAGGAGATGTGGGACAGAATGTGGGCCTGAGGGCTGCCAGCAGGGGTACAGGCTACCCCTGCCCTTGCTCAGCTCAGTCATGGGCACAGCTGGCAGTTTCTCTGCCTGCCTACTGAGCTCACGGGCTTGAGAGGTGCAGATCTCCCAGAGTGGCCACAGGGGAGGGAGGACCGATTGTGGTTACACTTGGGACCATCTGGTGACATTCAGGATAGGCAGATCTTAGTGACAGATAAGAGCTGGGGCACGGAGGTGCTGGGGCCCAGTGACAGCTAAGGGTGTGGTGTTCCTTCTTGGGGTGACAGAAATGGGCTAAAATTGATTGTGGTCAGAGATGCACAACTCTGAAGAGTCTAAAAACCACTGAGCTATACAGGGCGCAATTATATTTCAATAAAGCCCTTCTAAAACTGGCCAGCGCACTCCTGGGGATCACAGGAAGTGGGCCCCATAGCTCAGCAGGGAGGTGGGGTGTGCCAAGACCCTGGCACACACCGAGGGGCATCGGGGTACGGGAAACAACCACTGGTGAACCCCAAACGCCTTCCCTCCCTCTGATCAACCATGACTGGAGTCCTTAACTGCCACATCTGAGAGCTGAGGACCTTGTCACTGGGCATCTGATGATACTCAGAAAAATAAGCAAATTGCGTAGCAGGTGGGCAAGAGGCAGCCAGGTGATGGAAACATTACAGCTGAGACAGACTAGGGAGAGGCCAGTAGGGGGCTGTGCCCTCCTGACCCATATAAGGTGCCTAGGTTGTCTGGCAGTCGCTGCCACCCTTCCCCAGCCCAAGCAGACCTGTTCACTGGCGGCGCAAGGCTGACACTGTTACCACTGTCCCAGGGGACCACAGAGGGTAGTACCCAGCAGAGCGCCAGCCTGGCTCTGCGGCAGACAGGCGGGTGCCTCCTTGCCCTGCACTTCAGTCTGTACAGGGTAGGGGTTTGCACTGGCAGCAGGGTGGGTGTGAGGTGCAGGTGGGGCCCCAGGCACTGACCTGCTATGGAGGGGGTGCTGCCAGCCCTGTTCCAATGTGGGGCTCACTGCTCTGGTCCAGGGTGCAGTCTTGAGGGGTGCTTACAGATTTGGAGGTTGTGGGGAAGGACATGGTGATCCCACAGGGGTCCTCCTCGGGCTGGGGAGGGGCAGAGCCTGGCACAAATCCTAGGAGGATGGGGGTGCACGGAGTGGGCCTTGCTGACCTCCCATCCCATCCCCCAACCCTGGTCCTCATGCAAGTGTGCTGGGCAGCCCACCGGGCTCATGAGTTTTTCCGTGAGGTCTGGCACGCCAGCCCCACATCACGCCTTGGCTGCCAACAGGCCACCAAGGGCTCCATGACGCGTGCATCCAAGGCTCTGCATGCTCCTGTCACCAGACCGGTCACCATGGACCGGGGAGGCCACAGGCTGCTCTGATGACCAGTGTGGCAGGGTAGCCAGGAGAACTCGGACAGGGCTTCCTAAAGGCCCAGGAGCAGGAGCACCTGCCCTTCTGCTGTCCCTAGGGACGTGGCCTGTGCGGGGTGTTCTGGGCTCAGAGACAGTGCAGGTAGGCCTAAGGGCTGCCTTCCGTCTCACTAGCCTCAACTGCACATGGAACAGCCGCCTCATGTGCTGCCATCCCAAGTCCCCAGGCAGCAAGGTGCCAGGTAGCCAAGATTGCCCCAGGAGGCAGCAGCGTCTGCACCAAGGTCTGCCACAGGCTGGGAGCAGCCGCTCCCATAGCCAAGCAACGAAGGGCACCATCACATCTCCGCGGGTCTGGGGCTGGCAGCACCAAACAGATGGCCCCATGCACGGCCCTGCCCATGGGACAGCTGCCACCCTTGGGCCTGTCCCCCTCTGCTGGCAAAGTAAATAAACACAGACAGCGGAGCTGGCTGCAGCCCCCTCCCAGAAACTGGCTGGAGGGGAAGAGAAAACTCCCCTGAGGAATCCAATGTGTCTTTTGCAGCCCTGAGGCTGTCAGCAGGGGTGGGCTGGCGGGCAGCCTCAGGGGCAGGGGCAGCCCTCTGTGTCACCTGCAGCTCTGGGCAGCATCTAGAGGCTTCTAGGGTGCCAGTGCACATGGCCGGGGCTGTAGCAGTTACCAACAAGACTGTAGGGAGGGGCACAGCTCCGGGTCCCCTGGACCTGCCTAGGAGGCCTGGGGTATGTGTCTCACTTTCCAAGGCCCAGGTCCTATGTCCATGGAACAGGGACTCAGGGCAGTGACCCTGCAACGTGTCTCCTGTGGTGCATGGTACACGTACTCTTGGACCTTGTGTGTGTGGGCCTGTGCAGTGCTCTCGTCCTCAAGGATGACTTAGACGCTAGGTGCCCTGCTGGGGGCCGGCGGCTGCTCCAAGGACGCGCTCTGCTGTCTGGGAGGACAGCCACATGGACCCAGGGGTCACCCAAAGGCAGCAAGACCTTCTGGGCATCATGCCCACCACGGGGATACGGGGCAGCAGGATGAAGGGACACTGCTTTCTTCTTGGTACCCGTGCTCTGCCTGCAGGAAGTGCCAAGGCCCGGCCCCTCCTCCCGGTGGCTCCGGGGCCTCCAGTCCGCAGCCCTCCCCTCCCTCCTCTCTGCACTTCCTGCCAAGTGCAGACTTCTAGGCTCCCTTCCGCACAAGGGGAAGCCTGTGGCTTTCAAAGCCTCACGCTGCAAACCAAATGTTTTCCATCTGCTTCTTCGTGCTGTGAGAACACACATTTGGAACCGGGTTTGGAGGACGCGTGACTAAGCCCTGCCCTCGAGGCCACAGCCTGTCCTTTTCGCAAGGAGCCCAGTCTGGTGCGCCGGGGCTTCCAGGGCGACGGATCAACTTTCTGCGAGGCTGAGGGGCACAGATCCTGTGATGTAGCCTCTGCCATGTGTTAGCAGAGGACAAGAGGGGTCTTGACATGGTCATCAAAGTGAAAAAGAGGTCTCTGGTTACTGAGGACTCTGGCTACTGCCTGCTGCAAAGAGGCCGATGGAGCAGGCAGTGGTAAGCCTGGGAGCAGGACCCAGCCTGGGCAGGGCCGGCCACTCCTCCACTGTGCCCATTTGGATCTCTGGGGCAGCAGTCTCAGTAATGAGACCACTATAGGGAGCATTAGCACCTGGCCAGGGGTCCCTCATGCGGTGGTACCTGCCCAGACTTATAAAATGCTCCCACAAGTGACCAAGGAACTCCAGGCAGAGCCAAAAGCAGCGGCAGAGGAGGGCCGGTGTGGCAAAGGGTGGAGGGCAGTGAGCTCAGGCCCAGTGGCGGGCATCCTGGGTCCTTCCTGCAGATAGGCTTGTCACACCCTGCTGTCCTCTGGCAGGGCACACCTATCATCTCGGCACTCTGAGAGGCAGAGTAAGGAGGATCACAAGTTTGAGTCCAGTCTGGGCTGGTGTGTTACTGTCTCAAAAATAAACATAGGTCTAGGGATGTAGCTTAGTGCAAAGGCCCTGAGTTCAATCTCTAGTATCACCAAGATTGTAACCCAGCCTGCCAAGTGCGTGCCAGCAGTGTGGCCCAGCCAGCCTGCATCTCCATCAGGGCCTTGACCCATCTGTGCCCTGCAGTCCTTGCTATGGTTAGAGGCCAGTACTGGGCCTGGGAAAGAGGGGTCTTTGTCCAATGAATGACCCAAATAGGGAACATGAGACTTCACATGGGTGAGATCTGCATGACAGAGTCCAGCAGGGGCTTTGCTCCATGAACCCTGCTCCCCAAGGCGCTGGCCCCCAGGGCCTGGCAGGGCTGCAGTGTGGCCAAAAGTACAAAGACACAGCCACCCACCAAAGCACAAGTTCCGAGGCTGGCGGGGATCCTTTGTCGAGGATCTGTGTGTGCCCTGGCACACAGAGGGGCTACTGTACCTTTAAGCCTGGCTCTCAAGCGTGTCCAGCCCTAGCGGGCTTCTGCCCCGGGGTGACCCGTCACGCTCCCCAGCATGCACCAGGCACACCTGCCCTGATGCAAACCACAGTCCTGTGGCCCGGCCCTTGCTGGGCTCCTGCTGCCACTCTCCCTCCCCTTTCCGAGGTGGCCCTGGTGGAATCAGAAGTGCTCTCATCCCCTGCACCTCATGCAGCTGTCCACTTGGCACCTCGGGGCAATGGACCATGGGACAGAGCAGACCCTGTATGCCAGTGGGGAAGGACGGATAGTATGTAGCTCTCTAAACCTGGGCAACCCACAGGGCAGAGGCAGCTGGGAAAAACCCTGGGCTGCTGAAGGGCTGAAGGGCTGTGGCACCCTTTCACCTCCACTGACCTGATTCCAGGGGACACGGTGCTCACTGCAAGTCCCTGAGCACCAAGGGAGCAGGTGGCAGGGTAATTCTGGAGGCTGGCTTTTCCCTATCCCAACACAGACCTCCAGGAAGATGCTGTGAGCCGCTGCCAGTGAGGCTGCTGAGTGCCTGGTCCCCAGCCCTTCCGGGACAGGTAGCACTCTGCTGCCCTTCAGAAACCCGACTCCAGCATCAGCCAGCAAGTAAGAAACCCTCCAGACTCTCACCCGGCATAGGAGGTGACTGAAAGAGAGCACTGGGGGCAGCTGAGGGCTGGGGTGGTAACAATATTCTGTCCCAGGCAGGTCCATATGGGGCTGGCAGAGGCCACACAGTGCCCAATGGCTCTTTTGGTCATGAAACTCTCTAGGACTGGGTGCACGCCTCACGGTCTGCAAGAGCCTGTGGCATGGTCATCCTCAAATCCAAAGCATCCGCTCAGGCTGAGTCCACCATGGACGGCAGCCTCCCTCTCCACCTGGCTGGGGAGGACGGGCACATGGGGGGATCCCAAGCGCTTCTGTGTGTTGTGCCCAAGGCTGGGCTGAGGTAACAGGATAGAAAGCTTGCCCTGTGCCCTGCTTCAGCACAGAGGTGCCAGGGCCTTCGGGCCACATCACTGCTGAAACCAGCAGTCATTGATGTGGCCCCCGGGTCAGGTAGGGATGATGCGTGGCATAGCAGGGCGGCATGCAGGGGCCAAGGCACAGAGGCTGCCTCCCAGGCCCTGGCTAGAGCCATGTCTCAGACAAGTCCCCCAGCTCAAGCCAAGATGGGCCACCTCAGGCCACACCTGCAGTGAGCCACCCTCTGATGGGGGGTCCTGGTTGCCCCCATCCTGTCAGGACAGGTCAGCCCACCCTAACTCCGGAAGCACTGCATGGACCAGGTGAACCTCGAAGGTTGAGGAATTCGGTGGCCTGTGACTGGCACAAGGACCCCAGTACACCTGCTCCCTGTCAGGAGGCCGCTCGGAGATGGCATCCCATCCTCCTCCAGAAGACAGCTACATTGAGGGCCTGACAGGCACCACCTTCCCACCTCTGGCTGGGTACTTGGCACAGGGCTACCACCACCCTTGGCACTGCTGGAGACCAGCATTTACAGTTGAGGAGACACAGAAGAGCCTCCTCTGCACTGTTCCAATGTGAAGATGTATCTCACTCCCAGGCAGGCAGGTGACCAGGCACCCTGGCTGGAGGGGAGGCTCTTTCTGGGCAGGGCGGCTGGTACAGGGCTTGGCCCTCCTGCTATGGGTTTGCTTCAAGCACACAGCAAATATGCACTGCAAGGACACAGCCTTTCAGACTCAGGCCTGGATGTCCAAGTCCTCCGGTTGATGCCCTGGGCCATCCTGGGGCTCTCAGGGCAGTGGGACCCTCTTCTAGGACAACTGGGGTGAGTGCTGCCCACACAAGGGGCTGGGAGTTGACTGGCACCAATGCATACTCAGCCTGGTTTCCTGGATGCAGGAAAGACCACTCACGGCGGGCTGGCCAGCCCACTGCTAGATGCTCAGGGAACCTTGGGTCCTGTGCTGCAGAGGTGGGTCCACACCGACTCTGAGCGCAGGCCCTCTTCCCAGCCGTGGCCAGTGGTCTGGGGCCTTTGTCCCCCCACCCAGAGGGCACTGCCACATGTAGGCCTGGTACCCACACCCACAGCCTGGGGTCCTGCACTGGTGCCAGTTCCCATCCTCAGCCCGGAAAGCGCTGTGCAGCTGCTGGGGAACGTGGTGTGCAGGTCCTGCCCGCATCAAATATTCATCAAGAAACAGCGCACAGAAAGGCCGCATTCCGTGTCAGCCAGGCCCGGAGGGAGGGAGCTAAAAATAGGCAGAGGATGAAGACTTGTTGGCAGGGGTGGGGAAGGGAGCCGAGGGGTAGCACATGCACCCCTGTAGCCACACACGGCCCACTTGTGCTGTCGAGGTGGAGCTGAGCAGCTCTCTCTGGGGAGCGGGGAGCACTGGCCCCGCCAGCCCTGCCAGAGACTATTTTTGGCGTCGTCGTGGGTCCCAGGGCACCTCCGTGAGGAATCAAAGACCATCTTTAATGAGCGAAAAGTAACAGCTGGATCCACGTGACAGCAGCCTCGAGTGAGTCCCCACTTAGGGGACAGAGTGGCCATGTCCTCTGTTCTAGCGGGTACCCTGCCCCTGCCCCCAGGAACTCCATGTGCCCGTCCCACCTCCACTGGGGCTGCTGCCTGCTCTGACTGGGGACACAAGTCTCTAGAAATAGAAGTCCTCTGGTCAGCCACGCTCTGCACCCAAGATGAGTGAGCCAGAGTCCAGTGGGTGGGTAGGGGGCACCTGGGCTGCCTGGGCATGGGGGGGTGCTCAGCAGTCGGGATGGGGGACAGCGGCAGGCCCGGGGCAGGGAGTCTGCTGTGGGGCCGAGGACTGAGGTCATGGAGGCCATGGGTGCAGGTGGACATGGCACAGACACCCTCCTTGCAGCCCCTCAGGCTCTGCCTCCAGGGAGAGTGAGGCAGAGAGGTCTTCCCAGCTGTACAAGGCCCCTAGGGTGAGGTGCCAGCCCCAGCCCGCCTGGCCTCAGGGAGTCAAGAGCACTGGGGAGAAATTACGCAGGGCTGGCCTGCCCACCAGGCTGAAATCCGGGTTCATGGTTGGCCCTCGTGCCCACAGTCCCTGGACAGGACCATGCAAGGACTTGGGACCAGCTTGACACAGTGGAGCCTCAGGTGGGTCCAAGGCCAGCAGAGCTGAGGAAGGCAGGGAGGAGGATGGAGGTGAGGAGCAGGAGAGACGGCACTGGGGGGCTGAGGCAGCCCAGCCACCACCAGGTAAGACTGGCCTCGGGGGGTCTGAGAGTTTGAGGAGCCGGTGATCCCAGCCCTGCCCAAGAACTGAGCAGACACAGGGACCAAGGCTGCCAGTGACAAGTGCATCCTGGCCTTGGGAGGAGAGGAGAGTTCCGATGGTCACCCAGCACCAGCAGGACAGACAGACATTGCTGGGCATACAGGCCCACTGTGCCCAAGCACCCTGCTTCTGCCCGCTTACTCCGTTTGGTCCCAGAAGCATCACCCAAGTGAGAAGCACTGGGTCTGAGTTAGGGTTAGGATGGGGGCCTGGTGCTGGCCAAGAGGGGGACCCTCAGCCTCCGTGAGAAGATGCTGGCCACATCCCTGGGATGCACAGACAGTGCACACACAGGGCATAGCCACGCCTAGAGCTGAGGCAGAGAGAAAGAAGCCCAGACGCCCTGCAGCCCAGCAGTCTGGCTTGGCCCCATCTGGCAGGACACGCAGACCAAGGACACCTCAGAAAACACAGTCCCTTGGCAGGGGAAGGAGGACAGGGGACCTGAGGCACAGTCCTCACCCTCCTCTAGCACCCGTATGACCCCTGGAACCCCAGGCACTGTGCTCACAGGCACCCTGGTCCCCAGAGGGTGCTGCAGTGTCCACTCCGTGCTCACAGCCTCCCCACAGCATGGACCCGGAGAACGGCACCCGCGCACTCACCACCAGCTGTGGCACGGGCAGCGGCTTGCCCTCCTGGCTCAGGGACACGTAGGTGAAGAAGGCACTGGCAGCCCGGTAGCGCTTCTGTGAGTTGTCTACCACTGGGTCAGCATCCACCAGCACCTCAATCTCCATGGACTTGTTGCTTGTGAAGGTCATGCGGCCGGAGATGGTGATGACACAGCCTGTGGGGCACGGGAGTGGACGTGAGGGAGCTGGCACTGACCTGGCCTCCGCTGCTGGGCAGGGCCAGACCAGTGTTACCCAGGACACAGCTACAGGCGCGAGGTTAGGGGACACAGGCGGCAGCGATGACAGGGAGTTAGACGACACATGATCAGACGCGCGTTAGTAGCCCATACATCATCTCCCTGTGCTGCACAGAGGACCCCCGGGGGCCCTCGATGTCGCCTGCCATGGAGGAAGGCCCCAGCGGGGTTCTGGGTGTGAGCAGTCTGGCCCCACCTAGCACAAGGTCAAACCTGTGACCGGCGTCTGGTCCTCTCCGTGGTCTTACTATGCCACACTGCGGCCCCCTCACACTGCTCCAAGCACTCGGAAGAACCTTCTGGAACAATGCATCCCCCTCGCTGGACCAACTCCTTGGGTCCCTGTTGGGCTGACGGGGGCCTCCAAGTTCCTGAGCCTCCTCTGAGCTTCTGCCCACCCCGCCCACCTTGAGCGCTGCAGGGTTGGCATCTGCTTGCCACTCTCCACCCTGCTGGAGCCTGAAGTGCTCTGAGCTGTCACACATGTGCTGGGGCTTTTGCCAGGCCCACTGCTTCCCCATCCAGCATGGCTGCAGGTGGCCACAACAAAACCCAGAGCCACCTTCCCTCTCCCTAGGCACCCTGGCACGGCCCTGCTTCTCAAGGACCTGGGCTCATGCTCTGACCACTGCTTTTGAACCCGGGGCTTCTCTTCTGGGCCCCTCCCACTGCAGGGCAGGACCACTGCATGGCCTGGCCTGGGCCCTTCCTTCCCTCATACAGTCTCTTGTCTCAGAGCCCAGTCTGCACCGAAAATGGACACCAGAGAACCTCTTTCTCAGCCCCATGGGAGGCAGGGAAGTGACCCCCTGCGGAGCTCGGTCCACAGACATCGTCACTGTCACCGCTGACGTCACCATTCCTGGCTGCATTCACTGAGGGGTTTGGAGGTGTGGCTGGTACCTGCCAACGTGACCGGAGTGCCACCACCCCTGCTAGACCTCCCCCACCCACCCATGGGGCCAGGGCACCTATTCCGCAGGGATCTGTGCTGGCAGTGGGGCCCTTTGACATATAATTACTGACACGTTTAGAGACCCAGAGAGAGACAGAGAAAGGGGCAGGGCGGCTACTCTATGTCAGTGTTCCGGAATGTTCCACACCACACTGGACGTCATACTTACAAGCTTCGTGCTGGACACGACCATTTCTGGGAGGGAAGGAAAAAGCCACTGGTCAGTGACAGGTGGCATAGCATGGGCTGTGAGGGGTGGTGTCACCTGCGATCACCTGGACACAGCAACTGCACCCCCTGAGGCTGAGGCTGTCTGCCAGCCAAAGGGTGGCAAGGCAATAAGGCTCACCCCAGGTCAGCATGTCTCTCCTCCTTCCCCAGATACTCAGCAACCATCCCTGTCACTCAGGACCACGAGCCAGAGGTCATAGCCGAGAAGCAGGGATACCCTGCCTCGAGAGCAAGCCGGCTGGAACTTGGTCAGGGGCCCATGGGTCAGGGGAGGGAGGGCTTCTGCACATGGCTGTGAGGTCCCAACAACCACAGAAAAGGTGCCCTTCTGTGGTGGCCCAGGAGAGAGAGCCCCTCCCCAATACTGGCTGCTCCTGGATCTGTGCCTAGAAATCCAAAGACACTTCTAACTGCAAACGAGCAGGCCAATTCTCTGAGCCCTGGGCCAGACAGCAAGCAGCAGGTTATAGGACACTGCTTCAGGTGAGTGGGGACTTCCCCAACCACAACAAACCTGAGCCTTAGCCCCTGTCAGAGTGACCCTGTGATCACTCTGGGCCACACTAGTCCTGGGCCGGACATGGGAGGTGCCCCTGGGATGGGTACAGGCAGACCCAGTTAACAGGGGACACACAGCCCCCTGTGTGTCCAGGGGACCAGAGTGTCCTACCTGGTCTTCACAGCCCTCACCCTGACCCTCAGGGTCCACGCTTAGCCGCAGCAAAGGGCCAGCCTGGCCCATCCTCTGTGCCTTACTCAGTGTCCCTTCTGCAGGGCCTCCTCCTACACCAGGATGCCTCTCCTGCCTGACACGGCCAGCCTGTCCATCTGAGTGACACCCTGTGTCCCCCGGCCTGGAAGCACTGTGACGGCTGAAGCAGCATGGCCATGTGCACACCAGTCTGGTCCTCAGAACCCAGGGAACCTCCAGGCCCGTCACCCTGAGGGGACACTGTGCAGACCGAGACCAGGTACACCTGGTTGCAGACCCTGTTCTGCCTTACTCCCAGCTTGAGTCACACACAAGGCACAGAGCAGAACCTGGACTTCCCTCCCAGGTCCACCTGCCTGTCCTCTCTCGAGCCTGAGTGCTCAGAGCAGCCAGACACCAACAATGGACCGCTGTGTTCTAGACAGCTGTGAACACAGAGCAGCAGGTAACCCATGGAGACAGTCTCCTCCTGGAGAACCCCGCAGGCCTCACTGGACACTCAGCCTCCGGCTCAGAGCTGGGGTCTCCAGGTGGACAGGAGCAGTGCCTCAGCACAGGGCCCAGCACTTGGGGTGAATGACGCCAGTGGTGGGGAGACCTGTGGGAGAGCTGCAAATGGCAGCCACATCTGTGTAATGGACCACGAGCCAGCATGGGATGGCGCAGCCCCAGGGTTGGCAGGTGCCCTGCTGTCGCCCCCACAGACGGGAGTCTCTCCTGGGTGGCAGCAGCCAGATTTCAGCACTGTGCCAGGAATTTGGAAAAGAAAACAAAATAATAAAAGAGCCATTGCCAAGCCCGAGAGGGGGCCAAGTGTCTCAGAGGAACCACTCAGTGGCTGCCCCACAAGGCGCCAGGGTAGGGGCTCTGTCCAGGGGTCCTGCCTGCACCCTAGCACCCTCCATGGGACGGTGTGGTCAGTGTGGTGGCAGCCTCAGGAAACCCTGCGCCATTCCTCATGGGACAGGGCCAGCCAGGCATGGCACAGCTCCCAGGAAGGGGTTCTGGCAGGATCCCCCAAGGGGGTGGTAGGGCCTGGTCTCGCCTCTTCCATGTCCAGCTGAAGCACGAGGTGAGGTGAGGGGAAGGTATGGGGACGGCGGCTTGGGAACACGGCTGTCTTGGGGTTTTCAGGGGACCTGGGCACCAGCAAGGGTCCAACCCCCAAGATCCAACCCCCTCCCACTCCACTGCTCACATGCACCTGTGTCACCGGAGCCCAAAGCCAGGGGATGCAAAGGAGCAGAGCAGGAAACTGCGCTGGTCTAAGGTGACAGCGCCCTGTGCCCTGGTGGAACCCAAGATAGATGTCACCAGTGGCTGCTGAATCTCCCTGACATCACCCCCTTGGGTTCCTCACAGGTGACATTCCTCCAGATATGATAAACAGGGCGTGACAGGCTGTCTGCCCCAGGGGATCCTGGCTTGGAAGCAGGCCCAATTACAGAGTCACTTCGGCCTGCCCCAAATTCCTCCTTATCATCTAGGACAGCAACACCACCTCTCTGCCCCCGACGCACCACAGCTAGGGGGGAACCCTAGCGGAGGGGCGGCACTGTGCCACATATCAGCAGGGCTCTGCTCAGCAGGTGCAACAGGACTGGGCCACCTGCCTCACACTGTGAAGCCTTATCCCCACCACCCACAGAAGCCAGGCCACCAAGGCCGCCCCGCTAGAGTCCCTGCTCTGGACACAGACACCCACGCTGAGTCTTGGACAATACAGCCTCCCTAGAAAAAAAGTCTTGTCCTCTGCATGCACTGCCCGGAAAGGCTTCCTAAGAAGATGGTCCGATCGGCTCCCTCGGCCTCCAAAATCCCTGTACCCAGGAGTTCCTGGACCCCTCCTGAATCCACCCTAGGGACCCCAGCTGTGGGTACAGGGCCGGGGCCCTTCTCAGCGGCTGCCACAATCCTGGCATAGGCTGCTGCCCACCTTTGGGGAGTGGGAAACAGGGTGCAGGCGCTTCGCTCAGTGGTTGGAGACCCTTGGAGATGGGTGCACACAGGGTTCCAGGGAACAGGGTCGCATTCTTTGCTGTGGATTTGGAACTGGTACTTAATGCTGTGGCCCTAATCACCACAATGGCCCCAGACAGGAGTTCTAGAAAGGCATGGACTCGAGATGAGGTGGATCCTTGTTCCCAAAGGCTCAAGCCACACTGCACCTGGTGTTCAGAGCACACGATACAGACCTGACCACTTATTTGGGACAAACTCTAAAAAGGACACTGGAGTCTGAGCCACCATCTGTGGTGAAGAAGGAGTTCTGTAGGGCCAGGGATTTAGCTCAGTGGCTCAAGTGCTTGCCTGGTAAGTGCAAGGTTGTGAGTTCGATCCACGGTACAAAAAAAAAGGAGCTCTGCAAAGCTGAGCGTGACCCTGCCACAGACTGTCCACCTCACCCGAAAGCCCAGGCCCCGGAGGAGAGGTTCACCAGCTCTGCACTCGGTCACCCTGCACCCTGCACCCTCCCACCTCGGGTACCTCCAGTCAGTGCTCAGGAGCAGTGGCCAGGCATGTTCTGCTGGTACAGCTGCTGTGGGGACACCAGGGCTGGGCTGTAGGGCCACGAAGGGTCTGAGCCAGGCCTTGGGGGCTCTTGAGGAAGCACTGGTGGGCATGGGGCATCACGGGAAAACCTCAACAGCAAGGGCACCAAAGTGAGGCAAACAGGGCTGCTGCTTCCCCATGAAGAAACATGCCGGTCCCAGGCTCGGCGGGCACGGGTGCGGACACTGTGTGTGTATGAGCGTCACAGGGTCGGGGCACGTGGAGGAGTGCGTGCGGGTCTCTGGGGAGAGAACGGCCTGTCACTCTGAGTTCTGTATTTTGCAGGACTGAAAATTGAAACCAATCAACAGACGCCCTCACAAGACTAAAGTGCAGCGCCCAAGGCCAGGGATTTAGCTCAGCAGCACAGGTGCCTGCCTGGCAAGTGCAAGGTCATGAGTTCAATCCCTAGTACCAAAAAAAAAAAAAAAAAAAAAAGAAAAGCAAGCATGCATTTAAAGTGCAGCGTGTGCCTGAGTTCCACAGCACCCGGGTGGATGCCAGGTGTGAACACAACACAAACAGAGGCCACACACGGGGATACCACACCGCACCTCCCCTTCACTTGGTCAGAAGAGCTCTGTTACCTTTTCGGATCTTATCATGAAAATTGATGGCGTCCACAGAAGCCGTGACTATGTTGGTCTTGCAGTGGCGTGCGGCCACAATCCCAGCCACCTCGTCCATGAGCTTCATGGTGACACCTGCAGAGAAAGGGGAATGTGGCAGAGGAGACCGGGATCGGCTACTTCCCGCCTGGAGACAACACTGCCTGCCGCCCAGCTGGAAGGGCTGCAGCCAGCAGGGTGCCTGGGGGTGACCAGCACAAAACAGGTTTGCGGTTTAAAACTGGCCCAGGGGAGTGTTTACAAAGGACCCCAGCTGACACGCTAGGCCACTAATGAAGTGATAGCCCTTCTGCTACCTCCATGGACCCTGCCCAGTACAGGCAGACGGTAACAGGCAGGTGAGGACGTGGAGAGCTGCTGGCACCCCTGCTCACGGGAGCTGGACGTGGCAGCCACAGGGAGGTCTAGGGCCATCCACACTCAGGTTAGAGACAAGATGCATGTCCAGCAGAACCCTGAGCGGGCTTCCCGAGCTCTGCAGCTCCGGAGACAAAAGACGAAGCAACTCCACTGCCTAGCAAGTGATGAAGGGATGAACCAAGTGTGGCATGTCCACCCCGGGACGACTGACCCGTGCGGCGACACAGATCAGCCTTAGAAACGGCAGCAGAAGGGACAGGCACTAATGGCCACACACTGTATGGTGCCACCCACAGGAGTCTCCAGAACAGGCCAATCTGCAGAGACAGGAGGCAGCTCCCTGGGTCCCCACAGAAGGGGGTGAGGGAGCAGTGGAAGCAGCTCCGACGGGACACAGGGGCGACAACAATGTCCCAAAACTGACTGCACAGCTTAAAAGCACATTTCCTAATCTAAGGATTTCAATGCTCCAAAGAACTCTTCAAACACAAAAATGACACCATGAGTAGAAGATGTTGCACGATGAGCCCCACCTCGGCAACTCAGTGATGCTGTCCCCAGATGGAAACGGGACTGAGGGGCAACTCAGTGCAAAGGCCCTGGGTTCAATCACCAGGGCTGCAACAAACAGTTGAGTTTTACTACTGCACGACGGGAACGTGCATTAGCTTATCCGCCACTGAGAGCAGTGCAGGAGTTCCTCAGAAACCTGAAAACCAGAACTCCCATAGGTCCAGGACTGCACAACTGGCTACAGATCTAAACTATCCCGAAGAGGTCCCTGCACTCCCGAGTTTGATACAGCACCATGACAACAGCAGAGATCAGGATTCCATGGAGGTGTCCACACCAGAGACGGGGCACAGAAAATGCCTGCACACGCAATGGAATACTATGTAGCCACAAAAGAACAAACTCTTTCATCTGCAGCAGTGCAGACAGAACTAGAGAATAAGGGAATAACATCTCACTTCCACGTGGGACCTAAAGCACTGACAGGGAGAACACAGACGCAGGTGGAGCACTGCGGACAGGCAGCAGTGCGTCCCAGCATCTGCAGCCAGCAGAGCCACTGTGGCTCCCGGGGTTCATCGTGGTTTTTCTGTTTGTTTGTTTGTTTGTTTGTTTTGTTTCGTGGAACCAGGAATCAAACTCACAACCTCACACTTGACAGGCAGGCACTTACGCTGCTGAGTTAAATCTCCAGCCTGGTTTTACAAGGAACGGCAGGGAGGGGCTCCAAGATTCCCAGCACACAGACGACGTTAAAGGCGGCAAAGCTCAGGCTGAACGCAGGCTTCAAACCATGGGACTGCGCCACACAGGTACGTCAGCTGTGTCACTAGGAAAACGGCTCTCACGGGAGGCTGTGGGATGTTCCGTCTGGGTTATGTGCGGGGCGCCCGGGCAGTGTGGCAGGGATTTCACCTGTGAGCTCAGGCCCGCCTCCAAGACGCCTCCTCCGGGGTGCAGACTGCACCGAGTCTGAGAAAGTGCAAAGCCTGCATATTCCCGACCTGAAGGGGAGGCCAGCCTGCGCTGTGGCGGCTCCGTGACACTGCTGAAAACCAAGGACTCAAGCGGGCACGGTGGGCCGTGTGGATTATGCTCAGCGAAGCTGTCCCAGGAAGAAGCCGCCACGCCCACTACACAGTGACAGCCTGGGCTGTCCTGCAGCCCCCATCACACCCCAGCCGGCAGAGCGGCAGTGTGCTCCCTCACCCACTTCCTGCCCCTACATGTTTTCCTGTGCAGTTTCCTGGGAAACTGAACCCAAGGCCCCCCACAGAGCCACTCCCCCCAGTCCAGAGAAGGCTCTCATTTAGTCACCCAGTCACCCAGGCAGGCCTGGACCTTGGAATCCTCCTGCCTCGGGCTCCTAGAATGCTAGCATTGCAGGGATGGGTCATCATGCCTTGTTCTTATTTCTTGTTTAAAATATAATTGGTTCCTTTTAGACAGGTGAACTACATAAAATTGCTGCCATTTCTGACCCACAGAAGCAGCCACGTGAGCTGACCAACCATACGCTCTCAGAAATGTCAGAAAGCCACGTGAGCCTTCGCCCTTTCTACAAGTCTAGAGGCTCCAGGTCCAGACCCGGTCCCTCTAGGGACAGCCAGGCTCTCTGTGTGGAGTTCTGCTGATGTCTCAGGGGTCTGCAGGGCTGTGAGGTGACATGTGGAAGTGACAGGGCTGGCAGACCAACAGCAAGCAGTCAGCAGGACTCTTGTGCTGCTCAGCCCCTGCATGGGTCCCCCAGGCCATGGGGCTCACCTATCTCGAGAGACACAACAACTGAACACAGCATCCGGACCCCATCTGAGCTACAGTCTGAGCATTCGGGGAGCCCAGGAAAGCCAGCAGCTATTTCTCACTGAGCGCTGATGAGGCCTGTTTGGGAGGGAGGGACAATGGAATTACACACCTGGCAGACAGAAGCTATTTTGAGCCAGGTGTGGTGGCGCACACCTGTGATGCAAGCGCTCAGGAGGCTGAAGCAGGAGAATCTTCATGAGTTCAAAGCCAGCCTGGACTATAGAGTGAGTTCAAGGGCAGCCTGCACAAATGAAAAGCAAGCAAGCAAGCTATCTACCCTAGACATGGCATCCAGGGTCGGCTTCAAAACCCTCCCCAGGGTACGAGGTAGAGGTAGGCAGGACAGTGAAGCTGGGGTACGCATGCTGGGGCCTCGCCACTCTCTTCTCCCCATTTTCTGACTGAACATTCCCATGATATTTTAAGATTCAGCATTCTTGGTTTTTACAACAATGCTCTTATCACTACGACTTTCCTTCTAGCAATCATAGAAGGTCCGGCACACAGTGGTGTGGGTGGGAGGAGGTGGGCACCAGCCACAGGCAACTTCAGAGCGCCCCTAGTGACTGTCACATCTGTTCTGTTTGACCCACACAGGGGCGTCAGAGCCCCAGGTCTCAAATTAACAAGCTGGAAGGATGCCAGGACAATCACCAGGCTTCCTTGCTGGACAGAGAAGCCACCAGCAGGACTGGGCTGGGGCTCAAGGTGGGAGGTTGTGGCTGGCATGCTGTCACTGTGGAGATGGGCAAGGCCAGTACCATGGGATCTACCACAGGCTCTTCCAGCCGGACCGAGGTGGCGGGTGGCCAGTGGGGCAGAGTGAGGCCCACGGCCCAGAGCACAGAGCAGAATAGCTTGGAGGTCAGCGTGGACCACTGTGCAAAGCAGAGGCTTCTGGCTTCACTGCAGCCCTGGGTGAGCTGAGCCTCCAGTCACACAGCTGATGTGAGTGCTCCCCACACATACCCACACATGCACACTTTCTGCTGGGAGACTGTCGGGCCTGACCCACTGCCTCGCTGGGTGGCCCTGAGCAGGCGGGGAGCATGCCCTAACTGTGTGGCAGAGGAAGTGACAGCACCCAGAGCCATCGGGAAGCAGATTGTATCAGCAGTGGCTGCCACAAGCGACACAGGCTGGGCGGTCGGATGTCAGCTGAAGTCGGCACCAGTTTGCTTTGGGATTTGTGGGGCTGGGGCGTGAAGAGAAAAGGAAAGAGGAATGAGACAGCCCAGAAGGACACCTGGGGACAGGCTGGGCAGGATGGCTCCTTCACAGAGGTAGGGAGGGCTCTTGCCATGGCTGAGGCTTCAGAGTGGGTGGCAAGGCGGCAGGCCATGGGTCGGGGTCCTCGAAGTCGATCTTCTTTATAGAAACAAAGCTATGATGACAGCTGGACAAGTGTCCTGGCTCGCGCTGGGGCCAGTGCAGGGTAGCTGCAGGGTGGCCGCAGAGGCACATCCCGTAGGTTGCCCCTAAGGTCACAAGCAGACTGCCTGGCTGTGGACAGAAGCTCTTGGGCTCTGGATAGCTGAGTGCATGTTAAGGGAACGTCTCTTGCATCTGGAACTTGGGCTGGGGACCATCAGGCACAGCGGAACAACAAAGGGATGGGACTCTGGTGTCTGCTCTGCCACTGCCATGTCCCACGGGTCTGGGCCTCAGTAGACCCCAACCCACAAGCATGGGTGAGGGACCCCTGAGGAGGGAGCATGTGAGGAGCCCCTGCACCCCGTCACTCGGCCCTGCCTGGGCCCCAGGGTTGAGGTGCACTGTTCCTCACTGGCCAGAGCGAGATTCTCACCCCAGCTGGGATCCTGGGGTTGGGATGAACGACCACCATGCCCATCACGAGTGGGAGTCTGTCACGGTGGTGGGAGGGCTCTGCCTCCCTGGGCAGGGCAGGGAGGAGGGAGGAAGAGTGTGGAAATAACTGCACGGAGAGTGTGCCTATGGCGAGCGCCTTTCCCCACAGCCAGTCCCCTCCTGGGCAGCGCCCCGAGACCCTGTCTCAAAATGAGAAGAGTAAAGCGGCGAGGGTGAAGCTCACTGCTGGAGACCCTGGGTCCGCCCCCAGTTCCCCACGCGCGCAACGGAGGAGGAAGACGGCAGAGCTGAACTCGGCCCACTCTCCCAAGCGCCAGCATCTGGCAGGGGCTGCGCAGGGCTCCACAGCACCCAGACACTGCAGGAGCCGAGGTTCACGGCAACTGGATCCAGCTCAGAGCCTCCCAGACTCCGAGGGCTTCCCCAAACATACCCCCAGGACATACGGTGTTAGGATACAAACACCCAGGCTATGCCTCTGTCCCTGGCATCTGGCGCTCGCAGTGAATGAACAGAGAGCCTGTGGTCCCCGGTCTGTGGCTCCAGGGACCAGCAAAGGGCCTTCTGCAGGCCACAGGGCCTGAAGCCGGGCCACTGGACGGCGTGTTAGCTAAAATCCCTGCTCAGAGTCATTCTGCCTCATGCTGGGTGGTGATACATAAGTCAGAAAACCTGAAACCAAGACCTCAAGGACCAAGAAGGCTGGGACGGGTTGGGGGCACACAGCCTCCCCTGTCCCTTGTCAGACCTGCCCCACACCTGGGCTCGAATCCAGTACCGGAAATGGTCCCAATATGAGCTCTGGGGGCCAGGACTGCGAGGAGGCCCAGCTTCGCCTCTCAGCTGGGCAAATCTGCATCCCCAACCTGCGCTCCCCAGGAGGCCATGGTGGGCTCTGCAGGGACAGTGACAGCAGGTGGTTGCTCACTAGGTGAAAAATCTTCTGGAGAAAAAACACCAGGACGTCTAAAATTAAGGGAGTGGCTTCAGAAAACAAGGGGTCCCAGGTCTGCTAGTGCTTAAGCAGGAGCAGCAACAGGCACCGCTCACGGCAACCATGAAAGGCTGCGCCACCGAGCCTGCGTCTCACGCGCATACAGTGGGTGACCGTGGTCCCCGGGACCGCACACACGGAGCTCTGCAGGCTCCGTGGACAGCAGGAAACGACTTCCTAACAATCGGGGCTCCAGTTAACCACAGGGCACGAGCCCCTTCTGCCCTCTTTGCAGGGATGAACGGCCCTGGACCTACTCTGACGATGCTGAAATGACCACTAGCTACCAGTCACTCAGATGAAAGGACAAGGACAAGAGGCCTGCCTAGAAACGGGTAACTAAGACCCAGGAGCCTGCCCGTCGTGACAAGCCAGTAAAGGCTGGATTCACGAAATGCCCCCTTCTATGACCTACAGGATTCATCACAACCAATTCAGGAGCTAAATTAGGTTACATTTTGTCCCAACAGAAAAGCCTGATGCTGTCTCTCCTGCTAGGGCCACCCAGCCGGGTGCTGTGTACCCAGAGGGGACCGCTGGGCCTCCCCACCCTCCCGCCTTCACTGCCCATTGGTGACGACGCCAAGTGCCAGGTTCTCCTTGGCACTCCGCTCCCGGTGCCCAGAGCCTCACCACTTGCTTCCCACATGGGCTCGGTCTGTGCCAATGCTGAGAAAACCATTTGGGTAAATTACAGTCCGTCTCGGGCTGTCCTCATTCTCCAGGATTTGTAACAAGAAGATGACAACAAAATTGCAGGATTTGTGGTCCTCGGAGGCTGCCAACGTTCCAGGAATCAGGGCCGCTGCCGCATGCGTAAGAACGCCGGAGCCCAGAGATATTTTTGTATTTAACATTTAACTGCTTACAGGTTTTTGTTTTATGTTTTCTAAACTACCGACAACATGCTGAATGGCTTAAAAATAGAGGCTTCGTTTTCCTTTCTTGGGCCCCAGCGTGCTGACTGGGCCCGGGCTGCTGCAAACCCACAGCCACATGGACAGCTCGGAGCCCGCAGCCTCTGTGGGCGGGGATCTGTGATGCCCCCATTTCTATATTTATTCCCAGACGGCAGAGCCTCCTGCAGTAAATAAGTGAGCGATGATAACTTCATCCTGTCTAACACACCCCACCCAGGGCAGCAACAGGAGGCCTCGGCCAGGTCCAGGGGTACAGCGAGCAGCCGGATTGCTGCTCAGCTGCACTCTTGGGTCCCAGGGCCCTGCGCCCAACAGCTTGGCCCAGGGCTTCCTGGAGTGGGAACCTTAATGAACACCACAGGCAAGGATTACTTTTGGCAATTAATGCACAGAATAAGAAGGAGGATGTGTGCCCAAAGATAGTAAAATAATCAAAGTGGGATGCTGGCCAAGCCCTGGGGCTGCTGGCCCTGATGTATTCCTCCCCTTTGGGCCACTCTCATCGGAGCTCTGGTCAAAGAGACACCTGGCTGCCGCCGAGAAGTATCAACAGCAAGTGGCCCATTCGCTGCCTGGCTCCCCTGAGAACTGAGCAGAGGCCTCAGCAGCGAAGGCTGAGCACACGCCAGGCCCTGGGGAGGCTGGACCAGGGGAAGTGGAGGCCACAGCTCCAAGTCCACAACAGCGAAGCCGGGAACTGTGCAGGAAGGGCGCCAGCAGCCATCCGGGAGGCCACTGTTCCAGCATAAGTCACTGGACAGGATGGATGTGGTCAGAGGACATCGGCCGCGGTCACCACAACCAGCGGGATGCCAAGCAGTGGGCAAAGGCTGGGACACAGGGCACTGAGGGCAGGATGTGTTCATACCACACTGCTGGCCTGGGTCTCGTGTGTATGCTCTGACCTTCCAGAAACGGGGCTCTGCCCTGCGGGGGAAGAAGAATGCGCTGGCCAGGAGCCCTGCCAAGATGAGACCTCCGTGTGAGCCCTAAACCATGAGTTTCTGAGAGGTGCCAGGAGGGTGTTGGGCAGGAGAGCTGAGCCCCACATCCAGCCAGGAAGGGTGTGGCACGGTCGTACCCTGAGCCCTGCAGGCTCTGGAGCCCCAGGAGCCAACAGCAACACAGTGAGGAGCCAAGACTTGCAGAGAGAGAAGCCAGAGCAAAGCAGCTCTCACCCAGCATCACCCACAGCCCATGACTAGGACTGCGATGCCAGGCCGGGGTGTTGGTCAGTTTGCCTCTGGGCACCCAGTCCGCAAGTTCCTCAGGAGCAGGTTTTGCTGCCAGGGCTTGTGCACGGTCCCCACACAGTGGTTCAGGGACAGAGGTGGGGTCCGTCTCCTCAGTACAGACAAGTCCCTTGGGTGCATGACCAGTAGTGAGAGACCAGCACAGGGACTGCAGGCTGGCCTGGCAATGACAGGAAGACCCTGAAGTGTCAAGAGGGTGGCACTTGAGGTACCTGCAGATGGGGAGAGGGACAGAGCCACGGCAGGGACACCACAGGGCCCCCGCTGGACCCGAGGAGGACAGAGGCTGACTCCTGCTGCTCTCCCTGGGCCACCTGGAGACGTGTGTCTTTGGGAAGGAGAGACCCCCATGGCAGGCGCCCCTGTCTAGGAGGTGGGCGAGGACATGGACAGAAGACGGCATGGGGCCCGCACGGCACCGGACAGCGGGCCCAGTGCACTGCTCAGCTCTGAACCGTAAAGGTGTGTCTGGGGGCCACAGTAGGGGTGCCGGGACCTGGGGCTGTCAGACAGAGACGCAAAGGCAGCTCCCAGCCCTCCTACCTCCTCCTTCCTGGAGGAGGAATCCGTTACAGTTCCCCGGCTCCGACAGTTCAGTATTTTTAATTTTCCTTTTTAAGTAACACCATCTCAAAGCTACCCACTTTTCCTATGGGAACATCAGCACCGCTTTGCCTGACCTCAGCAGGAAGCCTCTCCCCTGAGCCAATCCTAGCAGACGCATGACCTTTGGTAAGAAGCCGCCAAGGACGTGACCACCAAAGCAGCCCAGGAAAACAGAGGTGCGGAGCCAGACCAGACGCAAGGCAAACACGCCCAGGAGGGCAGCCCACAGCAGGTGGGGAATGAGTCGTCCAGTTTGCAGGAGGAAGAGGATAGAGAGTGGACGATCCAGGAGAGCTGGTGTGGATACCAGTGGGCAGGCTCAGCTGCACGCAGAGTAATTCACAGGGGTACAGGCCGTACGGGGGACTCCCAGGGTGCTCACAGCAGTGGGGACCCAGCATGCTGAGCACCACCATGACCACATCACCCACAAAAGTAACCACAGTGCTCTTCCTCTCCTTCCCCGTTGCGCACCAGAAGCCAGCAGAAGCCTCACAGGACACTGAGCCACCTGCTACAGCAGCTGCCATGTGGCAGGAAGTGAGGGCAGGAGGGAGAGAGGACCAGAGAGAGCTCAGTTCTGTTCTGTCAATAGCCATTCTGAGCCAGGTGTGGTGTGCACAAATGCCCAGCTACTCTAGAGGCTGGGGCAGGAGGATCACAAGCTCAGGCTCACCTGGGCTACTCAGCAAGATTGTCTCAAAATAAAATCTAACAGGGGCTGGGGATTTAGCTCAGCGGCATAAGTACCTGCCTTGCAAGCAGGCGGTCGTGAGTTCGATCCCCGGTACCGATAAAAATGAAAAAGACAAAAAAAAAAAAAAAAAAGAAAAGAAAAAAGATTAAAATAAAAACTAACAGGACTCCCCGGGTTCAGTCCCCAGGACCACCACACACACAGCCCTTTCCAGTGGTGTGTTAGTCATTTTCCTGTGGTTGGAACAAAATATCCAGCACCTGCAATTTACTATTTTGCCTCCTAGTTTCATGGGTTCGGTCTGTGGCCAGCCTGCTCCAAGGCAGAAGCAGCAGGAAAGCACTCACCCGATGCGATGGTGGCAGGGAAGCAGACAGAGAAGGGAGGAGCCAGGGATGAGGACGCTCCTCCAGGTCCCACCCCAGAGACCACCCTCCACCCAAGCCTCGCTTCCTACGGGCATGTTCAGCTCTGAACCCATCCTTGGATGAAGCCGCTGGTGAGCACAGTGCACTCATGATCCAACCACTTAGGACACAGGGACAGTGACACAGTCAGCTGGGCCCCATATGATGCCCCTCCACTCAGTACTGGAGGGAGGAGGTTATGTCCATGACCCGGGGAAGGGGTCACATCAGGCAGACACTGGCATCTCCCTGGACTTGCCAACCAGTGGCCCCTCCCTCTCGTCACCCCTCCCGTGAGTCCGCCACCACTGTGACCATGGCTGGCCAATGTGTACAGATTGGGACACAGGAGCCGCTCCAAGCCACGCAGCATGGCCGTGTGGGCGAGGGCTCCTTAGGGCCCATGGCAGGCCCCTGAGCAGCCAGCACCTGCTAACTCCGGCTTAGTCAGGCTTCCACCCCAGCAACTCCCGCCGCCGCCCTCTGCCAACCCAGCCGTACTCCACGGGAGAAGACGGTGGAGTTGTGCCTCCTGCACTCTAACACTTTCTGTATTTTATTTGGCTCCTGCTGGGTTACAGGCACAGAGAGACAATTAGATTTAGTACAATTAGTAGGCGGGTTGTTACAAATCGTGCACACAGGACACCTATGACAGCAGGTGTCAAGTATCACAAAGGCACTGCCAACTAACACACATTTTAAACAGTGCCTGAGGCGGGCAGGGTGGTTGATGCCTGTAACCCAGCTACTCTGGAGGCTGAGACAAGATCACAAGTTTGAGTCCGGCCTGGGGCAACTTAGCGATGCAGTCTCAAAAGCACCTTTAGGAGCCTGTATCAGGAAGCAGCTTGGGGCGCAGAAAGGTGTTTTCCAAGGATGTGCAGGGCTGGCCTCTCCACGGCCCCCTTCAGTACAGCGAGGAGGATGCTGGGCTTAGAATGGGCGCTTTTCACTCAGGAGGCTGCACGGGAGGTGCCACCCTGAGTGGAAAACTTCCCACCTACAGACAAGCATGCCCAATGCAGCTTTCCAAGCTCCAGGCAGAACAGGAGATGGGGGGACCAAGCCGAGCTCCTCCCGTCACGGAGGCCCTGTCGGGCTTGGAAGGATGGTGCTGCCCCCCACCCTGGGAACTGAGGGGTGATGGACACAGGGCCACGGCGCTCGGGGCAGACAGTTGTCATCATGTGAGGGTAAGGCTCCACCCTACCCCAGCACCCAAGTTAATAAGACTGAAGCGTGTCGTGGAAACACAAAAACGATCATGAAAATGAGGAAACAAAGAAAAATAAGGATGATCATTCTTTAAAAGGAAACAAGCTTTTAAAAGACCTCTGAGATTCGGGTGAATTTTCTAAGGGCTTGTTATCCTTCAAGCCCAAAGCACTCTGTGCCCCTCATCTGCCAATGCCTCCGGGACTCCGTGGGAGGCGCTTGAGCCCCAGAAAAGATAAAGTCAGTCTCTGCTCCTGAAGAACCCTTGGTTCATCCACGCAAACCTGTAGAGTAGTGCTGTGTGAGTTGGATTTTGAAGCATCAATAGGAGCTCTCGGAGCAGAGAGGAAAGCAATCTGGTGTTCCAGGTGTCATGAAATGATAGCACAGACAAATGCATTGCACAAAACTGCCTGCTGTGCCAGGACAACGCTTGACGCACACAGGACAGCTGTGTCAACCTTAGGACCCAATGCCCCCATGACAGCTATTCCTGTTCCCCTGCGCCACTTCCTTTCTCCCTGATTTTTCTTCAAACTGCTTTAAAGTTCCCGTTACCCTCAACCGAAATGACGACACCCAGGAAGTTACAGGGTCATTAGGGGTGCTTGCCCTAAAGCAAGAACCCCACACTATTAAGGCAGAAAGTGCCCCTCTGGAACCCAGAGCAGGTCTCCTGGCAACTGGGCCTGGCTTCCCGAACAACAGGAACCCTGGCCCAGGGACTCCAGGCCTGTGCTTCGAGGGGCATCTGCACAGACTCAAAAAAGAAAAAGGCAAATGTGCCAACACGCACTAATGAGCAAGGGCACGAGGCACAGACAAACAAGGAAACACGGTCAAATTAGGAAAACGCAAGGAGAACAGGTCTACACAGCCACTCCGGCCAGTGCCTGGTCAGGCCCCGCCCACCCCCTGGGCCACACCGAAACCCCCGCGCCCTGAGGACCCAGGCCTCATCCCACTGTTATTCCAGTTTTAAAAACGGGCACCAGCATATTTCAGTGGTTTCTGTGCAATCTTTGGAATTTAAATCACGCTTCACTAAGCACCAGTGCTGAAACCAGGCACGCACGCGGCTGCCCCACTTCCTCTGGGGACCCGTGGGTGGTGGCTGTTTCGATCCATCCTTACCTCCGTGCACGAAGCCGTGCAGGGTGCAGTCCGAGGGCCCCACCAGGTGGATCAGGCTTGACTGGCTGTAGCTCACGGTGTTGGGCTCTGCAACGGCAAAGTAGAGGGTGAGGCTGGGGGTGGGGAGATGCGTCCTGCAGCCCTGCATGGCCAATGGCCCAAGAACCGACATCTGTGTGTCCCTCAAGGTGGCCAACTACCACCAACCAAGACAGAGCAGAGGTCTCAGACAGGCTGCGCTGGCCCAGGGGACACACTCTGAGACTCAAGCAGTGCTGGGTCCCAGCGCCCCCTGGGGACAGCAGTGCCCACAAAGACAGCTTCCAGCTACAGGGTCCAGCTTGTGCGTGCCAGTGGCTGCGCCAAGCCCTCACTTCCATGGTTAGCAAAGGTGCCCACCGTATTCCTTGAAGTCCCTTTGCTTCCCCCATCCCCCACCACAGCCCAGGGGGCCAGGGCTCACCCCTCTGCGGGCTCAGGGCTCTCCTACACGCTCAGGGCCCTCGGGCAGAGGTCAGCCCAGCAATGCTGCTGTGGAAACATCCATAACCATATCCTATCTCCGAGGTGGGCATCACACTCCACACTCCCCTTGCCTAGCAGCTCGAGGTGGATCCACGTGGCCCCCTGTGCCCAGGTCCCTGGCCCAAGCCTTCTGGTCAGGCACAGGCCTCCTCCACCTCCTGCTTGCACGAGGGGGCCCGGTCGTGCCAGGTCCCTGGACAGGCCAGCTCGATGCAGAGGGAGAGCTGGAGGGGTGGAGGGCGGCCTGAGCGGGAGGATGGCTTGAGGTCTCCCAGGGGTTAACATCACTTCAGAGACTCCCAGGCTCCTCCACACCATGGCTGACTCAGGTCACTTCACGACTCCTGGGGCCCGGGTCTTAGTACTTCGGTGTGACTGTATACACATTTTTGGGGTCTTCATGTGGGGTTCAAACCAGGGAATGCTGAGCCACATCCCCATCATCCCTCTGCTTCAATTTTTCCCAGGACAGAGTCCCCCATGTGGCTCAGCCTGGACTCAAACCTGTGATCCTGCTTCCTCGGCCTCTTGAGTAGCAAGGATTACAGATGAGTTCGCTGACACAGGGCCTCTAACAAGGTAACGAATGAACGTAGAGTGAGGCCCCTGGGCTGAGGCCTCACTGGACACGGCTGGGGTCTCTCTAAGGAGACACGGTGACACAGGAAGATGAGCAGAGACGGGAGATGAGGACGCCCACAGTAGCGAGGCAGGGAGCTCCTGCTCGGCCCCAGCCAAACAGCCTCGCACACCGCCGCTGCCACAGTGGCACAGCTGCCGAAGGTGTCAAGAAGCAGGAAAAGCAGGGTGCAGATTAGCCGGGCCTTAAACATCCACCTGCAAGCCAGGCACATCCGCTCTGGAAGCTGGGGTGACTGAGGCTCTGGCTCTGGGACAGGAAGAGACAGACACTCAGTCCCTGCTCTGGTGTATCCAAAACCAGACCCGGCCCCGGCCCTGGGAGAGGGTCTCATTCCCCTCTTCAGTCTCCAATGACCACAGTCCACCTCACGCTGGCTACCACATGTGATGGTCAGCTGCTCTGCAAGTCCTTCCTTCTTGCTTTACCCACTGCCAGGGACAGCTCCTAGGTTAGGTGGCAACTCTGGGGCAGCCCTGGGGTAAGTGAGCCCAGGTGACCTGCGGCTTTGTCCCCAGGAAGAGACGTTATCCTTCTGCAGCCACTCCAGAGGCCTCCAGGGCTGAGATTCCGGGAAGAGAAGCGAGGCCCTAAGAAGGCCAGGGCCCCACCTCCCGGGCTCCTGCAGCCCCTCGGGCTCTCCCAGGGTCATTTGCCCTGGTAGTAGACTGATCACTTTAACTGCTGCTGCTAAGGGAGACCCAGCTGCCAGGGCCTCGCTTGCTGGTGGCCTGGGAGATGCAGTGGAGGATGAAGCTCAGGAGCCCCCAAGGCTCTGCTAAAAGTCCCTGTGTCACCAAAGCACCGTCACCAGCCAACATCGTGGCCCACAGCAGCTCTAACCTCCTGGATGTCTCCCTCTGGCTTGAACCTGAGAAGCCATTGGCCCAGACACCAAGGCTACCTGGCCATCCCTGGCACACTCAGGGTTCCCCCGTGAAGGACAGGAAAAGAATGTTCTAGAATAGGACTGGTTCAGCTCAGTCTAGGACCTGCTCTGTTACCTAACAGCCACACATGTGGACAATGACAAAAGAATGCTTCGTTTTGTTCTGCAAACTTGGGGTGCAGCTCAGTGACACAGTGTGGACCTAGCCCCTGGACAACACTCAGGTTGATCCCCAAAACCCTCCCTGCCCAGCCTGACTTAACTGAAGATTACAGACAGAAACCTACAGCTCTCTGGTCAGAGACGTTTGCACTGTACTACACTATTTAAAAATACTGGTGATGCCACCCAGAGTTTAATGCTCTTGGAATTTGTGACAAAAGTCTCCTTCGCTTGGACATAACCAGCTCCCAGAGAGCTCAGCAGGTTGGCTGTGTTCATTTTTCTGGGCTCCCAGCCCTGGGGAGTAAGCACTTCCTGAGGACCAGGAAGCAGGACCGAGGCTCACTGCACTAAGGTGACCTGAAGGGAGCACATGACAGGTTTTGCTGGGGACACCTATGACCCACGGCAACCCAGCTCTGTGATAGTCATTAGGGCCACGGGAGTAGTGAAAGTGAGACGCTGCCCAATGAAAACCTTTCCTTAGAAAGTTAGAAAGGACACCACCAGCAATGCCCTGGCCTGAGAGACCACTCCCACCCAGAGGCCTCCAGCTGGGTGTGAGGAAAGCGCAGAAAGGCCCAGCGGTGTTTCAGCGTTTCATCCCTAGGGAACTGGATGTGGTCACTGTCACGTGGAACTGAATTCTCCTGTACTGAAAAGCCATGGTCTGAAGACTTCGGCCAGAGACCCACAGGACTCAGAAAGGGTGGCCCATGCATTCCTGGGCAGCTGGCCTTCATCCTCTTCCCAAGGGTGACAGCCACCATGTGGACACACTGGTGACAGGGGCACAAGGTTTGCGCTGACATGGTGACCAGAGCGCAGGACCAGGCAGAGCCAACCATCTGATGGCCAAACCTGTGCCCCGCCTTCCTCCGCATGAAACTGGTACAGTCCCAGGCTCCTTCTAGCAGGTGTGGTGGTGCCTCCATCCCCTGCCCAGGAGCAGAAGAGCCATACACTGCTGAAGACCTGACTCCCCAAAACTCAGGCGCCTGCAACCCCTGCAGCGTGCCCTTCCCAGGGGATCCCACGGCTACTTGTCAAACATGGCGTTGGCACGGCTTAGCCTCTGTGCCTGTGAGCTCCCTGTCCATGACCCCACCGACCCAAAGACTGAAGGAGCCCAAGTCTCCAGCTCCACCACCCTTGCTAGCAAATGCTGAATGGACTGTGACAGGAGCTATTTATTCTGTGCTCACCCCACATGGCACGGCAGTTTTAACACCTGTGTGATCTCAGCGGCTCTTCCTCTCCGTTTCCATCAAGGAAACTGAGGCACAGGGCAGTTCAGTGCTCAGAGGCAGCAGAGCTGGGATGCAAACCCAAGCTGTCCAACCCCAAGACCTTACTTCCTTCATCCCTTCCTGAACATCTGCCCTCAGATGGGCTATGACACCAGAATCACAGGCCGGGCGGTGGCCAGAGACACTGAGAAAGCGCCTTAGACCCAGGACCAAACCCCAGAGGACATGGCCCTCCTCAGAGGTCCCTGGGGGCAGGCTCCAAGGTGGGTGTCACTGCAGCCCCAGGCTGGGGTGAAGCAGGTATGAGAAGTGAGGGCCCCGCCCCTGGCCTTGAATGAGTGCTCTGGACAACTGTCCTCCCATCAGAGGGAGACAGCAAAGGAAAGCAGCTCTGGAAGTCACCTGGACGCCAAGGTGGCCCAGGAGGTTGCTAGGCAACAGTGAGGGGAGCTGGTTTAGGCCTGAGCACAGGCGGGGTTGGGACAGAGGGGGGTGCAATGTCTACTTGAGAGACTTCCAGTGCTCTTCCCACAGACATGACCGTGTCCAGGCAGACACATCTAGAGGGCGGGCACCCAGGAGCCAGGGCCACCAGGAAAGTGGAGTCAGACACACATGCGTTCTCGAGACTCAGACTGGATGGCCTGAGACCCAGACCTCGCCTCTCTTCCACGAGCCCAGGAGGACACAGAGCAGCGCAAAGAAAGCACAAAGAAACCCGTCAGGGAGACTTGCCATTTCAAGCACCAGTCCTGATTAGACCGCTGAAGGAAAACGGTTCTGAGAACTATGTATCAGATTTAAAATCGAACGGAAGATAGCGAACAGAAGAGAATCTCACGAGGAAAAGAATCTAAGAAGGTTAAAAATGCTGAGTAATTTTCATTTCTCAGATGGCCAGTGCAGGGCAAGACTGCAGGTCTCCCCGCCCCAATCTCCTGTCTCCCAGAGCCAGAGCCCGGCCAGCAAGTGCAATGCAGGGCCTGGGGTAATCCTCAAGAGCCCCGCAGCTCCAAGTCCATGACCCTGTCACATCTGCAGGGGCCCCCACGTGAGGTCCATTTGCAGGGCCAAGGACTGGGACACCATCTGCCCTGCTAGTCTCCCTCCAGGGACACGTGGGGACACCAGGCCCTTAGCTGGCACCAAGCTGGCACCTCCTTCTCACATCACTGACTCCCTGTCTGCCTGCTGGCCTGCACCCCCCAACCAGGCTATGGGATGTGCAGAGGTCAGGGCAGTGCTCAGAATGTGGCCACGGCAAGGCAAGGGCTCTGGAGGCAGCCTCAAGCCAGCTCTGCCCAGGTGCAGCCAGGACTGGGCAAAAGCCCAGTCAGATCCTCAAAACAGCACACATCCAGGGATGAGGCATGGGGTTCTGGGGGACTCAGCCATGCGGAACCCAGAGCAGGACGCACAGGCATTTCATGGAGTCCAGGCCACCCAGTGTGTGGGGGGCACAGAGCATTTCCATGTGATCGCCAAGTGGGCAATGGAAAGGGGTGGCACTGCACCAGAAAGCCAGCAGCAGGTGGTCACTGTCCCCAAAACCTCACGGGGTTGTCACTGGGACACTCGCACCCTCAGACGCTGCCCCAAATGCATCTGCAGGGAAAACATCCCAGGACCTCCTCATCTAGGGTTTGCGTGGCCCTTCCATGATATCCCACAGAAAGATGCAGGAAGGCAAAGACCTACACCTGCACGGGGCCCTGCACCTGACTGGGCTCTTGATACACAGCTGACTTCTGAGATCGTGCTCAAAACCGGGGTCTGTGTGACAGAGCCAGCGAGGAATCAGCACCGAGAAAGCTGCTGCCCACCAGCCACAAGGGTGCAGGCCTATAATCTCAGCTACTGTGGAGGCTGAGACAGGAGGATCCCAAGTTCAAGGCCTCCTGGGCAAATTAGCAAGACACCCCCTGTCAAAATCAAACGAAAGGGGCTGGGGGGCTTAGCCACAGAGCGCTTGCGTAGCATGGTAAGGCCCTGGTTCTCCTGGTACTACAAAAAGAGGCTCCTCATTTAGCTCTAGGCATGTCCAAGCCCCACTGACCCAGCAGAGGTGCCCTTCCAGCACTCCAAGCGAGGTGCTGTGTTGCCTTCTGGCTGTCACCTGGGGTGCTGGGAGAGGCCAGCCTGGCTGGACCAGAGTGGGGAACCCAGAGGGCAGGCGCCTTGGGTGACAATCACCCTCCACAGCCCCCGGCACCTACCTGGGTTCAGGACAGGCTGCACAATGTCCCCGTTCCTCCACTTGGTCTCCATGCGCTCTAGCTTCTGGGCTTCATACCGCTTCCGGCCCTCCTCCTCCTGCTCCTGCCGGGAATACTGTGGGAAACCAGACGTGGGTCAGGCCCGTGGCGGGGACGGCATGGCTCCCGGGGGCAGGGGCCCTGCGTCACCAGCTTGTAACCCATGCTTTTGCAATGGTGACGTATTTAATAAATAATCAGAACACAGGGCAGGCAAAACTCTTACGCTGGGGCCCCTCCGAGATGAGCTGAGCTGGATGTGGGTTCGGACCTGCCATAGCTGTGATCTACAGTGTGGAGCCCACGTGTGAGAGGTGGCTGGACTGTGGGGTCAGTGGACGCAGGGGATAAGCTCAGAGCTGGCCGTGCAGGGAAGAGGCTGGCCGGGATGAGGAAGGTCACAGGCGCGTGGCCTGAAAGTTGAGCTCCTGGCCTGAGGGTCCCCCGAGCCCTTCCTGGCTGTCTTGGGTGGAGAGCTTTTCTTCTCCCAGGCAGCCCCCTGTCGGGGCAGCGAGACGGCTGCAGGCTGACCCCAGGAGCTAAGATACTGAACTGTCCTCCGGGAAGCTGTGGGGCACCACAGTCCCCGCTAGAACTGCCTCCCGGCCTGTCACCCGGCCTGCGGGCTCGGCTGCTGCCTTTTCATTATTGTTCTGTCACTGCACGGAGGTGACATCGCCTGTACCTGACCACCACTTCCAGCCTTTCAGCGTGCTCCCCAGTTTTAAGCCACACTGCCGGTCCTCAGCCACTACCTGGCTGGAGCCTGCGCCCTTCCTGCGGGAGAGAAACCTGCAGATCTCAGGGCAGCCCCCGCGGACCTCGCCCAAAGAGCTCAGTCGGCCCACGGCTCTGCCCACGGGCACTGGGGCTTCACCAGGGAGCTCAGGATAAACGCGAAGGTAAAATTGGTCCCACAAACCGAGCCTTCCCAGCCCTGCACACAACGGGCAATGCTGGGTTTCTCGGAGGGAAGAAAAGGCAGTTTGCCCACCACCCCGTGCCCATTGTCCCCTGGCCCATGTGGGGGACACAGCACGCACCCCGTCCTCCACCTGGGGCCCTCTGGGGCTGCGTGCCAGCCACGGCTGGTCTCGGGTCCTTAGGCACCGTCCCCTAGGTGTCCTCTCTCCAGACCACCAGAGCTAGCCTTTCCCGTGACCGGTCCCCACACTGACTACTGGCCAGGCCCTGCCTGTCACCTTTTCCTCTTGGCCTTCTCACTTAGGCCCGGGCCCCCGGGCCTGAGCAGTTTTCCTTGGGTGATGGTCTCAGGCCTCCTCTCTGAGTTGTTTTTGTGATTCTTCTTGTTGTTTCAATATTAAGCTTTATTTTTGTTCTTTCAGTGAGGTTAAATGACAACTTAAATAATTACTAGGATGTATAAAGGAACATCCACTCAGATAAAACAGTACTGCTTAAAAATGGGTAAGACATATTAGCACATAATAAATACATTCTGAGTTTAGGTTAACGGGCACCATTCTGAGAGGAGAAAAGTGTTTGTAACCAATAAATAAATCATATTCAATAAAACCCGGCTTCTACATCAGAAGTATGATATCCTTAAATGTTTTTCTTCATGTAGGCCCCAAGCTTCCAGGCTGTTTAGAAAGTTTATCTAAAGTTGTAACTCACACACAAGAAATGGCCAAGGGAAAGAACCAGTTGAGGCCAAATTTACAGATTATGTTCTTAATTCCTATTCAATAAAATATCAATCACTAATTTACTAAGGGTAAGTCAACCGTACATATGCAACCTGCTAGTATAAAAATCTGCCATATACATACAAACATCACCTTTCTGTAGTATTTAAAATACTGCATCTCTGGTGGTGCCGAACCTGAAAACTAGCAAGTATTTTGTTTTCCTCATCTGCATACTTGCAGCCCCATTCTGACCCCTTCCCAACTGTAACATCTGTCCATCCAACGTTCTGGAGGAGGGGGCACCAGGATTCAAACTCAGGACCTCACCTTGCCAGGCAGGCGCTATGCTTTTGAGCTGCACCCCGGCCCCCAGGCTTTGGTCTGGTTTGGTTTTGTGAGCACCCCACTTACATTCCATCACGAAACACTGATGAGACTCCTTGGTAAACAAGAAATCTCACAACAGTCCAGCACACACCTTTTGCTCTGAAAGTGGGCACGGGCCAGGTGATCAGCACAGATCAATCCACAGCCCTGCTCACTGCAGTCAGAACGGGCCTGAAGGTCAAGTGCTCTGAGAATTCACCGATTCTTTGGATGAGGACCAGAGAGTAATTCCGATTGGTAATTTTTCTATTTATTTCTGCCAAGCTGACTGAAAACACGCAAGGCCTCTTTCTTCATCGGAGTGCACAGATGTCAATTTGCTTTTCCCGTTCCTGGCAGACACACCTACAGGTGTCGCCTCCCTCTCGGACAGGACCTGAGCACTGTTACTCTGAGACCTCCTTCTGTCCCCTAGACCTTTATTTACTGCACAGTTTTCCTCCTCTCTCCTAACTCCCTGCCGGCCTCCTCTGGCCGCGGGCTCGCTCTCCGCAGAGGACGGCCTGTCGCTGCGATGCCATGGAAGAAAGGTGCTGCCCTGCAGAAGAGGGTGAGTTCTCTGCTCCCCAGGGACATGATTTACATGCGGCGGGAATCGGCTGGTTGTGCAGGGGCAGGGCTTGATGGCCACTCTCGCTTTCCTGGCTCCTGCCGCAGCCGACGCTCCTCTCCAGGCACTGCCGGGCCGGCCTCTCCTTGTCCATCCTGCTCCCTCTGGGGGCCCGAGGCGGTTTCACTAGATAATCTTCTGTTCTTTTCCTCCTTAGTAGGCATTCACAATACATAGTAACTGCATTCACCTCGAGAGGCTGGCAGGCTTACGCGCTGCACCTCATTTCTGTCCCCCCCCCTTTATGTGCCATTCTGAATCTCTCAGTGTGCCACCTCGGGGCTCAGCACCCCTGCGGGCTTACTGGTCCCCTCACCCCTCTGGCTGGAGAATCCTTTGGCAAAGGAGGCCAGGGAGGGACCCAAGAGTTACGAGAAAACAGCTGGAGGGAGCCCCTGAAGCTACAGAGAATTTAATCCTTTTACACAGATAAACTACATCTTGATGTTCTTGTAACATCAAGGAATGAACAGAGGAATGAACATGGGCAGAGAGGCCCCCGTCAAACTGACGGCTGAACTGCGGCATCTGAGGACACGTCTGGGCTGTAGTGCGGCCCGAGGGACTGCCTCACCTATGTGAGGCCTGGGTGCCACTTACAGCCCCATGAACAGGAAAAAAAAGTTACTCCATTTTGTTTGGCAGGCATGGTGGTGCACTCCTGTAACCCCACACTCAGGGAGGCTGAGGCAGGAGGATCTCAAGTTAGAACCCAGCCTGGGTAATAACTTAGTGATTTTGTAAGAAATAGAAGGGGCAGGGCTGGGGATTTAGCTCAGCGGCATAAGCGCCTGCCTTGCAAGTGTGTGGTCGTGAGTTTGATCCCTGGTACCGATAAAAAAGAAAAAAGACCAAAAAAAAAAAAAAAAAAAGAAAGAAAGAAAAAGAAATAGAAGGGGCTGGGTGTGAACACCTTGAGTTCAATCCCTAGAGGGGAGGGATCCAGAAAACAGGGCCGCCCCAGCAGAGTTTGCCCCGCACGCTCATGCTAGCTCCACAGGTACTTGGGGAAACCCCGCCACAGGTGCAGAGCGCCCCTCAGCGCCACCATAGCACTTGCGAATCTGGACACAACCTGGGGAGCAACAGGGTGGCACTGAGCACCTAACCCTGAGGGACCCTGCTGAGGAAGTCCTGCCTGTAGGGGCCCTGCGTGGGCAAAGCCAGGCTTCCTCCAGGGCCATGCACACATCCAAGGTCCAGTGTGCTCAAGACACCCAAACGTACACGTGTGCCATGTGCGTGTGTAGACGTGCGTGTTACACATTTCCTGAATACGCAGTGGCCACCTGTGGATGCCCTATCTTCCCGTTGCTGAGGCCCCTGCAGTGGGGGGACAGTGCAGACCCCCCACACGCCCTCTCGGCGTGGTGGCCCATCCCAACATGTGCCCAACTGGAGCCAAGACGGAGTCACTCTCACATGCAGAGACAGGGGGTGGGAGCAAGCCATGGGGGCTCCCGCCGCACCCCTGGGCAAGCAGGCGGAAGGGCGAGGGCGGGCTGAGGTCCTGTCCCCACAGCAAGGGGACAGAAGCCAAGGGAGCCCAAATCCACATCCCTCAACACTGCCAGTAACCCACAAACTCTGCTGCCAGGCCCCGAGCTGCACAGGGGCAGTGAAGGCTCCCGGGAGTGTCCCAGGACGACATTCCACGGCATATGGGTGGGATGGCAGGTCAGGAAGTGACTGTGCCCACGCCTCGTGGCTGACCTGAGCCGGGGCTCAGGACGGCAGGAGTAGGGCAGGCACTTCCTGAGCTTCTGGGGGGGGGGTGTCCTGGGCCTGGCCCCGCACTGCTGCTTGAAAACCGATACCATCGCCATCCCGGCCAAGGCTGCAGAGGATGAGGGACAGGGCAGGGAGCCAGGGAGGGTATAGACCAAGGTGCATTCCCCTGGATTGCACAGCACAGCATCCTCCAAAACTGAGGTCTACTCAGAACCTCAGAACGGGATGGTCCTGGACACAGGCTTTCTGCAGACGGAGTAAGATGAAGTCATGGGGATGGGATGGCCTCGATTCTGCCCGCAGTGTCCCAAGAGACCTCATGAAGCCCCACCGAGGAGAAGGCAGGCGAGGACACAGCCCAGCCTGTTGCCCACAGAGTGAGTTCTCTGCACCTCTCCACCCCAGCGAGAGGAAGACAGCACACCAGGAAAGGAACGCAGGCCATGGTGCCAAGCGGCTGGGACCTGCAAGGGCAGGCGGCTGCCCTATAGCACCTGCATGGCAGGGAGCAGCCCTCAGCATGCCCAAGGGGCAGCAAGCACAGGACCCACAATGGCACAGCAGCCCTCGAGTCTACAGACCCAGGAGCATGAGAGAGAGGCCCAGGGCTCTCAGTGAATGGGTGAACCCCATTTCTAGGTGTGTGCCTGCCTGGGCACAAGTGGTATCCACAGATCTGCCTGCCACATCTGCCCACAGCTCTGTCTCCAGCAGAACCCAGAGGTGGTGGTGACACCAGCAGGGCCAAGCGGGAGTGGCAGCGAGGCCACCTAGACCTAAGGTGTCACAGCTGCTACTCTCCGGGCCTGGTCTGAACAGTGTCACTGTGCTAGCTCTGATGGACACGTTACCCATGCCGGTCCTGTCACTCGCCTCCTCTCTGGTCAGGAGTGTGACACACAGGTCCTCCAGGGCGCAATGACGCCCGCCCATAGTTCTAGAGAGCTGACGTGCACATTCCCAGAGTGAGGTCAGTGGCACAGATGTCTCCTCCCTACCGTGTTCCCTCGAGAAAGAACTGGGTGACCCTCCCAGCCGCATGGTACTCCCAGGGATGCCCCCCCATTGAACAGACCTCCCTGTCACTCCTGCCCCCAGGTCCCACGCAGGGCAGCCTTACCACAACAGGAGGCACCTCGAGGACCTTGTCCACATTCTTCAGTGACAGGGGCACATACCACAGGGTAGCCTTGTTGGTCAGCTTTTTGGCACCTTAGAGAAGAAAACCACGTGAGTAGCAGCAGCCTGAGGGCCATGCTCTGCTCCCCAGCACTGAGGTCCTCTCCACATTCCTTGCCCAGGCTCTCCACCACCGTGCATGCAGACCTGGAGACCCACGAGCCATCGAGACAGGCTGTGCAGGCCCCACCCTGGTCTACTCTGTCCAGATGCAGTGGGAAGCCCAAATGGTCCTGGATTGGCCAGTTTCTGAACATGGGGTCACACTTGGTGCTTCGACAGGAAGGGAGTCTGGTTAGAGTAACGTGCTAGACGTTGGCCCAGGTGGCACCCCCCTGTAATCCTAGCATTGGGAGGCTGGAGCAGGTGGATTGCATGCAAGGCCAGCCTAAGCTACATAGTGAGACTCTAGCTCAAAAAAAAAAAAAAAAAAGAAAGAAAGAAAGAAAGAAAGAAAGAAAGAAAGAAAGAAAGAAAATAAAGGAAAGAAGAAAGGGAGGGGGGAGGGTAGGCAAGCAGATGTGTGGGCAGCCGGGCGGAAGAGGAAGAGAGAGGAAGAAAACACCAGAAGCCTCCAAGAGCCTCCCGATAGGACAGGCAAGGGTGGAGACTGCTTCTCTGCTGAGCCTGGGGTCCCCGCCTGAGCCCTACCCGCTGGGAAATCAGCACCCACACATTTCCTGAGAATCCCATCCACCTGTCCAACACTGCCAGGAACTCCTGGCAGATGGGGACACCCAGAAGGGTGGACGGCACGTGGAGAGGAGGGGACAGCGAGAGGCCTGCGCCAGCTCGTCAGGGCTCTGGTAGAGCCTCCTCACCCCTACACCTGACCCTGGGACTTGGGCAGTGTCACCATGTTGGCTCTGCCTCCGCTGGCCCACTTGAAGCTCAAACCAACACCTCCCAGTGCCGAGCTGGGCTGTGGCCTGTGGATCCCTTAGGGTACCTCTGGGTCTGCAGTTGACTGGTCCATACTCACTGACACTTGCGAAGCCCAGGGAGGTCAAAGGGTCTGCCTGGGTCACACAGTAACTCAGTGCTATTCTGAATACAGACCCAGGCCTCCCAGGACCCAGTCATTTCAGGGGATTTGCAGGGAAAGCTATAAAGGTGGCAACAGAAGAGTCCTGTTGGAGAGCAGACTCATGCCCTGTAGGAAACAACAGACAGCAGTGGGGGCAGGGAGCAGGGGGCGCCTTCTCCGAGCCCCAAGGAGGTGGCTGCCCACCAGGTGTCTCTAACCTGCCCTCCTAGCAGGGACCCACGTGTCCCTGAGGTTCCCTGAGGCTCCCGCTGGACACTGGCCTAGGATGCAAGTCAGGTGGGGGTGTCCACCCAAGACAGGCCTAGAGCCACCCCTGCCTCCGCCCCTCCCTGGGCTGCAGGTCAGCACTGCCCCTGGGGACAGCAGGCAGACACGATGGGAAAATATTTCCATCACGCTTTGACTCAGAGTGAATCTGACAGCTTGCTTTTGGGAATAAAGATTTCCTGTTGGACTCAGCTCGAGCCAGGCTGCCGAGCAGGTTTCCATGGAAACCCAAGTGGCCCGCCAGACCTAAATGAACACACAGAGCAGGCGATGCCAAACATGCCATCCGCACGTTCGCTTCACAGCACCAGCGCCAGACCTGCGGCACTGACAGCGCCGTGCAGCTCCGCAGCCCCCGGCGACGCTCACAGCCACGGCAGCATCACCTCCTGTTAGCAGCCTAACGTGGGGACAGGTCGCCGAGCAGGAGGAGTAGGCCGCCCAGAGTTGGCTCTGCCTGGGCGCCTGCCCCGTGCCGGCTTGGCTACCTGGTGACCGATCTGCTCGGGCCATGCAGGTGGGCCGCTGCCTCCTGCGGGGAGAAAGGACCTGCCACAACAACTGTGTCACCAGCCTGCCCCATCCCTGTTTCCTTGATCCCAGCATGTGTTCCTCAGGTCTCAGGGGTGCTGCGTGTGCTCAGAGCCGTGCTGGGGGCCTCACCACTCCCCCTCCCGGGGAGCCCCGGGGAGATGGAGAAGCGCAAGGGCAGAGGCAGGTCTACAGGACAGCACGGGGACACCACATGCCGGAGGTGAGGACAGAGGCTACGAAGACAAACACGTGGACAGGCCCAGGAGAAGCTGGAAGCCGAGACTGTACAGTAAGAGGCAGGAGCCCAGGCCTCTCAGCTAGCTCTGCAGAGGGGCCTGCTGGGGGCTCAGCTTGGGACGGAGGGAGGAGAAGCTGAACCCTGGCTCCTCCGTACCCCATTTCCTCACCCACTGGATGGGCCATGCCCAGCGTCCTCTCTAACCCCCAACAGTGAGGGAGCCTTTGAGGGGGAGGCAGGAGTGGACCCAGGGTCTTCCAGCTCAGCTAGCTAAATGTTTTTAAAATTTGTTTCAAGACAAGGTCTAAGTTACTCAAGCTGGGCTTGAACTTTGATCTTCCTGTCTCAGCCTCCCTGAGCGCTGGGATCATACGCAGGAGCCACCACAGCAGCTTCAGGGCGTGGGGACCTTGAAGACACCCCCAGTCCCACTCATCCGCTAGTGCACAAGCCACTGGGCCACAGAGGCCATCAGGAGGAGGGAGAGGTCAAGGCTTGGATTTCACCGTGGGCAAGTAGGGTCCGACCCACTGGGAAGCCTGAGGCAGCCTCTGTGCACCCGGAAGGGTGGGTGGCGCTGCCTTTCCGGCTCCTGTGGACTAAGGCCCATGGGGCAGCTTTGGAATGGGGCAGGGGACAGTGTTCCCCACCCTCCGACTCTGGGACTCAGGACTCCACGGCAAAAAGGCTGAGGCTGCAGGAAGGCCACAGACATGCGGCTCAGAGAGGCAGGCTCGGGCCACCCCAGGGCGCAAGGGGGCCACCTGCCCTGCCGTGTGGACACAGCTGACCCTTCTGGAGCCACAGCCCTCAACCAGCAGCACCTCAGGTTCAGGAGACGCCACAACCTGTGGAAACCAGGCTCACTTGGCTGGATGGGCACCTGCTCCCTGACTGCCAGCCCTGTCAAGGTCATCAAAATGTCCCCAGAGGACACAGTGCCTTGGGCCCTGCGGGGGAAGAAGGCTAGAGCCCCTCTTAGGCAGCCCCAAGCCCTCAGCCTGCTGAGCCACCACTGCTGAGGACCAGGGTTGGGAACAAAAGGGAATAGCCAAACCTTGGCTCCGCACAGGGCAGCAGGTGGCAGTCAGCTGGCCAGAGCGGCCACTCGGGCTGCCTGCCCCGGCTCCAGCCGGGTTATAAAATGCAGCACCAGCATGTGCGCGAAGGAGCCCTGCTCTGCCATGGTGCCGAGGGGAGGCAGGGGTTTCCATGGCTACAGCAGCAGAGGCGAAGGTAGAGGCACAACCCGGGCAGACGTTCACATGCCAGCTCCTGCCTGGGCTGGCCTCCACCCATGCCTACCACACGGCCCTCCCAGGGGCAGGCAGCAGGCCCCACTGAGGACACGCTTTCTATGCCACAGAAAGGACAGAACAGGGACAGTAGGGGGCAGAGGGCGGGTAGCCCCAGGCCCCACCACCGCGCCCCAGGCAGCTGGCAGCCCTGGCACTGCCACCCTGGTGGCCGCAATCACCCTGACTGTGGCAGCTGTCACTCGGCCAGGCTGAGGCAGGCGGCTTGGTGAGGAGCACCCAGAAGTTACCTGTGAGGATGTTTTCAGACAGCACGTTGACCTGGACTTCTACAGAGTGCTTCGAGGTGTAGGTGATCTCCGCGCTGACGTGAGCTACCTCGCCGATGCACATGGGCGACAGGAAGTCAGTACGCTCGACCCGGGCCAGGGCGGCCACGCAACGTTCCTGCAGGACCAGAGTCACCGTGAGCTCAGCGAGCCCTGACAGATAGGCCCCTCCCAGGGCAGCCGCCTCTGATGTGGATGCCCACCTTGACTAAGGTGACATCTACACTGCCCCCCAAAAGCCGCATGTGTCCAGAGTGAATGAGTTCAGTGCGGTAGGAGGGGGGCCTGGCTGGACATGGGCACCCCACAGCCTGGGCGGGATCTTGTCCTGGCTCCTCCCTTCTCTCCCTGCTTCCTGGTGCCCATGGTGGGAACACCCACTCCTCTGCCAGGACCCTCTGCCATCCTGTTTCTACCTGGGAGCTAGCTGCCTATGCTTGAAAGCCGAGAGTGAACACAAACCTCCCCGCTTGAGATCGTGGGTACTGGGTATCATGTCTCAGCTACACAAAAGTGACTCAGACACCCACTGTGAAAGCGAGGCAGGTTGCTGACAACAGGGTCCCAGGTGTCAAAGCACAGGACCAGAGCCATGGCTACACTGGAGCAGCGCTGGAGCTGAGGTCCGCACAGCCTCCTAACAGCAGAAGAGACACAAGGAGGGGCAGGGGCAGGGGCAGGAGACCGAGCAGGGGAGAAGCAGCGCTGTGCTGAGAGCTTCGCAGGCCTGTCCCGGGGATGCGGTGTTGATGGCTGATCTGCTGGCTTGCCTGGGTCCTTGTTCACAGCTGGTGTGGGTGGTGCTGGGGATGGAACTCAGGCTCCCTAGCAGTGAACTTTGAGGTTATATCACTGGGCTGAACTTAAATACGCACTTCTACATCCTGATCTTTCTCACACAATGTGGGAAAAATAACCCGCCTACTGGGACTGTGCTATTTTCCATCATTCGTTTATCCGTTAGGTTTTATCTTTCGACAGGGCAGCAACAGGTGTGGTCGCAGTCACCTGGTCCCCCAGCCACCCATTGCCATGTGTCTGCTAACACATGTCCTCAGCTCTCTCGCTGTAGCTCCCAGGTGCAGCAAACAGCCAGCCCACCCCGCCCAGCCACTCTCTCCCTTTACCCCTACAGGGGAACCGGGGGACTCTGGAGTCTTGCATCACAAGGCACTGCCCCCCTTCATGAGCTCCACCCTCCTGCCCTGATCATCTCCACAGCTCTGCCTTGCAGAAGGTCATCCTGAGCGGCAGGATTTCACACGGGAATCCTGGAGGGACACCAACCATCCACGACAGCACCGGAAGGACCTCCTCTGACCTTCCCTGATACCACTCCGCCAAGTTACTTTTAATGAATGAAGAGAACTGAGCCCTCTTATTAAAGATCTGGTCAACCTCCACTATTTCTTTTCAAAAACAACCTCTGGGCTTGGGACAACCCCTAGGTCCAAGGGATGACTATCACGATCCATGTTCCCAAAGTCCTTCTCAACAGCAACCGCGCCCCTTCTGGACCACAAGTCATCCTGCAGGACTGGGACTGAACCCTGCTACACACCCAGCCCTTTTTAATTTGAGGCAGGCTCTCACGTAGTCCCAAAGTTGTCCAGGCTAGTCTTGAACTTATGATTCTCTTGCCTCAGCCTCCCTGACTGCTGTGATTACAGGCATGCGCCACCATACCTGGCAGAATCAACTTATTTTTTACCTTTGCCAGTCAGATTACACAGGCGTAGTGACAGTGTGGGCCTTGGTCCTGCACTGGAGTGTTCAGCACGTGATGAGTGTGTGCCAGAAGCTATCACCTCTCACAAGATGCTGGTGGCGTGGATGGAGTCCTTTCTGGCTGCCCCTGGATGGCGCAGGTGGGCAGGGGTGGTCTGTGAGGCCTGCCCTGCTCTGCACCCTTCTCAGCAAATCCTCACAACAGCCTCTGACAAGCGCCAAGGCAGGAGGCAAGCTGCCCCAGGTCATGGGGTAGCAGGTGCCAGCTTGAGCTCTAGTGTGTGCCCTACACCTTCCTCATCAGCTGCCCACTACCGCCTGGGACCCTATGCACAACTCAACCCCCACCCCAAAAGCCCCATCCCCAGGCAATGGTACATCCCTGGGCCTGTCCCAAACCCAGAACATGCTTCTCGGGAGCGTGGCTGGGGACCTGGATCTCCTCATGGGTCTCTCCCACTGCACTGCCCCAATCATCATGCAGACAGCCGGTCTCAGCCAGGCAGGAAATCACACACCCAGGGCACTTCTAGAACGGGCACTTAAGCTCCAACCTGCCTGGCAGGTGCCCCTCCCAACTCCCTGCTCAGGGAGCAGGAGACAAGAACAGCACAGGAGCCCAGCACAGCACAGCGGTGTGGTGATGGCACCACCCACTGGCAGCAAGCTGCAAAGGCAAGGGCTGTGCAGAGCAGGGCAAATCTGGTGCCACAGCTCCGGGCCTGGAGCGTCACCTCCCGGAGGCTTCCAGGCACTGCTGGCAAACAAAGTGCTCCACGGGGCCATCGCGTCGCTGGAAAGCAGCACCTGCAGACCACAGCACACATCCACGTCTCGTGTGTCACTGGCAGTGGCCTTACACCTCGCAGCCTGCTCCTGATACAGGGGCACTGCAGCCATCACTGAGTACTGGGGACCAGACAGGGGTGACGACGAGGGCCGGGCCTCCCCGCCTGGAGTTAGGGCGCAGAGGACCTAGGTGAGGACATCGGGGGTGGGGCAGGGTCAGATGAGGTCACTGAGCAATGATGTGCCAGAGGTGGAAGCAGCCGGGATCGGGCAGGCAGACCCTGAGGGATGGACAGAGGGTGGCCAGGGACAGGTGGCAGGGACACGTCTTGGGTAGACCCAGGGTCCCTGGGGAGGGTGGGAGGACACAGGGCTCAGGACCAGGCTCTCCCTGGTCCCCATCAGCACTGGGAGGAATTCCCAGTCCCTCTAGCACTCTCTGTCCTGAGAGCCTCCCCCTCTGTGCCTCCCCAGCACGGGGACACCTGGAGCTGTCAGAGGCCTGGTGTGAAGGACACTTAGGAGCCTGAAGCCAGATTCTTCCCGGCTGAAAACACAGAAGAGTGGGGCCCTGCGGTCTCACCCACCCCAGCCTGGTGTCCTGACCACAGACGCCAGAAGACAAGCTTCCCAGCTTGGTATGAGGAGGCCTGCGCCACAGCAGGGCTGCTGGGACTGCGCTAGATTGGTGGCACAGCTCAGGCCTGGGTGGCTCCACAGGGACTGAGTGGCTGTTTCCCAAGACCTAGCAGGGTGCTGAGCTGGCCCAGGCTGTTCCTTAAAGGCCAGTGTGACCCAGAAATTCCATACCAGGTCGGAGCCTCAGAGATATAGCCATCTACTGCCCCCAAGTGCCCTGTAACTCTCAGCTTCCGGGTGCAGGATACTGAGCTCCTTCCACCTCAGGAAGGAGTCGTGAGGGTTCTGATCAGCATCTGCCCCAGAAACACCCTTTGCCATGTTTCCTAGGTGACCAGAATGAGCTCCTGATAGAGGCAGGACCTAGGATCAGGCCAGCAAATTTGAAAACAGCCCAGAAAAGCATCCCTGGAGGCTGGGTTCAAATTCCAGCTCCGCTGCCTGCTGGCTCTGTGTCCAGGGGGAGTGACACAACCTCTCTGTGTAAGTGCAGACAATAAAGGATTAATGAATGTGTCACCAGGGCACCAGCGAAGTACCTTGGGAGTCAGCATCTAGTCACCCCAAGCTGCACACAGACCCTTTTGAGCTGGGACCTCTAGTTGCCAGTCAGATGCCCCTCCAGCCAGTCAGAACGGGGTGGGGGAGAGCAGTGGGGCCTGAGCAGGAGTCTTCTGGCCCAGGCCTCCCACCTGCATCTTTAGGGGGCCTCGCCCCTCCCATGGCTCAGTTTCCCCTCTGTGTGGTAGGACAGTGGGAACAGCAGTGCACAACACCTCTCGGTGTCTTGAGAATTACACAATACAGTGTAACATCCTTTCTGGCCAGGCCTACTTGGGACAGGCACCGTCCATCTCCCAAAGCACCTACCAGACTTCCAACCTATGGGTTTAGGCCTGTCCTCCCCACAGCCACCAGAGGGCGCTCTCCGATGCGCCAGGTTACAAGAGAGTCCAAACCCCAACAACCACAGCCAGGCAGGCAGGCACCCAGACCCCTCCACTGCACGCACTCAGAGGTCCCAGTGACCAGCCCTGCCCACCACCCAGTGTCCGGTGTGGCTCAGTTTCCATGCACAGCCTTCTACTCCGGGGGGACAACTGGCACTGGCACATATGCCATGCGCTGAATGCTTGGGTCCCCCAAACTCCTGTGATGACACCCTAACCCCCAACGTATGAAATGAGGAAATAAGGCCTCTGGGAGGTGATTTAATCGTGAAGTGCAGACCCCATGGATGAGGCCATCATTCTTACAAAGTCCCCAGGGGATATCCTGTCACCTCCAGCCTGCAAGGACTGGGTGACAAGATGCCACCCAGTAAGAAGGGAGCTATGGGACCAGGCTGCTGGGCTCACCAGCCTCTAGGACAGTCCTTAGGCTGTTCAGAAGCTCCCCGCATCCAGCCCCAGGCCACTGAAATGAAGCGAGCATGGCAATAAAGCCCCGCGCTGCCTGGCTCCCAGAGCACACACCAGTTACATGCGCCATGTGTCACAGCCTACTACGTGCGCAACAGCATGGTGTCTAAAAATAAATGTCTAAAACTAATTACAAGTGCTTTATTAAAAGAAAAAACTACTGCTAAAATCTGCTAGGGATCATCGGAGCCTTCAGCGAGCCACACAGTCTTTTCGCCATGGACGGTCTGGTGGGGCAGCTCCCGAAGGCTGGCAGGCTGGTGGCAACTTCTTTTCCTTCTTCTTTCTCTGGCTATGTAGGGCAGGCTGGTCTCAATCTCACTATGTAGCTCCAGGCTGATCGTGAACTTTCAGTAAGCCTCCTGCCTCAACCTCCAGAGTGCCAGGATCACAGACGTGTGCCGCAATGCCCAGCGTACAGTGATTCCTTAATGTCAGACACCAAGGAAATCTCAGCCTGACTCCTTCTTCAGGAACAAATTTCTCTGAAGTACAAAGCAGCCTGGAGGCATCTCGCCCACAGCAAGTGAACGCCTCTGAAGCTGGAAGCATCCTCCTCGGTGCCTGCCGAAGCTGCTTTGCCAACCCTGTGACACCCCAACCCTCCACTGTGGTCCAACAGTGCGGCACCTTCCCAGGAGCGGGGTCCACCTGCCTCACTTGTTCCAAGGAGAACTCTTCAAGGGTCTCTCCTCACTCTCGTTCTCCTGCTGTTTTCGCCATGTCCGTGTTGGTCAACTTTTCCCAACTGCTGTCGCCAGACCTCCACAAGTCAGGGACGTTCTTATGGATCCTACCATGGTGGATCCTCTCCAGTCCCTGGCTCCCAGTCTGCAGAGGGGCAGCAGAGGCTGAGAGAGAAGGGAGGAGCTGGACCTTTCCAGGCCACGCCCCAGTGACCTGCCTGCCCACCTGACCCTATCTCCCAACAGCAAGGAGCCTACAGCACCCCAAAGTTCAACCACCCTGCAAACACATGTGGCTTTAGAGGCCATTTTATACCTGAACCACAACAGCAGCCGTTTGGAAAGAAAAGAAACACATGTTTTTGAGACAGGAACTTACTATGTTGTCAAAATTATAAACTCCAGGGATCCTCCTGCCTCAGCCGCTTGAGGAGACTGGACTACAGACATATGCCACCACGCTCAGACTTTGTAAGCGGTCTTTTTCTCTGAGTTGCAGTTTTTAACTGTAGACCTCACACAGCACCCCACGCTGTCAGTACATGTGCCATCCACTAGCAGAGCCCATGCAGAGCAGGGTTGGCATAATCCTGCAGGACCCAGGATTTCCAGAAAGGTCTATGAGCAGGGACTTCCACCAAAGGTCATCAGCTACATGAGCCTCTAACAGAAGTCACAGTGAGTTGAGTGTGGTGACCACACCTCTAACGCTAGTGTCACAGGCAGCTAAGTTAGTTAGAAGTACTGTAGGCAGTGAGACAGGGCTGGGCCCTCAAAGGAGCCAGTGCAGAAGCCCAGATACCTTGCAACTGTCCAGGAGACAGATACCTCCTGCTGTGGGCTGGGTCTCAAGAGAAAAGATCAAACAAATGCACCTACATCCTAAGAATGTATATTCTGGGGCTGGGGAATTTAGCTCAGCGGCATAAGCGCCTGCCTTGCAAGCAGGCAGTCGTGAGTTCGATCCCCGATACCGATAAAAATGAAAAAGACAAAAAAAAAAGAACGCAAATTCTAAATAGTTCCCCAGCACCCTGAGGAAGCCTGGAGTCACCATCCAGAGCCCCTAAGAAACAGTCACTGTGCCTTAAGCATGCCCACTTTCTACGTGACTCGCTTCCCCATTTGTCCCCAAGTTAACTTTACACGAACTCATACCGGATATAGTAGGTTGGGAGTGTTATTCCCTGTATCACCAGCACTCAGGGGGCTGAGGCAGGAGGATCGCAGTGAGTTTAAGGCCAGACTGGATTATATAGTAAGACCTTTTCCCCAAAATATAAATATAGAAGAAAAGAAAGTAAACACTTTCCAAATCAGCAAGAGGCTATTTGGCTTTCTGTCACTCGTGTGTTCCCTGAAGCAACACTCCAGGGTTCCGGGGTTCACAGGACTCTTTCTCTGACTCCTAACGTGGCTTGTCTCAGCTTCACACCTGTCTTCCTCCCTAAGCTTAATTATTTCCAGCTTCTGACTTCAAGGGAAGGACCTGGGCCTCCTCCTTTCAACCGGACACTTAGAGGACATTACAGAGTTATTAAGTATCTTGATTTTTTTTTGGTACAGGGAATTGAACTCACGACCTTGCACTTGCCAGGCAGGCTCCTAGGCCACTGAGCTAAATCCCCAGCCCCTAGTATATGATTTTAATACTGGTCTCTCAGGGAACAGAGGGAGGGGGTAGAAGATGGGGTATGGCCAGAAGCAGTCAGTGCGTACCCCACTTACAGGGGAAGTTCACTGACTTAAATGGGCACAGTTCACAGGCCCCCAAAATCATTACCATGGTAACATCAAAAACACTGCTCAGGGCTGGGGGTATAGCTCGGGGTACAGCAGTTACCCAGCATGCATAGGACCAGAGCTCCATTCCCAGCACTGCCAAAAAAACCCCAAAACAGCAAACCAAAACCCAGCATCCCACACCAAAACCGAAACCATCATATGACACCAAAGTAGTCATTATTATAATAGTGGAACAGGTGGGTTTTGGGGTGTGTGTGTGTGTGTGTGTGTGGTTGTTTTTGCGGTACTGTGGTACCTCAATTCATGAAAATAATTTTTTACACATCATAGAATGAATTCTGCAACCAGAATCGTGAAAAGAATTAAGTTCATGGACTTGAGGTGCAACTGTCCTAGGAGCTGAACCCAGTTTTCCCACTGAGCTACATCTACAGACTTCTGGGAAAACAGCTTAGAGACAGCCCGTGACTCAGCTCTACTACGGGCTCAGTCCCCCACACCCGGCGTGAGCTTGCAGTTTTCCTCCTGTGGCCTCCCGGAGGGCCTACAGGCACGCACTGCCACACCAGCTAAGAACTTGAAGACATTACAAAAATTGCCAGCCAGGCGTGGTGGCGCACACCTATGATCCCAGCATTTGGAAGGCTGAGGCAGGAGGATCACTGCAAGTTTGAGACCAACCAGGGATACAAAGTGAGCCCAAGGCCAGCCTGAACTGCATGGCAAGACTGTGCCTTAAAAAAATAAAAGACAAAAAAATTACCTATAGGTGGCACAGAGACCCACATTCTGTTAAAAAATAAAAATAAAAAATTGGAGCCGCTAGACTTTGGCCACTCAAGGCTCCCACAAACCTGCACAGCACCATGCAGCCACAGGCCACAGCCACGACAGCACCCACGCTGACACCAGGGCAGGTGCAGCCGTCTCACCGCCTCCAAGCCGCAGGGCCCGGCACGGTTAACAGGGCCTCCCCAAGACCCCAGCCTCTGACCCAGTGGGCCCAGGGTGGCACAGCAGGTCGCTGGCCAAGCCCCCATGGCACCGGCCCCTGTGACGCAGCTGCCCCTGCAAGACCTCGTCCTGTTGCTCGCACGCTGCCCAGTCTGCAGGGGAAGCAGCCAGTCCTGCTGGGCTGGAGGGTGACAGGCTGCAGGGCCACTTCGCACTGCACAGGCCCGGCTAGGCCAAGAGCTGCCCCTGTGGTGTGTGACACTGCTGGACTTTGGGATCGGGAAGAAGCAGGAACAGAGCCACAGCACTTGCCCCTGGCTGCCACCAGAGTCGGGGTGGAGGCGGGGATGATAGGAGGTGAGACCCAGGCCCTAGAAGATGCAGGTAGCTTGGTCTCCTACCCTCATCACCAAGCCCCAGCCAGGGGTCCTTAGGCCAGAGCCTGGAAAAGCCCAGGCCTGTCGGGCAGGGACGGCAAGACTCGGGCCCTCCTGGGGCCAACACTCACCCCGTTCTGGCTGTTGCAGTGCCGGGTGCTAATGATGGCCCCAGCCTCCTCGATCATCTTCAGGATGGTCCCGCCGTGGACATTGCCCGCCACATTAGCGTCATCCGGCCGCATGATCCTAGGGTGGGTGGGAGGAGAACCGAGATGAGGCCTCTGGGAGAGGGCAGCTCCCGTGCCCAGCGACCCTGGGGATGGGAAGGGCCCCGAAGGGACCCATGGATCCCAGAGGAGGGAAAGCACCCCATGTCTGGGACCTCCTGAGGTGGTCACATGCCAGGACCAAGCACTGCCCTGACAGGCCACAACGGGCTTTGAGGCCCTTGGCCCATGGGTAGGACAGAGGGGGCTGGACACTTCCTCCTCCTGGCAGCCTGCCTGCCCCAGCCTGCAAAGGCCTGCAGCAAAGCCACAGATCCCTGACAACGCACGTCAGGCTCCCCCACATGACGGGCTCACCAGCAAGAATGTGAGACATGAGACACAGACTGTGATGCTGGCGCCAATACCGATCCCAGGGCCACTGTGCCCTGGTGGGTGTCTTGGGGGACTGGGTGGCCACAGCTCTTCTGAGAACTGGACACAGTCACAGCTTCAAGTCACCAGGGGACAGCTGGCTCTCACCTGCCCACAGCGTGGAGAACCCTTAAGGCGTCGGAGGCAGCCCAGACCCAGGCTGGGATGCCAGGAGGAGCAGCAGTGCCATCGCACCTCCTCAGGGAAGAGACTTGGTCCCACTGTGGATGCCAGCAGTGTGCAATGCTCCCTGAACTCCCTGGCATCCCAACCAGCCTGGCACTCTCCCGCAGCAGCCCATGAGCCTGGCACCTTTCCTGATCACCACCCTCGTGGGCTGGTCACAGGTGGTCAGTAGGGAGCATTTGGCTTGAGTCCAGCCCTGCCTGCTCCACCGCTGGCCATGTGAATCCTAGACCAGCATCCCCAAGCCTGGCAACCCCTTTCCTTCAGTGGCCAGGAGGCCCAGCAGGTGGGGCTCTCAGCAAGGCCTGGCCTGGCTTAGCTCCTGCTGGCTGGTTCCCAGGGCAACCAGCTAAAACTCCTTCCTTAGTTCCTGGCCTGTGCAGTGCAGTGGCGATCACCCAGCTGCGCCTTGCCTGTGCCTCCATGCCTGGAAGTGAGCGACCCAGAGGAAAGGGAGGAGCAGCAGCCTGCAAATGCTCCTGGTCCTGTGAGCCCTACTGCAGTCCCGGGGCCAATCTGGTCAGAAGCTCCAAGAAAGAGCCAGGGGACACCTCCAACAGCAAGTGGCACTGACGTCCTCACGCGACCCACAGCTGTCTGTGTCTGTGCCCACACCCAAAGTCACCCCGGGTGCTTTTGCCTGCCCTTGCATCATGCAGCCAAGTGACTACAGTGTGGCCACAGGAACCAGGGCCCACTCAGGTGGCTTCTGGGCCTGGTATCAGGCAGATCCCGGAAATACACACTGCCAGTGTCCCGTGGCCTCCCCCGGGGACCCTGGTGCTTGGAACTGAAGCCACGGAGTCCGCTCAGGGAACCCAGGCTGCTCACCCCTCCCCTGTGGCTCTCCATGGAGGACCATCCTGATTCCCCAGGCCAACTGGCCACCCGGGAACACGGCCTCAGCTTAGCCGAACGGGGACTCAGTCCTTAGTAGGACTCTGCTGCCCTCCAGCCACACAGCCAAAGCCCCGCTCACGCTCCTTTCTGCTCAGCGGCCAGTCAGAGTCTGCGCTCCTAGGCACCCTTCCCACCTCCCCACACCCTATCTCTGGATAGGCAGGTGTGGGAGCAAGAAGGGACCCAGGAGAGTGTGGGCCCCCACCTGAGCCTTTGCTTCCCCGGTTTTAATAATGTTGTGTGTGCAAGCAGCGTTTCCTCTTCCTCTTTACTAATCACAAAGAAAAAGAGAAGCCCTGGCAGAGCACGCGGTGCAGAAAGGTGACAAGGTAGGGGTGGCCAGGAAGAGGAGCCAGGATGTCAAACTCCCAGGTGGTCAAGAGCAGCTGTAGCCCCAAGTTCAACATGAAATCTCCCAGTACTGGAAGGGTGGCACCCGAGTGACAGGTCTGTCACCTCGCAGGCCAGCCAGGCAGCAGCCCAGCACTGACCAGGTCCAGGGCTGAAGTTGGAGCCAAGCCTGACCCAGTTTCCTCTCCCTACTGTGCCCATCCTGTGTCAGCCCAGGGTGGCCTCTGCTGCCCAGCCATCTCAGCTCACCAGGCGGCCACAGAAACGGGTGCTGACTCCCTCACGCGGCACCCTCCTGTCCCAGGTGCTCCCACCCCAGCCCACATCTGTCCAGTCAACCCTGAACAACCGGCCAGACTGGGCCTGAGGCTCACACACAGGGACACCTCAGCGCCATCCCCTCTTGTGTGGCAGCAGGCTGGTGACAAGAACCCTCAGGAACAGCACAGCAGCCTCCCCCAGACTCCAGGAAACTTCCAAGAGGAAATGTCATCTTGGCAGATCCTACGGGGTGAGCTGGGAGCCAGGGAGACGGCACAAACTGTCACTCCAAGCAGAAGGGACACTGCGAGGAGGACCAGTGCCACTCGGGAGCAAGGATGGGACAGGCTGCAGGACAGAGACCCCAGTTGTCACACAAGACCTTGGGGCTGGGGCTGGAGTTTAATCCCTTCCTGGAAGGAGGCGCCAGGGGAGACAAGCAGGTGGAGAAATCACATGCTCAGGTAGGTGTTGGGGTGACCCCTCACCTTCCGCTGTCAGCCTGGGTCCTAAACTCACTGCTCCCCTAGCTGCTCCAAAGGAGACTGGTCCTAAACTGGGACCTGGGAACATGGCTCAGGTGCTCCAGGGCCTTTATCTGTGGATCAGGGGACCCCAGAGCCTTGGGGCTCTGCAACTTTCCTCCCTAGTCCCTGCTGCCCTGCAGGGCTCCGTGCTGCCCTTGCCCAGTGACAGCTGAAGAAAGGAACCATCTGGGCTGTGGATTTAGCTCAGCGGCGTAAGGGCCTGCCCAACAAGGGTGAGGTTGAAAGTTCAATCCCTGGTACCAAAAAGAAAAAAAAAAGGGACCATCACCATACAGGACAGCGAAACTGACGTGACCCAGGGGCACAGGTGATTGTGCCTGGCCCTGACACACCACCTGTAAGAGGAAGATGTCCTCCGGGAGGCCACACAGCGTACATCACATAAAGCCAGTCACGATGCCATGCTGCCCGGGTTGTGGAGGCTGCCCGCTCAGCAGTGCCCACCACCAAGGGGCAGAGAATCTACACGCGGAACACTGCTTGGCCTACAGCAAGGCAGAGGGCTCCAGAGATGTTATGCTGGGTGAATAAAAGCAAACTGGAAAAAGAGGACAAGGAGAGCGGGAGGCCTCGGCTGCCCTGGAGGGCAGGCCTCTGTGAGAGCCAGATTTTAAATGAGGCACATAGCTTGAGACCCACATCTTCTGCTTGCTCTTCAGCGGCCGCCTGGTCGCACGCAGACGGCCAGCACGTATCCCAGGACGCATCCCAGGGGAACCTGCAGCTGCAACCCTGGGGGGGCCTCTGAGGAAGAATGTGGCACCCTAGAGCACAGACCCCGGCCAGAACGCCACAGCACTCACAACCCAGGCTGAACTAGGTCCCCCAAGGGTAAGTTCAGTCCTAACTGCCGGTGCCTATGAATGCGCTCTTACTGGAACCAGATTCTGTGAAGACGGGCCTGGACTTCGTGAGAACAGGAAGTTCCGATGATGGCCATGTGACCCCAGGGGCAGAGACTGGGCAGATACAGCCACGAGCCAGGCGACACCAGGGAGGGCCAGAAGCCCTAGCAGCTGGGAAGCAGGAGGACTCCTCCTGTCTGCCCTCGAAGGGGCAGGCCGAGCTAAGCCCTGGATTCCAGGCCTCAGTGAGAGCATAAATTCTGTTCATTTTATGCCAATGCTTTGTGTCCTTTGTCAGAACATGGCCCCGCCCAATGCCTCTGCTCCCCATAGAGAGGAAGCAGTGTGTGGCACAAGTGGCCCTGGCAGGGCCCATGGCACAGCTCCCAGAGCTCCTGCCAAGCACCTGGGACGCACCTGGGCAGCAGCAGGGTGCTGACCTCTGTCCACCCTTTCCACGGCCCACTGGGAGTATGGCCAGCGCTTGTAACTCTGCCTGGAAAATGTCATAGTTAGATTTTAAACTACAGCTATGTGGAAACCATGGCAACCAGGGTGGGGCTTCCTGTGCTCCAGTGAATGCGGAAATAGCTGAGATAGAAGGTGGGGGCACCACACACACACATAGGTCTACAGGACAGACAAAGGCCAGGATAGGACAGGCCCATGCTGGCTCCACCGGCACACAGCTCCAAAGCCACATTGCAGAGGAGAGGGTTGGGACAGGGCCAGGACAGAGGCTTTTGGACAAACTGTGCCCCCTCTCACAGAGCTACAGGTGGCAGCCTTGTAAACACACTGGCCACCTAAGGGGCAGCGGCCTTGGTGGACAGTGTCTGAGGGACAGAGGCTGCCACTCCTGGGGGTGCAGAGCTGAGAGCTGTGGGACCTCGTTCGGGGCCTCAAGCCACAAGGCAAGTGTTAGGCAGGCCTCAAGGGCCAGGACGGGGTCAGCTCCTCTCGGCTCTCTGCGGGGAGCAGTGCCCTACAGGGCCGGGTGACACTGTGCAGCCTCCATGAGGGCCCACCCACTGGCTCACGCTTCCCTAGGGGCACAGCACCCACAATCCAAGACCAGTGCTGGGGGCAGAAGAGCCGGGGAGCCACAGGACAGAGGCCAGGCAGGTGTGGGGACAAGGCTGGGACGAAATGTGGCAGCCACGCCCCTGGGGACAGAGGCAAGTGAGCGCTCTGAGCCCAGCCCAAACCCACCAGGTCACTAAGCCTGCCACCCTACCAGGCAGGCGTCCCCCAGACATGAGATCTGCCTGCAGTGACCCCGTGACGGAGCTGACAGCTCTAACCACTCAGCTGGGCAGCACAGCAGCTGGGACCGCCTGGGCTCAGGGCCAAAGCAAGAGGAGAAGACAGCAGCGGCCAGAGTCACGCCACCACCCACCTCTCTCCGCCACACTGGCCGGAAGTCAGCTCTGGACACAACAGGGCCAGCTCCCCACAGACCAGTCCGGGCATGGTGGGAGAGCGCCTCCTGGGCCATCCTTCTAAACAGGAAGAGTGACGTCCCCTCAGGGCCAGTCGTCACAGCAACCTTGTTTATAAAGCAGTATGACTGAGGTCACTCCATGAGCCCTTCTGACTAGTGCGCCAGGAGGGCAGGAAGGCAGAGGTGGACACGTCACAGTGGCCTCCGTGAGGTCTGCTGGCTCTGCTGTCCCCAACAGGGCAGGGTGCACCACCTCGCCCTCCCAGGCTGAGGGGCCTCGGAGTTCCTGACACAGGCACTGCCAGGTCAAAGCTGCACTCTGCTGAACACAAGCTGGTCCCCAGGGCCATGTGCCTGGACACCCAGGCGGTCTCAAGCTCGGCCGGCCCACCCCTCCACCCCGCAGGGGCTCCGCTGCCACCGAGGCTCCCGACTCTGAACCTGCCCTGCCTCTCCCTCCTTGCACATCCAGAGCGGCCCTGGACACCAGACAGACAGACCGGGACACCAGGGCCACACTGGCCAAGGCCTCAGAGAGCGGCTGCCCCGCTGCTTCTCCCCCGAGGACTTCTGCAAGAAGCCTAGGTAAACCATTACTAAAAGCACAGGTGCTGTTGCCTGAAAACCTCTCACCTGTTTGCAAAGAGGGAGGAGGAAAATTCTAGACTAACAAATGCTGGCCAGGCCAGGAGGCTGTTGTCCCAGCACAGCACAGCAGGCTGCCTGGGCACTGCCTGCTCAGAGGCGCTGCCTGCTGGGGTGCCGGGCGAGGGACTTCCAAAGGGTCTCCAGCCACACCTGAGATGGCCCTGGAGGGGAGTGGGGACCAGACCTCCCACACCACACAGCTGCCTGCCGTGCTCCCCGTCCTAGGCAAAGGCCTCCTGGACGCCCGTGCCGTGGCCAGGCCTGCATTCCCTGACTCCACACTGGCGACAGGCTAAGGCGCCCTGAGGACCAGAGTGAAAGGCGACAGAGGAAGGAGGGCAGAAGCCCCCATCCCTCCCACTGCTCCCCCGAGACGGGTGGCCAGGCAGGGCAGGCACCCCACATCAGCATGCCTGGCAGGCAGGGCAGGCGGCAGCCACCTAGCTCCCCTCGGACCACCTGGGCCTCTGCAGACAGGGCACCACAACTAGAGCACACAGAAGCTGGAGACCTGGAGGCCATAGCTCTGGCACCCTGTAAACAGGCCAGGTCTCCCCAACACCTCCGCCACCCCCTCACCCCAACTCACTGCTTGACCTTTCCCCCGAGACAGGCCTGCAGGACTCCCTTCCCAGGGACACGAAGAGACCAGCTCCGCCACAGCACGACCATGGCACCCCACATCCCTGCCACTCCCTCCTGGAGCTGTGTCCACTTGGAACTCAAGTCCCCAAGGCTGTGTCCTCTGGAGTTGGCCTCGTCCCCCACACCAGCATTGCCGCCTCCCCAAGCAACGCTGGCTCCCCTTGGCCACAGGCTCGCCCAGCACAGTAGGCCTCTGTGGCCATGACAACACCACCAGCTGAAGCCACCCGTATGGGCAGGTCCAGCCTCAGGAGTGCCATGCGCCTGTGACCACAGCACTCCGGAGGCTGAGATCCTAGAAAATAAAGGATGGAGCTGGAGCTGGGGGGGGGGGGTACAGTGCCTCTTCCTTTGATTCCAAAGAGGAGAGGAGAAGTGGGGAGAGGGAAGGCTGACTGCTAACCTCCTGAGGATTACAGAACCCACAACATCTAGCTGCAACCGGCCATGGCATCAGGATGACCACAGGACACCCCCTCTTCAGTGTTTGCTTCTGTGCTTTGACTATGGGTAGGCAGCGGCCGTCAGGCCTGACTCTCAGGGAGGGAACACTCCACACACAGGGATGGGTCAGGTCCCGGGAGCCAAGGTCACTGCCGCGTGGGCCGGGGAGGAGCGACCCCTGACCTGGACGAGGGAGGCCCCATGACACACAGACCTTCTGCCCACGGCTCACTGCACCCCTCTTCCTCTTAGAGCCATCTCGTGTCCCAGAGTCCTCCAGCTCCTCAGGACGCCGGCTGAGGACAGGGTCTCCTTCTCCCAACCCCAGATGAGCTGGGGCGAGTCCGAGCACTGGCTGCGATCATCCCAAAAGCACACCCGAGCTTGTGGTTAGTATGTGTTTTGCTGGGGGAAATAAAACAGTCCAAACTTTTTGCAGGTTTAAAAATATCTACAATCCTAGCACTTGGTAGGATGAGGCAGGAGGGTCACACACTGGCACTCTGGCGAGACTCTGTCTCAAAATAAAAGATAGAAAAGCTGCTGAGGACACAGCTCGGGGTGAAAGCCTTGGGTTTCACCTACAGTTCCAACAGGGAAAAAAACCTGGGTGCTGACAGGGCAAGAGATGCCTTCGCTCCCACACCTGCCCGAGGGGTGCAGACCCATCTGAGCACCTGAGCCTGGAACCACAGAAAGGACAGATGGCAGGCAGGCACCTGGAGCTCAGAGACACCCCACAACTGGCGGTGCCCAGCAGACAGCATGCAAAGGGAAGGCGGCGCCCATGTGCCCCGGGATGGGAGGCCACGCTCCTCTCCCAGAGCCACCCAGGGGTCCCCAAGGAAGAGGGAGCCCCATCGCGATCTGTCACAGCTCACCAGTAAGAAAAGAGACACTGCAGCTCGCACTGCGGTCATCACCCATGCAGGGCCCCCAATGAGACCCTACGGGCAGCGCGCGTGCAATGCTGACGTCTCTGGACAGGAGGAGGAGGTGAGCTCGGGCACACACAAACCTGGTACTGCACACGTGTGTGAAAGGGTGAGAACAGGAAGAAGGTGCCAGCAGCCACACAGGGACCATTTCTCTCAGCGGGTGAACACACACCTGCATGGACGTGGCCCTGACCTCCTGCATGGCTCACAGGCACTGTGGAGCCACCACAAGTCCCCGAGGCTGGCAGCCATGTGCCCTGGCACAGCCGAGACCTGGGAGGCACCATATAGCGCAGCGGCAGCTCAGCCACACGTCGGAGCACCAAGGAAAGCGACATGGCTAAGGAATCAAGCCGAGTGACACGAGCTAGAGGAGGTGATGGGTCTGAGCACGCCCGCAGCCTTGCAGCCCGTGGGCAGAGGTCTTGAGCACGCTGGCCGGGTCTGTCCTCTCAATCAAAGAGGAGGCCTCGTGGCTGTATACATGGATCAAGGCTCATCAAATCACACACTTCAGAACACACGGTGTAATCCCAGCACTCGGGAGGCTGAGGCAGGAAGACCATTTAAAGCTGGAGACCAGCCTGGATGATGTAGTGAAGGCCTGTTTCCAAACCACCTCCCCGCAGGACAGTAAAAACGGGCTCTTATGTAAGTTATACCTCAATAAAGTGGTTTAAGCAAACATCCCTCCCACTCAGGCCCACAATGCTTTTACAGAACGCTAAGCCTGTGCGTGGCCACCACCTTGGGTCTGTACCCGCAGCACTGATCCCACTTCCTGGACTCTGGCCAGCTGATGCAAGGAGCTCACCAGGGCCAGCCCTGGGCCCTGTGTCTGAGGCAGCGTGCTGCACACACTCTGGCCACCAGCTCTCTTCCCACCCATGCCACAGTCCAGGAAGAGGGGAACGGGGTGGCCCCTTGGTCACAAGAGCCCTGCACAGCTGGCCCTGTGCAAGACTGGTGGGAACCTACCCTGGCACACAGCAGTGGCCCGAGGGCTGCGCCTGGGAAATTCTGGAGTACAGGGCTGGAGGCCACACGGCTGAAGGGGTAGCCTGTGGACACTGGGCCTGGGGGTGAGAGAGAGGGCAGGCCTCTTGGCAGGTGCCACCGCACAGAATGGGAAACACCACAGCAAACCGGGCCAGAGAGGCCAATGTGTTAGTGGTGACCCTGCCAAACCCCATCTGCCACACGACCTGACCCAGTCCCTGTCTTCTGAGGTCTCCATCTTCCCCGGAAATGGAGAGCAACCAACAGAGGCGACAGCTCTCCAAGGCTGAGGTGCCTTGGCCAAAACTGATACTGGACTCCTGACCCTGGCACCAGGGAGTTCCCAGAGCACGGCTAGCGGAGGGCAGCCACCAAGTCAGGGTTCAGGGGAACGCTGAACTTGGCACCGCAGGGAACACAGGCACCCGCCACCCACTCACCTTCAGCAGCCACAGCCACTCACGGTCTGGGGCACCCAAATGACGACTTCAGCTCCACACACAGCTCGAATGCCTGCAAACCCAGCTACATACGAGGCTGAGGCAGGAGAACCACAACTTGCATGGAAACCCTAAGCAAGTTAGTGAGAGCCTGCCTCCAGGTAATAGTAACAGTGATAACAGCAGCAGTGGAGAGATCACTTAGGGCAAAGGCCTGGGCATCACTCTCAGCACAGGAAGAAAGAAAGAAAACCAAACAGGCCAGCTAAAAATTGGCCAAAGACCCGAGCGGACACCTCATAACAGAAAAGAAGCAGACAAAGCTGGGGTGGTGAAGCACATCTGTGATCCCAGCACCCTGCCAGGCTGAGACAGGAGTGACCAAACCCGCACAGCCTAGGTAATTAAAGAGACCCTGCCTCGAGATACAAAATAAATACGTAGGACTAGGGATGAGGGAGCTCAGTTCAACGGCCATGGGTTAAAACCCAACCACACACACACTCCAGGAGGAAGGAGGGAGGAGAGGGAGGAGAGAAGGAAAGAAGGAAGGAGAGAGAGAGAGAGAAAATAGCAAACAAGTACATGAAACGATGCTTCCCATCTCAGGCAGCAGGAACAGCAGATTACACCAGCACCCGGACACCAGCCCACGTCTTGGGGAGCAGCCTAAACCAAGCGCCTGGGACCCCAGCCCTGAGCAGGCATGGAGCAGTGGGACACGCCGGTCACAACAGGTGGCACAGCCACCTCTCCGGCAGCGTGGAGGTTTCTACAGAGCCCCACACTGCTCTGTAATTAAGTCTCTTCTAAGTGCTATTAAATGTATAAAAACACATATAAAAGCGTAGGGTGCACCGACATGGTGAGAGAGCTGGGAGACACCATGGGTGGGCCTGGCCGCCTCGGCAGCACGGGGCGTCACAGCTCCGAGCACCAGGCTCGGTCACCGAGGGAGGCTGAGGTGCATCACGCAGGCCCTGGTTCCCTCAGCCACCCAGCATCGACACCGTGACCAAACAGCAGGACAGCACACCAGAACCTCTGGCATTTCGCGGAAACAGAGCCAGCGGTCCAGAGGCTGAGCTGTCACCTGAGTGTGCAGCACACCTGGCTGGCTCGGGAAAGGCTGGAATCCGAGCAGGCACAGTAGTGTGCCCCTGTAGATGAAGCTACCCAGGACGCTGAGGCAGAAGCATCACTTGAGTCCAGGAGTTCAAGGCCAGCCTGGGCAACACAGCAAAACTCGGTCTCAAAAAAAAAAAAAAGAAGAAGAAGAAGAAGCGGAAGAGGTGCCGAGGCTGAGGCAGGAGGATGGCAAATTAAGACTTGCCTGAGAAATGGAGCAAGATCCTGTCTCAAACTAAAAAGCTAACAAGGGCTGGGGATGTACTCAGGGCTTCTCCCTAGCCCGGTCTCCAGCACTGCCAGATCAGGCAGCACAGAGAGCCAGGGTCCAGTCCCCACAGGTTGCCAAGATGGGCCAAGGGGAAAGGCGGCATTTTAAGCAAGTGACACTGGAAAGCTGTCTGCCCACATGCCCACCGAAGAACAAGGCTCCACACACACAAATGGTAACTCAGAAACGCGTCTGAGGCTGTGCAAACTGTGACCCCAGCTGCTGGGAAGCCTGAGAGAGGAGGGTCGTGAGTTCAAGACCAGCCTGGGCAACTTATGGAGACTGTATCAAAATAAAACTTTAAAAGAGGCTGGGGCTGGGCCAGGGATTTAGCTCAGTGGCATAGGCACTTTCCTGACAAGTGCAAGGTCTTTTTAAAAAAGCTGGGGCTGCCAGGCGTGGGGGTGCACGCCTGTAATCCCAGCACTCGGAAGGCTGAGGCAGGAGGATCACTGGGAGTTGGAGACCAGCCTGGGCTACACAGTGAGCTCAAGGCCAGCCTGAACTGCATAGCAAGACCCTGTGTCAAACATACAAAAAAAAAAAGGTCTGGGGTAGCTCAGTGGTAGCTGCCAATCCCAGGACCCAATGCCAGGGCCTGGGCGGGGCCAGGGACTGAGGCCTAAATACAGGACTCTAACAGCTCTGATCAGTGGGCGTCTGCTCTGCACAAGGACAGCATTCACCGTGGGGACTCACTCGAGGCATGGACATCCCACACCCTCACTCTTTCCAGTCCCCTCCCCCTTCCCTCCACCTCCCCGTCCCCCCTAACTCTCAGACCCACAGCTATAAAACCTGCTGTGCCATGGCCATGAATTCCTGGCTAAGACTCCAAAGACACAAACAAAAAAGGATTTCATGAAAATTTAAAAATTATGTGTATCAACAGTGCCAGCAAAGTACAAAGGCAAGCCGCAGAAGGGAAACAGTATTAGCAAACGACGTAGAGATCAGTACACAAAATACATGGAAAACTCGTCATGGACAGAGTGCAGGGTGTGGTGGTGCAAGCCAGTAATCCCAGCGCCCTGGGAGGCTGAGGCGGGAAGGTCCAGCGGTAGTCTAGCAACTCAACCAGGCCTTGTCAAGAAACACACAAAAGTGCTGGGGCCAGAGCACAGTGCCAAGCCCTGGGCTGGCCCCCAGTCCCGGGGGAAAAGACTAATAGGGCAAAGCTTTGAGGAGCTGTTTCTCCAAAGATGATACCAACACGACCAATAACCGCCCGAAGGAGTGCGGAAGCCCGGAACCCTTATGGAAATGCGACTCTGGATCACAAGGAGACGCCTCACCCCACTCACTCCCACGCTCCCATCAGGGTGCAGTGAGCTTAGCACTCGGGCTGGCACTTACCGCCTGCACAAGAGCCGGGGTCCAGCCCAGGAACGCCACCCCCAATAACAGGCATCAGAGGTCGCGTGCGCTGCCCGCAGGGTGTAAAATCTGTGCACATGTGCTCCCCAGGAAATTAAATACAGAATCCCCAGAGGATCCCACAGCTCCACTTATAAACTGAAAACGAGGTCTCCAAAGAGATACCCCACTAGGTTTCCAAATTCACCGCAGCATTTCCACCAAGCTGCAGCATGGAATCGACCAACACACCCTCCTCCAAAGGGAAGGATGGAACAGCATGTAGGGAGCGGTTTTGAATAGCTGCTGCTGCCCTGCCCCTCCTGCCTGAGGGCATTTTGTGTGTCAGCCTACATTTCCCATGATCCTCCCCTTGCCTGCAATGCACATGACAAGCAAACTTCCTGTTTCAGCCTGCCTACATTACCCATAATCCTCTCCTGCTTACATCATATATCCGGATGATGATGACCTATCAGATTAAGCCTTCTTCCTGCCTATGGCCCGCCCCCCACCCTATATAAGTTGTAGCCATTTTAAAAATAAACGAGACTCGATTGGAATCTCATCCTGTCTCCATCTCTCTTTTCTCTTGTCCTGCCCCCATCCCCGATCCCCTCTCCAGGTTGAGACCCATAGATTGATCCGCAGGCCGGATCAACAGCAGACCACACTGGACTATTACTCGGCCATGGAAAAGGAAATGCTGCCATCTGCCACAGTATGGCTGGGCTCAGGGACACCATGCTAGGGGACATCTGTGCCCCCTAAATGCTGCATGAGTCCACTTACTTGAGAATCCTTAGCCAAGTCAGATCACAGTGACAGGCGGAGTGGGGGCTGTCGGGGCTTGGGGTTGAGGTTTGGGGAAGGGGCTGAAGGAGGGCATCCATTCACCAGACAAAAGGGCTCAAGCACACCAGGTGAGGGCTCTGCCATTGAGCTAGCTATACCCCACCCCATCCCCCAAATAGACTCTTAATACCCCTGAGCTCTGCACTCAAAAACAGTGAAGTAAATTAATGGGGGGTACTTAAGTTCTAGGTACTTAACCCAGGACCTGCACACTGAGTTATGACCCCGGACTAGTCTTCATTTTTAAATTCTGAGACAGGGTTTCACTAAGTCAGAGTAACTAAATTGGCCAGACTGGGCTTGAACTTGTGATCCTCCCAGCTCGGCTCGGCCTCCCAGTGTGCTGGGATTATAGGCCTGGGACCACTTGACCCAGTTTAGTCAGTAAATTTGGTTTACATGTATTTAGTACAATTATTTTTTTAAAAAACCTGGGACAAAATTTAATTAAAAAAACTGTATATGAGAATAGAACTTCTTATAATTCAACTAATAAACTCATAATTTGATTAATAAAGGGAAGGAATGGAGAAAAAAGAAAGAATTAAGATATATTATGTATGGGACTGGGGAGTTAGCTCAGCGGCATAAGCACCTGCCTTGCAAGCAGGCGGTCATGAGTTCGATCCCCAGTACCGATAAAAAGATACAAAAAAAAAAAAAGATATATTATGTACAGGTACAGATTCCCTATGATGAATGTGGTAACTATGTACATCAAAAAATTGGGGGGGGGGGGTGGGGAGGCTGGGGATTTAGCTCAGCAGCATAATGGCCTGCTTGGCAAGTATAAGGTCATGAGTTCAATCTCTGGTACCCAAAAAAACAAAATGTCTTTTTTTAGAGTCAGGGTCTCTTTGTAGTTTAGGCCAGTCCTGAACTCACTACGTAGCCCAGGCTGTCAAACTCACAGCAATTCTCCTGCCTCAGCCTCCCAAGTGCTAGGATTACAGGCATGCACCACCAAAATTAAAACTTTAAAAAAGCCAAATAAATCAGCAGAGAGAAGCAGGCCAAGGCCCTAAATGGACACTTCAAAGTGCGAGCAGCCCCGAGCACGGGAGAAGATGACCGACATCATTACTCATCAAAGGAAGGTGAAGCCAAACATCACCTCACTCCGCACACCTACGACCCCAGCGTCACCAAAAGGTCAGCACAACCAGCTGCCAGCTGCAGGTGGTGGGGAGAGTGCCTTCCACAGGTGACTCAGCAGGGGACTGGGCTCTCACTCCCGGGCTACCCCTCCAACACCCCAGCCCTACAGTGAGTTCCAGGCTGGCACGGAGCCCGAAGGTCAGCGTAGACGGGTCAGGGGAGAGCTTTGGGCCAGCAAGACCACCCCACCTCAGTGGTCTGCTTCAGCCCAAGGGTCCAAGCTCCCCGTGTCCTACCTACTACTATTTCTGGTTCATTGTAAACAAGGCCGAGGAGCATCGGAAGAGGTTCAAAGAACAGAGATGGGCACAGGGCTTCTGCACCCTCTCCAGGCCTGCCCCAACCTGGCACCTCCTGCACTCACCAACTGGGGCCCTCCTCAAACCCCCATCTCCCAGTGGAAGGGTTGTTACGGAGATTTTGCGATTGATCAAGTCACTGGCCACTGGTGATTAACTAGAACCCTTGAAGGGCTTGAAAAGTTCCAACTTTTTAACCCTTTTTATTTATTGTTTGGTTTTGGTTTTTTGACCCAGACTGGCCTTGAACCCACTATGTAGCCTAGGCTGGCCTTCAGCTCTTGGTGACGCTCCTGCCTCAGCCTCCCAAGTGTGCTGGGATCATAGACGTGCACCACTGCACCCCGTGCCTAGCTCAACCCTCAAATATCTTTCCTTCATTTCTCCTGGAGCCCAGGGCCCAAGCTGAGCTATGGAGGAGAACAGCTACCAGTCACTAGTTAGCACACAAAGACACTCTTGTCACCCGGGAGATTCCAGGGGATTCCCAGGGTTTCAGGAGCTCAGTGCCAGAACACTGATCTTCCTATCAGCACCCTTGCAAAATCGAATCAAACGCAAACTGGTTGTGGTGGCACACACCTGTGATCCCAGCAGTCCGGAGGCTGAGGCAAGCATCAGCCTGGGCTACATAGTGAGTTCAAGCTCAGTCTGGAGTACACAGCGAGACCCTGTCTCAAAAGAGAAAACAAAACCAAAAAAAATTGATACAGGTGATGGTGACCCAGCTCCATGAGCTACTGCTGGACACTCAGATGAAATGTACGGCGTGCGAATGGCATCTCAAAACAGCCAGTACAGAGGTGGGGGTGCGTGCACCCAGAAGACAACAGTGTCTGCAAAGCTTGGGACAAAGGGCACTGCAGCAGCAGTGACACTCTGGCAAAGATCAGGACAGGTCCCTCTGGGCCTGCACCAACCTCCGGGCCAGTGGCCCAGCGCAGTCCCTGAGATGGGGCACAAAGCCTGGGGAGCTGGAACATGTGGCCCCCACCCGGGAGAAAGAGTGCAGGCAACTGCATGTGCCCCGGGAGCTGTGATCTCCAAGCCACCAAAACACTCAAAGCCCGTGCTCCCCACAGCCTGGTCCCTGGAGAAAGGGCGGGCAGGCGTCAACTCCACCATGCCAAGACATGCTCCAAGATCCTCCTGACCTGCCGCCTGAGGCCGGGGAGGCTGGGATGGGAGGGATCCACAGAATTTTGCCTGTCATCCTACCTTCCTGTGGCAAAGACACAAGGTCTGGCGAGCGAGAGCTTGGGGCTGGTCCCAGCAGCCCGGATGGAGGCCCAGCATCTTCCTGCAGGCTCTGCCAGCTCCTGGCCTGCCCCAAGCTTCCTAGAGGCTGCCAGCCTGCCAAATGGCCCAAGACGGAGAGCCCTGGCAAGCAGCTTCATCCTGCGGTGTGCGGGCTGAAGGTTTCCCAGTTCGCTCTGGTGGCACAAAAGAAAGCTGGGCTCCGATGTTCCCCGGACAGGTCGGTGGCAGTGAATGCCCTGCTTAGGGAGCCTGGCCTCTGCCACCCATGCGGGAGCTGTGAGGCTGGCTTCTGATGCTCAGTAACATAAGGAATTCATGACTGGACCTCAAGTCACACAGCGTGGGCTCTTTCACAAGCAAATAAGGGGAGGCCCAGGCCATGACAGCACCTGTTTGTGGGAGGGCAGGATCAGAGCCCAGAGCCCCATCTCCTAGCCACAGCCACTCATCCAGGCCTGGCTGCCTCTGCCCAGCTTCTCTCCAGTCTGCAGCATGTGACTGTCAGCAGACCTGGGAGGTTGCCAAGTGGCACAGAGGTCCTGGTCCAGCAGGGAGCAGAAGGAAGCTGGCAGGTGCCACGGGGCAGAGGGAGTGGCAGCTTCTGGGGATGCACAGGTCAGGGCTGGGTGGGGCCCTCCATCCCGGAACTGGTCCTTCCTTATTGTGGGCAGCATCAGAAGCTACAGGAGGGGAGGGAGGAGGGACTGAGTCCCCAGCCCTGCCACAGCTCCTCACTCCCACCAACCTGGGCCCCCTGCTTTCCTCTCTGCTCTAAGCCGCTCCCCACACCTTGCAAGCTCATTTTGCAGCCAATCGCAGACAGCACAGCCTGGCATCACCCGGAAACACTTCAGCACTGCTTCCAAAAGACAGACTCATTGTTCAAAAAAAAAAAGAAGAAGAAAAGAAAAAACACACACGCCAGGTACAGGGAGGGGCACATACCTGTAAGTCTCAGCTATTTAAGACGCTGGGTTAAGAGGGTCCCTTAAGCCCAGGCGTCTGAGCCCATCTCTAAATGAATAAATACAAGCACCAAGCAGTGATCCTGGCTAAAACATGTAAAGCAAGCCCTCACATAGCACCAAATGACAAATGTCAGGTCACATTTCTGTTGGCCACAGAGAAAAGCTGAGAGCCCAAACGAAGAGATAAACCAGCTGCAGCTGTCCAGGGAATGGAAGGCAGATGGTCCACACATGGACCACACAGGTCCCCCCAGTGACCTGCGCGGGGGAGCTCATGGCTCACGGGCACTGCGCAAAATCCCAGCAAGGGCAAAGCTGTGGCGACAGCAAGCAGATTCGTCTGCCAGGGGCCAGCAGTGTGTGTGGGGGGTGACAGCCAAGAGGCCAGAGGGGACATCAGGGGTAACTGGACATTCCATGTCACAGTCAGGTGGTCATCGCACAGTGTGATGCGTGTTTGTCAACACAAGGGAGCCATACATGTACAACAGGCGGCTGTTAGGGGCAGGGCATGGTGGTGCACGCCTGTAATCCCACCGAACTCTGGGAGGCTGAGGCAGGAAGGCAGCAAGTTGGGCAACCCAACAACTTAATAACACCCTGTCTCCACTAAAAAATAATCAGGAGGAGGGGAACGGGGAAAAAAAGTTACACCGTGTACAGGTACAAATTCCCTACAGTGAATGTGATCATTTATGTACACCTAAAACGTATCAATAAACTTAATAAATAATAATAATAAAAATAAGGACAGGGTGTACTGAGGATGTAGTTCAGTGCAAAGGTCCTGGGTTCAATGCACATGAATAAAATATGCATTTTGCTGGGCATGCTAGCACACACCCGTATACAAAGATACCGGAGAGAATGGAAGAAGCACCCCAAGTTCAAGGACAGTCCAGGGAATTTAGCAAGATACTATCTTAAGATGAAAAGTGATGAAGGATGGGGATACAGCTCAGGAGTAGAGCACTTGCCTTGCTTCCCCCGGGCTCAATCCCTAGTACCACCGAAGAAATAAAATAAATCCACACTCTACTGCCTTTGCAATTGTAGACTTATCTACGGGTACGGTGCGTCTGTAACAAACCTCCCTGGTGGGCGAGGTGTAGATGGGGAGCCCAAGGATGGTGGAGTACCCACAAGTGCAAAGGCAAGACCAGGCACCTGAAGAAGCCCCACCCGTAGAGCAGGGAGGGTCCCTGGGGGGAGCACCCGCAGGCCTGGAGGCACCCAGGGAGCTGGTCAGCTGCACGTGCAAAGTCCTGGCGTTTGAGTGGCTGCCTGCCACACTCCCAGGGTAGAGCTGGGAACACAAGCCTCCTTACACAGGTCCTCGTGCCTCCACCAGGGTCCTCTCTCTACCCCCTGCAGCGCACAGGAAGGAAGCTGGTACTGGGCACCTTTACCTTCTCATGCAATTGTCAAGAACATAAATGAACATGGCTTCCCTAGACCAGATTCTGCTTCCATGAATTCCATTGTAAAGCCAACGACAGAGCACAAGGGAGAAAATTCTAAGCCCTTAATGTCCACCCAACGAGTACTTATTGGCATGTGCTGCAGACAGCAGACACTGCTGAAGGCACTCATGGTCCTCCTGGTACAAATGACCCCTGTTCCCTGAGACCGGCTTGAAGCGCAGCATCCTAAGCAGGGCAACCAATGCTACGAGCGGCCCCCAACAGGTCCTGAGGTCATGTGCCTGCCGGGCCATCGAGTGCCCAGGCCTCCTTTGCTGGCACAGCTGACAGCCAACTGTATCTCTCTGGGCTGGACCAAAAAGACAAAGGAACAATGACCCACAATGGCCTAGCTGCCCAAGGTGCTGGTCCTCACGTGTTCCTTTGTGAGTTCACAGCTGTAAGCAGCAGAACTGGGCCAAAGGTATCAATCCCCACCATAAACCTAAGGCTGGCTCCATCCAGTCCCAAGTTTACAACGTAAGAAAACCTGGCCTGAGTGAGGTCACAGAGATGCCTAAAGCCACGCACACACGACCCACGAGAAGCAGGGCTGGCGCCGGAACCCTGGCCACTGTCCCACTTCTGCCAAAAGACCTTGCATTGACACACAATGTGCCAACCATCCTGCGAGATGATGGCTACACTCAAAACACTCATCACAACCTGTGGGAAAACAGGAATGCAGGAAGGTGAAGCAGTGCACAGTCAGGTCACTCAGCCACCGAGCAGCAGAGCAGAAATCAAGTGAGACCCCTCGGCCAGGCCTGCACAGCTACCTGAAGCCGCAGCCCACATGTGCCCCCCCTGCCAGGTGTGATGGCGCACACCTGTGGTCACTGGGAGGCCGAGGCAGAAGGATAATCCCAAATTTGAAGCCAGCGTGGGCTACACAGTGAGACCTTGCCTTGGGAAAAAACCAACTGAACAAATACAGCCACACCCTCCTTTTACAGCTTCCGACTGACGTTTCATGACCACCCTGTCTGGGGTGGTAGGGACTTTGGTAACCTTGCCCTGCTGAAGGGTGGCCCCCAAATTTTCCACCCCAGCTCTCCTCTTGTGCTCCTTGGGGGTGTCCAGTTCAGTCCTGTTAAATTCATGGCCTGCCTGTGCTAGGTCAGGAGGCTCTTCTTTCAACGTGGGTGTCAGCTCCCATGTCCTTAAAGGGCTCTGCACCCGGCCAGGGCTGCTCTCCAGGGTTGGGTGCAGCCCCAGTGACCAGGGTTATGGCACCAGACATTCTGCTCACAGGAAACTCTGCCCAGGCAGCCACTTAGGGACACCCTACAACTGTCACTCAGGGATGTCAAAAGGCAGCCCTTATGGACAGCGTGGGTAAGAAAGAGCACCCGGAAACACACTTGTGGATGTATGAATGTCTAAAATGCTACAAAAATCCCCAAGTGTTGGAAGCGACTTAAAAACAGTTGGTCTAGACTGGCTAGTCATCTTCTTGACAAAGTAAATGAAAGCCAAGTCTCCCAAGGGCAGATGTAAGTTGTATTTCCCTTTACTTTTTGAGACAGGGCCTCAGTTGTGCTTGAACTCCTGAGCTCAAGTACTGGGGTTACCGGGTTGCAGCAGCACACCCAGCTCAATAGTTTCATCATTTGACAGGCAGTGGAAACAATATTGGATCTGGAACTGGAAGACCTGGGTGGGAGCTGCCCCTAAGGGTCTGGGCGCTGAATGACCTTAGCTAGTTATTCAAACTTCTGCTCCACACAGCAGGAAGGTTGGAGGCCCCTACCACCCAACCTGGGGGTGGGGGGGACCTGGGCAAACCAAGTGTGAGGAGACAGGTGAAGCTCTCTGCAATTAGATACACCCCCCCCCCAATTCATAACTGGTGCTTCAAGGACCTGACTCCAGGACTGTCTATCTGCCTAAGTATCCCAACTTTATTACTTTTGCCCTCGGGGCTCCCATGAACACAGAACCTTTGAATAAGCAGGGCTCCCTCAAAGATTTCCTCTGGAACAGTCTAAACCTGACCTTGAGTCAAGAAAGGACCCCTGCCAGGCCAAGTTGGCAGCAAAGAGCCCTGTTTAGCCCCACTTGCTGTATCCCCAGCCTTCCAGGAAGACTCAGCCTCAAAGGAAATCTCTGCCCCAGGGCTGATGGTTTGGACCCAAGGTCAGTGTAATGCACAGCCTCCAGATGTGAGAAGCCAACCCTACCATTCTCACAGTGGGTGGTCCATCAGGCGGGACCCTACCGGAGGCCACAGCCCCTCAGCGCTTTACAGGTCCCTATTTAGCTCAGACACTAATGTCTGATTGCCTCTGCCCCAGGCTCTGCCGGAGAATCTGCAGAGTAACCTTGAGGCTGCCCTCTCCACTTCTTTCGGAAAATGAGCTCGATCATGACCTCCAGCTGCCTGGGGGACCAACAACTATCTAAGCAGCACCCGGTGGAGAAAGGATGGAATGGTGGGGACACAGGAACAATCCTTTGCCTCCACTGTGTAAGATGCTCTGGGCCCACTGGATGGCTCGGTTTCTTTCCTGAGCAGTGGAGTGAGACAAACAGTATTATCTGTCCTCTCTTTGAACACCTGCTGTCCGCCTGCCCCCACAACCGAGGCGATGCACTAAAGGAAAGGTGGGTTTTCGGCCCTCTTAACAGGCACGCCCACCCACGGACACTTGTCCTGCATCTATGGAGGCTTCAAATCTGCACAGCTGAGAACTGGCCCCGGAATCCTGCAGGGGGCTGGGCTCCGAGGCGCTGGGCCCGGGGCGGGGAAGAATGAGCCCAGCCCGGCGCAGGCACTGCGCGCGCCGGCCTCCGTCTCCGCCCGGCTTCCTGCACCGCACGGCCTGTGACGGCGGCCGCCGCCCTTGGGATGCGGCCGGAAGGCCGGTGGGAGGAGCCGAGGGGCCGCTCGGTTCCGCAGCATCACCAGGCGCAACCGTGTCGGGGGCAGGCGGGGGACCCAGGGCGGCGGTGCGGGAGGCCGCGAGGAGACCACTGCCCGCCCAGTGTGGTAGAGTGGGACGGGGGCGGCACCAGGGGAGGTGAGGTGGCGGGCGGGGGTCGCGGGCCGCGGTGGGTCGCCGCCGCCGAGCGGGCCGCTGTCTCACCGGCAGATTTGGATGGCGGACGGCGTCTCGGTGACGGAGCCCGACATGCTGGCGGCGGAGGCGGAGGCGGCAGCGGAGGCGGCAGCTCGGGCTGGAGAGAGCACAACGCAGGTGTCCAGCGGGCCCGGCGCAGAATGAATGAGCCCGGGCGGCGCCATGGAGGGGGAGGGTGGAGGCGGAGCCATAGTGCTGGAGAGGCGGGGCCTGCGCGCCGGGGGCGAATCGCTCGCGGCCGCCCCGCGCTGGCCCCGCCCCTCGTAAGGCCCCGCCTCCTTGTCCGCCAAGGCCTCTGGCGCCGGCGCGGGCCGGGAGTTCCGGGGGCGCCCGCGGGGCGCCGTTTCCAGAAGGTTCGGTGACGGTTGCGCGGCGCCCGCGAGGGCCGGGCTCGCGAGTGGCGGCCACACTCCCTCAGGCCCGAGAGCGGTGGCCGGTCGCCTGCCGGGTCGCAGAGCCCGCGGGCGCCGGCGCTCCCTCCGCAGTGGCCGGGCGAGTGCGCGGGGCGTTGCCGGCATCCGCGCGACGATTCGCTGTCCGCGGGGCTCGGGCCGCGTGAGGTCAGCGGGGAGGGAACGGAGGCCGGGAGGGCTCTCCGCGGGGTCCTCTGGAGACAGAACCCCGGGGGGCGGATGTGCAGGGAGCCGGTATTTACTGCCCGTTCTCCCTTACTTGGACTTTCTGTAGGGAACGTGAATTTGCACGCCGAAATGAAAAATTTAAATGCACAGAACTCGAGCTCCAGGTGCATTTTGAACAACCGGGTGCTACCCAGCCAGGGACCCTAAGGAGGAGCCCACAGGCCAGCGCTATAGCCCCACCCCGCTTCCAGCACTGCAAGTGGCCGGGATCAGGGCTCCTGGGACTTCAGGATTGTTACAACGCCAAGGAGTTGGGTTTAGGAGCTGTGGTAGAACAGAACGCTCGCATCGCAGGCTGGAAGCAAAAAAAAAAAGAAGCCAATTAAGGTGAACCAAGCACTGAGGGTCATCAACCACCATAAACATTCCGACTTATCTCTAATGGAGGCAGTAAGCAGCTTTGGAGATAAGATCAGGCACTTTCCCCTGGTACCGATAAAAATGAAAAAGACAAAAAAAAAAGATCTGGCATTTTCCTTATCTAATTTTCATAACTCAATTGATGGGGTGATAACACCTCACTAGCTTTTGTGAGAGTTGAAGAGTGCTGAATGTTCAGGACCTAAGGAGGTGAGGCAAGAGAATCCAAGTGAGTTCCAGGCCAGCCTGAACCACAGAGTAAGGGCCTGTCTTGAACACCACCCGTTCCCTAAAAAAATAAATAGGGCATTTTTCTCCCTTGTTCTTTGCCTGTGCTAGTCTATAAATGCAAAGTAACAAGCGTGCCCTCAGACCGAACATGCAAAGCAGTGGGTGTTTACTGAGACCCCGCCCTTTATAGAGATTTGCTTATCCAGGTGGGAGTGCTGGGTGGCACAGCCCCCGCCTGGCAAGCACAAGTCCTGAGTTTGATTCCCAGTACTAAAAAAAAAACCAAAAAAACGTGAGAGTGCTTCAGAAATTCAGACTCTGATTGGAAGACTGATTTAGTGACCCAAAATGTTTAACTCAAGCCACACTCTGCCCAGAAGAGATTTCCAGACCAGACAGGTGGCCTGAGTGGTTTTCATCTCTTCTAGAGAACGGCAAAAGAAATCAAAACAGGCCATGTACTTTAGGGGAGAGGGCACGGCCGGCCTTTGGGCAGAAAACCCCTCTGTCAAGGTTTCTTGTACTGCCCATAGCAGCCAGGGGGTCGGGGAGGGTAACAGCCCCTGCACCCTGCCCTGTTCTGACTACAGAAAAAGAAAAGGGCACCCCAGAAGACTGGGGTGGCGCTGCGCTGCTTTCAAGGATAGCAGTGGGGGCCCCTTCTGAGTTATTTCTGCCCCAACGTAAGTCAGGCTCCCTTGCCTGGGGGTTTTTTGTTTTTGTTTTTTTTTTTTTTTTGTCTTTTTTCCTTTTTATCAGTACCGGGGATCGAACTCACGACCGCCTGTTTGTAAGGCAGGTGCTTATGCCACTGAGCTAAATCCCCAGCCCCTTGCCTGCCAGTTCCTTCCAGCGAAACCCAAGAGCTACTTGTCTCATGCAACCCTGTCTTCTTCCCAGTCACCTTTGAACCCATTCCATCTAGGTGTCTGTTTGAGCCACTCCACTTGGCAAGGTGCTGATTCCTTCTTGGTTGCTAAACCCAGTAATCTCGTGTCAGAAGTCATCTGCCTAAATCTGGGAGCTAAGCAGGCAGGCAGATGCCATGTCTTCAGGAAGTGCTTCCCCCAGGTTCTGGGATTCCCCACCGCACTCTCCTGCTCAGCTGGGCCTGCCCTCTGGCCCCTTGGCTGTCCAAGCCCTGCCCTGCCCATCTCCTCTTTAATTCCCATCTGCACTGCGTGGAGCCAGGGCCTCACCTGAGTTTCAGATCTAGCAGTCCGCCTGCCCACACTGCTCCCACGGTGCTGTCTCCTTTTGCGCAAGCTCAGCACCCAGGAGGCATCCCTGACCCCTCTGTCTCACATCCCAGGGCCCGGTCATCTGCAAGTCCTGCAGGTTCCGCACTGCGAATAAACCTACGCTCTGACCACTCCTCACTGTGGAACTCGAAAATCTGCCTCATGCTTGCCCAGCTGGTGATTCCGCCTGCCTCCAGCCATGCTGAAGCAGGCCTGGCCTCGGGCAGTCACCGGCTCCTTCCACCCCTGGACCACTGAGACTGGCAAATGCCACCTTGCCCAGGTTCTCTCGGTGACAGTTCCCTCCCGTACGCCCTGCCCTCCAGGTGTGCTTTTGTCTTGGCACTTAGGCCATTTAGCAGGTAATTCACTCATCTGTTTATTGTGCCTCCTCCAGGTAGAATATATGGGTAGGGAATGTTTTTTATGGTGGCCACTACTGTGTATATTCCAGGCTCCAGGAATACATCATGGGTGCTCAATAGCTCTGTTACAAATTATTTAATCAGGATATAGACAGTCTTCAGGCGTGGGGGTACATCCCTGTAAACCCAGCACTTGGGAGGCTGAGCCGATGGAGGCCAGCCTGGCCTGCATAAGTGAGTTCAAGGCTAACCTGCACTACAGAGCAAGACCCTGTCCAAAAAAAAGGATACAGATGGTCCTCAGCTTTGGATGGGGCTACAACTCATTAAACCCATAGCAAGGTGGAAAATGCATTCAGTGGATTTACGTGCTGAACACCTTAGCTCAGCCCCCCACTCCACGCAGTCTGAGAATACTTTAACTGAAGTTGTGCAAAATCATCAGTGCATTAGTGCAAGGCCCATTTTACAGCACTACAGTCACTGTTCCACAACGCATTGTGCAAGGTCGTCCCACAGAATCCTCCAGGTTATCAGCTGTTTACCTCACGATCAGGTGAACTGCTGGGAACTGTGTCTGTCTCTGCCCAAGATCTCTGCCCATAATCCCAAGAGAGAATCGCTCTGAATTGTCAGGAGCCCAAAAGAGGATCAGTGGTGTAGTATACTCCATCAGGAAGCGCCAGACAGTCCAGAAAAGCAGTACACTTGAGTTAGGGCAGGGAAGACTCACAATACAGAGGAATGGGAGGAAGAGAGTATCACACCACCCACATCATGATCCCAAAGTCTGCAAGGGAAGTGTAAGCAGTAACAAGGAACGGGGCTGGATGAAGCACATCTGAAGTCTGAACTGCTTCAGAGGCTGAGGCAGGAGGGTCTCAATTTTAAAACCAACTCGAACAATTCAGTGAGATCCTGTTTCAAAGTGAAATTTAAAAGGCTGTGAGCTGGGGTGTGGTGGTGCATGCCTGTAACTCCAGCACTCAGGAGGCTCCTGGGTCAGGGCCAGGAGGATTTCAAGTCTGAAGCCAAGCTGGGCTACATAGTAAGATCCTGGATTAAAAAAAAAAAAATTGGATAATTGTCACTGAAGACAGAATGGTAGGACCCTCAGTGGAGGACGGGAATTGGCAGGGGTTCCTAGGCAGAGGGTTGATCTTTCCTCTGTGACCTGGGTAACAACGTACAGGCTTATAATTTTTTTTTACACTATACACACTTTATGCATTTTTCTGTTTACATCAGAGATTTTAGAAACCAATGCAGCATCTGGGAATCAGGGTGACGGCCACTTTCTGTCTTGACATTTCCAGCTCAAGGAGGCCACCAGCCAGGATCCCGCATTCTGGTCAGGGCTCTGCTGCCCACATGTTGGGTCAGCTGCCTCTCTGTGTCCAGGGTCCCCACAGGCCCAGAATTCGGTGCTGGGGGCCTAGGCAGGCACAGGATGGGATTAGGAAGCCCCCCAAGCACTGGCTGTCACACGTAGCTCCGGACAACATGAGTCCGTCTTCTCAATTTGTTTTTGCTGGGGGGAGGGGTGGAACACAGGGCTTCCTGCGGGGTGGGCAAGTGCGCTCTCTCCCCTGACACAGAAAAGGTCGCTGTGCAAGCTCAAGAGATGGCCCCTGTGAAGCCATGCAAAGGCCAGCTGAGCAGCAGGACTTCATAGCTATGCCCACCGCCCAGGTCTTGGTTACTTTCTGGTCACCAGGACACAGAACCTGACACCCACAGTTTAGGAGAGGTCCAGCTGGGCATGGTGGCCACCTCTCCCAAAGCTCTGCCAGTGAGCACACCCGGGTCTAAACGTAACAGTCCAACTCCACTGCAGGGCCTCAGGGGGGCCTGGCCCATCCCCAGCAGGCTCGCTCTGGGCTCTCAGCTGTCACCTCAGCAGGTCCTCTGAGTACACAGAGTGACATCTGGCCAGCCAGCCTCTTATGCCTCATGACAGCCACCAGCTACCTTGTGGGGAGCCTCAGCAGGGCGGCATAGTCAGCAGAGTGTTGGGGACAGCTGAGGAGTGGCCACTAGAGAGCAGGGTGGCACTGGGCAGGACTAAGAGCAATAATCCCCTCTCCCAGGCTCTGAGGCCTTAGAGTAACTCTGAGTCATCTGCACCTCGGTTCCCTCAGGGAAAAGTGGGGACGCCCTGCCGGTGGGGTGGTCAAGGAGTGAGCAGCTGCTGCCCAAAACCGTGTGGCACAGAATGGGTTCTGAAAGTCCACCGGTGCAGCCCGACACACTGAGGTCCTGGGCTGCAGGGTTGTTGACAAAGGGACTCAGATGGCCTCGGCCCAGGAGGAGCTGCAGCATGGCCAGGGCCTGCTCGTCTGCCAGTGCCAGGCCGGGGACTCCACAGGAGACAGGCCCGGCCCTCCGTCCACAGGGTTCATCCGTCTTTTCGCATTCACGGTTTAGCTGCTGTGTGTTTCCTGTTTGGAGACCACGAGTGCTTTACCCCTTCCATCCAGACAAAGCCTGAGTGTGTTGCCAAGTGCGGACCAAAAGCCACAGTGTGTTTCCGGGCATGGTGGTGCACACCTGTAATCCCTGCACTCAGGAGGCTGAGGCAGGAAGATTGCTGTGAGTTCAAGACCAGCCTGAACTGCATAGCAAGACCCTGTCTCAAAAACAAAACAAAACAAAACACAGTGTGTGCTGACATCTACCAGACACATTGCCATGAACTCCCCAAGCCCCCAAGCCTGCTCCTTGAACACATTTTCTCACGGTTTCCACTTTCTGGAGTAGTTTGGGTTTTTTTATCGGTACCAGGGGTCAAACTCACGACCATGCACTTGCAAAGCAGGCGCTTATGCCACTGAACTAAATCCCCAGCATCTGGAGGAGTTTTGGAAGTCCCCTCTCATGACCGTCTTTATGAAGTGGGATAAAAAATACAGTTACTAGGGGCTGGGGATTTAGCTCAGCGGCATAAGCGCCTGCCTTGCAAGCAGGCAGTCGTGAGTTCGGTCCCTGGTACCGATAAAAATGAAAAAGACAAAAAAAAAAAAAAAATACAGTTACTGCCGCCAAGTCCCTCCTGACAGAAGGGCAGGCTCCCAACACACTCTGGGGTGATGTTGTCAACAGCTTGGATCCATTCAGGACATCAAGGCAGCCACGACAGGGTATCAAGAAAGAGGACCCCAGAACTGCTACAGAAGGCGGCAGGAAGGACGGGTTGACCTGTCTGTCCGAAGCAAGCGGGAGGATCTGAGGGGGATCTGCAGCAATGCACCCTCACCGCACTGAATGTTTAAAATTTAAGGCATTTGCCAAATTTTTAAAATCACATTTATACAAAACGCTGAAGCACTGCCCACCCTTCCCACAGGAAGGACAGATCTCAACGCCACACAGACATCCTCGCCACCTGGCCACTACCCTAACTACCATCTCCTGCTCTGCCCTGCCCTGCCCAAGAACAAACCAGGGAAGCCAGTGAAAGACCCCCTTGAAAGGAGGGTCCCGCCGAGCACAGCCAGCAGGAAGTGGGTCACCCCACTGGAGAAGAAAACCATCCATGCGTTTAGAAAAGGCAGCGATCGGCTTACTTAGAGGCACTCAGAAGTCACTTCTCGGAGTTTAAGTAGGTCAGGCTTTGAATCTAGAATTACAGCGTCGACATTTAATGGGATTCATCAGAGGACGGCTTCAAAGCACCCGCGCCCTTGACACGCTTGGCTTCTCTCCGGGAAGCGCGGGCGCTGGGTGCGCTCTGCGGCCCTGTGGCGCCATCTAGCGGTGTGGTCAATTCCCACGCGCTCCATTCGGCTCCACCGTGGCCGGTCCCACGTGGAGGAGACCTTGCTGCACAGCGGAAGAAACCGGTTGGTTTATGGTATTTGTAATAATGGGGATTGAACACAGGGCCTCCCCCATGGGAGGTAAGTGATCTAGCACTGAGCAACATCCCCGGGCTTTTTTTTTTTTTTTTTTTTTTTAATTTTCAGACAGGGTCTGGCTAAGTTGCCCAGCCTGGATTCAAGGTTAAAGTCTTCCTGCCTCAGCCTCCTGAATGCTGGGATTACAAGTGTGCATCATCATGTCTGTCTAGGAACAGCTGCTGTTTTAGTCAGCTTTCCTGGCACTGGGACACCATACCCAAGAGCTGCAGTTTAAAGGAGGAGGGGCTGGGCCAGTCCAAGGTCAGCCAGCTCAAACAGAAACGGCTGGAGGAAGGGTGTGGCAGAGCAGAGCTCTCCTGGAAGTCAGGAAGTAGGGGTGGGAGGAGCTGGGAAGGGAAATGCACCTGCCCAGTCAGGACCTAGTACAGCTCCGCGGTGGTGGAACCTAGCACACAGGAGGCCCCAGGCTCCATCCGCAGCACCCGCAGCAGAAAAACAAAACAAGGGATCCAGAGCCCTGCAGCGTCAATCCCTCCTCCAGCTCCCTCCTGCTGTGTGGGTTTAGGCAATTACCCAGACTCCTCTGTGCTCCAGCGTCCTCATCTACAAAGTGAGGATCATAACCAGACCTACCTGGCAGGGCTTTTGTGAGGCTGCTTATAAATTGTTATAACCTATATATGTAAAAACTCCTCATAAGTCTCCTCGGAGGCAAGAAAAAGATCAAAGGTAACTCTAAGAGCAGAACAGGATGTCTTCCTAATCTAAACTTGCTTGTTTGCAGGGTGACTTGCTTGTTTGCAGGATGTGCCTTCCCCAGAGGATGTTTGCCTAATCAAAACTTGCTTGTTAGCCCAACCCTTACCTGAACCTTGCTCTTCCCAAGAAATGTAATCGCAGTGTTCCTGTTCTGTAGTGTGTCACAGACCCACCCCACTCCTTGCATTGTGAGACCAGCAGCTGTTTGCTATTTTACAAGATAGAAAACCCTGCCCTTTAGCTGTTAGGGGCGCAGTCTTCCATATTAGCTACCCATTGCCAGGCCTGGCCTAAAATAAAGCCTTTGCTCCAAATTTCTTAAATTCTTGCTTCCTTGGATTTTATTCTGGGGTCCGAACTATCACATAAATCATCACGAACAGTGTGTGGTGCTTACAAGATTCACCCAATAACAACTAACGTTATAACTAATTGAAGATCATCATTCCCTTGCAGCCAACAATATAAAAAAAATTTTGAGGGGCTGGGGATTTAGCTCAGTGGCATAAGCTCCTGCCTTGCAAGCAGGCAGTCGTGAGTTCGATCCCTGGTACCAATAAAAAGGAAAAAGACAAAAAAAAAATTTTTTTTTTGAGACAGTGTTTTGCTATATACCCCAGGCTGGCCTTGAACTCCTGGTGATGCTCCTGCACTCTGGATGCTCAGACTTCCAGAGTGCTGGGAGAGGAGCCATGTACCACCATGCTGGGCCCATGGTAACTTTAATTTCCGATTCTCTGCTCATAAAATTGATATAACCCCCACTGGATTTTCACGCTTGGCAAAATGGCCATTTAAATTTTTTACTCATTTTTCTCTTGTGCTATATGTCTTATTGTTGATTTCCTTATTTTTACTAGTGATTTGAAAATCAGTACTGATTTAAAATCTACGAGGCGAGCCGGGCGTGGTAGCTCACCCCTGTAATCCCAGCACTTGGGAGGCTGAAGCAGGAGGATCGCTGCGAGTTTTTGAGACCAGCCTGGGCTACAAAGTAAACTCAAGGCCAGCCAGAACTGTATAGTGAGACCCCGTGTCAAAAAGAATCAATGAGGCATAGTTGGAGTGCTTTATATGTCTTGGATATAATGACTTTTCAGTACTATGGATTGCAAATGTTCTTTCCCTGTCTGGCCTGGCATTTTCACTCCTTCAAAGTATCTCCTGATGAACGGAAGTTCTAAAATGTTTAATCTAAAAAAATAAAATAAAATGTTTAGTCTAGTGTATAATTTTTTTTCCTTTTTATTGGTACTGGGGATCAAACGCATGACTGCCTGCTTGCAAGGCAGGCACTTACGCCACTGAGCTAAATCCCCAGCCCCTTAGTGTATCATTTTTTAATTCAAAGTGCTTTTAAAAATTTCGAATCAACCTTCTGAGGTATAATTTACATGCAATACAAAGTACCTTTAAAGTTAGTATTGGTTTGGTTTAGTTTGGTTTTTCTTTGAGACAGGGTCTCACTGTGTAATTCAGGCTGGCCTCAAACTCAGAGCAATCCTCCTGCCTTAGTCTTCCAAATGCTGGGATCACAGGCGTGCGCCACCATGCCCGGTTTGTTTTTGTGTTTTTTGAGATAGAGTCTTGCTATCTAGGTCAGGGCGCCCTTGAACTCATGACCACCCCGCCTCAGGCTCCTAGGTGCTGTGATTACAGTACAGTCATATCTTGGTCCTCAACTGCTTTGAAACTCAATTTGGTACTCAAATTGTTTTGTTGGTTTTTTGAGACAGGGTCTTGCTATGTAGTTCAGGCTGGCCTCCAACTCACTGTGTAGCCCAGGCTGGCTTTGAACTCCTGGCCCAGCTATTTATATTTGGATGGATGAGTGGATGGATGTGGTGCTGCCGATTGACCTCACGTATCAAGCACACCAGGAGAGTGCTTGACCACTGAGCTACACCACAGCCTGGCCGAGGAAGCAGGTCTTTGCAGGTGCCCCTCCAGGGGGAATATTTTGTCCTTGCTTTCTCTCTTCCCTCTCCTCCCCTCTCCCAGCTCACCCCAGCCCTAGGCACAACAGCCCCAGCAGCCATGGACTTAAACCTCTGAAGCCATGAACCCAAATAAACCTGCCTTCCTTTTCAATTGATTGTCTCGGGCATTTTGTCACATGACAGGACGCTGACCAGCACACATATGTTCCATGCCGCCACTGCTCCACCAAGAGGAATATTTTTAGACAGTCACATTCCCTGCAGCCAGCACACCCAGCCAGCCCCGGGGGCAACACGGTTGCATTTTCTAAAGTCTGGTAAAATTGCCATTCTGTAGGATCTATCTTTCTTTTTTTAGTTTTTCTGAGACAGGCTTCACTGCCTAGTTTACACTGGCCTTCCATACAAAGCCCTCAAACAACGCTCCTCCTCCTGCCTCAGCCTCCCAAGGGCTGGGATAACAGGTGTGTGCCACCAGGCCTGGCTCCTGCCTGGCTTCTTTTACCCATGTAGTGCTTACCATGCCCATCCCTGTTCCTGTACCCACCGTCCATTTACCAACTGAGTAGATTCTATGATGTGCATGGTCCACAGCTGTCAGAAGGCCAGTGATTACTTCCAGTGGGGGCTGCCTACTGCCTACTGGCTTCGGGATCAAGTCTTTGGGGAGCTGCGTGCTTTTGTTTCTCTCTGGTAAACAATCTAATTAATTATTCTTTTTTTTTTTTTTTTGGTCTTTTTCGTTTTTATCGGTACCAGGAATCAAACTCACAACCACACACTTGCAAGGCACGTGTTTATGCCGCTGAGCTAAATCCCCAGCTCCCTGGTAAACAATCTAAAGTATGATGGCTAGGTAATAGAGTGGGGTATGTTTGATTTTATAAACTCTCCTCGCTGTTTGCAAAGTGACTATGCCTTCTGTGTTCCTACGAGCAGTAAAGGAGGTTCAGCTGCTCACAGCATGGCCAGCAGTGGAGTCTCCTGTGCTATAATCTCTGTGATCCTAGTGGGTGTGTAGCAGCATCACGTTATGGTTCTAATCTGAATTTTTTTGAGGTACAAGGGAGTACTGAGCTACGCCCCAGCCCTGCTCTGTTGTTTTTTAAGAGTAGCCATCACTGAGTTCCTCAGTCCTTCCCGCCTCAGCACCCAGAGTGCTGGGAAGGCATCTGTCCCCAGCTGGCTTTAATTTCATTTCCTGTAGATTTATTGAGCTTTGGGTACCAGCCACTTTCCCTTTCCTGAGAGAGAACCCTGACACCCACAGTTTAAAGGTTAGAGGTTTATTTGGCTCATGGTTCCAGGGTTCAGCCCACAGCCGGCTCCCCAGGGGAAGGGTACGGAGGAGCAGGGTGCTCAGGTCACAGTGGTGAGGACGCACAGCAGGGGAACAGTGCCAGGGCGGAAGCGGCCAGGGACTGGACAGGGTATCCAAGGCCACAGCTCCATGACCTCCAGACACCCAGGAGTGCACCCCACCAGCCCCCCGAATGGCTCCCAGGCCACTCAAGGTGACACCACCAAGATTAACCTCCACACTCATACTGTGGCTCCGAAGCTGTCCGTCCACCCTGGTGGCCCCTCCGGGAGCTCCTGAGGTCTCGTCTATGCGCTGCTGTCGGCGTAGGCCCAGTGAAAGTTACCCAGGTCAAGTTTGTCAGTGGTGCTGTTCTTCTGCACCTTTGCTGAGTTCTGTCCTTCCGGGCATCAGTTCCTCCGGGGGCTGACACAGTGTCACTGTGAATATGACAACTTCCTTTAGTTGTCAGTATTTCTTATGTGTTGAAGCCCTGCACTAAATCCCTGCATGCTTAGAACTGTTTTTGTCTTCTTGATGAAATGATTTTGGGGGGGAAGTGCTTTGATACATGGTCTCACTGTATAGTTCAGGCTGGTCTTGAAGTCATTATGTATCTCCAGAAGGCCTCAACTTCATAGAGATCCCCCTATCTCAACCTCCAAAGTGCTGGGATTACTGGTGTGTGCCACCATGCCAGGCTCTTGCAGTGATTTTTTTGTATCATCAAGAATGACCCACTTTATCACTAATAATAAAACATGTACTACAATCTATTTTTGTCTGATTTTTTAAACTTTTTTTCTTTTCTATTTTTCAAATAAGGTATCACTTTGTAGCCCAGGCTGGCCTTGAACCTGCAGCAATCCTCCTGCCTCAGCCTCCCAGTGCTGGAATTACAGGCCTGCATCACCAAGTTCAGGCTTATTTGATGTTAGTGTAGCTACAACAGCTTTATCTTTTTCACTACTATGATTTGAAACTGGGTGTGGTGGCACAGTTCTGTAATTCCAGCACTTGGAAGGCTGAGGCAGGCCGATTGTTGTAAGTTTGAGACCGGCCTCAGCTACAAAGTGAGCCCAAGGCCAGCCTGGATGGTATAATGAGACCCTGTCTCAAAAAGACAAAAATAATAATAGGGTTTGTCCCACTGACATTGCCAGCCTGTGATTGGTTGATTGGTTGATTGGTTGTTTTGTTTTCTTTTGTTTTTTGTGGTAGCAGGGATCGATCTCAGGACCTCACACTTGCCAGGCAGGCACTTATGCCACTGAGCTAAATCCCCAGCCCATGATTGAGTATTTTTAGATAGTATCTCATTACATACTTCAATCTGGCCTTGAACTCACCACATAGCCAAGGGTAATTTTGAACTCACAGTGTTCCTCCTGCTTCAGCCTCTTGAATGCTGGGATTACAGTGTGTCCATCACACCTAGTTATTTTTTATTTTGAGGTAGGGTCTCCCTATGTTCCTAAATTTCCCAGGCTGGCTCACTCTTGCAGTCCTCTCAACTTAGGCTCCCAGAGTGCTAGCATTCCAGGTGTGAGCCCTGTAGTTTCTGTGTGTTTGAGTCAGGAACTTGTCTCTTGCCCAGGCTGGCATCAAGCTCCTGTGTTCCGGTGATCGCGCTGCCTCAGCCTCCCGAGTGCTGGGATCATGGGAACACTGTCTCTACATTTGGGCATCCTGGCTACCCCATCCTGTGCCAGCAGTCCCCAGCATGCCCTGCAGTCCCTACCAGGCGCCCATGAGATGAGTGTTAGTTTATAATTACACTCAAATGTTTCCTCTCTCTCATTCTCTACAAATGCACCATGGTTTTGCAACAACTACACACCCCCTGTAATAATGCTGAACAATGAAACCGTAATGTCTGGAAGATCGGGATAACAGGAGACGCTGTGACCCCACATCTCTCAGGTGGCCAATGGGAGGTGACGCTCAACCCTGCATAGGCCATGGAGCCATGTAAATTGCAAGGGAGGGCCAGGCATGGTGGGGCACGCCTGTAATACCAGCACTTGGGAGGCTGAGACAGGAGGATTGCCATGAGCTTGCGGCTGGCCTGTGCTACACAGCGAGACTCTGCCTCAACCCCTCTGACACACACACATGAAAAAGAACATTCAAGAGAGGAGCAGCTCAGAGGCAGAGCGCTTGCTTAGCATGCACAAGGTTCTGAGGTTTGATTTCAGATCCATAAAACAATTTAAAAATGTGGATCAATGAAGGTTAACGTGACTAAGAAACCAGCATTCGTGTGGCCCCAGTGCAGAATCTGAGAAAAAACCTGAAAATTTCTGAAAAGATTATTAGAGTCTTAAAGTGCCATTTTCTCTCCCAACTCTGTCTACATGAGATCAGATTTTCTACAGTTATTTATTTTTTTATTTTTTCCTTTTTGCCCTGCCGGGGAATTGAACCCAGGACCTCAGATCCCAAGGGGGAGTGCTGTGCTGTGGACCTGCAGCCCTGTCCCCGCTTCCTTCTTTACTTTAACCAAAGCAACCCATCAGGACCCACCAAACACACAGCGGCATGGACCCCAGCCTTCTCTGTTAACCCAGTCAGGACACTCATAAGACACCCTCACCCTTTGCTTCAATATTGTTTTGTTTTGTATAATATATTGTAATTATTTTTTAAAATTGAAAATACGCAGCCAGGAGTGGTGATGCTTGCTGGAATCCCAGCACTCTGAGAGGCTGAGGCAGGATGATTGCAGATTTGAACCAGTCGGGGAGCTTGGTAACTGCAAAACCCTGTTTCAAAATTCAAAGACTGTGAAAAGGGATTGAAAATGTAGCTCATTGGGAAGACCCATAGCACAAAACAAGGGGAAAATATTTATGCTAACATAATTATTGTGGTTTTAATAAATTAAGATTTTAAACTTTATGCTTCAGTTGCTAGTAGTAAATAGAATCAACCCCTATACATTTGATTAGAAAGTGCTTTTTCAGGGGGGTGGTTGTAGCTCAAGGGTGAATGCTTGCCTGTCATCCATGGGGCCCTGGGTTTGCTTCCCAGCACCATAAATAAGTAACTAAAACAAAGAGGAGAAAAAGGTTTCCAGCCACTGTGGACGGGTGTGGTATGTCCAGCAATTGGCATCTGTGCACAGAACACACTGTCACAAACTCGATGGCTGAAGGCCCTGGAAATGCAGTCTCTGAGGGCAACAAACCTGCAGTCAAGGTGTCTGCAGAACTGAACTCAGCCAAAGACGCCTCCTGACGTCCTTCTGCGTCTGGTGGCCCCAGGCCTCGTCAGTCTGCTGGGCCTCGCTCCAATCTCTGCCCTACAAGTCTCTTTCCCTCTGTGTCACTCTGGTCGTCTCCTTAGAACACCAGGCCTTGGATTTAGGGCTCACACTAAAGCAATATAATTTCACCTTCACTTAATGACATATACCAGGAGCCAGGCCTGGTACCGCATGCTCGTAATCCCAGCGCTCCGAAGGCTGAGACAGGAGGATCGCTGCAAGTTTGAGACCAGGCTGGGTTACATGGTGAGCTCAAGGCCAGCCTGAAGTACCTAGCAAGACCCGTCTTAAACCCCAGCCTTCAGGGGCTGGAGATTTAGCTCAGAAGCATAAGTGCCTGCCTTGCAAGCAGGCAGTCGTGAGAGGTAGCAGGTGGAGGAAACAATAGAAGGCATTGGGCAAGAACTGAGAAGCCAGACAGACAGCAAGGACAGCTGTCAAAACACGAAGAGGTCACAAATAAAGGTCGCCTGCTCCGCTTGTCGCGGATTTAGCAGGTAGAGCCCAGGCTCTCGTGTACCAGCAGCAAAGAATTGCACAAGGGGGGCGCAGCTCCGGGGATGGGAGATTCTGGGAAGCTGTGCTCAGGGCGAATTCCAGCGGACAAAAGATAGGGCGGGAACAGAGAAGCGGGCAGCGGGGCAGGCAGGCCAAAGGCCCGCTCAGCAGCCCCTGCAGGAAGGAGGCTTTCGGAACGGAACGGTCTGCACGCAGCTCAGGCGCCCCACCCTGAGTCACTGGACATGACTGGCAGAACACCTGAGGGGTGCTGAGTCATCTCGGGGGGCTCTGCACGCAGCAGAATCCCCTGAGACCTACGCACACCCATTCATAGTACATATTCACGAACCATAATACTCATATCTTTTTTTTTTTTTTTTTTTTTGTCTTTTTCCTTTTTATCGGTACCAGGGATCGAACTCACGACTGCCTGCTTGTAAGGCAGGTACTTATGCCGCTGAGCTAAATCCCCAGCCCCTCACAAACCATAATAAGCCTGGAGCAGGTGAAGGGGCCTGACTGCGGACAAGGAGAGCAGCATGTGCTTGCCCCATGGAGAGCACCAGAGTCCCTGGTTGTTTTTTGTTGTGGATACCAGGGATCGAACTCATGACCTCACGCTTGCCAGGCAGGTGTTTATGTCGCTGAGCTAAATCCCCAGCCCCAGCCACTCGGTTTTTGTTCTGTGATTCTCTACCACTATGAGCACGATAGAAGGAGTGGATTTAAAGTCCTGTTTAAAATTAAAAGGTGAACCATCCCAGCCCTCGGGAGGCTGAGGCAGGAGGATCACTGGGAGTTCGAGGCCAGCCTGGGCTGCATAGTGAGTTCAAAGCCAGCCTGGGCTGCATACCAAAGCTCTGTCTCAAACAAAACAAAAGTAAACTAATAAGCAAGCACAAGGAATGGCTTCTAACTGCACCAACCCTGTCCTCCCAGCGCCCCCAGGCACACAAAGCCAAAATACCTGATCCAGTCTCGTTTGCACGGCAGATTTTGTTTGTTTGTTCACTTGTTTTTTGAGACAGGATTTTGCTGTGTAGCCCAGACTGGCCTTGAACTGACACAGTTCTGTGCCTCAGCCTCCTAAGTGCTGGAATGACAGGTGTGCACCTCCGCACAGTCTGCACGGCGGTTTTGATTCCCTGCTGCCCCCCCCAAAAAAACCTTGATCAAAAATTCCCCTTCCTGGCAAGGGGACCAGGTCAGGCCAGGACTCCTGTCCACTTGGCTATAGATCCTCCCATAATCCCGGGACTCAGACTCCCCGCTGGCCCCTCTCTGGTCTTCTGTCCCCCTTACTGCCCGCCCCCTGTGGCATGCACTTTCACTTTTAATAAATCTTTGCTTTCTTTTTTGTTTTCTGTCTTTTCGAGACAGGGTTTCACTATGCAGTCCAGGCTGGCCTTGAACTGGCACAATCCTCCTACCTCAGCCTCCTCAGTGCTGGGATGACGGGTGTGTGCCTCCTCACCCAGTTTGCATTGGAGTTTTGACCCCCCACACCCCTCAAAAAACACCCCTTGTATCAGAACAAGAAGCCAAGCCCTGCCTGTGAGGCAGCAGCCTACAAGGACCATTGTGGGGAGAATCAGACACCAGCCCCTTCCAGCGTGCAGGCTGGGAGACAAGAAGAACAAATAAAGATGCCCCTGTCCTGTCCTCCCCCGTGCCCCCATAGTGACCGGCTGAGTTGGAGAAACGCAGGCTGGGATGATAGCTACTGCGGTAAAAATACAGTGTAGCCTGTGGTGTTAGTGTGTCACTGACTCTGCAGGCCTAAGCCTGTGGTCTGATCATCTATTTGGAGGATAACAGTACTCCACACGGCATCTAGGAGGCTCTCCTTCTGAAGGTGGTAGCCATTGTTGATTACCTATTATTTTGTTTTAAATATTGTATCATTGGCTTTTATTTTGTCTTGTTTGATTCTATTATATCTGAGGGTACGGGCAGCTATTTTGAAGACAACAAGAAGCGCTCTCGTGACCATGGTTGATTTCCTGGTCCCTTGTTTTGAAGTCCTGTGTCACTCACACTGTTTTCTTTTTGATGGGCTTTAGTGTTTTATTTTGCTAGGTTTGGTCAGGGATTTAGATCAGTGGTGTAAGCGCCTGCCTGGCAAGTTCGAGGTCATGAGTTTTGAACCCTGGTTCTAAACAAAAGAGAAAAAATTATTTTGCTAGATTTTATTCTCTTTAAAATAAAAAAAGAAAGAAAAGAAAGATCACCTCCATCTTCACAGCCCTTCCTCTTGCAAAACGTGAGACCTCGTCCCCATCAACACCAACCCTCGGGCCCTCTACCCTCTCGCCTCTTTGCCAAGCAGTTTGTGCTGGCTTCTGGTGTTGGGGCCACGCTGCTGACTCAGACACAGGAGAGGACGGTGACCTCCGCGGTGGGCCTGGGAATCTGAATTTCTGGAGCACTCCTCCCGCCCAGAGGGAGGACAGAGAGAAAAGCCAAAGCATTACCAATCCCTATTGCAAACATTTCTGGGAACACATTTATCACAGCCAGCAGGCCAGAGTGACAGAGGGGTTCATCTTGTCATTGTCACTCAAAAACCTTGAGGCAAGCTCGGGGCAGAAGTAGATCTCCCCCAGGCCTCTGAAACATAATCTCGGGGCTGAGCTGGGCGCAGGGCCACACACTTGTCCCAAAGCCCTGTGGCTAAGCACAAGTTTGAGCCCAGCCTGGGCAGTTTAGCTACTTGGCGAGACTCCATCTTGAGGAGGGTTCTTGCTATGAGCCAGGTTCTTGCTATGTAGTCCAGGCTGGCCTGGTACTCACAGTGATGCTCCTGCCTCAGCCTCCTGAGTGCTGGGATTATAAGAATGCGCTGCCACACCCAGCTAATGCCAATCTTTTTTTCATTTTCTTTGGGAGGGGTCAAAATTTAATCCTTGCAAAACATGGATCTGATGTTAAGTGAAGTAAATGAGACACAGAACTTTGAAGATCACATGGTTTCTCTTACATGAAAAACCTAAAATGTAAATAGAGAACAAAATAAAGAATAGCTAGTAGGGAGGTCTTTTTCCAGTGAGAAGGAACAGAAGGAGATTATCTGTGAGGTCACAGAGCCCAGCAGGTGACCGCCACCAGCCCTGCTCCCGGCTGCCCCCAGCGGACATCGGGCGCCAGGACACGGTGCACCGGGCGCCGGCCTCCGCCTTTCTCACGCTCCGAAACCATTATTCATGTTTTATTAGCGAGCCCGCAGGCCCCGGGGCTCCACAGCCCCGAGAGAAACTCATCCCTTGCCCTGAAGCCCCTTGGACAGTGTCCTTTCCCTTGCCTGGCGCGCCAGGGCAGATCCGGGCAGCGGTCCCAGCCCCGGGGCACACGCGCCAGCGCGCACACACGCACACACTCCCGGCTCTGCATGCGCGTCCAGCGGCCGCACCCACCGGAGCTGCTCGCAGAGTCCCAGCCCAGGCTTAGCGCAGGAGGCCCTGGGTCCCATCCCGGTACCGGGGGGCGGGGAGGGGGGCCCAATGAACAAAATCCAGGAAAATGAACCGCACTGGCTGGGTGTGTTCTTCCCAAGAACAACTGTACCAACCTGGTGAAGTCATCAATGCATTAAAGTCGAAGCCGGGTGCGGTGGCATAGACAGGAATCTCAGCACTCTGGAGGCTGAGGCAGGGGAACCCTAAGTTCAAGGGCAGCCTGGACTGCATAGGCAGACCCCGCATCAAACAAAACAAAATAGGGTGGTGCACACCTGTAACCCCAGCACTCAGAGGCTGAGGCAGAGGGTGGCTGGGCATTTGCAGCACAAGTGGACTACATCAAGCGTTCCAGTCCCCCTGTAATACACAGCAAGCCCCTGTCTCCTCAAAACCAAACAGAAATAGTACTAGAGCGCCAGGGGTACAGCTCAGCGGTACAGTGCCAGCCTGGCAAGTGGGAGGTCATCAGTTTGGTTTCCAGTACCAAAAAATAAAACAAATAATAATATTATTAAACAAATAAACCTACATAAATAATAAAGTGAAAAGTAAACGACCTTGAGGCTTCCAGACTCCTGACAGGGATGGTGAGGAAACAGGTAGCCCCCCGTATGTAACCTCACGCCCAGGGACTGGCTTTTGACCCCTCCTGGCTACCTGGTGCACGGTCCCCTTGGCAGTGTCCCTGGCAGCGAGACCGGCTCCCAGGCCGGTGGGCCTCTGACTGTGTGCGGGGCACAGAATGAGTCCCCTGCTAGTGTGGTTTTGGTTTTGCGTCCTGGGGACCGAACTCGAACTCGGGGCCTTCCCATCAGCCACAGCCTCAGACACCTTTGCATTTCCTATCGGAGACAGGGTCTTTTTTTAAAAAATTTCATTTATTTTTCTTTCTTTTTATGGGTACTGGGGATTGAACTCATAACCGCCTGCTTGCAAGACAGGTGTTTATGCTGCTGAGGTAAATCCCCAGCCCTGACAGGGTCTTGTTAACTTGCTTTCCAGCAATCCTTCTACCTCAGCCTCCCAGAGTGTTGTGGTTACAGACATGGGACCCCACCCCTGACTTTGCCACAGATTCAGACAGAGGGACAGGGAGGTCTTTTCCCCAGCTGGCAAGGAGTTAGATTCAGTCTCCGAAACACATTATAGCAGGTATCCCACGAGCTGGCCATTCGGGACTTGCTAAGGGTCGTGAGATGTCCTGGGCAGCCTGGGAGTGTACCTCGGTGGTGGAGCACTTGTGTCAAATGCACAAGGCCCTGAGTTTCATCCCTAGCATTGAAAGAAAAAAAGTACACATTGATAATCTCACCTATAATCCCACCACTCCGGAGGCTGAGGCAGGAGGACTGCCTGGAGTTTGAAGTTAGCCTGGGCTACATCGTGAGACCTTGTCTCGGAAGGAAGGAAGGAAGGAAGGAAAGAAAAAAAGGAAGGAAGGGAGGGAGGAAGGAAGGGGGGGCTGTGCCTGAATCCACCCCATCCACACACACAGGAAAACCGCCAGTTTCATTCCACCATCACACAGAGGAGGGGTGGTGTTCAGGCAAATCCTGAGGTGGCTTGGGCGGTCAGCACCCCTGTTGTACCAGCTCTGCCGGCCGGGAGCCTAGGCGAGGCCTCTTGCACGTCCCTCGGAGAAACTCTGAGTTTTGCTTCAGGGCCTGAGCTTCACCGCCCAGGCATGTCAGGGCCAGGCGGGTGGCTGCCTGAGTCGCAATCCCAGCGGGCCTGACCTGTGAGTCACCGCTGTCGGCCTGCACCCCTCCCTGACTGCTGCAGGGCCACCTGGAGCAGTGCCGGGCAGTGCAAGCCCAGGACCCACCACAGGATGCAGGAGGAGGGAGGTGTGGCCAAGACCACCCAGGGGTGCCATGAGTCTGCTCCTGGGTGCACACCTGGACAGCAGGTTCTGTCCAGGGGACGGGAGCCCGTCCCACGTGCCTGCCGCAGAGCCCTTGGCCTCTCTACCTGTTCCCAACAGCTGAAGGAATCGAGGACTGGGCCCGGGAGGAACCTTCCACGTGAGGCTGGGCCTGCAGCGGGGATTAATGCAAAGCCAGGCTGCCTGGGACTCAGGATCTGTTCACTGAAACCCTGTGTTTATTGAGCACTAAGCCCCCCAGCACCCCGGGGACATGGAGGCCACTCAGCCCCAGCCCTGCCCACTAGGGGCTCACAGTCTAATCTGCAGGGCCCAGCACACCATAGCCTTGCTAGGGGCCACAGCACTGATAGCTTCCCCCCATCCACCCCTGAACCAGGGCCTGAGGCATCGTGGTCTGTGTGGCACCGGTGGCGGACTGACTGACTGCCCCCTTCCCAATCAGTCTGTCTTCTTCCCCAGGCATCCTGGTCTCCGGTCCAGTCTGCTCACCCAGCACCTCAGGAACACTCCAGCCTTCCAAAGTGCTCAGCGGAGCCCCAGACAATGACAGAGCAGATGAGCGAGGGACTGAGTGTCCCCTTTCTCCGGGGCACTCACTATGAGTGTCCCCCTCTCCAGGGCTGTCCCTTAGTCCCCATGGCAGGCTGCCTGGGAAGAAAGAAATGTCTGAGGAACAAGGGGCTCCCAGGCTCCAGCTGACACTCATCAGTGAATGGCAGGGAGCCCTTTGCAGGAGAAAACATGGCTGGTGCTTCCCTCCTTAAGCCTGCAGCCGGCTCTTGAATCTCTGCTGTCCTGTGTCACCATCTCTGTGTGGGCTCAGGTCCTCCCAGGTGACAGCTTCTTTGGAACCACAGGGCAGCTCATTCTTGTCCCCAAGATCACCCAGCCTTGCTGTCACATTAATGCCTGGGGAGCTAGGTCCTTCTAAACCCCCTGACAGAGCCCCTGGGGCTCTCCGCCCCACCCTGGCACCCGACAGCCTGGGAGTGGCAGTCATGGCTCCGGGTCTATGTGATCTTGTACTTTGCAATCCAGGCAGTGATAAAGGCCCTCAGGCCATGTCTGCTCTGTGTCCCACGGTTCCCACGCCCAGCTGGAAAGGAAGTAGGCAGGAACAGGGCTGGGAGGGCAGGCAGTGCCAGTCAGGACAGATGGCTGCACCTGGCCCAGGTGAGCGGCTTGGTCTGGTGCCAGCAGTAGGGCAGGTGTGTCACTGCCCAGGCACTTGTGGCTGGCCCAGTTCCAGAGCCACCTCCTCCAACCAGGATGGGGGTTTCTGGAGCTCCCTATAGCCCCTTTTCCTGTCCAGACTTGGGACGATTCCCTCATTTCCTCCAAGTCTTCAGTCTGCCACCCAGGTGCTACACATCTGTTTCTGGTCTTCCTGCCCATGTTGGACTGGTCCTTGGGGTCCGTGGGAACGGCAGCTGCTGCCAAGAGCTCCTTTGGCCCAGCCTGCCAGGTTGCTCGCAGTGAGCTGGATCTGTGGCCCAACCAAGGGGCTACCAAGGCCGCCAGAGGCCAGGGCTGGGCTGTGCTGGCGGGGATGGCGCGGGCGCAGGCGGGGAGGGCGCAGAGGGCGGGGAGGCCGGCCTGGCCTCTGGGGTGGTGTAGGCGGATCTCCGCCGCAGGTGCTCCAGCAGGCGCGCGCTCACCGCGGGCTCCAGGACACCGCAGGCCGGCAGCACGCGTGCCAGGCGCGCCACGCAGGCGCGGTAGCCCTCGCGGTAGCTGTCCGTGGGCGCTGCGGGAGGAAAGTGGTGTGAGGCGCGGTGTGAGGTGCGGGGTCTGGGGCGAGGGCAGGGATGGGCGAGGTGTAAAGTCACTCACGGGGCGCAATGGCGGGGTAGGAGAATGCCGGCAGCTCCTGCAGGAAGTGCACAGTCATTTCCAGGATGTCCGCCTTTTCCAGCTTCGAGTAGCGAGAGTTCTGAGCCGGGCCATGCAGGGGAACAGAGACAGGGCCTCTCTAAGTCACGCAGGCTGGCATCGAACTCACCTCACACCCCAGGCTCGCTGGAAACTTGGACCTCGCGGGGTGGGATTACAGCCCCGCGCCACCAAGCCCGGCTCCAGCACCGCGCACCCGCGAGTTCAGGGTCCCGCGCGCTGGGTCTGCTCCTCCGTGGATGCACCCCGAGCTCAGCCCTGGGGACCGCGCGCGCCCCCTCTGCCTTCTCTCGCCCGGGCGACCCCCGCACTCACCTCCCTGCCCAGCAGCGGCAGGATGAGCCCCTTGAGCTGGCCCAGGCTGTCGTTGATGCGCGCGCGCCGGCGCTTCTCCAGCAGCGGCTTCAGGCTCTGCGGGCGCACGGGTGGGCGCAGAAGCCGCGGTCAGCGGTGTCGCGACCCGGGACCGGCCCGCCCCGTGCCATCCCGGGCTCCTACCTTACGCAGCTCGGCTGCATCCCCTTCCCTGCGAGGCAGCCCCATGATCTGCGGGTCAGCGGTAGCCTTGCGAAAGGCACTCGGTGCCGGCCCAAGCCGAGGAGAGCGCGGCGGAAGAGGGCGGAGCGCAGGGAGCCCGCGCCGCAGCCTGGCTTTAAGGAGCCGGATTCGGCCGCCCCGCCCCGCCCCGCCTTTGTTCCTGCGTAGGGTGGGGCCGGAGAGGGAGACCGGTGTCCCCGGGGATCCCACTCCCGCCTTCGCGTCCCATCTGTGGCGGGGGCGCGTGACGTGTGGGGCCCGTTGGCACCGTCGCTACGCCGACCCGGTGGGAAGGAATAAGGTTGTGGGGGGCTGCGCCCCTAGTCTCCAACGCGCCCTTCTTCGTTCTTTCCGCACCTGGGACGCAGCGGGTCTCCGAAGCCGCTCAGGGCCGGCAGGGGACCCAGGGGCTGCAGTGACACCGTCCGGGCCCCAGGCTCAGGGAGACCCCGCGAAGGTCAAGAGCGGGCGTCTCCGGTGAGCGGCGCGCGCTGCCAGCTGCTCGGAGGTCAGGGAACTAAACCCGGAGAGGTCACGTCTGGGGCTCGCCCTCCTCCTCGGAAATGCCCCGAGTCTCTGACCCTGAGGCTCTAAGCACCCAGAGGCGCTCTCCGAGAGGCCACCGAAGTCGGGACACCTAGTCTCCCCGCCCTTAGTTTTGGATAGTGAAACTGAGCCCCAAAGAAGAACCAACCCAGAGATCCTTGGGGTTCGTTTTCTACAGCTTTGGACTCCAATTTCCACCTGCGGAGCAGTCGGAGCTCACATGACCGGTGCGCGGGGCGGGCCTGGGTGTCCCCACCGCCCCCCATCGGCCCCCATCGGCCCCCCTCCGACCCAGCTGCGCACCACCCCTCCCCCGGCACGCCTCCGCAACGCGTGGCCGTTGCTGCCGCAAACTGGCAGGCGTCTCCCGCCCATCTGCTGCGGGCTCCCCGCCCCCGACCGGCTGGCCGGGCAACGGCCAGTCCCGCGGACCACACTCCGGACTGCGGGGCAGCGGGCGGCCGGGCGCCCGCGGGACCCACAGAGCATGAGCCGGGAGGAGGTACCTTGGGGCGGGGCCGAGAGCTGTCCAGGGTGCTGGAAGGACCCCTCCTTTCCGACCCCAGCCTCGGGTCCACCTTGCGCAGAGCGTCCACAGCGGGCTCTTGCTGCAGGCCGAGCTCAGGGCCCTCGCCTCTATGTAGTTCTAATCATGAAAACAAACCACTCGACCGACTTACGTGCCTGAGCAGAACTTGGGGGTACCTGAACCCCTCTCTTCCTGCCATGCTAGAGGCCACATGGCCGTGGGCTAGGCCCTCCGAGGTTATCAAAGAGAACTCTGTAGATTACACACACACACACACACACGTCACACACCTGGGTCACTCAATTCTGTTCCTGCTCCACATTCTCATCCGTGGGGACAAACTGATGCCAGCACCGGAGGGCCCTGGACGGGAGTTCAGGTCCTCCTGGGACGTTCCCTGCCAGGCCTGCGACCGACCAGAGCTTGAAGAAGGCAGGTGGGGGAGCAGAGAAGCAAACTCTCTCTGCAGACGTGGCGATGCCTGATTTGCAGTCTTTCTGCTCACCTCTGCACCATCGCTGTAAAGATTTTGACGTGATAAACCACCGTTCCCGCCACCCAGAGGATTCTGGGGGTTTGCTGGTTACTTGGAAGCAGTCAATAGCATCAGGGGAAACTACCCTGGTGATGTACACCTGCATTCCCAGACTCTGGGAGAACTGCAAGTTCGAACCCAGCCTGGGCAGCTTGGCAATTCTGTCTTAAAATAAAAAATAAAATAGGCCTGGGGATGTAGCTTGGGACAAAGGCCCTGAGTGCAATCTCCAGTCTAACAACAAAAACTTTCATGCCTCAGTTTCCCCTGCTTTAAAATAGGGATAATAGCTGTGGGAATTAAACACCCAGGGGAGACTCGCCACCATGCGTTCCAGGGGCTCCACACAGGAGGTGCTAGCGAGGCTCTTCAGGGCTGCTAGGGAAGGGAATTCGGCAGACAGGGGAGACTCCCAGAGGTCAGAGAGGCCCAACAGAGCACCCGTCCCAGCTTGAGTTGATGGCACAGCGAACCTCCTGCGGGGAGAACCTAGACCCCCGGAGTCCCAGGTGCGGGGAAAGGAGTAAGGTCCAGCCAGGCAGGTGGAAATCGTTGGGAACCGACCGGGGCCATGTAGAGCACAATGGCTCGGGTTTTGTGGATGCCTAGGAGTTCCCGAGACCACTGTGCGTGGCGCCACCAGGTGGTGGGTCGGGGAATGGTGTCGGAGATAGGAAGACTCCCAGGGGTTTTGGACGGAGGCAGCTGCGCTCTAGAGCGCATGCCGCGCGGCCTGGTGCCAGCCTAGCCGAGAATCTGGTGAAACAGCCGGACGGCGCTGGGCTCTCCAGAGCCCCAGTGTGGACGGCGGGGCTGAGACCCGCAGGACGCAAGCTGTTTCAAGGTGGCGGATATGCCCATCATGCTCCCCGGCCCCCGGCCTCCGCTTCCGGCAGCTCTCTCCCGGATCCAGCAGGCCCGCTCCTCCAGTTCCCACGACCGGTTTTTAGCTGTGCCGGAGGGTGGCTCGGCCACTGCCCCCGTGTGGCCCCTGGCGCCGTCCCGTGTCCTTGCGCAGGGTCGTCGTGTCCTCTCCGGTTTCGATGTCTCTGCCGGTCCCAGCCTTTAGGTCCCTCTTTTCTCCTGGCTTAGCACCCCCGAGCGTGTGGTCGAGTCCCCCAGTCTGGGACACTGGCCCTGGGTGACTGGAATCTTGAGGTCTAGGTCCACAGCGCTGATGCACCAGGCGGTCCCTCCTGACTCCTTCGCTCTCCCCCTCTTCCCTGGCCCAGAGGGGGCAGCACTTGGGTCTGGAGTGGCCCTGGTTGGGACCTGCGCCTGTTGGCAGCCATGGTCTTCGAAGTTTCCACACCCACAATATCCCTTATCTCCACCCAAAACCCCCTCCAGGAGCCTCCTCGGAGTCCCTTTCCACAGCTGCCCCTCCAGCCTGGACACATCACTTCCTACTCCCCCCCGCCCCCCCGATTTCGCGTTCTGACCACACTTGTCCCCTCTGGAATCGCCATTATTGCTGCTGGCATGCGTCCCCAGATCAGCCCCGAGTGGCCACGGGGCAGATGATCCAAGTCGTCTGGACCCCGGACGACGCTCAAATTCCAGCCCAGCTTTGCTTAGGTTTTTCGTGGGGTAGATTAGGAGAGCGGACCCTGGTGGCCCGGGTTTCAGCGGCCGGACTGGGGGAGTGTCCGGCCGGGGCGGGGCTGGGCGCGAGGGCGGCGCGCGGGGCTGGGCGGGCCCAGGCTTAAGCGGGGCGTGCGGGGTCCCCGCCCCAGAGCACGGAGGAGGCGGAGCGGAGCGCGAGGCCGCGGGAGTGGGGCCGGGCTGCACCCGCTCCGCCTCCGGAGAGCTAAGGAGCAAAGCCCCGACGGCCCAGGGCTCCGAGGGCTCCCAGCATGGCGCCCCGGGAGACGCAGTGAGGCTGAGCAGCGGGGGCGGCGCCGCGGGCGGCACCATGGCCCTGGAGCGAGCGCTGCAGGCGGCGCGGCAGGGTGAGCTGGAAGCGCTGAGGTCCCTGCACGCCACTGGCCTGCTGGAGCCCACGCTACGCGACCCGCTGGACGCGCTGCCCGTGCACCACGCGGCCCGCGCCGGTAAGCTGCAGTGTCTACGTTTCCTAGTGGAGGACGTGGAGATGCCCGCCTCGTCCCGCGCGCGCAACGGGGCCACACCGGCCCACGACGCCGCTGCCACCGGCCACCTCGCCTGCCTGCAGTGGCTGTTGTCGCAGGGCGGCTGCAAAGTGCAGGTGGGTCCACGCCACTCTCGGGCGTCCTGGGGCTCCCTCCCCGGGAGAACTTGGTAGCTCCGGAGTGGTGGGTGGGATGTTCTCCAGGACTTTGGATAGGGTGGGCTCCTTGGATTGTGCGGGCAGATGCCTGGCATCCCCTGGACACTCCTGGAAGGGCGCCTGGGTGGCATGGGAGAAGCCAATGGGTTGGTATTTCCTGGGAAGAGCGAGCCCCATCCTGAGTCCTGGGGGTGGGGGCAGATTGAAGGCCCTTATATCAGGTGTGGAGTGAGAGTGGGGAAAAATCACAGTCCAGCCTGGGCAGTGCTGCACAGGCCTAAGCCAGGTGTGGGCTATGGCCAGGGGACCTAGGTGAACCCCAGAACACCAGCACCTTTAGGTCACCCAGCTCTCAGTCACTTATTACCCCAGCCTGAGCCTTCCAGCCGCCAGATACCAACAGGTCACTCAGGAGGGACCTCCTAGGGAAGTCCCAGCCAGTGAGGAGGCAGCCAGGTGACCGGAAGCACAGGAGACAAGAAGTGCCCTCAGGGACACTGAGCTCAGGAACTAGCAGGACCCTGCTCGAGGTCGGACGGGCGGAGGGCACAGGACTGATTTTGGGGTTCAGAGGCACAGTGGCAACTGAAGATGCAGGCGCAGGAATCAGGCAGCTTAGCTGGCCTGCCACTCCCTACAGATGGCCCAAGCTCCCCATGCCGCCTACCCTCAGAGTGCAGGCCTCCCTTCCTGTCCTTCTGGGGAGCCCGTCCCTTATCTCCTGGGCCACCCTGTTACTGGGGATGCTGGGCACACGGCCCAGGCCTCCTCTTGAGATGCATGACTCCCCGACGCCTCTAGCCAGCCCTGGCTGGCTGCCTTCTCTCCTCCCTAAACCTGGTGTCCAGCCCTGGACAGAACCCTCCCTCCCGCAGCGGAGGTGGAAGGAACAAGTGGCCTTGTGCCCAGCTTATCAAGTCCCCTGCCCTTCAGCAGGTCTGGGTACTAGAGCTGGAAGAGGGGGGGTGACCTGGATCCCAGGTCCTGCCCGCCCCGTGAGATAAGCAGCTTAGGGTGTAGGGCACAGCACGTGTGGCTCCCAAGGTCCACATAGCCGGGGAGCCTGAGGAACTGGCCTGTGACGCCCGTATAGGGCCACCACTACCCGGAAGTCCTGAGCCATCAGGACCCCTTGGAACCTCAGACCCCAAAGCCCACAGCCAGGGGAGGAGGAGGCCTTTCTCAAGAGCCAAGGCCCAGGGGCTTGGATCACCTCTGACCAGCTTCATCCTCTGGGCTCAGGGGACAGACTGGACCAGGCTCTGGTCCTCCTCAACTCCCTTCTTTCCTTCCTTCCTTCCTTCCTTTCTTTTTCTGTGAGTCAGTGTCTCACTATGTAGCCCAGGCTGGCCTCGAACTCTTGGTGATTCTCCTGCCTCAGCCCTCCAAGTGCTAGGAGTACAGTCATGCACGTCTGTGCTGGGCTGTCCTTGGGAAGCAGAAAGAGGCTCAGGGCCTCCCTCAGCTTCCTGGGCTTTTCGTTCCCTGCCCAGTCCTCCTGGCCTCCTTACTGGACTGGCTAGCCAGTTGTCCCCACCCCCACACCGGTTAATGACTTCCCACCTGTGCCCGTGGCTCCAGCCTCCCACCCCCATGTCCTCCTCTTGCTGGAGCCCTAGAGGCCTCCTTTTGGCTGAAGCCATGTTCCTTGGCATCCCTGCCAATCCCTGCTGCCCTGGTCACATCTGTCCCCATGGTGCCCTGTCCAGTGAGCAGGAGCAGGGAGGCCTCCCTTTTCTCATCTTAGTAGACTGTGTCCCCCTCTCACTGTGGCCCCAAACTCTGCCCCCGACCCTGCCCACCTCCCTGCAATCCTGCAACCTTGGTGCCAGAATGGTGCCCACTTTCCCAAATGCACCTGCCTCAGAGGCTGGCCCTCTGGGTTCCCTGCTTCTCCTCCTGGGGGCGGGCCACAGCCTCTCCCCAGCAGATGCAAGGTGGGGTGCAGAGGATAAATTCAGATTCCTGGGTGCAGCAGGAGTCTCACCCAGCCCTTCCCAGGAGCCAACACAGTGGCCGGGTACCCCAGGCCTTGCCCACCCATGCCCACAAGCCTCCTCCACAGGGCAAGAATACAGCCTGTTCCCATGGTCAGCGGGCAGAGGAGTCCAGAGAGGGTACCTTCCCACCCTCAGGCTGGGCTGTCCGAGGCACAGCAGGGCAGACGCTTCTGTTCCCTGTGACACTCGGATGAGCCCGGAGAAGAAGCAGCAAAGACTGGACACGGGGCCCTCATGCTGATCCAAGCCAGATTCAAAGCCCCCAGGATCCGATCAGCCCCAAACCAGGCTGCCTGAGGCGTGGCCATACCTGTAGGGGGCTGGCAGGGCCCCTAGGCAGCAACGGGCAGGTCGAGCCCCAGGACTTTAACTAAGTTTGTGCCCACAGGATAAAGACAATTCCGGTGCCACAGTCCTGCACCTGGCTGCCCGCTTCGGTCACCCCGAGGTGGTGAACTGGCTTTTGCATCACACTGATGCAGACCCCTCCGTGGCCACGGACACAGGTGCCCTGCCGGTCCACTATGCTGCCGCCAAAGGAGACTTCCCCTCCCTGAGGCTGCTTGTTGGAGACTACCCAAAGTAAGTGCCCGCCTTGTGTGCACCAGTGTGTGTGTGGGGGGGGGGCGGCACTGGGATGGAACCCAGAGTCCTGCACACTCGAAGCAAATACCATACCGCTACGCTATTCTCCCAGGCCGGGACCGCCTTTTTCCTGCTGGTTTTTGAGACAGGGTTTTGCTATGTGGTTCAAGCTGGCCTAGAACTCTCCGGGATCCACCTGTCTCAGACTCCCAAGTGCTGGCATTACAGAGCTGTGCCACCAGGCTGGTCTCAGGGCAGTGGCATGCCAGGCTGGTCTCAGGGCAGTGGCCAAGCCAGAGCTCTGTAGTCAGGCAGGTGAGGAGGCTTTGGCAGTGGTTAGAGCTCAGGGCAAGCTGCCTCTCCAGAGTGTCCTCAGTCCAGCCTCACAGCCAGCAGCCGGGCCATCGGAGAGCAGCTTTCCCGTTTCCCACTGCCCCTGGGAAATGGAATTCCCAAACCTGCAGGGTTCCTGGGCTGAGGGCTCTCAGAGTGGGCGTCCGCATGGAAGAAAGGGGCGCCCTGCAGAGCAGGGGAACAGGGGAGTCTGAGAAGGGAGGGTCCTGAGCGGCTCCTCTCTGAGGGAGTGGGGTGCTGGTGGAACAGGGAACTGAGTGGGTCGGGCTCCGGCCAGAGATCCTTATGAGTCCAGGTGGGCGTCTGGGCCGAAAGCCACAAAGGTGGGATGGACGGGGAGAGAGCAGCTGCCAGGAAAGGGGGTCAGGCCATGGGGCACAGGTGGGGGCCCTGTGAGCCGCCGGGCCTGGCTCCTGCTGTTTTCTCTGCCCAGGGCAAGCTGGGGCCCGCTCTAGCTCCTAGATGGGGGCTTGGTGGGAGACCCCACCCCGGCAGCTACACGGATGTCACTTCTGTGCCTCAGGACAAACAGGAGGTCTGGTCAGGCTGCGTCCCAGACTGTAGAGGAGAAGCCCCAGGGACAATGAGCTGTGGGGCCTCCTGTGGGGCCTGGCAGCCACGTCCACCTGGGGTACACCTCACCCCGGGATGGGATTTTGAGGCTCTGTCCCAGCCCCTCACTTCAGGCCAAAGACCGTAAGGTCCTAAGCAGGAGGGGCACCCTGAACTCCTGGTGTCCCCACTGCACCCGACATGCTGAGGGCCAGGCTGGGGGTGCAGAGCCCAGTGGATGCACCGTGGGACCCTGCTTACCCCAGAGCTGATGTCCCTGTGGGCTGTGGCCTCCCAGGTGCCGGGTGTGGGTGGGCCCTGTGCCCAGGCCGAGGCCAGACGGCTCAGCAGGTGTGTGGCCTGCTCCCAGGAGCAGCATGACCTCAGGGAGGTGGACAGTGGCAGGGGCTTCTCCCCCTGGGTGGCAGCTGGGAGCTGGCTGATAAGGAGGTGCTTTTGTGTGGCTGCCAGGCTGCACTCAGGGAGAAGGGAGTGGCCGGGCCTGGTGTGGGGGCCAGTGTGGCTGCTTCGCATCCGGCTTGGGGTGGGGCCTGCTGTTCCCCAAGACTGTAGCTGCCAGGGCTGGGAGCTGCAGGGAAGAGGCTGAGCTGTGCTCTCATGAGCCTCTGTGCCTGCCCGCTGTGAAGCTCTGAATTATTCACCAGGGCTCAGCTCTCCCCTGGCCGGCCTGGCGGGAGGAAGGATGCCTGTACCTCCCAGTGGGAAACTTGATCCCACCCAGGGAGTCTGTGGGCGGCCATGGTCATGGCGGTGACCAGGTGCGGGCCACTGGAGGTCTGGACAGCCCCAGGAGGGCCCAGCTGGTGCCAAGGCTGTGTCTGGGGGCGTTAGCCTGGGCTGGACATTGTAGGACACCCTGCTCCTTCCCTCCTTCCAGTCTGTCCCGGTTCACTGGGCCGAATCTTCCCAGGAGCAGAGGACTGACCATAGTGACCCAGGTGCTGCCCCTCTTAGGGAGGCCCTCCCTCCAAGGCCTCTGCAGAAAGGGGTCCTTAGGCTGGGAGGTGCGGGGCAAAGGGGCAGCTAGCTGGGGCTGTCCCAGTTCCTCTGGGGGGACCCCAGACTCAGCCCTGATCTCAAGGCATGGCCTTCAGGTTGGGGACTGGAGGGGCTCTGGGCTCTTCCCCCTGGGGCCCTGGCGCTCATACAACTGAGAGGGATGGAGACTTATCATCCTTGGGGAGCCCCAGGGGCTGAGGCTCCATGGGGCGGGGCTGCTCCTTTCCAGCTAGGCATCTGCTCTGTCAGGCAGCAGGGCTCAGGCATTCTTAATCACCACCCAGGCCTCGCCCTGCGTTTGCAGAGGTCACCAGGGCAGCCAGGGCCTGCAGTCAGCGCTTGTGCTGGGACATGCTGGGGAACCCAGGGGCTGTGCTTGTCCCCAACTCCAGGGGAGATTCTGGGGAAGGGAAGGCTGAGGCAGGAAGATCACAGCTGTGTTACCTAGGGAGCTTGAGTCCAGCCTGAACTACATAACAAGACCCTGTCTCAAAAAGTACATGAAGCCTGGCATACACCTGTAATCCCAGCACTCGGGAGGCTGAGACAGGAGGATCATTGCAAGTTTGAGACCAGCCTAGGCTACAAAGTTTGCACAAGACCAGCCAGAACTGCACAGTGAGACCCCGTCTCAAAAAGCAAACAAACAAAAACAAAATCGGTCATCCTCAACATTGTCATCATCATGGTCATCATGAAATAGCCCTGCGGCTGCCTCCCGTTTCAGGTCTTCAGCCTTCTTACCGCCTTCCTCCCTCCTCCCCAGCCTCTCCTGCAGCCCAGGCTGCCCCTCCGTCCTCCCAGTCTGCTGGGGTCTTCTCTGCCTTGTCAGCAGAGCCAGACCCAGGCTGCACAAACTGTAACCCACCCTCTCGCTCACCCCTCAGCGTCAGCGGCCAGCGTGTTCGTGTTCCTTGTGCTCTGTGTTTTCCTGCTGTCCACCCCTGACTCTCCGGGACGCCTGCGTCCTGTGCTGAGTGAAGGAAGAGCCTGTGGCCCTCACAGCTCACTGCATGTGACCTTAGACAAAAATCCCCTTCCTGGCCTCCCGGTGCCTGCCTGAACCTGTCTTGCCGCAGCAGGCCGCGTCCACAGGTTCCCCTTGCTTGGGGACAGCTGGGGGCACTCACAGGGACAGACAAGGAGACAGGCTGTGCTCGCGCCCTGCTCAGCTGCACCCCTCCCTGGTCATCTGTTCCTGCCAGCCCACCGCCCCAGGGGACGGTGCTGCTGCCTTCCGGTCTCTGCCTGCTCTGCACATGGGCAGCCTCTGGGTGCATCCAGTGAAGGACTGAGACTAGGGGATGGCGACAGTTCAGGAGGGGCAGCAGCCTAAGGAAGCTCATCCCGGGGCGAGGTGGGGGGTGGTCGGCCGAGGCCTCTATGAGGAGCTGAGAGCGAGTGTTCTAAAACCTTCTGTGCAGCAATACTGACCGCTTCTCTTGCTCTAAGCCCCACTTGGGTTTTTTGTTTGTTTGTTTGTTTGTTTGTTTGTCTTTTTGAGTCAGGGTCTCACTATGCAGTTCAGGTTGGCCTTGAGCTCACTTCATAGCCCAGGCTGGTCTCGAACTAGCAGCAATCCTCCTACCTCAGCCTCCTCAGTGCTGGGTGAAAGAGTTTTCAGCGCGGTTAGAAAATAGAATATAGGAGCTGGAGGTTTAGCTCAGCAGCATAAGCGCCTGCCTTGCAAGCAGGCAGTTGTGAGTTCAATCCCCAGTACTGATAAAAAGGAAAAAGACAAAATAAAACAATATAAAGTAAATTGGCCCTTATTTTAAGAATGTGGAGAGAGAACCTTGGACCACTGAGGTCTGGCTTTCTCTCTGCTGGACTCTGGCCCTTATTTTAAGAATGTGGAGAGAGAACCTTGGACCACTGAGGTCTGGCTTTCTCTCTGCTGGACTCTTGGTGGGGGCATACATATAGCTTAGGTTTGGGGTGGAGCCTAAGGGCATTACTGATGCACAGGTAGCCCATTGGAATTTATTTCGCACCACAGGTAAATTGCTTAGGGGCAGGGAAGGTGACCTTCTGCCTCCCAGCCTCCCACCTCGGCAGCATCTCCTTTAGGGCAAAATCTTTTCATTGGGATCCTTGGGGCTCTTGGAAGATAAGCAGGAGGCCTGCAGAGCAGCCCTGGCACTGGCAGATCTGTCCTCTCTTGGAGGCGGGAGTGGCTGGCGCAGGCTGGGCTGCTAGAAACCTGGTTCTTTGACCTGAGTCGGATTCCAGAGTGGAAGGCTCACTACGTGTTCCGCGATGCAGCAAGCCTGAACAGCGAGCTGGCACGAACCTGGACAGTTCTGCGACTCCGACCCCAGGCCTCGCATGCTCCTGCTGTCCCCTCAGGCCACTTGCTTCATCCTTACAGTTTGTCCGTATCCTCTTCTCCCGAAGACGGAAAAAAGCATGCGATTTTTAGGATCACTGCCAGGGTTTCATTGCTTCTCTTGTCGAGGTTTGTCCCAGTCTGTAGCTGTTCCGCCCCATAGTCTGCAGGCTCCAAGGCAGATCGCCACCGCGGAGGGCCTGGCGGAAGGAAAGCCGCTTCTGGCTCGGTGAGCAGGCGCACAGGCAAGGAGGAGCAAAGCCCGGCCCCGCCCCCTCTGACCAGCGCCCGCCCCCTAACCCCGAGGTCCAACCACTTTCCAAAAACCGTGCCGCTGTGCACGTGAGGCTCCGGGAGACATCTAGGTATAAAGCATAACAGCCAGGAAGCCTCGGATCCCTAAGGGCGCAGGTCAGGAGTCTTTGAAGACTCCAGAGCTTGGGATCATGATGGAGGTGAAGGCTAGGGTGCTGCTTGGAGTAGAGCCCTGGCCTACGAGGCACGAGATAGGTGTTCACGCCCCAGTGTCCTAAAAAGGATCGAGTGGAGTCCTTTCCTGACGTGAGGTGTGTGGAGACACAGAGGGCTGAGGAAGCCCACCCTGTGCTCTGGTGGACACGTGGTCTGCTGTGGCTGGGCAGGGTCAGCACCAGAGCCCATGCTGGAGAGAGCTGGGAAGCAGCACTGGGTGGACAGCTGGCCTCAGACCCTGGGAGAAGACGCCCTCACCCAGAAATGTCCCTCAGAAAGGAGGAGGCAGCCCTGGGCCCACCAAGCGCCCAGCAAAGCAGCTGAGAGGCCCGGCTGCTGAGGGAAAGAGCTGAGGGGCCAGAAGAGCAGGGGCTGTGGAGGCTGTGGCCAGGCAGCAAGAGAGGACAGCCCGGGTGGTGACACGCAGCAATGGCATCCAGACTGTGGGTGACCATGGAGGCCGTCATGTGGGCCACTTACCCTGTGGGAAACTGAGGCGGGGCAGGGTAAAGCATTCTGTGTGGGCCCCCGGAAAGCAAGCTGGAGGGGATAGTGAGTGGAGGCTGGGGCGGGGCAGGGGCTTGCTCCTGCAGCTGCCGCAGTGGTCAGGACAGGAATGCGATGGGCTGGAGCTCCGGGGTGTCCCTCACAGCAGCATGCTCCTGGCAGAAGTGGTGCCTGGCAGGGACTGGACACCCCAGGCCAGCAGTGGGCACCTCATGGCTGGCCCTGTTGGGCACAGGGAAGAGAGCATCCTGGGCCCACCTCCCAAGGAGGAGCACCAGGGTACCACCTGGGGGTGGCACTCAGCCCAGAGCCAGGCTTCCTGTGGTTTGGCTATGGGCAGCAGACAGACAGACAGACACCTGGGCCACCCCCTTCCAGGGGGAGAAGAGAGAGTGTGGGCACCGTGCCCATCGATCGCAGTGCTTGGAAGGAGAACCTGGTGCATAAACAGTGCTGCTGTCAGGGTTATTCTTTTTTTTTTTTTTTTTTTTTTTTTGGTCTTTTTCGTTTTTTTCATTACCACTGTCACTCACCCATCTCCCCAGGGACAGTTCTCTTTGTGCCTTGTACTTTCCTGTATTTTTTGTCCTCCTCCCCAGGGGGGTAGGGAGGGAGCCTTCTGGCCACACCAGAGAAGGACAAGGCGGGTGGCCCCTCTTCAGTGCAGCCATTGGCAAATCCGCCCATGTCCCTGGGCTTCCCAGGCAGGAGGCTCCGACTCTCAAATAGGGGACAGACGGCTAGAGGTGGAAATGCAACAGACCAGGTGGCAGGGGACAGGGCGACCTTTCCTGAGGGCCTGGGACATGGCTGGGAATGGCCACCAGCAGATGTGGACACCACTACCCCGTTGTCCACTTCTTCCTCCCTCTGCTGTGTGTCCCTGGCTGATTGGTGGCTGCCAGACAGGTACAGAGGGCAGAGTGCAAAGCTGGTCCCTACTAATGCACTGCCTTGCCCTCCCAGAGGGAACCCCTCGGACCCTGGGATGGCCTCCTGCAGTCTCTGATCCCCAGGACCCCAACACCCGCCGTGCTTTGGTGACCAGGTGAATAATTCAGACTGCAGAGTGTCAGCCATGAAATATTCATCAGCTATCTCTACACGGCAGCAGGAGCGAGTGTGGGGGCGACGCCATCCCGGGCCAGTGTGGCTGGGCCTCCCGCCTGCCTGCCTGCTCTGCTCTGGCATGGGTGGATGGGGTGCTGAGGGGCAGCCCAGGCTTTGGCTAGGCCCAGGAGGATGGAGGGCCTGGAGAGGCGGGGACTCTGGCGGCAGGAAGCGCGCGGAGACTTAGGGCTGGGGCTGGGCCAGGTCTTCCGGAGGCAGTGAGAGGGAGGGGCATCAGATTGGAGCGATGGGGGGGTGGGAGGAGCAGCAGATGCTGGAGGGGTGGCCTGGCGGATGCGGGTGGCACCTGTGCCTGACAGGGCGCACGGACAAATGCAGGGGGCATTTGGGGTGAGGATATGAAGCGCTGCGCACCTGGGGAGACCCTGGCCCAACGGATCTCAGTTCACATCTTGAATTTAGGTTTGAAAGCTGGGCAGCTCCTGGGTCAAGGTTAGAGTGTGGCTCCCCCTCCTGGACTACTGTGGTAACTACACTCGGGCCCACTGTCGGTCAGCCTGGTGCCCAGGCCAGCTTCCGCGGTGCCTGGCAACACCCAAACCTGGCGGTTGGGGAAGCAAGGGCAAGGGACTGTGAGAACAGAAGGCTAGGTCCCAGCTGCCCCTCCCTGTCACTTCATGCCTCCTTCAGGCCGGGCCCTCGTCCCTCAGAGATGTGATTCTCATGTCATCTACCAGCTACAGACCCATAGCCACCCCTAGCCCTAGTCTTCATTGTTCGTCTGAAAAATGGGACTGGCTGTGTGATTTAAGAAAAAGCTGCATGCCGGGCGTGGTGGCTCATGCCTGTAATCCCAGCACTCGGGAGGCAGAGGCAGGAGGATCATTATGAGTTTGAGACCAGCCTGGGCTACACAGTGAGTTCAAGGCCAGCCTGAACTGTATAGGGACGCCTGTCTCAAAAACACACACACATACACAAAGCTGCAGGGTAAGGGGGCGGGGCAGGGCGTGTGACCCCACAGAGCACCTGCCCAGATGCAAAAAGCCCTGAGCTCAAATCTCAGCACTCCACCCCAAAGTAGGGCGGCCTGATAGTGACCATGGGGCAGGCCTGTAATCCTGGCTCCTCAGGAGGCTGAGGCAGGAGGACTGCAAGTTGCAGGCCAGCCTGGGCAGCTTGGGGAAACTGTGTCTCAAAACATAAAAAGGGCTGGGGGTATAGCACTGTTTAACCCCAGTACCAAAACAGAACAAACAAAACAAAAAAACCCTGTCGGTTCCGTAGCACACGAGAAGCAAGCAGCTGTGTGTATAAGGGGGTCTAGCCATGTGACTGCTAGGTTAGGGACACTGACAAAAGCCAGGATGTTCAATTAACTGAACAGCAGGTAAGTACTGTTTTAGTATAAGTACGTCCCGTGCAGAATTTGAGAGATGCTAAAACATTACTTGACGTTTAGTGGAAGTTAATGTGTCACTAGGCTTTCTAGAGTTTCTATGGTAACCCTGTCACTCTCTGGTAATCAGAGGCCCAGGCTAGGAGCACCTCTAGAGACCAAGCATGAAGCTGGCCTGGCAGGGGGCAGGACAGGGGGGCAAGACCTGCTCTGGCCAGGAAGTCAGGGAGGCCTCATGAAGGAGAGGTCCCTCCTGAGTCTTAGAGACAGAGAGACATGAGCAAGAGCACAGAGGACAGAGAGCAAGTCAGGGCCGCATGGTGACTAAGTGTGGCTGCAGAGGTAGGCGAGGCCAGGTCACAGTGTCCCAGTGGCATTGGTAAAGGGTGGGTCTGCTTACTGAGGGCAGGAAGCACTGAATCCAGCATTTTATAGGAAGGCCACTGGAGCCAGGTGTGGTTGTGCACACCTGTAATCATGGCATTCTGGGAGGCTGAGGCAGGAGGGTCTCCAAATTGTGCCCCAGCCTGAGCAGTTTGGCAAGATCTTTTCAAAACTAATAAATAAAAGGGCTGGGGATGTAGCTTAAGGTAGAGCCAGAGTCCAGAGGGAGTGGGGACAGGTGGTGACGAGGTCCCCCTCCAGACCACTCTCTTAGGGCCTGCCCCCCAGCTTGACTCAAGAAGTATAAGAGGCTCTGGAGGCAACAGCCGCCCGGAGCCCAGGTGGCCCTGGTCTTCACAGGGGAGTGGATGCCCAAACCCAGAACGGTGCCACGCCCCTGTACCTGGCGTGCCAAGAGGGCCACCTGGAGGTGATACAGTACCTGGTGCAGGAGTGCGGCGCAGACCCGCACGTGCGTGCCCACGACGGCATGACCCCGCTGCACGCAGCGGCACAGATGGGTCACAGCTCGGTCATCGCGTGGCTGGTGAGTGGGGGCGGGGCCCGAGGGCGGGGCCCAAAAGGCTCCTGGCGTCTAGCGCGGCCCTCCCCCCCAGGTGAGCTGCACGGACGTGAGCCTGTCGGAGCAGGACAAAGACGGCGCCACAGCCATGCACTTCGCGGCCAGCCGCGGTCACGCCAAAGTGCTTAGCTGGCTTCTGCTGCACGGCGGCGAGATCTCAGCTGACCTGTGGGGCGGGACCCCGCTGCACGACGCCGCGGAGAACGGCGAGCTGGAGGTCTGGAGACGGGGGCGGGGCCAGGAGGGCGAGGGCGGGGCCGTGAGCCTAGAGGCGGGGCCCAGGCGTGAGGGGCGGGGCTCGGGAGAGGCAGCAAGGCGCCGCGTGGGCTCCCTCTGCTGGCGGGGTGCTCTCAGTACATCCCGCCCGGGTCGGATATAGGCACACAGACACGCACACGTGCACGCACACATAGACAAGCACATGCACACACACAGGCCCAGCTCGATGCGTCCTTCCCATCTCACCCTGCCAACCCCACAGTGCTGCCAGATCCTGGTAGTTAATGGTGCGGAGCTGGACGTCCGTGACCGTGACGGGTACACAGCCGCCGACCTGTCGGAATTCAACGGCCATAGCCACTGCACCCGCTACCTACGCACCGTGGAGAACCTGGTACGTCCAGGAACAGCTCCAAGGCACCATCTCCTTTCATGCCCTGCCCGGGGTAATGTCTTACCCTTCCCCAAGGAACAGACTGAGGCTCAGGGTTTGAAGTCCCTGGACCCACCAGGGGGGAAGGTGACTCAGGAATTTGGAGCCACTCAGCCCAGAATCACCGCTCACTAGGGAGTAACAGGCAGCAAGGGAGGAGAGGGTGAAGGTTTCAGAAAGGAGGCCAGGGAGGACCAGAGCCACCTGGATAAGGGATGAGGCTGGGAGGTCGAGAGGCCCGAGTTCCCTAATCCACACAGATCTCCTGCCGTCCAGGGAGGTGCCACAAGAAAATCCATTCCCACATGGGTAAATTGAGGTTCTAGGAGGCCCCAGGTCACACAGTTAGTAGGTGGTGAAGCCACCAGGCCTGGCCAGGACCTCTCTCTCTTGACCCCTACCCGGTACTCACTTTCTGTGTTGGTAGTAAATCCATAACTGGGTGCCTGCATGACTCTTGGAAATTATTTTACGATGGTTGCACAACTGTGGATAGACCTACTGGGACTCTGGCTGGGGGGTGGGTGTCTCCACACTTAGGATACGGACTGAATTGGGTTAAATGCCTGCCTGCATCAGTCAGGGAGAGAGGAGGTGGGCCTCAGGCACCCTCAGAAGCACGCTGGCCACGAGAGAGACTTCCACGGGATGGCTCCTGGCCGTCTGCCGGCACACAGTGGTGAACCCTCATTCAGTGATCCATAGAATACGCAAGCCCAGGGGTCAGAGCCTGGAGATGGACTGGGGAACAGACTTCCCCCTGGAAAGGCCCCCCAGAGTGAAGGTGGCTTGGCAGGTAGTGAGCAGCCTGTCACCTGGGGCATACAAGCAGCAGCAGACACCGAAGGGCCTTCCTGCAGGTTTCTTCCACTGAGTCTGGCTTCAATGTTTGGCTGCAGGTGTGGGCCCCTGCACACCAGGGCCTGCCAGCCTTCCTGAGAGCCTGCCAGGCTGCAGCTGCTCACAGCAACAGCCCAGTGGTTGAATTCTGACAGTGTCAGGTGTTGTCTGAGTCCATCTTCACGATGGTCTGAGTTGTGCACTCCTACGGCATTTACTGCCTGTCAAGCCCTGCACTTTTTAAATCTTGTTTGGAGCAATGCATGGTGGTGCGTGCCTGTTGTCAGGAGGTTAAGGCAGGAGGATCGCTGCAAGTTGGAGGCCAGCCTACCACAAAAAGACATAACCTTTCCCATGCGTGGGGCAGATGATACATTATTCACATTTACAGGCGAAGACCCTCAAGTGGCCAAGGTCACAACACTAGCAAGTGGGATCAAGGGTATCCAAAGTCACTGTCCCAGCCTGCACAGCCTGGGATCCAGCCTCTGTTGTCCATGGCCCACTGAGATCACAGCTGGGTCCACTTGGTGCCTACTAGTGCCAGCCAAGGTGCCAGGCAAGCACCCTCATGCCACCCCTAGGTCCCCTGAGCTCTTGGTGGCTCACAGGATGGAGGCAGGACCTGGTATCCCCTCACCTGGCAGGCCTAGCATCATCAGTGTCAGCTCCAAGCCACCAAGGGTGCTGGCCCAGAAAAGGCAAACATTCCCAAGGAGTCCCTAATTACAGGGCCAATGAGCGTGGCTGTCAGCCGTTACCTGGTGCCAGGCGTGCGTCTTTGTCCCAGGGGGCCTGTGACACTTCTCATGCAGGGAGGGGGCATGGGGCAGGGAGGAGTAGTTCTGGGCAGGAGGCATCGGAGGTGGCGGGCTTGCCGGCAGCAGGGACACCATGGGCAACGTAAGCAGGGCCCCCTCCCCTGGCTCTGTCCCCTCCAGGAGCAGACAGGCACAGTGGGTGGAAGGGAGGGTAACAGACTGGGCAGGCTGAGCTGGAGCTGCCCCCCAGCTGAGCACCCCTGCCACACCCTATTCCCAGGGCCCGTCAGCAGATGGGCTGGGCTGGTGTGAGGCAGGAAGGTAAGGTAAATCGACAGGGTTTCAGCCAAGTGTCAGGAACCAGCGTTCCTGTCCCTGTTGACCCCAGCTGCAGCCCTGAGCCCCCACCTGCATGCACAGGTGCGTGGCTCCTTCTGAGGTGAGCCTGGTACATGGCACTTGTTCCCTGGGTGCAGCGTGGGCCCCTTCCCCCAAGCTGGTCTTCTCCTTCCAGAGTGGGAGGGGTCAGGGCCTGTGGTCAGGCCCTGCTGAGGGCCCGGCCTCAAATCTTAGCCTGAGGAGAACCTCGGCCCCTCTCACCATGGGGAAAGGGACTCGAGGAAGGGAGGTGGCTTCACCAGGGTCTCGGTCCAGGGTGGCCCCAGCGGGACCTTGGCTCGGTGAGCACTGGTCTGTGGGTCCAGCTGCCTTCATGTCCTCCCTGCCTTCCCCCAGAGCGTGGAGCATCGAGTGCTATCTAGGGATCCTTCCACCGAGCTGGAGGCCAAGCAGCCCGATTCGGGCATGTCCTCGCCCAATACCACCATGTCTGTCCAGCGGCCGAACTTTGACCTCAGTTCACCCACCAGCACCCTCTCCAACTACGACTCCTGCTCTTCCAGCCATTCCAGCCTCAAGGGCCAGCATGGTGAGTGGGCCGAGTGGGAAGGGCAGGGGAGGCAGACTGCAGCTACCTGCAGACTGACCAGCATGCAGCCCTGCCTGCAGCCAGCACCCTAAACACAGGAAGGGGACACGGGTGTGTGCCTGTGCTCACCACCCACCTATACGTACCCTCGTGTGTACGCTTTCCCCCAGGAAATCCATGTGCACCTTGCACATGGTTCATTGTTCTCAGCTACTCACACCTATTGGTGCACACATAGTGAGCAGAAAGGATGCTTAGATACCCACAGGCTGGTGCAGATACACATACACACCCACATTACATGCCAGCACACAACCCTGTTTCCATAGTGTAAACCCTGGAACACGCACACACTGTGTCTACAGATAAACATGCGCACATTCATCAGTGCAAAGCACCCTGTGCACAGATGTGACAGGCTCAAGCACACAAATGCACAAAGCCTCAGGCCTGTGTGTACACATGCCGGCCACACCCACCTGTCACTGCTGCTTCCCACTGCCAGGCGGGGCCCACAGAGCTGGAAGGGTGCCTTGCAATGGCTGGGTGTGGCCACACAGACTCCTAGCACCTGCCAGGAAGAACTGCCCTGCCTAGCCAGCTGGGCCTCTCCTCAAAGCACAGCCTGGAGCCCACAGCCCCTGCTTTCCCTCCGAGCCCGTGCACACCCCGTCCTTATGACAATAAACTCAGGGCTGGAGAGGAGAGAGCAGCCGGTATCGCCAGAGGCCACGGTGAGCTGCGCCAGGGAACACTGCTGAGACAGCCCTGCCTCTGCAGGTGCTTTGCAGGCTGTGGGGAGTCGGTCTCAGGGGACAGCCTCTACAAACTCCCCAGCCTGCTTCTCACCTGCCTCCCCAGAGCTTCCGGGTGCAAGGGCTACAGACATACAGAGCTACATGGACATGCTGAACCCAGAGCTGGGCCTGCCTCCAAGCAAGACGGAGAAACCTACACACCCGCCGCCGCCACCCCCCAACTTTCCCCCACCACCCCCACCCCTAGGCAGTCCGCTGCCCCCGCCCCCACCGGGCTACCCTGCTCCCCAGCCCCCCTCAGGGCTGCAGGCAGCTGACATCTACATGCAGACCAAGAGCAAGCTGCGTCATGTGGAGAGCAAGACCCTCAGGAAGGAGGTAGTGAGCCCTGACCACCTTTCCTCAGCGTTACCATTGGCCAGAGGGGGAAGATGGGTACAGGTGGGTGGCCTGGCCCTGGCTCCGAGTGCCTGGGCAGCTCCATGGGTGTAGGAGGTTGGACAAAGCTGCCCCCTGAGTGGGTAGTTGTGGTTGGAAGGCTGCAAACCCAGATGGCTGTGCCATGCCAGGAAAGGGTTGTCAGGAGTTGGTGGAATGCATGTAGGCCGACTTCCTGCGGATGTGCGCATGTCCAAAGCCCTGGACTCAAGTTGAATGGCACCAAAAGGGTTTATTCCAAGTCGCAGGCCAGGGGAGAGGGAGGAAATCAAGTAGACCCTAGCAGACCGGGCACCTGGTGGCAGACAGGGCTGAGGGCGGGGTAGCAGAGGGTGGCTCAGGCTTGGGGCTTGGATGCACATGGGTGGAGCTGTGGGTGCCCTGGGTGGAGCCAGCATGTGAGAAGGGGTCAGCCCATGGAGCACAATGAACAGAAGTGTAGGGCATTCAGCCAGTGGGCTCCTGAGGCTCTGGAGTGGCAGAGGGGATGAAGTCAGGTCACGTCAGGACAACTCTGGGAACCTAGGCGATGAGACCAGAGAGGGCGCTGGAACACTGACCCAAAGGGATAGAGTAGGGCTGTCTGAGGGGAGGGGACCAGCTGAGCCCATAGGCGGCCAGGTGTGCAGTGGTAGCGATGCCTGGAGTCCTGCTGCAGGACAGAGCCTGTAATCTTCTCCCTGGCCCAGGGCAGGCCACTGCAGGGTAGGGTGGTGAAATGTTTGTTCAGGTGACTCAGGTCACAATGCCCTCCACGGGGTACCTAGGGAGGATACTGAACCTCCACAGGGACTCCACCCATACCTGACTAGACATCAGATTCTCCTTTTATCTTTGGAGGAGGCAGAGGATGACTTCCTGGCACAGCTCAGTGCCCTAGGCAGTGGCAGGTGGCCCTGTCCACAACTAGGGAACAAGTGGCTTGGCCCGCGCCCACTCCCCACCCCTGAGCCCAGCCTTCGCCCAATCCTCGCGCCCCTGAGCAATGTGTGCGTGCAGAGCCGCAGGCTCCGGTCCTCTCTACAAAGGGCCCTTTGTGTGCCACTGCGCCCCCAGCGCGGTGCCTGGACTAGGGGAGACAGCAGGGTCGTGGCGACAGTGCCTCCTAGGCTGCAGGGGGCCGGCTGGCCCAGAAAACGAATCCAGCGTGTCACGTTTCTTGCAATGTGAGCCTGGCCAGGCGGGAGGCAGAGGGTCCGAGGCCACCAAGAGGACGCACAAGCTGTGGGGTGGGCAGGAGACAGCCTCCACGCAGTCACTCGGCCTTTGGCCTTACCACCTCATGTCCCTGTCCCCGCGCCGGGCTTAGTGGGGGCAGCAGCGATGGGGCGGGAAGCTGCGCCGTCACCCGAGCCAGCCTGGCGGGCCCTGAAACCCGAGGCTTGGGCACGGGTGTTGGTGTCGCTTTCACGGATGACGATGGTTTCCAGATGCAGGAGGGGTAGGGTAGGGTAGTGCAGGGGCGCGACCCGGAACCGGGCTGAATATGAGAGGCTGCACCACGGGCGGTCGGGTCCTTAGCCGCTGGGTGCAATGGGGGCAGGGGTGAAAGCAGGTCGGGGTGACCAGGACACGCTTAGGGAGACAGGCACGGGGGCAGGGCCGCGCCGGGGGTGGGACAGAGCCAGCGCATCCCCGACAGCGGGGGCGGGGATGGCACCAGCGGCCTTGGGTAATGCCAGGCCGCGAAGCCCATAGGCAGGGGGGCGGGCGCGCGGGCGGGGCAGAAACCCGAGCGCGAGGATCGGGTAACGGAGGTGTCGGGTCCGCGCCGCCCCCGCGCCAGGTGCACAGCGGGGGCCACCGGCACAGTCGCAGGTAGGTGCAGCCCCGGGCCTGCGCAGCGTGGGCCCCGGGTCTGCAGCGCCTAGCGGGGCTCGGGCTCTCCGTCGAGCTCCCTCCGCGCCCGGACCCCGCTGGAGACAGTTGGGAATCCGGGGGCGCGCGTGCGGGTGATCGGGCGCGGGGTGCAGCCAGGCTTTGGGGGAGCTGCCCCTTCTCCGGCTCCCCCTGGCGTCCGGACTGGGCCACTCCGCCCCCAGGCCCGCCCCTTTTGGCCTCCGTGGGGGCCTTCGGTGCCCTTGCTTGGCGCGCGCCCAGTAGCCCTCCCCGTGGGGCGGCCAAGCCTGCCCGTCCCCCGGGGCGCCCGTGACCCTAGGCCTGCCCACGCTTAGACCGTGGGGTCGAGGGGCCGGACCTGCTGCCCTGCTTGACGGCCTCTGGCTGCGACCCCAGGGAGACCGCGAGCCGGGCGGGGAGGCGCGGCGTCCTCGGGTGCCCAAGCCCACAGCCCGCTGTCCTTCCACAGCCCGCAGTCCTTCTGCAGCCCGCCTCGCACGACGGCCACCACGGGCCGCGCAGGCAGGACTCCTGCCGGAAGCCGCGCACCTCCAGCAAGCAGCCCAGCACGGGGGAGTACTACCGCCAGCTGGGCCGCCGCCCCGCAGAGCCCCCGGCCGCGCGCCCGGGCATGGCGCACAGCGAGGAGGTGCGCGCCCGCCCGCCAGCGCCCGCCGCCTCCGCCGCCGCCACCTCCTGCCCGGTTCCGGGCCCCGCCGCACGCGCCTCGCTCGCCGGCCTCTCCGCGCCCCCTCAGGCGGCCCTGCTCCCCGGGAACCACGTGCACAACGGCTGCGCCGCGGACCCCAAGGCGCCCGGGGAGCTCCCGCCGCCGCCCCCGCCGCCGCCTCTGCCCGAGGCCTTGAGCTCGCCACCGCCCGCCCCGCCTCTGCCCCTCGAGGGCACGGGCCCGGGCTGCGGGCAGCGCCGCTCGTCCTCGTCCACCGGCAGTGAGTAGGGGCGGGCGAGGGTGGGGGCGGCGCCAGCCCCGGAGGGCGAGGGAAGTGTAGACACCGCCCCCTCCCCAGCGGCGACGCCCGGTCCTTCCTCCTCCTGCCGCCCCTGCCCCAAGGAGGATTGGCCCTAACTGGGCTCTAGGAGGCTGCTGCTCCTGGCCTGTCTTTTACCATGTGGGGGGCCTCCCAGCTCTGAGGGCCCTGAGTGGCACTGGCTTTAACGGGAGCAGATAGCTGGCAGGCCATCTTTTCAACTCCTGTCCTCAGTCTGTCCTCCTCTGCCCAACTCTCTCTCTCTTGCTCTTCCAAACTCCAAAGGACTCACTCTAGTCTGATCCTGCCTGGTCCTGGGCCAGCCAGGGCCTGGCGAGGGGGTTGGGGAGTGGGGTAGGCTTTCTGTTGACTCCTCTGAATTTTTACCCCCTTTGGGGATTGAACCAGGATCTTTGCCCTGAGCTACCTCTTCAGCCTTTTTTTTTTTATTTTTGAGACAGTCTCCCTAAGTTACCTAGGCTAAACTCGAAATTGCAATCCTCCTGCCTCAGCCTCCCAGAGTGCTGGAATTAGTTGTGTGGCCACCCATGCTTGGGCATTCTTTGAGGCTCCATCCTGCCCACCAGCCCACCAAGGTGATGGTGCTCCAGCCTATCACCAGACTGGGTCTTAGGGTCCCAGAGATTGGAACAAGGTGTTTAAGCACTCTTCTGTAGCACATGGTGCACTGACTTCTGTCATGGAAAAAGTATTTTCAGGATGCATCAGAAAGAGGCACGTAACAGGTCTGTTAGGCAGAGATTTTAGGATGTACTCAAAAATGGAGTGTGGGTGCTCAGAGAAAGGGGGCTCATAAGAGTAGAAAACTGAGAACGTTAGTAACTCTTTTGAAGGGAAAAAGCCAGGCAAATGAGGCCCAGGCCTGGGAGGGCGTTAGCCTATTCCACAGGGATGAGCGTGTTTCGTGTTTTGTTTTGTCTTTTAGATTATTTAAACTTGGGGGGGGGGTTTCACCCGGCCTGCTCCTTATCTTAGGATCAGTCCTCCTGTTCCTTACTGTCTCAGTTTTGGAATTTTAGCATCCCTAAGGAATTCATGGTATGCTGGGCTGATACGGAAGGGATCTAAACTTAGCCTCAGGCTCCATCGCCTTGGGTAACTTCAGCTGCTTCTGGAAACTGCAGTATTCTTAAAAGTACCAGTTTTTAAAAATTTTTGGTTTCCTGGTTTCCTTTCTACTTCTCTTGTCTTTCTTCTATCCTGCCTTCCTCCCATCCTGGCCTGTCCTTGGCCACCTGGCACCAGGGTCCTGCTCAGCAGCCGCACCTCCAGCCCCACCTCCCTGACTCTGGCGGAACCGTGGTAGCACACCCACCCCAGCCCAGTGCAGTGCTAAGGCGGGGCCCTTGCAAAGGGGGCCAGCCAGGGCCAGAGGCAGCCCTGTGCAGCCCTCGGGGTCCTGGACAGACCACCCTTGTGGGGCCCCAGGGCACCCGGAGCCAGGGTAACCAGGGCAGGAAGGCTCCTCCTCTCTCCCACCCCTGCTGTCCTCCCTGGCCCTCTCACTGTACCCTTCTGTCCCCGTCTCACCCTGGCCCCTTGCTCCTAACTTCACGGTCACTTCTCTCCTCTCGGTTCCTAGAAGTGAGAGTCCTGAGACACCGGAGGAGTAAGTAGCCACTGGGGCTCTGGCCGGGGCTGGAGCTGGGGAGAGGGCTGGCTGCACGCTTGCTCGCTGGGAAAACGCAGCAGAAAGGGCCAGGACTTGAGGAAAGGGCAGGCCAGGGGCCAGCAGGCGAGGGGACCTGCATGCCACCAAAGGCCCCTGCACCTGACACCTCTCCGAGTACCCCATCACAACCACGTACATGCGCGGCATTTGGGCCTGGCTGACAGCTTTGCCCAAATAATGAGCTAGCCACACACTGTCCCCTCTTTTCCTGTCTTTGTGACAGACTCTGGCATCTCCCACCTGGGCATCCAAAAGCTCTGGGCCAGTTTTCCTCCTCCCCTCTGCAGACCTGACCCCTTCCTCAGGGCTCTGAAATCAGCCCTCCCTTAGTCCCCATTCACCTCTGCCAGCCACGTCAGAAAATGCAAACTCTGCCCAGGCATTTGCATGCTGCCCACCTGGCTCTGCTTCCTGGGTGCCCTCTCTCATGTCCTTTGTAAGCGCCTCCTTCCTGGGTCCCCCAGAACTGAGCAGTGCTTGGCCATAAGTGTGCTCCCCGCTTGCAATCAGTGTGTCCGCCTATCTGTCCATGGTTGTGGGCTCAGGAAGGATCCAGCTGGGTGCTGGCACTCCAGGGTCCGAGTCTGTATGACTATAGAAGCACCAGTCAGCTCAGTCCAAAGGTCATAGGGCTGTGCTGATGCAGGGAAAGGGCCAGAGAGAGACTCCACCCTGGTGGGGCAGAGCCAGGGTTGGGACAAAGGTCAAGAGGCCGAGCTCCAGGTAGTATTTTGGAGCTGGGCAGCCAGTGGCTGGCAGATACATATGCTGGAGTTCCCAGGGCCAGCCCAAGAGCCACCATGGACTCCCAGCGGGCTCCGGGCAGGGGCTCCACACGCTGTGAGTAGGGTTATGCAGATAGGGTGGGCACTGTGGGCTGTGAGCTGGGGGTTCACCTCTAGGTGCCCTGACAACTGCCCCAGGTACCCCAGGATCTGGAGAGCTGCCTCTGGGCCCAGGGGAGGGCCATACCCATCTGAACTTGATAGGTGGTCTTCAGAGGGGCAGTGGGGTGCTGGGTTCCTGGATCCTGTCCCCAATCAATGCCCCCTTCTCCCATGGCAGGCACCAAATCTTTCAACATGATGTCCCCGACGGGTGACAACTCTGAGCTACTGGCTGAAATCAAGGCGGGCAAGAGCCTGAAGCCAACACCACAGAGCAAGGGGCTGACCACAGTGTTCTCGGGCAGTGGGCAGCCAGCCTCCCAGGTAGGAGGCAGGCAGGCACCCCGCCCTGGCTCCCTGAGCCTGCCCAGTGCTCAGCGCCGCCGCTTCTCCCCGCAGCCCGACTCACCGCTGCCACCAGCATCGCCTGTGCCATCTCGGGCCCGGAGCCCCACCCCACCGGCCACGGGCCCCCAGCCCCTGCTCAATGGCACCGTGGTGCCAGCACCACCTGCCACCCCCGCACCGGGCGTGCAGCTGGACGTGGAGGCGCTCATCCCCACGCACGACGAGCAGGGCCGGCCCATCCCCGAGTGGAAGCGACAGGTGATGGTGCGCAAGCTGCAGCTGAAGATGCAGGAGGAGGAGGAGCAGAGGCGGAAGGTGGGTGGGCGGGGCTGCCCAGAGAGCTCTGGTCTGCGGCACCTCCAGCTCCTTTCTTGCACCACCCCTGCAATCTGGCAGAGCTCGCTGCCTCTGAAGAACACTGGGATGGCAGGAGCAGCCCCTCCCAGGACTGGCCCGAGTGTCCCCAGCCCCACTAGTTTTGCCCTTTGAAATGAAGTGGCAAATCTGCCTTCAAATCATCTGGGACCTTGCTTAAATGCCCACTGGGCCTCAGGCAGTCTCAGGGATGCAGATTCTGCATTTCTAACAAGCTCCTGGTTTCGATTGATGATGCTTTGGCCCAAGGACCACTCTGAGTCATCCAGAGGACTTTGGTCTCAGGCTGACTCTGTCCCTGCACTGCCACTGTCCAGCTGCTGATACTGAGCCTTGCTCAGCCTTAGTCTCCACATCTGTAAGATGGGCTGCTCATTGGTAGCTGATGGTTTCCCTGAGCACCATCTGTGTGCTCTCCACACTGCTGTAGCCTCTCAGGGGTCACAGTGAATATACCAAAGCCTGCTTCCTAGGTGGCTGCCCGTGTCTGTGTTGATAAGCAAATAGTTGTTCCCAAGGAGATGAAATAGGGTGGTGGGAGACAGTGGCACCTGGGGATACGACTGGGCCACGTAACTTGTCCCGTGCTGTAATCCAGTGCAGGGGCCTGCCTGGGTGGCCCTAAATTGGCCACCCTCTGGGCTGGGCGTGGCAGTGTCTAAGGCAAGACTTGGAATGTGAATGGCGTTAGGGCAGGTGGGAAACGAGGTCCGAAAGTCACAGCAGATGTGGCTCCAGATGTGGGACTGCACAGTGCAGGCTGAGCTGGAGGGCCCCTGCCAGCACCCCAGAAGAGAACCAGCTTCTCCTGGGGCAGCAGGCAGCCTGGGGGTGCTTCTGTGGGAAAACAGTGAAGTGGGGAACCGATTGTGGAGGTTGAGATGACTCAGGAGGCCTGGGTGGAGGTGAGGGTAGCAGCCCCTAGGGAGGAAAAACTGGCACCAGAGAGGTGGCCTAGAGTGACTGAAGAGAGGAACCTGCTGGGAGGCTGAGGCAGGATTGCCAGGTTCCAGCTGAGGGGACTCAGACCCTGTATCACAAAGGGTGGTGCATGTGTGAGCCCCGTCTGGGGACACTGACCACTGGGGTACCGAGGGCTTGGCTATGGCAGAGTCTGGGAAGGGTCAGTGGCCTGGCATGAGAGGTCTTGCAAGGATTTGGGCTGGAATTGGCAGACCTGAAATAGGAAGAGGGGCTCCGCTGAGCCGCTCGAGGACCACACCTTTCGCATGCTCCTTGGGTGGTGTAATGTGCAGCCAAGCCAGCACGGAGAGCCCTTCTGCCGGCCGACCCTCTCCACCTTGCAGTGGCAACCAGCGACTGGCCAGGCCCCCGCCACCGGACCAAGTGGACACTGCCCAGAGTCCAGAGCTGAAGCCTTGAAGAGTGTCATCGCCGCCGGCCAGGCGCGGCCCACCCCTGCGCGCGCAGCCCCGCGGAGCCATTACACCACCCCGGGACATGCAAAAGGTTCCCCAGCGCCGCCACCACCGCCGCCGTGGGAGCTGGGCCAGAGGGAGACGCGCCTCCCTCCCCTCTCTTGTCTTCCCCGCATAGCTGACGTCTGCCCGCTCATGCTGCTACCCTCCGGAGGGCTGGAGGTACGTCCAGGAGCGCGATGCCATCCTCGGGCCCTTCGGTGAGCTCATGACCGAGGCCGACATCCTCTGCATCGAGCAGCAGATAGAGAACCTGCAGGTGCTACACAAGGCGCAGAAGCTGGAGGCGCGCCTGGAGCAGCTGGAGCTGGAGCTGGAGCAGCTGCTGCCCATCTCCGCCGCGCTCTCGGCACCGCGCTTCACCGTTGACCCGCGTCGCATGCAGGGCCGCGCTGCCAGCCTGCCCGCCTGGTGCAGTAAGATCTCCACGCTGCTCAAGAGCATGGCCTCGCTGCTGGCAGCGTTGGGTGGCCGGCCCGCGCACCTGGCCGAGCTGCTGGCCGCCGACACGGGCCAGCCGCTGGCACCCCTGCCCGACGCGCCCTGCAGGCCCGGGCCCCTCTGCCTGGGCCGCTCACACTCGCTGAGCTGGTGCCGCGAGGCCGTGGCACGCGAGATCCTCGAGTGCGGCGTCTCAGTGCGGCGCCTCTGCGCCACCTACGAGCTACGCGCCCAGAGCGCAGCTCCCGCACGCACCCCGCGTGGTAAGGCCCAATCGCTAGCCAGCGGCCTGGACCGTGAGCCCGTCCTTGAAGAGGACTACGTGGTGGCCAGCTCCAGCGAGTCCAATGCCGCCGTCGCCAATGGCTTGCTGGCCGCCGAGGAGCACCTGGGGGCCCAGGACGCACCCAGAGAGTCGAGGGACAACCAGGAGACATTGCCTGAGTCTGAGCAGCTGGTGTGCAGGCCACCGCCGTCCACCGAGCTGCCTGGCATTCAGGACTACATCGACATGCGCAAGGAGCGCATCGTCTACCTCTTTCTGGAGCACTGGCGCAAGTGGACCTTCCGCGGCAGCTCAGGTCGCCACGCCCAGGCACGCCTGCGTAGATTGCTGCCCCGCGTGGTGGCTGCTGGCGCGGACCCCAACCCCGAGGTTGTTGACTTTGCTCCTCAGCAGCCAGCGGGCAACACTGAGGCTTGCAAGCCCGACCAGCGGCTGCTGCACCTGCTGAAGCAGCGGCAGGTGGTGGGCAAGCTGCTGGGCCACTGGCGGAGCCTGCTTCGGCAGGTGCCCGCACGCCAATCCCATGGCCTGCGCCTGGCGCACGGCCTGTACTGGCCCGAACACTTCCTGCCGCCCCTGGGCAGTGGAGAGCCCCGGCACTACGACAGCCTCACACTTGACCTCTTCATGCTTGGCTACTTCCAGCTGCTCGAGATGGGTCTCAGCCGGGAGGAGCGCAAATTCCGCCACCTGCTGTGCTATGAGATGTTTGACCGGCTGGGCAGCCACCCGTGGGAGCGCATCCGCCTCTTCCACCGCGTGGTGATGGAGGAGGTGGAGGCTGGACGGCGAGGCTGGAGTGACGGCTTCGAGGATCTCAGGCGCCAGTTCTTCGGAGACAGCCCGGAGGCTGAGCCGGCCCAGGAAGAGGCGAAGAAGGATGAAGAGCACGAGGAAGATGAAGTGGAGGAGAAAGAAGAGGCGATGCAAGGGGAGGAGAAGGAAAGGGAGGAGGAGGAGGGGCCCGGGGAAGAGGCTGTGCCGGCGCACCTGGAGGACCCGCACAAGGGGGAGCCTGAGCACCCTGGCCCTGCGCCACAGCCTCCGCCTGCCGCACCGCCCCCCGCCTCGATCTCAGGGCCGCCTCCTTCCGAAGCCCCTGCGGAGGACCCCTTGGAGTTGGTGTCCGAGATGGGCGAGTTCAGCAACGAAGACATCTGCCGCTACATCGACCGCAGCTTCTCCTTCTGGAAGGAGAAGGAGGCAGAGTTGTTTGACATCTGAGTGAGTCCAAAGTTGCACCTCGAGCATCTTGGCTCCTGCGCTGGTCTGAAGCCCACCAGAGGCCGGAAGTGGCAGAAAGAACCCGCCTTGTGAAAAGCTGTGTGCTCATGACCAGGCTGCCTGAAGCCTTGAGGTTCCCTGGAGGGAGGCGGGGGTGGGGGGTGGGGGGGACATTTGCCTGGCTAGGGGCCATGGCACACGGCCTGGCTGGGCTGTGGAGGGGTGGCCAGGTGGCAGTGCTGAGCAGCCTCTCCAGTGGGGTGCAGTGGGCTGCCTTATGGCAGTGTGACGCTGTCCCTGTCTCTGGTCTTTCACTGGAACCCGTGGCTGCCCGCTTGGCCACCTGCTCAGTGCTGTGCATGTGCGATGTGTACAGAGCCTTTCTCTTCTGTAACAACTGAGGAATAAAATGCTTTGGTGGAAGCTGCTTGTGTCAGATCCCCTGCCATGATGTCACTGCAGTCCCACAGCGGTGGCTGATGTCCGCTCTATCGGGAAAAGGGCAGACATGGGCCAGAAGGCCTTGCATGGTAGACCAGGGGCAGCCTGAGCCTGCTGAGCTGGCCAGGTGTATGAGATCTCAAGTCTGCGTCCGCTCAGAGATCCTGGGCGACAGTCCTGAGGCTATGTGCCCTTATGGGGCCTCAGCTGCTTACTCTAGGTCCCCTCTGTACAGCCTACACTCGCCTAGGGTCTCTCAGGTGCCACTTCTGGGGTGTGGCCCTGGGGCTCTGGGGGCAAGAAGCTCCTTCCATTTGTACCACAAGAAGGCACCATAAAGGTCTCTGCCGCCAACCCTTTGTGTATCCCTGGGTTGAAAGTGTGGTCCCTGGGTCCACAAGCTCCCAGCCCGTGCAGATCCTCAAGTTTTCTGGTTGTGTTTCAGGAGGAGGAGGAGGAAGCCCGGCTGGCCAGCCTGCCTGCCTGGAGGCGAGACATCCTCCGGAAGAAGCTGGAAGAGGAGAGGTGAGCTGGGACCCAGGAGGGCACAGTCTGTCAGCCCCCCTGTGTGTACTGCTCTGTGCCTAAAGTTGGTGGCACCAACTAATGCTGTCTCTTTCTCCTTCCAGGGAGCAGAAGAGGTGAGTGCAGGGCTGGCCCAGACCTGCCACCCCTCCCCCCCAGCCCTTAATCCACCCCTGTCCCAGGCACATCCTGTCACCCAGCCCTTATAGCATGACCTGTGTGCTCCCGGTGGTACCACCGGAGGCCTGTGCCCCAGCACCTGGGCCCAAGGTCACGCTCTCCTGTCCGACAGCCTTGTTCCTGAATTACTCAGTTCCCTCCTCCTGTTAATCCAGCCTTTCTTCCCACCCCACCCCCAGATCCATGCCCGGCACATCTGGCCTCCAAATCTCAGTTCCTTCCCTGCTCACTTAGCCCAGGGCCGTAATTGTAATTTTAGATCTTCTAATTGCCGCAGTGAGAAAATATATAGTGAACTTAATGTTTTATTTAACCCCATAGATCAAAATATGATTTCCACATATAATCCATATCAAAATTATTAATGAGAGGGCTTTTGTTTTTGTAAAATGAGGTCCTGCCGTGTTGCCCAGGCCAGCCTCAAATTTGCTGTCCTGCCTCTGTTTCCAGGGGATTAGGGTTTATTGGCATGTGCTACTCTGCCTGGTTTTTCTTTTTTTTTTTTTTTTGGTCTTTTTGAGACAGGGTCTTGCTATGCAATTCAGGCTGGCCTTGGGCTCACTTTGTAGCCCAGGCTGGTCTCAGACTTGCAATGATCCACCTGCCTCAGCTTCCCAAGTGCTGGGATTACAGGAGTGTGCCATCATGCCGGCTTTTTTTTATTTTTTATTTTATTTATTTATTTATTTATTTTGTTCCTAACTGCACTACAGATTATTTTTTATTTTTTTAAATTTATTTTTGGTACCAGGAATCAGAGTCAGAACCTCATGATTGCCAGGCAGGCACTGAGTTATACCCCTGGCCCCCAGTTTCTTTTCTTTTTCTTTTTTTCCGGTACCAGGGATCGAACTCAGGACCACCTGCTTGCAAGGCAGGTGCTTGTGCCACTGAGCTAAATCCCCAGCCATCTTTTTTTTTTTTTTTTTTTTTTTTTTTTGAGACAAAGTTTCACTATAAAGTTCAGGCTGGCTTCGAACTTACAGGGATCCTCCTGCCTCAGCCTCCCGAGTGCTGGGATTACAGATGTGTGCCACCACACCTGGGTTGTTTTTTAAAAAATAGTAATGATTTTCTAAATTCTGTGCATTTTACATCCACAATATACCCTAGCTTGGTCCACATTTCAGATGCACTGTGGCCGCACTGGGCTTGGTGCCCACTCTGTGAACATGCTGACTGCCCTTGTTACCTGTGTGGGACTGGGGATGGGACACAGGGTCTCAGAAGCCTTGGGCAAGTGCTTGACCACAGAGCAGCATCTCCAGCTCCCTCTCCTGACTCCTCAGCCGGCCCCTAGCAGCCCAGCCCATTCCCTCGACAATTCAGGCTGACCACTCCCCCAGGGCTCTGAACTTAGTCCCAGGACTCTGATCCGAGTCAGCTTCTAACACCCTTTACCCAGAACCGTGGGCGACCCGGTCCCTCAGCTTCCAGGAACACCGGGGCCCCTAATACCCAGCCTCAGCCTCCCCTTCCCCCTCAGTGCCCCAGTAACCCAGCTCCGCCCCCATGCAAGCCACACGCTCCTCGGCAGCTCAGCCCACTGCCCCCCAGGGCCTGGCCCGGGCTTCACTGCACTCTGCCCGCACCCCCGTCTGCAGAAAAGAGGCGGAGCGACAAAAGCAGGAGAAGATGAAGCGGGAGAAAGAGCAGTCGGAGAAGCTCCGGACCCTGGGCTACGACGAGACCAAGCTGGCGCCCTGGCAGCGACAGGTCATCCTGAAGAAGGGGGACATCCCCAAGTAAGAGTCGTCTCGCCTCCGGACAGCAGCGTCGCCAGCCGGGAGAGGTGTGGTGGGGGATGTCCCTAGCCCCCGCCGCCTCCGGCTGGGCTGCTGTGGAAGAGCTGGGAGCCGCGCCACCCGCCCCCTCCACACCCGGACCCGCCCCGAGCCCCGCCCCGGCCCCCCAAATCCCCAGCCCGGGCCCATGCTGGAGCGCAGCGCAGCGCCGCCTCCGAGCTCCGCCGGCCCGGCCCGGCCCGCGGAAAAAGTGCCCAAGCGGTTGACGCAAAAAGATGCCACTCGTTTGCATTCCGGGTCACGTCCACTCGCCTGGTCGCTGGGTGGCAGGGGGCCACAGCAGGCCTCGCCTCGCCCCGCCGCGGGTGGTGACAGTTTTCCCGCGGGGCGCGAGCGGCTGCAGTCCCCTCCCCCGCACCCCGGAACCTGCGTCGCCGCCGGCACATCCTGGGTGGAGGCGGCCCGTATCTCCGGGAAGGGGTTTTCCTCCCTCCCCGACCCAGATCCGTGCCCCATTTCTCATCCTCGCCCGAGGGCTTCCTCGCAGTCATTTGTTTACCGGAAACGATGCAACCTGCCCGTCTGGGCGGAGTCGCTGATTCCAGGGTCCCCCACAGACTTCCCCGCAGCATATGCCCCGTCCCTGGCGCCCCTGATCCTCTCACTGCCTTGGACGAGTGGAGGGCAAGGGCCCCGCTCCAGTCCCCCACCCCCATTAAAGCGTTCTCCACCGCCTGAGGCTCCAGTCACTCCGTCCTCGCCGAGCAGATAACCGAGCCAAGGGAGCACCCGGGAGCGCAGGGCCGCGCTCGTCTCCACCGTGGCTCCCCAGCCGGGGTGCCCAGTCTCCCAGCGCGTCAGATGCCCTGGGAAATGAAACTCGGGCCACCTTGCACCCCAGCCCACCGGCACCACCGAGGAGCCACTTGTCTTAACAATTTAATACCAACTCGGGCCAAGAGGACAGCTAGATGATCCTGCGCCCCTCCCGCACGCGCCCTCGCCGATTAGCGCGCCCCCAACGGGCAAGCGGACAAGACAGGGCGAGGCCGGCGGGCGCTGCTACGCAGGGCCCAGCCGGGGAATTCAGTAAGTGACATAAAATGTCTACACGCATAAGTAACCGTACTTAAGGCTTCTGCCAGGGTCACGCGAGCGCCAAGGCCAAAGGAGACCCCCGCGTCAAGGACCGCGCTGCAGGCGGAGGCGCAGGTCCTCGGCACAGCCGTCCAACCCCATGCGCTCCAGGGCCGCATAGACGGCGCCCAGGCCCGCGGGCTGCTGCTGGCGCCATCGCTTGAGCATCTCATACTGCTGGTCGCGGAAGCGGCCGATCTCCACCTCCACCGCCTCGATCTCCGCCTCCCGCAACCCCAGAGTGCGCACGAACTCCTTCCAGCGCCGCGCAGGAACCGCGTCCATCACGTCATACAGCTGCGGGCCCGGCTGGAGCATAGCAGCCGGAGAACCTGCAGGGGGCGCTGGCGAGAGCGGAGGTGCCAGAGGAGACCCTGGGGGTAGGCCAGAGACAGGCACTAGGGAAGCAGGAGTGGCCAAGGGGCAGGGGACAAGGATAGCACAACCCTTTTGTTAGGGGTGGAAAGTGGTCAGGCCACGGGCCTTACCAAGTCCCTTACCAAGCCCAAGACCCTTACCAAGAACTTGACTGGGCAGCTGGTCCCAGGACTGTGGCACCTGCTGACAGGGTGCCTCCTGGGAGCCAAGGGTCCAGCTGTTGCCTGCTAACTGGACAGTGCAGACCTTCCCACTGTTGCCAGGGGATTCAAGGAGGGCATGGGTGCTGTCCGGGGATGACAGGTGGGAAACCTGGAAGCCGAGAGACCCAGGTCAGCCCTGCTTGGCAAGTGAGACCAGGAGTGGGGATTCCTGGGTCAGGCAGTAGACACCTCCTCCCTCCCAGCCAACTCCCTCAACAGGCCCTGCTTTCTCTGTGCTGCCCCAACTTTTGTGGTTCTGGAAACTGAATTCAGGGTCTTTGCTCTGAGCTACATGCCCAGCCTTTTCTAATGCTTTTCTATTTTGAGGCAAGGTCTTGCTAAGTAGCTAACCTACCTAGGCTAGGCTCGAACTTGCAGTTCTCCTGTCTCAGCCTCCCAGAGGTGTGAACCACCACACCTGGCCCTGCTGCCCTTCTCTTGTCTCAAACCCCAGGGGCACTCATCTGCCCGAGTGTCAGTCCCTGGGTACTTGTCTGGACCCTCTGGCAGACAGAGCCACTCGGGGGCCAGCACCACACCAACCTCATCCACTAATAACTCACTTGGCCCAGCCCCAGGGTCACCAGTGTTCTCCCGGCTACAGAAGGGGGCTTCTCCCCGCACGTACTGAGGTTCTTACCTGTGATGGGGTCAGGGCATCTGTGCCAGCTTTGTCTGCGGACAGAAGCAGAAAAGATTTGGTCAGCAGCCAGGCACAGTGCAGTGCATCTTGCATCCCTGCATCCCACCCTCCCAGCCTCAGTTTCTCCTTCTGGATTGCCCATCCTGAGCCCAAGTCCCTGGGCTCGTGAGGACTCACCCGGAACCACCAGCTTGTGAGGCTGGCAGCGCCAATACAAATAGATGAAGGTGACCCCAAGCAGGAACGGAACCAGCAGGCCCGCCACAAGCACCTGGACCCAGAACACTGAAAGAGGAGCTGGTGGGTGCCAGGGAGTAGCCCAGCCCAGCCCTCCTGCTGGGACCCCCAGTGGCTACCTACTCGGCCTCCAGCCGCAGACAGCAGCACAGGGCTCGGGACAGCTTCCCAGAATGCTCCTGTGTAGTGGTGGAGGGGGGCGGGGGAGACAAGGAGCAGGGCAAAGTCAGGAGGGGGTGCTCAGGACACCTGATAATGTCCCCACCCGGAGCCCCCCCCCCAGCCCACTGCCCTGTGTGTCTCTCTCTGCCCAAGATTGTTCCAAAGTACTGCTGAAATGTCACCTGAGTCCTCAAAAAATCACCACTACTTGTGAAGCCTCCAGAGGCAGGGTCCCTGCAATATCAGCTCCACAGGGCTGAGACTTCTCCCTGTTTGGGTTCCTGGGTAGCCCCAGCACTTAGAACAGTCTGGGATGTGGCAGGTGCCCCAGAGGAAGCTGGATGGGTAACGGGGCGTTTCCTTTTATCATACCGCTGAAAAGAATCTCCTACAGCCCCATGTTCAGATGGAGAAACCCCAGATCAGGAAGTTATTTCTCTAAGCTTGTCCAAGACCTAACGGCAAGCCCAGAATCTCTGCCCAAGTCCTGAAATCTCTATCAGTGTGAAAATATAAATGACAAATCCATAGTATCCATCTAAAGGGGTACTAGAGGAAATTTTGAGCCAGGTGTGGTGATGCCCAGCTCTCAGGAGGCTGAGGCAGGAGGATCGCTGTGAGTTTGAGGGCAGCCTGGGCTACCTAGTGAATTCAAGGCCAGCTTGAACTATGTAGCAAGACCCTCTCGAGGGATAAAAAAAAGGAAATTCCAGCAGAATTGTACACCTCCTTATTTATCTGGCATAAGATGAACCCACAGTTTATGTTCCCATCCCTTGTGTCTAAAATGGGGTCCACAAACCCCAGGGCCAAGTTCCCTCTTTCCTGGCCTCTCCTTGTACCCCTACACCTGCAGCACCCCCAAAGCACTGGTTCCACTCCCAGCCCCTTCCCTCTGGCCCAGAACATTACGTGGGGCAGGACACGCAGTCATCGCTGTGTTCATAGAAGCCAGGCGGGCAGGGCCCACAGCCATTGTCTCTGCCAAAACCTGCAATCCGAGAGATGGCGTGGGTCAGGACTTGGAAGCGGGTGCAGGAGAAGGGGGTGGGCGGGGTACTCACAAGGCACAGGTGTGTGGTGGTCAGGGGACTTGCAGTCTGGGCATGGGAGGCATCGGAAGGGTGAACTCGCCATGCAGGGTTTGACGGAGCAGTCGACAAGCCAACCAGGTGGGCAACCACAGTGGGTGTCTGCCACCACGGAGCAGTTCACCAAGGCCACCTGGAAGGCTGGCAGGGTGCAGGGAAATGGTCAGTGCCCGGGATGCCCTCAGAGAGCAGGGGTGGGTGTTTCAGAGAATGGAAGAAAGGACAGGCCAGACACACAGAGAGACAGAAAGACAGGGATTCCCTGAAAGGGAGAGAGGCTGGCATAGCACAGCTGGCCAAAAGCCAAGACAGACAGAGGTCAGCAGGAAGACAGCAGCCAAAGGACATCTCGAGGCAGGAGCAGGGGAGGCACAGGGCCCGCACACCTAGAGGTCAGTCCCAGGCCGGCCGCTTCCTTCACAAAGACCCTGACCACAGCCGGTCCCCCCACAAGCACGGGAAGCCCCTCACCCTCCTCATCGCAGGCCTGGCAGCGGGTACAGTGGCCATTATAATGGTTCTCCCTGGCCAAAAAGGTGCCCCGGGGACACGGGAGGCAGGTGGAGTCGCCACAGTGCTCCGTGCAGCGGGCCTTCAGGTAGTGCCCTGTGGAACCCGGACCAGGGTCCGACAGTCAAAGGGGGTGCCCAGCACCTCCAACCTGGCTCCCCGCCTTCCTTTCCTCCCTTCCCATCTCTGGCTCCGCACCTCCCTCCCAACCTCCCCCTACCTGCCACCCTCCTTCACCCCACCCAGTCTCCAGCTGATCCCCCCTACCCCCCACCCCTGCAGCCACTTACCCATTGGGCAGCCCCTGCAACAAAACGGGCCATACCTCCTCTGGACGTCACCAGCACAGTCACACCTGGAGCCAGGGGTGCTGCCCTGAACCCCGACTCCCAGCAGCAGCAGCAGCAGGAGCCCCTGGGATACAGGGATGCTGACCCGAGGTGCCTCTGCCCTTGGAGGCTCCCACTTTTCAGACTCCTGGGCAGAAGGGGCACCCATGGGCGGGGAGGGTGGGTCTGGCTTCCTCCTTCCAGCGCACAGCCCAGAAGGGGCCCCTGCAAACCCCTCGCTCTTCCCTTCTGCCAGGCAGGAACCTACCCAGCTTTTCGAGATGAGACCCCAGAGCCCCCGGCCTCAAGAAAGCTGTTTCCTCTCAGCGGAAGAGCCCCACCCCGGCCCGGCCTCTAAGTAGGTCATGGGGGGGCACCCCAGCGAGGCAGGGCCACTTCCCTCGGAGCCTTCCCGCCTGACCCGGGCAGCGGGTCCCCGACACCCGCGGCCTCACTCACCGCAGCGCCTGCTGCCGCCGCGCAGCCCCTGGGCCGCGGCTCCATAGCCGCGTGCAGCGCGCTGGGCCCTCGACGGGTGGGCGACAGGCCGCAGGGGACAGGCACGCGCGCCTCGGGGGTTGCCCCGCCCCATGTCGCAGCGCCCGCCTGCACCCAGCACTGGAGCCGGCGGCGGGGGTGGAGGGGCGGAGCCCAGGGTGAGGCTGCTGTTTTCAGGACGCCCAGCTGGCAGAGCCAAGCCTGCACTCCTGCCCAACTTCGGACACCGCCAGCCCGCCCTACGCCCACCTGGCGCTGGCCACGTGCCCCCAGGCCTAGGTCTGGACCTAACCCTGAGAACCAGCGCTGGAACCCGGGCGAGGAGGGCGGGGGCCAGGGGACTAGAAATCAGGGCCAGTAGCTTCTCTCTGGGACTTTTTTTTGCAGGCACCAGGGAGCAAGGTGGACGGAAAGTACCCAAAAGTCCCCAGGGGGAGACCCACCATCGTCCCTCAGTGCACCCAGGTGTGGGTCCACGGAGGACTCAGTCCTGAGTGCTAGGGAGTTCGGGCCACAGAGCCTGGGACAGTCACCTGCTGTGGCATGTGTGCTCCCTGAAGGGTCTCATGAGAGCTCTACTGGGGGCCTCCGGCTCTGGCAGGAAGAGGCTTGGACTTGGCACACCCGCCTGGGCCACCACCACCCCACTGCTGCTTCCTGGGGGTCTCCCACAGGGCCCCACTGTGGCTGCAGGGGCACAGAGCCACCCAGGACCTGGGTCCTAAGTCAGGAAAAGGGTGGCCCGAAAGACAGGACTCTCTGGAGGAATATATACAAGTCTTTATGAAAGAACCATTGCTCAATAAATACTCAGCTTTACACAGCGGCAACCTGAGCCTGGGGCGGCCAGCAGGACTGGGAGGGTGGGTGCTAGGGACAGGGGCTGGTCCCTTTGAGGCCAGATGAAGGTGGCAGTGGGACCAGCATCTTGGGAGCCCAGTCCAGAGGGCCAAAGCTGGTAACCTCAGGAACAGGGAACACCGGACCCTCTGGGCAGGCAGGGGCATCCTGTAGCCTGGGTCAGGGGCTCCACCAAGCTGTCCTCCACTCCATCGAGTCCGGCAAGTGCAAATCAGCCAGGGTGGTGGGCAGGGGTCCCGCCCAGCACTCTGGCTCAGCAGAAGCAGGGGCCACACTCCCAGGAGGCATGTATCTGCTGTCCCTTGGTCAGCGGCACCCTTGGTAGGGGCTCCCTCTGCTCAGACTTCCCTGCAAGGTGAGGAAGGGAAAGACGTCCTTCCTTGGAGGACATCATGGAGGGGTCCTTCATGCCCTTACCTCAGGAGCCTCTGCGGCCACCCGCCATAGACAACTGAGTCCCGGCCTTGGGGCAGGTCCAAGGCCCCTTGCCCATTCCTAAATGCCCATGCACCTACTCACAATCATGTCCCTACCCAGTATCACAGCTAGGTGTTACCAACGCCAGCACCCCGAGCTGTCTGCCCCGATCCCGGTGGGGCTACTCACGAGGCAGTCAGCGTGGAGTTGAGCAGCAGGGTGGTCCTGATTCGATAGAGCTGGGCCAGGGTCAGCTTCCTATGCTGAGCTGAGAGCCCTGGAGGGGGCTCAGGCTGGGCCTGGGGTGACACCCCCAGGGGCAGCTCCCTGCACCTCCTCCTGGTGGGGCCCACAGGCTCCCCAGCCTGGCAGCTGGCTCTGCCCTCCAGCTCCGATGGCTTAGGGCCACAGCCCAGGCTAGATAGTCCCTGATAGTTCCAGCCAGGCCCCACTCCCTGTGGGGAGCCCTGAGTCCTAGTGCTAGGGGTGGCAGCAGCCAGGCAGAGCTCAGACAGGCTTCGGCTGGGAGCTGGGGGTGCTGCGTGGGGGGCAGCCCCAGACAGCAGCTGCAGGAGGTTGGCTTCAGATTTGGACTTGAGCAGGTGGGGTGGGCGAGGCAGAAGCTGGACTGGTGTCCGTCGGCGGAGGCGGGGTGAGGGTGGAGGGGAAGGGGTGCGTGATGGCTCTAGGGGCTGGGGTGTCAACTCTGCTACTGGGGCTGGGGCTACAAAGTCCTGCAGGGAGGAGGGGGACAGGGTGCCATAGGCTGAGTCCATGGAGCAGGAGCGGCCATCCACTGGGCCCAGGGGCAGCAGCTCGCTGGTGGGCGTGATGGAGGAGGCTGTGGTACCCAGAGAGGTTTCATCCGACTGGGAGCTGAAGGGGCCACTGTCAAATTCGGGGGAGGACAGCATCTCCCCTGGCTGGACCACAACCACAGCCAGGGTCTCGGTAGAGCCATCAGAAGCACTGTGGGGCCAGGAGGAGAGTCAGCCCAGAAGGCTGGCATCACCCTATACTGGCAAAGCACAGAGGGTCACAGCTGTGCCTGGGGAGCTCAAGGCTCAGAGACCTTTAGGCTCCTTTGCCCACTACGGATCACAGTGCCGAATCTCAGCTCCCACTAACAGGTCAGAAATGGCTCTAACACTCCTCCCTGCCCACACTCTTCTGGGACATGGTGCCATCCTGAGTACCCCATTAGGTGTACGACGTGAGGAAAGGGACATGGCTGGTCCCTGCCCAGGGTCAGCTTTGCAGCTTTGGATCCAGGAATCCTGGGCCACAGTCCCTGCCCTGCTGAGATCTATGAAGGGCCCTTGGGGAAATGTACCAGCGCTGGGAGTTCAGGCTGCGGCTGCTGTTGTGCAGAACGGTGGGGGAGCTGGCCACCGAAGTGCTACTCTCCTCGTCTTCCTCCTCTTCCTCTTCCTGCTCATCTTCCTCCTCCTCCAGGCTCTGCAGCTGCTGCTGGCTGCCTGACTGCTCCTGAGCACGCAGCTGCTGCAGCTGGTTCTGTGGGTAGGGTCAATAGGCACAGGGGAAGAGTGAGCTAAAATTGGCAGCACCTTCGCCATACTCCCCTGCCCACCACCCACCCACAGGCCACCATGCTGTCACCTGGGCATTGTAAATGGCATCCACCCAACCACGGCATAAGGCCTGGCCACTGGCCTGGAATGTGTAGGCACCCACAGCACTGTGGAACTCGTTCAGGTGGATGAGAAGGAAGGAGCCTGGTCAGGTAAGGGCCACGTTAGTATACACGAGAACTAGAGCCCTGCCCAGGAACAGGGGGCCGAGACGGCTCACCAGGGTCCCGGAGTTCCCGGCACACGATCCTGTCCAAGAGCAGCGGTGGCCTGATGACTTTGGTCCTCTCAGCCTTCTTTACCGCCTTGGTCACCAGCAGCAAATCGGTGAAGAGGAAGCAGTACACATCCATCTGGGTGAGAGACAGGAGGGGCCGGGGAGCCAGGCAGGCGTTCCTGGGATTGCTGCAGCACTCTCAGTCTGTACCCGACCCCTTCCCCACACCCCCCTCCTTCAGATTCTTTGGTTGAGATAAGGTCTTGCCCTGTATTCCAGGGCTGGCCTTGAACTCCAGGGATCTTTCTGCTTCAGCCTCCAAGTGCTAGAGTTAAGGTGTGTACACTAGACCTGGCTCCCATTAATGTTTTAAGTTAAAACAAAAGGGAAGATCACTTTATGTCACTGAGATACAGTTGGGAGCTTATCACAAGCACAGGAAACATAGGAAAAGGGAGGAGGTTTTACTGTTAGTTTGCTGGCTCTCCGCATGCAGGTCTGAAGGGCTGACAGCCCTCCCTGAATGGACCTGTCCCCACTCCACAGGGGGTGAGTCTCTCTGTATTACAGAGTAAAGGGCAACACTAGCAAGGTGGCTCAGTGGGTGTGGCAGTGCCCTATCAGTCTGGCACTCTGCAAGGCAAGACAGGAGCATCACAAGTTTGAGCTCAATAACTTAACAAAAGCCCATCTCAAAATAAAACATCATGAAAGGACGAGGAATGTGGCTCTGTGCCAAGACTCCGGGTTCAATCCCTGGTACCAAAAAACCACCAAACCAACAAAAAAGACCAGCAGGCACCTAATCACTCCTCAGGGCGACCACTGAGTCACTAGTTTTCAGGCCACCACCTAACTGACCCGGCAGCTGAGAACCACGAAGGTGCCCGGGCAGAAGGAACCCACAGGGCAAGCCAGGGTGTGGCGAGGTCCGGCCGCAGCAGGGAGTCACCTTGCTGTCCTTCCCCTCCTTCATCTTCAGGCTGCCCTCCAGCAGCAGCTGCCGGGTCTCCTCGGGTGAGGCTCCGGGCATGGGCGCCGCGAGGTCCAGGTGCAGAAACTCCTTCAGGAGCTGGGGCGGGGTGCAGGCGCAGGGCAGGCAGCTCAGGGCCAGGCCCGGCTCCTCCTCCGAGGGCCTCGATCCTCCCACCCACGGACTCTGCGCTCACCTTGTCCACCTCGTCGTTGCTGCCCTCTACCACCTCGTAGGCGTCGATGCGGCTGGCCACGGCAGCCAGCCGCCGCCGCTCCTGCCGCTGCCTCATGCACGCATTCACTTGGTGGATGAAGCGCTCCACCGAGCTGATCTGCGGACCGCGAGGGGGCTTCAGGCCTAGGGTATGGAGGGCCTGCTAGCCCGCCCCGCCCACCGCCCGGTTACCATGGTGACGACGGCCTCCCTGGCCCGCGGCTCGTCAGTCTTCCTCAGCACCGACTTGAGCAGCAGCGGATACTTGGTGAGGCGCTGGTGGGGCTTGGCCAGCATGTCGCTCAGCTTCAGTCTTTGACACTGCTGGTGCTTCTCGGCCCACTGCAGCCGGGAGGGGGCGGGGAAGATATGAAGCCACACCTACAACCACGCCCCGGGCCGCTCACGGCGACGCCCAGGTCACGCCCATAACCACGCCCACTGAGCAGACCTGCTTAACCCTAACCCCGGGTGCTCACCGTGACGTACGCGCGGAACAGGTCGTTGTCACGCAGCAGGCCGCGCATGTACTCCATGCAACCCTCCTCCTCCATGCAGTAGCGGATGTAAGGCTTGAAGAGGGATCCGAACTGGGCCAGAGCAGAACCACAGCACCGGTGACCGCGCGCCCCTGGTGGCTTCCCCAAGCGGCAAGCTCACGGCCCCAGGCTTGCAGGAGAGTGGCCGCCCGAGGCTCGGTGAAAGGGGAGACGAACGAGTGGGGATTCACACCCGGGCGACTCACAAGGGTCCCCTGGAGCCCCGGCCAAGGAGACTGGCCAGTGATGGGCCGACGGCATCCGGACCCAGAGCCTTTCCGGTGCCCCAGCCCTACCTCGGTGGCCCTGCCCGTACCGTCTTGAAGCCTTTGAGAAAGTCCCCGGGCCGCAGCAGGGTCCGCGCGCGCCGCGCCTTGTCCAGCACCGGCGCCATCACGGTGCCCCACAGCGCGCGGTGCAGGCGCGCGATCTCGGGGATGTTGCTGAACAGCCGCTCCACCTCCACCTGCCCAGGAGGAACGGTCGGCACGGCGGACGCCCCGCCCAGTCCTCCCTGCGAGCCCCGCCCCCAAGCCCGCCCCTCCTCGACACCTTCCCCCCCCCCTCCATCGCCCCCAACCCCTCAGCACCTCACACAGTAGCCCGGATTCTTGTAAGTTCAGAAGGCAGCAAAGGAACAGCTGTGGGGCAGGACACACAGCTCAGGCTTCCATCTCCCTGAAGCGCCCAGCGGCCAAGAGCTTGCACTCCTGCCTATTCGCACCCAGGAGCTGCAAGTCCCCCACAGGGCCGCACCTGCAGGGAAGCTCTGGGGATTCTGGCCTTGCAGCCAGGCCTGGAATTCTCCCTTCCACTTCTGTCCTAGCGGAGCCTCTGAGTTTCCGGGGGCTGAGAGTCCTCCTCCCAACAAGCCCTCCTTGGGCCCCCAAACCTACTGCTAGACTCCCACAGTGCCCACCCTGACCCACTTAGGGCATGGGCACAAGGTCACCTGGCACGCAGCAGTGTTCAGAGGCAACTACTAAATGAACCATTGAAGCCTGGCCTGTGTTAATCCATCTAAATGCAGGAAACCTCTGAACAGCCCCCTTCAGCGCCTGTGGGTGGGAATCGCCTCTCCAGATGCCCCCTTCTGCAGGAGACCTGGGGGCAGGCGGGCAGGGGCACACTCACGTTGGTGATCACGTGCAGTTTCCGGATGTAGGAGGCCTCGGTGTGCAGGAGCTCCCACACGGCCTCCTGCTGGTGACACTGCCGCCGGGTCAGCTTCTGGAGGGAGGCCAGGCCAGGTCAGCTGGAGGGAGGGCTGGGGAGGGGCCCCGAGAGGGGCAGGTCACCCTCCCCACGTGGGTGGATGGTCACAGTCAAGACACCAGCATCTGACACCATGGTGACACATGCACACCGTGTTTATAGCAGCAAAACTCATAACAGCTAAATCTTGGAAGCATGTATGTCTATCCATAGAGGAATGGATAAAGAAAGCATGGTAGGAGCTGGGGGTTTAGCTCAGTGGCATAAGTGCCTGCCTGGCAAGCATGAGGTTGAGGTCGATCCCTGGTACTAAAAAAAAAAAAAAAAAAAAAAAAAAAGTGGAGCACTACTCTGCCATGAAGAAGGATAGACTTGTGTCATTTGTAGGAAAATGGCACCTTGAGGCCATAATAGAGAGTGAAACAAATGGGAGACATGAGTTTAAATGCTGTGTAACAAGGAATAAATAAGAGAGGTAACAGGAAACAGGGAGATCAATATTTTGAAAATAGGGGTCCAGAGATGAAGGGGACGGGAAGAATGACGAGGTGTCACATGCCTGCATCTACCCTGAAGACAAATCCAAATACTACGCACTGCAAACAGGTACTAATTAAAAAATTAAAAAACCCCAGGTCTGTCCCCGCTCTGCCATGCCGCGGCCAGGCAGCACACTTCTTCCACTGGCCTCAGTTTCCCCCAAATCCCCCTCACAGGGGCTGAGGAGGGAGGAGGCTGCAGCTGCACCCACCTCGTGGCCGTCGATGAGCTCCCGCCAGCTGTCCTCCAGCCGCGGGCAGGCACGGTCCTCCTCCTCGTCCTCCTCATCTTCCTCCTCCTCCTCCCAGGAGTCATGGTCAAAGCGCAGCTGCCGGGGCGGCCGGGGCAGCCCGAAGAGGCTGTAGGCGTGCAGCTTGGCTTCCAGCTGCTCCATCTTGTCCACCTCCTGGAAGGTGCCGCGGAGTCAGGTCAGGTGAGGTCAGGCCAGCGGGGCCCCTGCCCTGGGACCACATACCCGGCCGGGGGCGCTGGCGCTGGGGCTGGAGCTGAAGAAGCCGCTGAAGCGACTGGCCGCCCGGTTCTTCCAGCTGTCGCCACCCCCGCTGCTTGGGCCACCGGAAGTGGGCAGAGAGCTGCTGGAGGGCGTGGGGGGCTCCTGCCCTGGGACGCTGGCCTCCCCCAGGAACTCTGACATGTTCTTACGCCGGCGTCCAGGGGCCTGGCAGGGGAAGGGTCAAGGCCAGCTCCCATCCCCCACAGTGTCAACCCCAAAAGGTCTCCGGGATCTTCCAGGGATGTGGGAGACCTCTGCACCCCTCTCCTGAGACCCAGACACGCCCTGGAAGCTGGAAAGTCCAGACGCACATTCACCTGACTATTTTAGTTTTGCTTTTGAGACAGGGTCTCACTGTGTAGCCCAGGCTGGGCTTCAGTTGGTATCGTCCTCCTGCCTCGGCCTCCCAGGAGTGCCTGTCATTACACCCTACAAGATTCACCTCACTGTGTCCCCAGCCACACGCGTGAAGCAGGTGGAAAGAAACATGCCACCACCACCAGCACACGGCACCAGCACACACACACACACACACACACACACACACACACACACACAGGAACACGGACTCCAACTCCCTGGCACGGGAACCCCATCAGCGAGGTGAAGAAGGATAAGAAAGAGTCCCCTGTGCGCCCCATCTTCCAGAGGTGCCAGGAGGGGTCGAGGGTGACTCCCTGAGAAGCCCTGCCCGGCCCTTCCTCCTCACCAGAACATCAAGGCTCTCCCGGCGGTTCTGGGGGTCCACACGCTCCAGCGCGGGGGGTCCCGCCCCGGTCACTGGCCGCAGGATGGGCAGGCTCAGGGACTTGGAGTCCTTCACGCCCTGTTCCACCTTGCCCTCGTCCCCCGGCTTGGCTGGGGAGGTTTGTGCGGAGGACAAGTGGTGCTCAGCACCTGGGCCTGGAGGAGGGGACCCCAGTCCTCTCTCCCCAAGGATTGGGGCTCAGGCCTGCCTGCCCTCCCTCTGCCGGACCACCAGCACCCGCCACTCAGGAGCACCACAGAGCCACCTGTATGGTAATGAGCCTTCTTGGGGCCAATCGGAAGTTAGCAGGAGGGGCTCTGATCACCACTGAGGCCTGCCACCTGCCACCTGCTATCTGCCACCTGCCCAGCCAGCAGCGCCAGGAGCCTGCTGCTTACCTTTGACCCTCAGGTAGTGTCCCCCGAACCTGTAGGCCTCAAAGGTGAGGGACAGCGGCGTGTTGGACTGGTCCAGGTAGATGTCCACTTTGCTCAGGGCGATGCCCTTCCTTTCAAACACAGGAAGCAGCACCTCCCTGCATCCGGGATGGAGGCGTGGGTGTCAGGGGGCAGCCCCAGCAGGAAAGGGTACACGTGGGCCACACAGGGCCCTGTCATGTTCTTTTTTTTTTTTTTTTTTTTTTGTCTTTTTCATTTTTATCGGTACCGGGGATCGAACTCACGACTGCCTGCTTGCAAGGCAGGCACTTATGCCACAGCCCCGGCCCTGTCATGTTCTGACTGCCAGGTGCCCCTGGCACAGGTGGGCCTGCTGGCTGGCTTTCTCGGACACACATAGCCACACCTGTGCAGACCCAGGGCCACTGAGCCTGGAGGCCACACCTGCCCCAGTGCCGTGCGCCTCAGCTCCCCCCAGCCCCTCCTACCCCAGTGACTTCTTCTTCATGGCCGGGACGATCTCCGTCTCAATGTCCACGTTGAGGTCAAATTTCAAGGTGAAGCACTCCTTGCTCGGGTCCTGAGACAACAGGCAAGGTCAACTTCTCCCCTGTCACCGCTGGTCCCCTACCCGTCCCAGCCTACAGTCCAGGATGAGAAGCCCAACAGGGATCTCGCCAGCCCTGGCCACCACCGCCAGGAGGCCTCCCTATTTTCCTCCAGCCCAGGAGCTCCGGAAGCAGCCCCATCGGGCCCGGTGGGCAGCCCTGGGCCACAGGACAGGGGGACACGTTCACTCCAGACTGCATTCCTCATCCTGGGGGCCCAGCCTGGTGTCCCCAGCCCCCTCCAGTCCTGAGGGGCCCTCACATCTGTGTGCCTCCTCCTCGCCTTCTTCTTGGACAGCTTCAGGCCCGTGGTCTTCCGGTCCCTGCAGGGAAGCGGAGGGGAAAGTGGGGGAGATGCAGGTGGGCCCTGGCCAGGGCGAGATGTGAGTGGCGCCCCAGGCTGCTCCCCACCACCTGTTCATCCCAGTCAAGAAGTAATCCATGCAGGCTGCGCCCACACTGGGCTGCACGCCCTCTGGTGGTCAAAGGGGACTGGTGCCAATGGTACCCAGTGGGATATGGGAATCCAATCCAAACCGTTCAGAGCTGAGGACGCCGGGCAGCCTCCTCCAGGAATTAGGGGAACGGAAGGGACCCCCAGGCAATCCTTCTGGGAGAAGGCCCCAAAATGTCTGCTTTCCTGCATCTCTGGCAGCACCCACACTGCCCACCTCTGCCCACCTACCCTCTGCCATCTGCCATGCTCTCCTCCTCTTCCTCCAGGTCCAGGGCAGGGCTGGTGCGAGGCGGGCACGAGCGGGTGGACACATTCCGAGCCAGGACAGACCCTGGACAGAAAGCGGGGAGGGGGCTGCCAAGGAAGAGCCTTGGTGCCTCTTAGCCCCTGAATTCAGCTACCTCCCTAGGGACACAGTCTGGGACCCTTGGGATCCTGGCCAAGGAGTGACGGCCCTGAGTTCTTCTAGGAGAGGGGGCCATTCCTCATCAGCAGACCCAGACCCAGACCGACAGAAGCTCTTTCCACAACACTGCACACAGGGACCCCCCCACAAATACGAACCCACCTGCAGCTTCAACATACCCTTCTACAAAATAAGGGTGCTTTGTTTTGTCCGTCTTTTTTGAGACAGCCGCTCGCTATGTAGTTCAGGCCTTGAACTCACTACATAGCCCATTGCGGTGACCCTCCTGCCTCAGCCTCCTGAGTGCTGGGTTACAGGCGTGCACCACCACACCCCACTAAAATAAGGATAATGAAGCCCTGGCTCTGGATGCTACAGGCAGGGACCAAAGCCAACTATTTTCTTTTCAGGTCTCGCCTCCCCAGGCCCCTCCTCTGGTCCTACCCCAGGATGAGAAACATGGGAGGAGGGGGAGCCTCTCTCCGCCAGCCCAGGACCAGGAGCAGAGACAGGGACAGCAAGCAGCACATGCCACTGGGCAGAGCATCAGGAGGGCCAGGCCTGGCCTGGAGATGCCTACGGGGTTCACCCTGCCAGGCTCACCTTGAGGGGCCAGGTCGAAGCGGACATGGCCGTCATAATGGACGGTGCTGCGGAACTTGCTGTCACAGGCCTCACAGAGGTTGAGGGGTCCCCGGCAGTGCAGCTGCTGGCAGTCAGCATGATGGCATACCTGCAGGCACAGGAAAGGCGGGTCAGGCTGGGCCAGCCCGAGCTGAGCGCCAGGCTGCTGCACAGGTGCGGCTGGCCCTGGCCATCCTGCTTTCCAGTCCCCGAGGCACCTTATGCTCAGCTCGAGCTAATGAAGTGGGGAGCCTTCCCCGGCACCTGCTGTGGGGCCACACCCAGGGATGCCTGGGGGAGCAAAACCTGCACCCAGGGAAGACTTCAAGGACAGGACCACACAGCTGTGTGCCAGGCCTCTCCCAATGCACACACAGGAAAGGCCTCGAGAGGAAGTCAGGCTGCTCTTTGGTTTGGCCAGCTCAGCGTTGGCCCGGAACACCCTGAGCTTGGGCAAGGCCTGCAGCCCTGTACCCAGGCCCTCTGCCCTCACTCGGAGCTTGCCCAGGCCTGAGCAGCAGGCCCCACCCAGAGCCTGCAGACTCAGCACAGAGTGACAGAGCCCCAACCTCCAGCCACCAGTCCTTGCCAGCTGGCTTCCCACTTTTCCAGGGAAGCAACAGCCATCAGAAGGAGGCTGACCCCTGGGCATGGTGACACAAGCCTGGAATCCTTGCACTGAGGAGGCTGAGGCAGAAGGATTGTTAGTTCAGCCCAACCTGGGTCATGTAGAGACTTCCAGACCTCAAAAAATAAAAAGGGCAGGGGTGTGGCTCATTGCGGAGGTCCTGGGTCCAACCCCAGTGTGGTGGTGGGGGGCAGCTCAGGCTTTTTTCATTTTTGTTGTTTTTCGTCTTTTTGACATTGGCATTTGGGAAGCACCCTGCTGGCAGTTCAGTGCCTGGGCCAGGACACTGCAGAGCTGACTCTGGCAGTCAGGGTACCCACGACACCATCATCTGGGGACCCTCCCGGGGCTCCCATCTACTCCTCATTCATGAGGCACCAGGGAACACCAATTTGTCCCTCTAGTCTGCTTGGCGGTTTTTGCATCTGGGACAACCAGGCCTGCAGCAACCGTTCCTGCCCTGGCGGGGCTGGGGGTCCACCCACACCCTCTCCCAAGGTTGGCATCCAGGGTTCCCATCACCAAGCCCGCTCCTCTCTGGCCCCCGAGGTCCCCTACCCTGCCTGGCCCTGTGAACTAGCACTGGACACAGTGGCCTCTGGGAGCAGCTTTCCCCCTTGAAAACACATGCAAAATGCTTTTAAAATAAATCAATAAAGACTCCAGAAGTCCAGCGTCTAGGCAGCTCCCAGGGGTCCCTGGACACCACCGCCAGGGCCTTTTCCACGGACCATATCGGGCAATTCAACCTTGGCATGGCCACCCCCGGCCCGACTCCTCCCGGGGCTCCCTCCCACCCTCCCAAAAGACACCAGGTCCTGATGCCCGGTCCCTCAGAATGTCACCTCTGCAAACAACGTCTCTGCAGGCAGCATGGATTCGGGTATCCTGGGTAGAAAAGCATAGAGTATAGCATATAGACTCATCGTACAAAGGAGTCCTTAGAAGAGGGACCCCAGAGATAGGGACACAGCAGAGACAGCTGTGCAGTGTCCAGATATCAGGAGACACATCTACAAGCCACAAGACGCTGGGGCCACCAGAAGTTGGAAGAGGCCGGGAAGGTTCTCCCCCCAGGGCTTTCAGGGACAGCACAGCCCTGCTGCCACCTGCATCAGAGCTAGAAGAATGAATCTCTCTAGAGGAGGGCACAATGGAGTATGCCTATAATCCCAGCTGCTCAGGAGGCTGAGGCAGGGGCACTGCTTTGAGCCCTGGAGTTCAAGGCCAGCCTAGGCAACACATGGAGACACCGTCTCAAAATAAAACAACACAAGCCTAAGAATGAGTTCCTCAACAGGTGGGAGCAATGGCACACGCCTGTAATTCCAGCATCTGGGAGGCTGAAGCAGGAGGACCGCTGCACATTCAAAGCCAGCCTGGACTACGTAGTGAGATTCCATCTTAAGGAAAAAAAAATACAAATTTCTCTTGAATAGCAGCGCCAGGAAATAAATATATTAGGCCAAAACCTGTGGGGTCACTTGGACTCTGTTATGCTCCGTCCAGACAGTTGGAAAATTCTGGGGACTCTACTTTGGCCTTGACAGTTACCACTGCCCTGGTCACTTCCCAACTGGGTGACCCCAGGGGCTTCCTAGCTGATCTCTCAGTCCACACCCACCAGCTGGAAAAGCACAATAGGAGATGTCCAAGCCAACAGACAGACAGCGTGAAGGCCTGGAGGACAGAGTGAGGGAAGGAGGGCGTGGGGTGCGGGCAGGAACAGCCTGAGTCCAGTTCCGACGGGGTCCTCCATGCCTGGGCCAGTCCGGGGCCTGCACCTGTCCTGGCCTCCCCTCCTGGGAGGCAGAGGCCCCTGCTGGCCTGACCTGACACAGGAAGTGGGGCACAGAGAGGGAAAGCAACCTGCTGAAGGTCACGCAGCCAGGGGACAAGACTCTAAAGTCTGTGTGGGACTCTGGATTCCAGATTTTTATCGCCACTCTTCGTTCAAGGTACCTGTGGAGGCCAGGACTGGGGGACAGGAGGGCGACAACCCTAGCTGGATGCTCAAGGGGTCCTCGTGTCCTTCCACAGAAAAAGGAACACATGACATGCCTCCTGGAGGGGACACAGTGTCAGCTCAGCAATACCTGACCTCTGTGTCTAGCCCGGTCCGGTGCCCACAGGTGAGTTTTTTTTTTCTTTCTTTCTTTTTTTTTTTTTTTTTGTACCAGGGATCAAACTCATGACCTCCTGTTTACCAGGCAAACACTTGAGCCACTGAGCCAAATCCCCAGCCTACTTAATTATTTTTGAGACAGGGTCTCCCTATGCGGTTTGGGGTAGCCTTGAACTCACTACGTAGCCCAGGCTGGCCTTCAGCTTGCAGTGATCCTCCTGCCTCAGCCTCCTGAGAATTGGAATTACAGTTGTGTGCCACCACACCTGGCTACACAATCTTGTTTTTAAACCAGTGTAACAGATACACAGCAGATTCCACATACACAGTCACCAGTCACCCACCCAATGATTACACCCTGAGAGTCCAGAGACTCAGCTCCCAACCCTGCGGTAGTTTTCATGAAATCGTCCTGGCCTGTGGCCTCCTCTATTACTGATGTAGTCCCAACCTCTCCCATTCTAGAGACAGCCACAGCCAGGGGACATCAGGGCATCAGGAAGGTCAAGCCCCAGATCCGAACAAACCCTAGCCAGGCAGGTTCGATGAGGGGTGGTTTCAGAAATCCCAAGGAAGATCCGAGGCCCCCAAGGCTGAGGCTGGAGTGGGCTCGGATCCCTCTTTTAAATCACAGAGTCTGCCCAGCTCCCTCCATGGCTGGGGTCTCCTAGGTACCAGATCCAGGCACCCCCTCCCCCACAAAAAAGCCCATCAAGCTGGCCTCTGAGGGCAGAGCCTCTGGGGAGGGAAGGGGACTTTCCCAGGACTCAACCCCCGGGAGGGGACCAGCAGGGACCAGCAGGTCTCGACGCGCCTCCAAAGCCATGGTCTTAACAGAGGGGCCCTCGGGGGAGTACCTCCAGGCTTCCCCCTGCTCGGGCAATGGCACCGGAAGCCAGCCTCACACCTCACAGGGGACTGGGGCCAGAGGCTGGGTGACACAGGAAGGAAGGGGGGTGGCCAGGGGGCCTCAAACATGAAAGGCCAGCACTGAGGGCCCTGTAACCCGGGGTTCGAGCCCCCGACCGCACAGTGCAGCCTCGTCAGGCATCCCAACCATTCTGAGCTAACGCCAGGGACCCTGGGTCACAGCTGTTCACCCCCCAACCCCGCCGGTCTCACCCTCTGCCTCACCTGCACTCTACTGCCCTGTGCCCTGCGGGGCTCCGAGTCCAGGGAGAGTGGCCCAGGGTCTGGCCTGGAGGCCGCTGGCCGCGCAGAGACGCCAGGCCCGGTCCCCATGGTGGCTGGAGGAAGCTGAGGTCTGTGCCGTGCCGGACAAAGCCCAAAGCCGGCCCGGCTTCCTGCCATTGTGTGGCCTCCCCGCCCCGGGACCCAGAGGGCAGGGCAGCGACACCCTGCAGAGGCTTGACCCGCCCAGGGATGCCGCACCCACCTCCCCTCTACCCCTAAACCCTTCCTGGAGGCCTGGCACGCGAGGGCCGAGGCAGGGACAGAGGCAGCCACCCCTCCATGGGCTCAGACAGCTCCCAGCTGAGGCCCCATCAGGGAGGGGTGCTCACAACCCCTGGGGCTGGTGGATTGGGGAGCCCTCTGTGTGGTTGTCAGAATGCCTCTGCACTCCTTCCCAAGGAGGGGAAGGTAGTGATATCTCGATTGTCACCTAGAGGATAAAGTGGACATAAAGAGATGGAGTTCAAGCTGGGCGCGGTGGCACATGCCTGTAATCCCAGCACTAGGGAGGCTGAGGCAGGAGGACTGCTGAGAGTCTGAGGCCAGTCTGGGCTACAAGGTGAGTTTAAGGCCATCCCTGAACTGCACAGTGAGACCCTGTCTCAAAAAGTCAAAACAAAAAAGCAATACAGTGCACCAACAAGGCTAAAACCCAAGCGTCTGACTCAGATCCCAGGGTGGCCTCTTGGGCAGGTGGACGCAGTATTCCTGAGCCAGGAGAGGGCCACCCACCACGCAGCTCATAGGCCTTCAGCGCTGCACACTCTCTCCATCTGGAACTCTGTGCAGTCCGACCTTCAAACCACTGGCACTGGGCCCCCACTACAACATGACTTCCTCCAAAGGGGGCCCCCCCAAAAACGCCCCTTCGCCCGCCCTCTCTCAATCTGCCAGGGTTGAACTGATTCCCGCTTAGCATCCGTGGCCACCACTATTTTGCCCTTTACTCTGTGGTGTTCATGCCCGGCCCAGGGCCTTGGCGGTGGCTGTGTCCTCCGGTCTCATGAGGGTCCCACCACGTCCCAGTACGCTCTTCAGAGGTGACATGGAAGAGTGTACCCATGGGTGAAGGCAAAGGGAGAACAGGGGTACGGGGGCGGGGGGAGTCAGCGGCAGGAGCTCTCCCCTGGCCCCACTCCAACCCAGGTGGGGCTTCTCTGGCTCCCTGTCCTTGTGCTGCCCCACAGCAATCTACCTAGTGACCCCAAGTGTCCCAGGAGCTGCAGGCAGCGAATCACACTCCTGAGACTCCAAGGAAGAGCTGTGTGACAACCCAGCTTGCCGGGGAGGGAGAAATCTTGTGACCTGAGCCAAGGCTATCAACACACAGTGGGAAATGGATGCCTGACCAGGGGACCAGTACCCTGGGCCTCACTCAGGCTAGGGCTGGACACAGGGTCTTGGAGATCACCTTCTCGGGGCCAGGGAGCTCCCACAGCCAGCAAGGGGAGAAACCCCCTGGTATAGGTACGCAGGTCACATCAAGTGGAGACCACAGCTGGGCCAGGGGAAGTCACCTCCCTACCAGGGACACCTGAGGAACTGGGGCTTGGAAGTCCCTGAGTTGTACTGTCACTTGGCTATGCCAACCACGAGGGCAAAGCCCTGCTCCTGAGAGAGCCCAGGCCAAGGAAGCACAGAGTGGGAAGAGAAAGGAACACAGGCCCTGCAGGAGGGGTGCACACAGCACCTGGCTTCCCCTGGGGCCTCTCAGGAGCAGACCCAAGAGGTCCAGGGAGCCACTCCCCAGCCAGCCACTGCAGGCCCGTGCGTCAGGGGCTTTGGTGAAACCGATATGAGCCCCCAGAAACCAGACACAGAGGCTGGTGACTACTGGAGCCCCCAAAAGCTACCTCCCTGAGCCCCAGAAAAGCAGACAGCATCCAGGAGGACCTGGGGGCCACCTTGTCCCACAGTGGGCTGGGACTCCAGCCTGGGCGGAGGGGATAAAGAGCTCAGTGGCCAGGAGATGCCACAGGCCTGGGGCAGGTCTAGGGCCCGCTCCATGCTCGGCCAATAGGACTGACTAGCCTGGAACCAGTGCCCGGGTACAATGATGCCCCTGCCAGGGGCTCAGCCCCGCCAGTGCCTCGGAAATTCAAGGGTGGAGCCTGCCAGCCTGGGCAGGCCGGCCAGGGTGGGGCGGCTCTGCCAGGCAGCCAGGGCTCCCTGGCCCCTCCCATTCCCTCCCCTCTGCCTGGGCCTCACCCTTTGTCCCCCACATTCCCAGGGCCCACTGTCCCCAGGCAGCTGGCAGGAGCCCAGGGCCCCACAGCACAGGCCCTTTCCTCTGGGGTGGTCTCAGTCTGTCTGTGACCCTCACCTCCTGCCCTCCCCTGGAGCCCTGACTCCAGAATTGATAACAGGAGCCTCGAATGGACTCTAAGCACACCCTTCTCCAGAGCCACACAGCAGGCTCCTCAGGAAGGAACAGGGAAGGGGAGTTGGGGTCCAGCCACCCCACACAGATCCTCTCCGAATGTGCAGAGACCCCCCATCACTTCTCTAGAACTTCCTGCCTGAGGTCCTAGTGTTGCCCTGGATGCCAGAGAGCAGGTGAAAAGAACAGGAGAGAGGCAGTGGGTAGCAAACACCCAGGGCACCCCAACCCAGCCTGAGGCAGGTTACTGAGGAATTTGTAGGGCCCCGCACACCCTAGGCCTCCACTGTTTGAAGGTCGCCAAAGTTCACTCCTCCTCTCCCCAACACAGCCTCGGTATGGCCTCCAGCACCCCCTGCTGGCCTAAGAGGGCATCTCTACTTGGCACAGACAGTGACTCACAAGCTCCCCAAATCCCCTCCGTCACCCCCTGCCTGGCCAACAGCCCCCACAGGCTCCTCAGAGCTCATCTCTGGGCAGAATCCTAAGATCGCCAAAGCAGGGGCAGTAACTGAGCCCACTCCCCCTTAAACAGAGGTGGAGCCAGTGGGGACCCCAAAACCCACCCCTAGGCCAAGAACTTTGTGGAACCCTTAACTCGGGATTCTGACCTAACATTAATTCAGGGCAGCCCAGCCCCTACTTCTCCGTGAGACTCACCAAGAGGCCTGGGTCTCCTCCCAATGACTGGGGTTCGGGTCACAGTTGGTGCACAGGGGGCCCGCAGCCATAAAAGATTACATTAGGCCACGCTACACTACCATCTGCATGGGCTGGGCTGGGGACCAGGGGTTTTATGAAAGGCCCAGGAGGCAGCAAGAGGCCACGCGGAGGCTGAGGGGGACCTAGGATCCAGGCTCAGGAGAGTGAGTTTGGGATGGCGTTGTCCCCAAGGGCTCTTCAGAAAGTTCACTGTCCCTGGTCATTAACATGGGCTGCAGGACAGGCGTTGGCCTGTAGGGGCGAAGCCTGATGCAGGAAGCTATCCTGGCAGCAGAAAGAGCCAGAAGCAGGTCGAGGGGCTGGGATCACCCCAAGGCCCAGGGCCCACTGTCCCCAGGCTCCACTACTGCTCCACAAAATCGCTGGATTCTGAATCGCGCCCCCAGGGTGCCTCAGAAACCGCAGCGATTCTCTGGGCCCATAGCTAGCAAAGGGGGCCAATCCGCCCTTTGAGGGGTCCTAGCTCCCCTAAATGCATTCGGGACCAGGGGTTTCCACTGGAGGAGGCAAGGAACCCAGCCCTCTTTCCTTGCTGCAGGAGCTCTGGCAGAGGGCGCCTCCTCGCCCTTACGCCCCGCCCTCTTTACACGCCCACCTTCTGCTCCGCCCCTATTGCAACGCCCACCCTCCACCCCGGGGCCTCTGGCCTCCTGTGCTCCCCAGACACTCATTCCTGTGACCTCACAGGCCACGAATGCCGGACAGAACTCAGATATCACCAAACGCAGCCTCCACTCCGCACCTATCTACACACCCTGTCCGTCGGCTTGGGTAAGCCGCGGGTGCGAGGCTCACCACCCCTGCAGCTGTTTGAACCCTCGCTGGACCAACGTGAATGTCGCCTTCCTTGCCTCCGTGCCCAGGCCCCCGAGAGCCAAGCAGAAAGAGTGTCCTCTCCCTGCCTCCCTCCTCACAGCTCCTGAGAACCGGGGCTCTGGGACAGGCAGTCCTGGTCCAAGCCCACACCTCAGTGTCCTGCTGCCCAAGGCAGGCGCTGGGCTGGAGCGCCTGCGGCCAGCAGAGTGCACAGTGCACGAGCACTCTTATCCCCAGGAGCCACAGAGAGGCTCCCCAGTCTGAGGTGACTTGGTCATAGGCCCCACACTGGGGTCACCAGCAGTCCCTGCAGAAGAGGGGTCAAGGTCCTGGAGCCCCCATCTTTACCCTGGACAGGCAGGGTGGCCCCAGTCCTCTCGCTGGGTCCCCACCCCATTCCCTGGCCCCTCGCTCCCCTTATAGGCCCCCACATCCCTTCCTGCTCACTCTGCTTTCCTCCATCCCAGCACTTCTTTTTCCCCCCCTTTTGGAAGTGGGACTCAGACTCAGGACCTTGCACTTGCCAGGCAGGCGCTTGTACTGCTGAGCTGCATCCCCCAGCCGGCAGCACTTCCTTACTCCCCGGACTCCAGCCACAGCCTCCAGGAAGCCCACCCTGGTTATCCAGCCCTCTTCCGGAGGCAGGTGGGGCAGCTGATTCATCTCAGGAGCCTTAACCAAAGCCCCATGGTGGGCCCAAAGGGAGGGGTCTGGTCCTCTTTGCAGGTGGTCCTTCCTGCTCACCCACCATTCTGAGAATGGCATGGCTGGGCACACTCACTGGGAGGCTGAGGCAGGAGGAAGGCTACATAGTGACTTCAGGGTCGGCCTGAGCTAAGTATCAAGAGCCTGTTACAACACTTTAATTAATTAAGTAGGTAACTTTTAAAGACCAGAGCTATGGGCTGGGGATTTAGCTCAGTGGCATAAGCACCTGCCTTGCAAGTAGGCAGTCATGAGTTCAATTCCCGGTATCAATTAAAAAAAAAATTAAAAACCGGGGCTGTGAAGGCCAAGCTCTGCCAGCCAGGCCACTGCGTGAGGTGAGCAGGTCCCTGCCCCTCTCTGGGCTCGGGTCTCCTTACCCGCCCCAGGCTCTCACCAGGGTTCACTGAGACTGCACTGAGTTCCTCACACCCGGCCAGCACCTAAACGTGTCCAGCCATGAAAGCCTGTGATTACGGACAGCAATGATCTCCGCTCCTCTGCCTCACCAAACCCGAGGGTCCTTCTCCTGTCACCTCTACCTGCCACCTGTGTCCCATAGCACCCCCTTCCTGGACAACCCCTGCTTCCTCCGTCTATCTGCTTCTGCTTCCAGCAGAGGCCTCCTCCTCCTCCAGGACTCACCCCATCATGGGGCATCTGTGTGCCCACAATGAGTCTGGGCCACTTGCCCAAGGGATTGCACTGGGACAGGGCCACATTTCCCCTTGCAGGCTCTGCTGGTTCCAGCGGGTGCGGGGCTGTCAAGAGCCCAAGCTGCTCTCTTTCAGAGGTGTCCAGCAGGCTCCAGGCCCCAGGCGGCCTGTCACAGGGTGTCCTGGCCCCTGGGTCACCTCACAGAGGCCTTGGGGCTCTGCAAACCCCTGGCAGAATGTACACGGCTGCCTGGAGCCCCCATCCAGGGAGAGGCGAGCAGCCAGTGCCAGAGCTCAGTGCCAAGTGCCAGCAGTGCCAGCAGATTGCATCTGACATCACAGCCGCCCCCCCAGCCTGGTGACCACGGCAACTGAAGGCGCCCCCTCCCCGCCACCCCCAGAACAGTCCTGCGTGTACTTCTCGTCATGTGCATGTGTCTGGGGCAGCTGGGATGGGAGGTGGCGTCTCTGACTCCTGCAGCTGGCAGGACCAAGCTCTACAGTGATTAGCAACAAGGGCCCTGGCATAACAGTCCTGGATGCTGGGTCTGAATTCCTGGTCTCCCATTTCCCAGTCACGGGTCCTTGGCTAAGCCACTTCACCCCCTCAAGACTCAGTTTACCCACTCTTAAAGTGTCCAAGACACACCTCAGAAGACACTCACTGCTCAGCCCTGGCACCTACACAGATCCAGCAGTCACTCTGGTCACTCAAACACACACCACAGGGGTCCAACCCTGGCTCCACCTCACACGCACTGTAAGGCTCAGCCCAGTCACACCCTCTCTGAACCTTGGTTTCACCATCTGGGGAGTGGGGTGACGGCACCTTCCCTGCACAGCTGCCACAGCCATGCAGGAGGCTCACAAAGCTCGGGCGTCACAGGCGGAGGTGTGCGGGCACTGCCTTCGCTGCCATTCTGTCCTGGCCTTGTTCTTTCCGATTTATCTTCTGCCCACTGCGGAGCCCCACATCCAAGGCCAGGCGGCCCCTTCTTCTTCCCTGTGTCATCCCACAGGCACAGTCATGCTCACCGATCCCACAGTGTCCCAGCTCCATGCGGAACCCTGAAGTGTGGCCAAGTGCCGGCCGGGCACTGGAACCCAACCTTGGGGACCACTTCTCCCATGGAAGTCGAATTGTAAGCTTCCATATCTGACGGGGCTGCTGCAAAGGCCCCATCTGTCTGCAAAAGGTGGCCCCCTGTTTTGGCAGGAGTCCCCCACCATCCCGGGGGGGGCACCCCTCTGAATCTTGAACTAGCTGCCCTGCACCCTTACCTAGAGGGCACAGGGACCAGCCAGCTGCACCCTCGCCAGCTCCATGGACATCGCGCTTGTAGAGAGGGCAGTGAGGGACTGCTCTCCTTCACCCCTGGCACCCCGCTGCCTGGCCTCCTACCTTGGCGGCGCGGCCCTTGTCCATGCAGGCCGGGTGCTGGCAGTGCAGTCCCCTCTCAGCTGGGCTCTGGTCGTCTGTGGAAGGGAGCAGTGGGTATCAGCCGGGCACGGAGGTGCCCAGGTTCCCCAGGGCCCAGTGGCCTCCTAACAGGGACGGGTGGGGCGGTCTCCTCAATGCTGCTTCAAAGGAGGTCAGTGTCCTTCTCTCTTTTAAATGCCAACTTATCTGCCCAGAATCTGTGTGCAGCCCTTTTTTGTGTGGCTCCCTGGGGAAATTGTCCAGATTCCACGGGGAGAACCGGCTGTGGGAATCAGCGGCCCCTCCTTCAGTCCACTAGTGTGGGGTTGGGGGTTCGGAGACCTCATGGGGACCCACATTTTCTGAGGGGGGTCCCAGCAAGCTGCTGGGGGTAGGGTTGGGAATGCGGAGGTCCAAGATGCCCTCTGAATCACTCCCTACAGACAAACACGCCCCCACCACGGAGGCTGGGGGAGCCCCCTCCCCGCTGTCCAGGTCTGACCCTGCACTTGGCCCCCTGCAAGCCGCCCCTCCCCCTGAGGGCTGCAGGATGCGGGGGAGGGGAGAAGCGGGGCGCTGCCACACCGGGTCTGGGGCAGGGCCGGGGCCCCCCACCGAGCAGCCCGAGCCCGCCCAGCGCCCCCTCCCCGCGCCCGGCGCCCCATGCCCCGCTCCCCGGCCTGCACCGCGGCCCGGCGCCTCGGCCCGCACTCACCCATGAGCAGGCGCCGGCGGGCGGACCGGCCGGGCACGGGCGGGCTGGTGCCGGTACCGGAGCGGCGAGGCCGGGCGGGGCAGGTGGGCGGCGGGCGCTGGCCGGGGCGGGGAGCCGAGCCACCGGACGGAGCCCGCGGCGCCGCGCGGCCCTGGCGCCTCCCGAGCGAGCGAGCAAGCGAGCAGCAGGCGGGGTGTGTCCCAGGTGGGTCCCTCCCACCGCACGCCCCGCGAGGGAGTGGTCAGCACCCCCCTCCAGCCCGCACGGTGGCGCCGAAAGCCGGCACAGCAGCGGAGTGGGGGGTGGCGGAGGACACGGCTGTGCACGGTAGGACCCCCCCCCCCAGCCCTGCTCCAGCTCCAGACTTTCTGCCCCGACCCACCGCACCCACCAGAGTGACTGTCACCCGGGTCAGAAAGTTAAGTCCCGGCGGCACGCAGACCCAGGGTTTGGGCTCCGTGCTTGGCCGTGGCCCCAGTGGCTCCCGCAGGTTTAGTGTTATTCTCTCTTGGTCCACGGCTTCCAAACTTTATTAAAGGTTAATTAGGCACAGAAAGCACACAGCTCCCCACACTCCCACCAAACACGTGGCTGCAAAATCGGCAGCACCCAGGCCAAGCAGCAGACATCCCTAAGCCCCAGCCTCACCCCAAGGGTGCCCACCCCTGCCCTGGCAGTGTCGCTGGTTTTGTACTTTATGTGAGGGGTCATCCGCACTTGACAGCTTTCATAGGCAGAAACCAAGATCCTCAAAGGCCTCTTAGGGGACCCCCATCCCACCCTGCACATGGGTCCAGGGGCTCCCGAAGACCAGACCAGGAGTATTACGGACCCAACTTCCAAAAGCTGGAGTGGGACCTCTGTGGGCATCCCTGCCCTGTGCTAGGCCCTGGCACTCCCAGGAGACAAACTCAGTCCCTGTCCCATTCCAGGACTCTTGACAGAGACTAGCACTTCTGGGTTCACTGGGTTCACTGAGCCAACATACATCAAGGGACCAGGAAGGCTCCCAAGTGTCAAGCCTGGGGCTGGGGGCAGGGGACCTGTTGGGGACCCTGCCAATTTTTGGAGAGGGAGAGGTCCCCAAGTGCCTGACAGGTAGGGTGGCCCCTTGTGGGGGCAGCGCACATGAGTTGCGGTGAGGAGGGGCCCACATGGGTGTCCTAAGGCTTCACCGAGAGGGGGCCACTGCCTAGTGTCCATGTCCTGCTCCTGGGGCAGCCGTCTCCAGTGTAGATCGGGACATCCCCAGGGGGCCCCACACCGTGCTCAGGCTGGTGCAAGAACGGAGGACATCAGGGGTGGCACCAGCCACAGCTCCAGCAGTGCCTCCTCTGCCATCTGAATTCCACAGCAACCTGAGCCCCAGCCAGCTTTGGAGGACAGCTCTCCGTGCACCCTGTCTGGAAGCATCTGTTGGCGCCAGAAATGTTCCAGAGCCCTGAGTTTTCAAAACTTGGGCCTCAGGGTCTGGATGTAGAGCCCTTTATCCCCAGTCCTTGGAGTTCCGGCCTCTGTCCTGCAGGTGTAATTGTTCCTGCTGCTCTGGGCTCTGCCTGCCTCAGCAGCCTGCTGTATCCTGCTGCAGCTGCTCCAGGCCGCAGCCACAGAAGGCCAGATTGCCCAACACGGCCACAGGGCTGCCAAGATCTGCTCATGTGAACCCTAACCTCTCAACCTTGACTTAGTGTGGTTGAGGAGCAGGCCTTCAAGATGGACCTGTCCTCTGGGTTGCTTGGGCCTGGCTTCCCTGGAGGGAGCTCTCTGCAAGCTCAGGTCCAAGGCTGAGACACCCTGAGTCTACAGTGAGTTGGGCTGTCCATAATCCCAGCACTCAGGAGACTGAGGCAGGAGGATCTCCAGGAGTTCAGGGCCAACATGGGCTACACACTCAGTTCAAGGCCAGCCTGCATAGTGAGACCCTGTGTCAAAAATCCAAAATAAATTAATAAATAAGATAATTGTAATGGCTAGATCCTGGAAACAACCTAAATAACCATCAACTGAAGAAAGGATCAAAACAGTGTGGGGGCTGGGGACACAGCTCAGTGGTACAGTGCCTGCCTATCAAGCACAAAATCCTGAGCTGGATTCTTGGTACCCCCCCCCAAAAAAAGGTGGCATTTTTATACAATGGAATTTCATATGATGGAATAGTACTTAGGAAAGAAGGATAGACTGGAGATGTTTATAGGTAAATAGAGCTCATACCCGTAAGTGGAATAAATCAGAATTGCACACATAAACATTGTTTCGTCTCCCTAGTGTGAGAAGCTGAAAAAAATAATATGTGTGTGTGTGTAAATGATAGATAATACTAATTTCTCTTAGTTCATTAAAAAATGGTTTGTGCTAGTATTGTTTGGACAATTAAATGCATATATCCTGTACTCTGAGTCACTAATTTAAAAATAACAACACACAACGTATTAACCATGGTTATCCTCTAAGTATCATGTTTTGAAATTTTCCTTTTCTCTTTAAAATAAAATCAGTCAGGACCCTGGCAGTTCACACGGCCCGAGGGGGCCCTGGGAGTGTGGGGTCAGGCAGGGGATGTGAGCCTGCCATTAGCCCTCTGCCCGGCTCCCCAACCCACCTACAGGTTTTACAGAAGGGGTGGGCCTGGTGAGGAGGGGCTCTCCTGGTGATGTCACACCCTGAACATAGCTGATTGGGCCAGAGGTGGCCCCAGCCCAGCTCAGCCAATCAGGTTCACCGAGAGTTTGAATGGAAGCCGGCAACTCCCATGGGCCCGAGGTCATGAAGTCAGTCTGGGTGGATGGGAGGCCTTGAGATTTGGGGGCAGCGGGGCCAAAGGGATCCGCAGAAGGAGCCTGCCAGTGGAGAGGACTCTGGAAAGGAGAGGAAGGAGGGGAGGGCAGGGCAGTTCCCACGGCCTGCCCTGGGCCTCCCTGGGCCCCGGGCCCCTCTCTCCTCTGCTCCCCACCTTAGCGAGGCCCCAGACAGACCTGGCATCCTGCACTTGCCCTCCCTCTGCCCCCACACTGCTGCCAGAGCTCTCCCTCTCTCTGCCTGACAGTCTGACAGTGAACGGCCCAGCCAGCTCCCCGCTCCTGCAGCTCGAGCCAGGGCCCCTCAGCCGGGCAGGCAAGGCGCTCGCCAGCCGTCCCGCCCCCAGTCTTTGTCGCAGGACTTTGGCTTTTCCCCCGACACGATCTGCACCAGAACCAGGCCGAAGCCTGCCGGCAGACATATTTTGTTTGGCCGAGCACAGTGTTTCAAAAGAATTTGAACTGCTGCCAACTTTGAAAAATCAGGAGATTTGACATAAAAATCCAGATTTTTGACTTCTCTTGACTAACCAGAGGAGCCCGAGGCCCTGGACCAGTATTCACAAAGGCTCTGATCCCAGGGCGATGTCTGCCCCAGACCAGCACAGCCTCCTGCCTTCTGGTCCCCCATCACGCTCTGCAGGTGTCTTGCCCTCTCTGGACAGAATACCTCTTCCTCCCGGAAGGTGTCCCTTTGGCCACACATCCAGAGCCCCAACGCCTGTCTCTACCTGACTCCCTCACCATGGGGCCCTCACGGGGCTGTCGGCTGTCCACAGTGAGCTGTGCTTGTAAAGACAGTGCGGGAGAAGGAAGGGTTCCTCCCCATGGTGTCTTTCTAGATCGGGATTGTTTTGTTTGGGGACAGGATCTGGCTACATAGTGCAAGCTGGCCTCAAACTTTTGGCAGTTCTCCTGCATCAGCCTCCCAAGTGCTGGGATGACACAGCCCTGTGTCCCCACGCCTGGCCATATCTTTGTGTTTTTGTTTTGTGTTGTTTTTGTTTTGAAGACTGAACCCGAGGCTTTCACATTGAGTTACATCACTAGCCCTTTCTCTCTCTCTCTCTCTTTCTCTCTCTCTCTGTCTCTGTCTCTCTCTCTGTCTCTGTCTTGTATTGGGAATTCAACTTGTGCTTGCCTGGGCAGACATTTGTGCCACTGAGCTATTTGCCCAACTACCCTTTTTATTTCTCAAGATAGCATCTTGCTAAGTTGCCCCGGCTGAGCTCAGTCCGTCTGCCTCAGCCTTCCAGATGACTTTTTAAAATACTGATTGCATACTCAAATGAAAATGTGTGGAATCTGTTAGGTTAAATAAAGTACATTATTTGTTGTTGTTGCTTTTTGTTTTTTGGTACGGGGCTTGCCAGGCAGGTGCTTACACCACTGAGCTAAATCCTCGGCCCATAAAGTACATTATTGTTGGGTACAGTGGTATACACTTATAATCTCAGCACTCAGGAGATTGAGGCAGGAGGATCACTGCAAATTCAAGGCCACCCTGGGCTACACAGTGAGAGCAAAAAAAAAAAAAGAAAGAAAGAAAGAAAAAATTGCACACTATTAAAATTCATTCTAGACAAAAAAAAAAAAAAAAAAGTAAACTGGGTATGGTGGCTCACACCTGTAATCCCAGCACTTGAGAGGATGAGGCAAAAGGATTGTTGCAAATTCAAGACCAGGCTGGGCTACAAAGTAAGCCCAAGGCCAGGCTAAACCACATAGTGAAACCCTGTCTCAAAGAGACAGAAAGAAGTTCATTCCACCTGGTTTCTTTTCTTTTCTTTTCTTTTCTTTTCTTTTCTTTTTGTGTGTGTGTGTGTCTTTTTCCTTTTTATCGGTACCAGGGATTGAACTCACGACTGCCTGCTTACAAGGCAGGCGCTTATACCGCTGAGCTAAACCCCCAGCTAAAGTTTTTGACTGGAACATTTAAAACAACAAAAGATCTATTGGACAGAATTGTTATGAACAATTGAGAGAGGTATAACCACTACCCCCAATTTACAGATGAGGATTTGAGGCTCAGAGATAGAAGGACTTTTCTAAGGGCATACAGGACATGAGGAGGCTGGGCCTGGAGCCCTGGTGCCTAAGACTCCGAGGCTGATCCCCTAATCACTAGGCTGGCACAGTTAAGTGTTAGGCAGACATGAATCCTCCCCATGAACCCTCTCCCCCAAGAGGGCAGAGCCTCCCAACCCACTCCTTCCCCCACCCAGACCAGGCTTCGAGAAGGTCGCCCCTCCCAGGAAACAGCAGTGCCCTGCCCTCCTGGGAGCCTGGGCTGCTGCTCCAGGCCCTGCCCAGCTGGATGCCCTCACTGGGGTCCCTGCAGAAGGCAAGATTCTACCCAAACTTTGCCCAAAGCAAGAGGGGCATGTCTTGGGCAAATGGCTGTGGTCCCAGACATCTGTCACCCCTACCCTGGATGTGGGCAGGTCCTTTGAGGATGCTGGGAACAAATACACCCTGAGCCATCTTCCCCAGGGCCCTGGGGCATCTTGGGACAAAGCAGATAAAGGGGACCCCAAGAAGGGTGTGGCTCTGGCCTGCAGCCCAGCACCATTATGGGCACTGTCCCCCAGTGAAGGATCCTGACCACTGCCTGACCCTCACATCCCATGAGGTGGGAGGACCCCTTCAGAATTCCTTCCAGGCCAAAGAAATGGCCTGGACGGTTCCCACTCACAGGCCAACAGCCAGGCAGCCACTTCCTTTGACCAAGGCTGCCATGAGCACTTGCCCATCAGTCCATCTGTCCATCCACCCACTATGGGCTCTCTCCCAAATGCCCCAGAGGAACGGAGAGTTGCTAAGGGAGGAGCAGGAGCCGGGCTGCAGAAATAGGTTTGCAATGCTGGTTCCGGAGAGTCACGCTGCGTGAGAGAGCCCCACCGCCACCTGGGCCTGGGCCAGTGCAGCCCGACACCCACCACATGGACCGGGGCCAGGGGCCAGCTGGCAGCAGGGACCAGGCCCACGCAGGCAGCTGTGTGCGCAGCACACCCTCCGCCGCCTGAGCCCTCCCCCGATCTGCTCACGTGCTGGCTGTCACCCGATGGCTGTGTGAACGCCAGGGCCTCTCCACCCGCCTGGGGGACATGGGGCTAGGCACGTGTGGGCCAGCAGGGCCAGGCCCCAGTATCCAGGCTGGGGAAGGGTCTGAGTGCCACCATTGGTGACCTGATTGAGCTGCATCAGAATAAAGGGGACGCCAAGAATGGGCCTGCTCCAGAGGGAAGCCATGAAGACGCCAGGGCCAGGCTGAAGGAGGGGTGTGCGTGTGCACATGTTAGTGTGTGTGATCAGGGAGTCCCGGAGCGGGAGGAGGTGGTAAGTGGGAACCTCCAGAGGCAGGAAGGATGGGGTTCCCGGGTGCGATCATAAAATACAGTGGAAGTCAAACATGATTTATATAAATGCAGCCCAATAGGGGCTGGCACAAGCACTGAGACACGGTCTTGTTATGCAAGGAAGGGTGGCCTTGAACGTACTCTGTAACCCACAGAACTCACAGCACTCCTCCCGCCTCAGCCTCCCGAGTGCTGGGACGACAGGCGTGTGCTACCACCATGCCCCATAGCCTCAGTGTCTTGAATGACTTCAAAACACTTTCCTTCCATTTTGACTTTAGGGAAAAGCCAGAAATTACACAGTGCCAGTTTCGGCAAGCAAGCTGGATGTAGACACAGTGTCGTGTTTGGGGAGACTTCCTTTCTGTTGGGTGACGCTCCACTGCGGCAATCACCAGACTTTTGACCTGGGCATGTGAAAAACGCTCAGGAAAGAGGTCTCCGAACTGCTTCAGAAGTGGCACAAATGATAGTGAGCTTGTTCGAAGCCAGAGGGATATTTTGGGGTGTATTAATGGCAGTGTGTCTTTTACTGTAATAAAATTTTCAAATTAATTTTTTTGCAGTTTTAGAACTTTTATTTAAACCAGGCATGGTGGTGCACGCCTGTCATCTCAGCACTCTGGAGGCTGAGGCGGGAAAATTATTTGCAAGTTTGAGACCAGCCTGGGTTACAAAGTGAGCTCAAAGCCAACCTGAACTGCATAGAGAGACCCTGTCTCAAAAAGACAAGGAAAAAAAAGTTTTCTTAGCATCTGTCTGCAGTACATAATAATTAAATTCACCGTGTACATAACACATTTTAACTCCTTTTACTTCCCCTGAATACTTTTTCATTTAATCCTCTGCTGTGTATTTTGATCACCCTGTGTGATTCCCAGTCACATCTGAAGCACTGGGGGCAGAGTACACAGGCAAGGCCTAGAGAAGAGGAAGCCTCAAAACCTGTGACCCCCACACTCCCAGGGGCTCCTGCTGGGGGGCTGGGCTGAGACTAGCTGCACCAGGCCTCCCTGGCCGGTGGTGGGACCGATGACGTGGCCCAAGGCCGGACTCTGGTCATATAGGGACCCCCCACGCCTACCGGCAGACAGATACCCACACATTACCCATCCCACCCCAGCTGAGAGGACCAGAGCTCTGCCCTGCACTGGGCCCATCACCCCGCTGCCTCCACCAGGCAGCCGTCTCCTGCCTGGCTCATCTGCACCCTCATGGCCCGAGACCTGGGAGGGAAGTCAGCTCCTCACTCCTAACCCTGCTGTCTCCTGCCTACACCTCAGATAGCGCCCAGCTCTAGGGCCTAGGTGGGCACTGTGCCAGTCCCACCCCACCAAGCAGCCGCCCTCCACCGGCCCACAAGCCAGATGCTGGTCAACAAGCGTGGGGATGTGGGTCATTCATGGCTCCTGAGCAGCCACCTCCTTCTGGGAGCAGCGGTGCCCAGCTCCCCTGCCCTGGGGGAGGGGTCCCTCTCACTGGCCCCGGAGCCCCAGGCCTGATGATCACGCTCCACGCCCTGCAGCCACAGGGTCGGGCTAGAGAAGAGCCCGGCCCCAGCCCCAGCCTCAGCCTAGGCCACAGGCATCCCAGGGTCAGGCCCTGAACTAAGATGGGGCTGGTGACAATGAAACCAGCACACATGGGGCTTCCTCTCCACCCTAGTGGGCCCCAGGAAGCAGAGGACCCCTTAGGACAACACAGAGGTTCCATTAGTCTCCTTCTGGTAACTCCCTGGGACCCAGCTGGGCTGGAGTGTCCCCAAGGGTGTGGGGCTGGTGCAGCACAAGTTTGAGCCCCAGTACCAAAAATAAATATATAAATAAAATAAAATAAAACAGATGAACTGCTTGAGATCAGTCCCAGGTCCTCACACGTGCTCTGCTAAAGCTCTTTGCTAGGCTTAATTTTGAGACAGAGACTCACTGATTTGCTAAATTGTCCAGGCTAGACCCAAACTTGCAATACTCCTGCCTCAGCCTCCCAGAATACTAGGCTGACAGGCAAGGACCACCATGTCTGGCTGTCCCGGCTCCTGAGAGGCTCCATCTCACAGTCAAGGGTTTCTCAACTATAACATGGGGATAGCAGGAGATGACCCGTGCCAGAGCTGAACTGAACATTCTAAAAGGAGTCATCCCACAGCACAGCCCCAAGGACCTGTGAGGCCTGGTTGCCAAGATGTGAGGCAGTCAGAGCCCAGGACTGGAGCCCGGAATTGGCCTGGGCCATCAGTGGCCACGAGCTGCAGGCCCAGCCCCAGTGCAGGGCCCCATGCCCAGCACTTCGGCCCCCATCCCTCCAGGGGTGGCCTCGGCTGGGGCTCCGTCCCCCTCCACCTGCATGGCAGGGAGTAGGCCCCAGGATCTGGGCTGAGAGGCTGTCGGGGTTGCCCTGGGGCCACAGGCCACACCTACCCCTGAGGTCCTCGATGATGTCCAAGCTGGAGCTCCAGGAGAAGCGCTCCACGGCCCCCAGCCCCAGCTCGGCCAGGTCCCCGGGCAGCGCCTCCAGCTCGTAGGCACCCCGCTTCCTCCAGTACAGGAACATGCTGAGGCCTGAGGGGAGCCCTCTGGCCCAGCCTGCACCCTCTGAGGCTGGAGGCCCCAGGGACCTGAGTCCCTGAGGCCTGGATGTAGCAGATCCTGGGCCGTGAGGGGGCTGCGGGGACCACGGCGGGCACAGGCACGGCAGCCTCCCCGGGAGAGGAGCGTTCTGGGAGCGGCCGGGGGCCTCAGAACTGACCAATGGCCAGGGCCCCGGCCCCACACAAAGCGCCTTTCTTCCCCTCCTACAGACATTTTACAAATTTCGCCTTCCGAAGCCCCCGCCGAGATGGGCCGGCTGTCTGGGGACTGCAGGGCCCGGGAAAGAGCACAATTGTTTCACCAGGCTTTGCAAAGATAAGTTTCAGAGGACAAAAATGTGCTGTCCAAGGAGTGATTCCGGCTCCCAGCTGATCTCTGACCTCATCCCGCCCTGCTGCCCCACGATGCCTAGTGGGCATGGGAGCACCTGCGGGGGGGCCCGAGGGTCCCCAGCCTGCTCCCCAGAAGCTGCCACTTGTCCCCCAGCTCCACTGAGCCCTAGCCTGAGCAGCAGCTGCTGGACAGTCCTCCTTCCGGCCACCTAGGTGGCCTGGCTCCGTCTCTGGGGTGCATGGAGGGCCCCGTTCTGGCCGCCTCACCAGGCTGCCCCTCCCTCCCTCTGCCTCGCTCCTCGGTCCCATCCACATGGATGGTAGTGCCACTCCTTGGCCCATGGGGCACTAGGCCAGGATGCAGAAAGGGCAAAGGGCAGGTGTCCTGGGGTGGGGAGGAGCTAGAGCTAGGAGAGCTGGGGATGGAGGCACCCACAAAAGAACCAGAGAGGGGTGTAAAGCCAGCTCGATGGGTGGCAAATGCAAAATCACCAGTGAAAGTACTCTAGAATCTTAGAAAAGTAACATATATCTTTAAACTACAAAATACCAGAGACCAGGTGTGGTGCCGCAGACCCAGCACTCTGGGAGGCTGAGGCAGGAGGATCACAAGGTTGAGCCCAGCTCAGGCATCTTAGTGATTTATTTTGTTTCTTTGTTTGCTTGTTTGTTTTGGCTTTTTGAGACAAGTTCTCGCTGTGTAGTTCAGGTTGCCTTGAACTGTGTGGCCCAGGCTGGTTTTGAATTCACAGCAATCCTCCTGCCTTAGCCTCCTGAATTCTGGGATTATAGGCATGAGCCACCATGTCTGGTTTGTTTTAGTGATTTACCAACAGCCTGTCTCAAAATACAAAGGGGCTGGGGACTTAGCTCAGTGGGAGGACTCGGTTCCATCCTCAGCACTATTGAAAAGAAGAAAAGGAAGAAAGAAAATAACATCCAGGAAGCCAAGGTAGTCTCCTACGGGGATCTCTGCCCTCTGCCACTGTCTGAGTGACCACTGTCACAATGGGTTTCTACAGGTATTGTCCCCACAGCACAGCTGAGGACACCGAGTCCAGCTCTCAGAAGTGGGACTTGGGTTCAAGCTCAGAACGGTGGCCTCGGGGTCAATCTGAGGACCTAGTGAATTACCTGGGAGAAAGCTGGAGGTCAGAGAGCAGTAGGGTGGCTCCTGGGAGACCAGGAGGGGCAAAGGGCGCCTGGCGCTGGGCTCCTGGCCGGGCAGGGCCATATCCGTAAACCTCCTCCGTCAGACCTGCAGGGCTAGAGAAGCAGAGCCCAGGGTGGGCAGAGCCAGCACCCACCCAGCCTCACTTGCAGCAACTCAGGGACACAAGGCCGGGCAGAGGGCGCTAGCAGCAGACGGGTCCGCTCTCCTACGCGGCAGGGTCACCCAGGCAGCCCGCAGACCCCGGCACAGAGCCCAATGCTAAGACAAGGCTGCAGCGCTGGGCCAGGAAGGATGGTGTAGGCCTGGAATTCGGCCCGCTACGTGGCTTGTACCAGAGCCCCAGGGTATCAAGAAGCCTGCTCAAGTTTTCGGAGGGAGGGCATCAGATGCAAGCTTGGGAGTCAAGACCATCCATGTCCCACCAGCCTCTTTGGGTCCAGCACCCACCCAGCAGAGCCAGGCCACCCAGAATTGGGAGGCCTGGACCCCTGACCCAGCCCAGATGCCACTGTCCCCACCCACTGCGTCCAGGACCGCTGGGCCGAGCATCCTGTGGGTGGAGAGGGCTCCTCCCCGCCTGCCTAGGGGCCCAGCACTGCAGAGAGGAGAGGAGGTGGCGCCAGCGCAACCCGCACTCCTGCAGCCCCACCCTGAGCCCCCCATCTCACTGCCTCCACCCCCTCCAGCTGAGGATGCCAGGGAGGGGCGCTGGTGTGGCCCCGGGCAGCCTTGTCCCTCTGACAGCTGGCCCGGGGCCTGTGCAGCCTGCTTCTGCTGTCCTGCCTGGGCTGTCACAGGAACGACTCTCCACTCTCCAGGGCTGGATGCTGCACTGGACACTGCTCACACCGCTCTCCTTTAAGTACTGGATTATTGGTCACCAGTGGACGGGTTGCAGCCCTGGGGATGGAACCCGGAGCCTTCACACTGAGCTGCACTCCAGTGCTGTCTGTGTACGGTTCATTTTGAGACAAAAGTCTCCCTAAATTGCTAAGTTGCCCGGGCTGAGCTCATACCTGTGATCCTCCTGCCTCAGTCTGCCAGAGTGGGGAGAGTACAGGTGTGTGGCACTACGCCTGCTGTGTATGTCCCTTCATCCTCAGCCCATCCCTGAGATGGAGAAGCTGAGGCCAGGGAGTGAGAACCAGCCTGAGACCACAGACCCAGGAAGAGGCTCAGGCCTCCACTCCTGCCTCACCTCCCTCAGCCCCTCTCCAGGCCCCTCTGGGTGCAGCCGAGCCCCGTGGGCTGTGCCTGCTCCGGGGGCTGCTCCTTCGGGGCTGTGGGATGCAGAGTTCGCCTCTCACTCCCACCCTGGAGCTTTCTGAGCTCCAAGCAACACCTGCTGCCCAGGGGCTGGGCGGACCCGAGGAGAGGGCTGGGGAGGTGGAGGCAGGGCAGAGGATCACGTCCTCTGCCAGCTGCAGCTGCTTCCTGAAGGGCGGAAGTCCCGGGCAGGGGCCTGGACAGGACCCCATGCAGGTCCTGCTGAGTAAGAAGCCAAAAGAGGAAGAAGAGCAGGTCACGAGGGCCACCTCCCAGGAAGCTGCACTGACAGACGGACCCTGGTCCCAGCTACCCTCCTCTGGGCCTCTCAGAACCCCTCCTCCCCTCAGCCGGAGGGACGAGCCCTTCCCCCCAGGCTCGGGGCTTGGGCTCACTGCGTCCCTGTGGGGCCCAGAGCATGTCTCAAAGCCTCGAGGTCCACATCTCTAAAACAGCTTTGCAGAACCTGGCAGAGGGCTGGCACTCACCCCAAGTGCTGAGGACTTGGGGGTCCCTTCCCCAAGGCCCAGCTGAGACCCTGGGCCGGTGGCCACATCCCTTCCGCCCCTGCCAGTTTGCAGGCCCAGAGCAGCAGGGAGAAGCCAGCTGTGTGGTGTCGGAGTGGCCTTGCAGGGAGGCTCTGAGTTGCAGTTAGGATCTAACCCCGCCCAGGGGTCACAGGGCAACACAGCCAGGTCGGAGCCTCCATCTCCAGCCTAGGCCTGCAGGCCTGGCCCCTGACCCCACTCAGACCTGGACTCGGAAGAAGAGAATCGGCTGTCTGCTCACCAAGCACCAGGGCCCAGCTAGGTGAGGCCATCCCTGCTCAGCTCAAGGCTGGGCAGCACCACGGAAAGGTGAACAGTGAGGCCCAGGGTGTGGACAGATGCTGCCTGCACCCTGGCCGCCTGCCCTGTACCTCTGACGCCCCATGGCAGCCCTTGGTGACCAGAGGGAAGCAAGCGCTGATGTCCCAGCAAGTGCAGCCTCAGTTTCCTGCTCTGTAGAATGGGACAGCCCTAGCTGGGGCAGTGAATGAGACCTCCTGTCCTGACCTGACCTGACCTGACAGGCCAGCTCAGGGCTCCCAGAACAGAGGGCGCAGACTGCTGCCAGCCACCAGGCCCAAGGCCCAGGAGCCTGGGAATCCACACTGGCTCAGCAGTGCCCTCTTGTGCCTTGTGGGAGCCCTGGCTGGTTGTCCAGCCCCAGCTAGCCTGACTGTCATCCCCACCTGTTCTGCCACCGCGGCTGGCCACGAACAAGTGCATCGGGGGCAGCTGGCAGGGCACCAGCAGCCTACCCGATTCTCATTTCTCCCACCAGGAGGGCTCCACACTGGCCCAGGCTCAGGCCACAGCTGTCTTGCCCGGGCCCCACCCTCGCTGTTGTATCCCTCTGGCATGACCCAGTTCAAACCCTGACTCCCATTGGCTGTGTCACCTTGGGCAAGTTGCTTGACATCTCTGAGCCCCTGATTTGTCATCTGCGCAGCAGGGGACCTCCCAGTACCACCTCTCAGGGAGGCTCTGGGGAATAAGGGAGTTAATCCCAGATAGTGACCTTCACACTCAGGGCCACATAGGGTGGAGGATCTAGGGACAACGGTCACCCATCACAGCAAGGACAGAATAGAAAAGAGAAAAAAAACCACTGCTTTGGTTAACTACCTGCTCCTGGTGGGCGTGGTGATAGATGCAGGAGGCTGAGGCAGGAGCGCTGAGTGCCAGCCCAGACTGGGGTACACAGTGAGTTCAAGACCAGCCTGGTGGCTGGGGATTTAGCTCAGCGGCATAAGCACCTGCCTTGCAAGCAGGCAGTCATGAGTTCGATCCCTGGTACCGATAAAAAGTTAAAAAAGAGAAAAATCATGAAGAAGATGTCATTTATGGGGCTGGGGATTTAGCTCAGCAGCATAAGTGCCTGCCTTGCAAGCAGGTAGTCGTGAGTTCAATCCCTGGTACCGATAAAAAGGAAAAAAGACCAGCCTGACCCACTTGAGAGGACCCTGTTTCAACTAATAATAGCGACAATCTGTAACCCCTCAGGCTTGGCCACCCTCTCTGCCTTCCAAGTAGGGCCGATGGCTCTTCCCATAGCCAGCGCACTGTGGCCCCAGCCGCATGGGCTCCCCCTGTTCTGAACGCACCCTGTGGGCAGTGCTGGTCTGGCTCTCCCTGGAAGCAGGCCAAGGCCAGCATGGCCTGGATCGGGGCTGTGGAACGCAGCCCAGTTGACTGGAGCTTGGACTAAGTCACACCTGACTCTTGCAGGGGCCCTGGCCCTGTGAGGCGGAGTTGGGTCTGGTCACTGTTCCCAAAGGAGCTGAGAATCCTGGCTGTCCCATGCCCAGGTGGAGAGAGGAGCTGTGTCCCCGAGGGCTGTCTGCCGGCCTGGTGTGGTGGCCACATTCAAGGGTCCTTGCCAGCCACTGGCAGCACAAACATTTGAACCTGGCTAGACAGACGCAGCAGGTAGGCCCTCTGGAGGCCACAGGGGTCCAGGGAACACAGGCTTCGGGCTCAGCTTCTGGATTTCCAGGACAGCTGGGATGTGGGAACAGCTGGCCCGCGCTAGGCATCATAACCTGCAGCCCCAGCTACTCAGGAGGCCGAGCCAAGAAGATCACTTGCAGTTTGAGGCCAGCCTGGACTTCATAGTGAATTTCAGGCCATGACTCTGTCTCAAAAAAACCACACAAATAAATAAAAATTAGAAATAAAGACAGGATCACATTTGCTATGTACCCCAGGCTGAAGCTGAAGCTCCTCCTGTCTCGGCCTATGGAGCGCTGGGATTATAGCATTCATCACATTGTCTGGCAAAATCATTTCTCAGGGTGGGTGGCCTTAGAAATCCCTCCAGAGGGTGGGAAACTTAACTCAGTGGCAGAGTGCCTGCCTGGAAAGCACTAGGTCCTGAGTTCGATTCCCAGTGCCAAAAAAAAAAAAAAAAAAAAAAAAAGATTCCCACCAAAGTCCTGGATAAAACAAGTCACAGACAATATGCTAAGTATGCTGACCCTTTAGGCCAGTGATGGCAAACATTTTAGAACTTTCAATGTTATAAACAGCCCACTGAGGCACGGGTGTCATAGATTTGCCACCAATGATTCAGGCCATTCCTATGATGGTAGATTAGATAAATCAGACCAAACTTCCTGTTTGGGATAACCAAAAAGCTAGATGGGAAAAAATTTAAATCTTTAAAATATCAAGCTGGGGATGGTGACATATGTCTGTAATCCTAGCACCAAAGAGGCTGAGGCAGGAGGATTGCCAGGAGTCTGAGGACACCTGGATCTCCATAGTGAGATCAAGGCCAACCAGACTACTGTCTTAAAACTACGTAGTGAGATTGTCTCAAAATTTTAAAAAGATGAACAGGCTGGGGAACAATGTGCAATATATGTACCATTGTTGCCCTCCAATGGACATGTTTCGAAAATATTTTTTTTCTCTTTAAAATAAAATGGATTTGGAAAAAAAAAAGGATATAGCTCAGAGTGAAGACCTTGGGCTCAATTGCTAATACAAAAAATTCCTTTACTGCTGTGATCCCAGCGCTCAGGAGGCTGAGGCAGGAGGATTGATGAGAGTTCAAAACCAGCCTGGGCTACAAAGTAAACTCAAGGCCAGCCTGAACTGCATAGCAAGAACTTGTCTCAAAAAGTTCAAAAACAAACATATACAAACAAACCCAAAAACCGAAAAGCCCATTTACTGGAAGGGGTCCTTGGCAGGGCAGGGTCAGAGCTGACAAGAAAGGTTGGTGTGCTCTCTGGCTCCACCTGGGGAAGTTCAGGGCCTGATGTCTCTGGCCATATCTGCCCAGGTCCTCTGCCAAGGGCCAAGCACTCCAGGGATGGGCATGGGCCAGGAGAGAGATGTCCAGCTGTCCACCTAGAGGCCAGGACAAGCTCACGATGATGGTGAATAGACCCAGAGAGCATGAGAAGGCCAGCAGATGATGGACAGCAGGATAAGTGGCTGTCTGAAGGTCAGCGTGGGACCAGGACCCTTGGAGGGAGGTGGACACTATGGTGTCCCTTGGTGGCAGAGCAGGAGCTTGGTGGACCTGTGCGAAGCCTGAGGCTCAGCCCCCACCCCAGAACAAACAAATGCGACACAGAATGTGGCATGGTCTGCATTTGGCTTTTTTTTTTATCGGTACCGGGGATCGAACTCTGACCGCCTGCTTGCAAGGCAGATGCTTATGCCACTGAGCTAAATCCCCAGCCCCTACATTTGGCATTTTAATTCTCTTACTGGCATTTTTGTTGTTTTTTATTTTGATACCGGGAATCAAACTCATGACCTTACGCTTACCAGGCAGCAGGCACCATGCCACTGAGCTACATCCCTGGTCCCTTTATTGGCATTTTTAATTTTAATTTTTTTTATTTTAGATAGGCTGAGGTTTGACTGTGTCACCTGGGCTGGCTTTTGCTCCTACAGTCAAGCGATCCTGCCTCAGCCTCCCAAGTGCCAGGGTTACAGGAGCCACCACACCCTGAAAAACGATTACTTTAGAAGCAGAGCAAGAGGTCCATGTGGCTGTGCATTTACCTTCGCTGGAAGCACCCCGCACCCCAAGACTCAATTCAGGGCCTTCCCAGAGGCCGCCAGCCACCTCCCACCCACTGGACACGAGCTCCCTTCAGCGGGACACACTGGGATGGACCTTGAACTGACGTCAGTCATCAGTCACGGGACTCTTTTTTGTTGTTGTTTTTGTTTTTTTGTCTTTTTTCTTTTTATCGGTACCGGGGATCGAACTCACGACTGCCTGCTTGGAAGGCAGGCGCTTATGCCCTGAGCTAAACCTCCAGTCCCAGTCATGGGACTCTTACATTCCTGTGACACAGTGGCTGACTTGGTCACACAAATTCACTGACACTGCACCAGACAACGCCCAGCAGTTGCCTGTGGGTGGGGCGCAGAGCGGTCAGAGCCCCAGCTTGGGGAGCTCTTCTTCCAGTCGCTTCTCAGATCTGTCTTGCGGTCTTTTTGGGACAGGGTCTTCCCATGCAGTTCAGGCTGGCCTCGAGCTCACTTTGTAGCCCAGGCTGGCCTCGAACTTGCAATGGTTCTCCTGCCTCAGCCTCCAGAGTGCTAGGATGGCAGGTGTGAGCCTCCACACCCAGCTCTCAGATGGGTTTTGGGCTGTGCAGGTGGTGCTCACCGGTCATTCCAGCGTCCTGGGAGGCTGAGGCAGGATAGCAAGTTTGGGCAACGTAGAGACTTAGCAGGACCCTGACAAAAGATTAAAAAAGCTGGGCTGCAGGTCAGTGCCAAAGCCCCGGGTTCAATCCCCAGCACAGCAAGGGGAAGAAAGGAGATGAGAGAGGCAGGAAGCCAGGGCTGCAGAGGCAGGGCTGGAGCCTAATCCAGCCCGTCCTGTCAACTATGTCAACTATGGAACAGAACATGTGGTTGGGGGCTAATGTCCCCTTCCGATGGCCAAGACATCTGGGCTGGGAGGTTCTGACGTCTGTGCTCTGAGCTACATCCTAAGTTTTGGAGTTGTTTTGGGCTTTTTTGAGACAGGCTCTTGATACATTGCCCAGGCTGGCCAACTCACATCCTCTCCTGCCTCAGCCTCCAGAGTGGCTGGGATGACCACTGCTGCCCAGCTGAGTCCACGGCACAGGGATCGCCAACACTCTGGGCCCTGCCAGCCTGCTCCGCTCAGCGCGGGTCCTCTGAGTGCTGGGATTTCCCACTGCTCAGGACCCGCTGGCACCGAGCAGGCTTTACCTAGTCCACCGCAGGCAACGTGTCTTCCAGGGTTCAACAGCCGCGGGGACCTTTGTCCTGATCCCAGGAGTCATGGCAACTGCTCTGTGCAAGCTGGGAGAGGAAGGGCTCAGGGCTGGGTGGCTGTCCTCGCTAGGCAGGGACAGTCCTGGCCTGGACTCAGGGGGTCTTGTGCAGTGGACAATCCTGAGCCACCCCCGGTGCTAAACATTGGGGTCAGTTGCCATGGTGACCCTGTGCTTCAGGGCCAGGCGCCTGGGCTGCCTGCTCTGCTGTTTGCTGAGCCCCAAGGGGCTGCTCAGGGGGCTCCTGGCATCTGTGGTCAGCCCTGCCCCCACGCCTGCACCTTCCTGGCAAGGCCAGCTTCGACACTGGACTTCGCCAGGGCTTTCTCCAGCCGCCGCTCTGCTGGGCTCCTCAGCAGAGCACTGCTCTGCCGGGCTGCGGGAGTCGGGGTGGGGTGGGGACAGCAGGGCTAAGCCCCACTTGCTGTCACCAGCACAGAGCCTGTGTGGGGCCAACTCCTTCACGCTCGAGTCGGGCACTGCGGCACAAATCTGTAATCTCAGCTACTTTCAAGGCTGAGGCAGGAGGATCACAAGTTCGGGCTCAGTGGTTTTTTTTTTTTTTTTTTTTGGTCTTTTTTTCATTTTTATCGGTACCGGGGATCGAACTCACGACCGCCTGCTTGCAAGGCAGGTGCTTATGCCGCTGAGCTAAACCCCCAGCCCTGGCTCAGTGGTTTTGCAAGACAGTGTCTCAAAAATTAAAAAGGGCAGGGGGTGGTGATGCAGTGGTAGAGCACCCCAGGCATAATCCCTAGGACAGGGAAAAAGGGGGGCTCTTTGGGGAGTGGCTCCCCTTCCCTCTCCACGCTCTCAAGGCAGCTCAGACACAGAGAGGTCTGGACAGGAAGAAACTCCCAGCACATGCCACACCGACAAGCTTGGGGTGCTCGTGGCAGCCCAGGCACTGCCCCCCCCAGTTCCTTAACTGCCTTCCAACTTCTTCCCATCCAGCGTCATTTGCCATGGTTTCTCCAAGCCTTTAGGTATGGAATAAAATTATCTAGCATAGTAAGATTATAGTAAGATTACACAATTAAACTCAGTTCTCAAAGAGCTTTAATGACGCAGAAGTTCACATACAAATGGGAGGTGTTAGAAACTGTACAGGGACCGGGACACAACCGTATAAAACGCACAAAGGAACAGTGGACTTGAGGGCCCAGTGCCCAGAGCGGGGTGTGCTGGGGCGGGACCCCTTCCTACGGATGGGGGGTGAGGCCCCAGAAGTGACACCAGTGGCCTCTGCCTGAGCAGGACACCCAGGTCTCACACGGCCCTGCCCTGGCAGTCACTGGGCTCTGTCACCAGAGACCGGGTGTGGCACGGACGAGGTGAGCAGCTGTTCCATCCCACAGCAGCGAACAGGTCTGGCTACGCAGCTTATGGGGGAGGAAGGGTGTTGCAATAGGGTCTCAATCTGCAACTCGGGCTGGACTCCAAACTGCGGTTGCCCTCGTCACGGGCATGTGCTGCCACCGTGCCCTGGCGCAGTCACCCACCTCCCTCAAAGGGATGGTGCCTGCAGTGGCAGAGCTGGGATTCCAGCTCAGAGTTCCACTTGATACAGTAGGCTGCTGAACGGACACCATCACCGCCCAAACCTGGTAACATGAACCCATCGATCAATTGTACAACTACAATCACTGCTGCAGCTGTGAGGGGCTGCAAGCCCAACACTCTGAGGCTGAGGCAGGAACACAACAGGAGCCCAGCCAGCAACCTAGGGACTTAGACTCTGCAAACATGAAGTATCCAGAGGCCCTGGATTTGGTCCTGAATTTACCCTTTCCCACAGACTACATCTTAATGACATCAGCATCAGAGTTGGGCACGTGACACACACCTGTCATGCCAGCACTTGGGAGGCTGAGGCAGAAGGACCAGGGTCCCCGAGGTAGCCTGAGCTAGAGACCTGATCTCAAAAACAGAAACTGCAAAGCACAAAGGACCCTTGTCCCCAATCCCCACAGTGCCAGCAGAAACTTCCAAACCCCAGGGTTCCTCAGACAGCTCCGCCCACAGCCACAAGATGGCAGTCCAGGGTTCCCCCTGGCGGGACATCTCCCCTCCCTGCCCACAGCGCTAGCGTTTTGAGCCTCAAGACCTCAGGTGGACATGGGACAGCAGCACTAAGGGGGATGGGGGTGGCTGCCTTCACATTCTTTGCAAGGTCAGGATGGGAGACAGCCAGGGGCCAAAATGAACTGTGAGTGACATCTGAGAAGCTGGGCCTTGAATGGCCCAAAACACTGGACAGGGCCTGAGCTGAGTCTTGAGGCCTGCACTCCGGGTCCAGAGTCCCGAGGGCGAGGACAGCAAGGACAGCAAGGGCAGGGGACTGTCCTGGGGCACCCCGTGTCCCGGGGGCTTAGCGGGCCACACTGTCACAGGGCTCCCCGGTACCTCCTCCACCTCACACACAGACTGGGGACTCAGTCCCTCGCTCCTGCTCATAAGACCACTTCTGAGAGGACAGGGAGATGGACTGCCAAGAGGGACAGACCCGGCACCGGCCACGCTCCTGGAGCTGCTCCCCTTGCGGGGGTCCCAAGCCCAGCTCCACCCACAGGACAGGAGCACCAGGTGGGGATCGGCTCTGACCTGCACCTCCCCATGCTCCCCAGTCCAGCCTGCCAGCCTCCTGGGGCACCTTTGGGCCCCGACTCCTGCTTTTTATCCTGATGCCAACAAGCAGGTCCTTGAAGAGCTTCCTAACTGTCCCTGTGTGTGCAGGGTCTGGAGCTTCCCCCTGCTGCAGAGAACGCTCCCAACAGCCAGTGTGTGGCCGTACGGAGGGCAGCACTGAGGCTGGTTACAGGGCTGCCACAGGGAAGCCGAGCCCCTGGTCTCCCACTCTGCGTGGCTCAGGAGTCCCTCGAAGAGCAGGCCCGTGCTGGGTGTGCCTCTGCTGCGCTGTGGCTCGGCTGGGCCTCGGAGTCCTTCGCCCTGAGAGACCTCATCTTCCGCTGGAACTTGGACCTGGGGTGCAGTTTCCCTTTGGGCAGCTTCAGTTTATCGCTGTCTCTTTCCCCGATTTTCTCTGACGCTCCAGGAAGGTTTAAATTGTAATCTGTTGTGACGTAGGGAACTGTCCCCTTGAACCCGTGCTGGAACAGAAACACAGAGGACCATGGGACCCCAGGAGCCAGCTTGTGGGGCATCCCAGACACGGCACCAGTGGCTGGCCTCCCCCACGCTCGCCCCACACCAGCCGTCTGGGAGGACCTCGCCAGGTCCTGACCATGCCTCACTCAGCCAGGTGCCCACGGCCACCACCAGAAGCGGGCTGGAAGGCTCCCTGCTCACCTGACTGGTGAAGACGCACTGCGGGAGGGACACGGCGCCCACCAGCAGGCAGTTCACGGTCCGCAGCTCCTCGGGGGGTACCGGGGTGAGGATGTGGTACAGCCGCTTCTCCATGTCGATGCCCCTGCAGAGCCCTGCGACACAGGCCACACCTGTCACGCCTGCTCGGGCCACCACGCCTCCCACTGCTACCACACCGGGCTGCTCCTGAAGCAAGAGCTCTGGTGCAGTTAGGGTGCTGTCAGAACCCTCAAATCTCCATGCTGACACTCCTGGCCTCAGGGAGCCACTGATCAGGTAAGGCAGGGCCGGCCGTGGAGCTAGGGGTGAGCCCTGCTGCACGCCACGGCAGTGACACAGTCACATCCATATCCAAGTCACCCGATGCAGAGTCACAAGGGTGCGGACACCGGCTGCTCTGCAAACAGGGGTTCCGGGCCTCCACAGGGAGGGGCCACAGCGGAGCCAGGGTCTCCCTGAGCACCAAACCTGACTGGGAAGCGGCCAGCAGCCTGCATAGGTTACAGAGGACACCACCAGGGGCGTGATAGAGGCAGCACTGACTGGACCGAGGGGTCCAGCAGCCCGTAACACAGTCGGGACCTGTTGCTGCCATGGCAGGGAAGGGACTCACCGAAGCCCACGCAGTCGCAGATGGGCGTCTGGGCCAGCAGGATGGGCCCCCGTGTGTAGCCTTGGACATCATCCAGGATCCTGCACAGCCCCAGCCAGCTGGCATTGACCGCGTACAGGATGTGGGTGGGGGCAACGTCAGAATGCGTGATCCTCAGTGCAACGGCATTGAAAGGAACCTGGAAAATAAATGTGCAGCTCAGCTCCCTCCACCAGCACAAAGGTCGCTTGCACTTTGTGGTGTTCTGAGTCAGGGTCTCCTTACGGAGCTCAGGTTGGTCCTGACCTGACCAGGTGGCCCAGGCTGTCTGTGAACTGGTGACCTTCCTGCCTCAGCCTCCCAGGGAGCTGGGATATAAGTATGTGCCCACAAAAGGAAAATAAACCCACTGGCAGGCAGGGTCTGAAGCCCAGCCCAAGCGCATCCGGCACTGCATGTGAGCTGACACAGCACTGGGGCGGTTTCAGCACCCATGAAACCCTGCGGAAGTAGCAGGGCTAACGCAGGGGCAAGGGCAGGGCCCCGTGCACTCCACACACGCGGCTGGGGCCCTGGGCACAAGCCCTGCACCACAAGAGCAGGAGTGCTGCCTCTTGGGCACTTGGCCCTTCCTTTCCTTGCCAGGAGCTCGCTAGGAAGCTCAGCTGGCCTCAGACCGGTGGCGCTCTGCCTACCTCAGCCTCCCAGTGTTCCTAAGCTTTGGTCAGCCCCAATCCTAACGCTGTGGGGCTTCCATCCTAAAGAAGTCTTCACAGCCCAGGCCACAAGCTGCACGCCTGGTATCCGAACTCAGCAGCGTGATGGGGATCGAGTGCCTGCTTAGGCCCAAGGTCAGAGTCCCAAGCGCTAGAGGGAAGGCTGACCAGTCCGTAACAACCTACAGACCCGCACAGCCCCAGGCCACATGTGAGGGACTGAGTGGCACAGTCCTTGGGCTGCAACCCTGCGCTGGCTGCTGGGGTGGGGCAGGGCTGGCCCTGCCAACCCTGCAGGGTCACCCAGCCTCTCTGTAGCTGTTTCTGCATCTGGAAATGGGATGGGCACAAGACCCACGTCATGGGGCGCTGAGGACCAATGGACCCTGAGAGCGCCCAGTGCACAGAAAGCACCCCAATTACCTGATAGGGCGTGAGGCCATGCAGAGGACGAAGCGGCCTAGGCGCAGGGGGCAGCATCTGGGCAAGGTACGCTAACACTGTCAGGTCTCGGAATATCTTATTATGTGAGGCCCTGAAAGAAAAGTTAGAATAAACTAAATAAATCAATCACAGTAGATTTCTCCCCATACCCGCCCCACACACACACCAAAACATCACTGCACAAGTGGCAATTCCAGAACACAGGACCCAGGGGACCGAACCCGGGCCTTTACACTGAGCCACGTCCCCAGCCTCCCTCCCTCCTTCCTGCCTTTCTTCCTGAACCGTTTATTTCTTCACTGACTCATTCATTTCCTGAAGTAGGCAGGGTTTTGTGCTGTCACTAACTTGCCCAGGCTGGTCTTGAACTTGGGCTTCTCCGGCCACCAGCCCAGGTTGACCGTGTTCTTGGAAGATGTTATCTGAATGCCTTTTGGCTCTGCTAAAAAACACGACTCAAAGGTCCAAGCTCCTGGCAATCAGAGAGGGAGGCCACGTCCCGAGGCTTCCGCTGAGAACGTACCTGTTTTCCTCACACACTTACACCTGATAGACTCTGGCCTTACTGTGCAGAACTGGGAGCGGAACCAGTGCCTTGCACACGCCACACAAGCTCGCGCCCGAGTCACAGGCCCAGCCCAGCCTGGAGAAATGCTACAGCAGTTATTCCTTTAAGGAAGTGGTGGCATACTCCTGGAGTCCCAGCTATTAGGAGGCTGAAGCAGGCAGACAGCAAACGAGAAATCAGGCAGTATAGTTCAGGCTGGCCGTGAACTCATACGTGGCCCAAGCTGGCCTTGAACTTGGGACAATCCGCCTGTCTTGGCTGAGTGCTGGGAGTCCAGTGTGCGTCACGGAGCCTGGCCCAGCCTGAACCATTTATTGAGGCCCTGTCTGATACTGTAAGAGGGCCAAGGATGTACCTTAGTGGTACAGGGCTTCCTAGCACGTCCCAAGCCTTGGGTTCGATCCTCAGTATCATCCAAAACAAACAAAAAAACCTTCGGACAAGGAAGGAAATAAAACTCTTCAGCCAAAGGGTCGCTGACTCACCGATTCCGTGAAGTTTTCCGGTAGCAGAACTCGGAATTCACGCGCAACAACTTATATCCAGTAAAGAGGGCCGGGCTGTCCTTGTCCTCCTCGGCGAACTCCGCGCTGTCCGCGAACTCCGCGAGGGGGAAGCCGCGCGCCCGGCTCCAGGTCTTGCTCCTGGTGTAGAGCCCGTCCATGTCGTCCACATAGCCCGGGCTGAGGTCGGGCATCTGCCTGTGCTGGGCGGAGCTGAACTGCACCACGTAGCTGGGTGACAGCAGCCGGATGAGGTCGATGAGGAGCAGGAGGCCTTCGTCTGGGGGCGGGAGGGGTGCCGTGAGCAAGCTGGCGCTGCAGAGCCAGGACAGGCGCCAGCATGACGCGGGCCCTGGTCCTGAGACAGAATGCAGCGACAGGCCTGGAAGCCTCAGCCGCCTGGAGGATCGCAAATTTCAGGCCAGTCTGGGACCGGTATGAAGGTCTGTCTCAAAGAATAAAGCAAAGCTGGGCGTGGAGGTGCACACCTGGGATCCCACACGTGGGAGCCTGAGGAGGGAAGGCTAGCCTGAGCTACATACAGAGACCCGTCTCCAAAACAAGATACAAAAAACCAAAGTAAACAAGACAAAACCAAACAAAACCCCCAGGCAATGTCACTCCATTTAGTTGGACAGCTATCACTAAAAGGTGAACAACCGCTGGGAGGGTGCAGCCCGGATCCACCGTCGCAAGGAAAACCAACAGCCAGCAAGGACTTCGGCAGCAGGAGAGCCACAGGGCAGCCTGCGAGGGCTCAGCAAGCGGCACCCGTGCTCGGGGAGAGGAGCCACTCTGAGGCGAGTAGAGTGCAGCCCATGGACAGGACAGCGCCCAGGCGACAGCGTTGGGGCCCTGGAGCATGCATGCCACCAGCCACCCTCCCCCAGGTCCCGCCTGCAGGGTCACCTGTCACCCAGCCCATTGTGTTGACGATCAGCGGGGCCTCCCTCTTGTAGGCGCTGAACACGTATTTGATTATATCGATGTAGTTCTCACAGTTGTTTTTGCAAGAAGTTTTCCCGTAATACACCATCTTCTGCGGTGTCCTCTGGTGGGTGTAAGGTGGGCCTAGGGGGGCAGTGGGGTGGTTAAGCAGCAGCGACAGGGTAGACAGAAGGCACCTGCCTGCACTGTGTAAGGCTCTGGACTTGATCTCTGGGCCTGGAATGGCACTGCACACACTGAGCCCTGCTAACCCGTGCACTCGGGAGGTCGAGGCAAGAGGACTGCCTCAAGATGAGGGCCCTGAACTACACAGTGAGACTGTTTCCAAAATAAAATAAAATCCCTAGAACCAGAAGTAACAACCAGAATGCCCTAGAACATTCTGTCTTGCTACAACAGGAACTGACCAAGTGAGGACAGAGCCACAGGCAGCAGGGCCAGCAGAGTGGGGCCCGGGAGAAGATGGCCCAAGGAGACCGCTGGCAGAGCTGGGAGCCTGGTCACCCACGGGGACATTGGGAAAACAGGTGGATGTGTCAAGGATAATCGCAGCCAGGTTTCCCACTCCTGGAACAGGATTTGCAAACATAGAGCGAAAACCACAATAAAACCTGGAGCTGGACTGGACCGTGGGCTACTGTGGGGAAGCAGCTTTGTCCCCGAGTCTCCAGGTAACAGAGAGAAACACCAGTAGCCAGGGACGGGTGAGTGTGAGGTGCACACAACCCCGATGTGCACACATCTCCATGTTTCCTGCCTATTCACAGTGAGGCCCCAAAGCAGGGACATTCCCAGGGGAAGCAGCGCCCCGGGACCCGGATCTTCACTCCCCGAGAAGGGGCTAGGGGGCAGGCAGGCCAGGTGGAGGGGCACACATGCTGAGTGCAGAGCAGGAAAAAGGGGGAACTTAGAAAAGTGAGGTGTCACAAGACCCAGTGACAACAGAAGGGCCTCCGCTGGGCAAATCTGGGACAACCAAGCATTTGTGTGACAAGAAGTGACACGCCCCAGAGGTGTAAAGATCTCCCCAGAGAAGAGCATCCCCTGCAAAGTGCAAGAAACGGCGGGAATACAAACTCATCCTCTTGCAGGTGTGGTGGCACACATCTGTAATTCCAGCACTCCAGAGGCTGAGACAGGGTGATCGCCATAAATCTGAGCCCAGCATGGGCCACACAGTAAGACCTCGTCTCAAACAAACCAACAAACAGAAAAACCAAAAACAATCGAAGACCATGATGTGATTGTTCCTATTACAGACCGAGTTTGGGGTAAGTACTATCAATTTTCAATTTCATAAATCCAAGACATGCAGGACCCAGGTAGCACCTACCCAGAACTGGTTCCGTAATATTCAGCAGAGAGATGCAGCCCGGCGGAGTGAATTCCGTCTGGCCCAGATCACATTCCAAGTAGTCAATGCAGGAAATGCTGGAAACATTAATTAAGATAGCAAAATTTCCCTGAGCTTCACTGTTTAGAAAAGAAAAACAGGATTCGGGGACTCAGCGCCCACGCGGCCCTTCCCCGTGGCCGTTAGGTGGCACCTGCCTCAGCACCAGGGGCACAGTATGGTCCAATCCCAGACCCAAAATGCCATCCAGACAAACGGACATGCAGCACAGAGCTGTGCAGCCCCCGCCTAGAAGCCAGACTGCTTCCTGCTGCGGGCCCAGCACACCCAGCTCCATGTCACACCCGGGGCACTACTCGGCAGGACACGATCTTGTTTTCTTCTTTCTGGGTACTGGGAATTGAGCATAAAGGAAATTGTAAAACTTACAACCTGACAGTGTATTAAGAGCAGAGAGGCAGGCCCAGCCCATTTAGACACAGCCCGCTGGGTGAGCCCCGCGCCGCGCCAGCTGCAACTTGTGAGAGAGACATGCCTCCTTCAGGAGTGCACCGAGGTGTGCTAACTTTATGCAAGGACAAGCTGGTTCAATTAAGGACAATGACTGGCCAGGGATTTTGCTCAGTGGCTTAGCGCCTGCCTGGCAAGCCTGAGGTCATGAGTTCAATCTCCAGTACAAATAAATAAACAAAAATAAAGACAATGACTGAAAAATAAATTTTAAAAATAAAGAAGATTTTTTTTTTTTTGTATCAGGGATTGAACACATGACCTTGTGCTCGCCAGGCAGGAATTTAGGTCACTGAGCTAAACCCCTGGCCCTTTTTGATCTTGTTGAGACAGGGTCTCACTATGCAGTTCAGGCTGGCCTTGAGCTCACTTTGTAGCCTAATATGGTCTTGACCGCACAACAATCCTCCTGTCTCAGCCTCCCCAGTGCAGGGATTACAGGGGAGCACCACTACACCCAGTTAAAGATTGATTCTTGATCCTCAAGACTAAACTTGTCCACAATAAATTTGCCTAACAACATACCAGTTATAAAATAAACTGCTGTCAGCCTCTTGTGATGGGGTGATGAGCTGGGACTCGGTTTCTCCCAGCCCGCTGGCATAATCAGGAGCTGCCTTCCGACCCCTGGGGGGCCTGCGTGTCTCCGTCTCATTCAGTCCTGGTTTCCCACAACACGACCACAGCGAGAGAGGCGCACACCCACCTGTTCAGCAGCTGGTTGATCAGGCACCTGCTGAAGGTGGACTTGCCCACGTCCTGCGGGCCGCAGACCAGGATGATGGGGCAGCCGTCGGCCTCCTCTGGGAAGGGACGAGCACGGGCCTGCTCAGCGCTGGCCCCGGTCCATGGGGGCCGCAGGCTAGAGTGCTCGGGTCTGCCCCAGGTCACTCACCGCAGGACACGCTCACTAGCTCCTCCAGGGATGAGAGGGCGCTCGCCGTTAACAGAAGGCCTTTCCTCTTTCTCTCTCTTTTGATGCCGACAGACTTCAGGACTAAGCATTCGGCGGTGACCTGGGAAGTGGGCTTCGGAACACAAGTCACAGGACATGAGCGCAGTGCACAGCCTCCCTTCCTTTCCCAGGTCCTGAGCCGCACACAGCCGGGCATTCCGACCATCAATCCGCACCAAACTCACGACCTCACGCCTGCCAGGTAGGCACTTATACTATGGAACTGAACCCCGACCCTGGCTCCCCACTTTTCTCTGACTGTTCTCAGCAAATCCGTCAGCCGACTCCACGACGTGTGCAGCTCTGGGAGTTCCCACTCCCTCCGCAGGAGGCTCCAGAGGAAACACACACCAGAGGGAAAAAAACGAATGCACTAAGAAAAAACCAAGGGCCAGGGATAGCTCAATGACATAAGCACCTGCCCTTCAAGTTCAAGGTCGAGTTCCATCCCCAGTACCAAGTAAGAAGTCAAAAGAGAAGAAAAAAGAAACAGAAGTCAGCAGGGGGTGGCGGTGCACACCTGTCACCTCAAGACTTGGGAGGCTGACACAGAGGACTGCAAATTCAAGTCCATCCTGGGGAACACAGTGACTTAGCAAGACCCTGTCTCGAAAAATAAAGAAGACTGGGGATGTAGCTCACTGTGAATACTCAGTCCCCAGAACCACAATAAATAAAGTAAAATAAACCAAATAGTAAGAGCAGATGGGTGTCGTGGTACACTCCTATAAACCTAGTACTACGGGGCCTGAGGCAGGATCTCTGAGCCCAGCCTGAGCTGACAGCAAGTCCAAGCACCCTGGACCACACAGTGAGATGCTGTCTCTGAAGAGGCCACCCACCCATCCCCCTCAGGAAGAAGAGCTTCAGGAATAAAAGGTCAGCGTGGACGACCAAGTTCCAGAGGGGAGGAAAGGTGGAAGTAGCTGACGATGCCACCGTGCGCTGGTAGCCCTGGCTTCTTGGAAGGCTGAGGCAGGAAAATCACAAATCTGAGGTCAGCCCAAGCAATTCACTGACATCTTTCAAAAGGAAATAAAAAAGTCCACCCACTAGCTGCTCCCGCTTGGTCATGACTTCAGTCCTACTTCCTCTGTCCTGGGTAACTCTGGAGGAGATCTTGTCACTACCCTCTCTGGCCAGGTCCAGTCTCCTTTGTGGTGGCCTCAGGGGCCTCTCCCCTCGCTAGGGCTGGTTTCCCCTCTCGGGATCAGTGCCTTCAGCCCCAGTGGAAGGAAACACACCCCCATCACATCTGCCTGACCACCGCTTCCCGCTTCGGCAGATGCCTTACTGCTGAGCCCTCCCTCCCGCCTCGAGCTGTGTCCCTCGGCAGCTGCCCTCAGCCAGCCCTCCCCACCCCCCCCCCCGGGGCTCCTCCTGGCTCACTCTGGCTCCTCTGCTGCCTCCTCCGGGTACAGGCCCGGTCCTCCCCGCCTCCAGCCTGCTCTCAGCTGCCCTCTCTGCTGCAGGGTCCCCAGTGGACAGTTCTCGGGTCTCCCCAGACTCGGCTCACTGTCTGGTCTTCAGCTGGATGCCAAACAGGTGTCCCCACGACAGCACCCAGCCCCTGCCACAGGGCCCAGGCTCAGTGATAGCAACTCCATGCACCCAGATGGGGAGGCCCATAACCCAAGCGCTACTCCGTGACTCATTTGGGTTTTGTGCTGGGGATGGAGCCCCAGACCTCCCTCATGGTGAGCAGGTGTTCTCCACCAAGCTGCACCCCAGGCTCTGCAGCTCCCCCTCCCCTCCCCCAGCCCATTCGCGGATCCTAGTGTCAACTTGATGGCTCACGGAGACAGGAAACTAACAAAACAGCCAGCAAAGACCAGAGGGGAGGAAAGAGAGAGACGCACCACTAAGCACATTGCAGTTCTTCATTTATAGTTTAAAGGAAAAAAATCACTAACCAGCCACCATGTGAAACTAGGTGTGGTGGCACAGGCCAGTAATCCCAGGACTCTGGGAGGCTGAGGCAGGAGAAATGCAAGTTTCAGCACAGCTGGCAACTTAGTGAGACCCTGTCAAAATAGGAACTGGGATGTAGCTCAGTGTGAACACCCCAGATTTAATCGTGCGCACTAAAAATAACAGAAACACCTCTGAAGAAACCAACTACACATGAATGGTGCTTCTGCTGGGAACTGACACTGAGGAAGGAAAGGAGAGCCGTTTTTCCTAATCTCCTTTCTGAAGTGCAAATGTGGGTGACACTCTGCCGGGCTGTCCCACAGGACAGACCATCTTCCAGGAGAATGCCCCACACGCGTGTCAGGTACAACTGCTTTGGCACAAGTGATCGGCGGCGACACTGCGAGAACCACTTATTACCTCCTGCTCGAAAACGGCAGCCGTGCCTGGGTAGCTGGTTATGAAGTTCACGGTGGTACTCTTCAAACGTTCCAGCAGCACAATGGAACACGAAGGAGAAAAATTCTTCATTGCCCAGGACCTGTCCTCTGTAGAGAGAACAGTCAAACGCCTGAGAAGCAGTAACTGCTGCTAAACTCTACCCCTTTAAGGCTGCCATGTTCCCTGCGAAACTATCAACTTTTTGAGGGCAGGAATTACATTTGGGAGTCTTTTTCAGGAGACTGCAGACCGGGTAGGAACACTTCTGAGGGGAGAAGTCAATCCATCTAGTCAGTCGTGGCCTTAGATTTTTATCATGTGAGTAATAGTCAAAACAGTGGAACTTTAATTCTTAGAAACTGGGGATTTAGCTCAGCAGCATAAGCGCCCGCCTGCAAGAGCAAGGTCATGAGCTCTAACCCCAGTACCAAAAAAAAGAAACAAAAAGCAACAGCCAACTGCAAGTATTTAAAATAAAAAAATACAATATTATTATTAGCCTCATTACAGGAAGCCCTCATTAACTTCCCCCGTTCTCATTACCCAGGTTAAGATGTGGCCTGAGCAAAGCCCGGGCTTCCTTTCTGATGTCCTTCTTGTTCTTCTCAGGCATGGAGTAATGGACTGCATTGATTGTCAGGCAGGAGTGGGTATAGGTAGAAAAGATGTCCTGGGCAGGCTGGCCTTGGCTGACGACAAAACCCAGCACCTCCACCTGACCATAGAGGCAAGTCATTCGACAGATCCCGCTAAAAGTAAAACCCTAACAGGGAACAAAGAAAGAGAAAAACATTAGAGATCTTGTCACTAAAGACTCAAAGTTCTAAAGTATAGTGTTATAGGTAGTGAGACAGGGCTGGGCCCTCAAAGGAGCCAGTGCAGAAGCCCAGAGAACTGGCCACTGTGGGGGAGACAGATACCTCCTGCTGTGGGCCAGGCCTCAAGACAAAGGGTCAAGTAAATGCATCCATATCCTAAGGACACATATTCTAAATAGCTCCCTATCACCCTGAGGAAGCCTGGGGTCACCATCCAGAGCTCCTAAGAGTCACTGCTCCTTAAGAATGCCCGCTTTCTACATTTGTCCCAAATTTAATCAATTTTACCTGAACTATTAAACTTCTTGGCTAACCATAGTTCTGTCCCACCTTATGCCCAACTGCCTTGTGAGTTCCCAGTTTTCCCCATCTTACACATGATTTTACTCTATAAAAGTCCCTGGAAAAGTGTTCTTGGCAACCTGCTTGGGACCCCTTCTGTCTCTCTCTCTCAGACAGAAGCTTTCTTTCTTTCAATTCATTCTTCGATTTTAGAGAACAGGAACTCATACTGGACCTACATGGACTCGTAGGTCAAGAGTTTCATTCCCCGAAATCAATAGCTTGCCACTCACAGCAGACTGCTCAGTAACACTGCACTGTGACCAACTCATATTTTTCATCAAAGATCAACCTGGGATATAGCTCAGCGGTGCAGCACCTGCCTGGCAAGTGTGAGGTCGTGAGTTGGATCCCCATACAAAAAAAAAAAAAAAAAAAAAAAGAAAACAAGAAAGAAAGAAAAAAGAAATTAATCAAAGATCAAATTCTACTGGGCAAAGCAGCTCTGCTGCCCACAGAGTACACACTGACCCTACCAACCGGTCCTCACAAACTGTCCACTTCCTGAGTTTTCACTTCCGACCAGTATGCAAGGAGCATTCTCCCAGACCAGAGGCCCACCAGGTATAAGCTGAGGCTGGTCACCTAAACTGTTTCTTCATCCTAACACACCTTAGAGACAGCGGCAATTACTCCAGAGAGATGCGAGTGCTAAAGGGGTTCGAATACCTACAACAGTACACTTAGGACTGAGCGATCAGTAAATAATATTTTTGCTAGGATTCAAGTCTGTTTCAACTGGGAAACCCTGGAAACGCTTAGCAAAAGCCGAGTTCACACGGCAAAAAGTCGGGTCCTGAAACCGACTACAGTTGGAGGAATTCGGCGGGAACTGAGCCACCAAGGCACCAATGGCCTGGGGACCAGGGTTCCGGGGCTGCGTCTCCACCCGCCAGCCCCAGGTGACCCACCTGTTCCGCCGGCAGCAGCAGCACCACACGGCCCGGCCCCACCGCTCGCACAGGCGGGATGGGGAAGGAGGAGGGGGTGGCTGGCGCGGGGAGCGGATCCGGCAGCGGGCGCGGAGCCGGGCTGGGGGTCGCGGCCTTGGGCTTCCGGGGGGTCTCGGCGAGCGCCCCCGAGCAGTGGCCTTCCCTCCAGTCCACGCCGGCCGCCTGGACCTGCAGCAGCCGTCGTCTCAGCCGCCGTCGGCCACACTTGCTCAGGGCCCCGAGCCGGCGGCGGGACCGGTGGCTCAGCATCAGCTGGGGCCGAGCCTTGCGGGCCCGCACCCACGTGGGGCGGGCGGAACCCCGCCGGAGCGGGGACACTGCGTCCGCCATACTGTGCCGCCGGCCGCTGCCTCGCAACAATCTCGCGAGATCTCGTCGATCGCGCGGGGGCCAAGCTTGCTGCTTGTACAAGCGGTTGCGGAACAGCTCGCGCCCTCTGCCGACGGCCTCCGGGAGTGCATCGGGAGCTCCGCAGATTTGAGGAACCCTAGTGTCTTACGGTGAACCCCCATTTACATTATGCAAAAGTTCCACCCGGGACGACTGCAAGCGAAAGCCAGAAACTCTGCGCCCAACCACGGGGCCACCTTTCCGGAAATCCACCTGAGCCTTTTCTTTTCCCCTGCAGAAAAAGCCCCGGGACTGCCATTTTAAACAAATTTAGACTATTTGCATACCTTAAGTTTGCATGTATTTGTCTCTGGCTTGAAAGGAGGGACCCTGGATAACAATTCTCAAGTATGACGATTCGCTCAATATTTCGTGGTTAGAAAACTGAGGACTGGGGGTAGGGATCTCAACTCAAAGCCCTGTCTCATTTGGTAACCTGAAGCCAGGGTAAAGAGTTCTAAAAACCAGCACCTTCTGGGACACAATGGACCTTATCTGTGGTACCAGTTACTAATAAAGGCAGGAGGGGAAAGCAGGAAGATCGCCTGGGTTGGGAAGTTCAAGACCAGTCTCAGAAACATAGCAAGACCCTGTGTCACTGGATGGTGTATGTCTGTAATCGCACCACTCAGGAGGCTGAGGCAGGAGGATCACGTTAGTAACTCTAACCTTAAATTCTAAGCTAGCCTGAGCTACATAGTGAGACCCTGTCTCAAACAAAAACCGAAATAAAACCAGCCTGCAGGTCCCTGACAGCAACTCACCACGCCCTGGGCCTCACGACACCCAGGGAAGCAATGTCCCAGCCTCTGTCTCTCTTCTTGAGCCGTAGCAAGGGCAGAGACCATAACGTCCAGAGGAGGGGTCGCTAGGCACCACCTGGTTTGCATCCCTGCCCTGGCCCTGCCCAGTTCCTGAGTGGAACTGCAGGCCTGGAAAGCCAAGAGAAAACAGTCTGCAGTCTACCAGGCTTCAGTCCCACCCCTGTCGGGGGCAAGAAGCTGCCAGGTGTCTGGGCAGCTACCATTTGTCCTCGTCAGAGAGTGCCCTCGGCCATGCCGGGCACAGGGGCACCGGGCCAGTGTGTTCCTCGGGTGACTCACCTGCTCTGTCTGCTGCTGACCCTGACCTGCTGCCGGGCTCTCAGCTGCCGGGAACCAGCCTCATCCCCTGACTTCACCCTCCCGGGTGATTACCTCCTCGCCGGCCTGTTCCCCCTCCACAGTGACTGTCTGTACGTGAGACGCAGGCCCCAGGTGACCCTCTGCGACAGGTAGGTGAGGGGCCCTGAGGGTGGCTTCGGGGGCCCTGTGGCTGCGGGGCCTCCTGTCTGCTTCTGCACTATCCCCTGAGCTACTGTCCTGACCCCTCCATATCCAGCTACAGTTGCCACCTCTGAGTGTCGGCCACACCCAAGGAAACCCGCCAGCAGCTGCGTCCTGTTCTGTCCCTGCTGTCTGTCGCTAGGCACTGTATCCTAACTCCATCCTGTGCCCTGGCCCTATGCCCGATGGCAAGAGTGGTCCCCAGGGGGCGGGAGAGAGCCGCTTCCGCACTTACCAAGGGTGCATTGTGTAGAACTCAGAGACTGAGACTGAGAAAACCTAGTGCTTTTCTTTGTCGTTGTGGTACCGGGGCTGAACCCAGAGCCTTCACACTGAGGTTCATCCCCAGACCTTTACATTTGGAGGCAGGGTCTTGCTAAATCTCTAAGTTGTCCAGGCTGGGCTTGAACCCACCATCCTCCTGCCTCAGCCTCCTGAAGGATGGGATGACAGGCCTGCACCTCCACACTTGGCTCTGGTTTTCTTGTAAAGAAGTCACTGGCTACTGGGGTCTCAGGCTGGCCCTCATCTCAATGAGTGGATGGCGATTGGCTTTGAGAGACACCAGTAGGGGCTGTCCAGGAAGGTCAGAACTGTCTCAGGCATAAAGACAAAGATCTCCATGGGACAGCTCCTATTTGGTTTTCAAACAAAGGAAGGGGCTATCAAGGCAGGGTGGGAGCTGGGCAGGACCTTGGGAGTCAGTTCTAAGACATCCCCCTGCAGGACTTTGCCCCTTAGGAGACCGTCTGCTTCTGCTCCTGGGTAGGGGTGTCAGCAGCCCAGCTGCTGGCTGTGGTGTCATCTTGACTTCAGAGCGCTGTGCACTGGACTTTCCAGCCCGGCCGGACATCTCTGTGCTGCAACACCCCCATATCCAGCTGGGGCTCCCACAAGTGTCTGTGCACTGCATGGAGCCCTGAGGCTCAAGGGTGCTGCCGGCCCAGGAGGAAGAGATCCTGATGGATGAGGCCCAGGCCAGAGAGCTGCAGACAGGGGAGCTGGGAGAAGGGGTGGCAGAAAGGACAGGAGAGCAGCAGCCCCAGATGATGACAGGAGGGCATCCACACAAAGCGCACAGCTTCCTCTGAGCAAGGCAGGACCGGAGTGGTGGAAGCAGGGAGGCCATGGACCAGATGTCATGAAGTAAAGGTGCCAAGGCACACAGACATTTGGCATGTCAAACCTTGGCCCCCGTGTTGCTGTGAAGGTGTTTTACAGAAGAGATCATCCTATGTCTTCTGCCAGTACCAGGAGCAGGTGACTGACCTGCCAGTGTGGGTGGGCCTCGCCCAATCAGTTGAAGAACTTCAGCTACAAGGCCGGAGGTCCTAAAAAAGAGATTTCTGTTTGGACTTCAGATTGCAATGTGAACATGTGGCAGAGTATCTGGCCTGCTGGCTGAGTGTTCTGGGTTATCTGTGGGCCTGGTCCTTAGGTGTCTATCTCTCTGTCCCTCTGTGTCCTGTTTTCTTTCTCTGGAGAACCCTAGCTTCTGCTTTTTGCTACACAACTTCTCTTGTTGTTGGCAGTAGTGGTTTGGGTTTTTTTTTTTTTCTGACTCAGGGTCTCCCTTTGTAGTTCAGGCTGGTCCTCCTGCCTCAGCCTCCTGACTGCTGGGAGTACAGGCTTGTACCACCATGCCTGGCACACTACAGGACTCCTGTGCCTTCCAATCCTAATGTGCTCCTCTGAGAGGGGCCCGGGGAGGAAGTGGTATTTCTCCGTCACGTGCCTGGCCCCTTCCCAGGCCTGTCCACACCTCCTGAGGCTGTGTGTAGCTCTGGGACCTGTGCTGAGGACGTACTTGGGCCCGGGAAGATGAACCCAGAGGTCCCTTCCTAGCATCAACCCCTGAGGGGTGCTGAAATGCTGACGACCCAGGGACACCTGGACCCCTCACTCTTGTTGGGGTCTCCCCCCAGGCCTGACAGCTTCAACGGCCACGGCTACCACCTCTTCCAGGCCATGCGGTTCAGCGTGGAGCAGATAAACAACTCCACAGCGCTGCTGCCCAACGTCAGCCTGGGGTATGAGCTGTACGACACATGCTCCGACTCGGCCACAGTGTACGCGGTGCTGCATGCGCTGGCCCAGCAGGGGACGAACCACGTGGAGATCCAGGAAAACCTGTACCGCTACTCCCCCAAGGTGGTGGCGTTCATTGGGCCCGATGACACGGAGGACTCGGCCACTGCCGCCGCCCTGCTGAGCCCCTTCCTGGTGCCCCTGGTAAGCTGCAGCCTCCTCGGCTGGTGGCGGGCGCTGCTGTGCCCTCTGAGGCTGGTCTGGGCCCTGGCCTCTGGGAAGATCCTGCTTTAATCCCTTGTCTTCTCTCCAAGGATGACTTCGGGTCTCCCCGTGTCGTGTCCACCCTCCTGGGGACCTCCTGCCCTGCCTCACACCATAGCTCCCTCCTGTTCACAGTGGACACCCTTGCCTCTCCCGCCCCGGCCTCCTCTCTTCCCTCACCCTGTGGAGCCTTTCAGTTTCCCCAGACTGGGTTTCCTAGAGGACCCTGTCATCTGCTGGTGGTTCCCAGTTCTGTCTCCTTCTGGAAGCTACGACACCTTCTAGACTTCGCAGTCCAGCGAGCACTTTCTGGGCTTCTCTATCTCACATGACTTCTTTTTCTTTCTGAACCAGGTCTTCACGCTCAGCCCCATCCCTACCCCCCTTTTTGGTCTTTTTGAGACAGGGTCTTGCCATGCAGTTCAGGCTGTGTAGCCCAGGTGGGTCTCAAACTGGCAAAGATCCTCCTGCTTCAGCCTCCTGAGTGCTGGGATTATAGGTGCCACCACACGTGGCATCCTCTCCCCTTTTGAGTCAGGGTCTTGCTTTGTATAGTTCAGGCCGACCTTCAACTCCTGGAGAATCTCCTGCCTGAACCTCCCGAGGACTGTGGCCACCAACCTGGCTTTTATTTATGTATTTCTAAGATAAGTTTTTCCTAACTTGTTCAGTTGCCTAGGCTGGGCTCAAACTTTCCATCCTCCTGCCTCTTAGAAAGCTGAGATTACCGGCCTGTGCCACCACGCCCAGTGCATTTTGCATCATTTGTGACTGTTGAGGCCAGCCCTCTTCTCTCCCAGGTTGGCTCGGCCGCCGCTCCCACTCCGCCTCCTCTCTCCCTGCTGCACTCTCCCCTCCACAGGCTCCTCCTGTCCTGCAGGGGGCGCCGTCTTCCTGCACCTCCCTGCCCAGCTGGTGGCTGGTGTCCTCCTCTCCCCTGAAGCTAGAAAGGCGGCGGCCCCAGCTGGCCACACTCCTCTGCCCTTGTCCCCTACCCTGCCTCTGTTGCCAAGGCCTCACCTTCTTCCTTCTGGATGCCCCCGGTGCCCCTCTTCACTGCCCCAGCTTTCATGCTATCGCCCTCTATTGTGCCAACCTCGTCCCCACCATCACCCCCATCTGGGTGACCTGCCAGCCTCCTGGGGGCTCCCCACCCTTCCCACCACGTCCTCAATGAAGGGAGAGACGCACCCCCCAATTATTGGTTGACAAGGGCCACTTCTTGGGGAGCAACCCCTGGGTTCCTCACAGCTTACAGGATGAGGGATAAGAGCCTCAGTTTGAGAGTTAAGCCCTCCTCCTTGCCCTACTGTGACAAAGGCCCTTGTCCGGAGCAAAATCACAGGATCGTACCTCACTCCCTGTGCTCCAAGCACAGGCTCCCCGATATATCCGTAAAGTCCACGAAGCCGATCCCTACACCCTACAAGGACCCCCCTCCTTGCTGGCGCCTATGCCGTTCTGGGCTCTGGTCTCCTGTGTCAAGGCCAGCTCTTCTGGTCTCCATCCTCGCTGTGTCCCCACACCCAGCACAGGCCAGGGCACTGGGGGGGTCTCTGGTCACAGTTGCTGCTGCTGACCTGACTGAACGGGCCCCCACAGATCAGCTACCAGGCCAGCAGCACGGTGCTCACCGCGAAGCGGCTGTACCCCTCTTTCCTGCGGACTGTCCCCAGCGACAGGTACCAGGTGGAGACCCTGGTGCTGCTGCTGCAGAGGTTCGGGTGGGTCTGGATCTCCCTGGTGGGCAGTTTTGGTGACTATGGGGAGCAGGGGGTGCAGTCACTGGAGGAGCTGACCACGGAGCGGGGTATCTGTGTCGCCTACAAGGGCATCGTGCCTTTCTCTGCCCATGTGGGCGACGCAGCAATGCAAAGCATGATGTACAGCCTGGCCCGGGCCAGGACCACCGTGGTGGTGGTCTTTGCCATCCGCCGGCTGGCCAGAGTGTTCTTTGGCTCTGTGATGCTGGCCAACCTAACTGGCAAAGTGTGGATCGCCTCAGAAGACTGGGCCATCTCCACACACATCAGCGGGATGTCCGGCATCCGGGGCATTGGGATGGTGCTGGGGGTGACCATCCAGCATCGGTCCATCCCTGGCCTGGAGGAGTTTGAAGAGGCCTATGCCCGGGCAGACAAGGGGGCTCCAAGGCCTTGTCCCAGGGGCTCCTGGTGCAGTACCAATCAGCTCTGCAGAGAGTGCCAAGCCTTCACAGCACACAGGATGCCCCTGCTGGGGCCCTTCTCCATGGCTTCTGCCTACGAAGTGTACCGGGCGGTGTATGCTGTGGCCCACGGCCTTCACCAGCTCCTGGGCTGTGCCTCTGGCTCCTGCTCCCGGGGCCGAGTCTACCCCTGGCAGGTAAGTTCCAGACTCCTACATCAGGGAGAGCAGCCCATCCTGAGACACACAGAGGGGGTACCCTCCATGCCCCAGAAATCAGAAGGGCTCAAAAAAGAGATCTGTCTCTAAACAAGTCCTTGGTAGCCAGTTGTGGTGGGACAGGCTTGTAATCCTAGCACTTTGCAGGCTGAGGCAGGAAGATCACTACACGTTCACGTTCAAGGCCAGCCTGAGCCACATAATGAGTTCAAGACCAGTCTGAAGTACATAGCAGACACTGTCTCAAAAGACAAAACAAATAACCAAAGGTGTCCTTTGCTAGCAGCCTTTCCTTAGGAGGCTGGTGGGGAGAGCCAGCAGCTTAGGAGGGGAGGGGCCTCCGAGGAAGGGACCCCTCTCTCTGAAACATCCAGTCTACGTGGCCTGTGGTGGCTTCAGGACATTTGTTGCAGCTTCTGGAGCAGATCTACAAGGTGAATTTTCTTCTGCACGAGGACACTGTGACATTTGACAAAAATGGGAACTCCTTCAGTAACTATAACATCATTGCCTGGGACTGGAGCGGGCCCAACTGGACCTTCAGGGTCATCGGCTCCTCGACATGGCCCCCTGTCCAGCTGGATATAAACAAGACCAATATTCCGTGGCATGGAAAGGACAACCAGGTAACAGGAATGTGGTCACTCACCAGGTGGCTGCCATAAGACAGGAGGAGCTTGGTTGAGTTTATCTTTCTTTTTGGTACCGGGACTTGAACCCAGGACCTTATGCTTCCCAGGCAGGGACTGTGCTGCTGAGCTATATCCCTGGCCCAAGATAGGGGCTTGGAAATGATGTTCAGCCAGAGTGGGAAAGGAACCTATGAGCTGTCCCTTGACCCGGGACCCTCTGTGTGGTGGAGAACGCCTGTGGCTTTTTTTTTTTTTTCTTTTTCCCTTTTATCGGTACCGGGGATCGAACTCAGGACTGCCTGCTTGCAAGGCAGGCGCTTATGCTGCTGAGCTAACCCCCAGCCCCTACGCCTGTGGCTTCCTACAGGTGCCCTCGTCGGTGTGTACCGAAGACTGTACCGAAGGGCACCATCGCGTGGTTTGGGGTTTCTTCCATTGCTGTTTCCAGTGTGTTCCCTGTGAGGCTGGGACCTTCCTCAACAAGAGTGGTGAGTGACGGGGGGGCCGGCACTCTCAGGGTCTGCGCAGCAGGTGCAGGACCTCGCTCAGGCCCATGGTGACACCCAGCCCAGAACCAGGGCTGCCAGTGGGGTACAGGCTGGAGGGCGTCTGTCTCTAGACTGAATTCCGATCAAGCAGGGGGAAACAACAGACTAAAAGCCACAGACCAAGGTGTGTCCTCCACTAGAGAGATTGGTCGTGTCATAGCTCCTGCAGGTCACCTCATCTTGAATTCAATCTCTTTCTCCAGGTACTGTTTCCTTGGTACTAACCCACTCACCTCTCTAAAGTCTCTTCTATTGCCTGTGCCAAAGACAGCCAGCACCTTAGCTGCTTGGCCAGTAGCATATCCACAGTAGAAATTGTTCACTGTTCCTGCCTTGCATGTGTGCGGTCATGAGTTCGATCCCTGGTACCAATAAAAACGAAAAAGACAAAAAAGAAAGAAAAGAAAAAGAAATTGGCCAGTGTCTCACTCAATGATGCAAGGGACAGTTCAGAGAGGAAATTAGGTAGCTAGAGCTGGATTCCAGAAACTACAGAGGACAGGATGCAAATGCCCTTCCTTTTTTTTTTTTTTTTTTTTGTACTGGGGATTGAACTCACAACCTCACACTTGGCAGGTAGGTGCTTATACTGCTGAGCTAAATCCCCAGCCCCCAAAATGCCCTTCCTTTAGGGCTGGCTGGTTACTGGATGCAGACAGAGATACCCTGTAAAGCCCTGCTTGCAAAGCACTTTTGGAATCTGAGCCATGTAGAACCTCCCTGTGTGTCCCAGAGTCCATAATTAACATGGGCAGTGGAGGAAACCCCTGGCCTCAGGCCCTGTTGCTCTCACTATGCCTTGAAGCTCAAGGTGTTTGGTGCAACTCCTCCAGCACAGTCTCGCTTCCCCAGCACAACTCTGCTCTCCTGGTTCTCAGGAACCTTCTCTGCTGTGCTTTTCAGATCTCTACCACTGCCAGCCTTGTGGGAGAGAAGAGTGGTCGCCTGAGGCCAGCCATACCTGCTTCCCACGCATCGTGTTGGTTCTGACTTGGCATGAGCCCATCTCTTTGGTGCTGTTAGCAGCTAATACACTGTTGCTGCTGCTGCTGCTGGCTACTGCTGGTCTGTTTGCCTGGCACCTGGACACCCCTGTAGTGAGGTCGGCTGGGGGTAGGCTGTGCTTCCTCATGTTGGGGTCCCTGACAGCGGGCAGCTGCAGCCTCTACAGCTTCTTTGGGGAACCCACACTATCTGCGTGCCTGCTGCGCCAAGCCCTCTTTCCCCTTAGTCTTACCATTTTCCTGTCCTGCCTGACGATTCGCTCCTTCCAACTGGTCATCATCTTCAAGTGTGCCACCAAGGTGCCCACGTCCTACTATGCCTGGGCCCGAAACCACGGAGCTGGACAGTTTGTGATGCTCAGCTCAATGGCCCAGCTGCTCATCTGTCTAATCTCGCTTGCGGTGTGGACCCCACTGCCCACCAGGGAATACCAGCGTTTCCCCCAGCTGGTGGTGCTAGAGTGCACAGAGACCAACTCGCCAGGCTTCCTGTTGGCTTATATCTACATTGGCCTCCTCTCGGTCAGTTCCTTTGCCTGCAGCTACCTGGGCAAGGATCTGCCAGAGAACTACAACGAGGCCAAATGTGTCACCTTCAGCCTGCTCCTCAGTTTCGTATCGTGGATCACCTTCTATACCATGTGTAGTATCTACCAGGGCCAGTACCTGTCCGCGATCAACGTGCTGGTCAGGCTGACCACCCTGAGTGGCGGCTTCAGCGGCTATTTTCTCCCCAAATGCTATGTGATCCTCTGCCGCCCAGACCTCAATAACACGGAGCACTTCCAGGCCTCCATACAAGATTACACGAGGCGCTGCGGCTCCACCTGAGCTGGGGGACAGGTGGGGCCGACGAGGCAGGGCAGACAATAAGCTTCCCCTGCCGGATGGGTTGAAGGCCAGCTGGCCAAGGGCCTGCGGGATCTTCAGTCTTGACTCGCGATGTGTAAACCCTCGGGAAAGTCCAGCCCCAGGCTCCAGGCTGCCAATAAAGAAGTGAAAAGTGTGCTTGCGTCTTAGCTTTGCGGAAAGTGTTTCACTTTTAGTCTGAACTCCGAGCTCAGACTGCCCAGAGCCCAGCTTGGCGTTGCCAGGCAACTCCGGAATGCGGGATTCGCGCAGCGGAAGTGGACCTGGCCCGCCTCTTCTAATCTCATTGGCTATTCTCTTGGTCCCGCCTCCAGGGGCAGTACTACGAAGTTTACGCTTCGGAGGCGCTGTGCGCCTGTCGGCGCGCTCTGGCGTCACTTCCGGCGCTCCGCCGGCAGCGTCTCCGCACGGTGGGCTGGGCACGTCGTGCCGGGGTAGTTTGGTGGGTAGGTTGAGGCAACGATCCAGCGGTGGCTAGTGCAGCGGGCCTGGGGAATATTGGCTTTGGTGAGGCGGGAACAGGGCACAGGAGTGGGGCTTCGGGGTGCTGATGCGACTGATGGTAACGTGGTCGCGGTCGCCTTCCGCTGGCAGCTCGCGCTTTGTGGGCGCGGCGTGGGCTCTGTTCACCTGTGCATGGCCGCCGCCCTCCCCCAGTTAGGGTCCCCTTGCTGTGCCCGGCGAATTCTCTCTCATCTGTCCTTCGCCTCCTTTTGCCAAGTTTGGTTTTTCCACCAGCACCCACCCCTTTATGACCCTGTGCTAGTCCTGCCATCCCTCCTGTCCCGCACCCTTCTCCCTGGCCGGCCCTCTCTGCCAGCTCCCGGGAGGAGGCTGGCAGTCGGTTCCCGCCCTCCTCCTGCAAGTTCTAACCTTGATGCACACCCTTGTTCTGATCTGCGTGCTTGAGGATTGTCTCACCTCACCTTTCTCCCTGCCGGAATCCAGGAACTCTGTTTTGCTTACTCCGTTGGGCTGCCCAGGATGTTACTTCTGCCTTCCTCTTTCTTCTCCAGGCCATGGATGGCTCCTTCGTCCAGCACAGTGTGAGGGTTCTGCAGGAGCTCAACAAGCAGCGGGAGAAGGGCCAGTACTGCGACGCCACCCTGGACGTGGGGGGCTTGGTGTTCAAGGCACACTGGAGTGTCCTTGCCTGCTGCAGCCATTTCTTCCAGAGCCTCTATGGGGATGGGTCAGGGGGCAGTGTTGTCCTTCCTGCCGGTTTCGCGGAGATCTTTGGCCTCCTTCTGGATTTCTTCTACACTGGACACCTTGCCCTCACCTCAGGCAACCGGGATCAAGTGCTCCTGGCAGCCAGGGAGTTGCGAGTGCCAGAGGCCGTGGAGCTGTGCCAGAGCTTCCAGCCCAAAGCCTCAGTGGGACAGGCATCGAGTGGCCAGAGTGGGCCGGGGAACCCTGCCTCTCAGGATGCAGACAGCCACCTTGAGGAGTCGATGAACTTGGAGGAAGAGGAAGGTTCAAGGACTCTGGGCCTGGTTCCCAGGGATCAGGAGCCCAGGGACAGTCACAGCCCTGAGAGGCTCCAGCTCAGTTCCCCTGCTAAGGCTGAGAGCCCCTCCTTCCTCCATGGGAAACTCAAGCAGGCTGTAAAGCCTTGTCCCGCAGAAGACAAGGAACCTGATGACTGCGAAATGCCTACGAGGCCCTTGGAGGCTGAAGGTGCCCAGCTGCAGGGCGGGAGTAATGAGGTACTGTGCCTCGGGGGTGCTGGAGCTGGGGTGTAGGACTAAGGGAGGAGGAGCGGACACTTCTCCTGGGTGATTGGAACCCCAGAGTAAATCTTCCTTGTGAGAAGCAGACTTTCTTTAAATGTAGCAAGCTGCTGGCCTCAGGTAATCTGCAGTCACAGCCATCTGTGGTTGCCAGCGTCATCGGGGATTGGGTGGGCAGGGTTTTCCCTAGGGGCATAAAGTCTGGCCAGGCTTCCTGTTCCTCGTAAATGTAGGCACTTACTCCTCCAGTCCAAGATTCAGCTGTTATCTCTCTGGGACCCAGGGCTGACCAGCTCCTGAAGTTGGGGCTTGGGTGCAATTAGAGCTGGGTCCTCATAATCCCTGCTGATTAGTTTAGTGATCCCCCCTCCTTCCTGCTGCCTCTTCTGCTGTAGTGGGAAGTGGTGGTTCAAGTTGAGGACGACGGGGATGGCGATTACGTCTCGGAGCCCGAGAGTGTGCTTATCAGGAGGAAGTCGCACGTAACCAGAAAGCCCTGTGCTGCCGAGCCAGCCTTGGGTTCAGGTTCCCTAGCGGTTGAGCCCCCTGAGAACAGAAGAGGGACAGCAGTGCCTGTTGAGTGCCCCACGTGTCATAAAAAGTTCCTCAGCAAGTACTACCTAAAAGTCCACAACAGGTAAGCACTCTTGTTTCTCTCTCTTTCCCCATCTGCCATTCCTTGTGGGGGAAGTGTGCTTCTGAGCTCTGCAGGGCTGGGCCCGTGTCTTGGGTCTGTGTAGTGCCAGGTGCTGGCATGCTTGTGTAAGGGTGCAAGCACCTCGCTGGGAGTCTGTGGTTCAGAAGTAGGTGTGTGGACACCTTGCCAACAGTTCCCAGCTGCCATGGACTTTGACTCCAGGCTGGCTTCTGCCAGAGGCATGAGAGGAACCTTCGGGCCTCTGAGCTGGAGGCCTGACCTTAGGTGTTTCCAGAGGCTGCCGGTGAGGTCTTCGGGCTAAAATGCTGCACTTCTTTTTTTTTTTTTTTTTTTTTTTGTCTTTTGTCTTTTTGAGATGGGGTCTCACTCTGCAGTTCAGACTGGCCTTGAGTTCACTTTGTAACCTAGGCTGATCTCGAATTTACAGAGTGCTGGGATTACAGACATGTGCTACCATGCCCTGAAAGCTCTGGGATATTAATGGATTTTCACAGCCTGTGTGTCAGGGTCAGGGATGTAGCTCTGTGGCATAAGCACCTACCTGGCAAGTACAAGGTCCTGAGTTCAATTCCTGGTATTGAAAGAAAGAAAGAAAGAAAGAAAGAAAGAAAGAAAGAAAGAAAGCTTTTTAAAGCTGCAGCATCCAGTAAGGTAACCAGTAGCCTGTGCAGCTATTTTAAGATTTTTTTTTTTTTTTTTTTTTTGTCTTTTTCGTTTTTATCAGTACCAGGGATCGAACTCACGACTGCCTGCTTGCAAGGCAGGCACTTATGCCGCTGAGCTAAATCCCCAGCCCCTCTGTGCAGCTATTTTAATTTAAAATCAACTGAAGTTAAGCCAGGCTGGTGGTGTGTGCCTATAATCTCAGTGTTCAGGGTTATGCACAAGTTCAAGTCCAACCTGGGCAGCTCAGGGACTTGCTGAAACCCTTCTCAAAAAAGTAAGAGACCGGGGCTGGGGATTTAGCTCAGCCACATAAACTCCTGCTTGCCAACGCGCAGTTGTGAATTCGATCCCTAGTAATGATTAAAAAAAAAAAAAAAGGTAAGAGACCACTAGGGGAATGTTGGTCAGTGTGAAGACACTGTATTCATCCTTTCCAAATAGCAGTGTAAATAAATTAATAGTTAAATTACCAAAATTGACTAAATTTAGGACAGCACAGGGCATTTCCCTGGACGGTTACGTGCCCAGTCCCGCTGTTACCAGCCCAGGAGTTTGTTACCCAGCCAGGCTATGCTATGTACCTGTTCACAGTGCGACACTCTGGGAAGCTGCGAATGATTGCCTGGAGTTGGACATAGGCAGGAGACTCGGGTTGCCATACCCCTGCTGGGCCTTGTGGTGGCTGACATCTGTGAGGTCCTAGGCTGCCCCAGTGTGTGGGAATCCTGGTGCTTCCCAGTTCTTCCCAGATGCTCCAGGCACTTGGCGGGCTGGGCAGTCTCCATCGGTCCCTGCCTTGGGTATGGTGGCAGGTGGCCCTGAGAACTAGGAGGGAGTGTTGGCATCACAGGGGACAGTGCCAGCTGATGTGTGACAGAGGATGAGAGAAGAGCTCGGCCTCTGCCAGGTTGCCAGGGCTTTCCCAGCATGGCCCAGAGGCTCTGAGGTCAGGGTTCATTCAGTTCCTTCCTCTAGCACATGGCCCAGTGGTTGAGAGACTCTTGGGGCCCTCAGCAGACAAAGAGGACCCCATGGCAGGGTGACAGAGGTGAAGACATAAGCCAGCAAGTCAGTTGGCGGCCTGGTAGGGCAGTGGGTCAGAGTGTCAGGTGGTCCCTCTGAATAACCATGCCTGGGAGCTTTCCTGGGGCTGAGGCTTGAACAAGGGCTTGAAGGGAGAGGACCGTGCACGTGGGGAAGGGTTCCCAGCAGAGATCCCCATCTGTGGTAGCCACTTGGCGCCCTGGGTGAGGAGAGTGGGAGACCCTGAGCTCTGCAGCCATGGCCTCTCCTCCTGGCAGGAAGCACACTGGGGAGAAACCCTTCGAGTGTCCCAAGTGTGGGAAGTGTTACTTCCGGAAGGAGAACCTCCTGGAGCACGAAGCCCGGAACTGCATGAACCGCTCGGAGCAGGTACTCGGGAGCTGGCTCAGGTACCTGTGGATGTGGACGGGGCACAAGTCACCTGGGAAGGGCCCTAGGGGACATCAGTGATAGGGACTGTGACAGAGCGGCAGGGTCCTTGGATGTCATGGAGTCTGGGGCTTGGTACTGGAAGACCCAGGTCCTGAGGGACAAGCCTGGAAGGACATGATGGGAGGCCTTTTGGGGGTGCTTGGCCCAGCCCGGCCTCTGACGCTGGAGTAGGGTGTTGAGGGCTGCTGGGGGGAGTCGTCAGGCACCTTGTGGCTCTGCTGCTGTTCCTTGTGTCGTTTTCCTGGAGGTCTGTTGGTGACAGCTGGGCCAGGGAATGGGGGGGGCCCAGGGCCTGAACGGGGCCTGGCATGTGGTCATGTGCAGCGGTCAGGACAGGCAGGTTACATGTCACCCTCTCCTACCCTAGCACCCCCCACCCCAGGCAGACTTCCCAGCAGCGAGCGCAAGCCCGGCAGAGGCTGCCGCAGCAGGCAGACGCCCCCGCTGATGCCGGCCCTGCCTGCCCCTCGCACTGCCAGGTCTTCACATGCTCCGTGTGCCAGGAGACCTTCCGCCGGAGGATGGAGCTGCGGGTGCACATGGTGTCGCACACGGGGGAGATGCCCTACAAGGTCAGGCTCAAGGCTTCGCAGGGCTTCGCAGGGCTGTGGGGGAGAGGGAGCCCAGGCACCTGTCCCTTGCTGGCCGTCATGCCTCTCTCCCTGCCCGCCATCTATGGACTCCGAATCTGTGCACAGGGTCACTGGCCAGCACCTCACTTCCAGGCTGTATTCCGGGCTGGTCCCCTTCCATGGAGGGCAGGCTCTGCATCCCTGTGGCCGACCACACAGGGTCCTCCTGGGTCTTGGGCTGTGTGGTGACTTGGGCTCTGTTTGTAGTGCTCCTCCTGCTCCCAGCAGTTCATGCAGAAGAAAGACCTGCAGAGCCACATGATCAAGCTGCACGGAGCCCCCAAGCCCCACGCAGTAAGTGCTGGCTAGGGCTGGGGCCAGTGGGACTGAGATGGCCCGGGTGGACAGAGGCCCTGTGGTTTCTGCCTGTGGTGGGCAGTGGGGGCCCGTGGGGCTCCCAGGCAGACCTGCCCTGTCCTCATCTGGCCCTAGTCCCTCTGCCTATCCCGCCCGCCTGCAGTGCCCCACCTGCGCCAAGTGCTTCCTCTCTCGGACTGAGCTGCAGCTGCATGAGGCCTTCAAGCACCGCGGGGAGAAGCTGTTTGTGTGCGAGGAGTGTGGGCACCGGGCCTCGAGCCGCAACGGGCTGCAGATGCACATCAAGGCCAAGCACAGGTGTGGCGGGTTCGCACCACACGGCAGCTGGGTCCTGGGGCGGGCAGCGGCCGCGCTCCAGATGGTACGCTTTCATGAGAGCCCAGGAAGCGCACTCTGCCTCCTGAGGAGGGGCGCATACTCTCGCCTGCCCTACTGCCCCGCTCCAGCATGGCAGCGCCGCCTCCTGCCCGGAAGGGCACAGGCCCCATTGCCCCATGCACCCCCAGCCATGTCAGAGTGCAAGGGGCCACTTCCTTCCATGATGGTGCTGCCGCATGTCCCCTCCCCACAGGAACGAGCGTCCGTACGTGTGTGAGTTCTGCAGTCACGCCTTTACCCAAAAGGCGAACCTCAATATGCACCTGCGCACGCACACAGGGGAGAAGCCCTTCCAGTGCCATCTCTGCGGCAAGACCTTCCGCACCCAAGGTGAGGCCCCCGGACCCCGCAGCCCAGGCCCAGGCTGGGGCCAGCACTGAGCCCCGCCCTGTCCCCTGCAGCCAGCCTGGACAAGCACAACCGCACCCACACGGGCGAGCGGCCCTTCAGCTGCGAGTTCTGCGAGCAGCGCTTCACGGAGAAGGGGCCCCTCCTGAGGCATGTGGCCAGCCGCCACCAGGAGGGCCGTCCCCACTTCTGCCAGATCTGTGGCAAGACCTTCAAAGGTACCTGGCTGGGGGTGTGCTCAGGGAGGCAGGAGCCCCAGCCAGCATGGCATTTCTGTCTCCTTTGGGCGGCCGGGGACCCTGCCACTCTCCTGCCATCCCTCCTGCAGCCGTGGAGCAGCTACGCGTACATGTCAGGCGGCACAAGGGGGTGAGGAAGTTCGAGTGCACGGAGTGCGGTTACAAGTTCACACGGCAGGTAGGCAGGGCCCCGGGTCCCCCTGCCCCTGGGCTGCCCGCGCCCTGACCCGCACTCCCCCCAGGCCCACCTGCGGAGGCACATGGAGATCCACGACCGCGTGGAGAACTACAACCCGCGGCAGCGCAAGCTCCGCAACCTGGTCATCGAGGACGAGAAGATGGTGGTGGTGGCGCTGCAGCCACCTGCGGAGCTGGAGGTGGGCTCAGCCGAGGTCATCGTGGAGTCCCTGGCCCAGGGCGGCCTGGCCGCCCAGCTCCCTAGCCAGAGACTGTGTGCTGAGGAGGGCTTCGCCGGCCCGGGTGTCCTGGAGCCCTCGCTCATCATCACGGCTGCGGTGCCCGAGGACTGTGACACATAGCCCGCTCTGTCCTCTGGGCGCAGTCCCAATAAACCTGCAGTTTTGGACCTGCTTGTCCCCGCCTGTCTGCACTCTGTTCCCCAGTTTCCCCTGAGCCACAGGCCAGACCTCAGTGGGGCGTCTCTTGCCCCCACTTGGACCTCCAGTGGGGCCCCAACCTGCCTTCCTGTGGCCCTCAGGGCTTAGCCCCCTCCTTGGGAGACATCAGCAGAGCAGGACATGGCTGGACAGCCTTTGAGTCTAGGGTCTTCTCTTCTGTTTGTTCAGGAGCCCGAGCTAGGCTCGCTGGCCGCAGGACTTGGCAGGGCTTCGTTTTAGTGGAGGTGATGGGGACAGAACTTGGTCCTAGGCCTCTGGAGTCAGGGTGGAGTAGACGGGGACTGATGGATGGCCTTGGTGGCCAGGTCGAGGCTCCCCTACCCTCTTCTGTGAGAAAAGCCTGGGGCCAATCTGAGCCATAGCTGAGCGTACTTGGGAGCCTGGCTGCCAGGTGTGAGACTCAGAACGCTCCCTGGTTGGCGCCTGCCCTCCTAGCCTTTCCCAGGGGAACCTCACGTCCGCATGGCCAGGAGGCCTGGGGTGCAGGTAAGGCCAGGCCTCAGATGCAGGGGGACCCGGTGTCTCTAGGTTCTGTGGCCGTGTGCTGCAAGGCCCAGGGCACTAGGGCAGCCGGCTGTGGTCAGGGTCTCTTAAGCTCCTTTACAGCTGAGACTCTGGGCAAGTCCGGCTCCGTCTCTATCTCTCAGGAGAGTAGTAACAGGCTTCAGTCCCTCTGGACAGGAAACCATGCTGCAGGGTGTATGGCCTGCACATTGGCACGCACTTGTCATTCCTGGGAGCACTCCTGGAGGAGGATGCAGGAGGACTGCATGTTTGAGCCCAAGCCCAGGCAACTGAAGTGCCTTAGACCCATGTTAAAAAGTGGAGAAAAGATAAAAAGGCTGGGGATCTAAGTTGGTGTGACATCCCTGGGTTCAGTCCCTGGAGGATCTCATGGTGCTTTGGTGCTCCCCACGGGCCGGGGCCAAGGTCCTGGATGGCAGCGCTGGGCTGCCTCTGAGCGTGGTGAGCGAGTTGCAGCAGCAAATGTCCCACAAGCTGCAAGAGCACTAAAGGACCGAGTCCCTCCACCCCTGTGGCATCACCTCTGCCACATCTTGCTGGGTGAGGCAGTCACTGGTCAGGTGAAGAGGAGGGGACACAAACTGTCCCTCCTTGGCAGACTGCAGCAGTGGCAAGGGAGACCCTGTGCCCAGTGGCCCTGGGGCCAGGCTTCACCGAGTCCCCTCAACAGGATCCTGGGGTCCCACACGCCCAGGCTGATGCCCCTGGACATGGAGGCCAGAAGGAAGTTGGTTTTACACCCAGCCCGTCCACTTGTTTTCTCCTCTGCAGAACTGGCGATCGAGCCCATGCACCGGCACCGAGCTCCATTCCCCAGCGCTGGCTTAGTCAGGGTCTGGTTAGATCCTGAGGTGGCCAGGTTGGGCTCCAGCCAACCGTCTCTGCCTCAGCCTCCCGGGGTACAGGCCTTTCATTCCTTGGCTTTGGGAGCCCCCAGGGAGAGCACGAGTGCAGCAATGAGCTCAGCTGTGGCTTTTCTGTCCCACGTGGGTCACCAGGTGCCCCACTGACAGCGTCAGCCTAACATACACGAGGTGCTGGGCTGTGGCTTTATTCCCAGCTACAAGCTGGGCGCGGCAGTGCACCCCACACTCCCAGCTCTTGGGAGGCAAAGGGGTTCACGGGCAGTGGGGAAGACATGGCGAGACCTGTCTCAGCGTTGGGTTTGGCAGCCCAGGTCACCAGCCTCTCCTGGGGCTCACAGCCCTGTAGATGGGTGGCAGTTCATGCTGTCTGGGGTTCGAGCTCTGGGCCTTCACACTGAGCTGCTTCGTCTATCTCTGGCTCTTTTGGGCCTAAAATCCTCGAGATGGACTCAAACTTGTGACCTCCCCTCACCTCAGGCTGCCAAGAGTGCTGGGGGGGGGGTGGCTGGCCTGCCTGCCCCAGCCCGGGGCCTGTCCCCCTGCATCCGGGAACCCTGTTCCCTGCTCCAAACTGTCCCGAGGGCTCAGCTCTCCTCCCAGGCCCTTTCATTGACCTGCTTTATCTCCTGCCATGCCCCTCCACTGACGAGCAGGAAGATACAGGCAAAGATACCAAACGTATAGGAAATGTTTTTATTTCAAAAAGTATCGAAGGCATCCTAAAACCTGGAGACAAAACTCTGGAGACTTATGCCTACAGAACAGACAAAAATAAATACGCGTACGTGCCCACCCTCTGGGTGTGACTGCATGGACACTAGAGTCTCTGAAGTCATAAATACAGAAGACCTTACAGCTCAGCATTAAATACCGGTCACCGGACTTCCACAACTTAACGTCTTGTAGACTAAGTCCTGTGCCCAATGTCACGTGGGGGAAGGCCCCCATCCTTGGGTGGCCCAAGATCTGTTTCCCAGCCAGTGTGGAGACATCTATGGTGGTGGGGACCCCAGCACCCAGAGCCTGTGGCCGAGGAGGGGAGCCTGACTCCGGGCCCCCAGGTGGGACTGCAGGCTGGAGACCCTAAGGTGGAGGCAGCCCATGGTGCCTGCTCTTCCCATGTGTGGCCTTTCAAACCCAAAGCCTTGTCTTGGTGGTGGGGTCCTGGACAGCTCTGTGGCACAGACTGAAAGACACAGGCCCAGGCCCAGTCTGTGTGGCCACTAGGGACAGCAAGATGGCTGCCAGGCACAGTGAAGAGCAGGAACCTAGGGCCCTTCCTTTGGGAGCCTCCCAGTCCATTCCTGAGCCAACCGAGTACAAGTGTCCCCAACCAGATGGGACAGGGCTCACTTTCTAACACAACGCAGTGACACACACAGTGCATGGCACCAAACAGAGAAGGCAGGCACAGGAGGGCCTGCCTGGCTACCTGGGAGAAATTAAGACAGCAGCCCGTGACCTGGCGGCGACAGGGTTTGGGTACTGCTGGTTAGGTGACAGCGTCTGCGTGACGACTCACTTGGAGTCAGGTCACAGGAAAAAGGCCTTCCTGTCACCTGATGCAACCCTAACACCCTTCCCTGGAGAGGAGAGGGGGAGAGTCATGTGGTGGCCACTTTAGGCACCCTTCAGGGATCAAACTCCCTTCCCAGAGGTCGCCGAGGTCCCCGAGCTTTCTCTCCCTGGGCATTCCTGCTGCCACCTGCTCCTGCAGACAGCACTGGCAACAGCACTTCGTGGGACTAAAACTCAGCCAAGGTGACCTCAGCTCTGACTCCCTCTGCTCCCCCTTCTGATAAGAAGCAAGCTGCAAATCCACTGCGGCCGCCTTCTTCTCCGAGGAGGGTTCTTCTTACAGCCTGGGAGGGGGCTGGCTGGGTGTCAGACAGTGAGAGCCATGACCTTGCCCTGGGCGTCTGTCCTCTCCTCCCTGGGCCTGGGCTGAGGCCCAGGGTCGTCTCCTTGCACTGTGAGGTCTCACTGGCCAGTGTCAGGGTGCAGACCCAGCATCAGTCACAAGGCACTTGGGGGCCCCTCTGGACCCCTGCAGGCTCACACTCCTCAGTCACATCCTGCTTTGATGTGTGACCTCAGCAGGGGCAAGGAGCTAAGTCGGCCAGGCGGACTGCCTGCACAGGGGACACCTGGCACCCTACAGTATCCGTGGTCTGCTCGGTCCCCAACGCTCCAGGGCCAGCTGAAGGCAGGAGGGTCCACGCCATTCTTTGGCCCCCAAAGGGTGGTCTCATGGCCTCTGCCCCAACATAGGAGCAGGGGCTGTGGGAGGTGGCAGCAGGCGGGGTGTGAGCTGCATGAGTGAGCTGGGGGACCTCAGGGGCCAGAGACGGGGAGCAGTGCGGCAGTCACAGCTGGCCTGGCCCCAGCAGCTGTGACTCAGGCTCGAAGTGCACAGGAAACTCTCAGGCAGGGATGGAGCCCGGGCTGGCTGGGCTCTGCCCTGACACAGGTGCCCTCCCCGGGCCGGGCCGGGGCTAGTGCAGCCCATCGGGGTTCCGTGCTGGCGGTTGCCGGCCTGCATCATCGTCACCACTGCGACTGTCCAGCTCGAAGCCACGGCCACCCAGAGGAGTCTGTGGCATGAACTGGCGGAAGATGCTGACGCTGCTGTGCCAGAAGGTGGGCTCTGGGAGCCGCCCTACCACACTCCACGCTCGCGTCTCTGGGTCGTAGGCCTCCACTACATCTGAGAGCTCAAATGTGTTGTCGTAGCCACCTGACACATACAGCTTCCCGCCCAGGACGGCCAAGCTGCCGCCCACGTGCACCTGTGGAAGAGGGTTTGGGAGTGAGGGTTACAGCGGGGCAAATGGACACCATCCCACACCGAAGGTGCCAGCAACCAGGGGAGGCGAGGAACACACTGTCTCCAACGTAGTGCCAGTTGCCAACCTCGGGGGACGTCTTGGGAAGCACTGTGGCTGGGATGGGCTGGTGCCCTAACCTGGGGCTCCCAGTGCCCCAAACAGGGCCTGGTCTGCCAGGCAAACTCTGCCCTTGGTGGCCAGGGCACTTGTCCATGCTGCCACTAAGAATCTCCACATGGCTACCTGCATATATACAACCAAGCTCTCCATCTCACAGATGGGAAACTGAGGCTCGGAGGGCTGCCAGAGGCCAAGTGCCACTGACCTTCCCACTAAGTGAAAAAGACTCCAACCAGGCACTTGATAAATGGACTCCCAGGGTCAGTGAGGACTCCACCCAGAGCTCTCCCAGAGACAACTGCTTCGGGGAGCCCCACACAAGCCCCAGGCATACCCTGCCCCAAGGCCTTTGTCCTTGAGGTCAAAGGAAGCCCCTGTAAGACGGTGTGGCTAAGCTGGGCACAGTGGTGCAGTTATAATCCTAGGACTCAGGAGGGTGAGGCAGGAAGATTGCTGTGAGCGAGAAAGCAGCCTAGACTAGATGGGAGACCCTGTCTCACAGAAACACCTGGGTCTCGGCAAGCTGCAAGGTAAACCGAGGCAAACACCAACCTTCTGTTGTTTTTGTGTGTGTGTGCGCCAGGAATCGAACCCACAACCTTGCACGTTTGCCAAGCAGGCATTTACGGTGCTGAGCTGAACACCTGGCTCAACCTTCTGTTAAGGCAACACTTGGAGAGGAAGCAACAAGCACCCCCACCATGATGGTCCCCCAACACTGCCCGGGGCAGAACCCACAGCCTCACCTGATTCATAGATGGGATCTTGTCCCACTCATTCTTCATGGGGTTGTACACATCCACCTCTGCGGAGTCATCCCTGTGCAGGGACAAGGCTGGCAGTCAGGGCTGGGGGAGCCCCAGGGGTGCAGGGTACAGGGCAGGGCGGGATGGGGTCTCAGAGGCCTCAGGGACCCAGTTTCCTGAAGCCGTGTGGCTGTTCCCTTGTAGGTGGACGCTGTGTCCTGAACCCAGTCTTGACCCCAAACCCAAAGATCACCCTGCCAGTGAACACCCCTCCCAGCACAATGAGGGTGCCCCCACCCCATTTGGTGACAGGATCTCGCTGTTTGCTGCCCTCAAACTCGCAGTGATTCTCCTGCCTCAGCCTCCCCAGTGTGGGGACTGCAGTCGTGTGCCACTATGCTGGGCCTGTTCCCTGTTCTTGCTGCGGCTTCCTTTAGATCACAAAGGCAACCTGATTGGCCCCTCCCCAGCTCCCAAGCCACCTTTTCTTTTTTGGGAACCAGGGATCAAACTCACAACCCTGTGCCTGCCATGTGGGCACTTGTGGCGCTGAGCTAAATCCTCAGCCCTGAGCCACCTCCTCTGAAGGCTGTGCAGCCGGCCAGGCCTCCTGCCTTTCCCAGACGTTGGGCTACTCCTTGCCATCAGCTGCAGTAGTGGTCACTGTGAACCCTCAACCCCATCCTGGTCACTGCTGCGTCTTTAGCACAATGCCAGGTACTTAGCTTAGCACAGGGGCACACGCTAGAGGTCGGAGGATGGCAGTCTAGCCTGGGCAACTCAGCGACTTAGGGAGCCCATGTTATGATCTGACTGGATGCCCTCATGCAGTCATGCGGGCAGGCTTCTAGCACTTCATGGGCCTATGCTGGGATTATGGGTGTGAACGCTACACCCACCCTGGAGTGAGGAGCCTGCAATATAAGGGGCAGAAAGTCTTCTCTGTGGGTGCTTTTCCTGTCTCCCACTGCCATGAATAGTTGCCATTCTGCCATGGAGCCATACTAGGGACTGGAACTTCTAAGAACTGTGAGCTAAATACAGTTTTCCCTCTTTAATTTTGGGTGCCAGATATTTTATCCTAGCAATGAGAGAAAAGTAACCAAGACAGTGGCCCTACACAGCTTAGGCTGTTTTGTATGGGAGATTTTGGTCAGAGCTCAGGAGCCCAGAAGGCTGATGGAAAGCCTGCTGGTTAAGACCAGGCCTGGGAGGTTTCTGCTGGACGCCACATGATGTGTGTTACGGTTTGGCAGAAAGTTTGCATTTTGCTCACGTCCAGAGATTAAGGTGGTGGACTAATCAGAAGAAATTTCAAGGAAGTCAAATGATGCAGCAGTGGCATGGCTATTTTGGGTGCTTTTAGCCAGATTTATGCTGGAAATCAACAACAAAGCGTCCATCAGGATGATTTAAAATGTGAGTCTGGCCAGAAGGGAAACTCCAGGGAGGCTGTGAGTGCAAAGACAGAGCTGAGATCTTGATTGCGGAGAAGGAACCGGAGAAGCACGGGGCACTGGTTTTAGGTGCATGCAGAATGCAAGAGTTCTGAGATTAAAAACACTTCCCACCCCGATTTCAGAAGGCCTGGGAGCCCAGGCAATGTGCCCCTGACAGGGCAGGGAGCGAAGGCCTGAATGTGAAGCCAAGTACAGTGGAGACCCCGGAACACGGATCATCTGAGGAGACCTGCACGGAGGGAGCGAAGCAGGCCTGAGAGAGGGGCTGTGGGCGCTACCGCCACAAGTGCCAGAGGGTGGAACCACCCGAGTGCTTCGCAGCTCACATCTTGGCGCGGGTTGCCTCAGATGCTGCAGGTAGTACACAGAACTCCTCGTCTGCCCTCTGGATCTCGGACGTGCTTTGGACCCGCGCCTTTGTATGTTTGTACCTCTTACAATAGTAATGTTTAGCTGTGCCACAGAATGTTGGAAATGTTTCACTGTTTCTTTGCATTTTGACAGGAGGTTGCAGCTAGAGCTTATATCTTGGAGAAAACTCAGGACGTGGACTTTTTAGCAATGCTGAAACTGTCAGGATTTTGGCAGTTCTTAGAGATGGACCATAATGCCTTTTGCATAAATGGATGTGCCTGAGTCTCTGTGGGACCAGGGGCAGAATGTGATTGATTCATGGTATGGTGCTGGTTATGGGCGTGAGTGCTACACCCACCCTAGTGTGGTTGTCATTTACATACGATGTAAGGGACAGAAAGAGTCTTCTGCCTTGGACCATGAATATGGCCTGAAACCTTCAAGACATGTGAGCTAAATAAACCTTTTCTTTAATTTTTGGTATTGGGTATTTTGTCCCAGTGAGAGAAAAGTAACCAAGATAACCTGTTTGCAAATTGAGGGGGCACAGGGGCATGTGCCTATAATTCCAGCACCTGGGAGGCTGAGGCAGGGAGACTGCTCTAAGTTCCAAGTCAGCCGACCTGAACTACTTAGTGAGTGCCTGTCTCAAAAAATCAAAAATATATACATAATAAAATATGAAGCCAACAGAGCCAGAAGAAAAGCAGCAGCAGCCTTAATGACAACAGTACTGAAAGCCAGGGCAAAGACAGAAGGGCAAACAGCACATACTTTGGGCTTTGGGGACCAGATGGTGTTTGCAGCAAGCACTCAAGACTATCCCTGTCACAGGAAATCAGCAGATGGCTCCTAATCAAAGGGTCAAGTGTCCCAATAAAACTTCAAGGACAGCAGGACAAGGTAGCAGCACACACTGGAGTCCAGCTACACAAGAGGCTGTGGCAGGAAGACTGATGGCTAAGAGTCCATGACGGGTAACTTAGGGAGACCGTGTCACAAAATAAAAGGTATGAATGGGGTAGGCACACAGCTCAGTGCAAATGTGAGTCCCTGGGTTCAATCTCCAGTACTGAGGGGAAAAAAAATCCATGTAACTTGTTTAGAAAATGCTTTTGTTGAGACAAAGTTTGGCCGTGTACCCCAGCTAAGCTTTGAACTCATGGAGATTCTCCTGCCTCAGCCTCTGGAGTGCTGGGATTATAAGTATATGGCACCTCCCTTGATTTATAGCTTCCTGTAAGTTAGTTCTAGAGTGTTCCTCACTGAGTCTCTCCCCTCCTCACATATTATAAAACATAAAACCATCAGCTTGTAGCTCAGGTGACACAGTCATTTGTATCTCTGCCTCCTTCCTAGCAGAGTGCCAGATGTACAGTGGGAAGGGCCAGGGTGACCACCTTCCCTCTTGGGGACCCCAGCCAGGGAAGGGGACCAGGGCAGCAGCCCCAGGGCACGGCTGGCTCCCTGGCAGTAGGACAGGAAGCCCATGGCTCAGGACAACCTGAGGGAACAGGGTGGCAGAGAGAGCCACACCCCAGCACTCAGGTCCCCTGCCCCCTAGGTCCTGTCTTCCTGCAGGGCCCTCCCCCACCTGCCCTCTGGGCACCCTGCTTCCTCTCCGATGGCACAGGGGTGGGTCTCACCTCACCTCAGGACTGGAAGGCTCTGGCAGCTGAGCAGTTGTATGTATTTATAGTTGTCTCCAGCCCTCCCCCTCCTCCAAGACACCTCCAGGGGTGGGGGAGGGGCGCAGGGCTGGGGCCAGGCGTGGTTTTGATTATGTGTTTTGTAACAGGACCCGGAAGGCTGTAGCACTAGGCTCCCTCAGAGCAGGCCCTGGGCTCCCGGTGCACGGTGATGCCAGGCCTTCAGCTGCTCTGCCTGGCAAGCGACTTCCCCCAGGAGTTTGAGGGTGGCTGGATGAGGGCCAGTATGGCTCAGAGGTGAGAAGTCACGGGTCCTGGAGTAAAGGACATACGCACTTGGGGGCTTCCAGCTTAAAGTTCTAGGCCCTAAGGGGACGGAAGGGACTGTTATTCACACCCCTTCTCTCCTCCTGCTCCAAACAGGCTGCTGGCCACTGAGGGAATGATGTCATACACACACATGCGTGGACCCCGACATGTGCAGAATGCAGGGTGCCCAGCCCCTCTGGACGAACTCTGACCAGGCAAGAGAGCCCAGCCTCCCAGCTTAGTGTGGCTTCAGTTTCCTCATCTGTAAACTGGGGAGAATGATGACACCATGCCGGGCATGGTGCCGCACTCCTGTCATCCCTGTCATCCTAGCCCTCAAGAGGCTGAGGCAGGAGGATTGCTGTGAGTCTGAAGCTAGACTGGGCTACAAGGCGAGACCCCGTCTCAAACCACAAACTGAAAATCCCATAATCCCACACACAGTGTTAGGTAGGCCTGGAGAACTCACCTGACAAAATACATGAGTCCATTTAGCGTCACTGTCTTGGGCGCAAAGGACCAGGGCGGGAGCTGGCCACAGTCCACCAGTGACCACAGGTCGGTGTCCGGGTCGTAGCACTGCATCACCATGGTCTCCTTGCCAGGCAGGGAGCCGATGGCGTAGAGGCGCCCGCGGCAGGCCGTGGTGGAGCAGTTGTCCATGGGGTAGGTCATGGGCCGCAGCGCCTCCCAGGAGTCGGCCGTGTGGTCATAGCGCTCTGTGCTGTCCGCGGCCACCACGTAGAGCAGCCCGTCCAGCACCGAGGAGCTGTGGTACTCACGCGCCTTCAGCATGGGCGCCACCTCTGTCCACTCATTCACGCTCGAGTTATACCTCCACACGCAGTCGTAGAGCCGGGAACCATCTGAGCCACCTGCCAGGGAGGGGCGAGGGGAGGTGTCAGCATGAGTCGAGTTACCTGCCAGTGCCATGCTGAGCCTCCCCCAGGGCCATTCCCCTCCCCAAGCCCAGGACGCTGCCACTCCCTGCAGAAGGCCATCCACAGGGGCGTCTGGGCTGGGCAGCCACAAAGGGACTTGTTCACGAACGGCTAAGGTTCCCCATTCTCTGGGACCAAGGGTGTGCAATACAGGAGGAGGCGGCAGGGTGGGGACACAGTCACCCCATCAGGGCTCTAAGCAGGTTATAAGGGCATGTTTAACACTCATAAACTAAATAAGTAAAAAATAACTCATGAGCTAAAAAACCACCAAAGTCATAAGCTGTTCCAGCCTGTGGAACACTTTTCTATGTTTATGCCAATAAGAGGACTTCTAATTTTTAAAAAATTTCTTAAGACAAAGTCCTTTTTTTTACTTTTGAGACAGGGTCTCAACTGTGTAGTCTTTGACCTCACAGAAATCCTCCTGCCTCAGCCTCCAGGGAGCCAGGGTTACAGCTGTAAGACAGGGTCTTGCTAAACAACTGGGTTGCCCCGGGTAGGCTCTAGTTTTCCAGGCCCCTCTGTCAGCCTCCCAGAGTCCTGGGATTAGAGGTATGCACCACCATGCCTGGCTGTCATTCTAAATTAAACTGCTGGTGTATTAAGGACCCACCACAGCGAGAGGGGACTCCAGCAATTCCCTGGCTGCATCCCCTGGCCTCCCATGCTGGCGCCACAGGGCAGAGCAGAGACATCCTGTCTGCCTCACAGCCCCGAGCTGTTTGGAGGTGGAAGACAAAGGTCCCATAACACCCTGGACTCCAGGTCTCCCTTCCTTCCACCGGGAGCTGCTTCGAGGGCAGCTGAAGCCCGCTTCTCTGGGCCCCAGGAAATTCCCCACCGGCAGCTGATGGAATGTGTGAGCCACCTGCCTAACCCCAGAGGATTAGCTGCGCAGCTGTGACATTTGCAGAAGGGTGTACAGCAGCCAGGCAGGCCCGGCCAGTTTGGGAGGGAGTCCTCTGCCCCAGTGAGGTAACCTATACACAGTAGGCTGGCCAGGCTGAGGAGGGAATGGGTGGGGTGAGGAGAGGCTGGGGGGAGGAGGACAGGGTCCCCAAACACAGGGCCACTTCAGCGTGTCACAAAGGACAGATGGACACATTCCAGCAGAGGACTCAACACGGGCTGCCGGCCATGGAAGCCAACAAACGGAGGTGTCCCTGGGACGTGTGCCCCTTGTCCCCTCTAGAGCTGCCTGGAACGCAGTCCTACGTCTCCAGAGTGTCCAGGGCCCCAGGCCGGGTATGGCCATCACCTGATAACCCTGCCAGAGCCGCCCCAGCTGATAGTAGAGGGCCCTCCGCCGCTGTTCTTGCCTTATATAGCAGTCCAAAGCCCGCCCTGCTCTCCCGGCAGGAGGTGGCCTCCCTCCTGTCTGGACAGGACTCACTCTCCATAAAAAATGTGGGAGAAGCCTGGGACCCAGGCGGCCGGGGACCCGCCCACCATGACTAGGCAGTGTTTTGAGGCTCGGGCTGGGCAACTGGAAGAAAACCTCTCTGCACACGTGACCATGTTTACAGTCGTGGGCGAGCTCAGCCTCAGCGCCATGTGACAGTGCAGACTAGCTAGGTGGGGAGCCCCAAGGAGCCGCGTGGTGTGTGACAAAGCCAGCCTGAGTCAGGAGGGCCCCAGTGGCTCATCGGGAGGGGGAAAGGCTCAGGCCGGGGTGGAACGGGATGCCTGGGAGCCTCCTCACCAGGCGTCAGCCTCAGGCCTGTCCCCACATTCCGCAGGGAGGGAAAGAAAGCCCTCATTGTGCGCGTCAATGTGAACGTCCCTTCTCTTCCAAGGGAACAGGGGGAGGCCGGGAGTTGGCCGAGCCGGGGCACAGGGAGCCACAAGCAGCTGCTTGTCTGTTCACACAAGGGCCCCTTCTTCCAGGCTGGAGGCCCCCGAGGACCGTGGCTAGTCCTGGGTCGCCCTGCTTCCAGTTCTGCTTTCCTCTCCCTCCTCCTCTCCAGTTTCCTCTCCCTCCTCCTCTCCGGGGGGCTCCCTGGGAGAGACTCAGCCAGACGCACTCACCTGTCACATAGATGTCGTTGCCCAGCGCCACGATGCTGTACCCTCCGCCCAGGTGATCTGGGAACTCGGCCAGATAGCGCCACTGGCCCGTCTGCGGGTTGTAGCAGTCGACGGTGACCAGCTCGTCGCAGTCCTGGTCGCAGCCGCCCACCAGCACGAGGATCTCGGCGAGGCCGGTGGAGGGGCGGGGACGCATGCGGGGACAAGGCCCGCGGTCGTGGCGGTCGTAGCGCGCCGCTTGGAAGTCGCGAGCCTCGCGTAGCAGCCGCAGGCAGGGCGGACAGCGGGCCACCAGCGGCTCGGCCTCGACGTGCGCCAGCAGGTAGAAGCGGCGCACGAAGGGCAGGCGCACGGCCTCCAGCAGCTGCGGCCAGTGCGCGGCGCGGCGCGGCGGATCTGCGCGCACCCAGCGCAGCGCCAGCTGGTAGGCGGCCTCCTCTTTGGGTACGCACAGCCCGTCGTCGCGCAGGTAGCGCAGGAGGCGGCCGAGCGGCAGCCGCTCCAGCTGCTCTGCGCCCAGCTCGCCCACGTGGCGCAGGATGAAGCGCTGCGCCGCGCTCGCTAGCCCCGCGCAGCTGAAGGCCTCGGCGAAGTCCTGCATATCCAAGCAGTTGGCCAGGTCGAGCTGCTGCTGCAGGAAGGCGCCGCACGCCTCCTTCACGGCGGGGAACTGCAGCAGGTCGGCGGCGCGCAGCAGCGGCTCGGCGTTGTCGCCGCTCACGGCCACCCGGCCCGTGTAGCTGAAGTCCAGCAGCAGCTGCAGCATGTCGGGCGGCACCCCGTGCAGGCGCACCCGCTCCGCCCGGCTCTCGCGCAGCTGCCCGGCGAACATGGCACGGAAGTAGGGGCTGGCGGCGGCCAGCACGGCGCGGTGCGCGGGGAAGTCGCGCCCACCCGCCGCCTCCAGCGTCACGTCCAGGAACTTGCGCTCGGCGCGCAGCTGGCTCAGGCCGCGCAGCAGGCTCAGGGCGTGCGCGGGGTCCGAGAAGGGCAGCACCGCCAGGGGGGCCGGCCGCTCCATAGCGCCGTCGCCGTGAAGTAGAGGACACCGCGGCCGGGGCCTGCGGGGAAACGCGGCGCGCGCGGGCACGGCAGCCTTAAGTACCGCCGGGCGGGCGCCGCGGCCTCCGGGGGCGGAGCGTTTCCGGTCACGCCCACCCAGCAACACCGCCAGCCCCCTCCCGCCCCGCGCGCGCCCCACGCTGTCCCCGGCGCCCGGTGCGCGCGCTCGTCTCCCCATCGTGGCGGAGGCGGCCCCTGGACCTCAGGCTGAGTCACAGTCGCCCGTGCCAGCCCCTGGGACTTCTCCGCCTCTCGGGACTTCTGGCCGCCTGTCGCCGACGCCGAGCGGGGGAAGGCGGGTAACAAGTGCGGGCTCCGGGATCCGGGCCTTTGGGACCCACCCACTACCCGCCTGCGCGCGCGACTCGGAGGCCACCGCCTACGCGCGCGACCCCAGAGTCCCGGGGCGGCGCGGAGCCGCAGCTGTCTCTTTATGGGAGTTCCTCGGGTTTCAAGTTAACCCCTAGAGACACAGGTTTCAAAATACAGGATTTGTACGATTCAGGAGTAAAGCACCATGTCTCTAGGCTTTCGGTGACGGTTTTTTCTTGGCGCATTTGTGAGCGATCCGGGGCCGGGTTCCAGGAATGCGCCCCCCCCCCCCCGTGTCTCTGCCTCAATTTCAAACTCAGCAACACCCCGCCTGAACTTGAGGCAGCTCCTTTCCGAGCCAGTCCCCTTTCACCTCCGGAGGCTCCCAGCCCAGGCCAGCCGGTTACGGGGGCGCTCGGGAAAGCGGCCCTGGTGGCACAAGGACAGCTCAAGGTCAGAGCAACCCGGAGACAAAGTCACAATCCCTGGAAGGCTGGTGGGTGATGGTGGAGAAGGGAAACTCCCTTGAGTCCCTGTCGTTACAGTGTCCCTCTCAACCTAGCTGTAGGAAGAGGAAAAAAAGGTTTTCTTGGAAACCAAGTGTCTGGTTTAGGGTGGGCTTTGCACAGTTTCAGGGAGGACCCCGATTCATCTCCAGGCCTCTCGGTTCTCGTTCCTTGCCGGCGCCCCCATCCGCCCCACCCTACCCCACCCCATCCCACCCTACCCGTGGGCCTTTGTGAATGCAGGAGCCACGTGTGCGCGGGGCCACCCGGACCCCTGCAGTTCCGTGTCATTCCCAGGTTCCAGGTAGGTCGGGCCGCAGCCTCCCTAGAGGAGACATTTTGTTTTGATTCCTTCTCTGAAAAGAGAGCTGGGGATCTGGCGTCCCTTGGCCCAGTGAAGGCATCTGGTCCCCATTTCAGGGGCAGCTCGGGGAGCGGGGCCTAACCGGGAACATGTGCAGGTACGGCCTGTTGCCCATAGAAGGACGACTCCCACGGCGACTACCCGCACCACATTCCTGCCCAGCAGCCCGGCCAATAGCGAAGGCGCATGGGCTTGGTGACACTGTCCCTGCAGCCCGGAAGTGGGACTTTCGCAGGGAAGAGCCGCACGGCCCCTCAGATCACTCGGAGCTCCACCTTGCACAAGTCCAGGGAGTCCGTGACCAGTGTTTCTATAGCTGCGATTCCAGTATAGGGCTGTTTTTTGTTTTTTTTTCCCCCTTTCTTCCTGTTTTTGTTTTTTTCAGACAAAGCTCTCTTTTGCCCAGGCTGGTCTCCAATTCCTGCGCTCAAGTGATCCTGTTGCCTCAGTGACCAGAGTTTCATGGTTTTTGTTTTTGCATTCCTGACATCAGGGAGTTGTTTGGCAATTTTGGCATTTTGTCAACCTGATTATGCAGCCTTGAAAAATAACGATAATGCCGATAAGAATAAAGATGGACTTATTTACTGAAAAGGAAAGATCTTCATTTGTCTTAGGAGAATGCCTAGGAAAAAAGGTGGTGAAATTAACTTCTACTCAAGGTGTGTGGTCTTTTTTGTTTTTGTTTGTTTCTCGATAATGGGCATTGAACTCCGAGACTCTGTATATTCCCAGCCCTTTAAAAAAAATCTATTATTAACTATTGTTGTTGAGACAGGCTCTGTAGTTGAAGCTGGCTTTGAATTTGTGACAGTCCTCCTGCTTAACTCCCTGAGTGCTGGGATTAAGGAATGGCATCACCATGCCAGCTGGGACTCCTTTTTGAGACAGTTTCCACAAATTGCCAATCAGGACTAGAATTTGTGATCCTCCTGCCTCAGCCTCTCCTGCACTGGGATTCAGATCTGTGCCACTGCACCTGGCTAGTTAGTTAGCTTGTTTTTGCCTGAATTTTGGAATTTTGTTTCTCTGAACTAAACATTGCTACACAGCCATACTCCACCTACCTTGGGTGTGGGGGCCTGTTTTGTAATGTCAGCTACTCCCATGACTGAGGCAGGGCGATCACATGTTTGAGGCCAGCCTGGGCAATTTACTGATATGTCTCAAAAAAGTCAAAAGGAAAAAACAAATTCAAAAGGGGGATGAGGGCTGGGGATTTAGCTCTGCGGCATAAGCACCTGCCTTGCAAGCTGGTGGTCGTGAGTTCATCCCCAATACAGATAAAAAAAGAAGGAAAAAAAAGGAGGAAGGATGTGGGTCGATGTTAAAACACCCTTGGGCTGGATCTCCAGTACTGATAAACAAAACAGAAAGAAAGAAAACAAAAAGACAGGAAAGGTCAAAATGCAAATGAAAAAGGCCAGGGATTTAGCTCAGCAGTGGAGCCAGCAAGTGGGGATCCAGGGTGGGATGTTACTCGGTGGTACCGGGCTCCATCCTCAGCAGTGTGTTATTGATAACCCGGCCAGAGTCTGAAAGCAGGTATATAGGGCTGAGTCTGGAGAGGACTGTGGCCAGAACCGAAAGGCGCTGGATTAGACCAGCAGACTTCGGCTGGGCTTCTGAATGCCCGCTCACTCCAGGCAAGATCCCTGTTTCCTCTGTGTCCTCGTCAGCCCCATGAGTTCAACACGGGATGTAAGAAATCTTTCCAGGCTGACTGTATGAATTAGAGTCAACACCACAGAACCATACTAAGATGATTTAACATCCTGCAGCATCCAACACCTCTGTGTGGCAGAAACTGCTGTTTGGTGAGGAAGATGTTAAAACTGCCAAACACAAGCCGGGCATGGTGGCTCACACCTGTAATGCCAGCACTCAGAAGGCTGAGGCAGGAGGATCATTGCAAGTTCGAGACCAGCCTGGGCTACAAAGTGAGTTGAAGGCTTGCCTGAACTGCATAGAGACCCTGTTTCAAAAAAGACAAAAAAAGGGCTGGGGATTTAGCTCAGTGGCATAAGCACCTGTCTTGCAAGCAGGTGGTCGTGGATTTGATACCTGGTACCGATTAAAAAAAAAACTGCCAAACACGGGGGCTGGGGATTGAGCTCAGTGATGTAAGCAGTTGCCTGACAGTGTGAGGTATGAGTCCAATCCTTGGTATCAAAAAGCAAACAAACAAACAAACAAAACAAATCTACCAAATGATAGCATGATGGCACACACCAGAATTGGGGGAGGCTGAGGCAGGAAGATCGCTCTAGGGCTGTGGATATAGGTGTTTTATAGCACCTGCCTGGCAAGTGCTAGGTCAAGAGTTTGATTCACAATATCAAAAAAACCCGAAAAGGATTGTCTGGATATCTAGGTCAACCCGGGCTACATAAGGGAGTTCAAGGCTAGCCTGGGCTGCGCAGGTCTCAAAAAAACAAGCACCAAATCAAAATTTATTTATTTATTTATTTATTTATTTATTTTTTGGTCTTTTGCATTTTTATCGGTACCGGGGATCAAACTCACGACTGCCTGCTTGCAAGGCAGGTCCAAATCAAAATTTTAAAAAATCTGCCAAACAGTAGTTTGTGGGAAAATGTTTGTATTTATCGATCAAATTCGAGTCATGAAAATTCTAGAAATTCACTTCTCAAGTAAATTTTCCCTAACTAACTTGTATGATATGATCGAATAATGTGATTTAACAAATAGTACCAAACCAGGCAGGGTGGCACCTGCCTGCAATCCCCGAGATTTAGCAAGTAATTTAACAAGACTCTGTTACCAACAGCAGGAACAACAAAAAGTACCATACCTGGCATTTTGATTTTGGATTTGAATTCTGACTTTAGGCAGACGGGACAAGAAGTGACTGAGACTTTTTTCCCCCCAAACTGAGGTGGAATCTAAGGCCTTTTTATTTTTAAGTCCTTTTTCATTTTATTTTATTTTTTTATCGGTACCGGGGATCAAACTCAGGCTGCCTGCTTGCAAGGCAGGTGCTTATGCCCCTGGGCTAAATCCCCAGCCCCTCCTTTTTTATTTGTAAGACAGGGTCTTGTTAAGATGCTAGTTGCCCAATTTGGGCTTCAATTTGCAATCTTCCTGCCTCAGCCTCCCAGAGTGCTGGGATTACAGGTGTGCACCACCATGCTCAGCTCTTTCCTATATTTTTAAAATTTATATGTTCTTTGTTCCTCCATTTTACACAAGAAGTTTATTTATTTATTTTCTTTCTTTTTTCTTTTTTTGGTACTGGGGATCAAACTCATGACCTCGTCCTTGCCAGACAGGCACTGTGCCACTGAGCTAAATCCCAAGCCACAAGATACACGTTTAAACAACCAGATAGAACATGAAGGGAAAGCACCTAACTTCTCCTCCTTCCTTGAAGTCATTTATCCCTACAGCAGATGGGTATGAGCATTCCTCAGTGTAACAGGAACACTGAAAAAAGCGATTACACTGGAGTTGGCTTTCGCCACCTATGACAAACGGTAAAAGGCCACTGGGGCACATGTCTGTGTACCAGCTAGTAGTACTCCAGAGGCTAGGCCGGGGGTGCAGACTCTAGGCCAACCAGGGCAATTAATTATTTATTGTCTTTTTTCGAGACAGTGTTTTGCTATGTAGTTCAGGCTGACCTGAAGTTGAGATTCTCCTGCCTCAGCCTTCTGAGTGCTAGGATTATTAGTATGTTTGTGGTACATAGTGCTTACATATATTTTTTTGGTAGTGGCAATGGAGGTTGAACCCAGGACCTTTGCACAGAGTTACACCCCCAACTGTTTTTTAAAAACATTGTTTTCTTTTGAGATAGACTCTGAGTTGCCCAAACTGAGCTCAGATTTGCCATTGTCTTGCCTCGGCCTCCCAGAATACTGTTTTTACAGCTGTGTACCACCATGTCCAGTTTGATGTACCCTTTAAGTATATTTATATATGCAAACAAGATGCTGTAAGGAAAAACATGAAATCCATTTTGCTACTTTTTATATTCTAGCGGAGTAAAGTAGAACTCAAGAAAGTCATTTCTCTGTGTATGGCTGCTTATGCTCTCCTCCAGGGGAAAAGCTGGACAACACACAGCCAAGAAATTATTAAGGCCAGGCGTGGTGGCCCAGCCTGTAATCCCAGCACTCAGGAGGCTGATGCAGGAGGATCGACGACAGAGTCCAGCCTGGGCTACAAAGTAAACTTAAGGCCAGCCTGAACTGTATAGCGAGACCCTGTCCCAAAAGAGATTAAAACAAGGAGCCAGGGATTTAGCTCAGCGGCATAAGCACCTGCCTGGAAAGCACAAGGTTGTGAGTTCAATCCCCAGTACCAAGTCCTTTTGTGTGTGTGTGTGTGTGTTTTTCTCTTTTATCGGTACCGGGGATTGAACTCAGGACCACACACTTGCAAGGCAGGTGCTTATGCCGCTGAACTAAATCCCCAGCCCCAATGCCCAGTATAAAAAAAAAAAAAAAAAAAAAAAAAAAAAAGATGAAAACAAAAACCAGTATAAATTTGAAGAATTTTCTTTTTTTTTTTTTTTTTTTTTGGTCTTTTTCATTTTTATCGGTACCAGGGATTGAACTCACGACTGCCTGCTTGCAAGGCAGGCGCTTATGCCGCTGAGCTAAATCCCCAGCCCCAAGTTTGAAGAATTTTCACCTGCTCCTCATCCCCTGGAAACAGAAGTGAGCAATCATAAAAGACAGGAAGAATTCATAGGAAAATGCCCTTTTAAGTATGGTGGTTCATACCTGTAATCCCAGCACTAGAGAGGCTGAGGCAGGAGGATGTGAATTCAAGACCAGGATGGACTACATAGGGAGACTCTGTTTCAAAAAACATAATAATAATAAAGAAAATACCATTTAATTTTAATTTTATTTTATGTTTGAGACAGGGTCTCTATGCAGTTCAAGCTGGCCTTGAGCTCACTTTATAGCCCAGGCTGGTCTTGAACTTGCAACAATCCTCTTGCCTCAGCCTCCCAAGTGCTGGGATTACAGGTGTGCGACACCAAACTTGGCTGAAAATAACATTTTAAATCTTCTTTCTTACTTTTTGGTAGTGTTGGGCAAGAACCCAGGGCCTAGTGCATGCTAAAACAAGTGCCCTACCCATTGCTGTATATCCCCGACCCAAGAATACACCAGAAATTTAGTAGAAATATTAGGAAATTATTCTGGACTTGTGTCTGGTCATCCCCAAAGCTGGCTCAAACTGAGGGTTTGAAAGGGGAGCAGAAAGCCTTTTTGGTGAAGGTTCACCCAAATGAACACGGTGTAGCCTTGGGATTTAGGGAGGTGGAGTTATTTTTGGTAACTCAATTAAAATAACTACATGCTCAAGTTACTTCCCGGGAAACCATGGTATCTCTGTGTCTTTAACCTGTCACAACCTATGCTGATGTGGGCCTTTCCCCTCCTTCCCCCCAAGCATTTACCGCCATGCTCCAAAAAAGATAATTTTATTTTTTCCTGTTTAAAGCAGAAAACAAAGACTCATAGAATCCAGGGATCTGGCTAATGCGCTTACTTACTCAAGGAACCCTAGATCTGCCCCCTGGAGGCAAGCCTTATGGCCTCCTGAGGAACGGACTAGATACACACAGAAACCAGCTTTATTACTGCTTAGCTACAGGCTGCATTACTGAGTTTGGGGTGATGACGTCGGTTATTTATTTAGCAGTAATGGGGATTGAATCCAGGGTCTTGGTATTCAGCTTCATGACCAGTCAATTTTAAAAAGCTGAAGCCAGGCAGAGCGGACTACAAAAAAGCAATCAAAAATAAAAAGTAAATCCAGCACATACGAGGATTGCCACGATTTCAAGGCCAGCCTGGGCTACACATAGACCCTGTCTCAAAAAACCAAAAAAAAAGTTGAGACAGGGTCTAAGTTTTTAAACTGCGTAGGCTATGCTTATATTTGGGATTCTCCTGCCTCAGCCTCCCCAAAAATGGGTCAGGCATGAGCCAAAACACTCAGATAATGATGGTGTAATACTTTCTTTTTCAGTCTAGGAAAGCATAGTAAATATTTTGTATTAGTACATGTTTGCAGCATGTAATGATCACATTCCTCTTGGAGAACTGGCAGATGTAAGTCATTTCTAATTCCTTGCTTTGGAGACAGGGTCTTGCTATGCAGTTCAGGCCCACCTTAAACTCATGATGATCCTTCTGCCTCAGATTTGTATTAATTGCTTTTACATCCCTTCCCAACCCTCTGGATTTCTGATGGTAATTAATAATGTCCACACTATGGGCTGGAGGTTTAGCTCAGCGGCATAAGCGCCTGCCTTGCAAGCAGGCAGTAGTGAGTTTGATCCCCGGTACCAATAAAAAGGAAAAAGACAAAAAAAAAAAAAAAAAATGTCCACACTTCCAAACGGTTTACCTTTCTAAGAGAAGTTGAAGGTGAGACAGAAAAGGACTTTTTTGCTGACTGTGGTGCAACACATTTATCAATCTCAGCACTCTGGAAGGCCAAGGCAGGAAGATCACTGTGAGTTTCAGGCCATCTCGGGACGCAAAGTGAGTTCAAGGCCTGCCTGAACTGCATTTGAGACCCTGCCTCAAAAAGACAAAAGTAAGGGGTTGGGGATTTAGCTCAGCGGCATAAGCGCCTGCCTTGCAAACAGGCAGTCGTGAGTTCCATCCTTGGTACCGGTAAAAATACAAAAAAAAGAAGAAGAAAAAGGGCTGGTGGGTGTGTGTGTGTGTCTCAGTTTTTTTGGTCTTTTTCGTTTTTATTGGTACCAGGGATCGAACTCACGACCACATGCCTGCAAGGCAGGTACTTAGGCCGCTAAATCCCCAGCCCCTGTTGTTTTTTGACACAGAGTCTCACTGTGTAGTTCAGACTGCCCAGGCTGGTCTTGAACCTGCAGCAATCCTCCTGCCTCAGCTTCCTGAGTGCTGGGATTACAGACGTGTACCACCATGCCAGGTGAATTACTATTTTTTTTTTTTTCCTTTTCTCGAATTACAATTCTTTGAAGACAGGTGTGTGTGACCTAGGGTTCAATTCTCAGTGTTGCAAAACAACAAAAATTATCAATTACTACTATACTTTGTGTAGGAGTTCAAACTTCTGTTTTGTTTCTGGTGCAGGGGATCAAATCCAGGGCAAGTTCTGTACCACTAAACTACTCTTTTTTTTTTGAGACAGGGTCACAATATATAGTTCAGGCTGACTTTGAATTTTAGGGGATCCTCCTACTTCAAGCTTTCGAGTGCTAGGATTATGGGGTGGTGTGCAGTACCATGTCAGGCTTCAAAGCCTTTTTTTTTTTTTGTCTTTTTAAGAAAAGAGTTTCACTATGCAGTTCAGGCGGGCATTGAGCTCACTTTGTAGCCCAGACTGGTCTCGAACTGGCAACAGTCCTCCTGCATTAGCCGACCGAGTGCTGGGATTACAGGTGTGAGCCAGGACGCACAGCCCAAAGCCTTTATTTATTTATTTTTTAAAATTTAAGCAAAACAAGTGGAGTATGAACCTGAATGTGGGCACCCAGGTAGTATCAGGACAGCCTAGGCCGCAGACATCAGCTGCTGCTGTGATTTTGTGGCTAAGTCACAGCAGTTGGTAATGAAGTCCAGACAGGTTGAGGCCATCCTGTTTTTGTGTTAGTTTTATCTGCCTATTATCTCCTAACGCACCTCGGGGACACAGTCTATTGGGTTGTGATATTGCACAAATAATAAAACAACTACTTATTTATGTCTTTTTTTTCTTTTTGTGGTGCCAGGAATCAAACCTTATGTTTACCAGGCAAGCGCTTATGCCATTGAGCTAAATCCCAGCCCCTTATTTTTGTCTTTTTGAGACAGGGTGTCCCTATGCAGTTCAGGCTGGCCTTGGGCTCACTTTGTAGCCCAGTATGGTCTCAAACTAGCAAGGATCCGCCTGCTTCTGCCTCCCCAGTGCTGGGATTACAGAAGTGCGCTCCCCCACCAGCCTCCATCTGAATTACCTTAAGCACCAAAGGAGCAGTGACCTCACCCGAGCTTCCTCCCAATCCCAAGGATTCCAGGTGCCGAGGTGTCCAGTTTCAGATCTGAATTTTCATCTTTTTTGGTGGCTCCCTGTTGAGTTGCTTTGTCACCGAAACTACCAAATACGATGTTACTCAATAATCGGCTTTATTTTGTTTTGTTTCGTGAGACAGGGAAATTATCCGGGTTTTTATAGACATTTTTCCTGCCACAGGATTGCAGTGTTAACGTCAGGCCTCTTTTAGGCCACTCGATCACAGCAGTGACTAAGAATCTTCAGCCTCCAAAGTTGTGAAGCACCCCGTGGTCAGGACCCCCAACACCGCCCGCTCCACCTACCCAGTTCGCGGACTCCGGGACACGCAGCAGAACCCTCCGGCGGTCCGGGTCCCGAAGCAGGACACGAGCGAGCGTGGGCAGGCTGCTTTAAGGCCCCGACGTGGTTGGGGACACTTGTAATCCCGAAATTAGGAGGCTGAGGCAGGAAGATCCTCCGAGCGAGCCTGGGCGATCTAGGGAGTTAGCGAGGCCTTGTCTCAAAAACCCCCACAAAGATCTGGGTTGCAGGTCAGTGCGAGGGCCCGGGGTCCTTCCCCAGAGACAGGCGCGCGAGCATGCTGAAGACGAAGCCTCAGGGGTTTTCGCAGCGTCCATCTAGCTCCAGCAGGGGACCTGCCCGCCCCGCCGCGGACCCCGCAGAGAACCCGCAGCCAAGAACCAGTGCGCTCCGCCCTCAGGGACGTCAGCGACCCGACCCCACTGTCGCCCGCGCCGCGCTGCGGGGACCCCGGCGCCACAAAGGGCGCACCCCAAGGCGTGCAGCAGAAGAGGGGCCGCCGCTGCCCCCCCCAGGCCCCGCCCCGCTCCCCACCGCCCCCACGCGCGCCAAAGCCGAAGTGCCGCCCCTCCCCCATAGCCGAGCTGACGCGAGCCCCCGGACCTCCCCCGCTCCCGCGGTCTCCAGTCCACGAGACCCGCCTCCGCCCCCGCCAATGCCGTAAAGCCCCACGGGACTTGGAGTCCTGTGGCTGTTTCTGTGCGATGTGTTGGCGGGTGGTGGACTACAATACCCAGAAGCGCCCTCTCCACGCCCCTCACCGCGGGGGCCGGGCACCCTGGACTACATTTCCCGACAGCGCTCGCAGCGCTCCCGCCCTCCCTCCCGAGACACGAGCCGAACTGGGCGTCAGGTCGGGGAGCCGGTCGGGTTCCCGCTCGCTGCCGCTGCCGCCGCCGCCTCCCGCAGAGCTTCTCCCGCCTCTTCGCCGCGCCGGCCCCAGGAGCTGCATCGCTTACTCTGCTCCACCGTGGAGCCGCCAGTCCCGGAGCACCAAGCGCCACAAGCGACAAACCGAGTCCCTCGTCACCTCAAGCCGAGGCGACCCCTCCCGGGTCCGCCCTCGCCCCGTGCGGCCGCCGGAGCCCCCGGTCCGGAGGGACCCGCAGCCCGGCCCCTGCACTCCCGCAGTCGCCGGCCCCCGCCCGGAACATGGACTCCGACTCCTGCCCCGCCGCCTTCCACCCGGAGGTGAGTCCGAGCTGCGCCCGGTCGTCCCGGCCTCCGCGCCTCGCCCCCCGGGCGGCCGCCCCCTCCCCCCGCCGCGCCGCTCCGCGCCCGGCCCGGCCCCCGCCGGCTCTGCCCGGACGCCCGCGCCCCTGCGCCCTTCCCCTTTTCCGGGCACCGCGCCCACCCGTGCCGTGGACGCCCCTCTCTCGCCCGCGTCGCCCCGGGACCGGGCTGTGCCCCCGCCCCCCGCGCCGACTGCTGCCGCCTCCCTGGCCTTTAGCCCTGGGGGCGCGACCCGCCGCCGCCCTTTTTCCCTTTCTGTTCGGGGTGCCCCCGGCCCTCTGGGCTCGGGTCTCGCGGACCGCTCGGCCCCGCCGCCCCCGCCCCCGCTCCCGCTCCGGCTCCGACTGGGGCCGCGCCCCGCCCCCTGGCTCCGCGCGCGCCCGCCCGGCCCCCGCTCCCTCCGCCTCCCGGGCCCTTGTCCTTGGGGGCCCCCAGCCCCCGGGCTCCCAGGCTCGCCCCAGCCCCCGCCAGCGCGCCCCCGGAACCCCCCGCCTCCCACCCCGGCTCTGCTCGCTCCGCCCCCGCTCCCTCCCCCTCCTTCCGGGGATCAGCTTCGGTCCCCCGGTCCCCCCTCCCCGCGTCCCCCGGCCGGCGGGGTCCGGGTGCGGGTCCAGCGGCGCGGGCGGGCGGGCGGGCGGGCGGTGGGGGAGGGGCGGGGACGGTAGCGGCGACGGGCGCCATCTGGGCTCGCCGTCTCCGTGGGGCTTGGTGGGGCTACCCCGGCACCGGGCTCCCCAAATGCTGCTTGCGTCCCGCAGCCCCCACCCCACTGTGGGCCCCGCACCTTCCGGGGCCGGAGGGCCGCGGCGCGCCCGGCGGCGGGGGCTTCGGCCATTTGCCTCTCCGGGGCGGCCCCCTCCCGCCCGGCCGCCGCCGCACATTCGCGTCCCGGGCGCCGGCCCGTCGTGTGCGATCCCAGAGAAGTTAAAGTTGTCCCCGAGTTGAGGACGGGTGCGGCCCTCGCGGGCGCGCAGGAAGCAGTGCTGTCCCCCTCCCTTCTCGCGCGGGAAGGGGGCCGGTCTCGGGCAAGTTGGGGGTGTTTTAGAAAAATGAGGCGTTTTCGAAGGAAAATTTAAGCGCTCCTGTCCGCGCCTGGCTGGTCTACTCGCCCTCCCCGCTGCAGGGCTGCCCGAGCCCTGCGGGGCCGCCTCTCCTTGGCCAGCCAGCGCGGCCAGCCAGCGCGCGGGACCGGGGGCAGCTCTCGGTGATGGCGGGGCCGTGAGAAGCAGCCCGGGGACGCCGCGGGACCGCGGAGGCTCCTCCTCTTAGGGAGAACACCCCGTTCCTTGCAGGTGTCCCCCCTTTGAGTGGGCAGGGTCGCGGGACCGCCAGGCTGGAGCTTCTGGCTCGCATCTATAACGTGCGGCCGAGGCGGCAGCAGCTTGCCTAGTATCCAGAGCCTGCACCCTGGCTCTCGGGGGCAGAGTAGCCGAGGGGCCCTCCTGAGCGCACAGAGGGGTCCCGACCTCTGACCCCAGTGGCTGGGCAGCAGGAAGATTCAGAGAGCTGGGAACGATAAGCCTTCATTTTTGCAATGATTTAAAATACTTGAGTTACAGATCCAGCTGAGTGTGGTTTCCTAGTGGAAAATCTGGCAAAAAACGTCAGTTAGTGCTGATAGGCGTGCAGGGATCAGTAGATAAGGTCAGAAAATGCCACATGAGCTCCGACAGGTAGACTTTTGTGCAAGCTTTTATCTCCTCGCCAGTTTCCCAGTGTTCTTGGCACAAAACCCTAGTACTCCTCTTGCAGCTTTATGAAAAGTGTTGTTTTTTGACCTGAACTTAGCTTATCTTGTTTCTAGGCTGCAAACCCAGCAGCCTGGGTTGGGTGCTGGCAGTGAAAAGCTCAGCTCCTGCTGTCTGTGGGTCCTCAGGGGGCCCCTCCTTCATTCCCTCCTCTCTCCGCACAGGAGTACTCCCCCGGCTGCAAGAGGCGCAGGACAGTGGAGGACTTCAACAAGTTCTGCACCTTCGTCTTGGCCTACGCTGGCTACATTCCATACCCGAAGGAGGTAAGGCCCGCTGCTGTGCAGGCGTGCAGGCGTGCAGGAGGGCAGCCTCTGAAGGCCGCCTGGTGACTGCGGGCTGTATGACTGCAGGCTAGAGGCCGGCCGGAATCTAGTCTGGGAACTGAGGGCAGCAGGGGGCTGATAGAAAGTGCAGGCTCGGGCGGAATTACATAACAAACTTTCTGGATTTATTTGCAAATGATATGTGTGGTATTTGCCTGCTCCTAGCAGTGGCCATAGGAGATGGCTGCTTTCTTATTCCCGATTTAATGGTGAGAACATGTGAGGTACTGGACGGGAAGGAACTACCTTGTCCTGGGCCTGGGGGCCACACCCTGCCCTCTGCCCGCATCTCAGTCAGCAGAGCTTTGTGTGAGGTGTGTGACGTGGTTTTTCCTCTGAGAGTTGGTCAGGAGTGTGGGTGAGAGCTGCCGTGAGGCTCAAACTTCAGAAGCTATGGATAAAGAATTCAGTGCTTTAGGGGGCAGCACCATGGCCCTGGTTTATTCTTTCCACTGGCCTGACAGGTAGATAGTGTCAGCGTTGTGCAGTAGAATGATGCTACTGTTTGCAAATAATGTGCTTGACTGACCCAGAGCACCGGAGAGTTCAGCCTGCTCCTTTGGTGCAGTCATCACCTACCTCAATGTGACAAATTTTGGGGTATCTTCAGAGTTTTATTGCAAATTCTCATCTTGAATTCAGTTAATTAAAATATCACTTTTGTGAGGGCAGAGGAACAGGGAGCAGCTTTACAGAGGGAAAAGTGAGAGATTACAAGGGGGTATCTGGGGACCAGGGATTTAGCTCAGCAGCCTGAGTGCCTGCCTGGCAAGTGCAAGGTTGTGAGTTCCATCCCTGGTACCGCCCCACCCCCCTATCTGCAGTCCTTTCTGGCCTTTTTTTTTTTTTTTGTTGTTGTTGTTCATAAGACACAGTCTTGCTAAGTTCCCCAGGCTGTTCAGTTTTGTTCTGTTCTTTTTTCCTTTTTTTTGGTCTTTTTGAGACAAGATCTCACTGTGTAGTTCAGGCTGACCTTGAGCTCGCTTTGTAGTCCAGGCTGGTCTTGAATTTGCAGTGATCCTCCTGCCTCAGCCTCCTGAGTGCTGGGATTATAGGTGTGAGCCACCACACCCGGCTCTCTCCAGTCTGTTCTTGAACTTATAGCAGTTATCCTGCCTCAGCCTTAGGAGTGTGGGATTGCAGGGGTGCACTACTGTACCCAGCTGGGATGTATTTTTTGCACATGGTGGCTGGGACTGGACTCCAGGGATTCTTGCATGCCAGGAAGTATCCCGTGCCCCAGCTTCTTTCCTGGGGTACTGAGCAGCAGTGGGGTCTGGGCTCTGGGACAGAGCTTGAGGGTCCTCGGTGTGGTTCAGGCTTGTATTCTCCTGCACGTTGCTGGGTCTGGGCTTGTCAGAGGTGAAGAGCCAGGAAGCTCTGCTGGGGGCTGGTGCTGGTCCCTGGGCCCAGCAGGATTAACAAGAGCCTGTCCCTGTGTCCCGGTTCTTTTAGGAGCTTCCTCTGAGGAGCAGCCCCAGCCCTGCCAACAGCACCGCTGGCACCATTGACAGCGATGGCTGGGATGCTGGCTTCACCGATATGGCGTCCTCCGTGCCCCTGCCAGTGTCTGACCGGTGCTTCGGCCACCTGCAGCCCACTCTCCTGCAGCGTGCCAAGCCCAGCAACTTCCTGCTGGACAGGAAGAAGCCAGATAAGCTAAAGAAGAAGAAGAAGAGGAAGCGGAGGGAAGGAGACGCAGCGGGGCAGGAGAGCTTCCACGGGGGCCTGCTGAAGCTGGAGCCAGCCGATCCTTACCCTGAGACCCCCAGCAGCCCCGCCCTGCAGGACCTGCCCCAGGCCCCCAGTGAGCCTTGCTCGGGCTGGGACTCCGACACTCCCTCGAGCGGCTCTTGTGCTACCACCGTGTCCCCCGATCAGGTCAAGGAGATAAAAACTGAAGGCAAACGGACAATCGTCCGGCAGGGGAAGCAGGTGGTGTTCCGGGATGAGGATAGCACCGGCAACGACGAGGACATCATGGTGGACTCAGGTCAGTGGTGCCAAGGGCTTAGCCGCTGCTGGGCTGGGGTGAGGGAGGGGCAGAGTGATGTTGGGTAGTCCGGCTCGGCACCAGGACGGGAGGTGCAGGGGGTGGGTGTGCTTCCAGCCCACACGCAGTCCATGAGGAGGTGAGCGTGAGGGCATTGGGTGTGAGGTGGAGCACCTGGTGGCTGCACGTTGCCACCCCTCTGCACTTGATATTGAGAGAGGTTGGCCCTGGGGACAGATGGCATGGGTTTTCCTGACTTAACCCAGGCTGGGTTCACACCTTGGATCTTCCTGCTTCAGCCTCCAAGAGAGCTGGAGTTACAGGTGCGCGGTCCCACGTCGGGCTTCCCTCCCCTTCACGAGTTCTTTCTGTGTAGATGACGATTCCTGGGACCTGGTCACCTGCTTCTGCATGAAGCCCTTTGCTGGCCGCCCCATGATCGAGTGTAACGAGTGCCACACCTGGATCCACCTGTCCTGCGCGAAAATCCGCAAGTCCAACGTGCCGGAAGTGTTCGTCTGCCAAAAGTGCCGGGACTCCAAGTTCGACATCCGCCGCTCCAACCGCTCCCGAATGGGCTCCCGGAAGCTCTTTCTGGACTGACGGAGGTGGCCAGGAGACTCCGGGCAAGGGGACGAGAGCGGGGGCCTCCGGGCCTTCCCTTGGTTGAGCACAGAACCCCTAGCTCGAGCGGGCAGATCCCTCATTCAGGTGCCTAAGCGAAGGACAGGCTGTCCCTGTAGGAACTGTACATAGCCTGCGACTGAGAGCCGTCGCCGCCTGCCCGGAACACCCAAGTGCAGTGGCTGGGTTCAGCCTAGAGGGGGCGGTCCTTGCGGTTTTACTGTCTTTGTCCGTGACCCCCACTGTTTGGAACCGGGCTGGCTGTCCTTCCTGCCTCTCTAGGCCGGGGTGGGGAGCCACTTGCATCCCCAGCCTGAACGAGCAGCCATATGCGTCCATTCCCTGGTGTCTGTGTCCCCCAAGTGTCTGTGCGGCAGCCGTCTGGTCACCCCTTGCTTTGTGGCCCCTGATCTGCCTGTCCCGGACGCACTGCCTGGCCACATGTGGGAGCAGCTGTGGCCTTCAGAGTGGAGGGCGGCCCGGTGAGGCTTTGGTATCCCCCGTTGTTTGGAAGGGACAGTATGTGGCCACCTCTCTGAAAGGGTTTCCTGGGGGTCAGGGTGGCCGTGTTGAGAGCTCAGTGTCCCGTTTGCACGACATACAGACCAATCCTCACATAGCACACGTCTGTCCAGGCCAGCCTTCTGCTGGGTCCCTTTCTCTAGTTGGTGTTCTGAGGTCCCTGAGGCCCAGGTGAGCAGCAGGACGTGGGCAGCTGTGCTTGGGATGCAACAGTGGCCTGCAGTGACAAACATTCCTGGCTGGCCTGCTGCTTGTATGGCTGGCCTTGGCCGCAGTCCTCGTGGTGTGGGGGTGGGTCACTGAGGCCTTGGGTTCTCCTCGGCCCCACTGGTTCCCCACCCCACAGCACCCCCGGTTGGCGGTGTACACCAGTGGTGCCCAGTTCTCACTCAGGACTGTTCCCAGGGTGACCGGTGCGCTGTGCCCGTGCCTCGGGGACTGGGTTGAAGCCCTGTTCATTTTTTTGCCGATTCCCTGCGGTGTGGGCCAGGCTGGCTCCCCTTCACCGAGCACGGGGGGCCCCACTTTCTGTCCAGTGTCTTGGGTACTCGTGCAGTCTCCTGTCCTAGGTGTTAAAATCCTGTTGTGCCGGGCACGGAGGCGAGGGCACGGGGCAAGGCTGGTGGGGGACGGGGCGCCCGGTGGGCAGGGCAGGGGCGCGGAGTTTGCCAAAGATCTGCCCGCGCCGGAAACCAAAGTTGCAAGTTTTTTCCTTTTAAAAGTCCCGAGGTTTTAAAAGCGCGCTGAGGAACTCACGCGAGTTTTAGAGGGGGTCCCCGTGCCCCCACGGTTTGCAGCTTCCGGAACGCGTCCCGCACCCCTCTGGGCCCTGTCCTGAGTGTGCGAGTGGGCCTGGCCGGCGCTTGCCCGCCTTATGCAAGTCGGGCGAGACCGACGGGGCTCCCGTAAGGGCAGGGGAGTCACCCCGGAAGCGCCGGACCCTCGCCTTCGTTTACATGGTTCTGTGTGATTATAAAGTTTATGTGTATAAAGCGAGGTGTTTCTGTGAAACTGTAGATTTTGTAAATAAAGATATTGCTACTTTGAGGGTCTGGCCTGGCGTCAAGGTGTGTGCGGGGTTCGGGGGCGCGGGGTGGTCGCTGGCCTGGCTGGCGGGGAGCTGCTGTGCAGAGGGCAGCCGTATCCGGCGCCCCGCTCCTGAACAGCGGGTACCGACAGGGCCGGGGTGGGGGTGGTCATCCTGGCCCCGGCGGGCCTCGAACGTGGGACGCAGCATGGAGGCGGCCAAGCCTGCACGTCCAGCCTCCCCGGGCGCTGAGCTCACAGCCGCGCGCCGGCCGGTGGCCCGCAGGGCTCCCCGCGGTGACGTCAGGGCGCCCACACCCAGGCCGTGGCGCTGCAAGCCCGGCGGGTGAGCCTTGGGGGAACCGGGGCCAGGAACCAGGTCCTTCAAGGAGCAGGGGCGAAGCCTGCAGCCCCGGAGCTCCCAGATCCCGCAGGAGACACGGGGGGCTGGGATCTCGGGCGGGGGGCGGGGAGCGTCCCCACGGGGCGCAAGGCAGGCCCCGCCCCCGCTCCGCCCCGCAGGCCCAGCGCCGCCATCTTTGTTAGGGGCAGACCAGGTTCTGCGATGCCGAAGTCGTGCGCAGCCCGGCAGTGCTGCAACCGCTACAGCAGCCTGAGGAAGCAACTCACCTTCCACCGGTGAGCGAGGGCGTCCGCCGGGGGAAGGGGCGTGGGGCGTGGTGTGTGCACGGACGGGATCCGAGTGGTCCGTGCCCTCCAGGGGGCCCGGCCTCCCGGGCTCTGAGGTCCTCGCGGCGATGGAGGCCGGCGTCACAGGGTCGCTTGGAGTCCCCGCACTGCTGCCCCAATTTGCCCGGGGCACACAGCTCCCAGGCGCTTGTAGAGCGCAGCGCCCGAGGGCAAGCGGCGGAGCCTTTGTCCTCTGTGCTCTTTTTAATGCGTTTTCCAAAGTCAGATTCCATGCAGAAAAGTGTGTGTGTCGCAGTACACAGCCCCGAGCTTCACGCTGCAGAACATCCGCAGCCCACAGGAGGCCCCCAGCCTTCACCCCTTTGTCTATGCTACCCCACTGCCCACAGGAGTCCAGCCCTGGACACCCGCCCATCTTCTATCAGCTGGAATCGGGACGCGCATCTGTTTCATGATGTTTGTGAGGCGTCTTGGGCATTTCTTTTCCTGACTACATAGTCTTCACGATGCACGTGTACAGTGGGAGGGAACGTTGGCAGCTCCGCTGTTCGGGCAGTGAGAGGCAAACACTGCTGAGGGCAGTTTGAAGAACCTTGCTCCCATCTTTCTGCTTCTGTTGGGGGTGTGCCAGGGTGCAAGGGACTCACTTCCATACTCTGTTGAAGAGTTCTGTCTCCCGAGACCTCCTAACCCAAAATCTAGTGGTCTGACCGCAACAGGTTTTCTTTTGGGCTGCTGGGATCAAACCCACAGGTGCTCTGCCGCAGAGCTACCTCCCAGCCCCTTTTTATTGGACTTTTAATATTTTGAGAGTCTTCCAGCAGGACCTGAACTTGTGATCCTCCTGCTTCAGCCTCCCAAAGCGCTAGGCTTCCTGCCGTGCACCACCAGCATGTGAGCCCACTGCTCTCTTGTCCTGCGTGGCTCCTAACACATCCCGGTCTTCTCTGGCGTAGGTGCTCCTTCTCTGCCTTTTGCTAGGTTCTCTGTTTCCTACTCTCCCTTTATTATCCCTGGTGCTAGGGATCGAACCCGGGGCCTTCACACCGAGCTTCAACCCAGTCCTTTTGAAGTTTTTAAATTTTGAGGCAGGTCCCTGTAAGTCACTAAGCTGCCCAGGCTGGGCTTGAACTTGCACCTTCCTGCCTCGGCCTCTCGGAGTGCTGGGGTGGACAGGTTTGCCTCACCGCACCAGCAGGAAACTGCTTCATTCTGTCTGGGCTGCGGGGCCTGCAGGTGAACCTCACTGCCTGGCTTTCGGAATAGACCCGTGCCCCTGAGGCAGGTGGGCCCTGGGCTTGCTCATGCTGCAGTTGACCCCTCCACCTCGCCTCCTGTTGGCCTTGGGGAGCCCCTGTGGCTACCTTTCTCATCTCCCTCAGGGTCTGCTCAAATGTCACCTCTTAGCTCAGTGGGATGTATCCGTAGTCTCAGCTACTCAGGAGGCCGAGGTGGGACAATTGCAAGTTGGAGGCAGCCTGGTGAGCTCCTGTCTCAAATAATTAAAAGGGACTGAGAGTGGGGCTCAGTGCCAGATCCCTTCAGGAGTCCTCTCTAGAGGTGGCTGTCCCTGACTGCCCCAGTACTCCCTGCTGTGTGTCCTCAGTGGGGGTGACCGAGTCTGCATCTGCCTGTGCTGCCTGCTGCCTGTCCTTCCTAGAGTGCAGAGTTTTGTTCACTTCCGGGTCCCTGGCTCCAGTGGGAGCCATGTTGCTTGGGAAACACAGCCCACTTGGATTCCTACCAAGGATGCTGTTGGGGAAAAGAAAACTCGGGGTGTGGTGGTGCATGCCTGCAATCCCAGCATTTGGGAGGCAGGGGCAGGAGGATTGCCAGGTTTTCGAGGCCAACCTGGGCTCTGTAGTGAGTTTTAGGTCAACCTGGACTACACAGAGCAAGACACCTTCCCTGCCCCCAGGAGGCCTGGGACAGCCCGGAGGAAAGCTGGCAGTTCACCGTGCTGTTTGCACCCGAAGCCAGATCTGGAGTTTGGAGAGCTGACCCGGGTGGCCCCCTGGGGGTGGGGTGGGGTGAGGTGAGCCCCGAGGCGCCCTTGGCCCGCCTAGCTCTGCTCCTGCTCCCCGCCAGGTTCCCATTCAGCCGGCCGGAGCTGCTGAAGGAATGGGTGCTCAACATCGGCCGCGCCGGCTTCAGGCCCAAGCAGCACACGGTCATCTGCTCGGAGCATTTCCGGCCCGAGTGCTTCAGCGCCTTCGGGAACCGCACGAACCTGAAGCACAACGCGGTGCCCACCGTGTTCGCCTTCCGGGAGTCCGCGCAGGTCGGGGCGTGGCCTGCGGGTGGGGCTGAGGCCAGTGGAGGGGGAGGGGTGGCCTTGGGGGCCCTCAGCCCCGCCGCCCGCTGGCCCGCTCAGTGCCTTAAGAGAATTGTGTGACGCATGCACTGTGGCCTTTTTCCAAAACAAGGGCCCCAGCAGGAGGGTTCCCTGAGCCGGGAATCCATAGCTCCCCGGGGCTCCGTGGCAGGATTTTAGCTGATCTTGTTTGGCTGGTTTTTCAGATTGGGGGGGCGGGAGGAGGTCCAGATTGGCCTCCAGCTCACAGCTGGATGCCTGGCTCCGGGTGCCCTGGGTGGGGGCTGCAGGGTGCCAGTGTAGGTGGGCGCAGTCCTTTCTTCCATCATGCAGGTATATAGAGCTCAGTGGCCAGGGCTGGGAGCCACCTCCCTGGCGCAGTCCCCCGTGCTTCCATGCCACAGTGTCCAGAAGCCAGCAGTGGCCTTTGTGGTACCTGCTGCGTGGCACAGGCTGTGGTCTGTCCCTGGTGGGCTCCACATGGTGTGGCTCAGAGGGCGGTGTTTACTGAGGATGGGGTGGCGGGGGACCTGCTCAGCTCTGCTCCCTGGTGGGGGACACCTGTGGACAAAGGGGACTGCAGGTGGGTGATGAGGCGGCTGGGCGGCCAGCTTGCCTTTAGTCCTGGTCCTGCTGTGTGTGAGCAGCCAAGTGAGGCCCAGCGCCCTGGTGTCTTCTGTCCCACACCTGCTGCAGGACGCAGAACCCACACTCGGTGGAGATGCTGGCCCTCGGGATAAGGTAAAGCCACTGTGGGTGGCTCCACACGGTGGTGCTACAGGGCTGGGCTGGGCCCCTTTCTGGGCCGCCTGGGAGACATTGGGAGACTTCGTGGCACCTGTCTCTAAGGAGCCTATCCTGGAGTTGGGAGGCTGAGGCCGTTCATGCCACCCAGCCGGCCCTGGGATTGCTGCTGCAGGAGGATGCCGTGTACACTGGCCAGGTCCTGTCCACCTGACTCTGCCTGCTGTCCCCAGGTCCGCCCCAAGGTGGGGGTCGGGGAGCACAGCCCTGATGGGAGCCTGGATGCCACCCGTGAGGAGCTGCAGCTGCAGCCTGGAACCAAGATGCCCGTGGCACAGGTCAAACAGTGGGCCCTGGTGGCAGGGGGTGTGGGTGTGTGAGCAAGTCATAGTTCCCCCAGGACCAGGCTGACTAAAGTATCCCACTGGGACACTGTCCTGCTGGGACCTGGCTTCTCTCACTCCACCCTCTGTCCCCAGGCTGCAGGAAGCCCCAGAGCCCCATATCCCGGGCAGCCACCTGACCACAGCTATGCGCTCCTGGATGCGGCCGCCCTGAAGGGGAAGCTCGTGCGCACACTGCAGGAGAATGCGGCACTGCGCAGGCGCCTCCGGGCCCAGAGGCTGCTGCTGCGCAGGATGTGTGGCCGCCTGCGAGCTGCAGAGGGGCGCCGGGGACCCCGGCCCAGCCCTTCCTAGCCGCCAAGCCCTGGGGCCCTGGCTTTGGACGCTGAGTGATGGGCAGGAGCCACCAGCAGGGCATGGTGTGCTGTGCACCACACACCTGAAGCCACGTGCTTGGCAGTGCCTAAGGCCAGGACCACCCAGTCCTTCTGAATTGTTGGGCCAGCAGCTGGGGACAAGGGGTCGCAGGGCCACTTGAGAATAAAGGGACTGTGCTGCAGAGCATCCTGCACCCAAGCTTGGCCTGCCAGCAATTTCCTGTGGCAGCCTGTCTGCAAAGCACCAGCGACTAAGCTCAGGGAGCTGCCAGCGCCCTTGTCCATGCAGCCCAGGCTGGGTCCTGGGCACGGGAGATGGGCCAGGCCATGGGGAATGAGATGCTGCGTGTACGCAGATTTCAGGGTATTTATTGTTTGGTGCCGGGCAGTGCACGCAGGTGACACAGAGCCTGGCCCCCAGGGGTCTCTTGCAGCATGGGATGCGGTGGCCCCTACAATGGACAGAGCAACTCCCATTTAAAACTGAGATGACAAGGCAAAACTGGTCTGGGCTGCTCTTAAAAACCGGAGGAGGGGACTGTTCGCAGGGACACGGACACTGGTGCTGACAGCAGCAGCGGGTGCCAGGCCCAGGTCGGGGTGCCCCAGGGCGCTGGTGATGGCCCAGCAGAAGCCTGGAGGGGGCTGGGCTTTTCCACGACGCCACAGCGCCACTTGCTGGGCGCTGCCAGGAGGCACAAGGCCTGCGGGCCTGGGGTCCCGAGTGTGCCCTGGTCCTGCTGGCTTTGCCTCTTCCCCACGGTGCCCCACATTCCAGGACGGTGCTGAGCGGGGGCAGCCCAGGCCCTGGACCAACAGCTCCGGTCTGAGTCCAGGGCTGAGGAATGCTTCGAGAGGCTCTGGAGCGGGGAAGAAAGAGACTCATCTCCAACCTGTGTGTTCCTGGATAAAAAGCAGTTTTATAGCCCGTGTCCTCTGGCCCGGTGATTCAGCAGAGAAAGGGGTGCGGACCCCTTTGGCAGACGTCCGCTCAGGGATGCCACCCCTGGCCTTGCTGCACTCCCTGCACTCTGGACTCATGGGACCAGGGCGCCCCAAATGGCTCTGGCTGGGCCAACCCGCTGGGTGCAGGCTGGGACCTGCCCTCTGGGGCTGCGATCCTGGGGTGCCCGGGGCCTGGCACAGGGTGGCGCTGTCCTGGTCCTCCCTGCAGCACCCGTGACATGGCCTCTGTGTGTCCCTGCACATAATTCACGTGGTACCACACCTTCTAGAGGAATAAAATAAAATAGAGCATCTGATCTCGGGGTTTCCCCTTCCGAATTTGTGGACTCCTGGGGAAAGGGTCCTCAACGCCTCTGCAGCCACCTCCCGGCAGCTTATCCATCTGTGTCGATCCTGTGTGCTGTAAGGCAAAGGGCGACGCAAGCTATTTGTGGGCTCGGCAGCCTCCAGGCCGCCAGCCGAGTGCGCCTGTGACGCCGTGGGGTCCCCGTCCCTCACGCTGCCGCCACTGCCCTCCTGCCCAGCACGTGGCCACTCACACTGCTTAGGTATCCGCAGGGCCTCGCTGTCGGGTGCTGTCACCTGGTGCAGCACTCCTCGGAACTGGTACAGCACCCGCAGGCTCTTCTCCTCACCCACGCAGGGGTCGTAGAAGCCGGGCAGCCCTGCCTGCGTGGGCGGGAGGTCAGGGTGCTTGCTGCACCAGCTCAGTCTGTCCACATCCTCCCCACCGCGTCGCTGCGGAAGCTACTGATGGCAGCTGGCAGACCTGTTGTTCTCCTCGGGTCCCCACAGCTCCCTCCTCCGTGCCAGGGCCAGCTGGCAGTGGCAGAGCCGGGCGGTGCGTACCTTGGAGGCCTCCGTGAGTAGCAGCTTTGAGTCCTTCACCAGGCACTGCAGGGGCACCGTCACATCGATCACCTTCACCTTCTCGCTCCTCCGGCTCTGGTCGTTGACAAACTTGCCATACCAGGCGTTGACGATGATGAGACCTGCGTAAGAGTGGACAGGTCAGAGGTGGCCATGATGGTGGCCCCAAGGAGGGAGGTGCGGGACCCGAGGCCAGGAGGCGCCTCTCACCCATCCTGGACTCCTCGGCCTCGACGATTCTGCGGACAGACTCCTGCATCAGGCGCACCTGCCAAGGACGGGACATGGCGTCAGGGCCAGACCTGTACACTCAGCCCCTGAAGCAGCCAACTTCCCAGTGACCCCAGTGAGGACATCCATGACCGGAGAGGCATCGGCATTTGTAATTGGGATTGAACGTGTGAAGCTGCACCCCAGCTCGTCCAGAGGGACCCGGTGCCACCTGGCCCTGTGGACAGCATGGCCCACCTGGCAGGCCTCACTGCCTGGGTGCCACCCGTGTGTCCATCTCAGCCCGTCCCCTGCCTTGGGACCCCACGACACCCAGCCATCTGTGCAGGTGTCTCTGGCTGTCCTGGCCTATGAAGGGAAGAGGAAGGGGACAGTGCTGCCGGCTACTTCTGCCCTCTGGGATGCCAGAGGCAAAGGGCACCATAAATTCCAGGCTGGCGGTATCACTAAGCTGCAACCCCAGCCCTGTATTTTTTTTGCCATTGGGAATTGAACTCAGGACCACGTGCTTAGTCAAGCCATACCCTTCTGTTTTCCTTTTGGTACGGGGAATCGAACTCATGACCTTTCGCTTGCCAGGCAGGTGTTCACACCAATGAGCTAAATCCTGGCTTTTTTTCCTTCCCTCGAAACCAGGGATCAAACTCATGACCTCATGCCTGCTAGGTAGGCGCGCTTGTGGTGCTGAGCTAAGTCCCTAGCCTGGTCCTCCATTTTTCTAACCAATGCCTGCACTAGGCTCCTGCTCCAGCCGCTTAGTTTGAGACAGGGACTTAGGATGAGGCCCAGGGCTGGGCTCGGGGTTAGTGGCTCTCCGCATGCTCCTCTTCTTGTGTGTGTGTGGGGGGCCTGTCCGGCACTGTCTCAGATCAAATGGGGATGTGGAGAGCTGAGGCCCCTACTCTGCACAGGGTGTGAGACCTGGGGAGGGGACATGCACTCACAGCCGCCTCTGCCTCCTGCTTCTTCTGCAAGATGTCGCTGGCGGTGTTCTCCCTCTGCTTTTCCAACTCCCTTTCAAGAGAAGCAAATCCACCAGTGAGCCGGTGTCACCCAGCAGCAGTCGGCAGGACCCCACGCTGGACCTGCACCCAGACAGCATCGACATCCTAGTCCCATCCCTAGACAGCTCCGTCCCACCCGGGGCCCTAGGGAGCCCCCGCAGCCTGCCTGGGTCAAACCCACAAACGTGCTTTCCTGCAGTAGCGCGCTGAGGCCTGAGCCGGTACCCAGTGGTCCACTGTGGACTGAAGCCAGCCTTCTGCCCCGTGCCTCGGACCTCAGGAGCATGGGGAGCATGGGGACCCTGGGCTGTGGGGTCTGGAGGCAGAGGGCTCTGGGCTCCATGCAGGCAATGGTAGAAAGCCCCGTGCACATCACCTTGGCTAAGGCCCTTGGGATCAGCTCCAGGGACTGTGACAGGCTTGTGGGACATCCAGGGGCACGGTGAGAACGTGGCCCTCAGGAAGAAGGGAAGCTACTGCTTCTGGTGCCTCCACTCCTGGTCCCTTTGCGGGTGTTGCGGGTACAGAACCCGCTCAGCTGTGTTGCCTGAGCCTCTCCAGATTTTACGCCGAGATGGGCCTGGCTAAGATGCCCAGGTTGGCCCTGAACTCTCAGTCTTCCTACCCAAGCCTCCTGAGTAGTGGGCATGAGAGGCGTGCACCCCATGCCAGGCTGAGCATGTTACTCCCTGCGGTCACAGTTTAGGGTTTATTCCCCGCACCCCAGAAGCTGAACACATCATCTGCTCTGAGCAACATTCCTAGGGAGACAGAGTCTCGATGAGCCACCGAGCCTCCCAGGTCCTTCCTGGCTGAGTTTTCAGTCCTCCTGCCTCCACCCCGAGTGCTCCGAGTCCGTCCCCAGGTGGTGGTCTCGGAACAGAGTGTGTGGCACCTGGCCTCCTCCCCAGGGTGGCCCTGTGGGGCGAAGCAGAGGCCGGTGCAGCCCGAGACTCACTTCTCCTTCTGCGCCCTGAGGTACGGTTTGATGACCAGGCGGTGCATGGCAAAGTAAACCACCAGGGGCCCCACGGTGGCGTAGAACACGGCGCTGGGCAGCAGCTGGTCCGTCAGGTGGATGGGGAAGAAGTAGGTCTGGCTGGCCCTGTTCAGCCTGGGGACAGACAGGCACGGTGAGGCAGCACTCCAGCCCCGGGAGGACTGGGCTCCAGGCCCCCAGGACCCCTGAGCCCAGGCAGAGCGTCTCGTTCCTGAGAAGTCTGTGATGGCTCACAAGCCACGAGATGGAGGATGCTGATTGTGGGCAGGGCCACGCACTCCCCGCTAGGCGGCCATCCCACCAACATTGACTGTGAACTCGGCCACTTACGGAGGCAAAGACTGCGTTCCGTGTTCAAGCCGCAGTCCTGCTCTGGCTGAGCTCAGTCTCTCTGTGTGCCACCACACTGGAATTGTCTTTTAAGTATTTTGGGTTTTTTGAGACCAAATACACTTCATAATACACTTCGGGCTTACCCTGAACTTGGGGTGAGCCCCTGCCTCAGCCTCCTAAGTGCTAGGACTGTAGGCCTGGCTTTGTTTTGAAAACAGAACAAAAATGGCTGAGGCAGGAAGCCTGCAACTTGAAGGCTACCCTGGGTTGCACGGTGAGACTCTGCCTCAGGAAACCAAACACAAAATAAAGAAAGAAGCAAGTATGGCATGGTGGCTGGAGCAGGGGACCCGGGCCTTGCTCAGGACACGCCGGCACAGGTCACCCCTGCAGCCGCTCTATTTATTCCTTGCAAAAACTAGACGACTCCGAGGCCTTTGCCTGCCAGCGAGCGCTCCTGCACTGTGCTATACTGAGTCCAACCTCTGCCAAACTTTGAGACAGGGTCTCAGCTGTTTGCGCTGGCCTTGACCTTGTGAGCCTCCTGCCTCTGCCTGTAGGCGGCTGGATTAGAGCTGTATGGATGGGGCCACTGTGCCCAGTTGTATTTGTTGGTAGTCTGTCTTTTAAGACGGGGTCTCACTAAGTAGCCCAGGCTGATCTCGGACTCAGCAGTCCTCTTGCCTCAGCCTTCTGAGTGCTGGGATTACAGGTACACGCCACCATGCTTGGCCTTTTTATTTTCCTAATTTTAAAATGGGGGGCGGGATTTGGAAGGGTGGGGGAGGGGGATGACTGCAGAAACAGGCCAGCTCGATGGCCCGTTCCAGGTGTCCCAGATGCCCTGGCCACGACAGATGGCTGTGAGCTGCTCTGCTCTCCAGCAAGGGCCCTCTCACCTTGACGCTCCCTACTTCCACCGTAAGGTGAGTCAGAGAGCCAAGTTGGTCCCTGAGCAGGGGAGGGGACGGGACAGTTCTGAGAGTGGTGAGCTGAGCAGGAGCCCAAGGCCACCTCCTGAAGTGGCCACCTATTGCTCCAGGCTGGAGGGTACCCCAGGAGCCGCCCAGGAGGGTGGTTGAGACTTCAGGCTCGGCCTGGGGCTGGGGAGGGCATTTCCTCTGTCATGGGAGCTGACCCAGGCCTCACGCCAGGCCCAGCCCCTGGCTTCGCCGGTCTCTGAGCAGAGGAGCAGCAGGTGCTGAGGGGACTGCAGGAACCTCTGCCTGCATGGAGGGGCCAAGAGGACCAGTTCCGGGGCTGCAGTGACTGAGAGGAGGCAAGGGCCGCGGAGACCCACCAGCCACTCCCCCGTCGGCATGGGGACCCTGAGATGTGACTGCCAGCATGGAGTGTGCTCTTCGAGATGAGCGGGGACCCAGGTTACTCTGGATTCGTGTCAGGTGATGCTGGAGATGATGCTAGCCTCCCTCAGAGCGCACGGGACACTGGGTCCTCAGGGCACAGAACCCACGCACCCCTCCCAGCGCTGCTGGTCATCTTTCAGGTGACAGCGGAAAGAACAAGCCTGCATGTGCCGGGCCCAATGGTTCCCCCTAAGCGTTGTCCTCCCTGTTCTGTGACCCTGGGGATGGAAGCCAGGCGGTTTCCGCTGAGCCTTGCTGCAGGCTCTGACTCGCCCGAGAGAGACTCAGTCTGCAGTCCTCTGGCCCAGCCCCTGTAAACACTGAGGCTGCAGGCATGTGCCACCAAGCATGGCTGGCTTTTCTTCTTTTGAGACAAGATCTTGCTATGTGTAGTCTGGAATTTGCGATCCTCCTGCTTCAGCCTCCCCAGAGCAGGGTTCATGGCAACACCATGCGATGTGGCACCAAACATTTCCACCTGCAGGCCGCCTGCCTGAGCTGGAGACTCAGGACGGGTCCAGCCGGCTCTCGGGGTGAGAGTGCAGTGCCCGAGGGGACTGAAGTCACAAGGCCGGACAGGCCACTCGGGGAGCTCCAGCAGAGGAGGCCCGTGTGTGCCCGAGGGGGCGTGGGTAGCAGCAGCCTGGCCGCTGGACCCAGAGCAGCCAGCAGGAAGCCCCGCAGCTACACAGTGAGAATGACCACGGCAGAGGCCAACAGAGCTCCCTGTGCACTGAGTGCCCTCTGACCTCTGCTCAGGAGGCTGGGAGGGAAGCACAGGGCCCCCGGGGACCCAGACCGCAGAGCCGAGGCCACTGCACCATCGCATGGGCGTCAGGGTGGAGGGGCCAGCCAACTTACTTGACCTTGAGGGAGACGCCCTGCGGGACCCCGATGCTCACGGCCGCACCCAGGACGCTGTGCCTGGAGATCTTCCTCTCGGCCCCGTACTCCACCACTGTCCCGAAGAAGCCTGCCCTGCGGAGTGGAGTTGCTGGGGCCATGTCCTGCGGCCACCCACAGCCCCGCCCATGGGTGTGACTTACTTCAGAGAGCCTTTCACTCGGGTCTGGTCATCGTCTTGGAATTTGTGCTGATAGCTGATCAGGGCGAAGGAGTGCGGGATCCCCAGCTGTGAACACAGAGGAACAGGACCAGGGTCCCTGCAGCCCTGCCATGGCCCGGAGCCCACGGGCTTGGCCACCAGAAGGTCATGGCTCAGGACGTGCTCTGAGCAGCACAGCGTGGAGTGGCACCGTGCGGATTGAACAGTGCGTACCAAGAGCTCCCGGTGTGACCTGTGTGTAGCCCTCCCCCGCAGGACCTGCTCTGAGACGGAGCCTCGGGACTGCACCAAGGGTCATGTGCTAGCTTCTCGACCGCAGGGGCATCTGCACAGCACCAGACGGGAGCACTGCGTCCCCACACTCACCTGTAGGGCCACGGTGAAGTGGCTGGTCTTGGTGTCACGCACGATGCTCGTGTTCATGGCTGACTGGACGCCCCAGCGCCACTGCAGGTAGCCCACCGTGTTCTTGTCCAGGTTCCGAGCCAGGACTGTGGTCAGGCCGGGCCGGATGCCCCGGGACGAAAACTGCAGGGCACAGTTTGTCGTCACAAAGCTGGGGGACAGACAGACAGGCTCTGAGGACACCTGCTTTCAGCTGTGCTGCCCTCTCCCTCTGCCAGGCTGACACCCTGCTTGGGGTTGTCACTGTGAACCCCGGGTCTGGCTCCCAGCGAAACAGAGAGGAGTCTAAGGAAACGGGCGGCAATGGGGTGACCTGCATGCTCGGGACCTTGCAGGACACTGCGCTCCTCAGTGACAGCTCCATGTGACAGCATGGGCCCGAAGAGGCGGTTACACCACCAAGGCGCCCCTGGGCTGACCCACAGCTGTTGACAGCTGGCTACCTGTGACCTCAGGGACCCTTAGCCTGCCTCCTGGATGACAGAGACAGGGTCCACAAGCCCCAGCTACTTCCAGCAACCCCAGAGCAGTTAAATGAGAGCTTTCGGCCACAGGGCTGGCTTTGGGGTGCTGGGGCAAGCTGCCCCCAGGTCCGTGCGTGGCAGTGAGTGAAGCAGGAGGCTCTGAAGCAAGGGCTGAGGGCCTGTAGCGCCATCTTCTGGCCGCAAGCGGTATCTCACTTCAGCAGCGGGGACAGCCCTTCCCCGGAGGAGACAGCACTGACCACATGGCCTAGCTCAGCTGCCTATTTTTCTTCCTCTCTTTCTTCAACACTGAGATCGAACCCAGGACCTCTGCACTGAGTTATAGCTGCAGCCTCTTTAAAACTGTTTTTTAAATTCTGAGTCTCCCAGCCTGGGTTAAGTCTGTGGTCTTTGTTACAAAACTGGGCGGACAGACACCTCGCCATTGAAATAGTACCTGGCACAGCGATTTCCCCTTTCTTTGTTCTTTTCTTTTGGTACTGGGGATGGAACTCACGATCTCGTGCTTGCCAGGCTGGCGCTTATGCCACTGAACTAAATCCCAGCCCTCTGTTCTTTTTTTTAGAGCCAGCATCTAGCTACATAGTCCAGGCGGGCCTTGGACTCACCGTGGTCCTCCTGCCTCAGCCTCCAGCAGGCTGGAATCACAGGCGTGTGCCCCCACACCAGGTGTGCATGACCGTCTCACCCCTCCTCCCTGCTAGTAGCTGCCCTCAGCCAGGTCACCCTGGCCACAGCCCCGTGGGAAAGGACCTGACTGCGCTGGGGCTACAGGAGCAGGCAGAAAACAGACAGAAGAAGTCACCCCACCCGTGTACAGTTTCAAGACTGGGCCGCAGCCTTCTGCTTCGGGATGGAGTCTCACTGGGCTGCGAGGTTGTGACCCTGTCTCAGCCTCCGGAGTGAGTGGGATTGCAGGTGTCACCACCGTACCCAGTTTCACCAGTGCCCTCTCTTAACTGCAGCCTGGACTTGCAAACAACCTGGACCTCAGATGAGGCGGCCCTGACCTGCTCTGGTGGCTGTTTATTAACAGTAAGAACCAGCAGCTGTTTATTAACTTACCCGCTTATAAAGCTGCGTTCTGATGTTTGACAAACTCAACTTTTTTTTTTTCTAGTTTTTGTTGTCAGTGAATAAAACTCAACTTCTAGACCTCCGAGAGCTGCTGACAGCCAGCCCCAGATGGCTGGTGACCACACACAGGACATGAGAGGCCTGAAGGCCTTCCTCAGGGCAGCAGTTCCTTATCTGGAAGCTGATAGATTCCTGGGCCCCGCCTCGGGCACCATTTCTGCTCTCAGCAGAGGCCAGGACCTCACCCCTGCCCGGACCCTTGAGCTGGGCTCTGGGCAGATGTGGTACGCCCCAGAGACTGTGCCTGTGCTGTCCCAGCTGAGTCTCCGCCCGTCCCCACACAGGCTGCCGGGACCCCGGCCCCCGCCCTCTCACCACATTCCGCCCCCTTCCACCACCGGGCTGCAACGAGGTTGTGCTCAGATGCCCATGGCTGTCCACCCAGCACAGAGAAGACACCGGGACACCCCAGGCACTCCGGCCCTGCCAAGGCACCTCCAGTGTCCGTGTCTTTGGCACAGGAAGTCAGCGCTGGCCAGGAGGGCTGGCTGGGTTGGGAGTGGGCCCCTCCCACAGTGACCGAGTGACCAAGAGCACAGGAAGCACACGCCCTTGTCCCCCGTCCACCCGGCTCGGCCCGGAGGAGCAGCACTTGCGTTTACCATCTTGGGGTGAGATTACGGAACAGCTTGAGACCAAGCAGTGGCCCCTGGAGGTCGCCTGCTCCAAACTCCAACTGTTGGAGAGAGAGAGAAAGTGTCAGTGGTTTCTGTTTTGATTTTTTGTGGTAGCAGGGGCTGAACCCAGGGCTTCCCCACCAAGCGACGTCCCCAGCCTGTACATATGCATATAAAACATGCATATAAAATATGTCACACACTCATATAAAATACATACATATATTTGGCATGTTATGCTATATTAAGAGGCCTCCTATTTTTACTTTTTTGGTACTAGGAACTGAACTCAAGACCCTGTGTTTGCCAGGCAGGCTCTCTGCTATGAGCTAAACCCCGGCCCTGCTGTTTTAAGATCACTGCACCCAGGGACCAAGGGTGGTTTAACCTCAGGGCAGGTAGAGCACCATTGGCTGCCCTGCCCGGGATGCAGAAAGGGGCTTCTTCCCAGCACGCCGGGCCGGCCCCGCCTGGGCAGGCGACCACGAGGCCACTTCCTGCCTCTTTTGGCCGCCGTCTGCAGGGTCCCTGTCCTGCTCAAAGGCTGAGCAGCCCGGGTGACTTTTGGGCCACATCAGTGTTCACCTGACACGGCTCTGTGTGCTTGGGCACCCCTGCTGCTTCGGAGACGGTTTCTGGAGGGATCCCAAAGGGCATCTTATTCCACCTCCCATTGCTGTGCCGAGGATCTAATCGGGGACTTAACACTGAGCTACATCCCCAGCCCTTTTAAGTCATTTGGGTCAGTCTAGGAAGCCCAGGCTAGGCTGGAACTTGCAGTCCTACTATGCCTGGGACCCGCGGAGGGAGGGACTTCGAGCCCGTGCCCCATGTCCGGCTTGGTGCCCTAAGTGAACTGCTGGGCAGTCAGACAGGACTCGTGTTTCCTTGGGGTGAGTAGGCTCTGAGTGTGTCATGAAGGCCCTGACTGCTCCCACTGCAACACTGTGAGGCTCGGGAGGGGAAATCCCAGGGCCCGCCCCTCACCTCGCCCCAGCCTTTTGCAGAGGTGACTCGGCGGAGTGCGAAGTTGATGGAGCCTCCTCCGTTGCCGTTCTGGGTGGAGAGGCTTCCTGAGAGGATGGCTGTGTCCGTGGCTGTCAGGGGGGCCTAGAAGGAAAGATTTCCGGTCAGGAGTGGATATGACCGGAAGTGCTGAGAGCCCAGGGCAGAGGCGCAGGTGCCCTGCACCCTGCACACACACAGGACTTGACCACCCTGCTCTCTGACCTCCCCATCATCCGGTTATCTGAGCTGCAGGTGCTAACACGCCATGGCAGTGCTGTCCCTGTCGGACACCCACAGGGAAGCTGGAGACTGAGTGCTGGCTCTGTGCACCCAGGGCAGGAACAGCAAAGCCCAGCCTGTTGTGGGGTTCCGGGCCTTGTAGCCCTCATTCCATCCAGGGGCTGCATTACTGGGCGCTCTCAGTGGGAACGGGGCTCCCCAGGTAATTGTGCTGCGGTGGTGAGCTTGGTGAATGAATGAGGCAGGGAGTGCTGTGCAGAACCGCCTGACCTTGCCACATCAAGCACCAGGCAGAAAGGTGACTTTTGGGGACCCCGGGGCTCAGCATGTGGGGCCGCCTGGCCACATGGCACATGAGAGTGCGCCTTCAACCACCACCTCCTGTGTCATCCCCATGCTCTCTCTCCTGCCTTCAAGTCACCATGGCCCGGGCCATTCACCCCGCCCGGGGACGGTGCCCAGCCTGAGCCCCATGCTGGCTCACGGGCAGGCACCGAGGTAATAGGACCATGCCCGAGTGCTGATCAGATCCTTTCACAGATAAGGATGAAACCCGGCAGAACATGGCCCAGTGGCTCAGGCTCTGGCGCTGCCCTCAGAGGGCTTCTGTGCTTTACCTCGATGGACTGGGATATGTGCATTTTATTAATCTCAATCTGCGGGAAGCTGCTTCCAGATACATCCTCGTATTCCTCGTCATAGCGATCAAAAAGGTCAGTGGCATCTACTCCGACGCTGATGGTTCCCTGCAGCAGAGAAACAAGCGGTCAGCAGGCTGGCGTGGCACGTGGAGCGGAAGGCACCACTGAGGTTCAGCAGCAAGTGGGCTCTGAGCCTGGTGCCTGCTTCATGGTTCATGCTGAACTGCTGCAGAGGCCGCACACCTCGAGCACTGGCCTGCACATCTGCAGGGAGGGGATGGCGGGTCAAGGACAGGCATTCGTGCAGGTGACATTGTGCCCTGCTTGCTCTGGATCCTCAGAGCTGAACAAGACCCTGGATGCACAAAGCCACCAACACACTGGTGACATGAATGAAAGGTTTCTGTGCAAATGCTGACAACCATAAAACTCTAAACATGAAACACCTTCAAAGAGAAGGAAGCATAGGCAAAATAAGTCACTGGGAGCCCGAGCTAGGGGTGTAGTCCCCTGCTGCTGGACCAGCTGCCCCGGCAGAGGTGGGGAGATGAGGGCAGAGCCACCTCCACGCCTGCCCCGCCAGTCTGCAGCTGAGGAACTCGGGGCCAAAGTATTGCTGCAGGGAGCTATGTTTTGGGGTGGTCTGGCCTGCAGCCCCCAGCACAGAACCAAGGGAGCAGGGCTGGAGACAGACAGGCCTGCTGACATGGAGTATGCGCCAGAAACAGCCCTTCTGTGGGCAGATAGCTCCACAGCGGAACCTACATCGGAACCCGCCAGTGCTTTTCCTGTTTGCATCATCAATGTGATTTGTAAAATGCATTTAAATCTGTGTTTTAAGAAAATATTTAATTTTTGAAATCACTTTCAAATAAGCCACTTTAAAGGGTGACAAGCATAAAAGCAGAGCTCATTAACGCATGTTTTAAAAAGATACAATTTTCATCATTTTAGGTAATCTCCCCCAACATCTAAGCTTGACAGAAGGCAGGGAGGGCAGGGAATCCCTAGCCAAAGGCCATCATGAGGACACAGCAATGGAGCGGACCCAGGTGTGCAGCGCCCCCTGGCGGCAGCGTAGGGCGTCGTCGGAGAGGGACAGAGCCTGCTCCTGGCTGGCGGGGGCCACTGCTGTCTCAGTGGTGTTTCACCTCGGGCAGCCTGGCTGGGCTCCTGCGGCTCTCTGGGGAAAGGCAGTGGTACCATGTGCATTTTTTCTCTTATTATGTACCCAACTGTGTCGGCTAAAGCTTCCATACTGGGTTTTCTTTCCTTTTCTAGAGAAAAGTTTAAAATGGTTAAGTCCTCGTGCCAGGGCCATGCTGAGAACCCACCAACCCCCCAGTGCACGGGTGGCCTTTGAAAGTTTAAAGCACCACCCAGCCATTGTTTCCAACTCCTCTGTTTCTCCCCTAGATGAGGACACAACACCCGAATACTCCAATGAGCCACAGTCTGCAGACTTAACGGCCTAACCCTAACCCTAAGGACAAAACCAGAAGTGCCATGCGAGCAGGGACTGCGAGGCACAGGTTCCACCCTCTTGATGAGTGAGCTGCCCCGTGGCCAGGTCCTCAGGCCGACGAGGATCCTGCTTGAGTTAGGGGCTCAGCACGCCTCCTCCTGCTGGCCCCCACCTGAGGGAAGTGACCTTCGGAAAACTCACGGGTCACAGCACACAGCACACTCGGGCTCCTTCACTCTGTGCCCCGAGGGTGGAGCCGCAGTACCCCTTCCTGCGTGCTCCTCCACTGTGTGTGGGCACGGGCGGACGCAGGGTGAGAGCAGTGAAAAGGCAGAGATTTAAATTCTGACCAAGAATCGAAAACATAAAGCAAGAGACAAACAGCAAGCAATCCCTGGATACACCACTGGCTTTCACTTCCCTAGCAACCGCTGTATCTGCAGTATCTGCAGAGTGATATCCATTATACTGGAGTTGTCAGATCATTTTCCATAAAAAAGGTGCACAAGGAAAGCACCTTCCTTTAAGCAGCCTCGACCCCCGCCCTCGGCCTCCCAAGAGCTGGGATTACAGGCGCGCACCACCAGCCTGGACCCTAGAAAAGTACTAAGCTTCCTACTACTCACACGTTTCGCTGTAGTTTTCCAGAGCAAGGTCATCAAACCTCTGTGACAGGAGGGGAATAAACTGTGGGCAGCTACGGCTGGGACTGCCCGGCCCTGCTGCCCTGGGCGCTGGTGTGTAGGGGCTCAAGCCCAGGCTCTGCCCACACTGGGCAAGCGGCCTTGCACTAGGCCCCCCTCCCGGCCCCGGGAACAAGTGTGTGCGACTGTGCACTAATAAAACGTAACGAAGGACACTGCAACCTGAGTCTCATAGAACTTTCACGTCATAGAATATTCTTCTGATTGTTTTCTTTTTGAGACAGGGTCTCGCTGTATAGTTCAGGGAACTCACTGTGTAGCCTAGGCTGGCCTTAACTTGTGGCAATCCTCTTGCCTCGGCCTCCTCAGGGCTGGGAGTACAGGCCCGCCTGTGCCACCATGCCCCACCCCCCCAGTTCCTTACAATGCTCAAAATGTAAAAGTTATTCTTAGCTCATAGCCCCTATAACAAAGCCCTGGCCACAGTCTGTTAACGTCAATTACAAGGCACTCAATTTCTTTCCATAAAGTAAACACCACTTTGATGTAGTTAAATTAAAGGATTTTTTTTTTTGGGTGTGTATGTGTGTGTGTGTTTGGTTTTTTTTTTTGGTACCAGGGATTGAACTCAGGACCTCACACTTACCAGGCAGGTGCTTGTGGCACTGAGTTAAATCCTGTTTTTGTTTGAGACAGAACATACTATGTAGTCTACACTGGCCTCGAAATCACTGACAATCCTCCTGCGCCAGCCTCCAGTACGCTGGGATAAAAGGCATGTGACCCTGGCCCAGCTGGAATGTCTTTTTTTTTGTACCGGTACCAGGGATCGAACCCACGACTGTACGCTTGCAAGGCAGGCGCTTATGCTGCTGAGCTGAATTGTGGTACTGGGGCTTGAACATGGTAGGCAAGTCTCTACCACAGGAGTTCTAGCCCCAGTCCTTTTCAGTTTTTATTTTGAGACAGGATCTTGTTCAGTTGCCCAGGCTGGACTTGAATTTGTAATCCTCCTGCCTCAGCCTCCTTAAGTAGCTGTGATCACAGGTGTGTGCCACCACACCTGGCTTAACTGGAATTTTGACTGAGAAACGTGATGAATGAGAACCAAGGTTCCTATGTGGTTATGGGAAATAATGAAGGACATGGCACATGCCTGCAGCCTCTGCACCTGGGGACCAGCAGCCCCGGGAGCTGGCTAAAGGGCAGGGCCGGGACCCTGCCTGCTCAGGCCTTGCCCCGCCTCCCTTGGTTCGGCAGGACTCCGGCTGCCAGGCACTGTCTGGGGGAAGCAGGGCCTGCGGGTGACAGGACTGCTGCGCAGGAGTCTCTCTCATACAGGAGGCCCAGCCCGCCACCTGTAGGAAGATGGTCTGGGACCTGAACATATTTCTTATGATTCAATGCCTGCCCTGATTACATTTTTTTTCAGATAAAGGTGAATTAAGCTTCTAAGCCATCACATGAAGCACACTGCTAACAACGGAGCCTTTCTAAAAGCCAAGACGGTCGTGCTAGAGTGTGTCAGCCTCTGGAATGTGGGAAGAGTGGAACGGGCCAGAAAACAACACAACACTCTCCCTCAAACTCTTCTGTAACAGGATCGAAAAATAAATACATCCCAGCACTTGGGAAGCTGAGGCAGGAGGATCACCACGAGTTCAAGGCCAGATTGAACTACCGAGCAAGACCCTGTCTCAAATAAAGAAAAGGAAAGGAAAGGAAAAAGAAACACAGGCCCCGAGGGACCATTCAGCCGTCCACAGACCCCTAACTGAATCCTCCAGTGCACCGGGCGCCAAGGAAGTTCACGACCAGGCAGCAACACAGCCACACAGCTGCCTGTGGTCCCCTCGCTTCTAAAGATGCTTGACATGGCTGCACTCCAGACAGAGGTCCAGGGGTGATAAAAAAAGAAATTAAGGCCAAGCCTCATGGGGCAGGCCTGTAATCCCAGCACGAGGGAGGCTGAGGCAGGAGTCTGAGGCCAGTCTGAACACATGGCCAGCACGTGTCTCAACACACGCACGCCAGAGACAGACAGCGCACACAGAACAGAGCAACTGCGGCCTCGTCCTCTACTCTGTGACCCGGTCTCTGAGGCAGCAGAAGGCCTGGACTAGCCAGGGAGAGCAGGGGCCTGAGGACAGAGCGAGGTGGACAGCGAGGTCCAATCAGGTCCTGCTCCTTCTCCAGGCCGGCTCCCACAGCTGCCCGCAGACACCGGGACCCCCGCCCCAGGGCCTGGCGTTTCCCATCACTTCCCCAAGTGCAGCACAGCAGAAGACAGAGCAGGGAGGAGCAGCGGTGCAGGCCTGGAGCACTGGACACACCTGGCCAAACACAGACCAGAAGTGGCATCTGCGATCAGCTCTAGGGACCTGACCCCGGGCCTAAGACTCTACCCCGCGGCCCTGAGTGCATGTGCCCGCACACCCTCTGCCCTCCACACCGGCACTGGCACTCTACACTGTGAGGTGTAGGGGCCCTGGGCGCGGAGGAGGCCAGGATGCGATCAGAGGGCCACTGCTGTGCCCAGCGGACAGAGCCCACCAAGCAGCCCGGGGAAATCCCAGCACAGAAACAGGTGCTGAACCTCACCCAGCTCAAGCACCACCTGGCTTCCCTTTCGTTCATAAATCAACATCTATCTTGTGTTTATTCAGTCTTTCAACAGCTTGGGGTGGTGGGAAGGACACGGGTCCTCGTTTCTCAGCTGGCATCTGCTCCGGCCCTGCCTCCCTGTGCAGGCACCGTCCCTCACCAGCCCTTCTTCCGCTGCCCACCATCTACCGCAAAACCCCTACTTCTGGCTCGCCGGGGAGACAGGTGGCAGGGTCACAGGGTCACCCCGCCTGCTATCCCCGACAGGCTGGGGTGCTGTGGGTCCACATGTCCTTTTCCCTGTGGGCACCCTTAGGAGGGGATGTCCCAAACTAGAGGCTCACCTTGAGAAGAATGAAAGCCCAGAAGAATGAAATGGGACGAAAAGTTCAGTCAAATCCCCTTTTCAAAATGCTGCTCAGCAGTGTCCTCTCACTGCACAGAAACACGGCCTGGGTCCCAGACACACTGGCCCCATGCGGACAGCCCATAGGGTGGCAGGACACAGGTCAGGACACGGGGTGTGGTAGGATCCCAGCCGGAAAAGCAGAGCCACTAGGGTGACAGCCTTTTTCTGCCTGGCCTGGCCTGGCCTGCCCCCATCCTCACATCTGCCAACACTGACCTTCCAAACCAGACCCCACGCGGCCTGCACCCGTGGGGCCAGCCCAGCAGCAGAGACGCTGAGGGGGCGCCGCAGACCTCCCTGACTCTCCAGGTACCTGAGCTCCCTGACCCGGTCTCTACCTGCATCTGGCCAAAGGAGGATCTGCACAACTAAAGCTGTCACCTCCTGGGTGTGTGTCCGTTGGTGTGTGTGAGCCATGGGTGACACTGGTGGCTCACACTGTTAGCATTTACCAATATAGTCAGCCTCAATGGCAACAGTGCTGTATTCATGGACTCAACCAACCATGGACTGAAAACACTCAAGAAAAAAATGTTTCAGCCTTGGGATTCAGAGGCAGTGGCCAGGTCCTCTAAGGCATTAGCAGTAACTCGGGATCACACTGTCACTGGTATACCCGGCCCAGTAAAGTTCAGATAGACATCAGTTACCGAGTAGGTGGCCAGCACCTGCCTTTGTTCTTCCCAAGGTAGCCCTGCCATGTCACCCGACTCCCTGCTGGACCAGCATCAGCTAGGCAGCTGCGCTTGGCATCCTGTGGAGGCTGACTACAGTCACACCCACACTGGGACTGCTGACCATCCTGCCCAGAGGCCTCCAGGACAGCCCACTTCCAGGGCTTCTGTGTCTCTCAGGCGCTATTCTGATTCCCCAATGAACCTTTCCTGCTCTGAAAAAAAGAAAAATGTCTGCACTGGACGTGGACAGGCATTGGACGTGGACAGGTCTTTTTCCTTCCCCAGGCAGTCCTACTCTGTATCATTACAGTACAGGGTCACTGGAGACAGTCCTGAGAACTCAGAGAAACGTGCGGGTCACGTGCTCATGCCGTGCAGTCTTGTGCAAGACTTGAGCTCCTGAGGGGCTGGGAACCTTGGAGAAGCTCCATCCTGAGCCGGTGGGGCACTGAGGGGAGACCGACTGCAGGCCTGTTCTCAAGCTCAGTCCTTTAAATGCTGTCGGGGCTTTAGAATTAATTTGGTCAAGGTTTACCCACTGTGCTTCCCAGTTTAATTAGCCGGCACTGTGCTTTCTAGATTGGAGAGAAAAACAACGCAGCTTCCCGTTGGCTCTGTATGGCCTCGCCCCTCCTTCCAGCACTGCATGGCTCTGGGCTGGGAGCCTTTGGGAAGAGCCACGTGGACCGTACACCCCTTATCACGACACATGCAGCTGTGTTCTGGTCACAGATAGGGCCTGGCCACTGAGTCCAGCATCATACGCTGATGAACGGCACACTGGTCCTGGCCAGCTACTTGCCACTGGGCCCTAATGGCCAGCATCCTACTTGCCACAGGTCAGGCCACATTGGACAGTAGAAAACAAAAGATCCTGGATGCTAGACGGTAAGCAGCTCTCTGCCTCTGAATGTTACTGGGTTAGACAACTCCAGCTCTGCCAGGGCCCTGGGCCACCCTGCGGCTGCTGAGACGGCACTGATCAGTGACCACAGCGCAGACCTCCTGGATGAAGCCAGCAGGGCCTGGCCAGGTGAACCAGAAATGCCCTGGGCTGTTATGGCTGAAAGCTCTAAGAGGCCGTGGGTGACACTGCTGGAGAAGGAGGTCTCAGCCTGCGTCTCTGTTGGTGATGGGGGGCAGACATATGGACGGACACGGGGCACACGGCTGAGCCTCCCCTGTGTGCTGAGAGACACCGGCTTTCAGGGCCTTACCAGTTCCCCCAGCAAGGGCCACTTGGTAACAGAATAAGTGAAGTTTCAGGCCGTCTGATTCTGATGCTGACTGCTCTCACATTAGAGACCCATCCCGGCTGTTCTTGACCCGCCTTCCGCGGCACAGCTACCTTGGGGTTGGTTCGCTGCTGCAGCCTCCTCTCCTCCCGCTCTCTCTGCAGCCGCTCGAACTCTTCTCTGATCTCGGCCGGGGTCCTCCTCCTCTCCACCACCTGTGGGAGAAGCAGAACGGGGGATGCTGAGGACCAGAGGCCAGGAGAACACCTGGGGTGCTGAGGGCGCCTCCCCAGCCCTGGGGGACAGTGGGGAGCTCAGCCCTCCAGCAGCCTCTGCCCTCCCCATCTGTGCTTGCCTGACCCACCATCTATCTTCATTCTAGAAGCTTCTCTCTGAGGCTGCAGGACTCTTACAGCAAGAATCCCAGCTTCAGTTTCCCAGCCAGTTCTGGGACCCCATCAGGAATGTTAATAGGGGCCCCACTGAAGAACCCCATGGCTGCCTGGACCACTCATCACCAACGGGAGTCTGGGTATCCTAGAGTCGAAGGACTCATCCTCCTGCACCGTGACAGGATCCCGGCATGACCAGGCGGTGACACTCCTGTCTCAGTGCACTGGGCCCGAGAGACAGCAGACTGTGACAACCCAGTATGCAAGCATGGCGGTGCATGCCCGGATCCCAGGACTCAGCAGGCTGAGGCAGGAGGACCCTTGCGAGACCTGCCTGGGCGCCAGCGAGCTAAGGCCAGCCTGAACTGCGTAGTGAGACCCCGTCTCGAAGAGACAGAACAAAAGCAAAAGCAAAGGCGAAACAGTGAAGGCTGCCAGGAGGGAGCGGAGGCCAGCCTGGAGGAGGCAGCCCTGGATGCCAAGGCCCCACGTGAGAACAGCGCGGCGCAGGGACGCGAGAAGCCGTGACGCCTCCTCTGCTGCGAGCTGCTGGGAGGTGGCTGGGGACACAGTCGGAAAACACGTTCCCTGCGCGGGAGGAACACAGGCCGCTGGGAGGTGCTCCCATGATGGATGACGCCAGGAAAAGCTACTGGGAAATCCCTGGAACAATCGCTCAAAAGCCTCAAGAGAAGAACATCACGACAACCACACACCAGCGAAACCAGGACCAGACCCCGCTGCCCGCGGCCCCGCTTCGCAGCTTGGCATTTTCGGTCTGTTCCTAAAAACTTTCCTTTGTATGCATGTTCGCAGGTATGTGAGCGCCTAAATATTTCTACCACGGTAACACAAAAAATTAAGAGCAACACTTTCTCCTCAGATAAAACAATATAAATCAATTACTAAAAAGGAACTAATTTTTAAGGTAGCTTTAAAACGGTAAAACTTGTTATCCCCCACGACAAATGGGAAGTTCTAAACGGCATGGAAGTGACTGCCTTTCAGGACTCACAAGAGACCCAGTCCCAGGGCTGGGGACACCGCTCGGCGGCACAGTGCCTGCCTGCCAGCTCCAGGCTGTGAGTTCAATCCCCAGTACCAAAAAAAAAACGAAAACAAAACAAGACACCCAGTTGCACTTGCATGGCAAGTGAGTCCCGCCCGGCTCACACTGCCCTGTCTGGGGGGCACTGCCTGCGCCCAGTCGGAAGCCAGGTATGACTTTCAGGGTTCCCAGCGCTCTCTCAGCCTCCCAAAGAAACATAAAGCGGTGCCAGAGGAACGCGGGCACTCGACTACTCCACTTAACTCTGAAGGGCCACAAAACAGGACTTAAAATATTTTAAACTGCTGGGGACCCACCACTGAGTGCTCGGGTCCCTGCCAATGACAAGGACAAGTGTGTCAGGCGTGAAACTTGGGTCTGAAGGGGAAGTGGGTCCTCTTCTGACCTGGATGAGAGCCTCCATAGCTGAGTGTTATGAACAGGATGCTGGGTCTTTTTTTGTTGTTATCTTTTTTTGGGGAGGGGGTGGGGGGGGTCCTGGGGATTGAGCACATGACCTCATGCTTGCCAGACAGGCACTTCCTCCACTGAGCTGAATCCCCAGCCCCTGTTGTCTTTTGAGACAAGGTCTCACAGTTCAGGGTAGTCATGAGCTCACTCTGTAGCCCAGTCTGGTCTCAAACTTGCAATGAGCCTCCTGCTTTGAGTGCTGAGATTACAGGCATACGCCACCACACCCTGCAGAATGCTGGGTTTTAAAAATGCAAATTAAACAACACTTAGGCACTGGGCATGGTGGTGCATGCTAATCCTCCCAGCACTCAGGAGGCTGAGGCAGGAGGACTGCCATGAGGCCCACCTGCCAACTACTCAGTGGGGGGCCAGGCAGGGCAGGTGGAGTGACAGGGAGTGTGGGGACAGGGACCAGGCACATAGTGCAGTCTGAGGCCTGTGTGCTGAGCCTAGGTCCCCTGCACACATCTGGGGCTTCACAGACAGAAGCCTGGATTATCACACAAAATCTCTGGTGTGGAGCGATGCACACGCAGCTCCAGGTAGAATACAGGCACAGCCACCATGGAGGGAGGGAAAGGGTCACAGCTCATTCCCTGCACCACGCCCCACTCAGGAGTCACATGCGTGCGTGAGGCTACACAGCAAAGGAATTTCCAGGGACATCTATGATCAAGGGAAAGAAAACCAAGAAGAGACAACTCAGTGTTATTAACTAACAGCCTGCCACAAGCTCCTAGGGATCGGAATTCAGTTGCGTCACTGAAATTAGGTATCATAAAACCCTGGTTTCCCTGCAGCAGCGCGATGGTCACACCTCCACTCCTCAGCAAAGCCGCCGATGACCCCACAGGGCTCCAGAACCTCAGCAGCTGAGACGAAGGAGAGTGCATCGGAGGCGCCTGGGCTCCTGTGCCTGCCCTCACACGGCGCCCGCTGCCCAGGCTGCACTGGGCTCAGGCTGACAGTGTTCCGACACCACCGCACACGGCAGCCGAGGCTGCAGCGCGCCGCAGTCCAGCCCGTCTCAGTGTTCCTGTTGGAGTTTTTCAGTGCGATAAAGGGGCAGAACATAAGAAAAAGTAAAAGTGGCCTTTATTCCAAGGCCGTGGAGAGAAGCCATAACCCGAGCGGTCTGGGTTTTCTCTGCCTGGATATGGGGCTGGGGTGGGCACTGATGACCCTGCGGGGCCGACTGGGATTTTCCTCCAGTGCACTGGGGAAGGACAAAGGAAGCTGTAATAGCGGAAGGAGGAAGGAGTGACCTCGGGGCAAACATCCCCGATTCAGCCTGGCGCCGCCATAACGTCCTGTAATTTATTCTAGGGCCAAACTCTTTCGGTTCTTTGCCTCCGTTTTGTCCACAAGAGCAACCCATTCCCGAGAGAAGCAATTCCCTCAACAGGTCTTCAAGGAGGAGCAGAGAGGCACAGATGGTGGTGAGCGGAAGGGGGCGAGGGTGGCCACAGTCGCAGCCTTGAGGCAGGCCCACCGGTTCCCGCTCGGGCCTTAGGGTGAAGCCTCCAGGGTGGGGTCACTTGTCCAAATTCACAGTCCCACAGTGGCAAAGCCCGCGTGAGAATCCGACCTCGCACACTGGAACCCGAGGCGAGGCAAGGAGAGTGGGTGTCTCAAATAGCCCCCAGCGGCTCGCGGGGCGTTTCGGAGCTGCTGGGCGGCTCTCGGGGGCCCAGGCGCAGTGGTGCTTACCTCCCATCCTTCCATCTCCAGGCCTCGCTTCCCATATATATCATAGATGGCCCTGGTTTGGGGGTCACTGAGCACTGCAATTAAGAAGATCAGACGTGTCAGGAGGTTCAACTTGCGCCTTTCAGTCCCCTCTAAAAACTCCCGTGTCCCCACAGGCCCCTTCCTTCAGGTTCAGCCTCCAGGATCCCAGCTGGCGCTCGGTTGGTCACTAAGGGACCACTGCCCTTAAACAGTGCAGCTGGTCTCTTGCACACAGGCTGGACAGTCAATTCTAGTGTTTAGCACACGATCTGAATATTTAGTGTACTACCCCAAAGGCAGTGTACACCCCATTGTGTGTGTGGATACACACCCTCCTCTTTATTTGCAAATTATTTAAAGATACACACAAGGTGGTGGGCTACACCTAAAAATACATAATACAAGGACTTCCGCAAGAGCAGGAGCTACTCAGAGGCTATGCAAACCGAACTGAAGCCAAGGGTGGCCACCCCCTCCCCACTCCCTTATATGCAGGACCTCTGCCTCCTCCACAGAGCTCTCATGTATTTTTAGGCCTAATTAAAAAGACACAAATGAGTCTATCCACATTCAAATCTACTGGGGAAAAGGAAATGCTGACCACTGGCAAACTCGGGAGACAAACTTGAGAGCTCCTCCTAGGACTTACTAAGGCAGTGCCTGGTCATTGTTTTCCTTGTCTCTGCTGGGGTGAAATGCTGCTGCTGCGGGGGTCAGGACCCCAAGGACAGGTAGGTTCCCTGCCAGCTGCCCCCACAGCAGTGCGGATAATTTAGACAGCAGAAAGCCAGGGTTTTTACACAGCTGGGGTGGCTGAATAGTTAAATTTGGTGACTAGCTGGGACAACACTGGTGGCTTCAGGGCCCCATTCACAATGTAATCAAACACCTGGAAAAACAGTAAACATCACTTTGTGCTGTGTCTACAGTTGGGAGTCTCTGTTGTTACGTGAACAAACACATTATTACCTAGCTTGGGTAGCTGGGAATTTTGCAATGAACCACTTTTTCTACTTGATATATATCCTGAGAGTGAGTGAATATAATTTGTTGTTTTTAATTCTTAAATTATGGTGAAACAGATGCAACTTTCTATTTTAAAGTGTGTAATTCAGCTTGGCACGGTGGCGTATGCCTGTGATGCCAGCACTCCGGAGGCTGAAGCGGGAGGGTCAGCCTGGGCTACACAGAGAGCCCTGTCTCAAAAAGAACAAGTGTCACTGAGCAGCACGGAGCGTTCAGAGTGCTGTGCAATTATGGCCACTGTTTCCAGTACTTTTCACCGGCCTCAGAAGATAAACCGTCTGTTAGTGACTGTGATACTTTATAAACAAACCTAGCACAATTTTTCTTTCTGATATACGCAAGATGTAAGTCTAAAAATCTTAATTACTGGGTCTTATTTCCTATTGGCTGTGTTCTTAACTTCACTTTCTGTCTTTTGTAAGACTCTTCACTGAATGCTAAGAAACAATAAAATTGTCTGTGGATGAAAAAGTGTGCTTGAGGGGCTGGGGATTTAGCTCAGCGGCATAAGCACCTGTCTTGAAAGCAGGCAGTCGTGAGTTCGATCCCTGGTACTGATAAAAACGAAAAAAAGCCAAAAAAAAAAAAAAAAAAAGTGTGCTTGCAGCTTCTCACAAAAGGGAGAACCCAGACAGCTTCTTGGTAAGAGCAGCCTTCTCCTCCAGCGTTCCGAGCCGCAGTGTTCCCGCGCTCCAGACCCCCCCCCTGGAGTCTCATTCTCTACTCGCTGGACACATATTGATTTCCAAAGCAAAATACTGCTCTTTCAAAGGACCCTGTCAGTGAAAACCACTGAACTAACCACCTCTTTTATACACCTCTGAGGACTCTCCTTTTCTATCCTCTGCAAATCAAGCCTCTTAAAAATCGAACACCTGCCACCAGGTGTCCCTGCGCAGCCAAGCCCTCCGCTGACCTTCATAAGCCTGGTGAACAAGGTTAAACAGCCGTTCTGCCTGTGATTTCAGCTCCGGGTCTCTGTGCTTGTCCGGATGGTAAAGCATACACAGCCTGCGGTAGGCAGCTTTCAGCTCCTCGGAAGAGGCCTAAAGGAAGAAAAATTCAATTAGAGAGCAATCAATGGGACTTAAACATTATCACGATCAGAATCAGCCTTGAAATGGGAACCTGTCGGCCACACTCCAGCATGCTTGTCCTCTCTGTCCGGGATGTAATGAAGTTATGCTTTATTACCTCAACGAGGCTTCTTTTTTCTACAGTTAATAAAGTGATCAATTATGTACATCAATAGCGACTGGGCTGTGCCGGGGAGCCCTGCGATTGGATGGAACCAAAGCCTCCGGGTCCACCCCGGCCCACTGTGCTCCGAAATGGAGCTAAAATGTCTCCTTAACCCAGCATGAGTTGCGGGATGGAGATCACACCGAGGAATACGGACAGGAACGGCAGCCACTGCAGCAGCTTTCGCCTAAGAAGACGCAAGCGCACAAATCCTAAAAACTGGTAACTGGTAAGAGCGGCTGCACCTCTCATTCAACCTCTGACCCTAAAAGCGGCAAACCTGCCTCCCTAACCAGCCCAAGCTTCCCGACACAAAGCTGCCCGCAGGCGACAGCAGGGCTCCCATGTGTCAGCCCACAGGGCAAGAAGGCAGGAAGGGCCGCGAGGGCCTGCGCTCCTTGGCCTCCTCTCCGTGTGGGAGCTCCATGCAGGCCGCTGGCCTTGGGGACCACTTGGGGTGACAGAGTGATGCCACTGCTGAAGGGACAGAGGCGGAAGATGACTTGTCAAGGGGACAGCAGGTTAGCATTCTGACAACTGTCACTGAGACCATCTGGGAGGAACAAGGATGGGCCCAGGTCCTGGGGCGGTCTCCCAGGACCCTGCAGTGCGCTAGGGTCAGGTCACAGGGACAAAAGGAACTCAGCTACCACACTACACTGGACTTCTGTAAAACGTCCACAAAGTTGCAACATCTTTCAATTCCAGGCCTAATGACCCCCCCACATACACACTTTAGTTGTATTTTTGGCAGGAACCGGCCGTATTTCCTACAGCACCATGTCATTCAGAATCTAGAGGGCTGGGAAATGTGTGAGCTTAGCAGAGGGGCTCAGGACAAATCCTTAAGACCGTGAAGAGGGAAATGATAAAGGGGACCCCAAGGACACACAGAGGACAAGTGGCCTGCCAGACACACATGCGTCAAAGGCTGGGGGGTCCTGCCCTGTGCCCTTGCCCCTCCTCATCTGTGTGTGGCATGTCCCTCTGTCTGAGCCCCACCCTCCTGGGCTTGCCACGCAGAAAACCCACGGTGAGCGCAGGGATGGCGCCCAGCAGCATGGCATCAGCCTGGCAAGTGTGCGGTCCCAGGTTCGAGTCCCTGTACCCTCCACCCTGAAAAGAGAAAAAGAAAAGCTGCAGCGGGGCCCAGCCAAGAAGCCAGTCCTTCAGGCCCAGAAGTCAGTCAAGGATCCCAAGATGGAGCGTCCAGCCAGCCAAGCTGGCCAGAGATTGGACTCCTGCACCTCCTGTGACTCCCCACCCTGCCCTTTCCCGGGGCGGCCTCTGGGAGCGATGCTGCTGAATGCTCTGGCTGGCTGCCTCTGCCTCCCCTCCACCTGTCACCCGAGGGCTCTGCTCCATGGCTATGCACTGACCGCCATGTCAGGGGCTGAGAACAAGAGAGGCTCTCGTGTTGGGGGTCAGATCTGCCACCTTGTGGTCTGACTTGGCAGGGTGATCTTTAGCTTCCTTATCTGAAAAGGGACAGTGACAACACATCTCCCAGGGACAGTGTGGGAATGAATCCACTGGGGGTTTTACAGTGCTCTGCTTCATATGTAGCAAAGGCTTACAGGTTGCAGCCTTTCCTGTTTGTTTTGAGACAGTCTTGCTGTGTAGCCCAGGCTGCCTTGAACTCTGCACCCAGGCTGCCCTGGGCTTGTGGTGACCCTCCTGTCACAGCCTGAGAGCACTGGAATTGCAGGCATGCACCCCCGTGCCCAGCCACAGCTCTTTCCGAGTCTTCTGTCTCTGCATCAGAAGATGGAAGGGAGTGAACACACGTGCAAGCATCACCTGGGGCCGGAACCAGTAACTGCTTCTGGCAATTCAGCTCCACCTTCCCGGCTGCACCAGTAGCGACCCTGGCAGTCTCCTTTGCGAAAGTTCACCAAGCTGGGCACTGGGCGCTTTTCTCCTTGGCTCTGCATCGCGGGAAGCGCGAGGCTGCAGGAGGGGACCGGCTCCCGGAGTTCCAGCTCTGCAGCCTCTCCCTACCTGTCCCAGTCCCAGGCGCCTCTGGGGCCAGTGCTAACCACGCAACACCCTTCCTACCACACTCTGCGACATGCTACCGGTGCCAAAGCCTGGGGTCTTGGGTTTAAGTGACACAGAACAATGGGAAAATAAAGCCCGTTTTCTCCTGGCGGGTTTCTGCATGTGAGGATGTAAAGGGGCTTGTCAGTCCCTATGCGACCCTTACAAACTTTTCTTCCTGCAGATTTTAACTGTTTTTCCCTGTAGCTATGAAAGTGAGACCCACAGCAGTAGATGGACTTGAGTGAGTCCAGGGTAAGATGCTGTTTCCTGGGGATCAGAATTAACGCAGATGACAAGGAAGTAGATAGAATATCTCGTGTGCAAGACCTTTAATCACACTAATAAATGGCTTAATGTCCTATTGATTAAGTAATGGAAATGAGAAGTTTCATTTTTAATAAATATCACATTCAATAAAAGGTTAGATTAGGCCTTTCATCAGGACTGAATAGCTAAGGTCACTGGTTCGATATTTCATAAATGATAACCTTTTTCCTCATCATAAAAATATTGGTATCATTTCAAAGTGTAATGAGGTATCATTAAAAATGATGCCTGAAGTTACATACTTGCTTCTAAACTTATATAATAAAACTGAGAGGTGTACCAAGCTTTAAGTCTGAAAAGTCCTATCGTCTTAGTCATCTGGTTAGATTTTCACTGGGCAGACAGAGGTCACAAATCAGGTCTCTATGGGTTTGAAAGACTGACATCTACAGAGCGCCTGCCTGCCACAGCATTAAGTTAGAAATCAATTACAAAAGGCTGGGAAATATGCAATTTGTGGAAATTAAACAATATACCCTTAACCAGTGGATTCAAGAGGAAATTACAAGGGAAACTGGAAAATACACAGACACAAATGGGAACGAAAATCAAGTGCCCAAACGAAACGAAATGAAAGCCACCCCATAAGGGGGCGTGGGTGCTGGGGTGCACCTCAGGGGCGGCACCATGCTCAGCATGCGCCACGCCTGGCTCTGAACCCCAGGCTGCAAAGGGCGGCAGCAGAAAGATGTCACACCGTGAACCCAACTTTTCCGCCTGGAGCGCTAAGGCCTGCGTGCAGCTTGAGTGTGCCCTCGTGCAGGTTGAGTGTGCCCTTGTGCAGGTTGAGTGTGCCCTCGGAGGCCGGCCTCTGGGAGGAGCCCCAGCGCGGGGATGTGGTGGGGTGGCTGCTGTGCAGGTCGTTAGGTGACGGTGGGGGGCGGCGGCGTGCCCCAGCTTCCTGGGCCCTTGCCGGCTCCCAGGCTCCCAGGCTCCCGCTGTGCCCTGCCATCCACCCCAAGCCTCCTCCAGAGCCTTGCCTTGCAGCACCCCCACCCCAGCTGGGTGTGAATAAGCCTCTATACCCTACCTTGCTAGGAGTACTTTGCTACAATAATGGAAAACAGACTAATATCAGGACCTAGAAAAAGAACTGGAGTACAGTACTTCCCAAGAAGTAATCTGGGAGAAAGGGAAAGTTCCGATAGGTCTCTTGATTGTCCTGGAGACTGAACCGGCAAGCAAGACCTTCACAAAGGAAACCTTAATGGGGACTCTTCCAGCACTCAGGAGGCTGAGGCAGGAGGGTCCTTAAGAGTTCAAGACCAGCCTGGGCTACAAAATAAGCTCAAGGCCAGCCTCAACTGCATGAGACCTTGCCTCAAAAAGACAAAACAAACAAACAAACAAACAAATAAAAACATTTTTAAAAGGGAACCAGTACCAATTCTCAAACTCCAAAACCCTGAGGAGAAGGCTTCCAGACTCATTCTGAGAGGCCAGAATTATCTGGATACCAAAGCCCAAAGATTACACAAAAGGAGATCCACAAACCAATATCCCTCATGAACAGCAGTAAAAAAATCCTTAAGAAAATACTAAAAATAAATCAGTAGCACAATAAAAAGTTGTACTGATGAGCTACAAGGTGCGACTTTGTCTGAAAAAAAAAAAAAACCAAACCAAACCAAACCAAACCAAACAAACAAAATTATACCATAAAAAGTGCTATCATTCTTGGAATGCAAGTACTGTTCAACATATGAAAATAAATGAACATAATATCTCATATTCGCAGAATGAAATATTTAAAAATCCCACATCATTTCAATAGTGTAGAAAAGCAACTGGCGAAATTCAGAACCCATTCGTGAGAAAGATAGGAACAAAGGACGCACCCCCATAACAAGGTCAGACACGGAGGTTTCTCAGGGAGTAGCAGAAGATTGAAAGCTTTTTCTAAAATCAGGAACAGGACATGGACGCTTGCTTTTCCCACTCTGATTAAACAAACTACTGGAAACAAACTACTTCCAGCCAGAGTGATCAGGCAAGAAAAAGAAATGAAGGCCTCCAAGTTGGAAAAGCAGCAGAATGATCTGTTCCCAGACGGCCTGACCTGTACGTGAGAACTCAGAGACCTCTGAGCTGTCAGAACTGAACATGAACCCAGCAGAGCAGGGTACAAGGCCGCCCCACGGACACCATCCTGTTGGACGGACGGCAGTGGGGGTTGAAGCACCTCACACTCCGCTACATTCGCCAGGCCCTCTTTCCTCTTTCCTGCTTTCAAATTTGAGACAGGGTCTAAGTCCGCCTCCCAGGCTGGGCTTGATCTTCGATCCTCCTGCCTCGGCCTGCCAGCGTGCTGGGATTACAAGTGTGTGCCACCATGCCCAACTTAACTTGTGTTCTTAGGCACTCACAATGAAGATCTAGAAAGGAATCATTCCAGGTCAATACGGTGAGGATGTTAGTACCCGAAGCAAGCTAGATTCACCAAAACGCTCCTCACAATCTCTATGAAGTCTGGTAAAAAATGGAGAAGCCAGTCCTTGAACACATGCAGAAGTGCAAAGCAATCTTGAAAAAAGAGCACAGCTGCATGACTCATGCTTCTTTATGCCAAAATGTAGACGGACGCAGACAGGCTGATCTTGAACTCTTCCTGCCTCGGCCTTCTGAGTGCTGGGATCACACAGGCGCGCTGTGCCACGCCCGGCTGCCTCCTACCCCTTTCGGGTGGAAACCGAACCAGCATCTTTTTTTTTTAAGCAACAGCGATAGGGTCTCTGTAAGTTGCTGAACTGGCTGTTTGAATGTACAACCCACCTGCTTCGGCCTCCCAGGCAAATTTAACAACTGATTCTGCCCTGACTCTTGCTTCACTACTGCAGAGGTCCTCACGTTTTCACTCACTGCAATTCAGCCAAGGGAGGCCGACTCTGCAGCCCACCGTAGGGTGGCCCACATTCAGAGTCCCTGGCCACCGCATCTTCTTCCTTGCTCTTCTGGTGCTGGGGACTTAACCCAAGGCTCTGCTCTGAGCTACACCTCTAGCCATTCTTTATCATTCCACCTCATCCCACCCCATCCCATCCCGTTCTACTGACGAGGTCTCTAAAGTTGTCCCCACAGGGTTTGAACTTTGAATGAATGGTCCTGCCTCAGCTTCCCAGGGTGTGTGCCCCCTCACCCAGCTCTGCCTTTACCTTACAAGCCGTCAGGAGTCCACAGATCAAAACAGTTCCACTGTGCTGTAATTCCGAACTGCTGCGGCTGCAGCCTCCATCTCTCCTGAGCACACAGGGTGCTTCCTCCCGGCTGCGTGACGCACGCCAACACCCGTCAGGGGGCTAACGGGATGTACTATATGCTCACCTAACATTTTCTAGAAAATTCTATAGTGCAGTTGTACATTAATAACTTTTCAGACAGGAACTCAACTGGTTCCGTTTTCACCACGTTCTTGGTGTTTCGGTGATACCGGGAATGCCATCAGGATGTCTGTGACCTCACTGTGTCCGCTGCAGCTGTCCTGACTCCTACGCTTCTCTTGTGCCCGTACTGGAATACAGCGCATCTCTGTTTGTGTCTTGTTTTACAAACGCATCTGTTGTTGCCCAGCTTTAATCTTTAATGGAACAATGAAAGCCGGAGCCACATAAACAGCTCTTTGGACCCCTGCATTATTTAAGTCAAGGGCCCTGACCCTAAAAAGCTTGTAAACGGCCAGACTGGATGACACTGTGGTTGGTGCAAACCCAGAACCCTGCGGGCTTGTGTCCACGTCCACTCCCGGCCGGCTACTCTCTGCCTGCTGATGTCCTCAGCCCAGGCAGACAGCACAGCTTCCTCCTGGAACCTCTGCCCATCACACGGCAGAGGGGAGAGTGGAGACCTCTGGCTCCTAGGGACACAGCCACATGTCATTTCCACTCATGTCACTGTCAGCCTTGGTCACACAGTCTCACCGACCAGCAGGTGACCCAGAAGTGCAGTCCTACTATGTGCCAGGAAAACAAAGAGCCAGTGTGCAGTGTCTGGCCCTGTAATCACAGTGCTTATACCATTTAACTCCAGACCTCAAAGGTGGAAGCGACGGCTTCAGCCACGCCGCGCCCTTACATTCCCACAGGGAACACAGAAGCCACCAGGTTTTCGTTGCTGAAGCTTCTCATTTCAAACTCAAGAATTTCTGTAACTAAGTTTCTGAGTACTATATTCTGTTGGATTTTGGAAAGTCTGCCTAATTACCGCAACTGAAGATTCATTACTGTCCATATGTTCCACGGCAATCTGATGGAGACAAAATTGCATCAGCTAATAAAAACCTGCACTTTTTAAAAACGTGATACTTGGTGCTCACGCGCTTTAAGGGAAAAAGCAGATTCAGAGCTAATCAACGCCAGGCCGCAGGCAGACAGTGTGCTGAGCAGGGTATTCACAGAGAAGACTGTATGTAGCACTGCGTTTCTTAGCAGGTGCTGCTCGTGCTAGGGACCAAGCGTTAGGCACCGGAAAGCAACCCCGTGGGCCAGAGATATAGCTCAGTGGCATAAGCACCTGCCTGGAGGCACAAGGCCTTGAGTTCGATCCCTGATACCAAAGAGCAGCCCCGTGACCAGACCTGGTAAACATTCCCAACTTTATTTTATGAAGGCTCTAGTTACACGGCCTGGCGTTTTATACAATAAAATCCTTCTCACACTCAGCCGCCATATTCTAATGCCACTTTCCAGCTGGAAGAACACTGTAGCTTTCAGCTTGGCAACCAAGGAAGTCACCGTCTAAGACTTGGTGCAGGCCTGTGAGTATCGAGGTGAAGATGCAGGAGTGGCCTGACCCTCGCTGGGCCTGTCCTCCTTCACACAATGTCCTGCCCAGACGAGGAGGGGAGGCCCGGACCCTCCGATCTGTGAGCTCACCGAGGTCGGCCAGGTCCCCAGTGCCACCACAGCCTTCTCTTCCTCTTGTTCACAGGTGGAACATCTTCAGGGGTCTCAAAATAAGACCCTGTACAAGGGGTCAGCCTCAACAGTGAGACCCCAGATCACACCTAGAATCAGTCTGCAATGCTAACCATGGCGCAGCCTGCACTGATTTGTTCTGTCTGAACTTTGGGTCTCCTGTTATCCCCATGTAACTATGGCATACATTACCGAGCACTGACTCATTTATTTAATGAATTCATCTTTTTTTATTTTTTTGGTACCAGGAATTGAACTCAGGACCCTGTGCTTGCTAGGCAGGCACCTGTAACGCTGAGCTACATCCGGGCTTCTGCCTGAACTTTGAGTGAACACGTAAGTAGAACAAGACTTAAGGTGAGACTAACCTTGCAGTAGATTAATGGTCAACTTGTACCGCCCAGCTGATCTGAGCCAGGGTGGCACTGGGTGCGGAGGCCCCCCTGGGGACTGCTGCCAACAGCATGAAAGGAGAACCAAGGAGGGGAGATGCGGGGCTGTTGCTCCTCCTGGAGAAGCTTGTCACGTTGTCTTTCTGATGGGAACTGAGGTGTTCTAAGGTCACAAGGCCTGGGGTCCTCACTGTCACTAAGGATGGCTGTGGTTCTCTTCGGGGAGCCCTGGTCCTCACCTTGAGCATCGCTTCCTGGCTCCAGAGCAGAGCCCTCAGCCTCTGGCACAGCTCCTTCATCTCGCTGGTGCCAACTATCTGGTTTCCACCGCTGACCTTTGGGCCTTCCCAGTGTAGATCCTTGATACAGACCTGCCTGAGACATTGTCATGGGTTCCAGGCCTCCCGCTGGCCTTGTGGAGGACACTGCTGGACTGAATTTTTTGGGGTTTCTAATGTGCGAACAGACCTCCTGTGCTCTTTTGCATGTGACTATTTGGGTGAATATTATAAAATAATCCTACAAATTATGTGTTCTGTATGAAATCTTTTGCCTTGTAAACCCTGACTACAACAAATCTGGATCTACTAAAGAAATTCAGCTCTGTTTAATCAACAAAAAAAATCTACAAAAATATATCTGATCATTCTGAAACTTATTTTCTTTGATGATCACTATTTCTGATGCAGATGCAAAAGATGATAAACGGGCAAGGTTTTCCCAGTGCACTATAGAAACCTAAGCGGAAGACCACACACACCAGGGGAGAAGAGCCAGCCCTGCAGGGGACAGCAGCAGCTTCTAGTGCACAGTCTCTGACAGCCTGACTTACTCAGGGCCCTGAGCCCACGGTGTGGGATTAAATGTGCTCTTTTCCTTTTGAACCTGATTTCAAACAATTTTTATAGATGAAAATGTAGACTTTCCAAACTAAAAACTGGGAAATCCCTTTTCTGTCAATCAGTTCCTCTAGAATTACTTGATTGCAAAGTTGCAGTGCGCTCCAACTACTGAAAGAAACCAAATACTGCAAACTGCACAGCGCAGCTAGATGAGGAGGGGCAGGGTCAGCGAGGATGACCTTCGATCCCTGAGCTCACTGGGCCGGCATCACCAGGTAGGGAAGAGGACACCACACGGTCCCTCCTGGGGGAGATCACAAACTCGATGCCTAGCTTTCCGTAAAAGGCAGCACACAGGGCTGGGGATTTAGCTCAGCGGCATAAGCACCTGCCTTGCAAGCAGGCAGTCGTGAGTTTGATCCCCGGTACCGATAAAAAGGAAAAAGACAAAAAAAAAATAAAAAAGGTAGCACACAGAGGATTTAATTAAGCAATATAAACCAGAAGTGCTAACTCTACAGGCTGCAGAAATAAGCTCAGGGCAGTGAAAATGCAAAGAAAAGAGACCCAAACTGAATCCAAAAGGTTGATTCTGATTTGCTTTGGGCATCACAGAGGGCTGAGGCGTTTCAGGGCAACACTTCCCCAGGAAATGGGCCGGAGTGGGGCCAGCACAGCTGGAACAGTGATTTCATGCAGGCAAGTGCAGAGGGTACAAGGAAGCAGGAAATTAGCCTGGATGTCTGTCCGTCCAGCTGCCATCCAGCAGCACTGCTAGACGGGGGATGTGTCCTGAGAAGCTGTGGTGGCGGCTGCGTGGCCGTGGATGGCACAGAGCACTCACAGAGAGGCCACGGCACTGCTGTGCTACCCGTCCCAAGTCAGCGACAGGACCCTTTGTGGCGCTCCACTGTACCCACAATGTACCAGCAATGCGCATGGCGAAGCAGACAGCAGAGGCTGAGCACATGGAGCTTCCTCTGGTGGAGGAAGGAAGAACACAGCCACAAACAGGCCGGACACACAGAAAACACCTCACCCGCAAAGGGACTTTAACAATGGAGGTGACATGAGCCCCAATAAACCTCAGAAGAGCCAGAATGGGCACGGCAGCAGGTCTGTAAGTCCAGCACTCTGGGGCGCTGAGACAGGAAGACTCTTAAGTTTCAACCCAGCACGGACAGTGTAGTGAGACCCTGTCACGGTCTTCTGTCTTGTTGTCTTGTCTTTTCTGAGACAGGGTCTCACTCTGTGGGCCAGGCTGGCCTTGAACTCACTAAAGGAATGGTGTGAATCAGAGACCAGCATAGACCCCTAGGCTCGTGTAAAGGCAACATGGTATGAAATTCAGTGTGCCCGGGTGCAGGCAGGCAGAAACGGTGCCTTTTTATAGAGCTTGGACAAGGGGAGCAGAGTCAGGGGTGAAGAGGTGGGGCACAGCACCCGCTTGGCAAGCTGGAGTCCTGAGTGTGATTCTAGGCACACACACACACCCAACAAGAGATCTGGATAACCCGTGTTTACAGTTCTCTGAGGGTCAGTGCCTCAGTGGGCACTGTCCTGGGCATCCTCAGATGTGCCGGGCTTGGAAGGCTCCAGTTCATCCTTCCAAGACATCCTGTGCTTGCCCAGGGTAACAGCACCGGTGCTCAGCCGGGTTGTCCTGAGGACCCCTGCTGACAAACAGGTGGTACTGGCAGAGTCATGTTCCAATTGAGCCTGACAACTATGCTGCCCAGGCCGGCTTTGAACTCATGGCACTCCTCCTGTCTCAGCCTCCTTGGTGCTGGGATAACAGAATACGAGACCAAGGCCGAATCCTGTTCTAAAATGAAAAAAGGCTGGGGATGTATCTCAGTGTGACGGTCTGGGATTTTAATCTAAGTAAATAAAAATGTAACAAGGAAAAGGGAAAGGAAGACAACACACGTCCAGTACTGTTTCTTAATATGCATTTGATGCTGCTAGACTAAAACGGACAAAAGCCTAAACTGGAGCCAGGCGTGGCAGTGCAGGCCTGTAATCCCGGCTCCTTGGGAGGCTGAGGCAGGAGGACGGTGAGTTTGAAGCCAGTGTGAGTAACTGAGACCCTGTCTTACAGTGGGTTTAGCTTCCACCCCTAGTACCACACGCACAACATACACCGGAAGCAAGCTGTGAAGTGGGAGAGGCCTAAAGGAAACAGGTGAGGACCCAAGGCTGTGCGTGGGGGTCGGTGGCGACCCGAGACTTGGGCAGAGGCAGAGCGATCCGTGTGGAGAGAATGGACCCAGAGGCGCTCCGAGGCACCTGGTCCCTGCTCTGCACAGCGGCAGCCGGGATGCAGGTTCAGGAAGAGGAGGCAGTGGAGAAAGCAAATTAGAACACTGACTTTATTGCCTTGTTCAAAAAGAATTTTGGCCAACCGACAGATGAATAAAGAGGGGCACATAAGGAGGGGGGCATGTGTTTCAAGAGCTGAGGGCTTCAGGGTTGCCAAAGGTGAGTAAGATGCACAGGCAGTTCCAGCTACTCCCTCTCGTTTAACATACAGGTCACCTGTGGCTGGTATTTGTCCCTCATTTTACAGACCAATACCCTGAGAAAAAAAAGGTCAAACGACTTGTTGAAGATGGAGAGGAAAGTTTATTTGCTCATGGACCCGTGACCGGAAAACTGGCCAGAGCTGGTACTGTGTGTGGCCTGGCTCCAACCTGCTCGAGAAAGAGAAAGAAAACCTACGGCGGCGAGAGCAGGGATGTGCCCGACACCTATCTACAGATCACGGCCTCACCCCACCTCCCCTCCACGTGGCTAAGAAGCACCCCTGCCGCCACGCTCTCCGTGCTAACAGAAGCAGCCTGGCGTCTAGCGCAGTAAGAGCTTGTGGCCCTGTTAGCCCCTGCAAGCCTCAGTGCGTATTTCTCACAAACAGTAAGAGACTTTTCATGTGTGCTGCTGTGGAGACAGGGTCTTGCTATGCAGTTCAGGCTGGCCTTGAACCCACCATGGAGCCAAGGCTGGTCTTGAACTCAGGTTGTTTTCCCTGCTTCAGCCCCTCAAATGCTGGGATCGCAGGCATGCATGACCACACCTGGCTTTAAAGGAGTTTTGTTAAGGAGCGGTTCAGAGAGGTTGGGTGACCTGCCGGGAGGCCACATCAGTCCTGACTCCACAGGCTGGGCTCCTTAAAGCCCCATTTTCACAGGGACTTTTCTGAACCCTCCCCGCTCCCCCCACCCAGGGACATTTTCAACCATCGCCAGCAAACGCTCAGTGCTTGTACCGAAGGCACTGGCCCAAGCCATTCTGGGCATCCTTCTCTGGACTCCAGAGCTAGTGTGCCTCTGTTGTGGCCAGCACTCAGGCGGACACAGGCCAGCTAAGGTGAGACTGTGAGAGCCGGCCTCCTGGGCTACGACTCTTCCATCAGGGAAGCTAAGTGCTCAGGAGAGAATCAATGAAACCCTGAGTCGAAGGTGCTGCCTAGGAGACCACTCAAACAATTCCACATTCCTATAGGTGGGAAGAATCTTTGCCATGGAAATGGATTCTGTTTAACCCTGATTCCTGTTTAACCCAGAGTTAACTAAAAAACAAAACTTGTAACACAATACCCCCAAGGTGGCAATGTTGTAGCTTGGCATTACTGACGCCATCTTGAGCCCAGCATTTAACTCGTGCCCTGTATTTGACCCAGGAAAATGGAAAACCCCTCAGGGTGCAAGTCCCATGAGAAGAGCAGAATGAGCTGCACCCACAGGAGAAAAATTAACCTGCTCAGCAAATAAGCAGGATACAGGTGTCAACCAAAACTTAACGTTAAGAGTCTAGCTAAACTCTCCAACAGGATGTCTTTTGTGATTCTCTCTTTTAAAAACTCTGTCACTTTCCAGTTCGGAGCCACTTGTTTGGACTCTGAACAGGGTAGGGGGTAGAAGTGTGTGTGGGGGGGTGTCTGTATGCAAGTGGTCCTGGGCTCAGCTAATTAAATTCCAAATTTATCCATTTGACTGCTTGGATTACTATACTGTTGTTCACGAACCCACCTTTGCAATATAGACCCTAAAAAGCAATCAGGCAATCAGTAAGGACAGAATTCTTAGTAACCGTAACAGGCAGGAGGTGCATGATGTTAGGGTTCACAGGGCAGAGGAGACTGTCGCTCCTCAGGCGAGCTCAGCCGCTGCTGCACGGAACTGTGAGAACAGCCTCATTAAGGTCATCCCAAGGACTTGGGGGAAACTCTCCCAGGGTGCAGCTGTAATTTCATTACTCTGCTGGGCCAGGTCCGAGTATTTATTTGGTACCTGAGACGCACCCCTAAAAGAGGTCAGGTTTTCAAGCAAGCTCTCAACTCTTTTTGAACTTTTGAGTTCCATCAAAATTGACAGTTCTGATCCTATTCACACAGTAAGAATTTGCCTTATTTCCCCCTAAAAGCCTGACCTTTGACTCTCCTCCACCTGCAGCGGTCCATTTTGCGTGCTTGAGCGGGCTTCTTGTGGTTGATCTGTCGGCCTGGCCCCTGACTGGGGAAGGAGTCTCGGCTCCTGCAGATCAAGGGGGTCCTACTGTACCCCAAGATGGGCAGGAGTGGTTTCCACAAACAGAAGCTGAATAGGAACGCAGCCACCAGGCTGTCCTTCCGGGGCGGCTCCAGGGAGGGAGATGACTACTCCTCCAGGGGCTCTGAAAGAGGCAGCAGTTTCCAATCGCTGCCTTTCTTAGCAATGAGCGCTCTTTTTCACACGCTTCCTTGACCATGCAAATGTGCTGCCTGAGGTCCCGTGTCTCCTATCCTGGTAGGAAACCCGACAGCAGAGCACACAAATTCCAAGGAGCATCGTTTCAAATGCCCAAAGCAGGCAGGTGACAACAGGCTCACGGCTCATTAAAGGAACACACATTTCAAGTCAACCTCTGTCATCTGCTAATCACAGTGAGTTGACACCGGCACTGGCTGGACACTGCCGTGGCTCTCTCCCCACCCAAGGCAAGACGGCCTCCTCTCGTCCCCCTGAACCCCTGCACTCGGCCTCTTCTTCCTGCCCGGCCCCTTCACACTGACAGCTCACAACTACATCCTTGGGTCCTCCTCCATCTTTAACCAGACACCCTCTGGATTATCTCTGAGCCTGCACCCCACTGCCAGGGTTAGCCCCACCTTCCAGGCACGCCCCCAGTTCCACTCCACAGGAAGTACACTTCGGAAAGATAGCTGCCTCTGCTTGCTTTTGAGACAGGTTTTGCTACGTAGCCCAGGCGGACTTGGAACTCAGCCTCTCGGGTGCTGGACTACAGCACACAGCAGCATCCTTGCCTCAGAACTGACAACTCTCGCCCCGCGTGGCGGCACACACCTGTAACCCCAAGGCGAGGCTGGAAGATCACCAAGAGTTCAAGGCCAGCCTGAGCTACATGCAAGACTCTATCTCCAAACACAAGAGCAAAACTAAAACAAAACAAAAGGACCCGAAGAAAGACTACTGTCTATGAAAGAGAATAAACAGTATTTTTTAAAAAGTGAAGAATACTTCAAGAATTTATCACCTAATGCTCAGAATAAGTCTTGGCACTCTGATCTTTTCTCCTGTCTCTCTGTCTCCTCAAGACTGAGCCCAGGGACGGGTGCACGCCGATCAGGCGCTTTACCACTGAGCTCCGTGTCCAGGCTAGCACACGCTTTCTTAGCACTCCAATCTGTGAACAGTGCGGCTAGCCAGGATGAGACACATCAAAGCCTTTGATAGCAAACCTCACACTCAGATCCAAGGATACAGATCACATTAACTGAAGCCCCGTTTCCCCCGGGAACTCTGTGACTTTCTCCACAGCCTCCCTCAGCAGCACATACCAACCCAGGAGTACACAGCGCACTCTTACTGCTGTTACCTGCCGGAAAGGACACATTAAGCCGCGGTGGTGCTGCACATTAAATCCCAGCACTCTGGGAGGGCTGAGCCAGCCTGCAGTGAGACTCTACCTCAAAAAACAAAACAGAACAGAACAACAACAGGACTCCAGCCAGGACCACCTGGCCGACCTTGCCTCCTTCCATCATACTTCGTTTCAGGTTTTTGTGTTTTTGAAAAGGTCTCATTTTGTAGCCCAGGCTGGCCTTGAGCTCACGAAGTCCTTCCTGGGTGCTGTGAGGACAGCGCCATCACCCTAGCTCCCCCTCCACACCCTCCTAACCACTTCTGCAGTACAGTGCCCTAGCCTTCGTTTTGCAGATAAATACAAGGCTCTGAGCGGTCAAAGGACTTGTTCAAGGTCACCCAAGAGGCAGGGAGCATGGGCCCAAATTCTGGCTCCTTAGGCACCTGGCTTTCAGGATGCCCTAAGGAGTATGGTGATCTGGATCATTTCTGGTTGGGGACAGCCAGGCTGAGATGACACACCCAGGGCACACACTGAACGAGGGTCAAATCTTGAACAAAATGCAACACATCCTCATGAAGACCAAATGCCAGCCATCCCAGGGCCAGAGAGGCCACCTCACAGCCAGGGACCGGAACACCCACCACCACAAGCCCAGAGACCCTGGCACACATAGCTCAGGTGACCCCTACACCCCGAAGCCTATACAAGGCCAAGCTGACTTGGCCTCTGCAGGTGACTCCGAGCCCAGGTCCAGCCAGAGTGCGACCAGCCGACCTTTCCTCCTATCCAGGGCTCTCTCCCCACGGGTGGGCAGCTCACTCCGGCTGTAACCTGCTGCCTGGGAAACCCGGTCAGTGACAAAGTGCGGAAAGAACAGTCCAGCAGAAGCCAGGGAAGGAATGCACAGGGCTTCAGGGAAAGATTTTCGTTGGCAGGTGGCTCTTTGCGCTTTTAGTTTCCTGGCCATTCCAGAAGGATGAAAATCATGGAACGCTAACTTCCATACGTGGGTCCCTGTGAAAAACATTTTTACTTAACAGCTGTGCTTCTTAAAAGAACTGTTTAGTTGTGGAAAGGAGGTTGGTTTCTCAAGGCCAAGCTGAGTGGGACCAGAGAGCTCAAAATTGGTCACGACTATGACTTGATGTGCTACAAAAATGAAGTTCTTTCAAAGGCAATATACTGACACAGAGGGGGTCAGACTCAATTATCCAGGAATGAATTAGGTTTAAATTTCCTATTAAAAAACTTAAAAATTTCATTCTGGTTTACTGTAAATGAATTCATTCTCCAAATAAATTTTGGAAAATCGTTCTCCATGTCTCAAGGAAACTGGGCACGGTTGGCTCAGGCCTGCAGTCCCAGCAGTGCAGGAGACTCAGGCAGGAGGACCACAAACGCAAGCGAGGCTTGGGCAATTTAGTGAGACCCTGTTTCAGAGTAAAAACATAAGGGCAGGGGACGTAGCTCAGTGCAAAGGCCGCCTGGTTAAATCCTCAGTACCACCCCTGCTCTGAAATCTCGGGCGAGATCTTAGGGCTCTGATCATTCCCCCCACAACACTGAACAGAAAGCCACCTGGTGCTGGCGTGCCCAGTAAATGATAAAAGCTCTCCCGCCCCTGCGAGCCCGGTAGACAATGGATCCACACTGTAAACAGGAAATCTAGAACCCAGAAACAGGACGCATGGGTCTCATTTATAGCAGAATTTGCTGGTCCTGTCTAGCTGCCTTCTTCACTCTCAGTATACAAAGTTAAGATGACACTGTAAAGTTTAAAACCTGGGGAGACCAGGTATGGCAGTGCATGCCTGTAACCACAGCACGTGGGATTCTGAGACAGGAGGACCACAGCAACTTTGAAGCCTGCCTAGTTTATATAGTGAGTTCAAAGCCAGTCTGAACTACAAAGCAAGACTTTCTCTCAACAAAACCAAACAAGGTTTTTAAAAGGTGAATTGTGACATTTCTGTATTTGGTCAACCACATGACTATTATCCTTATAAATTTTAAACAGAATTCCCTAGGTTTTGTGGGGGGCCTGCTTCCATTTGAGAGTTTCAGGAAAAGTCTCCAACCTCTACAGCACACTGAGCATTTTGAAGAGAAGCCTTGAAGTCCTAGGGAGAAGAGATCCTTGGTTGCTACCTCGACACAAACAGCACCACACCCAAGACTGACCCCAAACACACTCACAAGAGACATTATCCTCTGGACCATACATGTAAGAATTAAGATTACTTCTTTTTCTCTAACTAAATTATGCTGTTTTGTGTTCAGGTTTGACTTTTTTTGGGGGGAGGGGGGAGAACCTAGCAAATATCATTTACCACCTTCGGAGTTCCTCTTGCAGCGATACCCTGAGACAGAAAATCAGCACACATCTGATGCTGGCATCTAGCACTGCGCCTGTCCACAAAGGCACTGGGCCTGTTTCATAAGGATTTCACCTCCTACAGCTACAAATACTCGAAGTGCCTCACACTCACTGGGCGGAAAAACAAAATGACAAGAAGTGTTTCTTTGGTTCCCATCCATCAGTTCAGTAAGAACAGACCTTAAAACCCCAGTCTTAAGTCTTAAGTCAGACCTTTAACAAAGCCTTTCTGATCACCTGCAGCTATGGTTCAGCAAGCCTGGAAAACAGGTAAGTGGCTGCTCAATTATTGATGACCCTGATGCTCTATGAACAAGTGACAAGAGAGGCAGAAAGACTGGCTTCATTACCACGCTGCTTCCAAACACAGGGAGGGGAATAAGCAAGCAAAAAGCCTGTAAATGACGAGCCAGAGTGGTTCCTTTAATAAGAGACTGACATATAAAAAAGGGGTTTACTCAAAACTTTGGCATCGATAATTAACAAACTCAGAACAAGAACCCCAGGTGCTTTGTAACGGTTTACAAGATCTGAAATTCCCTAAGATTCTTTCATAGTAAATAGTGAGTGCCAGGCCTGGTGGTGCACGCCTGTAATCCCAGCATTCGGGAGGCTGAGGCAGGTGGATCGCCATGAGTTCGAGGCTTGCCTGGGGTACATAGTGAGACCCTGTCCCCAAAAACAAAACAACCAAAAAAAGAAAAACAAGAAACCCCAATCAAACCCATAGTAAATAATAAGTAGCACAGTTGAGGGTCGCTTATGGGAGGCGCTCAAGGGCACTTGGAAGAACTAGGAGCTCTGTAGTCTCAGGTGTGGTAAACTGAGGCACAGCAGAGGTCAAGAGCTGAAGCTAATGAGCCAGACAGCCCAGGACAGAACTGCAACTCCTGCGCTTTCTAGTGGTGCGACTTTGGAGATAACGCATCATCTATGACTTCTCAGTTTCCTCTATTACAAAAGAAGGGTCCTCAATATGGGCTGCTGTGAGAATCCAATCAGTTAACATAATAGATGTGCTCGATTATCACGGTGGCTCAAAAGTAAGAACTCAACAAAAATCAAGGTTCGATATTAAAACATCACACAGACCAACTGACCACACCCCCCCACCCCCACCACATCCAATGTCTCAAGACAGACAAGCTTGGCTAGTTTGACCACCAGAAAACCCGAGAGATAGAATTTGGAATTCTTGGGCAGGGCTGAAAGTGCGGACCCTACAGCTTTGCGCTGACTGGTACACACGACGGCCTGACCTTGGAAGCCTTGTTGACCTCCACGCCAGATCTCGAATGCTAGCTAACCAGTCAGCAAGAAAGGAAATGTACCGCAAACGTGCATGTGCCGGACAGACTCTTTCGCATTATTATTATTTTTTATTCTTTGGGAAGCCAGGGTAGAAGCGCTTGACTTGAATGCCGAAGCCGTTAGGAGGGCACCCCTTCTTTCCCGGCCTAGGGCTCCTTCCTAATCTGCGGCCTCCAAATGAATCTTGGGAGGCTTTGCCTTTGATTTCCGGATAGCGGCTCCGGAAAACGAAGGAGGGCATGGGACGCTCGCCTCGGGGGCTGGACTCGCTCCAGAAGCAGGTCGACTCCACTGCAGCCCCGGAGACCGGACGGAGCCACCGGGAGATTCCCGGTGGCCTTGACCTTGGTGTCCGAGGCTCAGTTTGCCGTCCCGCTGGTTCTGGGCGATGACACAGCCCTTCGGCCAGGGCAGGTAAGTGGACCCAGGGTGGAACCGGGCCCGGGGAGCTGCAAGCCCACGCCAGCAGCCTCCCCGGGGGCTCTGCTCCCTCCGGTGGGTGCGGGGCCTTTGCCCTGCGCGGGCGCCGAGCACGCGCGCCCGGGTGGCGGAGCGCACGGGAGGGCCTGGCTCCCGGCCCCTCGGCGACAGGGTCGGGGCGGTGGGGACAGCTCCGAGGGCGGCGGGCACGCGCGTCGGCGGGGTCACGCGGCCTCCCCGGCCGGGCCGCGGCCAAGTGGGGCGGGGGCGGAGCGCGGGCCTCCAGCGCCGCCCTCCGCGCCACCGGGCCCGGCCTGCACACCGACGGCGCCCGCGGCAGGCCTCACCTCCCTGCGCACGTTCAACAGCGAGTAATAGTCTTCATTGTCCAGCTCCTCCTCGCTCAAGGCCGTCGCCATCTTCGCAACCTTTCACCCCGCCAAACCGGCGAAGCCGTGCTCAAGAGGGCCCGGCGCTCCGCGGCCGCCCCAGCGCGGGCCGCCCGGCTGCACCACAGCGGCCCCTAGCGGCCCGGAGCCGCCCGCCCGCGCACTGCGCCCCCGCGCGGCCGAGGGTGGGGCCCTGCACGCGCTGCCCCGGGGCGGGGATCCCAGCTGCCCGCGCTCAGCTTGCGCCCGGGCTCGGAAAGAAAAGCTTTCAAGTCAGATCCGCCAGGCTGTCACCTTCTGGATGCTGCGGAGACGGCCCCTCTGGGACCACTGTTGTCCCCAAACCCGGGAAGAGGGCACCGGGTACCCTTAGCAGGGCACACCCAGACCCCGTATCCCGGCCTGGGTCTCAGGTCCCAGCCTCGCAAGGCTTATGGCTAGAAAGCCATGTCGATGAGACTTGTGTTTTTTCTCTTGGCCATCCAAAAAAACCCGCTGACCAGAGAATGGGATTTCACGTTTTAAATAAAAAGAAGAGAAAAAAATGACTGGTCTTGATGGCGTATGCCTGTAATGCCAGCACTTGGGAGGCTGAGGCAGGAGGATCTGGATAGGAGGCCAGCTTGAACTAATAACAAGACTCTGTCTTAAAAAAAAAAAAAAAGACTGTCCAGTATTTAGGATCACCTGGTCGTCTTTTCTGTTGTGTAAACGACCAGGCTATACCGTTTGGCGCCTCCTATAATTGTCTGTGGCATGCCTGTACCCTTCCAGGTTCCCACCCCAAAGCCATTCTGCTGTAAATTTCTCCCTTATAATTTAGCAGTGAAGTCTAACTGATTTCAACCTGGTGCCTGCTGTTTGGTGCATGACTAAAGACGTCCTGGTTACAATAATCTAAATAATTTAAATGTCTCCGAAATGATGCCATTCTCCAGAGGAAGTGGCAGCCGCTCAGGTTCCTACCACCTGCTCACCTCCCACTGACCGGGGCCAATTCTTTACGGTTTCTCGAGAATCTTCGCTGCTTAACCAAGCCTCAGATCGGAACGATCGGGGTTGCCCTGCTGAAGCAGGCCTCCTGGGATGCCCCCAACACCTGTCTGCAGATCTGAGAAGTTAATTTGTTTCTCCTTCTAACTTTTGGCCAGATGTGCACCATCTGGGCCTGTGTATCCTCCCATCCGACCTGCCGGGGCCTCTCAGGCTCTTTTTGCCCGAGTCCCCTAAGTACACGGTGACGGGTCGTTCCCGTGCAAGTCTGTCTGCAGCTGCTCTGGCAGCCCAGGCTGGGCACCGATACTGTGTCTTCAGCTGAGAGGCTCTTGTACCATAGCATGCAAGCATCTCATAGCCAGTCAGCTTGTCCGGAGGTTTCTATAGGCTTTTTGTTTTTCTCCTTTGCAGAGCCCAGATTAGGACGGTGGCATCTGCAGGTCTTGAAGAATTTTGTAGAGAGTGCTTGGTGGGAGGCTATGTTCTTCTCCTAGGGTCGTGGCCATGAGTGGGGCTTTCATACCCACTCAGGCAGAGGAGTTCTGTGTCAAGCCTGCTCTTCTAGAAATGACATACTTGGAACACAGTGCATGCCTCATGATGCCCGGCTGGGCCTTTTGTCCTGGGGAAGGACCTGGTTTTTATCACCATTTGCACAAATGAATCGCACTCGGTGCCTGTTCTCTTCAGGCCTCAGGGTGGTGAGGAAGAGACCCAAACCTCCCCACGCTGTGAGGCTCAGGGACGCCTTAGTGTCAGAGCCTGTCTCCCTTCCCCAAACCCTGGTCTGCGGTGGGCAGAAGGAGAGAAGCCAGGGCCGGTGCAGATTCATAAGTTGAAAAACGCTTCAGCACAGCACGCTGCTCAAGCGGGAGCAGCTGCCAGAGCTCCGCCACCTGAGCTCAGGGCTTTGCCATTGTGTTTTGCTTTGCTGGATAAAGCTACAAATTTGTAACTTAGCTGTGAAACAAAACAATGTATGTATGCAATGTATTTATGTTACTATAGATACCTTTCTCTCTCTCTCTGTGGAACTGTTGTTGGAGTCTTTAATCTTCTTTTAAAATGGTTTTAAGTCAGGATCTTGCTATGTATTCCAGGCTGGCCCTGAACTCAGGGTGATTCTCCTGCCTCACAGGGTGTGGACCACCCTGCCTGGCTTTTAAATTCTTTCATCTTTTTGGTTTTCAAGACAAAGTCTTGTTATGCAGTCTAGCCTGGGCTCGAACTTGTGGCCATCCTCCTGCCTCAGCCTCTTGAGTACTAGGATTCCAGGTGTGCACCTCCACGTTTGGCTTTTAAATTCTCCAATCTTTAAATGTAAATATCAGGACGTGTATCCCCACTGTCACTCATTGTCAGAGTGACCCTAAAACATTTTGGTGCCCAGCTCAGCCCCTCTGTGTAGACCCTCAGGAAATTTCCTTCATTTAATGTCTTGATCCAGTTCCCGGGCTCTCTCTTCTCGCACATACTGGAGAAGACAGCATTGCTGGGTGGACAGAGTGTGCTAAGTTTGAATTTCCCATAAAGAATGAATGACTTTTTAGCATACGCATCTAATGTTACTTGAAGGCATGTATCTGTGATTCAAATGTAACAGGGTGCTATAGTTCAGATTAAGAATGTCCCCAAAAGCTCAGTGGCCTGGCAGCACTAGGAAGGAGTGAAAACCCCAGGAGGCATGGCCCACTGGAAGGTCTTTAAAGGTCTCTTTCTCAGGCTTCCTCAGCCACCAGCCCAAAGCAAGAGGGTCAACAAGTTACCAGCAAAACTCTCCAAAGCTGTGAGCCAAGATAGACCTTTCGTCTTTATAAGTTGCTTTGTTTGGGTGTTTGTTATAGTAACAGCGAGCTGACTAGCTCCTGGGCATCCCTGGTTCTATTTGCAAGCTCAGCTGGAGGCCCTTCCATCTCTCCCTCTTTTTCTTTTTTTGCAGGACCTCACTTTCCCTCTTTTCTTTAAAGTCCAAAAGAAGAGGAAGCAGCTGCCCCTGCCCCATCTCCAGCTGGGCTGAATCCAGATGGCTTCTCTCGAATGCAGGAGGAAGCGTTGCCTATAATCATGTTATTATTCCTTTGTTGCTGAGTCCGGGCTGAGATTTAGAGCTTGCTTGCCATTCATAGCCCGTTCCCCCTTTCCCTCGTGAGAACTGATAACCCTGTTCACGGAGACGGGGCCCCGCGTGGCTGAAGGAAGGAGGCAGGAAGCCACAGCACTCAGGATTAAATCTTCTGATGTTATCTGCGCCCTCTGCATTCGGGGCCTTGTCACTGACGTTGTTGTTAGCCGTGCTGATAATTGCAGCAGGGTCACCGGTGAGGCACAGCCTTTCTCTGCCCACGGAGACAGCTGCCCACGGAGGCCAGGTGGAGCTGGCAAGCGCCTCAGCCCGGGGCAGCCTCCAGCGGCCCCAGAGACTTGCAGTGGGGTGCACTGGGAGCTCCTGGGAGTCGCCTACAAAGCATTTAATTCCTGAATCTTCAGCTCAGAGCTTTGACCTTGAAAATGCATTTTACCTGCAATGGGACCCATCCACATGTCCATTCGTGTGTCCATCTATGTATCCATCACTCCACTCACCCACCCACCCACCTGTCCATCCACCATCCACGCATCCATCCACACATCCATCCACCCATCCACCCACCCGTTCATCCTTCCATCTACCACTTATCCATCCATCCTTCCTTCCTTCCTTCCTTCCTTCCTTCCTGTGGGACTGTTGTGACTCTAAACTCTCGCTCTCTGTATATTAATCCACCACAATCAATCAGCTCCTTCGGATGACCCAGTTGGTGCCCATTGCACCACATCATCATGGACATTCGGTGATCATGGCCCTTGACTTTGGTAAACGCAGAGTTCAAGGTCATGCCACCGCCACCTGACTTCCACTGGGGCCAGTCCTTTCATATTCCCTTCTATTAACATCCTATACACCCCCCAAAGCATCGGTTCCACTTCTCTTTCAGTTTGAAGACAGAACTCGAGAATGGGGCTTTGAGTTTCTGCAATCTTCATGAGGAAAATGGCTTCAGTACTTGTGGAATCTCCTCTCTCTGTCTCTGTCTCTGTCTCTGTCTCTCCTCTCTCTCTCTCTATACACAGTAAATAAATTAGTTAATGTGCAAGGTGGTTTCCGGTGATGAGTAGCAGGTTACTCTGCCTTGGTTGGGTCTGGGAAGGTCTGCCTGGGGAGGTGATACTGAACTGCAGGGTGGGAAGGGTGCAGCTTTGCCAGTCTGAAGGAATGTATTTCCCGTGCCAGAGCTGTGACTTAGGCATAGCTTTGTTGGGCTTGAGGGGAAGGCACATGTGAGCACGCAGCTGACCAGAGGTGGGGACCACGGAAGGAGAGGACATGGAGTGTTACAGAAAAACCAGCGTCAAACCCAATGGAAGGCTCTGCTCCGAGGAGTTGGAACACAACTGTTTATGGGCCATGAGGCCAGCAGTTTGGGGGGCAGTTAATGATGTCCAAATCACCAGCCCCAGGTCTGGTTTTGGGTTCAGTTTAAATACAGTTTGTAAGCAGGAAGGGTGAGAAGATGAACAAGGTTGTTTGGTTACATTGTCAGTCAGGTCATTCTGCATAGATTTACCTAAAAGGAATTGTTTATGGTAACAATCCTGGGGAGGCAGAAGGGGTTCCAGCAAGGGAACAGAGTTAAAAAGTATCTTTCACTGGGTTTCTTCACCCCACCCAAGCCTTGGAGGCCAGAATTAAGGGAGGCACAAACCAAGAAAGGTCAGAAAGGTCAAACTGGCCCAGCACTTGGGCAGAATAAAAACAGCCGGACCAGGCAGCCAGGGTGTCCTGAATCCAGCAGGGGTTTCCTCATCGGCAGCAGGAGCATGGGCGGAAGCTGCTGTTTGATTTTAACCGCTTATAACTAAGGTCTGTGAGTTCGTTACTCTGTAACTGTGCCTTACTAATCATACAATTGTGCCCTTACACTGTAATTGTACCCCAACAAGAAAATCTATGAGATGTGCTAAAAACATATGGTAAATGTTCCAATAAAAATAAAAATACCAAAGGATCCATTGCTATGAATTCCCCTGAAAATACTCCCCCAGCTTCGAGCGTGCTTATCCCACGGTTCCTGCTTGAGACAGGATCTCACTGTAGAGCCCCGGCTGGCCTCCAACCCCCAAGTGTCCTCCTGCCTCTGCCTCCCAAGTGCTGGGATTATAGGCGTGCATCACCACACATTTTTTTTTTTTTTTTTTTTGTCTTTTTCGTTTTTATCGGTACCGGGGATCGAACTCACGACTGCCTGCTTGCAAGGCAGGGGCTTATGCCGCTGAGCTAAACCCCCAGCTCCTCACCACACATTTTTGAACCACTTCTAAAAGTCCTTTTTCCTGTCTTTTTTTGGGGCTGCCTGGGGATGTCCTGGATTCCAAATGTTTAGAACAATTTGTGTCACATAAAAGGGTTCTGCTTCGTCGCCCTCCACCTTATTCACTGCGTCTGGCACCATGAGACTCTGACTCTTCCTGAAGTCAAGATGGCCATGAAAGCTAAACATTTTGAAAGATTCAGGACACTGAGGCAGCCAAGCAGCACAACTGTAGAGAGACTGAGTCAGGAGAATCCCTTGAACCCTGGAGTGGGGGTCAGCCTGGCCAACCATAGCAGGGCCCTGAAGGTAATCTTTTGTTGGTAGTGGGGCTCTGGCCCAGGGGTGCTTAATCACTCAGCTATGTCCCTGGCCCTTTTTCCTTTGAGGATCTTAAGTTTCTCAGGCTCGTCTTGAACTTTCAATCCTCCTGCCTCAGCCTCCCACATAGCTGAGATTACAGGGATGTGCACTGAACCCAGCTATTTCCTGTGACTGCTTATGCGCAGATCTGGGGGCATCTGGCTGAACTCTAGACCACGGTTAGCAGGGTGCCCCCCTTCTCCTTCACTGCGGCCTCTGTTCTCTGACAGCTCTGCTTTCTCTCCTAACTTCTCCCTCTCTGTTCCCTTCTCTCCTTCCTCCTTCCTGCATTTACCATCCGCCTGATCTGGGTGCGCTCAGCCTTCCGCCTTTCATCCTCTGACTTTGCTCCGTGGCGCCCTCCCCTCCTGCAGGGCCGGGGATGGAACCCAGGGCCTTCCGTGAATATACTCAGCTTTCTTGTTTTATATTTTGAGGCAGGCTCTCCTAAGTTGCTAAGTTACCCAGGTTTGAAATTGTGATCCTCTTGCCTCAGCCTCCCAGAGTGCTGAGATCACATTGTGTTTGCTCTGGTAGTTCTCAGCCCAGCACCGGCCTCTCTGAGCCGGGGACCTTTGGGATTTGGTGTTGGGAGGGTCTCTTTCTCTCTCTCTCTCTCTCTCTCTCTCTCTCTTTCTCTGTTTTTTTCATCAGTACCGGGGATCGAACTCACGACCACACACTTGCAAGGCAGGCACTTATGCCGCTGAGCTAAATCCCCAGCCCCCTTCCTTCCTTCCTTAAACCTGTGTAACTTCTTTGTGGCTTGTTCCTTTGGAACCTCCCCTCAGTAATGCTCTTACTTTTGTCCAAATACTTTTCCTGCTTTGTTGAGGTATAAAGTTGAATGTGTATCTTTAAAATGAACATTGTTATGGATTTAGACATATGTATCTACCCCTAGGCCTGTTCCTATAATTAAAACAATGAACGTTCCCATTACCGAAAAACCATTTGGACCACCGGTCCACTGTCCTTATAAATTGGTTTGCGTCTCCCAGAGTCTTAGGAATCTTAAGCTCTGCTCCATCACCATGAGATGATCTGGATATTCTCTCCAGCATTGGTGTCCTCATGTTCTGGATGCCTTTTCTTTTTTTATTCTATTGTTTTGATAGAGCAAATCTTTCCACATATTGTGAAAGCTTGGATGCCCTTTGCATATGTTAGAGAGGTTGATAGGTAGATAGTTTGGCTGGGTATAAAAGTCTGTATTGTAAAAATGTCTGCTTAGAATTTTATGTAATATTCTTTTTTTGGAGTCAGGAATTGAACTCAGGACTTTGCACTTGCCAGGCAGACACTGTGCCAGAATTTTGAAGGCAGTGTTGCACCAGCTTCAATTTGCTAGTATTCTTGATAATAAGACTGATTCTATTCTAATTCTTGAGGCTTGGTATGGTTCTTGCTTATTTCTTATTGGAAAAATTGTTACTCCTGGTGTTGAGAAATGTTATGTACGCTTTGTATGATGTTTTAAGATTTATTGTGTTTATTTTTGTGTCTGTGGTGCTAGGGATTGAACCTAGACTACACTGAGCTACATCGCTAGCCCTTTACAAATTCTTAATTTTGAGATAGGGTTTTGCTATGTTGTCCAGGCTAGACTTTATCTCATGATTGTCTTGCTTCAGCCTCCCAGAGTGCAGGGATTATAGGCATGTACCATCTTGTCTGCATTCAATAGATTCTTTTAGCCAGAAAAGTTACGTTCGTGACTTCTGGAAAAATGTACTTGATTGTTTCCCAGTCTGTTTATTGTCATGTTGAAACTTCTGGGCCACTTATATTGTTTTATTGCCCTTCTTGTGTCTTTTTAGTCTTTTGTTAGTATACCAATTTTTTTGCGGCAAAGTCTTGCTTTATAGTTCAGGCTGGCCTTGAACTCACTATGTAGCTCAAGCTGGCCCTAAACTCACGGCAATCCTCCTACCTCAGCCTCGAGTGTTGGAGTTACAGGCTTGCACCACCACGCCTGGCCTAGACATATCAACTATACTTCTCAATCCTTTCATGGATTTCCAAAAATGTCTATAATTGCATTTTAAAATTTACCAGAACTCCTCATTCTGATTATTCTTTCTTTAGAAGAATTTCTTGCATGCAATATGTTTTATCACACCTCACAGGACATATTTAAGTTTTATTCCACTCCTTCCATGTTTCGGTTTCTACAGACAATCTAGTCTCTTCTCTGCTTATTTTGGCCTTTTCCTGTACATGGAGAATCCCCCCAGCGCTCTGTGACCCTTTGACCGGCACAGCCCCCCAATGAGACAGAGGACGCTCTTGTGGGTAACAGGAACTGCCGCTTTATTTACGCGGGCTCTGGTTTATATATTCGGCCGTGACCAATCACAGGCTGCCACGAGGAAGCAGGGCGGGAATGGGACGCAGGCTCTGGCTACTATATCCAGCTGTGGCCAATCAGGGGTTGCTACAGAGTCAGCACGGGGCGAATACGGAGTGAGCACGAAGTGGGCACAGGTTGGCTAATTTAGAGAGGGACATAGCGCATTGCGGAAGCTGGCGTGGTCCTTAGTCCCGGGTGGGGTATGGTATGTTGGGGAGCCGTCCTTCTGGTAAGTGTCTTGCAGGAGTAACACATAGGGCCCAGCGTCTGTTAGATCTGTGGTTTTTTCCTCCTGTGGATTTCTTCCCAGAGAGGAGCCCTCCTTTCTTTTGCTTAGGGCAGGTAAAAGCCCAGCATGGAAGGTGCTGTGGTAGAAAGCTGCTTATTTTTGCTGCAGCATCTGGGGTCTCGTGAGGCTCTGATATTTAAATGCCAAAGCCTCACCAGTTGAGGAACCTCCTGTAGGGTTGGCGATGTGATTGTTTACTGAGCAGACTGGGACAGCAGGGCTGGGATTCTTAGTCTGTTTTTATTTTGGTTTTGGAGCCGGGGTCCCACCATGTAGTTCAGGCTGGTCTTGAACTCACTGGCTGACCTCAGATTTATGGCACCCTTCTGCCTCAGCCTCCCAAGTGCAGTCTCTCCAAGCTACTGTTCTTTATGCAGACTCTGAGCACCCCTGCCAGCCTCTGTTCACAACCCTCTCCTGAGTGCTTCGGTACAAACCAGCTCCCTCTCCAGGTGCTTGACCCCTATAGTTTTTATCTTCCAAAATTTTGTCATCTTTTGTCTGATGTCTCCCATTCATTTTGTCCACATGCATTCACCCCTGTGTGGTTCCTCTATTATTATTTTTCTGGGATTTCTGGGGGGGGGGAGGGTGCGTGGTGATCAGCTCTTGCATATGTTTCACTAGGAATAATCAAAACAAATTCTTTTGTGTGCTGAAATTCCCTCAATTTGTAACACAATGTGAGGCCTCTTAGCCATTTTGTATCAGTCAGGTTCCATTTACAAATTTCCACCATTTAGAGAGATTTCCCCTCATAGGCTGTAAGCCCCTTGAAGCAAGTGCTTCAAATATTTTGTTTCCAAAATATGCTGTGTTTCCAACTGCATCGTATGCCTGGCATGCAAAAAAATGCTCCAAGCACCTGTGTGTGTTTAACGTGTGGTAAAACGGGGAGGGAAGAGGCCTGGAAACAGATGGTGGCACAGGAGACGCTGGGAGAAGGAGTTTGGGCCCTTGGGAGGGCCAAGGACCACCGGGAGCTGAACCCCGCAGCCCTAAGGTTCCCGATTGGAGCAGGTCAGTGCCCTGTCCATTATCTCAGGAGGTGGATGACTCTGCAGTTTGGCCAGATCTCTCTCAGTCCATTCAGGCTGCTATAATAAAATACTACTGAACTAGTGGTTAAGGTTCACTAGAGGAACAGATGATTATATAATATAAAAACAATGCATATATATATATCTTTGATTCACAAGGCAGGCTTATGACGGCCGCCTGCAGGCTCAGGGGTTGAAGTGCAAAGGGCCATCTACGCTCTGCAGAGCCCGAGAGTGGAGTCCCCAAGTCCAAGGCCTGGAGCTCACTGTGTGAGTCCACATCAGGAAGCCAGGGGCCCACGCTGGAAAGTTGGGGACGGCTGTCCAAAGGTGATGGTAAAGACAAGGAAGCCACAGGGCAGACTTCCTCTTTCTTTCCCTTTTTATTCCACGCAGACTCCAAGCCTATTGGTCAGTACTACCCACACCGAGGGTGGGACTTCCGGCTTCAGTTCATTGGTCAGCCAGACACACTCAGAACCGTGCTGAGCCAATCAGCTAGATGTCTCTTGTTCAGATGATACCAAATGAACTCCTAGATCAGGGACACAACCGATTCCCTGTCCAGTGAGCGCCTCTTCCCCATCCTTGCTGTATTCCCACTGGTGGAAGGAGTGGCGGCGGCGGGGGGTGGGAGAGGGTGGAATGGTGTCCTTGAGGGGAAGGCGTCATGGAGTTGTTGTTTAGTGGTTGTAGAGTTTCCGTTTGCAATTTGAAAATGTTTTCTGGAGGTCAGGGATACCTGCGGTGTTACTTCCTCGGGAGGCCGAGGGGGGAGGACCCTTGAGCCTAGACATTCAAGACCAACATGGGAGACCTTATCTCAAAAAAGAAAGTTAATGGCTGGGGATTTAGCTCAGCAGCCTAAGCAACTGCCTGGCAAGTGTGAGGTTGTGAGTTCAATTCCTGGTACCAAAAGTTAATTTCCACCCCCACCCCCCCAGTCCTGGGGATGAACGCAGGGTCTTCTGCATGCTTATGCTATACTGCCCAGCTGCATCCCATCCAAAAGAGGGTAAAGGATATTTCATCATTGTGAAAATTTATTTATTTATGGTACCGGGGATCGAACTCACTTCCTCATGTTTGCCAGGCAGGCACTTACGCCGCTGAGCTAAATCCCCAGCCCTAAAATTTAAAACATACTCCTGTAGAGCCTTGACTTCTTGATGGGGGGAGCTCTTGAATCCAGAGACCTATTTGGCTGCTACTGCAGCCGTGCTACAGGCAGAAATGCTGCTGGCCAGGGCGGAGACTTCCGAACACAGCAGCCTGTCCACTGCCTGCCCTGCCACATCTGTCACTCAAGGCCCACCAGCTTTGGAGCACGCTCAGCTTCCAGGAAGTGCATCTTGTTTGCTGGTTTTCTTTTCTTTTCTTTTTTTTTTTTTTTGAGACCAGGTTTAGGCTGGCCTTGAACTCACTTTATATCCCAGGCTAGCTCAAACTCGTAGCAATCCTCCTGCTTCAGCCTCCCAAGTGCTGGGATTACAGGTGTTCACCACCACACCTGTCTAGGAAGCACAGGTTTGCTTGTGGATGTGGCTGGGGAGGCCTGGTCCTTCAAGGAGGAAGGAGAGGACGTTTCTCACCAGGCAGGAGGAGAGCTGGGCAGGCTTCTGTCGTCGGGGCGTGGACCAGCATCTCTGGCTGCCACTTGCAAGATTGTCAGTAGCGCTGTCCCTGCCTGTCACACCCACAAGTGTCTCCAGACAATACCAAGCCCCCGAGGGTTGAGATTACACCTGTTAGGGAACCACGCAGGGGCAAAGTATCCACAAACTACCAAGACCTCAATGCCCACTTGCTTCTAGAATAAATAATTGAACACTAGTTAGCTGGCATCTGAAGAATGTTTTCTGGGTAGCTGGGTGTGATGGTGCATATTGGTCATCCTAGCATTCAGGGAGGCTGAGGCAGGGGGGTGACCAATGTGAAGGGCTAGGGGTATAGCTCAGCCACACAGTGCCTGCCTGGCCAGTGCAAGGTCGTGAGTTTAATTCCTGGTACAGAGAGAGAGAGAGAGAAAGAGAGAGAGAGAGAGAGAGAGAGAGAGAGAGAGAGAGAGAGGAAGAAGGAGGAGGAGGAGGAGGAGGAGGAACGGCGGAGCGGGAGGGAGAGAGAGAGAGAGGGGAATATGTTGTTTGAGCCAGGTGTGGTGGCTCACACCTATAATCCCAGCATTTGGGAGACTGAGGCAGGAGGATCGCTGTCAGTTCGAGGCCAGCTTGGGCTATAAAGTGAGTTCAAGTTCAGCCTGGACTGCATAGCGAGACCCTGTCTCAAAAAGACCAAAATAAAAAAATCCCAGCTTGGGCAGTTTAGTGGCTTTGCCAGACCCTGCCTCAAAATAAAAATTAAAAAGGGTGTAAAAGGAATTAAATTGCTAGGGATTTAGCTCAATGGCACAAGCGCCTGCCTGGCAAGGGCAAGGCCCTGTGTTTGGTTCTTGGTATTAAAAATAATTAAGATGTATAATGTGCATATAGCAACTCTCCACAGTGTAATCATCATTACTGCAATCATGGACTAATAAGAATGAAAGAAAATCAATTATTCTAGAAAAAGTGGCTTGGGGATGTAGCTCAGTGTGAAGGCCTTGATGGAACCTCGTATCTCACCCAAAAGAACTTTTTTACTTTATGCCAGCCCTATGACAGCTGACCAGTCATCTCATTTCATCAAGCCTCACATCATCATGAACAACGCAGCTTACACTTGAGCGTACCGAGCTTAGAGAAGTTAATTCCTTGCCCCAGTTCGACAAGCTAGGAATTCCAGAAGCCAGGACTAGGTTTCGGTTTTTCTTTTTTTTTTTACTTTTTATGAGATAAGGGCTCTCGATGTAGCTCAGACTGGCCTCGAACGCACTGCAATCCTCCTGCCTCAGCCTCCTGAGTGCTGAGATTATGGGCATTTGCTACAACGCCTGGCCCTGGTTTTTATTTTAATCACTAGCTCTTTGTGATTCATGGATAGGACGATATTTCAGAAGACTTTTAGCTGGAATAGCCTGTGGTAAGACCAGCTTTATTTTATAATGCCCTGGGGCCTGTGGCCGGTCAGGTGTTATCTGTGATAGGGAATGTTACATCGTCTGCTCAGCAGCTCTGGCTCTGAGATGCTATCGCTGTACTTAGGCGATAAGGATGTTGCCTTACTGCGCCGGCCAGAACCTGGTTTGGGGCCTCGGCCAGGTCTCCCTTTCCCTTCCGTGTTGCTCATGCGTGAATGTGCTCCGGCCAGCAGAGGGCGCACGCGTGGTCCTCATGAACAGGTGGACAGAAGGTTTACCTCGCAGAACCAATGGGTTCCAGGACATGACACCAGCTTGCTCATTCACAGGTAGCTGCTTTTAGACTTTGGGGACAAGGTATGGGACGTTGTTCCTGTTTTTAAAAAGGCATGACCATCCAAGTGTGGTGCACACAGCTGTAATCCCAGCACTCGGGAGGCTGAGGCAGGAGAATCACTGCCATGAATTTGAGGCCAGCCTGGGCTGCATAGTGAGCTTAAGGCCAGCCTGAATTATATAGAGAGACCCTGTCTCCACCCCCGCCCTGATATGCATGACCTCCTTCCATTGGGATGACAGCTTAGCTTTGATTTCCTGGTGTTAGATTTTGTTATGAATCGGACCTGGGCTTGATGCATTTATTATACAAGTAGAGAATATTCTAGGTGTGCAGGCCCATCACGGACATCTTGTCTTCAACGAAGGACAGTTCTCACCCTCAGCCATGAGCTCGCTCCAGAATCAGCCTCTACCTCTTAGACGTCTGTGTTGTGTACAAGGTTGTTACGAGTTCTTTGCAAACATACGAAAGGACAAAAGCATGGAGGTTTGGAATCACCGTGATGGTGCCCCGATTCCCCGCTGTCCCTGGCTCTCAGAGTGACAGGAGCTCTAAGGAGATGACCAGAGCTGCAAGGGCCAGAGTTTGCCCATGTGGTGTTCAGTCTGGGAGGTTTTGCAGCCACCAGGCAGCATCTCCTGTTACATGGGGAAAATGGGCTGAGCTGTGGGCCCTGGGTGTGTGTCCACATCCTGGCCCCCAGAATCTGCCAGTGTGACCTTATTTGGACATAGGTCTTTGCAGGTGGAATTGAGGAGTCTGAGGTGAGGTCATGCTGAACTTAGGGGTAACCTTAGATCTGACGACAGGTATCCTTGTAAGAAAACAAAGTGGGGGAGATTCGAGACCAAGAGACCCTGGGGGAAACTGAGGCAGAGCCTGGCGTACAGCAGCCCTGAGTTAAGGAACAGTAGTAGCTGGGAGAGACAAAAGGGTCTTCCGGGCTGGGGACAGAGCTCAGCGGCACAGTGCCTGCCTGTCAGGTGCGAGGTTGTGAGTTCAGTCCCTGGTACCAAAAAAAGGTCTTTCCCTGCAGCCTTCAGGCAGAGCGCAGGCCCTGCCGACACTTGGAGTTTAGACTTCAGGCCAGCACGATTTGCTCAGGGGACACCTTTCTGTTGCTTGAAGCTGTTACCTTTGTGATTATTCGTTACACCAGCTCCAACAAACTCATACTGGGTGAATCTTTTCCCTACTGCTTTCATGCTGGCCTTGTAGCAGACAGCCCTTCCCCCTCGATGGTGAGCGCATATTTGTCCTAGGAAGACAAAACAGGAGGGGAAAGCGGTGTTCGGAGGGGTCAGCTGGCTGAGATCATCAGTGGTAACTCCGGGTGGATGGCTGTGCTTGGCCGAGATTCATCCTTGCGTGTTTCGAGATGGTTACTGAACCTAATCGTGGCCCTGAGCACAGCTCCTGGGTTCCCGCCCTCTGATTTCCCTCTACCTGGACCTCATTTGGAAGTCAGTTGTCATTGCTTCCCTGCACTCTGGGCAGAATCCTCTGTTTTGTGTGGCATCATAAACAGTTTCCATGGAAATGAGAGGCTTGGCTGGAACGGTTGAGATGTACACATAAACTTCAGAACCAAACAAAGGCATGGTTCTCCAAGTTTCATTCATTCCAAAGATGTCCCCGGGGGTGCCAGGGTGGAGGTCAATAACTCCCTGGTTTCCTGCCGTACTCCAGCCCACCCGGCTAATGAAGCCTGGGCTGCCTGGGAAACACCCCAGATCCTCGAGATCCTCACTCTTGAGGCTTACTCTGGCTCTTGGCGTGTGTGTGTGTAAATGTCAACAGGTGAGGTGAGGTTTGCTGTAAACAAGCAGATGGTCCCCACGGGGGAGCGAGATGGAAATTCTAGCAGGCGAAGCTTAAGTCAAAGAGTTTGCCAATCTAGATCCATCATTTGTTGAGTGCATCAGAGCCAGTGAACAGAAGGAGGAAATGGACCCAGGGTCCTGCGCAGGACTGAGATTGTGCCCCCCGCGTGCTGCTGGTACTGAGGGCACTGCTCTGTACACAATTCTTCTCCAACCCGGCCAGGGGTCCAAAGTTCTCTGACTGGTTTCAAGCAACTGAGATGTGGCCCGGTGGAGGCGCTTGGGTGGAGACTGTGGGTCACCAAATCCTTCCATCCTGGTACACACCTTCATCCAGCACTCTGGGAAGCTGAGGCAAGAGGGTTGCAAGTTGCAGCCAAAAATAGGCAACTTACAGAGACCCTGTCTCAAAACAAAAAAAGGCTGAAGATGTAGCTCAGCATGGAGGCCTTGGGTTAAATTCCCAGTAACAAACAAACACACAAAGCCATTTATACCCCAGTCAGAACTAACAGGAGCTGGGTTTTGATATCCCCTCCAAACCTGTCCTTTGTGCTGATTAAGAGCACCTCTGTTTTTCTATTCGCTGAAGCCAAAGAGCTCCTTTCTCTCCCTCCGTCTCTCTGTCTGTCTCTCTCTCTGTCTGTTTGGCACATCAACAAAGCTCATGGTCTCTGCCATCAAACGTATCCAGCATGTCATACCCAGCGTCTCACCACGTCGCATGGCACCCACCATGCTCTTTCCTGGATCATCATTTCGTCTGAACCTGGCAGGAATCAGCTGCCTGACCTCCTGCCTTGACCGCCCACCGCCTCTTGGAGTGACCTGCTGCATAGCAGGCAGGGTGGTTTTCCCGTGTCATCCGGAGCACTGTCTTTGCTGTGATCCACAAACCCTCCATGACAGAAGTCCTCTTTACCTGCAGCTTTAATTTTCATGGTTTCAGTTATCCAAGTTCAATCAGGATCCAAACTTTGAAGTGGGAAATTCCAAAGCTGAATATTTTTTTTTTTTGTCTTTTTTGTTTTTATCGGTACCAGGGATCAAACTCACAACCGTCTGCTTGCAAGGCAGGCACTTATGCCAGTGAGCTAACTCCCCAGCCCCTGAATAGCAAGTTTTAAAGTGTGTGCTATACGGAGTAGCTTCATGAAAACTTGAGTCCAGAACGTGAATCATCACCTTGTCTAGTGTATCCACATTGTATATGCTATCCTCCCATTAGTTACTCAGCCTCCAAGGTCAGCATCCCAGTAACCCTCGCTCAGCTACATAATCCAGTGCCACCTCATTCACCTGACCTCATCCCCTCTTGTAGGCATGAATCGTCCTCATATCTTTACAAGACAGGTAATGATAAGATTGAGCAGGAGGATTGCCATGAGTTCAAGAGCAGCCAGGGTTATATAGTGAGTTCAAGGCCATCCTGAACTACATAGCAAGATCTTATCTCAAAAAAACTGAAAACCAAACCAAAATAAACCAAAACAACCCCAGAAGGATAAGAAGAATGGGTTAAAACATTTTGAGTGAGAAAGACCACATTCATGTAACTTTTATTATTTTAATTGTTCTGTTTTATTGTTACTGTGATGACTCTTTTACTGTGTCCAGGTTATAAAAGCAACTGTATCCTCTGTGTATAAAACACAGGGTCTGTAGGGTTTGGTGCTATGCAGTTTGAGGCATTGCCTGGGGGTCTGGAGAGATATTGGGGTGGCTGGGAGGGCACCATGGCATCTGTCTCTCAGTTTCCCCTGTTATCCTCTTGGTCCTGGCCATGCCTCCTGCTCATCACACAACCCGGGGAGGCCTCAGGGCCTTTGCCCTTGCTGTCCCTTCTGCTTGCCCACATCATTAGGGTTCCACACCCTAGTCCTCTTAGGCCTGCCCCGCCCCTATGTGGAAGCATGGACAGCCCAACACTTTCCATCCTCCGTGGCTGCTTCAGCTTTTTCTCATTCCCACACACGGCTACCTTGCACACTACAGGTTTGGCTCATCTGTCCTCCCACTAAAATTATGTTCAAGGCAGGTGTTGGAAAAAACTTCCTTTGTCCCCCACTTTCCCTCCCGCACCCAGATCAGCACCTGATGTGTACTTGGCACTCAGTAAGTACCTGTGAGAGTCATGAAAGCCTGCAAACACTCAGGGAGTTATTCAGGTGCCCGCCTGCTTTTAGGAAGGGGTCTGGTTGATGTGTGATGGCCGCCCCCCAATTTCCACCTCTTTCACACATTATCTGCATGGGCAGTAGGTCATTTGATCCAGCATTTCTCAGGGTGATTCTGACCCATCAGGGGACATGTGGCTATAAACAGAGACAGTTTGGGTTCTTTTTTGTCCTGGTTTTTGAGAGAGGGTCTCACACCCAGGCTAGCCTTGGACTCATGGCGATCTTCCTGCCTCATCCGAAGGTCTGGGATTACAGGAGTTTGCCCTGTACTGCACAGCAGTCTTGGCTCCTTACGGGGTGTGAGGGGTGTGCTACTGACATCTGGTGTGTTGAGACCAGTGATCCTGCTCAGCGCCCCGTACAAAGCACAGGACAGCCCCTCCTAAAACGGAATGATGTAGGCTAAGCTTGAGAGACCCTGAGTTGGCCCGAGGGTACTGGGAATTATCTTGTCTGTGTTGAGGAGGGGGGTTGACTTGTGTCCCCCAAAAATTCCCAGTTTGAAACCCTGTTCTACCCCCAGTACCTGAGCACAGGACTGTATTTGGAGACAGAACCTTTTAAGTGATTAAATTAAAATGAGGTCATTAGAGTGGCCCCGGGCCAGGATGCCTGGTGTCCCCAGGGGAGGGGGAATTAGTCCACAGACCCCACACAGAGGGGCAAGGGTTCGAAGGGCACAGGCAGAGTACAGTCATTGATCCAGTGATACCAAGGTGGCCACCGGGCACTGGAGGAGGCGAGGGAGGGTCCATCCCTTGAGCTTGGGGGAGCCCAGCCTGCCGAGGACGCTGAGCCTTCTAGGCTCTGGACTTCATGAAATTAATGTCCCTTGTCGCAGCCACTCCGTTTTCGGTCCTTTGCTAAAGGCAGCCCAAGCAGAGAAGGGCAGAATCTGCACTAAATCCAATCGTGGCACCGTGAGCTCTCACCCTGCACTGATTAAATGTGTTTCTCGGGGAAATAAGAATCTTGGCCCCAATGGCCACTGGGCTGTCTTGTGGGAGGAGAGACCAGGATATTTAGTCCTCCAGGCATCCTGAGACTCATCCTGCCCCTGAGCCAGCCAGGGACACTTGTATAATAAATGATCAGAGACACCGGTGGCCAGTGCCTTTGTGGGAAGATGACCCGGTGCAGAGAGGTTTTCGCTAATATTAACTTTGGTTCTATTTTAGATCGATGAAGGCAAAAACCCAGGAGACCCTATAAATCCCGCCGAGCCTGTCCTGGCTGTCAAATTACGTCCTGATAAAGCCGCTGGTGGCTAATGCTACAATCATCGCCCAGAGCAGACCCCGGTAGGAGGGGCTTCCCAAGAGCATGCTGTCCACTGTGGAGACACTTGTCACGTCCTGTCACCTAGAGGTTCTCCACTCCTGCTAAAGGGCAGCACTTGCAATGTGATTATCTCTAAAATAATAATAAGGGCAATTTAAAAGTAAACAAAGCTCTGGATTTAAAGGCTACTTACCATCCCGGTGGCCGGGATTAATGGTGAGTGGCCAGTTTTTGTGAAGCTCTCCTGTCACCCGATTAGCTGGGCTGGGAGTCCAGAGAGATAATGGCGTTTCACCTATAAAAGACCCTATTGATTTCCTGTTAGTATTATCCTGAAAATGTGCGGTGTGTATCTATGGAGCAGAGACAATCTTCCATCACTTGCTTTATGGGAAGGGCATGGTTATTGTATCTGTTCCCATAAAATATAATCTCTTTTTCTCTTCCAAAAAAAAAAAAAAAATCTACTCACCCCCTGGGAATTTCCAGATGTAATCTGTGGAAGTGAATTGATTTTTTTAAAAAATTATATTTATTTTGTTTATTTGCATGTGCCAGTATTTTTATATTTGGCTTCTTTACATTTGCTCATTGTTCTCTGGAGCCTGACTTTATTCTAGTTTGTTATTTGGACTCGTCGGAAAATAAAATTTAAAAGCATCAATCCCATTGAAACCGAGGCTGCCATTATGGGACGGGGGATGGCGGTTTCCCGCCTGCACCAGGCTGGCCTCGGCTCTGAGCCCCTGCTGGGGTGCGGGTCTGCAGGGTTGCCCAGCGTAGTCCACCAGGATGAAAATGGGAAAACCAAGCCGCTGAGCAAAGGCAGTGTTTTCCCGCTGATTGGGGTTCTCAGCCTGACGCCTGGGCATTTCTTCAGGATCAATTAAGACACCAGGCAGAGTGCCGCATACTTAAAAATCCTGCTCTGAGCTGCAGCTTACTGAGCTAACGAGTTTGGCTGGGAAGCCCCCAGCAGTGCGGTCCTGTCCAGAACTTCTGGAGAGGTTTGCAAATCGAGGCACCCCTTCCTATTAACGTAAACCCTCGGCCTCTGCTTCCCCTCTACAACCTCCCGACCTTCTGAGCCCAGCTCTGCGCAGCCTGTCCACACCTCCTGCCCTCTGCATTTCTTGCCCTTCGAGGCTTCTCTGGAACCAACTGCCTTGTCGGCTGCAGGCTCGGTGTGTGGGTGCTGTCTCACAGCATGTCCGTGCTTCCTGGTCCCTGGCTCCCCCCCATCCCGACCCCCAACATCTGGGCTGTGCCTGGAGCGGGGCAGTGGATTATACACTATTGCCAGTTGATTTGAAAAAAATTATTTCGTTATGTAAAATAAATATAAATACCCTGAATATATTATATCACTATAACGTGGTTATATGCATATACTAAACAGTAGATCAGTGTATATGTCAGACACGTAGATTACTATGCACCTATAAATCTCAATGTTATGGCCCTCCTCCAGTCATACATTGAGGGCAAGTCTTAGACCCCAGTATCGGACAATGCACCTAAGTCTGGAGGTAGAGTCTTTTGTGTCTTCATTCTCCTCTTATGAGGTGCTGGGGTTGAAGCCAGGGCCTTGCATGATAAGCATATGCTTTACTACTGACCTATGTCTTGAGCCAGCCGGGGCAGAGGGTCTGTAGGGTGGGTGCTAACCCAGTAAGAAATCAGACCAGGCGGGGTGGCATATTCCTGTAATCCCAGGGCCTCAGAAGGCCAGGCGGGAGGGCTGCAAGTCCCAGGCTGGCCTGGAAAACATCGTAAGACCTTGGCTTCAAATTTTATTTTATTTATTTGAGACAAGGTACAGCTCTGTTTTCTAGGCTGGTCCTGAACTCATGATGATCCTCCTGCCTCAGCCTGCTGGGTACTGGAATTATAAGTGTGTACCACCATGCCTGGCTTTCAAAAGCCCAAAAAGAACTGGAGATGTAGCTCAGCAGTACAGCCCTCACCTAGCATGTTCCCACTCTGAATTCAAGCACACACATGCACACACACAGTAATGGGGATCACATCCCAATATGCCCCTCACAAGTAGAAAATACATAAGTTGCAAATGCATGTAGAACCCTGATCTATAGGACATATTAGCTTGGCAGTACGGTCCACTGTACGGTGCTGTGCCCCTCGGTCAGCTGGCCAACAGGCTGCTGTGGCTTCCTGTTGCTGCCCAGAACTGGGAGAGGACTCAGCAACACGTATCACCAGCCAGGAGAAGGATCCAGGTCCAAAGCTTCTGAGGTCAGTGCACAGGAGGCTGAGGCAGGAAGACTGCGGTGAGTTTGAGGCCTGGGATACAAAATGAGCTCAAGGCCAGCCAGAACTTCATAGTGACACCCTGTCCCCCCCCCCAAAAAAAAAATCAAAGTACGGTTTCTATTGCATATGTGTGGCTAAGTTGGAAGTTGGGACTGTCTGTGCAGACTCAAGGCACAGGGAGAAGCCTGTGAGCCAAGGAGCAGGCCTCCGAAGAAATCCATCTGCTGGCCTGTTGGTCTTGGACTTCTGGTTTCCAGGACTGTGAGAAAATACACTTCCCGCGTGAGACACCTTGCTGTGGGATGTTCCTGGGTCAGTGTTAGCAAACCAGCTCTGTCGGGGAGCGCCAGGATCCAGGGACACCAGACACAGGCCGAAGGTCTTCGCCTCATCTTGGCCCATCCACATGTCCAGCCTGTCGGACCCTCTGTCTGTCCAGCATGGTTTACTCCGGGGCTCCCCGCCTTCTAAGCTGCTCCCATCTTGCCCCTTGGCCCTCGATGGCACCTTCTTCCCCATCCACACGGATCCGACCGAAGGCCACGCCAAGTCCAAGGCCCCCCGGAGCTTCTGAACTGTTCTGTTCATCAGGAGAGACAGGCAGCTTTATTGTGGACGATCACATGGTGCTTTGCTTTTCTTTTAAAGAGTAAAACAAAACAGAATAAAGCCAATCAAAGCAAAGCAGTGAAGTCGTACAGAACTTCGAAACAAGCTAATAAGAAATCAGCAGTGGCTATCATAATATAGCTTGCTATCTTCACAATAATTGTCCACACCATCAGACATAGCAAAACCAAACAGAATAAAACCAATCAAAATGGAACATTGAATAAAACAAAATAATAAATTTAAAAAACAAGACAGTGAGAACGGTACTGCACATTGTTATCTTCACAAGAGTTGCTCAGGTTGCCAGACGCAGGGATAAAACAAAACAGTAAAAAGGGGCAAAACCTTGCATTTGAAAAACAAAACAGAAGAAACCCCACAGTTGGCACAACACACGCGGCCATGCTCCGAGTAGCTGCCCAGACCACCAGCTCCAGGGCTGCAGAGTCAACCAAACAATACAGGCCTCGAGCTGTCCCCTTCTCCTCAGTTGGTATCATCTCACCCTGCGTCCTCTGGTCAGCAGGAAGTGGGTGGGTGGAGGCTGGTGGAATGCTCTTCTGGTTCTTCAACCTGTGCAAAGCCTGGCTCACGGGAAGGCGTGGCTTCTCACAGTGCTTTTCAAACTGTCCCCTAGGATGGGGACCGCTATGAGCATGCCAGAGGGAGTGGTGGGGGACCGGCCTCTCTCAGCCACCACCAAGCCCACACTTTGATGTTTTTTGGTACTGACGATGAGACCCAGAAGCTTCACACTAAGCTACATCCCCAGCTCTTTCTCTTAGAATCTAAGTTGCGCAGGGGACTGGAATTTGCGACCCTTCTGCCTCAGCTTCCCAGAGTACCCACATATAGTAATTGTTTTAAACAGCTTCCTGCATCCTCTCAATAGATGCAGAAAAAACTTCTGACAAAGTTCAGCACCCATTCATGGTGAAAACCCTACAGAAAATTGGAATAGATGGTCTTTATCTCAATCAGATAAAAATCACGTATGGCAAACCAGCATCACACTAAATGGACAAAACTGAAAGCTTTCACTTTAAAATTAAGAATAAAACCAGGATGTCCACTGTCTCTACTCTTCAATGTAGTCCTGGAGACTTTAGCCGGAGCGATTAGACAGGAGAAAGCAAAGGCATGATGAGAGGAAAAGAAGAAGTTAAATTATTATTTGCAGATGACATGATATTCTACATAGAAGACCTCAAAACTCCACTAAAATCTGAGTAACTCTTTTGAAGATAATGATGCAAAATAACCTTTGTTAAATTCCTACCACTTTGTTTGGAAAGCCTTTGGGTTTTTTGTTACCTTTGTTTATTTGTCTCTTTTCTTTCTGTATTTTTTACTTTGTTTTGTTTTTCTCTTTAAAAACAAAACAAAACTCCACTAAAAAATCACTGGATTTAATGAGCAAATTCAGTGGTGTAGCTGGATACAAAGTCAACAGTCAAAAATCAGTAGCCTTCTTGTACACTCAGTGAGAGAGAAGTCAGGGAAACAATATCTTTCACAATAACATCTAAAAAAAGTGAAATACCCACAAATCAATCTAATGAAGGTTGTAAAAGATCTCTACATTGAAAACAAAAGTACTATGAAAAACGAGATGGAAGAGGGTATCAGAAAGTGGAAAGACGTCCCTTGCTCTTGGGTAGAAAGAACCACATAGTGTTACACAGATTTAATGCAATTCTGATCAAAATTCCAATAGCATATCTCACAGAATTAGAGAAAGCAATCCTAAAATTCATTTGGAACCACGGGGGCTGGGGATTTAGCTCAGCGGCATAAGTGCCTGCCTTGCAAGCAGGCAGTCGTGAGTTCGATCCCCGGTACCGATAAAAAGGAAAAAGACAAAAAAAAAAAAAAAAAAAAAAAAGAAAGAAAGAAAGAAAGAAAGAAATTATACTACAAAGCTACTGTGTTAAAAACAGTGTGGTGGTGGCAATAAAACAAAATAACAGAAAGCCAGACCTGAAGATCGGTGGGACAGATTGGAAGATACAGAAACAACTCCAGATGCACTCAGCCACCTTCTCTTTGACAAAGGTGCCAAACACATTCACTGGAAGAAAGTTAGACCCCTTGATAAGTGGTGCTGGAAAAACTGACTCTGCATATGTCAAAAATTAAAATTGGGCCTGAATCTTTCACCATGCACTCAGCTAAATTCGAAATGGATCAAAGATCTAAACATGAAAACGGAAACATTAAATCTCCTGGAAAATAAAGGAGGCTAAACCCTTGAAAACATTGGTGTAGGCAAGACTTTATGAATAAAACCCTGACTACATGGGAGCTATCACAAAGAATCTACAACTGGGCTCTCACTCTACTGAAAAGCTTTTGTGTTTTTGAGACGGGGTCTCTCTGTGCAGTTCAGGCTGGCCTTGAGCTCACTTTGTAGCCCAGGCTGGTCTCTCGAACCCACAACAATCGTCCTGCCTCAGCCTCCTGAGTGCTGGGATGACAGTGGTGTGTCACCACACCTGGCTTGAAAAGCTTTTACACAACAAGAAAAACAAAGTGAAGAGATGACCCACAATGTGGGAAAGAATGTTCGCCAGCTGTTCCTCAGACAAAGCTTACTAATGAGAACATAAAAAGAACTCAAAAAAATCAGACTCCCAAATTTAAAGACCCAATCCAAAAATGGGCATCTGAGATGAACACACACTTCTCAGATGAAGAAGTACAAACAGCAAATAAATACGTGAAAAAATGTTCAACATCACTGGCATTCAAGAGACATCAACTAAAATAACACTGAGATTCCATTTTACCCCAGAAAGAATGGCTGTCATCAAGAAATCAACCAGTAACAGATGCTGGGGAGCCTGTGGGGAGAAAGGAACCCCTCTCCTCTGTGGGTGAGGTGTACACTGGCACAACCACTGTGGAAACCAGTGTGGAAATTCCTCAAAAAACTAGGATTGGAGTCCCATTTGACCCAGCTGTTCCCCTGCTGGATTTCTTTCCAGAAGAATTAAAAACGGGGCTGAGGATTTAACTCAGCGGCATGAGTGCCTGCCTTGCAAGCGTATGGTCATGAGTTCGATCCCTGGTACTGATTTGAAAAAAAGAATTAAAAGCATTGTACCATAGCAATGTAAGTGCACCCATGTATATAGCAGCGCAGTTCGTGATAGCTAGATCTTGGAAACAGCCCTAAGGCCCATCAACCAAGGAAAGGATAAAAAAAGATGTGGTCCTTTATGGAATGGAGTACTACTCAGTCATAAAGGAGGATTAACCAGAGGCTTTTTTATAAAGATGCAAAAGCATACTCACAAGTGAAATAACCCAGATGCACGTGTATAAACATCCTGTTGTCCCTCTAGTGTGAGAAGCTGAAAGACTAAGATCCAAGATGTACAACAGATATTGTTTTGTTTTTCTTTTTATCTTTTTTGTTTTTACTGGTACCGGGGATCGAACTTGCGACTGCCTGCTTGCAAGGCAGGCGCTTATGCCGCTGAACTAAATCCCCAGCCCCTACAACAGATATTGTAAAGTGGAGAGCAACTGCTCAAAAGGAAAGAGAACCTGGAATGGGGAAAGGAGAAGAGGAGGAAGAGAAAAGCAAACAAAACAAAAAAAATACATATAGATAGATAGATATCAATATAGATATATACACACAGGACAGTTAAGGTAGTTATGCTACCAATTTCTCTTCATTGAAAGTAAAGGTTTGTGCTAATATTACTTGGGCAGTGAAATGCCTATATCTTGTACTCTTGAGTAATTAAGTTAAAGATAACAATACGCAATGCATTAACCATTCTTACCCTCCTGTTATCCTTTGAAATTTTAAGGATTAGGGCCAGGAGTTTAGCTCAGCAGCACAAGCACCTGGCTGGAAGGGACGAGGTGGTGAGTTTGATCCCCAGTACCGAAAAGAAAAAAAGGAAAAAATAAAATCAAACTGCTTCCTGGGGTGGAGGCAGCGTGGCTGGGGGGCCGCACCAAAGTTTTATTCGGACTGTGGTGAAAACAAAACGTTCAAAAAAATCCCACGGAGCTAATGGTCCTTGCTCGGGAAGCACTTAAGCAAACAAAGGCCAAAGCGCTTTTCATCCAGATTTCCTAGAATTGTGCTCTTTGCAAGGGATAAACTCAATTATCAAAACTCATTGACTCCGAAAATGTAGCTTCCACATCCTACTGCCCGCTCCAACGCATCAGACGGCAGCTGTTACACCGTTAATGCAATCACCGCTCGCCGCCGAGGCAGAATCTGTTCTCCGAGCGTGAGTGGACAGTTTGGATTCCCTGCTGCAGGTGTGCACGTTTGCTGGGTCACAGCTGGCTGGGGGTTTGCTGTTCGATGACTTCACCCACAAATCAATCGCTGTTCCCTTCAGCTGACCTTAGAGCCATCTTCACAGGCTTGCTTTTTCTCCATAGTAATATAAAAATTAGATTTCAGTCTTTATGATTTATGCCGTGCTATTTCTTTCAGAAGTTAATGGCACACCGTGCATGTTAGCAAGGCCCCGATGAGGCACGGAGCAAACACTCCGTAATTGTGTGTGTGTGTGGCCGTCCAGCATGCAGGGCTGTGTCGGAAGGGGACAAGCTGGCCACTCAGTCCATGCCCAGAGTTGCAGGCTACCCTGCAGCTCACATCAGAAGCTTCAAGGACCAGGGGCGAAATGCCAAGCCATCACATCTCAGGTCTGCGGGAGCCCTGCACATGGGCCTGTGTCTTGGTCACTTTATCCCTGCTGGGATAAAATACCCAACACTTAGAGGAGGAGAGGGTTATCTCGGCTCACGGTTTTAGAGGGTTCAGTCCATAGTCAGCTGGCTTCAAGGCGGGGAGGGTGCGATGGAAGGAGCTTGTGGAGGAAGGCTGCTCACGTCATGGAGGGTAGGAAGCAGAGCACAAGGGGAGGAGCCAGGGAGGAACGCAGATGCTTCAGAGTCACGTCCGGTGACCTGGGGCCAGGCCCACCTAACGGCCTGTAACTACCAGCCTTCCTCCTGTAGACTGGTTACTGTCCTGCGACTTGGGTGTTAAATGAATTATCACTAAATGAAGAATTGCATATGGTAGGTATGTGGCAATATTCAGAACAAAGAAACTCCAACCCGATGACTTTGCTTTGATTCGCACAACCCTTATATGCAGTACTGGGCTGTACACCAGAACAGGAGACGACAGTATGATGCCATACCGTACAATCAGCAGAAATTACAGGACTGCCGAAAAAAGGTGTACTGTGAAAAAGAAGTCTTCGAGGTTCTCTGTAAACAAGATGGAGAAAACTCTTAAAAAAAAAAGGAAGCTGAGTCATAAGTCTGGGCAGAGGGTCGTTAAATCTGAACAGTGTGCTTGACAGTCGTTAGGTGGGCTGGTCACTAAGCCAAGGCCACCTGCACTGACCTCATCCCTGGACGCCTCTGCTGATGAGTACAGTGACCTTGTGTTCCGGTCACCTTCCCAACACACGAAGCTTTCCGGGGACACCCCAGATGTAACCCATCCCTGTGTGTTTCTCCCAGTCTCAGAGTGTTAAGTTCAAGTCCTTCTTCCATTGGACTTAATTTCTCTGGAACCTGCTGGCTCCGGGGGGCTGGGCCAGAGGGTTCCCCAAACACGAAGCACCAAAGTGTAACCATACCTTGCCCATCCAAGTATGTGAGCTTTCCCACGTCCCCCCGCAACCCCCAGTGCATCCCCAACCTGCCAGTGCACACCACGTATGGGACCCCACTTTCCTGGCTCTTTTCAGAGGAAAATGTAGTTTCTTGGGGATCCTGACTCGGCGGATGCAGGCTGAAATGTGGGTCCCTGGTTCTTTCTGAGCCAGGTGTGATTTCTTTCTCCCAGGATCCCTTAGACTCAGCAGTCGGTGCCATCTGGCCTGATTATCTGTTTCATCACCGATTTGCCATCGATTTCCCGTATTTCCGATCAGTTACCATGGATATTGCTTTTGTTATCTCGGTTCTAGTCGCTAGAAGCTGTGCTTTTGTGGGTTTTACTCACCGTAAGAAACTAATCTGGGCAGAGCTCGCAGGATAAACCTTGCTTGTTTGTTTTAAATTCTTTTCCTGGAGGTAGCAGGATTACCGATCCAGGGGAGGCAGTGGGAGGGGAACTGAAATAAATTTGCCATATGCTTGCTTATTACCCAGCATTTGCATCTCATTTTCACACAGAGCATGCGTTTCCAGTGCGGCTTAAGCTGCGGAGATACCTGGCCATGAGGCTGCCGGAGTCGGGGAAGCCCTCAGTCACCGCCTCCCCTCTCCGCAGCAGGATGGCGATGGGTCTCCTGCTTGCCTGGCTTCTCTCTTGCAGCTGTAGGTTCTGGTTCGTGTTTGCTGCCCCCAGATCCTTGCAGGGGGCTCAGGGTGCAGGGAGGTCTTGACAGGCGTTGAATGAACAAGTAGCATCTCTTTTGTGCATCTCTTCTCTTACCTCAGTGGAAAAGTGTGATGGAATCTGTGATTCTTGCTTTAAGCCAGGGCCAAGGAATGCAGGCTTGGAATAAACAGGGACCTATGCAGGCTACTGGAGCCCAGAAAAAGCTGTAGTCCCAGCGAGGGGGCCGTTCTGGACCCTAGGAAGAGGAGTTTTGGGTTACACTCTGCTGCTGCATTGTGACACAAGCCACCGAGGCTGCTGGTGTCCTCAGGCTTGCTGGTCCCTCTCTCCCGCCTCCTGCTTCTCATGTGTGAGCCAGCACCTGGTCTTCACACCTGTGGTGAGACAGCTTGGTCCAGGTGTAAGGACCAGGCTCAAGGTGCCCAGACGGAAGACAGGGAGGCAGGCGGAACCAGGACCACAGGGCCCAGCCCACCGGGGACTTACTGACCCAGCAGGGTCCTGGGCGGCAGCGAGGCCAGCTGGATACTTGTAGTTTGGGTTAGAAAGAGGGACGTGTTTATGGGTTAAGACAAGAGAGATTTGTCTTGTAAGGGACCCGGAATCTCAAGGTAATGTAGGCGAGTGGGCACATCACTGGGATAAGGTCTGATTTGCAAGTGACTCTAAGGGTGGTTTTATCCCCTTGTGCTTTGCTGGGAAACTACACAGGAAGAACCAGTGAGGTTGCCCAGGGCCAGGCACGGAGGTTCCAACTCAAGACTGCGGCCGTTATGCCAAGCTGTCTCCCAGCAACGCTATAAACTCCGCTGGCCTGCATGGCTTTGGTTCTACAAAGCTTGCCGTGGCCTCTCCGGCTTCTTTCTTTTTTTTTTTAATTTTAAAAATTTATTTTAAGGAGAATAAAGCCAAACCAAACAAAACAGAATAAAGCTAATCAGAACAGAACAATGAAAGTGACACAGGACTTCAAAACCAGATAGTAGGAAATCAACAATGGCTACTATCATCCATCCCATTATCTTCAAGATAGCTGCCCAAATCATCAGACACCGTAAAATCAAATGAACAAAACAGTAAAACCAAACCTAACAAAACTATGAAAACCATGCAGAAATTCAAAACAAGATAATAGGAACTTAGCAATGGTCACCACCTTCCCTTTTTATCCATTTCCACCCGCATCACTTTCATAGTATTTACTGTACATTTCTTTTTGTCTCTTTGAGACAGGGTCTTGCTATGTGGTTCAGGCTGGCCGTAGGCTCACCTTGTAGCCCAGGCTGGTCTTGAACTTGCAGTGATCATCCTGCTTCAGCCTCGTGAGCGCTGGGATTACACAGGTGCACTGCCATGCTTGGATTATTGTACATTTTGGATCCCACCAACCCCTTCAGTTTTTCACACTAAGGAGACAACACGATGTTCACCTATGTGAGTCCAACTGTTTCACCAAGAGCACGATCTCAACTTGCATCCATTTACCTACAAGAGCCTCGTGATTATCCTTCTAATAACTGAGCAGTTTCCCGTTGTATAAAAAAGCCGTATCTTTCTCATCCATTCTGGATTGAAGGACAAGCTACTGCCTTTTCCTGGTTCTCTGATGCGTGGAACGTGGTTTTCTCTCCTTTGACTTTAGGTCTATGAATTTCCTTTCACGTTAATGCGCCTCTTGTCTGCCGCATATTTGATGGGTCTTGTTTCTGGACCCCTCTGCTGTGCTTCTTTTTATTGGTGAACCGAGGCCATCTACAGGAAGCGTTATGGCCAGCGTGCCCTGGCTCGTCTCTGCCACACTTTCTTCCTGCCGTGGGCTCCCTACTTCTCCTCCCCATCAATCGTCTGTCCCTCTCAATGTCTCACTCTGCTGCTGGTCCTGAGACCATGGTCGTCTTTATCTCTCTCTAGACTATCCTTCAGTACTCGGTGTAGGGTTGGTTTGGTGGTCACGATTTCCTTCAGCTGTTCTTTGTCCTGGAAGCACCCTACTTCTCTACTGATTTTGAAAGATAATTTTCAGGCTACATCAATCTGGGTTGAAAGTTGTTTTGCTGGGTTGAAATACTTTCCTCCAGCTTTTCTGGACTTGACGGTTTGTGTTGAGAAGTCTGTCATGATTCTGCTGAGTTTTCCTTTATAACTGATCTGTTCTTTGCTCAACAGCCTTTAATTTATTCTTTAATTCTGTTTTTGTGCTGAATTTCTGGGATCTTGATTGTCGTGTGTCTGGGTGTAGCCTGATCTTGGTATGGCTAGCGGAGGTCTATATGCCTCGCTAAGCTGTCCGTCAGGTCCTGTTCCCATGCTTGGGAAGTTCTCCACTGTTACTTCTGTAAATAGTGTCTTTTGTCATTTGTGTTGACTCTCGCTTTTTTGCTGACACCTATCATTCTTAAATTATTTTCTTTGTGTTGTTTTGCAGCTGCTGAATTATTTCCTGGTTCTTTGTTATTTTTAAGAGCTTTTTCCTGCCGCAATTGCTAGCTGCCAACCTGTCTTCAAGGTCTGAAAGTCTGTCTTCAGTTTCTTTCAAGCGGTTTTGCCTGCTTTCAGTGGAGTTTTTAATTTCTTGGATGTCTGTTTGAGCCTGTTTGATGCATCCCAGTTTTTCTCTATATTGTTCATTCAAAGTTCCGTCTTTTTCGTATGCTCCTCTTTTTAAAAAATCTATGTCTTCCTTAGTCTGTAACCCTTTAATTATATCATTTCTTCTTTTACCTGAGATGTTATTTCTGATCTGATTTCTGTTAGAGCCTCATGCAGTAGTTTCTTTTCTTCAGTTGCCGTCTTCCTGGAAATTTCAGGTGTGTGAATTCCACTTTCTTTCCTATCCTTGTCTCCTGGACTTGTTCTGTGTGGCTGGAGGCTGGAGATTGCTTTTTGCTCCTTTGTCTTGACATTTTTCTGGGTTCCTCCAGACGAGTGGGTTGTGGGGTCCCAGGCCTTCCCAGGCTGGCAGCCCTCTTCCGTGTGGGGGAATGGGCCAGGCACGGTTTCTGCAAACCCAGGTTCCTGGGAGGCAGTGGGGCTCTCCAGATCCACGTGGCTACACAGAGGCTTCTCACATGGCCACGGTGCTTGGTGGTGCGGCTGCTTATTCTCTTACCCTGTGTGGCTACATGGGGACTCCCCCGATGGCAGTGGTCACACAGGGGTGAGTCTGGCTCTTTCTCCCCTTCTTTCTATCTCATAGTCTTTTCCTTTTTATTTGCTTATTTACTTATTTTGTGGTACTGGGGGGATGAACCCCCGGCCTTTGCTGTGAATTACATCGCCACTCTTTTTTTAAGTTTTGAAACAGGTCCTTGTCAGTTGTTAAGCTGCTCAAACTGAGCTGAACGTGGGATCCAGGGCAGCGTACGGCACACCATGGATTGGCTGTGCCCGGTCAAGGCTCCACAGTCAAGTCAGATGTGCTAAGAGCCAATGCCATGCTCTAAAAACTGCCTGCTGGGCAGGTGTTGCCATAGGCTGAGGCAGGGCCTGGGTGGTCCTTCAGAGTCGTCCTCACAGTGGTCACCATGGTGTGGCAGCAGTGTGGGTCGGGGGCTCTGGGCCAGCTGATGGGTGAGGTCATGGACACCAGTCCAGGGTGTTCCATCCCTTGCCCTGAGTGTGCTTGGTTGGCACACAGCATCCCGATGGCAGGGGTGGGGGCGGAGAAGCTTTATCCATCAGCTCAGTATTTCTCCCGGGCCCCGCTGGAGCGGGAAGGCCACTGCTCTTAGGGGAGGCCACGGGACAGGAGTGTCCTTTCCTGACATTGCAGATGGCAAAGCCAGAGCTGCCCAGGGCTGTCCTTGCTTCTACCCCTGGATGCCAGTACGCTCCCAAGAAGGCAGAACCAGAGCACACGGGGGCAAGGAGCTGGCAGTAACGGGTGGGCTCCGTGCCTGTAGTCGGTGCTTTCTCTCTGCCCCTCCCGGCTGTGATCTGACAGTGTTCCCGTTTGTCCTGGGCTTTTGTCATTGGCAGTGGGCATCATGGTGGCAGGGACTGCTGCAGGGAGGGCGAGCTGTAGCCGTGTGGGCCACGTGTGGAGTGTGGATTGATTTCCTCCTGTGAGCTTGGGCCGGGCCAGCTTCACAGTGGGCTGGGCAGACACCCAGGGGCCTGAATTCAGCTTTGTCTCTGCAGTCACTGTCTTCAAATCCTAGTAGTGTTTTCCTTCCTTCCTTTTTATTTTTGTTTTTTTTAAGGCAGGGCTCACATTTTGCTGTTACTCTAGGCCTCACTGGTTCTGTAGACAGCTCTGGGCGGGAATAAACTGCAAAGCCAGGGGACTGTGTAGACGGCAGGGCACAGCACAAGGCATTATGTGTTACTGCTCATAAGCCTCTTGTCCTTCGACCCAGGGACATCTCCTGCCTACCGTCTACAGGGCCTGGCTGCCTGGCTGCCTCCCGCTCACACCATCCGACAGTGGCGCCTGACCACCAGCCTCCCACCTGGATGGGAGGTGAGTTCGGACTCTGCTCTCTGCGTTCGGGAGGCCGAGGTAGGGCATTCATTCCTGTGGGGGCTTCTTTCCATTTCTGTGCATCTGGGAGGCACAAGACTAAAGTTAAGGCTTAACTGTTCGATTAACAGCAGCTAAACCAACATGCAAAGCATCGCGGGTGTGCACACAACGGACACATGTACATGTGCACACAGCTCCGGCCTCTGTGTGCTGGCTCTAAGGACCTGCCGTTCCACCTGGAGTCTTCCTGTTTCTTGGGGACCTGTTTTAGGCCTGCGGGCCCAGGGGCCCGACCTGGACCCGTGTTGCACACCTGGGGGCTGTGGCTCGTGGGTCCCAGGTGGAGACAATGGCTGTCTAATTCCACGCGTCCTTTCTTCCTGTTAATTCTGTCGCCGAGTGAGTATTACTTTGGAGATAATTAATATGCCCCATTTTAGTGCAGAAATATACCTTGTCCCAGGTCACATGACAAATGTAACCATAAAAAGTTTAAAATGCTATTATTTAAAATTTATTTTCTCATAAAAAATGGTTCCTGAAATGATCATAATTTGAATAACTTTCTCTATAGTTATAATACATTATGCTCTGGCTCCGGGCCAGGCTCTGGAATCTGGAAGCCCAGTGAGATCTGAGCCTGAGGCCTGCATAGCGGACCTGGACAGCACGTCCTTCACAGAGGGCTCCATGCCCAGCCTGCTCCATTTGCAGGACCTGAATCTCCAGCTGCGATCAGCCCATCCTACCGTGCAGGTTTAGAAATTCTTGTTTGATTTGATTTGATTTTTTTGTGTTTTGTTTTCTTTGAGACAGGCTTTTGCTCTGTAGTCAGCCTTGAACTCACTATGTAGCCCAAGTTGGCCTTGAACTCGTGGTGATCCTGCTGCCTCAGACTCCTTGGGATTACAGGCCACCATGCCCAGCTTCTGACTCTTTTAAAAGTGGGCTTTATTATTCAGCTAAAGGAAAGTGTGTGGTGCTGGTTGGAATCCTTAGGATGAATGTCCCCATTGTGCTTCAGAGGGGACCGTTAACCTTCTCTGGAGATACCCACCACTCCTGAGGGTGTCTGTTCTGAGAGTTGTCTAAAGTGCCCAGGTACAGAAGTCCATGGTTGCTACTTAGTGATGGGCAATGGATGGTCTGAATAGCCGTCACAGCTCCTGGGGTGGGGTGACAGTGCAGGTGGCCACCTGGTAGAGCTGTGGCTCAGCCAGTGACAGCAGTAAGCTTGCAGGTCCCTGCCAGGTGTGCATCACCACGCCAGGTGGAAATGGCTCTTCCTGGGGCCAGTAGAGCTGTGTACCCATTGGCAGCTCTGGAGGGGAATCCATTTCTTTCCCTTCCCAGCTCTGAAAGGTCACCTGCATCCCTTGGCTCGTGGTCCCTTCCTTACCCTCAAAGCCAGCAACACTGTATCTTGGAGTCCTTTCCTACCTCTCTCTGCAAGGATACTCCTTCCCCAGGGGACCATGCGTGCCTAGTTTCCCCAAACCCAACAATCACGAGCAATCAAATGAGTAAAATTCTTCCACACCTGTGGACCCAGAGTCACGTGGCGTCAGCTTCAATGCTGACTGGCAGGTTAAGGTCAGGGTTCAGAAAACCTCCTCCTCCTCCCTCTTCCTCCTTTTCCTCCTCCTCTTTCTCCTTCTCTTCACTCTTTTTCTTCCTCCTCCTCCTCGTCTTCTTTTGTCTTTTTGAGACAGGATCTTCCTATGCAGTTCACATAACTCACTTTGAAACCGAGGTTGGACTCAAACTTGCAGTGACCCTCCTGCCTCAACCCCCAAAAGAAAACGTTCTTCTCTTTCCAAACCAAGGATTCCCCAGCGTGGGTCACCACTGCCAGCCCCTGACCCCATCTCTATCTGTTCTCTATGCCTAGTAAGGTTTTGCTTCACCAGAGGGTGAGGCCCCTGGGTCAGGTCCAGGGGGCAGATGGGGTCCCCGGCTCACCCACAGCACGCGCTGAGACGCGATCACTGCTGACTCATAGGAGTCTGCGAGGCTCGGCCTGGAGGCCCCCACATGCCAGGGCCACCTTCTTACCAGGCCAACTTCTCTTGTTCCTTCGGGGTCCCGGGCACGGATCCTCGCAGCCACGCAGGGGCAGTCGGCAGAAGTCATGCTGCTTTTCCTGCCTGATCCCTCCCAGCCAGCTGCGGCAGGGGCTCTGCCCCGGCTGGGCCGGCGGTGGGTGGAGATGGCGTCTCTGGCTGCACCGAGGGGACCCGGCCAGTGCGGTGGCTGCCGCCTCTCTCCTAGGCCCGCGGTTGTCCTGGGCAGCAGGCGAGGCTGGCTCGTCATGACCTTGGTGTGCAGGAGGAATGGAGCCCTTGCCCCCTGGAAGCCTCCAGCGTGGTGGCCTGGCACCTTCTGCGCCCTGGGGAATTTTGGCAGAGTGACCCACAAGTATTTTTAGTTCCTTCTTCCTTAATGTTTGCCAGAAAACCACAGTCATTACTCATGAGCAGGGGCAGTTTCCTCCCTCCGGGCTCCAGAAGAGTCCGGCTCGCCCTCGGGGGCCCACGATGGTGGCCCGGCCTCCAGCTGTCTCCGAGTCAGCAAATTCTAACAGTGCAAGGGAGCACTGTTTTCTTTTTAATCAATACAAAGTCAGATTAAAATATACGGTGTGCAGCCTATAATCCCAGCACTCGGGAGGCTGAGGCAGGAGGATCCTTGTGAGTTCAAGACCAGCCTGGACCATAAAGTGAGCTCAAGGCCAGCCTGAACTACATAGAGAGACCCTGTCTCAAGAAGACAAAAATAAAAATAAAATCAAATCAATGGCGTGTGTTTAAACAAGAAAGTTATTACTGTAACCAGTATGTTGCTGTTAATCCCCTCAAGGCACAGCCCCGGCTTTCTCTTTCTCTTTCTCTTTTTTCTTCCTTCCTTTCTTCCTTTCCCTTTCTTTTTCTCTCTCTTTCTCTCCCCCTCACTTTCACTCTCATGTTTTCTTTCTTTCTGACAGTGTCTCACCAGGGCACTAAGCTGCTTAGGCGTGGCTTGAATTTCAGATCCTCCCGTCTCAGCCTCCCAGGTCCTGTGTGCCACCACGCCCGGCCTCATTCCCGCCTCTTCCTGAGCAGCCCTGGGAGTCGTCCTCCGTGCGTGTCTTTGGTTACACTGTGTGGCTGCCTTGATGTCCTGATGGGTTCAGGGTGTTCCCGGCACCTCATTCCCTGGGCCTGGCACCGTGTGAGCTCTGGCTGTCCCCAGAGGCAAAGCGATCACAAGAGGGAAACACACAAATTGATTCAGGACGTGTCAAGGCAGCTATGGCAGCACAATTAAGGACACTCACGAAAGAGGATTTCTGAACTGCTTCAGAAAGGGGCCAGGATGCTGGGGTACGTGTGTTTGAAGCAGGGGGTGTCCGTGGGGGTGGTGGGTGGGATTTTAAGAGGGATTCACGGCAATGTGCATTTTGTTTTGTCTTTTTGAGACAGGGTTTCACTATGCAGTTCAGGCTGGCCTTGAACCCACAGAGATTCTCCTGCCTCAGCCTCACAAGTGCCGGGACGACAGGTGTGTGCCACCATTCCTGGTGACAATGTGTTTTTTACTGGAATAAATTTAAGAAACATTCACGGCATTTTTTATCACACCTCGTAGATCTTAAGCTTTTTCCTTTAATTAATCCTTTTTTTTTTTTTTTTTTCTTTTGTTTTTGGTACTGAGAATTGAACTCAGGCTTGTGCCTGCCAGGCAGGTGCTTGTGCCCCTGAGCTATGTCCCCGGCCCTCAGTTGTCATTTTAGATCATGGTAAAATGCCTGCCCTCCGTTCATGCCTGAGCCTCTCTTCAGTGTGCAGTTCAGTGGCCTGAAGCACATCCACGTTACCCTGCCAACCGTCACCGCCCTCCGCTCCAGGACTCTTCCTGTTACAAACAGTCCGAGTCCCTGTGCCCCCCCAAAGTCTCGGAGCCTCGCTCTGCTCCTGTGTTTTGTTTCCTGGTCTCTGTTCTCCTGGCGGCACTGGTGGTTGGACCCGGGGTCTGGCCGCAAACTCAGAGTCCCCCAGCCCGCCCTTCACACCCCCTGCCTATTTCTATGACTCTGGCGACTCTCGGGGGCTCCTGGGATGGGAATCACCTGGCATCCGCAAGTCTGCCAGCCGCAGCCGTGGTGGAGGACCCGAGCTTTGAGCCCCCTTTGATCCCTTGTCTAGTCCACGGGAGCAGTGCTCAATTAAAACACAAGTGTGATTTTCCTCTCGGGCACTTGGGTCTGATAAGCAGGGAGCTCTGTGACGCTAACGCAGGACCTGGTGACCAGGAGTGTGCCAAACCCTGGCCGTCCGCCCCTCCCACAGATCTGGGGACACCGTTCCCTCTGCCCAGCGGGGAGCTGCTGCCCCCTCAGCGCCTCCGGCCAGGTCCCTTGTGTGGACCTCGGTTTATCAGCCGTGCTTCCCACCGCAAGCCCAGGCTCCCTCGGAAAACACTCTCTCTCCTAATAGCCTGAAGGATCTAGTTCAGTAGACACAGGGTTTTTTGTGAAGCACTTTCCAAATGAGGCGCACACTGTGGGATTAATTAAGCCCTTTTCTAGCTGCCTGCCAGCGTAACCTTTCTTTTATGCTTCTTAGGGGGGTACACGGGTAAAAAGTCAGATCCATTATGTTCATGACTCAGAGGGAGCGATCTGGGGCGAAATTACCTGACGCACTGTTTTTCCTTTCCTTTTTTTTTTTTTTAATTTGCAACTAGTGGGTCAAATAAAGAGCTGTCTGAGCCTGTGTCACAGGCAAGAGATTCAGCCCAGGGGAGGAGCGATTTGGGATCAAAGCGCAGAAGCCAAAGGGAAGTGACACGGACAGACAGATGGATGACAGAGTGCCAGGCTCTTGGCACCCTGTCAGGGGCTGGGGACCCTAAGGAGTAGCTGCAGGGTGAGCGCCCACTGACTGTTTCAGCCTTAGTCCGAGTTCTGGCTCCGGTCCCACTGTGTTTTTGAGCGCGTGACGTTTAATTAATTTTACGATGAGGTCTTTTCACTGGTTCATTTTTGACAGTGTCGCTGTCCTGCCCCTCAGCTGGTTGGGAAAATCTGTGTCAGTCATTAGCCCTGCTGAGGCGCAGACGGGGTTATCTGGCCCCAGCAGGAGATGTGACAGGACTTCAGCCTCCTGGTCCACAGCCTCTGTCTCTGTCCCCGATACCTGTCCACGCTCTTTTTCCCGATGCCAGTCTCTGTGATAGCAGGAAGCATGTTTGCCTTTTTAAAAGCTTGAGATTGAACCAAGGACCCTCAGCCCTTCTGATATTTATTTTGACTCAGGGCCTCTCTAAAATTGCCCCAGCTGGGCTCAAACTTTGATCCTCCTGCCTCAGCCTCCTGAGAGATGGCGTGATAGACATGCATCACTGTCTGGCTTAGTGGAGTAGTTTAAAGTCTATTCCCAACATTAGACCACCAGCTCTAAATCCTTGAAATGCAGGACACTTCTGTCCTATCTCTGTATCACTCTCCGACCCCTCCGACTCACGGCTGCGACTAATCTCCCACATCTCCACCAGCCTTTGCTGTTTTTCTGTCTGCCACTGTCCCGTGTACTGAGATGGTCTCCATTCACGTTTTCCTACTTATTAAGATGCTGAGCGTCAGTAGATGAGCTTTTTGGTGATTATACATCTTTGCTGGGAAAACGTCTGGACAAATCCTTTGTCTAGTTTCATTTGTTTGTTTATTCTGTGCTGCTGGGAGTGGAACCCAGGGCCTCAGTTCTGCCAGGACTCTCCGGCCAAGCTACACCCCTGGCCTTTATGTTTTCCAGTTGGATTTCCTGTTCATTGTTAAGCTGTAAGAGTTCTTTATGCATTCGGGACAGTAGACCTGGATCAGATAAATGATTTGCATAGATTTTTTCCCATTCTGGGTTTATCTTTTCATCTTGATGGTGCTTGGAAATCATCAAACTTTACGATTTTGGTGAAGTTCAATTTACGTTTCTTTGTCAGTAATGCTTTTCATGTTATAGCTATGAAACCATTACCTTTCCAAGTCGTGAAAATTATTTATTCCTGTTTTCTTCTAAGAGTTTTACTTTTTCAGTTTGTTTCATTTTGTTTTGTTTTGTGACTGGGTCTCACTGCACAGTCCCAGCTGGCCTTCAGCTCCCTTTGCAGCCCGGGCTGGCCTTCAACTCACGGCAACCCTCCTGCCTCAGCTTCCCGAGTGCTGGGATCACAGGCGTGCACCACTTGCCCAGTTTAGGATTTTGACTTTTAGTCTTCTATGTTTAAGTCTCTTATAAGGACTATGTGGAATCTGTGGGGCACTTGAGGCGTGGCCACGTCAGTGATGTTAATTGTCTTAAACCATGGTCATGGATTCCACTATTTAGGCCTTCTTTAATTTTTTTCAGTAAGGAATATTGTCCATATTTTGTAGTTTGAGTTTTGATGCAGTTAAAAATGGAATTGTTTTCTAAATTTTATTTTATATTCCTGTTGTTCACTACACAGACATACAATTGATTTTTGTATATTGCTTTCCCTATCTTACAATTTTGCTTGAAATTATTAGTTCTAATGGCAGGGTGTGTGTGTGTGTGTGTGTGTGTGTGTGTGCAAGTGTGTATTCCCTAGAATGTTCTATATACGATATCATATCATCTGTGCATAGAGACAGGTTTACTTTTTCTATAATTTAGATGCTTTTTTAAAAATTTTTATTGTAAAGGGAATAAAAGCCAACAATACAAAACAGAGTAAAGCCAATCGAAACAAAGTGGTGGAGGCATACAGAACTTCAGAACAGGACAGCAGGCCATCAACAATGGCTACCGAAATACAGCCTGTTGTCTTCACAGTAGTTGTCTGTTCCGTCAGGCACCATAAATCAAACAAAACAAAACAATAAAACTAATCGAGGGGCCAAGGGTTTGGCTCAGTGTGTAAGCGCCTGCTTAGCAAACTCAAGGTTGTGAGTTCCATCCCCGGGACCAAAAAAGAAAAAAAAAAAAAAATCGAAACAGGGCCTTGAGTAAAACAAAACAATCAATCGGAACGAAACAAAGCAGTCGGAACAATGCTGGGTTTCCCAAACAAGACGGAAGGAAATCCCCACACTGGCGTATTGCATGCTGCCATCCTCCTGGTAGATGCTCGGACTACCAGCCTTAGGCTGCGAAGTCAATCAGACAGCTCCAGCGTTTAGCTGTTTCTGTGCCTCAGTTGCTGTCAGCCTGTCCTCCGCACCTGCCGGCTGCGTACAGGGCCGGGGAGCAGGGTGTGGGGAGCGGGTCGGCTCACGGGAAGGGCCACCTGGCTTCTCTCCTCCCGGCCCCCCTGACCTGCATAGGTGCTTTTTCTGCTTGCTGGATTTCCCTGGGTTAGGCCCGTCAGCACAGCGTCAGTGGGGTTGGCGGGAAAGTGTCTTTGAGTCACTCTTGATTCCAGAAGGAGAATATTCAATCCTGTATCATATCAAGTGTGATATTAACTGGGCTTTTCATAGATGGGGGGTTCCCGTCTAGTCCTGTTTTGGGGGTGCTGTTAATGTCAAAGGGTGTTGGGTTTGGCAAATGCTTTGCCAGCAGCTCTTGAGATAGTTACGCAGTCTCACCTTGATTCAGTTAATATGGTGTGTCACATTGGCCGATTGTCATGTTGAGCCAGCATTGCGTCCTGAGATAAATCCTGTCTAGCCACATAATCCTTTTATGTGGTTCAGTTTGCTGGTATTGGTGATATTTGATTTGCTAGTTGTTTTTGAGGGATATTTGTATCCCTATCTGTCTGTGATTTTCTTGTGATCTCTCTATCTGTTTTTGGCACCAGGATTAATAGAGTAAATTGGGGAACATTCTATCCTGCTTTTGTTTTGGAAGAGTCTGGGAAAGACTGAAGTTCGTTTGTCTTTAAACATTTGACAGAATCCAGTGAGTTGTGGGAATGGGCTTTTTGAATGTGTATGTTTTCTGGGGTAATTTCTCTTTGTTTCTTTCCGTCTGTCTCTCTGTCTCTCTCTCTCTGTTTTTTGAGAGAGTCCCTTGGTAGTTCAGACTGGCCTTGGACTCATTATGTAGCCCATGATGGCCTCCAACTTGAAGGGACTCTCCTGCCTCAGCCTCCCAAGTGCTGGGATTGTAGATGTGTGCCACCATCCCTGGCATGGCGGGGGTAATTTTGATAACTAATTCAGTCCAATTAGGTTTCTTTTGTATCAGGAATGGCACTCAGGACCTCATGCTTGTTGGGCATGCGCTGTGCTGTGCCCCTGACACCTTAGTTGTTAGGAGTATTCAGATTTTCTGTTTCCGTTTGATTGACTTCTTTTTTTTTTTTTTTTATTTACTTTTTGAGTTTTCCTTTTTTCTTAATGTTTGGTACTTACGTTGTTATTTTTAATCCTTCTGTCAGTTACTTTCCTAGTTTTAAATAATGAGACTGTATTTTGATTCTTTGTATGTCAACTGCCCCCGCTTTCAGCTGACCCTGGGATAGCAGTCAGCTGGGATATTTACACCTGTGCTCTCTTCCCTTCTTCCCAGTCATAGCGTCAGGTCAAGACTGGGAACCTCCGCATTCGGTCGGCAACACAGCCAAGCCTCGGGTGCCGTCTGCACTTTGAATATAAAAGTTAAAAGCCAACAAAATGGCTTTCCATGATCATGATAGCCTCGGAGTGCCCAACCCCTGCCCAATGATGACCTCTGTCTCATTTCTCCAAATGCAAAAAACTTGTTACACTACATCAGCTGCTTTGCATTATGTCACACTTTGGACCCTTATTCTCATGTTTACCTTTCTTTCTTTCTAGCAGGGCCTTGCTGTATTGTTCAGGCTGGTCCTCAATTCACTATGTAGGTCAGACTGGCCTCAAACTCCTGGTGATCCTCTTGCCTCAGCCTCCTGAGTGCACATGCTGGGATTACAGGCGGGCACCCCGCCCCTCCACTAGACTTTTGATGTTTTCCTAGAGCTCCTAGTGGCCTTTCTTTTGTTCTAGGATAAATTGCCCTCACTTGTAGTCTTCAAGCTCGTCGTAATTCCTCCCACTCTATGGACTCCCCTTTCGCTGGAGAGCTTCCTCGTCAGACTGCTTCCCTCTGTGCGGTGATGATCGCTCACTGCCGTCCCGGCGGCCTTTGGAAGCACTTCTGCCCGCTGTGTCTCTAAACCCACACTTGTGCGTGCCTCTGCCAAGTCATCTCGGTTCCCCGGGCCCGGCTCCCCCCTTGTCTCAGTTGCTTTCTAGTCACTGCGACACAGCACCCAACACGCAGAGTCTAAAGGGGAGACGGTTATTTTGCTCACGGTGTGTAGAGGTTTCATTCTGTAGTCGGCTGGCTCCAAGGCAGGGTGACACACGGCAGAGGGGTGGGAGGAGGAGAAACAGTCCCTGGAATGGTTGCAGGAGCAGAGAGGAAAAAAATGCCACGAGGCCACGTGTCCAGGGACCCACCTCCTCCAAACAGGCTTCAGCTCCCAGCGTCAGGCTTACCCAGAGGCTCAGTAGATTAATCCACGATTCGGTCACCTCTCAGAAGCCCACCGATGCGCATTCGAGGCTTTGGGGTTCATCCAGATATGAACCCTAACATCCTGCTTCCTAGGTCTCCATTTCTTCTTCTCCTCCTCTTCCTTTTTCTCTCTTTCTCTTCCTCCCTTTCTTCTTTCTCTTTTCCTTCTGCCTTCTGTTTTGTCCACTTCCTCTTCCATTTCCCCTTCTCAGACAGGCTCTCACTAAGCTGCCCTGGCTGGCCTCAAACTTGTTACCCTCCAGCCTCAGCCTCCCTGCAGTGTTTGGGTTCCAGGCCTGCGCCACACCGGGATATGGTTGTTTTGTTTTGTTTTTTGCTTCCATATTCTTTAATTTTCTGGGTTTTTTTTTTTCATCCTACCATTCTAGAGGTTGGCCTTGCCTCAGTTTCCCCATCTCTTAAAGGAATAGACCGGATCCTTCCAGAATATAACCTCAGTAGAATTTAGAAGGCAATGAGCTTGTATTGAAAATGTGTCTCAAAAATGCCAGGAAAGGGGCATGAGGTAGAATCAAGGAACCGATTTCTTGTGACTTTCACCCAGTTTTGACTAATTATCCATCCTGCAGGCTGGAGTCATCTGAACTTAACATCATTGTAGGGGTTCAGTCATAAAGAGTGATAATCAAGGTTGAAACCATTTTGTAATTACGCCCTGGTTTGTCTCTCCTCCCTAAAATGGAGATGTGAAAAATTTACTTCTTTAATATTGAAATTAATCCAAATATTGATAAGGCTATCTGCAAGTGTTTAAGGGAGAGAGTTCACCGCAGAATTCCTGCTGAGCGCTCCTTAACATAAGGCCGCCTGTGCAAGTGGGCAGAATTTGTATTGGAATCAGATGCCTCTCTGGAAATATTTTAGCTTCATTCAACCCATTAAAACAAGAGAGAAAGAGAAAAGCAAATGGTATGTGCAAATCTGCTTTGTAAGAGGGAAGAACTTATTATGAGCAGTAAATCCAGAAATCACGCTCGTACACCCACAGTCCTCGGGGCAGGCGGGGAGGTGCCCGCAGAGCTTGTGAGGTCTTCCTTTGTACCGGGAAGCACGCGGAGGTGGCTCATGTTTTAAATTTTGTGTTAAAATTTCAGAGCTGAAAGAGATCAGGGTAAATTAAGAAATAAATCATATAAGAATTAAAATGCGGGCTGGGGATTTAGCTCAGTGGCATAAGCGCCTGCCTTTCAAGCAGGCAGTCGTGAGTTCGATCCCCCGTACCGATAAAAAGGAAAAAGACCAAAAAAAAAAAAAAAAAAAAAAAAAAGAATTAAAATGGCTGGTGTGGTAGCCCGTGGCTGTAATCCCAGCCTCTCCAGCGGTTCAAGGCCAGCCTGGCAATTTAGCAAGACTCTGTCTTGAAGTAAAATTTTATGTTTATTTGTTTGCTCAGGTTTTGTTTTTTGTGAGACAGGGTCTCGATATGTGTTCCAGGCTGGCCTTGAACTCGCTGTGTAGCCCCGACTGGCCTCGAACTCGAAGGATTCTCCTGCCTCAGCCTCCCGAGTGCTGGGATTACAGGTGCGCACCGCCACACCCAGCTTCCGAATACCTTCTGCAGAAGGTGCAGAGCGCAGCTCGGGGGCAGAGCCCTTGCCTACCGTCCTCGAGGCCCTTCCGTTCAACTCTCCCTGGTGAAAAATAAAAGTTGGGCATCGCGTGAGACTTTTATGATTTCCAAGAAGTAATTTTTGCCTTCATCAGCATAAACCTTTGGACAAGCATGCCGATAAACCCCAAGAAAAATTAACAGCTCATAAACCGCTTTCCCTGCCTGCGTCCCCCTGGTGGTGAGGAAGGAAGCAAGCCTGACCTTTCCCCACCGTCAGGCTGAAGTAGCTCACATTTCTAGGCAAGGGGGTGGCAGGTGCTTAGACACACATGCCACTCCAGTGATAACACTTGTCACTTAGAACTCCAGGTTGGCGCGTCTGAGGGTCCCCTGCCTTCATCTCCAGGGCAATAAACCCAGTATTACTGTAGGTGAACCTGGCCCCTGCGGAGTTGCCATTTTTATGATATTGACCAGTTCATTCTCCTCCTGGTTTTAGCCTCACACCGTCCCAGGCCCGAGGCTTCCATGTGTATTTATTTATTTTTTGGAGCATTTAATATTTAACGATCTGTGTTCTGTTAATAATAGATGCGCTGTCTGCACAACGGCACCTCGGCAGCAGATTTTATTGTTGACAGCGGTGATAATGTTCTCTCACCTTCCTCACTTTTTATGTTACTGTTAATTTCTCCGTGGTGACTGGGAGTCCAGGGAGGGGTTGGGGTCCTTTTTGGAGAGAAGTGAGCTATCATAGCCCAGTCGGAATGGAGCACCGGGGAAGTGGGGTGACTCTACGACCCCCGAAGCGGCAGTTTGAGGTCACAGACGCCTGATAAGGCTGGGCTGAATCCCTACTAGGTTCTAAGGAGAGCCCGCGGGGACCCATGTCTGTGACGGAACCCGGCCAAAGTCACAAGGCTAACTCTTGGCAGAGTGGGTGAGGTTCAATTTAATTCAATAAATGGTTGGAAAACATTAAGAAATAGAATCCTGGCTCTCAGAAAGCTGAGGTCAGCCAGGCATGGTGGCATGTGACTGTCACCTCTGCTACCAGGGAGGCTGAGGCAGGAGGCTCAAGACAGTTGGCTCAGCCTGGGCTGCGTAACAAGACCCACTCCCCCAGTCTGAAAATAAAGTTTAGATCCTGTGAATTTCCTTGCTGGGAATTCTTACAAATGGACTTCTGTATCATTTACAATAAAATCCAAGCTTCTTATCAGGATCACGATGTCTGTTCAAGTTCTGGATTTTTATTTTTGCATCTGATGGTGACACCAGCTTCTCGAGAACCCTGGATCCAGCCTTCTCAGGACCAAGGTCCAGGCTGTCCCTGGGCCCTGTATGTCCTTGCCCAGCTATTCCCAGGCACTGGCATCATGGGACCTGCAAGGCCTCCCCTTTCCACCTTTCCATCCCATAGGAAGCCATCCTGCTGTCCCCTAGGAGGACCTGTCTCTGTCCTTTCCTCCCCTATACCTGTAGGCAAGAATGGTGTCTGAAGCCCGGCGTGGGGTGCAGGCCTGTAATCCCTGCACTTGGGAGGCTGAGGCAGGAGGATCGCCACTAATTTGAGGCCAACCTGAGCTACATAGCAAGAAAATAATAAAATAAGATAAAAGGAAATGAATGGCTAGGCAGATAGAGGGCTGCTGCAGATACAGGGACAAAGAGGTGACAACAGTGGCCATGACTTCTGTTCTGGCGTTTTCAAAACACTGTGGGCAGGCGTTCTTTGAACGTTTGACACCCCAGAGATGCTGCTGCCACTGGGCTTTTTCCTCGAGGAAGCCGGAGCTCACAGAAGCCAAGTGCCTTGCCAAGGCCACCAGGTCACGTCGGCAGAGGCAGGAGTAGAAGCCGGGCCTGGCCATCGATCTGGCGGCGCCTTCTGTAGGAGGCTTCCAAATTGCAGAGTCAAGCTGGAAACCACAGCGGAGGGAGGCGCGGCGGAGATTCTGCTGATCCCGTGGTACCGGTGGCCAAGCAGGAGTTTGGAAACAGCTCCCTCGCCTCCCCTCTCCCGTTTCCTTTTCCCTCTTGTGCAATTTAACTGCTGACGACGCGGTGGTTTGGAGAATTAGGCTCCGTGGTGGCTTCAGCCTGTTGTCGAAACAAGGCACGAGGGCCCCAGCTCTTGTTAGAGAATTCTCCGTAGCGTTTAATTGCGTCTTTGGGGAGGCCGGCCTGGGGGAGGCGGGTGCGGGGTCTGGGGCATGCACGGTGAGGAGCTGCTCCTGCCGGCCCCTTGCTGTCCCTGGTGCTGTGCTGTCCTCTCCCAGCCCCCTGTTCTGGCCTCAGGTGCTCACGAAGACTGCGGCAGGCGGCAGGGTGTGCTGGGAGGAAACAGGCTCCGGGCCTCCGCCATGCACTTACATTTTCTTTCTTTTGTTTTTTTTGACTTCTGGAGGCAGAGCTTTGCTGTCCTTGAGCTCACTACATAGCTTGCCCAGGCTGGCCTCAGACCTGCGACAATCCTCCTGCCTCGGCCTCCTGAGGGCTGGGGTTACAGGTATGCGCCGCCACGCCCAACTCACCTCTGTTGTCTCTAGAAATGGACAGTCTCTTTGCTCCCCATCCTGTGCCGGGAGCTGACTCAGTTTACCCAAGTGACTGGCATGGGGGGTGATGGGGTCATTCTCTTCCCCTTGCCAGGTCTCTCAGTGTCACTTAGGGCTGTTTTGATCCGGAGAAGGTGACCTGAGAGGAATGATGTAAAAAATGGGTTCTCCGCCTGCCGTTGACACCGAGGCAGCCAGTGTCTCTTTCCCACTCAGGATTTCCAGTCCGGGAGTGGGGACAGCCCAGCGAGCCGTCCCCTGCAGGCCAGTGGGAAGACCAGCTAGGCTGAGTCAGTGCCACCCCAGGTCCCGATGCTCAAGAGCCGCCTTGGTCTGCTTCAAATGGCAAGAAGGGGCCAACGCGTGGCCGGATGGCTGTCGCCTTAGATCGGGGACTGTGAGGAGGGACCCTGCATGCTCCATGGCCTAACGTGGCTCCACTCAGTGAGCAGATATCTGGGTGGCTTCAAGGACTCAACCCTTTATTCCACAGCAGGAAAAGGCCTGAGTTTTATGTGCGGGAAATCCCGGGGCGCTCCTGGAAGGTGTCCCCTCTATCCTGCTCCCCGTGCGGTGAGAAACGCCACGCCAGGACGGCAGTTGGTCACACTGGAGTCACTCGAACACCAACAGAGCCAGCAGCCCTTCAGAAACAGCAGCACTGGGGTCTTTACCACCGTCCCCTCTCCGCCTTCAGGCTGCCTGGATGGCACGCTGGGAGGGTCCCGAATCCATGAGTGTGTGCTCAACACAAAGGTTAATTTGCAAATCAAGGCACAGAGCAAGTTTGCTCTGCACTGCGTCCTCCGGCTTCCGGTGTCCACCTCTCCCGAGGTAAAAAGGCGAGACAGCGGTGACCAAATTCAGAACAGCGACTCCAGTCCTGAGTGTGCCACTGTCCAGGAGGGCTCCCGAAGACAGAGGACAGAGTACAGACTGCCCGGCTCCTCTGGGGCGCTCGGCATTCAGCGGGCACCGCAGGCCTGCACTTTAGTAACCAGCTCCCAGATGCCGCAGTGCAGCGCGGCCACGGACCCTGCTGAGGACCACGGATCTCAGGGAGAAGCCCCAGAAAAGGACGGCCTGGCCCTGCCCTGCTCTTATGTTCAAGCCCTGCCTTCCTGCCCCGTGCCCGTGGCTGCCTCGGTTTACCCCCAAAGGAGAGAGAGAGGCCACATCCCCTGCCCAAAATAAATGCCACGTGTAGGAAGAATCTCACGAGATGTGAGATCTGATTTTTTTTTTTTTTTTTGGCCCTGGACATGAGCAGAAATAATTCTCAGATGTCAAGGAGAGAGGAGTTAACCTTTTATTTTACTGTTACTCCATTACTGTGTGCTGTTATTTAAAATACTACTGACCGATATTTTGTTTTTATTATCTTTTCTTCAGATTGTTATTTGTGCTCAGATAATGCTAATGGAATAATGACGCTTTTAAAAAGCAAGATTGCTGCTTTTTAAAAACAGTACCTTTTTAGCACACACCTATAATCTTGGCATTTGATAGGCTGAGGCAGGAGGATTGCCATGAGTTCAAGGTCAGTCTTGGCTACATAATGGATTCAAGACCAGGCTGAACTACATAGTGAGTTCCTGTCTGAAAAAATTAATTTAAAAAGTGCATATCTGTTTAAAGGGATATCTGATGTCTGACATATCTGATTTTCCAATATCCTTTTGGTATTTACAGAAGTGACCACACTGAACAATAGCAAAAAACCCTGAAGTCAACCAGTTACTCTAACCCCGCTGGCACCTAAGCCACAGCAGCTGGTCTGATAATCAGGGCAGCAGGGCTGTGTTTGGGGTGCTTTCCGGTTCCCGGTAGAAGTTGCTGGGTGACAAATTATGAAGGCGTCAGATTGTGTCTTGGTTCACCAAGGGTAAGGTGAATGGAAAGCGAAGTTCTGTTTTAATTTTTTTTTTTAAGAAGATAAAACCAAGGAAAATAAAAAAACAGAATAAAACCAATCAAAAGAAAGTGATACAGGGCTTTAAAACCTTACACAACCAGCAATAGTTTCCATAATACCTCTCGTTGTCTTCAAAATAGCTGCAGATACCTTAGGACATAGTAAAAATCGATCAGAACAGAACAGAACAGAAACCAAAAGAACAAAACAATGAATGCAATAAAGGACTTCAAAACAAGCCAACAGCAAATCCAAAATGGCTACCGTAATGGATCTTGCTGTCTTTTAAATAGCTGCTCATGCCATCAGATTTAACATAATCAAACAAAAGCAAAAGAGAATAAAACCAACCCAACGAAACAAGGATGTGACATGGTTTCCAGGCGGGATCCTTCCTGGTGAGGCCTGGTTCCCCCATCCCCTGCAATCCTCGAATGGCGCTGACTCACGGAGAGAGGCCTGGCTCTGGCTGTCCCCACTCTGGCAGATGTTTTGTTTTTTGAAGACAGGGTCTTGCTGTGTAGCCCAGGCTGGCCTCAAACTCACGGTGATGCTTCTGCCTGGGCTCTGCACTTCCTCTGTAACCCGTCTGCCCGCTTTGCCTCTGCCTACACCTGTGTCACCTCTACACCTTGGTCAGATTGAGGATACCAGGGCGTCTGTCAGTTGCAGCACTTCTGCCAATGACAGCCAAAGTCCTTTTCAGGCCACAAAGCCCACTTTGGCCTGTCCTCTCTTTTGCTCACTTGGTCACAATAGTTTAGCTTTCTTTCTCTTCTTTGGATCCCCAAAGAAGTGCTAGCCCCAGGCCCTTTGCACATACTGTCCCTCTCCTTTGAGAGACCCCTAAAGCTCCTTCCTCCAGTGCTTGGATCTTGGCTCAGACGCCCCAGTGGTTGACTTTTCTGACTCCTCTCCATGAAACTGCTTTCGAAACTGGAAATTCTGCCCCTCACCCTTGGTCTCTCATTCCCTTTCCCTGCCATAGCACCTCCTGCTGCCTGGCTTGTGCACTTTTAACTTGCATTACTGGCCGCCTGCTCTGTGCACAGGAAGGGCAGAAACTTCGTCTGTGTCCGGCTCAGGCTGGCCACACAGGTGGGTCGGCACAGATCTGTCTCTGTATCCCCCAGGGGTTACAGGGGCACCTCGCAGCTGGGCAGCTTTAGGGAGTCCTGCTCATCCCGTCCCTCCCGACAGCTGTGTCCTCCAGGCCGCTGCCCAGGAGCTGATGGCTTTCGGGTTTTTTGTTTTTACTTTTGTCTTACAGCTCAACTCTTTTAATTTTTTGTACTGGGGATCAAACTCACGAGCTCACGTTTGCCAGGCAGGCACTGATGACTCTGAGCTAAATCCCAGGCCCAGACAATACATTTTGAAAGAAAGGCAGTGCATACATGTTTTAAAAATCTAACCTCGGAGTGTGGGAGAGCTTCAGCCGCACTTTTCCCGTCTTTGTCTCTAGGTCCCTCTGGGTCTTTTTTCTTTTTTCTTTTTTGTATTTTTATTTTAAACTTTGAGACAGGGTCTCAGAGTTACCAAATTGCCCAGGCTGAGCTTGAATTTGTGCTCCTCCTGCCTCAGCCTCCAGAATTGCAGATGTGTGTCCTCACACCTGGCTTTTTTTTGAGACCACCTTGCTCTGCACTGGGTTCCTTTGCTTGTTGTGTCTATTTTGTTCCACGTCAGTCCGCCGCGTGCAGCCTGGTCCATCTTCACACGTGTGACCAGCATCACTTGGGATTTTCTACCAGGCACGTGGGAGGGCCGAGCACCACGGCTGCGGCTAGGACGGTGCTGTTCTGTGAGATCCGGGACATCCGAGCATCTGCCGACGCTCCGTTCTGCTTCCTAATGGGCTTCTGCAGATTTTATGCAAAGTCATATTTTGAAACAGGTGCTCTAAGCAGATGCACCTCGTGTACCCCAAGGCCACCCTCTCTGCAGACCCGTGCGCCCCAGTTTAGAAGAGCAGGCCTGGCACAATGATGTATGCACTGCGCTAGGGGGCAGAGGCAGGCAGGTGTGCCGGCAGCGATGTTGGGAGCAGGCGGGGCAGAGGGGGGGGGCGTGCCTCGTGACAGTGTGGATTGTGGGGGTGTGGTGCAAAGGGCACCTGGCACCTGCTCTGTCCCGATGACTTGTTCCCTGTCTCTGAGGGTACAGACTCAGAAGTACCCCAGCCACTCACACAAACCATGAGCAGACAAACCGGGGCAGGTCAGGGTGCGGCACCTTTGGGGGGTGGCAGGTGAACATGGGCTTTTTTTTTTTTCCTGTGATACCATCTGGCCAAGTCACTAGGTGGCCCAGGCTGGGGTCACACTTGTAACCTTCCTGCCTCAGCCTCCCAGAATGTGGATTCCAGATGTGTCCTGCTGCGGTTTTGTTTTAAAAAACCAAAATAATAAATCGTAGTGTAAGAATGATACTTCCTCTTGCTATAGGCTGAACAAATTGTGTCCCCCTGAAATGCATCCGGGGGAGCCCCTGTGTCCAGTGTCTAGTATCTCTGGATGAGGCTGTGCATGGACACAGAGCTTTGAAAGGTGATTGCGTGCTTGAAATGAGACAATAACTGTCACCTGATCCTTCCCCATTTTTTGGGTACTGGGAATCAAACTCAGGACCCTGTGCTTGCCAGCAGGCACCATGCTGTGGAATGATCTCCCCAGCCTGGGGGGTGTCCTCTTAGGAAGAGGAAGAGAGGCCCAGCCTGTGCACTCAGGGAAGGACCACAGCAGCACAGAGAAAGCCGTGGTCTGCCAGTGGAACACTCTCGGGAGGGTCAAATATGCTGGCAGGGCTTGCTCTTGGGCTTGCAGGCTTCTGGACTGTGAAAAGCATGTTTCTGGGGTGCGAGCTGCTCCATGGTATTTTGTTCCAGCAGCTGAATCAAACAGATACAGTATCTGACACCCAGCTTTGATTTCTTCTCAGGGAAGTTCCAGACCCCACAACATCTGGTGCCTTAGGATAGGACTACATTGGGCATCTACCTATCCGTCCAACTCTCCACCCAAAACTCACTATTTCTTTTTTTTTTTTTTTTGGTCTTTTTGAGACGAGGTCTCGCTGCAGTTCAGGCTGGCCTTGAACTCACTTTGTAGCCCAGGCTGGTCTCTAACTTGCAGCAGTCCTCCTGCCTCAGCCTCCTGAGTGCTGAGATGACAGGTATGCACCACCACACTTGGTTCATAAACAGATTCTTTTCTTTTTCTTTTTTTTTTTTTTTTGTACTGGGAATCAAACTCAGGACCTTGCACTTGCTAGGCAGGTGCTTGTGCCACTGAGCTGTATCCCTGGCCCTCCATCCATAATTCTAGCCACCCAGCCAGCCCTCCACCCACCCATTCTTGCACACCACTGAGTGTCTGTCTCATCTAGGCACAGACACAACGTGGCTAAGTCCCTGCCCTCCACCTCCCAGGGATCGCCAGTTTCCCCTGTGGCAGAGAGATACTGCAGACATCCCGTTCACCAGGACTAAAGGAGATGTGTTACACAGAAATCCATGGCCCACATCAGGATGTGTAGATCATTCCAAATGTGAATCTTCTTCTCTCTCTTCTGCTTTCAGGTATAGCTTCTCGTGCAGACTGCCTTGCTTAGCAGCAATGTCACTGAGGTGGATTCCAGCCGTGCCTTCCCGACTTATGACCCTGGCCCGTGGTCCCGAGCACCCAGCACAGCCAATTTGGAACTCACAGCTCTGAGGCACTCAGAGCTATCGATTTCCTGCATGTCTGTTTGCAGAGAGCACCCAATTCAGAGCCGTGCAGGGGCGCTCCTGGTCCTGTGGGTGTTGGGAGCCGCGTCTGTGATAGCTCGCCTTGCGCGGCGGACGTGAGGCCTGTGGTAAAGAGCAAAGCCTGAGGTAGATTACCCCTCCCATCGAATATGTTAGTTTCCTGCTTACCGCGTAAACAACCCGCTCAACAATATAGTCTGCCTGGCAACTGATGATGTTAGCCAATCAGCTTGCCTTGCTTACTTTAACATGATTGGACACTGTACCCGTATATATACCGGTGCCACCCCTGGGCGGAAGAAGAAGCCAGGTAGAAGCCCAGAAGTAAAAGCCCAAAAGGAGCCGCGGAGAGCGGACCGGTAGAGGCTTTGGGGCAGACTGAAGCACAAAAGGAGCCGCGGGGAGCGGACCAGAGGAGGCTTCAGCTGGGAGAACCCAGGGCAGGCTGTACGGAGAAGGAAAATAAAAAGAAAAGGTTGTCCACTACCAGACTTTGTCGTGTGTCCTTCCTGCCGGCCGGGAGCGGACATCGACATGTGGGCATCTCTTGGTGGAGGGGGTACACGGTGAGACCGAGTGGTCAGTGTCACTCGCGGGCCACTGCTCTCTCCTACGGCTCCTCGATGCCTCTGGGTGCCAGGAGGAGCGGGTGTACCCTGTGAGTCCTTGCCATGACTCATCTGTCTCCCCGGCTCCCCGCACTATCTCAGGCGTGCTCTGGTGGCTGGTGGCAGATACCCATCATTAACGTGCCTTGTATGCTCCTTGATTCCCTCCAGAACCCTGGCCGTGTTCACAAACACGGAAAGGGGATCCTGCTCCGGGAAAGCCGTTCATCACCGCTGGCTGCCCCGCCTCCAGCGCCAGCACAGGGATGACTTCGGTTGCCAATGGGAAGAGAGTGCCAACAGGTATTTTTAAAGAGGTTCTCTCCACCCGAGGCTCGACAAGAAAATATCCCCTTTGAGCATTTAGTCACACACATCAAAGGCAACAACAGGCTCGGTCCTCATTTGCATCGCACAGGCATTAGATGTGGTCTAGTTACAGCGAGCCCCGCTTGAGCAGGCAGGAGTGCCAGTACTTTTTGAGCCTTGATGGAGACACAGAGAAAATGCAGCCAGGCAAATAATACATCACCTGCCAAGGCATTTTCCATTTTTAAAAGGACAGAACAATTTTACATTATTTCTGGGGCCTCTTGGTGCTAAATATCCCTTGACATTTGTTCTAGTGACCCTCACTGTGTTGCTGGTCCCAGCCCGCTGCTGTGGGGTGTGTGCCGGGGACCCCATTCAGCTTTAGGGTCTTGAACTGCTCGATGTGAGAAGGTTAAGTGGCTTTTTTCTTTTTGGAGTGCAGGCAGCCTGAGCTCAGCTCTGCAGAAGTGGCCAATTAAGATGCCACCCTGGTGGAGAGAACATGGCGTTTCAGGTGACTCGAAGATGCTGGGTGAAGATCTGACACTCCGGGGCTTGCTGCTGGTTTCAAGGACGAGGAGGGATGGGGTTTTGCAGTCCAGCCGCTCTGGGCCTGAGAGGGTCAGGAGATCGATTGGACAAGGAACTGTGCTCGGACTCCATGGTGAGACTCTTGGGAAGATACACACCACTTCTGGAATAAATCAGCACACGTGATTTCTAGCCAGGTGGCAAGGAAACCTGGTTTTCTGGACCTGGAGAATCCAGGTTGGGTGAAATTCCCCAAACCCTTCTTCCTAACATGGTCTACATATAACCGCCTTCTTGTCAAGTGTGCGGGCTTTTGTTAAAGGTTGAGCTGTGGATTTTATTGTTTTTAATCCTCAGCCCTGGCCGGCCTGAAAAATCTCAGGCTGTTGAATGATTAATTCCACCCTGCCCCAGAAAACGTTACTCAGCTGGCGAAAGGAAATAGCCCAACACGGAGGCAAAAGAGCAAACTGACTTTATCTGTGAGTGATTATGTTTGACAAGATGAAACAGAAAGAAATCTTTTGTCACTGGAGAAGACTGTGCTTTGAAAAGTCTTTGCACAAGTCTCAAGGCTGTGCTGTACACAGTGTGAATTAAAATGGAAATAATCCCAGCTCCCTTTTCCCTCCCAAATAAGGAGCGGAGAAACAAAACTTCAGTTTCAAACGTTCGCTACGGCAGAGTTTCAGAAATCAGAGCAAGACTCCAAGGTCTCCTCCGGAGCAGGGCTTTCATTAACAAGGAAATTCTCTTTCAAGAAACCTATTTTTGACTCGCTATTTACTACTCAAATTTTAATTTTCCCTGTAAGTATTGTCACACATGCAGTCTGACTCTTTGTGGGTGGATTGGTGAGGCAGATGGGAATCTCCTCTAATAAAAAAAAAAAAAAAAGGAGTCAGACTTCATTCTGAAAGGCTAAAAAGATCAGCCTCGTTAAAGTCACCCTTTTGCTTGCCTTTATCCCATACCCACGGCATTGAGGTGTGCTTAGAACTTGAAAGAACACGTCACAGGCGGGCAGCAAAACAGACTCTTTTTCACTCAACATGCGATTCAGATACTTTTGCTTGGCTTATTTTTGTTTTCCTTTACCCATTAAAAAATTAACCTTTGGGGCTGGGGATTTAGCTCAGCGGCATAAGCACCTGCCTTGCAAGCAGGTGGTCATGAGTTCGATCCCCGGTACCGATAAAAACATTAAAAAAAAATTAACCTTTGAAAATTCTGACCTTTTCTGCTTTAGACCATCCTCTCTCGGACAGCCCCATGGCTAGTGCCTTCCCTCCTTGGAGTCTTTGCTGTATGTCAGTTTCTTTTCTCTGGATTAAGAAAGTATGGTTATTTATTTATTTATTTATGTCTTTTTCCTTTTTATCGGTACCGGGGATCGAACTCACAACTGCCTGCTTGCAAGCCAGGCACTTATGCCACTGAGCTAAATCCCCAGCCCCTAAGAAAGTATGGTTGATATTTAAGAATTGTACATACTTAGGGGGTACGGTGCGATGTTTTGATACACGGATGCATAACGTAAAATGTCAGTTTCATAACAGTTGACGCTGACCTTTTTTATTTAAAAATCACACCTCCCCAGCACCAGCATGCCTGGCCCCTTCTCTGTGTTGTGCTTTTGGGTTTGCTTGCTTGGGCTGCCGACACACTGCAGCACAGTCTGTGTGCTGGGCGTGTTGTGGCCCTGTCCATTTCCTGGAATGTAAGCGTCGTGGGCTCAGGGACCTGGGTTGTGCTCAGGGACACACCTTTAATAGCAGAGAACTCTACTGGTCTCTCAGTAGGCGCTCAACAGATGTTGAATGTCAGGGGAAATTGTCTGAGACCTGTGCTCCCGGGGGCGGTGTGGAGAATGCCCTTAACTCCTTCCTACAGTTGAGCTAGAGACAGGAAATAGTAATGCAGGTGATGCCTGCCCAGACCCCCAACTGATGTTTACCCCACAGAAAAGAACTCCAAACTTGCTATTTTAGGTCCCACTTTTATTAACCAGCTTGCATCTTAACAAGCATTCTTGCTTTCTTATAAATAAACCTCTGTTCTTCAAATTTGAATTGGCTTCAACGTCTTACAGGTTCCCTCATTAATTAAAGAGCTGAAGAAAACTCTTGACTCAGAATCATTTTATGTTTGCTTGAGTCCTGGTTTCTATCTCTTAGGAAATTATGACAGAGTAAAACTGAATTATATTCCCTCCTATAGGAAATATCTTAGCGCGCCTCATGGTTTTAGTACTTCCAGATTTGTATATCTAGCCACAACCTCTCCGTGCTTCAGATGGATGTGTTCAGCTATCTTTTTGATATTTTGACTTGAAGGCATTTGAGAATTCCAAATTAAATTCTAGATTCTCACCTTCAACTACACTTGCTCCTCCTAGGTTCTTTAAATGCAACACCAATAACCCAATTGCTCAGGCCAGAAGCTTAAGTGTCAAACTGTAGCCCTAAGCATTTCTTTCTAGTATACCTCAGATTCAATCTGTTAGCAAAATGTGCACAATCTACCTTTAGTGTATGTTCCAAATCTGTCTGTAAGACGGCCATCTTGTTCTAACACCCAGCACCTGCTTTTATAAATAAAGTTTTATTGGAACATAGGCAGGCACATTTGTGCATACAATGTGCGTGACTGTTTTTGTCAGAGACCACAGGGGCTGCAAACCTTCAAATATTTACTCTGTGGTTCTTCACTGAAAAAAATTTGCTGATTTATGGTGTTTGGCTGCATAATAGTTCCCAAAGATATCAAGTCCTAATTCTGAGTGTAACTTTTTTTGTGTGTGTTTTTGAGACAGAGTTTTAGTATGTAGTTCATGTTGGCCTTGAACTCATTTTTGTAGCTCAGGCTGCCTGGAATTTTTGAACTCGCAGCAATCCTGCTGCCTCACCTTCCAAGTGGGAGTTACAGGCATGTGCCACCATGCCCAGTTTTGAGTGGAATGTGCAAACGCCTTTTCAGAAAAAGGAGCTTTGCAGAAGTGGTTAAGAGTCTTGGGCTGAGGGATCTGTCTTGGGTGATCCAGGTGGACCCTAAATGCCATTGCATGCGCTGATAGAAGTGAGGCAAAGAGTTTTCTTTGTTAATGAAGTTTTAATTTTGATCTAACTGTAGGGTCATATGCAGTTGGGAGACAGAATACAGGACGATTCCCTGCACTCAGTTTACTCTGATAGTAACATCTAGTATAATATCATAAATCGGAAGCTGGCACCAATCTTTTCAAATCTCACCAGGCGTCTGGTTTTGTTTTGTTTGTATTCTGTGTTGGGGTTGAACCCAGGACCTTCACACTGAGCTGTCTTCCCAGTCCATTTTAGGGTTTTTTTTTTTAACTTTTGAGACAAGGACTCAATAAGTTGCCAAACTTCGCAGTTTAGCTGGAACTTTCGGCTCCCCATCTCAGTCTCCCGGAGTGCGGGGACTGCCGGGGCCTGTCCTGTGCCTGGCTCAGTCTCACCGGCGTTATGGGCATGTGCTTGTCCATGGAGGAGCAGCAATTTTCCTACCCCCTGTGCTCCCTGCTTTGCCCTTGGCCTGGTCCCCTTCCTCTCGTCTAGCAAGTTCCTCCTACTGTGTGTCATTTTCCCTCACAAATCCACATACTATTTTTTTTTTGTCTTTTTCCTTTTTATCAGTACCAGGGATCGAACTCATGACCGCCTGTTTGCAAGGCAGGTGCTTATGCCGCTGAGACAAATCCACATCCTAAGGGAGAGGGGTGATATTTGTCTGTCTCAGTCTGCTTACTTCAGTTAATGTGATTCTCTCCTGTTCCACCCATAGCCCTGCACACGTAACGAGAGGGCCACACTCAGATGAAGACCGGACGCCAAGGGAAGATGAAGAGGCCAGGGAGGCTCTGCTCTGGAGCCCCTGGGGGAGCGTGGCCCTGCCGAATCTTCCTTCTGGCCCAGCAAAACCGATTTTGGATCTCCAGCTCTGGAATTGTAAGACTACTCTTCTATTTTTTTTTTTTTTTTAAATCGGTACCAGGGATCGAACTCACGACTGCCTGCTTGCAAGGCAGGCGCTTATGCCGCTGAGCTAAATCCCAGCCCTAGACTACTTTTGTTTTAAGACACTAAGGCCATCTGGCTCAGCAAACAGCAGTTTCCGTAAATGAATACCCTTTGTCTAAGCCCCTGTCCAAGCCTGATGTGTACGGTAATCTCCCCACTGCTCTGTCAGCCTCCTCTCTTGCACGTATGAGGCATATTCTCTCTCCACGCTGTGGCAGAGGGATCCTTTTGAAACACAAAGCCATACCTCAACTGTGGGCTTTGCAGAGCAACATCCTCAGGATAAAATCAGATTTCGCCTTGCAGTGCGAGTTGCCCTGTGAGCTGGCCTTGGGTTCTTCCCTGGATTCGTACGTAGCCCAGCAGCTTCTCCACAGGGTGGCTCCAGCCACACGCCAACTGGTCTCTGGCCTCAGGTCTTTTGAACTTGCTCTTTCCTCTGCCTGGAACACCCTGTACTCTCCCTGTAACTGCCTGATCTCATTCCTTGCCGGACTCAGCCAGAGCTTCCCTGGCCCGCCTGTCCCCAAGCACCCAGAACCTGTTCTCTTGCATCCTCTTTAGAGAAATCATCTTCAATCTTCGCCTTCTATCATGGACCTGTGTGTTTGTCATCTGTCTTTCACATTTTTATGAGCTTCGCAGGAGTGGAATTTTTCTGTCTTTTTTAGGGCTATGTCCCCAGACCTAGAAGCAGCCTCTGCTCTGTCATAAGCCGCTAATAAGTGTACAGTGAATAACGTACACACTAAATAAATTTAAACCATATTGAATGACAAGAAAGCTTTTTTTTTTTTCTGCTCCATCTTCAAAGATAACTGTATATGACATGCAGAATTCTAGTTATTCTGGCTCTTTTTCAACATATGCAAGTATATTTATGTGTCTAATAAACTTTATATACATTTTATCTCTAGATAGGAAAGCATTGTACTTTATGTTTTGTGCCTCGTTTTTTTTTTTTTTTTCAGTTAAACATTTAAATTGGAGATCTTTCCTGGACAGTACACATCGTTTTACCTCCATTGTGAAAGTGGACTCTTAATATCCCACAGCTTAATACTTAAAGAAAAATAAATTGCTTGCCTTGGTTGAAAATGGAAAGGCTAATGACCAGGAAGTGCTTCCATGCCTGCACCTTTTAATTTACTCCCGGGGAGGGTAGCGGTCTGTGTTTCCCGGTGCGCCTCAGTGGCTGCCCAGCATGGTGGCACTGGTTTACTGATAGCTTTTATTTTGAGTATCTGAAGAGATTATTTTATTTTCAACAGCTAAACAAAGTTTTCTTGAAAGACTGAAAATGGACATAAAATTGTCCTCTCCATGAGCTGGCCCTAGCCACCGCCTCGAATCAGCAGACAGCCGCAGTGTGAACAGGGGTTGGGTGTGCAGATGCAATTAGATTACTGTTCCCCCATACATCTTTTTGGGGTTCCCCCAACATCTCTGCGTTCTCAGCTGAGGCGTGATTTTGGGCCTTAGCACTGTTTGCTTTGGGAGTCATGAAGCTGTTTACACTTGTGCCCCTCTGAGCCACCAAAGCCTGATCTCTTGAACCTCTTCCCTGTTTGGAGAAGCCATTTCTTGGAATCGAGTTCAAATAAATGATAGAAACTACCAGGCTGTAATGCCAGAATGTTCAGGAGGGAGTAGAAAGACTGGTGTTAAGGAGAAGTCCAGAAAGAACTGGATTGATTCTGAAGTCGCATACGAAGGTGAGACACATCGCATCAAAGGCACTTAGATCTAATTCCAAGGAGGCCTCTGGAGAGCGAATGTGCCCAGCCATGTTTTATGCAGTAGCTGGGCAATGTGGAAAAGTTTTATGATTATAGCTATTGTTTAAGCAACCTCTCTTGCAGCCCCGACCATAAAGGATAACATTCTGTTCTAGGTCTTAATTGCTAAAAAGCTGGTCCTCAATCCTGCTGTCTTTTTGGACTTGGCTATCTTTCAGTAAATACTGAACGAATGAACTACTGATTCATATCAAAATTTCAACGGATTCCTGGTCCACAAACCAGGCCTTTTTATGTTCAAATTATGTTTTAAGTGAGCTGAAATTCAGGCTTTCCAGGCCCAGATATCTCCTCTATTTGCAGTATGTGACAGATCTCTACTTTGGCATTCTAACTGCAGACTTTCCAAGATTATGATGCCTGACATCATTGATAAAAGGAGGCAGATGAGTGCCTGATGAGGAAGAGTAAAAATGATTGTTTGCATGGTAGGAAAGCAAGGACTGTGGGGAAAGGTTGGGCCTTAGCACTGTTTGCTTTGGGAGTCATGAAGCTTATCCAACAAAGCCCACCGGTTTTATGTTTCATCATGAGAGATGAGGGGGTAGGGGATCTTTCTGTACCCTCATCCTCCTCCTTTTCTTCCTCCACATTCTGGTATTTTGAGACAGGGTCTCACTATGCAGTTCAGGCTGACACTTGACACACCATGTACCCAAGGTAGGCCTCAACTTCACAGTGATCCTCCTGCCTCAGCCTCCTGAGTATCAGGATTATAGGCGTACACTACCTTGCCTGGTTCTCTGAATTATTCTTACAACTGCATGCACATTTAAAATTATCTCCAAAATAAAAAAAATAATTAAAAACAAAGGAGGGGGAGAAAATTTTTGGAAGCAGAATCATTAACTATGTTTAACCACGTGGCCTCTAGGGAAGACACAGCTAGAATAAATTCTTGGTTGTGCTGTGCCTGGAAACATGGATGTGGTATGAGCGCTTCCCTTTAGGAGCATTTCAGCTTTTCCCCCAGGTTCGTCCCCACCGTCCTGTCCCAGCCTGGTCTTAGGAAGCTTCAGTAACTTTCAACCTAAGGAAGGGAGTCCCACCACTTTGTCACTCTCCCCACCAGTAATGGTAAGGTCACTTTATTTCTGAAAGCTGCTTGGGAAAGAAGGTCCTCCTATATATGTTTTTGAAGTTAAAGGTAACAATTTAATGTTCCTTTTGTTTACCTTACAGGTCCTGCATTGCTCAAAGGACTTTGGAGACAAAATGGGAAAAGATTCAGCAGGGTGCCTCAGTGGTGCACACTTTTTTCTAAAGCCCCCCCCCCTTTTTCTCATCAGCACTGGGGATTGAACTCATGACTGCCTGCTTGCAAGGCAGGTTCTTATGCCGTAAAGCCCCCGTAAAGCACGTGGTCAGGGTCTCAGTGCAATTCCTTTACTTAAAATGCCCCCCTCTCAGCTACTTTCCCAAGCAAACTGGGAAACACCCACCAACTAGCTCCCTCTCTCAGCATCTCATTCTCTAGCCCGGGGACTCTCCAGATTCTCCAACTCTGTACACTTAGTTACTGAAGACACCAAACAGTGTTGGTGTAGGTGAGGGTGTTTATCCAGAGTTAGGTGCTGTATTTGAAATTAAAACAAAAATTTAAAAAATATTCACTAATTTAGAAAAACCAATAAGCCCATGACAGGTTAACATAAATCATATATATATATATATATATATATTTTTTTTTTTTAAAGGGATAGCTGTATTTTCCCAAAACAAAAAAGAATTAGGGAAGAGTCATTATCTTTATAGTTTTGTAGGTTTCCTTTAATATCTTTTTTAAGGCCACTGGACTCTTCTGCATCTGTGTTCAACCTTGTGGATTACATTATGTAGTGAAGAGATTGCTAGGAAAGAGATCGTTTTTTTGGAGATGACCCCTGAGATAGACAATCTTTTATTGAAAACACTTTGGATCCCATGATCTCCTGAATGAACCGTGGAGTGCCTGGTACCCCACTCTGAGAACTGTGACACTGGTCGCTGCAGTGTTAACAGTGAGTCTCTAAGGGCCCAAGCAACGTTCCTGACCTCCTCCTCTGTGTTCCCTGTATCTTGCCTTGCTGCTGAGGCTTGTGCACCTGGTAGACTGACATGATCCTTGTCTTCAGGCTCCTGAATAGCTGGGACTACACGTACATGCCACCGCACTGGCTTCACACTTTTTAATTTAATGTGGCTTTTAGTTATAAAAGCAAGTTATATTATGGCTATACACTAGAAAATAGAATACATACAAACATGCAGTTTTCTAGTTATCATTACATCGGGTTTTATAAATGAACACTGTAACCCTCAACACTGCCCCATCACTGGCAACGGGTAAGCGTTTTTCTCATTCTAGTGTCTGAAGGTAGCATCATTGCCACTGTGTGGATATTACACAATTGAATACTCAATAGTAGCACATTTGAAGGCTTTCAGTTTTTGTTGTAATAAGTACAGTGGTCCTGCGAAGAATACCTTCACACATCCAGCTTTTTTGACATTTAGTGCTATTTCCTTAGAATAGATTCCCAGAAGTAAGATTACTGGGTCAAAAGATGCAGACATTTTTATGGCTTTTAATACATACTGTAAAATTGCTTTTCAAAAGGGCTACACTAATTTACAATGCCACCAACATTTCTAAGAAGGTTTCAGCACACAAACTGTCAACACAGGTGCCATTAAGAACGCTAATCGATAAAATATTGGACCCTAGTTGTTAAAATTTTGCATGTTTTTTTGAGGCTCATAAACTTAAAGTTTGTTGAAGAACGAGTGTACAATACAAAACAGTCTTTTGGGGCATCTTTATTTCTGGAAAACCTAGGAAGTTCTTACTGGCAAAGACCAGAAAAATGAACACATGTTAGGACTGGCACAAAATCCACTGTGACAGTCAATCTTAATGCCAAAACACTTAACGACTTCTTCACTGGTTTTCTGCTTGTCGCTAATAGTAGCAAAAGGAAAAAAAAAATCCCAAACCATAAAGGAATGAAACCTTCTCACTGCACACCGTACAAGATTAGAAACCTTTGGAGCTCAGTTTTTCATTCAACTTTACTTAAAAAAAAAAAAAATATCAGCCTTCTACTTTATTTGTGGTATTAACTATCCATATGCAAAGTCTCTAAATTTCGGGGCGTGGGCCATTTCCTGGGGAGCCACACATCCCGCGCCCCACAGGGCTGGGGACCACCGTGCACGTGGGTGTGTATGTGTGCGTGCGCGCGCGTGACCGCCAGATGTGGCCGCCGCGGCACCTGCGTCCCCTGCCCGAGCTCGGCTTCTCCTTCCTCCCCGGCGCCGGCTCGCAGGGCGCACCCGCCCCTAGCGCTCGCACCGCGGGCGCCGGGACCTCGCCTCTGAGGAGCCACGCGTGGCCGCGGGCGGAAGGGAGGAGGAAACTTGTCTCGCCCGGTGCGTGCTCCGTCCCGGCGCGCTCAGCTTTAACGTCCCCGAGGTTCGTTCGCGGCCTCATCCTGGGATAGGCGTCTATGACTCATCGGCTCCGGTGGTCACATGGGCAACGTGACCAAAATAAAGTTTCAGTATTTTAAGCTGCCAGAAAAGGGGACAACCAGGCGCACCAGGGAAGGGCGCCGAAGGTGGCGGCGGCAGCGGCGCGGGCGGGGCGCCGGGAGCCGGGCACCGGGCGGGGTGGGGCCTGGCGGGAGGCGCGTGCCCCTCCCCCGCGGCCGGCAGCGACGCCCGTACTCCCGGCCGTCCGGCTCTGGGGCGCGGCGCCGCGGAGCACTTCCGCGCCGAGGCCTCAGGTCCGCTCCCCGCCGGCGCGGCGGGCTGTGGGATCTTGGAGATCCCGGCGCGTCCCCCATTGCCACCGGGACCCCACGCGCCGGCAGCGGCTTCCCCGGGAACGTCCTTCAGCCCCGGGAGCACGCGGGAAAAGCCCCAGCGCGCCAATGAGCGGGCGCCTTCCTCATGACGGTCACGCTCGGGGGCGGGGCTTCCTTTCGTCGCTCCCGAGTTCCGGGAACCCCCTTTGATTGGTCTGCACGGCTTGGGAAACACTGTAGTGACGCCCAATCAAAAGGCCACGTCTCGGCCTCGAGGAAATATTCCGTGTCGGCTCCATCCTGGTTGGGCAGTTCTTTCGGACTCCGACCATTGGCTACCTTTGTTTAGGTCTAGAAGGCGGGCTTTCCTGGTAGTGGGTGGGGAGGGGGCGTTGATTCCTGACCAATCCGTTCAGTCCGTCGGGTGGTGAGCAGCCAATGGGCCGGATGGATAGGACGCTCCTCCCGGAGAGTAGTGAGACCCCTGGTGCGGGGCGATTGGCGGCGGGAGCGATGACTGGCAGCCCCACAGCCCAACGGGCGCTGTGCGTGGGCCGCGGGGCGGGGCCAGGGCGGGTGCGCGGCGGCGGCGGGGTGGCTGGGCCGGCGGCGGCGGCGGTACGAGGCGCGCGCTCGGGGTCCCGGTCGCGAGGAGGAGGAGGATGTGGCGCGCGGAGGGGAAATGGCTGCCGAAAACAAGCCGGAAGGTAAGAGCCGGCGCGCCAGGGCCAGGGGGGCGGCGCGGCGGGCGGCGGGACGCGGCACCGCCGGACATCCCGGGCATCGCGGCGCCGGGCGGGAGCGCGGGGGCGCGGCGGGCGGGCGAGCGGGCGCCCCGGCCGGGGAGGGGGCCGGCGGCGTGGGGGGGCGGAGCGCGGCCGAGTCCTGAGGTGACTCGCGGGGCGGTGGAGCGCGGCGCCCCGCACCCCACCCCCGGGGGCGGGCTGGGCCGGGGGGCGGGGGGCGCGCGGGGCGGGGGCCGGGCCCAGCGGGAGGAGGAGGAGCCGCGGCGGGCCGGCGCCTCCCCCACCCGGACAGCAACCCCTCGGCCAGCGACCTAGGCGGCCCGCGCCCCCGGCCGGGCCCGGTGGGGGCCGCGGGGCGGAAAGTTTATCGGCCCCCGACCCCAGCCCGGCCCGGCCGCTAGCGCCGGCCCCCGTCGGGCGGTCACGGCGCCTCTCAGCCCTCGCCGGTCGCCCGCTGCCGGCGGCGGTAGGGCCGGGCGCGCTCCGCTCAGCCTGGCCGGCCCCGCGGCGCCTCCCCGGGCGGGCGGGCGGGCCGGGGTCCCCGAAGCGGGTCCCGCCGGGGGGACCCTTCCTGCCGGCGTGTCTCGGCCGCGGGCCTCGTGCGATCCTTCCCCCTTCGCTCCCGGGAGGGAGGGGACCTGCGCAGCATGCCCGCCCCTCGCCGCCGTGCACACCGTACTCTTGCCCTTGCACCCTCGCGGTCGGGAGGGTGGGGTCTCGGTTTCCGTGGCAAGTGAGCATCTCCACACTCCCTTGCCCTTTACCTTCCGTGACCCCGATCCTCGCTTGGCACGGGGGTCCGTCTGAGCCTCTCCCCTGGTGTGGTATCCTGTGGGCCCTCTGCACTCTTGTCTGTTGACCCTTTTTGCCAGGACAAGGGGACTCAGGCTCCCCATGTTCTTCTTTCCTCACCCAGTGGATCGTGGGGGCCTGTGCAGCTCTGAAGTCATTTCTAAATAGGAAGGCAGACACTTCTCCTAGATTATGTACACTCTCCGCACACTTTCCTGGGTTCGGGTGAGCTCATTTCCTGAATACCCTTTGAGTTGCCCTCTTTTCCTAATGGAGGAAACTGGACGTTCCTGGGCGCCTTTCCTTGGTTGCCTGTCTGTGCCGAGGTGCTTTCTCTCCTTGGAGTTCCCCATCGGAGGGTGGGCGCCCCAGTAAGATGTAGGGCAGGGCTTCCATTGTGCCTACTATTTGGGCAAAAAGGGGCCACGATCCTCGCTCCCATGTCCAGGGAAGAGGCGCTGTAATTTTGCTTCCTGTTGACTCTTGCATCTTACGGGGGGGGGGGGGGGGGGAGTAGCCTTCACCAGTTGACAGTACCCCACTGGGAAAAGGGTCATGTGCCCTTGGCTCTTGGCGTTCTGATTACTGTCTCCTGGGCAGTAAGGACCAGGCTCTGTGTGTCCCACACTCAAGAGGCTCTGAAACTCCCCTGGAAATAAACTTCCCAATTCTTTTTTTGAGCGAACTCATATCCTCCTTATGGCTTCTGTTTCCCAGTCGGCCATATTTAGTGAGCCTGTTACCTTGACTTTTTCTAATTTTCTCAAATTGTGTTCATGTTGGCTGGGTAAGGAGAAGCCATATGCCTTTCCATCCAGAATAGGGAGTGTAGACACCCATGTCGCCCACATGCCGTTCAGGAAGAGGTAGCTTGTGTGCTCCTTGTTGTACTGGAACCTTCCTTTGGCCCTGGTGTTGTCTCTGTGGGATCTAAACATTTCTTTGGATCTCGTACCTTTCAGGCAAAGGAGAAATTTGAATGCTTTCTATTTTTTGCTGTTCTGGTTCTTTTTTGGTGAGCTAGAGATCATCATGGCGCTCTATGCATCTGTTGACACGTTCCCACTTATAGGTGTGTTCTGTGCATAGATGAAGTAGTCCCTCACACATGTAGAGGAGGTAGAGGGCTTGGATGACAAAAGAGCTCTGCACTTCGGGTGTGTGGGGCTTACGCGGGGTGTAGATGCAACTGTTGTGGGGAACTTTTCGGGCTTAGAAGGAGGAGAACAAGAGTCACTGATAAATGGCCAGTCGGTTTGTCATTTATGCTGTACTGAATAAGCAGAATGACATCCTGAACGCTTACCATGTCCCCGAGTATGTGACGTGGAGAACGCTTGCCAGTGGGCACTCAGACTCAGGCATTCTGAATTTAGGGGCAGTATTCTTTGATTGACACTGCATAGCTTGAAAAGTTGTGGATTTCTTTACTGCAGTGTTGGGGAAAGACATTCTGTAGTGACTGCGGTTTGGGGCACACAGTAAGACGAGGGGGAAGTTCTCTAGGACAGAACTAGGAACGCGTGGCTGTAAATGCATCTCTGTTGTGTTTTGGCCCTTTCATTGCTGAGGGGGTTGTGGCCTTAGGAGAAGGTACCCTCAGAAAGGCCCTGGCCCTTCTGGCGAGGGGGGGTGGGAGGAACTTTCCTCGAGTTCTTTTCTCCAGGGCAGGGGAAGAGTGAGAGCCCTGTCTGCTCCTTCTCTAGTCAGGTGCTTTGCCTGCCCGGTTTCCAGGGCGGCTGTCCTCGCTGCTGTCACTCAGCAGTGAAGTCTTACTTTTTGACAGGCTGTGTGTGGAGACCCGCTTTCCTCAGCCAGCTGTGCTGACTCTGAGAAGTCAGCCTTTAAGCTCTTTTCTAGTTAGGAGGCTGTCTGCACCTCGTTCTCCTGAGCACTGGGAGGTGGATAGGGTTTACCTGCAGGTTTAGTGGGTTCTGACTGCTGACTTCATTGCCAGGAAGTAAAGCTTTTGCCCTCATTTTCTTTCTCTGGGGGAGGGTTCTAACATCTAAGTTCTCTTTGGTGTGCCTGTAATCAGCTTGGAGGATTTGTGTATTTTTAGGGGTAGTGTTCGTGAGCACTGTAAAGTCCCGGGGTCGAGGACCTGCCGTGGGTGCTGGCACAGACCCAGGACGGTCGCTCTGCCTGGCTTAAGGACTTCCCTGAGAAGCAGGGTGCTTGGTGTTTGGGGCTGCGGGAGGGAAAGTGGCAGAGTGAAGCTTAGCCAGAGGAACACACTGGAGTCAGTTGTCTGGAGTTGGTGCTCCTTGAGTTCAGCGCAGTCGAGCTGTTTGTCCGTGTCTCTGGGATCCAGAGACGGCTGGAGGTCCGCTCTCCTGCTCCCTCTGCAAGGTGCGCCTTGCCGGCAGCCAGGCCGGTGAGTTCTCCTAACTACTTTGCTTTTTCCCCTGTTCCCCTTTAGTTTTCTTTTAGAATATCCCTCTTCAGGCTCTTTCCTCCAGTTTTTTGGTACACATTGAGTGACCTCGGCTCCCTTGTCTTCTTGAAGACCTGATTTAGCCTGCTCCTGGGGATACGGTTGGTCCATCTCATCCTTCATTGGCTTCACAGTGTTGGCATGTGCACAGTAACCTCTGCTCAAGGTCAGGTTGGGTCAGGTTTTTCTATTCAGAAGAGTCGCTCTTTCTTTCTCTTGAAAACATTTAAACATTGTGCTCGCTTTTTCTGTTTCTTTGTTTTTTAGGACCTGGCCATTTTAGGCTTTGCCTTAAAATAGCCCATCCTTTAGGGTCAGGTTGTGTTAGTTTAGCTGTCTAGACCAGGTGTCAGCCTGTGTGTTTGGTGGGATTTGAATTCTGACCGATGGTGTGGCAGCTCATCTTGTGGCTTGCCATGTGTGTATGTATGTGTGTATATATATATATATATATATATATATATATTTTTTTTTTTTTTTTTTTAAACCAGTGTTTGATTACTTTGGACTAATTCTTGTTTCTTAAAAGTTCAGGGACCGGGCTGGGGATTTAGCTCAGCGGCATAAGTGCCTGCCTTGCAAGCAGGCAGTCGTGAGTTCGATCCCTGGTACCAATAAAAAGGAAAAAGACCAAAAAAAAAAAAAAAAAAAAAAAAAAAAGCCCCGAGAATTATAGGGAACTAAAAAAAATAAAAGTTCAGGGACCATGCCTTTGTTTGTGGTTGTACTTCTTTCTGACATCCTTACGGAAAAGGCAGTAGAGGGTGAATCTCGCATTCTTTTCCTCTCCTTTCCTTGTGCCAGTTACCTCTTTTGTGATACCTAGAATGTGCCATTTTGGGGAGGAGTAGGTTCTTAGTGTAAACGCCTGTGACTGCTGTCACGCATACAGGAACCTTTTCCCGGTATCTGTTGGCTCAGGGGGCTGTGAGTTCTGTGACTCTGTTTGGGATCATGTTGGATCTTTTTAGCCTTTTAGTATGAAGGACATTTTAATGGATCTTATCTTTCATAAAGTCTTGGAAATTTTTTTCTGAATTTTTATTTTTGGATTGTAGTCTAAGGAAAATATACTCTGGATACTGTGCTATCCTGTTGGACTGTCCTCCTTGCATGAGTAGCGGTGGTGAGGAGGGTAAAAGTTGTAATGGGAGAGGCTTTTAACAGATTTCCTCTGGACTACTATGTGTGTGTGTGTGAACTTAATGTGATTGGCTGACGTGACTTGTAGGTCATTTACATATATGATTGGTTGGAATGCTTATTAAACATTTGAACAGTGGCATTACGGTAGCACTGTACTAACTTACATATATACTAGACTTGTAGGTATTGCATAGAACATGAAATCAAATGTATTCTTTATAGGAGGAAGTGGTAGAAAAATGTTTTTTCTCTTCTCATTAACTTGCATTACTCAGTAAGAACTATATGAGCTACTTTTACATTTTTTTCTGCTAGAAAGTGTTACAGCTAAATTTAATGCCTAATCATGGTGACCACTCTTAGGCCAGATGTCTAATACAATTATCACTGTCTTGTTTTTTATGTGAATTTTACTTCTTTATGCTTTTTCATGTTATTTTCTTCTGGCAAATTGTCTCAAATTCTTTTTGGGTGTAGACTAGGTACAAATGATGATGATGAAGTCTGAGGTCTGCCTTTTCCTTTCCTCTGCTGTTACATGAGCCTCCCCAGTGTACACATGCTGAAGCCCATTTGAACTCCTGTGAAAGTCGTTGTGTGGAGTTGTTGCAGTGTGTGGTAGGCAGTGTCCTTTTCTGTGTGACTGTGTGACTGAGAGTTGTTGCAGTGTGTGGTAGGCAGTGTCCTTTTCTGTGTGACTGTGTGACTGAGAGTTGTTGCAGTGTGTGGTAGGCAGTGTCCTTTTCCGTGTGACTGTGTGACTGAGAGTTTTTGTGGAGACAGGTGATGTCTTTCTCTTGGGTGTCCGTCAGTTGCACAGATGATTTGCTACAGTGCTCTGTATCTTCAGAAGCGCTAACTCTGCCTTTTCTGTTCTGGATAACTTCAGTCCTACCTGATTGTTTTCTTGTCATTATTTTAAGAACTGTCTGTAGCTGTCCTGCATTTGTGGCACTTCTGTCTTTCTGTGAAAAGTGACTGCACACCGCCGTTGTCCGGTAGACCTGTGTCATCCTTGTTTCTCTAAGGGCAGGTAAATGGAGTGGGAGTTAAGTCTCAGCACAGCACGGGTGAGAGTGGTACTTGTGACTAGAGATCATCTGGAGGAACTCTGGGTCCTTAAGGCTTCTGGAAATTTGTTTTTACCGCATTTAGCCAGCTTCTTTCTGTCTCTTTGGCTTGACAACAGCCCATTTCTTTGGGTACAGCCAACAAGTATATAGTGTCAGTTGGAGACTTTACGAAGTGTATGACCCTCTGGGTGTTCTTTGCCTGGCCTGGGACTGTTTTCAGTCTTTAATGTTTGAATGTAAATTATTCTTGTTCTAATCTATTTCTTGGTCCATATAACTTGAATAAAGTACATATAGTCATTTTATGTTTTTCAGGTTATGTCATGTGATCTGTGTTCCTTTTCATTTATTTTTTGAATAGCCAATCAGGGTTAGGATATATGTTGATGAGATCTTATTATTTTATGCCACCCATGAATGTAGTCTCTATTAGTCCTGTGATGAAGCTGTGTTACCATTCTGTAGTTAGAAAGCACTTGTCTACGTACAGATGGTCTGTTATCCTGTGATATTTGTCATGTATTTGTAAAGAAGGCACATGTGTGCGTATGTGTGCGCGTACACACACACACGTGATGGACAGTAGTCTCCGCTTCTTAATGTGGTGGGAAGAAGAAAAGAATCCCCCCTCGATCTGTGTGCTCTGTGTTTCTAGCGCTGTACGTGTGTCTTTGTGTCTTGAAAGCCATTGCTTGGAGAAGGTTCACTGCCTGAAGAAGGCTTTCTTGTGTAAAGGCTGGTAAGGTTTCCTAGGTATGTGTTTAACCCTGGCCTTAGAAAAGAAGTATTGTGTATCGCACTGCAAGGACAGGCCGCGTGTGAGCCACAGGTCTTGTCCTTTCAGTTCTCATTTTTAGAGAAGTGTTCATTTACTTCAGCTGATAGGTGTAGCACACGATGGGAGGAGCAGAGGTCTTCTGAATGGCTCTTCCACATCCACCCCAGGAGTTTGCTTGTCTTGGCACAGTTGCATGTTCTCTTGTATATGAATCCTTTGCGCACTTGGACAAGTGCATTCACATTTCTTTGGTCAGATTTAGCCAGCTCTTTCCAGTCGCGAAGCCTTTCCGTGCCAGAGTCTGTTGGTAGAGGGTGACTTTCAGGTACATGTGCTGGCTTGGAATTGTGTTCATTCCTCTGTCACCGTAGTGTAGTTTTGTGCAAAGTGACATGCCTTGAAAAGAATACTTGAGACCGAGTTCTTCACAGTTTTAAACATGGTAATGCCTGGAGACTGAGTAAAGGGTATTGCTGTTACCACTTCACTTCCTCAGGCCACCTAAAATACCTTTCCCCACATCCTCTTCTCTCTCTCTCCAAAAAAAAAAAAAAAGTAGAAATGACCATAATAAGATCCCAAACAAAGCAACATATCCTGCAGACCAGCTCTGATTGCTCCTGCTTTACACTTTGGTCGTTAGCTTTGGACAGGTACACACCTGGTCCCTTTTGGATACGTACTCAATGGAGTTGTGCAAAAAGCCTTTTGGGACACAGTGTCTGTTCATTGACTAGACTGCAGTATCTCTTCCAGTTTTGCTTATCAGTTACCACAAGCTAACACCTGGAAACTGGCTTATTTTTTTCCTCTTTATTCCTACCTAGCCATTGGAATGAATACTGGCAGCAGTAAATTACTGTAGCCCTGCTTTTGTGTGCTCCATCTGGGAGAGCACAGGAGCTGGCTTCCAGGGGTGGCTGGACCGCCGGTCATGACTCTTGCTTTCTCCGTGTGGCTCACGTCTCATGGCAGAGGTGACTTCGGCTATCAGCAGAGTTTAGGGTCTGCAACACAGGAGAACCCGGATGTGTCAGTGGTTAGTGTTTTACATTGTACAAGACGTGTCAGTGTGCGATGCTGGCATGATGTACAGGTGTATCTGGAAGCATTTTCAGCTGAAGAAAAATAAGAAAAGAAAGCCTTTACGTGTTGAAAAGCAGGTATTATCTTTTTTCCCCCATCAGGGCTCATTTAGATTGCCAGGAGTTATTTCCAAAAGCATATTAATACAATTAGGAGTTTAACTTTTTAAAACTCAGACTTCCTTTTTAATTCTTTTCAGAAACATCACTTCTGTGTGTGTGTGTGTGTGTGTGTGTGTGTGTGTGTGTGTCCCACTGGTTTTCTAGGTGCTCAGATATCAAACCTTTTGGGAGTGATAATAAATTGGTACAGAATATGAAACAAAAAGCAAAAGGATTCTGCAATGAGAGAGTTACCCATTAAGGATTAAAAATAACCTTTAAGTGATAATCAGAAATTCAGAAACTGGAAAGAAACATACAATGTCAGGATGTGGTTATTTGTTTAAAGTTGACACAAACACATACTCTCCCAAACGGGGCCATTAAGAAAACAAGTCAGTTGATAGAGTTGATTTTCTCTTTTAAAAAAGTAACTGAAATAAAATAGCCCTTCATTGTGAGGAAAATATAAACTTCGATAGAAGTTCAGCAGGATGGAAACATTGGAAAAGTAAATTCCAGATAAGGATTTTTTATTGCAAATCCACAAGGGGGTAGTGATGTTCTATCAAAGATGTTTGTGGTGGAAATGTGAGATGATCTCTTTTAACATTTTAGATTTACAGATAAAATTGGCATGTTTGCATTTTAACTTAATAAGATCTTTTTAAAATGTTTATTGGCTCAGTTGTTTATTACTTAAATTAAAAAAGATCCTTTTTGAGTGAATGGCTATTTTAAGCTGTTTGAATGGTAAGAGAGGATGTCCTTGTAGTTTAGTGCTTTGGAGAGATTGTAAAGGATCTGAGGGTCGCTGTTATTTTCTGGCATCATAATGATCTTAAATTTCCTGGGAAATATTAGGAATCTAGGAATCAGTGACTTAAGTGTTCTGAATGAAAGGAATTTAGCAAATCGTGTCTAAACTTTACAAAAGTTGGTATTACTAGTTGTATGTTCAGCTCTGCCACGAGATGAAGTATGTGAATAATGCCCACCACTGGCTGCTTTTATTAGTTTTAAATAAATCAAACTTTCGTAATCTCTTATTAGCTTATATCACATCATTAGGTTAAAACTTTTCCTTCCTCACATAGCAGTACCGGCAGCTTTCACCTGCTGTCTTGGGAATTACTGAATACCAGGAGCCGTGTGGCAGGGCCCACAGCCTGCTCCTTGTCTGCCTCATGTACTCTTTGAATGAAGGCAACCTGGTAGGAGAAAGAGTTAAGGTCAGAATGGGGATCATGTCCTGCTTGTGTAGAGATACAGCTAACCATGTCTTTACAAGATACTACTTGCAGTCTTAATAATGTGAAGCACGGTGTAGAAATCAGGCTTATTCGTGTCATCAGTATTATGTATTTTTCACTTTGTGTCTAGGGAAAGGGTTGATACAGCTCTTCTGTGGCCCTCCCTTGTTCTGAGCAAGGAAGGCCTGATTCGTTTTCTTTATGGAATGAATGACTTTGGTGCTTTAACATACCTGAAGATCCACAGTTTTCACATTCTCCTCTGAGCTGAAGTGTGACGTCAGCATTTCCATTCATGAATTTGATACTTCCAGGTCCCTTTTCGTGTTTTGTATTCTTGAGCTAACTCTGGCACATGCACAAATCAGTTTACCATCAGTCAGCCCATAAATCAACCATAAAAGGTAAAACAAAAGACAAGACGCCGGAGTTATTTTGCTGGCGTTGTAGTTGCTCATGCTGATTTGCATCAGTGCAGTTCGGATAAGGTTCCTGGCCAAACAGATTGGAATCTAAAACAGTCAGCTTAATTATCTCATGATTTTGTGGATTGAACTGTGTTGTGAACATATTGACATAAAATTTTTGTTCTTGCTGGAACTTCAGAGTGCTGTGGGGTAGCTCCTTTGTTATAAAGTAGCTTTTTTTTTTTTTTCCCCCCTCACTGAATTGGAGGAATCTATTTTAGAGAGGTTAGGCCTGGAGATTGAATTATGTTCTGCTCAAATTACTTTCAGAATAAATTTGGATTTTTTTGAGTGTTGTTATTCTTGAAATATTTTAAGTAACTCTTGACACATGTCTTTAATAATGATGATGATGGGGTTGGCCCAGTGTTCTGTGCATTGCAGTCAGTTCTCATCTCCCTGGATTGTACAGTCCTGTGGCTGTGGACTTAGCCTCTTCTCCAGGGAGGTCACTGCTTGTAATTTAGTACTGCATGAGAACAGTTCTTGAAGAAATCTTATTTGGAGTTTCCTTCTGCAGAGCCGAGTTGGAGGCCAGGCTCTGGCCCATGGCATCTTTCAAGCCTCCCGTGGTTGATGAATGGTGAGCTGTAAAAAAGTTCATTTTCTCTGCTTTCTTGGGGGTTTGCTGAGTTTAGGATACTTAATTTCCAAGAACGTTTAGAAATAAAATGTGTTACATTTGGGGAGAACCCTTTCAGCTCAGCTTATTATTCAGGGGTAGATACCTTGCCTGGCTCTTTTTAAAACATTGTTACTGGGGATTGAACTCATGGCCTTGTCAGTGCATCTTACTCTAGTGATGATTCCCAGCTGTGTGTTGCCCTTCCCAGCCGCAAACAGGGCTGGAGTGTCCTGTGCCGGACTGCCCTGACTCGTCTGCTGGGTAACAGATGAGCGGTCTGAGCTGCCTCTTCTTTCCATGGACGCACTGAGAAAAAGAAAATAGTGGCAAGTAGCACACGGGTATGCATTTGAAGGCTTACGTGACGTTTGTTATTTTCCCTAAAAACTAAATAGTTCAGGAATTAGGTAAATACGATTTATAGGAAGGAATCTGAGACTGAAGAAAGGAATGTTTCATGGTAGACGGTCTCTAGGGACATTGTAATTTTCAAAACTGGATACCTCTGTAGAGTTAGGAGACATCGTTGGCTGTGATGAGCAGCCTCACAGTGTCCAAAGAGTGCTGTGCTGTCAGCAGCGTCCTCCCTGAACCACACTGACAGTTTCACCCAGTGCTGTTGAACCCTTTGGGGCTTTCAGTGACACAGACGGCTCCTTGTGGCATGCATGTCAGAGTTTGCCCCTGCAGGCTTAGTCCTTTAGACATGAAGGCTCTAGGCTTCCCAGAGGCATTCTGATCAAGCCTGTTTTGGTTCTGACCACTGCTTTTTTCTTTTGGTAGCTTGGAATGCTGGCCATTGTGACCAGGCCCCAGCGGGTGGTGTTTCTGTGAACCTCGAGGGAGCCTCTCCCCTCGACTGTTGACTGCTGTGCCACATCCTTACAGATTGGTCATCTCCATCACACTGGGTTCTAATCCAGCTTCTCCTCTTGCCTTTTGGAGGCCTCAGCTCTCGTGGAGTGATCTAGATAGCAATGATTTTGAGGAATTCTTGTGTAGGGTAAAGGGTTGTCCTAGGAATGACCTAAAGTTTTTGCCCTCTGCCTTAGGGTAAGAAAGTGAAGTTGGCTGTGTGAATATTCACTTGCTTTGCTAATTTGATTTTTATTTTTCCTTTTGAGATACTTGTTCCAGGTGAAGAATAAATGTGTATGTTTAAGTGCTCTAGGAGGAATGTGAAAGTATGGGCCCCGAAATGGGGCCTTTTTGGACTAAACTTTTACATTTGTCTGTTTACCAGATTTTGAGTGTTTTCTTTGAAAGCTGTAGTTTTTTTTCAAAAAAGATGTGTAATGAAAATGTTCTTTCTGTTTTATTTCCTATGGTACACTTAAGATCTTTTTCAGATATGAATGAGGGTTCATGGTTTTAGAAAACAAGGTGTGATTACATCTGAAAAAGTGTCAGCTAACCTTAGATGTTTTATGTTCAGGGTAGTTGTATTTTTTGGAGTTGATTAATATAATTGTTATTAAAATGGATCGATTGCCAGTAATTCAGTAAATACTTTTCCTGTTAAACTCATGCGGATAAGGGAGTTGCTGTGAGTCCACTGTAATTGATCATATAGGATTGTCACTTGGACTTACTCCCTGGGCTACGGAGGCCATTTGAGGAGGCCTTGAACATAATTCATTTCTTGAAAGTTTCTTCCAATATCTAAAGATACTGAGGGACACTTGCATTCCTGGTGCTCTTGTAAACATTCTCTGCCTTGTGCTTTCCATCTCTGCCGTTATGAAATGTGCTGGCTGAATCATTTGCTTGACAAACCCTTGATGGTGGTTCCATCCTCATTTAGCTTTATTGATGGAAGACCGTTGTGCTAAGAAGAAAGCCCTAACAAATAGGAAGGTAGTGAGTGGGTGCTTGGAGCTTTTAAAGTACTTGCTGTTCTTTCGAGGGGTCGTCTAGAAATTGATTACAGATAACTTGATCAAGTTTAAAGCCCAGAAATGTATTTTAGGTGTTCTGGGGGGAAGGCACATCAGTCTTTATTTATGGATTCTGACTATTCTGGGTCTTGACCCATCCCTGCCTGTTTCGGGTGCTTGTGATGCCAATATGGTGGCGGTGGCGACCTCCCTAACTGGGCAGGGTACCCTTGAGAGTGTGTATTTGTCCTTTCCAGGTATTTTTAGTCTCCTTTGCCTCTGTGGCCACATCTTGAGGAGCTGAGGATGGATTTAGCAGCTCTGGGGCAGCTCCAAGTTGTGGCGGATGCTCTGCTGCCCTCTTCCTCCCGCCACCGTGCCTCCCGGATGAGGCTCCTTGCCCTTGTTTGCTGAGGGAGCAGAGACAGAACTGCTTGTTTAGTAAAAATACACAGTCATGATTCTCAGAATGCTTGTAATGAGGCCCTGGGTTCAATTCCCAGCACTGCAGACAGACAGAAACAGTGGCCAGTGGTGACAGGATGGTACGGCAGTATGAAAATACTTACTGCCATTGAATTGCATGCTCAGAAGCGACTGGAATGGTACGTGTTATGTTTAAGTGTATTGTATCTCTATTAAAACAAACCAGATGAATTTGAAGTCTAACAAGAAAAGTAGTTATAAGGTTCCAAGAACAAACATGCAGTGTTATTTTCATTGCTCCAGAGTTCAAAGTTGTGCTTTAGTCAGAAATCACGCATACACAAAAGAAGTACACACTGAGGGTCATTTTTACAGAAAGCGATTTTTAGGTGAGATTTTAATATTTTCAGTATTTGTATTTGTAAAGACAATTGGCTGACTCCTTGAGAAGTTTGAGGGTAACAGTGTACACTCAGAAAGGTAGGTCGTTTGGAGCTGGTGCCAGGGGAGATAAGCCGTCCTGCTTTAAGTGAGCAGTTTGGATTGTGAAAGCTCAGCCGCTCGTGCTAGGCCGGGTGGGCTTCCGAGTAAGCCAAGCGGAAGCTGTCTTGGCCTGCAGGGCAGGCGTGCCTTGCAGTGGGACGGTCTGGGAACTAGCCCTAGAGCCACAGGACTGGATGTCCTCTCGCAGCTGCCTTTGGCTGAGCTGGGCTCTCCTGTCAGATGCCAAGGCTCCTGTCTCTGCTCTTCCCTCTGACTGCTCCCTTGTTTCTCCTTGTGGAGGGCCTTTCTGCTGGGGCTTCCTTGCTTGAGTTGCCTGCAGGCATAGTCTGCTGTCTTCCTTGTGGCTTCTACATGTTCTGATTGTGGTTCTGGGTCCAGCACTCACCGTCCTCTGACTCCACGGTCATGGCTCCCCAGGAAAGTACTCAGGACAGAGATTCAAACTGAGGCCTCTCCGCTGCATCGTTCCCCAGGCCTGTGTTGCCCTTGTGGTTTGGCAGTCGCCTGGTCATTTGGAGGAGTTGGACCGAGAGGAGACTGTGTGAGGAGCCTGTAGCAGGGGTTCTTGGTGCCCCTGCTCTGTCTCCAAGCAGTGTGAAAGAAAGACTGTTGACTCCTGAATGGATCTCTCATGTTCAGTTGCTATAGAGATTAAACTTTTTGCAGAGAAAATGTTCACTGCAGCTACATATAGGAGGCCAGCCATCCTTAGTCTCCGGGCTGTGTGGAATAAATCAGCTGTGGGGGTTGTAACTGTCCCAGAGCTGGTGCTTTGAATGGTAGCCTTAAAGAAGGACACCCAGAATGCAGTAGTGATCTCTGCAGCCCTTGCCTTGGGGCCATCTCAGGTGGAAGCCGGTGGTTGGAGGGAAGGTCAGGAGAGCTGAGTTACCCAGGTTCAGTTACCCGGTGTCTTCCCTTTCCCCCAACTGGGACCAGTCGGCTTAAAGGCTGGAAGTTGCACCCTTAGTGAGCAAGGGCCACATCGCTCCCAGAGTGCGCGGTTGGGGAGAACACAGCAGACAGCCTCTGCTTCAGCGTCTGGCCCGCTGTGTGTACCGCTTTTGCTTTTGCTTGGTATGTTCTCCCTGCTCCCAGTCTTTCGTTTTCCGTGCTTCCCGTGGTGGAGGGAGGAGGCAGCATTACAGAAGAAGACAGGTGGAAGACTGACAGAACGGTAGTGTGCAGGGAGGTCTAGTAGTTTGCATGCATAGTGCAGAGAGGCTGCACAATACTGAACTGTCTGAAGTACAGCTTTTACGCTTTGTACGAATGACCTTGAGTGTACAGTATTCAAAAACGCAATGCTTAGTGATAGTTTTGCTTAACTGAAGAGTAAATATGTAGTATTTTAAAGGAAACCAGCAAAGTAGTTTTAGTAGGTACGGGGATTTGATCCTTTTTTTTTGGTTGTGGTTTGCTTTGTTTTGTTTGACATGTGGTCTCCTCTCTTGCCTAGGACTGGCCTTGAACTTGAGATTTTTCTGCCTTATCCTTCCCAGTAGCTGGGATTATAGTTGAGTGCTGCAGTGTCCAGCTGGTGGTGGTGTTTTTTTTTTATTTTACTGATTTTATTATCACTCATATACCACAAATTTCACCTTTATAAATATAGTGATATTTAGGCTGTTTACATGGTCTTGTAACTATCACCAGTACTTCCACAGCATTTTCATCACTCCAAGAAGGAAATCTGTAGCCACTGACGACCACTCCCCATTCTGTCTCCCTGGGCTGGTGGGGGTGAACCTGTGTCATGTGTGCCGCAGCGGGCTGTTAGTTAGCATTGTAAGCTCTAAAAGGTTTGCCATCACTGCCCTAGGGGCTGCAGTGCTGATCTGCTTTCTGTCTTGGTGGAGTTGTCTGCCGTGTTTGTTCCTCCGTGACAGGCCTATTCCTTTGGCGGTTCATCCAGCCAGTGGCTTGTGTGGTTACTCCGTTCCTTTTGTGTCTGAAGAACGCTGTGTTGAAAGGGTAGGTACTGCCTTTGTTTAACCCTTTACCCATTGATGGACATTTGTGTTATCCCTCTTTCTTGGCCATTTTGAAACACTGCTGCAGTCAGCGTTAATGAGCAGGTTTTTGTGTAGGCGTGTTTTTAATTCCCTTGGTGAATGTCTCAGTGTGGATTGCTGTGTTGTAGGTTTAGTATATGTTTGATGCTCAAGGAATGGTCGCGTTGTTTCCCGTGGTGGCTTTGTCATACTGCATTCCCACCAGCAGTGGATGGGGGCTCCTGTTTCTCTACACCCTGGCCGGCACTTGTTCCCATTCTTGTGGATGGGAAGTGGTCGTGATTGCTCTTCTCTAATGACTGATGACGTTGAGAGCATCTTCTCATATGCCCATTGGCTGTTTGTGTGTCTGCTTTGAGAAACGGTCAGTTTCATTAGCATTTTTGAATTATTGTTGCTGTTGAGTTGTAAGAATTCTTTATATACTTTAGATGAGTCCCTTAGCAGATGTATGATTTTTTTTTATTCTATTTGTCTTGTCTGTTGAGGTACAGAAGTTTAAAATTTAAGTCGTATTTATGTGTTTTTTCTTTTTGTTGTTTATGTATTTGGTTAAATATCATAGTTAAGATACTTGGCTTAACTCAAAGTTGTGAAGCTTTGGGTCCGTCTTTTAAGTTTTATAGTTTTGGCTTTGTTTTCGGTGGTCCTGGGATTGACCCCAGGGTCTTACATGTGCTAGGCAGGTGCTCCTACCACTAAGCTACATCCTCAGAACTTTCATTTTCTAACTTTATCTTGTTACCAGATCTTTCTGAGTTGCTCTGGCTGGCCTTGAACTTTCAGCCCTCCTGCCTCAGCCTCCCGAGTAGCTGGGATTATAGTTGTGTGCTACACCTTGCGTTTTTACGTCTTTCATACATCTAGAGCTTTGATTCATTTTGAGTTAATTTTTGTAAGTGGTATGAGGTAGGCTTCTAACTATTCTTTCATATATGGATGTCCAGTACCAGTTGTGGAAAAGGCCATTCTTTCCTTGTTGAATGGTACATGCATTGAAAATCAGTGCTCAACTAGGCATGGTGATGCATGCCTCCTATAATCCCGGCACTTGGGAAGTTGAGGCAGGAGGATCATTGCGGGTTCGAGGCCAGCCTGAACTGCATAGTGAGACCTTGTTTCAGGGGGGGAAAAAAAAGGAAAAAGAAAAAAAATGGACCGTGAGGCTGATGGTTTATTTGGGGAGTCTCAGTCTCTCTAGGTGTGCCTGTCCTCCTACCAGTACTGTATTCTCCTGCTTACTGGTTTCGGTTTTTTTGTTTTTGCTTTGGGTGGTACTGGGGATTGAACCCAGTGCCTTCACACAGAGCAAGATCCCAGCCCTTTTTCTTACTATTTTGAAGCAGGATCTCACCATTGCCCAGACTGGGCTTAAACTTTTGATCCTCCTGCCTCAGCCTCCGAGAGTGTTGGGAATACAGGTGTGTGCCTGACTGTAATAAGCTTCGAAATCTGAACTATCAGACCTCCAAACTCTTCTTCTTTTTAAAGATTGTTTTGACTCATCTGGCTCCCTTATATTTTTCATTTGAATCAACAGCTCAGTTTGTCAATTTCTACAATAAAAGGCACCTGGGATTATGTTTAATCTCTATTTGGGAGATAAAATTCTTTTTATGGATCTGCTATATGTTTAGAAACTCCTGGCTAACTCAGGTAACCTAACATCTTGCTTTAAAAGCATACTGTTGGTTTAATTTATTAATACAGTAGGCGGCCTTGGTGAAACACTGTAATTCACTGTTAGGTTGAAATTGGACTTTTCAGATTCCAAGAGAGCAAATAGCTAGTCTATATAGCCACTAGGTTGACTTCTTGTAATGTGTTCTTTTGATTTGGAAGTTTGCTGATGTCTGTGCAGAAAAGCCCCCCAGTCCTCCCAAAAACCGTGGAAATACTTTAACACACATACTGGTTAATGGGGAATTAGCAGATTACATATGTGAATATTTAATTACCAAAGGGTTGGAATGTGTCACAAGAAAATTGTGATGTTGAAATGTATAATTATTTATTGTTGTTACTTTGGAGGCAGCAGCGCTGTTGTAGGACTTCTTGGTCCTGCAGGGTCCATGTGAACATCAGTCATTAAGCTCTTGCATTTCAGCTCCTTTGCTCCTTGTGTAATAACCAGGTACCCTCCAGGCATAGGGAAGGACAGACGCAGTCCCTCTTCCAAGGAGCCGAGGTGGAGAGCCTGACCTCCTCGGTGCCACGGGAGATTGCAGCGGGAGGCAGTGCTGTGAAGAGGATGAGTGATCCTGAGGGTGTCAGTCAGGACAGGCTGGGGAGCCTCTGGAGCAGTGCCCTGCAGGAGTGGGCGCTTAGCTGAGGGAAGGGTTGTGGGAGGAGGTTCCAGGACAGGGGCGAGCTGGTCTGGGAGAGGTGTCAGGTTATATGCGACCCTGTGCAGGTGGGGAAATAGTAGCTGAGAACTTGCTCCAGCCTTTGCCCCTAAAGTGTTTTGTGACTGAGAAGGTTATGGAACCTTTCTGAGCTTAGTTACTTAGGAAAAATCTACATAGCTGTTTTTATTTGGGGATACTTATATAAGAACATATACAAATTTAGGCTTTTGGTTATTTTCATATAAGTCAAAATATTCTTTGTGACTTTCTCTGATTGGCCACCTAGAAACACAGTACTGGCAAATTTGAATTATTTTTCTGAACATTTCCCCTGGTCTTTGGCATTAGGATTCACTTTATAACATGTTTACCCCAGAAGCCTCTAGTGGGTGTGGGGAGTGTAATTGATAAGAGTGTTCACAGTGTTGCCCTAAGGCACATGGAAGATCTGGGGAGGCTGGGGGTGGTGCTTGTGGTGGTTGATTTGACCTAGAATCATTGACCGGGAAACCTGTGGCTGGGGGTGACACTCCTGGAGGAAATGGGCGGGTGAAGCTAGGAGGGGCCAGGGTGCAGTCACACCTGCAGGTGCACGCGGAGGCGTAGGCGGGGTCAGGTTGCAGGGACTTGGAAGGGCTGACAGGGAGCCTGGATTTTACTCTCTGTTCTGGGAGAGCCCTTTAGAATTTTATTTTTAAGCAGAAAAGGATTGGATAAAGTCAATTCTCTTTTAAGGTGCTAATAAAGGCCACCTGCTTCCCTCTGTAACTTCCTTTCCACACACACAGCTCAGCCATACAGCATTGTGTTCCGTGTTTTAGACTGCTTGTGCCAAAGGGTTGTCGCCTTGCACGCTGGTTTGCCTTGACTTAGCACACTTCCTCCAGAGTGCAAGCGCACAACTTGCATTTGTGCTGGCTCTTGAGCTTGCCCGCCTCTGAGTTCCTCTTGTGTGAGACTTGTCTGGGAAGCCTTCTGGACCTTGCTGGATTCCTTCCAGATAGGGTGGGCGCTGTTCCTTTGTCCACCTGTAGCACTCCAAGGGTCTCCTGGCCACGGCACATTTTAGTTCCAGTGGAGTTGCTTTTATTCTTCTTTCTCCCTCAGTCAGCGCAGTAACTGTAGGTTGAATGAATGGACAACTAACTAGGAAGGACTGGAATCAGGAGAACATCACGCCCGGCGGGAATTGTTTGCAGCATTTGGGTTGAGGGAAGCTTACGTGCTGAGTTGTGTGTTTATGGAGTTTTGTGTGTGAGAGAGACACAGTTGGTGGAAGGTGGGCCTTGAGGGATGTGCATTCTCAGGTTTATTAAACTCTTACAAGGGAGTTTGGTGAGGCCCAAGTGAGACAGGGGACAGAAGAGAGCTGTCTTGGGCAGACTGGATGCAGACGTTTCTGCTCTGAGTGAGGTGTAATTACAGTAGCCCCAGAATATGTCTCCACAGCATGACATTGGAAATGGGGTCAGAGGTTAGGCACTTGTTGACAGCAGCCTGTTGTGTTTTATTTCATTGCAGAGGGCAAGGGGAGCTTGATGCTAAAGTCATGGAAGTCACCTTCCCACGCATAGGGCAGAGTAGCAAAGGTGATGGGTCTGCCTGGAGGGCAAACACACATGCCCGCACATCCCACGGTCTAGGCTCCTGAAGGCATTGGTGTCGTTTGGCTTGTAGTTGTGTAACTCTGCCCAGGACTGTGCCTTGTGGTTGCATGAACAAATGAATCAATCAAAAAGAATTAGGAGGCTGGGTGTGGTGGCACAGAACCTGCAGCCAAAGCTCTGTGGAGACCGAGGCAGAAGGATGCAAGTTTGATGCCAGCCGGGCAATTTAGCTCTTAGATGCTGCCACAAAAAATAAAAATGATGTGGAATATAGTTCAGTAGTGGAGTGGTTGCCTAGCATGCGTGAGGATGCAGTTTCAGTGTCCCACTACCTCAGAAAGTTAGGAGTAGAAGTCTACATAGTGAGGTGACCTTGGGAGCCTAGAAGGTACTGGAAGGCAGAGATGCAGTCAGTGTTGACATTTCATTGATGGGGAGGAGGATAAGTAGAGGCTGAGAATGGCTAGAAGTCTTACTGAATGGGAAGAATTAAGTCAGGGATCTAAGTGCAGAGGTTTGAAAGGAGGTGGTCATTTGTAATGCTGCAGAGTTTAAGCAGATTGCAGGGGAAGGAAAAGGAGTGGGTTTGTGGCATGTTAGTTACCAGCGGCCTCAAGTTTAGCGGCTTCCCGCAGCAGGTGTTTATGATCTCAGGTCCTGAGTGCTGTGGTCCTGAGTTCCGGTGGGCCTGGCCAAGCGTGCAGCCTCTGGGCCCCACGACCAGACGGCCACAGGTCTGGGCCCTGTCTCGCTTGGGCCTCACCAAACTCCCTTGTAAGAGTTTAATAAACCTGAGAATGCACATCCTCAAGGCCCACCTTCCACCGACTGTCTCTCTCTCACACACAAAACTCCATAAACACACAACTCAGCACGTAAGCTTCCCTCAACCCAAATGCTGCAGACAATTCCCGCCGGGCGTGATGTTCTCTTGATTGCAGTCCTTCCTGGCGCTGGGCTCTCGTGGGAGAGCGCAGTGTGGGAAGGCCTGCCTCCCAGCTCCCAGGGTCCTGTGAAGGAGTAGCTTTGTGCGGCTGTTGGACCGAGGCCTCAACTCCTTGCTGGCTGCGAGCAGAGGTCACTCAGTTCTGGCCACCTGGGCCTGGTCCACATGGCAGCCTGCTTCTGCAGAGCCAGCGAGAGTCAGTAACAAGACAGCCGTTACAATCTGTGCTGCCCAGGCACAGCAGTGACAGCTCATCAGCTTGGCCACGTTATGCTGCTCAGCAGCCACCAGCCACAGGGGCAGGCGTTGGCATCAGGGTGGGGGTCGTGTAGGCAGTGTGTCCACCACAAGGGGTGGGAGAGGAGGACCGGGAAGCGAGAGGGCAGCTCCTGTGATGGAGTCCTGTGGGATGTTGGTGTTTGGCAGTGAAGTTCCTGGTGAGGGCTGACATGTGAGAGGCCCTCTTCAGGCAGCCTTCCTGACCCTCTCCCTTCATCCCAGGCCAGGGCATGGGTCCCTTTTCGTGTCTTCTGTCGATTGACATACTGCCTGGTAACTGCTGTTGATAAACTCATTGGATATGCCAAGCTGGAATTATTTACCATGCAGTTCGTGGCCACTGAGGGTACCTGCACTGCTGGCCTTATGCTTTTAGTGAGGATGAAAGGAGGGGGTGACCATGTGGAATGTTTTATCTAGTATGAAGTGATACGCAAAGTATTTAAGCTTCTACTTTTTCCCATGCAAGTAGGAGACGTGAAGATTACCTTAGGTTTTTCTTGTTAGCTTGGTTTCATGGTGTTGTACATAAGTTATAGAAGTGGGCTTTATTTAAAACTGTGATATTTTTAGGGCCTTTGAGTGGAGTGTTTGCTTTTATGATAAGTGATCTCAAACTGCTGCCTCTTTCAAGTCCTTTTTTATTTGTCCAACTTGTATTGTTTGAAAAGAAAATCTGTCCTTGCTGCCCTTGTCGCTCTTTTTCTTCTGTCCGAGTGTCAACTGTTAGCTCCCTTTTTTTCCCCTTTGGATTTGTTGCCTCTGATCTTCTCTGGGCTTGGCAACCTGATAATTAAGCTCGTTAGAACTGTGAGTAGTTTAGTAGTAACCAAGCCAGGAATGTGGGTCGCGGAGCCTCTTTTCACTGTAAAGTAGGTGAGCTGGTGTGTGTAGACTGTGTGCAAATCTCTTTTGGCCTCCTGAGCGCCTCTTGGCTTCCTTCCTAGTGTTGGCTGTGTGCGGATGGAGACGCGCAGGGCCACGCCGTGCTGCGCCGTGCCCGGGAGTGCGCCTGCCACCTTGCCGGCACACGCCTCACCACTCAGTTACGGGGACAGTGTCGTCTCCCTCTGCTTTCCTCGGAAGCTTTAGTTTTCTGGGCGGTAGTTACAGGTGATGGGTGGTTTGTGAAGCACAGAGGGCCTGCGGGAAGTCTCTGTGCCAGCAGCGTCCTCGCCCTGGGGAAGTGTGCCCAGCACCCAGCTCTGAGGACCAGGCCTTCAAGCTGTCCCTCATTGCCCATTTGCTTCTGCTTTCCCTAAGAGCTGCTGTTTCCTTTTTGTGCCCAGCTTTTGGGAGAAATGTCTGCCTTTCCAGGGCGTTTGCTGCTTGTTCTTGCGGAAGCCGTGGGTGGTGGTGGGGTGGGGGCGTGGGCCTGCAGTGGCCCTGGCCAGGGGCCTGAGCGGGCCTGGATGTCTCCTTTTCTAGAGTAGGCATGTTTGCCACTGGCTTAGGATGAAGACTGGGATTTTAAATCAGAAAATCCGTCTTAAATGTGCATGAATACTGGAAGGCCTAGTTTATTTTATATCTGAGGGGTTAAAAAATGGTTGTCCTTAGTCATAGTTACAAGAAGCACCATTAAAACAGTGTAATTTTAAATCTTGGATAGTTTGTTCTGCTGATATACATGTATTTGTGCAAATGTGGATGTCTATTAAGTGCTCTTTATTTTCAGACTGTTGAGTATACTAGCTTCCTGGCCAAATTAAATTTATGAAAATTCTAACCAAATTGTGGTTCAATCAAGAAAGATTTTTTAAAAAATCGTGAAAGCATGTTAAACATGCTTTACATGAATCTCTGGTAATAGTGAGTCAGTTAATCTGATTTCTCAGGCCTTAAATCAGGCTAGTTCTATTCTAGAGTTAGATCCTACAGCTGTTTAGACCTGCGGCTGTTTGTGGTTTGCTTTTGAACCTAACCGTAGGCATTGAACTCAATTTGAGAGCCTCAATGGTCTGTGCCCCAGTTCCTACAGAGGTTCCTGTTTCGGTGTTTTATGTTTCCTGTCCCAGAGGAGGAAGGCGCTGCCTACCACACTCTTTCTTTTTAATGCAAGTGTGCACTTTAATTCTGTTTCTATCCCATAGGAGTGTTGTGAGGGCTATTGTAGTATAATAGTGCTTGGGGTATATTTAAAACTTCTTGGAAAGAGGTAATAGGTGATCACAAAGTGTTTTTGTACTGTACCAGTACATGTATTTTCCCATTTACCTTTTGTGGTTGAGATAAAGGATAAAGCTAAAGCTACTCGTGTTTAGGGGTACATGTTTTCATCCAAGCTCGAGATATCATTGCCGGATCTGATGGAGTGTCCCCCAAACCTGTCTTTTGTTAGACCTTGTACTTCTTTTTTAGTAGGCTTATGCTGCAGCCAAAGCTCTTGACTCTTCCTGACGGTGAAAACTTTATTCTCCTGCCCACCCATTTTTCTTAGTGATCAAGGGATGTTTCCTGATTTTTTGAATAAAGGAATATGGTTCCTTCTAAAAGGTTTCCGACCACAGCATTGCTGGACTCAGACTCCTCAGCTCCTGATTTGCTCCTGTTTCTGTGGCACAGCTGCTCTGAATGTGTGTCCAGGGGACCAGAAACTCGCTGGGAGCACAGAGCAGCCCCGGCAGGGGGAGAGCAGCGCTTAAGAAAGACTGCTGGCCTTCAGCCAGGCCCGGACGGGGGACCAGGCTACTGCTCCTTTCCCGGGGAATTTTGAGAGTGCCACTCATTTATAAATTCCACAAATAATTGGGGCTTCTGTTTGTGGCAGACATTTGAATTAAGTACTGGAAACACTGGGATGAGGAAGCCAGATAGCCCTTCAAGGATGCCTTTTTAACACAATTAGATCTTGAAAAATATTTATCAGAGAAGAAATACTACTTTGGTTTTAGATGCTGAGTGGCCTTAGGGCTTAAAGGTGGAGTTGTAGGTTGGCAGAAGCCATTTGTGAAGGGGCCGACCCTTTTGTAATTAAAAGACAGTTAACAGGTGGCATTGTGCAGTTTGCCAGCTGATCTTGAAACCTGTCTCCTCTTTCTGGGCCTTTCCTAGCCTCCCTTACAGTTCGTTAAGACTTGGTAGCCAGACTCCTGTCAGTGGGATGACTGCTGAGAAGTGTCCCCCTTCCAGGCCTGGCCCCTAAAGCTCCAGGCACATGTGTAGTTGATGCCCTGTCCTCATTGGAGCACAGAGAGAACCCAGTGACTGGGGAGCTCCCTGCCACAAGATGGAGGGGGCACGGGTGCCATTACCACTGTGGCTGCCTGGAGGGAAGCTCTCTGCTGACGAGGGGTATCTGGTTGAACTTTCCCTGAGCGACATGTATTTACTTCTAGCCGTTATGCAGGTTTCTGTGAGTTAGCCTGCCCACTCTAGACACCCTCCCTCAAAACAGACTCTGCTCTGGTTATTTACCTGTAATGCTTTATGCAGGGCCCATGGATTTCCAGAACTAATCTAAGGTACAATAAGTGACAAAAAGTGTAGCGTATCACTTCTAGTTGATACAGTAGTTTTTGCGCTCAAGGTGGCCTCTCTATCTGTGATTTAATTAGTGGTGTGGATCCTCAGCTAGCTTTTAGGGTATCTGTAGAGTTAAACATCCTTAGTTCTTGGTTCAAAGAATTGTAAATAGTTTTCCTTATGCTACTTTTCTCTTCCAAAGCCTGTAATTACTTCTTATTAGATGGCATTTTGCTTCATTAATCTGTCGTCCAAAAACTACATAGAAAGCAGTCTGACCCGGGTTCTCTGAAGAGACAGAATGAATAAGACATAGTCCCTGCCTCCAGAGAGTCTGTGCTTGGTGCACCGCATTTCCACCCTGGTGCCATCTGCCCCTCATTTTTGCCTTTAATAGGCCACGTATTATTATTTCATTACCTTTTTTCTGTTGTCTCCTCAACTAGACAGCGTACTTTCTGAACTCAGGGACTGTACTTTCAGAGCTCTGCACACCCCTCTGGGGTACTTGTAGCAGCTACTGGGCACTGTACTTAATTGAGTAGCTATCCCTGTAGTTTCTCTTAATTATCTTGCTTGGATACTCTGGCATAGTTTGTATTATAGTCTGCATTAACGGACAAAAGCACTTTTTAAAAAAAGCCTATGAGGAATTCATAGAACTGTGCTTTTGAGAAGTGTCAGGATTGGAAGGATTTTTAAAATCATTTATCTAATTCCTGATCTTTGAGGTTGATGATCTGGTTCATGACATACAAGGTGTAGCCGTGAATCATGGCCGTGGCATCACCTGAGGCTCCTTGGAGATGACTTTCAGATTCTACTCAGACTTGTGACTCAGAACCCACATTTAAACAGGGATCCTCTGATGACCCACATGCACATAAAGTTGTCAACCTCCCGTGTGACTTTTGAGAAAACCGTGCAACTTAGAGTTGCCTAGAGTCACACAACTATTTATTTTGCGTATTCGTGTTACTTGAAAATTGGTAAACTATACCAAAGCCTGGGTGCCCTCCTCAGACATCATGTATTTTATGGGTGTCAGAATTGTAAAAAAAGTCTCCTAGGTGACCATCTTGAGCCGAACTATTGAACTATGTGCTATGAGTTTGAGGCTAGCCTGGGATACATAGTGAGACCACATCTCAAACAGAACAAAATAACCTCCCAGGACCTCCTAAAAGAAAGAAATTCCAACCTGGTTTTCACCGTAGCATATTATTTTCTTCCTTGCATGCTCTGTCAGCATGAGTCTTTTCCTGTTAAGAAGGGCCCACCTTGCTGTCTGCATGGGCCCTCTAGGAAGGCCTTCTGTCCTGTCCCTGCTGGCTCCCAGCCCCTCGGTCAGTAGTTTCCCTATACGCCAGCCTCCCGTCACATGGGCAGCCCTTGCACATGTGTTCTGTGGCAGGAAGCGCAGGCTGTCCTGAAGGTGCTGTGGGGCTGCCTCACCCCGGGGGACTGCAGATGCAGCCAGGGCAGCGCAGGACACCTGTGTTGTGGCAGGAGGACATGAACCCACATGTGACCTGAATGCCTGTGCTTATGTACTCTGCTGTGCCATCCTGAGAGCTGCTTTGCCCAAACCTCTGTGCAGCGCCAGGGCGGCGCCTGGGCGGGACCACTTCAGCTCTGCGGATGGGGATGCGAAGCGGGGTCTTTGCAGTGTGCACACGGGGCATCAAGAGGCGCCCCTGATGGGGACTGGCACACAGAGCACCTCCTGCCCCTGCTCTGGTGAGTGGCCTTCTGTGCTTTGAGAACTGCAGTTTTGCAGTTAGGGTGGTGACTGGGTAGATTTCCCTCTCAGTTTGTGTTTCTTGTGGAGTAAGTTTTGTTGAGGCTTCTATTCTGCTCTGGAGGAAAGCATTTTAGTGTTTTGTCTCTGATATTTCTGTTACGTATTTTAGTTTAGTGCTTCATTTTTCCTATTTAGTATGTATTTGGAACATTTTACCACTAATTAACTTATCAGACTTTGAAGTGGGATGTGAAAAGCCTTTTTTTTTTTTTTTTGGTGAAACCATTAGTGTGTCCCACCAAATATTAGTGATATTAAACTTTTGATGTGAGACCATTGTTAAAGTTTCCTGAAGGCCACTGAAGCAATTTTTGGTGATAGGAAGCCAGAAAACGTTAAAGAAAATGAATATAAGACATTCTTTTTGGCATCATAAAACTTCAGATTTCAGAAACTGCGTGAAGATGAGCGGAGGCCTTCGTGTTGGGCTCTGCCTCTCTGGGTATCACGCTGGAATTCGAAATGGGCAGTCCCAGCGCTGAGAGGAGTCCCTACTGTCCAGGAGAGCCCTGGGGCTGGGTGCCACCACGGGTGGTACTGCAGATGGCATCCGCAGATGGTATCCTGGGCAGCTGCTGCTCCGTCTCACAGGGAAGGGAAGGACAGGGAAAGCCCTGGAATGATAATCCCTAGATACAGAGAAGGAGCTGCCGTTCGGTGTGAAACTTGCTGCTGGTGTCTGAATGAAGCAGCCTGAGGGCAGGGGCATTCTGCTGACTTTTTCCATCCGCCGCACTGCTGCTTGGCATCGTAGGTTGTTGTGTACCAGCAGTGCATCGGGCGTGCTGTGGGACATGTTTAAGGATGTTCGATATTGACCAACTGTTAAATGAACACACTGGTTCTTAGCATTTGTGATCAGTCCATAATGGGTCCCCTAAAAATTACCCGGGTACGTGTGTGCACGTGCAAGGATGTTCTCCACACACATCGTGTTCTGAAACATCTGAAGCCTTAAGATTAAGCACTTTTCCACATGGAACCATTTATAAGTAAGTTGCCAATATTTTCATCAGTCTCCCATACTTTACTGTGTATTTCTTATAAACAAGACTGCCATAACTGGAATACAGTAATCAAAATCAGGAAATTGACGTTGAGGCATTTCTGTTGTTAAATGCAATGACCCTTGTAAATAAACGTCCAGTCAGAACCTCGGGACATGTTTGGTCGTCTCTTCAGTCTCTTCTAGCACAGCACAGCTCAGTCCTTTCTCACTTTGATGACCTTGAGCCTCGGCAAGACTGCAGGCCGTCGTTTTGTGGCATGTTCCTCGTTTTGGATTTGTCTGATGTTTCCGTATGATTAGATTCAGGTTTTACATCTTTGGCAGGAATATCACAGAAGAGCCAGAATATATCTTTTTCAAAGATTAGTTTTACATTTTATTTTCTGTTTCCTTAGAGCGTTTCCCAAAGTGTATTCTGCGGAACTAGCACCTACTGTGTTCTCAACACCGTGCCACCTCTAGAAGGTAGGATTCGAAAAAGCTTTTGACTTACAGAAGGGGTGGGCTTGGCAGCAAGAGTCATAGTGCAGGGGAAACAGCCTGTGACCAGGACTCGGGAGGCCTGGATTCTGCCTTTAACTTGAACTGTGTGATCTTAGATGAGTTACTTAATCCTTCTGGGCTGGAGAACCAATACTACTGTCCTAAAGTTTCTGTGAGGATTCAAAAAGCAGTGGACTCAAATCACACAGAAAAGTCAGAGTACTCTGCAAATGTTGGATAGAAACAGAACCGTTCTGGAGGTCTAGAGTCCAGTACCAGGTGACAGCGAGCAGGAGCAGTGTGACCCGTTGTGGGAGGAGCCACAGGCGATGTCCAAATCCTGCACGGGCCACGCATAGCTGTATTTCCTGGGCAAATTAATCTCAGCCTATGTCCCTCATCTGTAAAGTGGGGATGATAAATAATTTTAAGCTTTATTGTGAAGATGAAATGAGAGAATGCAGCGTAAATTCCTTTGTGGATGCCTGATAGAGTTGAGTCCCACAGATGTTTACCCCTAACCAATAATAGAAAATTGATTCACTTGGTCACATGTAGCTCAAGGTTGGAGCTGAATGAAATAAAACAGGAGAAAATGCCCCTAGACCCTGATTGGAATGATAGGTTGCAGGAAGTTGGGCCCCTGCTTTACCTTCCCCATTCACATATTTTTACATTAAAAATATAAATGCAGCTGGGTGTAGTAGCACATGCCTGTAATCCCAACACTTAGGAGACTGAGATACGAGGATCAAAGTGGCTTGAGGCCCCCTGGGCTACATAGTGAGTTCAGGACCACTCTGAGTATGTATTGAGGCTTTGTCTCAAAAAAAAGAAGAGAAAAAAAAGTCAGTCAGCTAAATAGAGGGTTATCAGACCTGAGGTATGAGTCCAATTGAACGCGGACAAGAGACTAGGTAACATGACTGACACATCTGAGCCCCTTAGAGTAGGAAAAAGAGATAGGATGATCATCAGCTAAGGAGAGAGATGGTTCAGTAGTACACTACTGATATTTTTCTACTTTAAAAAATACTAGTATTTTGAAATCTTGAAACATCTTTTTGTATAATTACACCTGACTTTACTTCATTTTGGAGACTTCCTTTGGAAAAGATTAGTGTAAAATCTGACCAGCACTTGGCACGTAGTTGGTGCTGGATTAACACTTTTGGAGCAAAGTGGTTTGCAGGTCCTGGGTTAGTCACCGCAGTGCTTGCTACTGTGAGCACTGTGCCGACTGGAACATAACAACACACGCTTACATTTTCCTGCAACAGTTCCTGTCCTGCTAATTAAATCTTAGCACATAACAATTAGAGCTAAATAGAAAATTGTAGAGCTTTCTTTTAATTTTTCCACTTCAAGTTGTTAATCAAATATATTCCCAATAAGATCTCGCAGTTGGCTACACAGTTGTACCAGCTTACTTTGAACAGTTGGGTCTAGAGGTTGAGAGATGAATCACAATCAGCGTGATTGGATAATAATGTTTTTCGTTATTTACAGAGCCAAAATCATTTGATTTTTATTAACTGTGAATCAAAATAAAAAGATGTCATTTCTAGGTTAGAGTTAATTTAGTTACAGTTTACCTTACAGAAAGGTAATCATACAGTATCTCAAGGAATAGGTCAGGTATCTTTCTTTGGATTTAAAAATGGTTTGGCAGTGAGAATCTTCATTTTTAGAAACAGAACTGAAAGCAAGAATTCTGCTTTTTGTCTTGTTAACTAGGTGAATAAGCATTTTTGTGCATGTTAGAAAGATTCAGCTAAGTTACACTGTACCTCCAAAATTGTAATTTGGAAAATACTTGAAGGTTGTTAGAAAGGATAGTTTATTCTCTAGAATCATAGCTGTCAGCCAAGCAAATCATCTGTCAATTTCAAGAACTTCACTAGCTATGTTTCTATTGTGGAAGAAGTTAGAAAATTGTTTTATAAAGTCATGTATCATGCATGCATATTTTGCTAGGTAATGATAATAAAATGTCACAGTGTCATTTGGTTGACACTCCCATTCTGCAGTGTCAGAGTTAACTATTTGGATTGAATACTGAGATGCAGTTGAAATATGTATATTCCTGAGCTTTATTATTAAGATGCTGCTGTTAGGATTTAAAAACTGGCACATATATTTTATTATTCAATCACCTATAGTTATCTCAAAACATTAAGCAGCACCTCTTAAAAACATTAAAAACATACTGTTGTGCACTGTTGCCATGTGAATGATTCTTTACCAGTGTTCCCTTTACCATGTTTTACCTGCAAACACCAAACTTTGAAAGTGCAAGTTTTAACATTTTGTGATTTTTGAATTTTCGATATTCTTTCTGAAGTATTGAGATCGGCATCTTCATAATACACAGTGGGAAGGTGTTCCCATTGTTAGGTTTCTTAAAAACATCCAGTTTAAAAAAAAAAAACATCCAGTTTATATCCAGGATGAACCTAAATTCTGGAAATGGCACAGTTGAAACACTGGTTAAGGGCAGCCCATTGGCCTGTCGTACTCCTGTTCCTTTTAAACCCTGGCTGCAGCGGCCCTGTGAAGTGCTATGTTTAGCAACTTGATTGAGACAGTGCTTACACAGCCCTTCTGCTCTGCCTTTCTTCTTAAAAGCCTTTGGGCCGAATCAGTGCTGCCTGATTTGGTATCAGTGGAGACCAAGGCTTTTCCTGTGGCAGTTAGTTGTGCTGTTAAGAAGCACCCCCCACAAGGTGCTTTTATTTACCTCAGGGCAGATAGGTTCCTTGAAGAGACTGAAAGGACGGAAAATTAATACGAGGTTGTGATCACAAACAGAGATAGAAGCCAGAATTTAATATTCTGTTCATTAGTGTTCAGAATTCCACTTTAAACAAATGGCTTTCCCTGAGACCGTTCACATGCAGGGCAGAGGAAGCCCATTGATTGGAGCATCTAGCATATAGTGCTATTTTCCTAAAAGATACCCTGTAAACATGAACATCTGAATTGAGTATAGATTTTAGAATTTCACCCCTACTTTCAAAATCATGTATATCATGGAGATTTTAAAACCAGAGTAAGATCACTTTAGGGACAGAGAGAAGGAGGTAAAGGCTCATGTGCTTTGGTCTTTAGTGCCTTACAGTCTTAGGGCGCACGGCATCTCCCTGGGAGGATGCAGAGCAGGGAGCATGCAGGCACACAGGAGTGCGAGGGTCACAGTGTGTGATTAGCTTGGAGCTTCCTGTGAGCTTTCTCTTAGGTGAACAGGTTCCTTTGTTACAGTTTACTCATTTGGCTACTAAATTAAAACTTTAGATGCTTTCAGTCAGTTTTTAAGTTTTGTCTTGCAGTAGAAATATATGATGGTATTATAATTCAATTGGTTTTATAGTTCATGGACCAAAAAAGATATAATATGCTAAAATCTTAAGTTCATCCCTGTAAAATATTCTGTATGATGCCAGTAAAGTTTTTTAGACTATTTCTCTGCTCAGTATTTTCCTTCTAGGATCTTTTTCATGAGAAGAAATGTGTTAATCAGATGAGAATCGTTGGAGAGGGTTTTCTGAAAATTTTCTTATTCTTTTTTTTTTCTTTTTACGTATTAAAAAAAGTCTATGCTAAACAAAAGTACAGTAAATAACTAGAAAATACATTGTTGTATTTCAGTTGTAACATAAACGCCTTCATGCCTATGTAACATCTCTGAATTGAAAGGCATATTATTGAATGACAGTAAATTTTACAGGGATTTACTCCTGAAAGAGAATTAGATGATGTATAATTCTCTGAGTGATGCATTTGGAAAACTGAAAATATTAAGTAACTTACCCAAGGTCACACAACTAGAAAGCAGCAGAATGGCCAGAATCTTAGATTCATCCCTTGGAGTTCCGTGTCTTTACTATGCCTTAAGATAAAAAAGTTGGTAAGATTGTCTTATGGAGTAAATTCAGTCTTTAATGTTTAATGTACTGCTCCTTTGTGTCTAGTTATGCATTGTATCTTTTGGGTATATATTGGGGATTTCATTTAGCATTAAAAAAGTTGGAGTGGGTAGTTTTGAATCTATAACTAACTGTACAACAACTGGCAAGGATGTTTGAGCCAGGCAGAGAGTCCGTGTAATAGTGGAATAATAAATGATACGTAAATGAACGACTAAAGGAAATGTTATATAGAGAAGTGAAGTAGAAACCATCTGGTAGCCTGGTGATCAGGTTAGTCAGACATACTGTGGAGTTTAAGGTAACTCGCATTTTGATGAAATACATTAATTCTCCATATATGTGCATGCAAATCGGGTTACCTTGAGTGATGTATTTTTAGATTCAGGTAGAGAGGCTAGCTTCTGTATTACCTGGTAGCTAACTGTAGGTTCAGTTCCTTATAATATTTGAAGGAGACATCTTACTTGTATTTTAGGAAATGAAGGAGTGTTAGTCTATGAATAAGATTGTCATGTATTATAATTCATCCTACTCAAAAGTTTAAAACTTTTTCAGCTGGTTAATAAGAGGTTTCTGGGATGTGTGAAGTTAAACCATTTTGCCATTTTGATGTGCATCATGCAAACGTGGGTTTGGGCAGCTGCTGGGCTAGTCCCTGCTCGGCTGCCTGTGCCGAGGCAGAGCTGGGTCCTGCCTTGGAAGCCCGGCCGCTGAGCCGTAGACTGGCGTCACTGCCTAAGGCAGGGCGGCCCCAGGTGCTCACGGCCTCACAGCACTGAACCAAGCTGCTGTTGGTGGCCTTGCCAGTGTACTTGAAAGGAGGCTTTTCTCTTATTTTCTCTGAATTTATTGTTTTCTTCTTTATAGATGATCATGGGAACAGCAATAGTAGTCATGTAAAAATCTTTTTACCGAAAAAGCTGCTTGAATGTCTGCCGAAGTGTTCAAGTTTACCAAAAGAGAGGCACCGATGGAACACTAATGAGGTAGATAAATTTCTATTTTTAAGGCTATAATTATTTTAAGGCAAACTGTAGGTTGTTTTATATAGTACTACTTTCTCAAAATACTGAACTAGGAAATTGTCAAGGAGAGGGATATTTAATCGAGATCCGACAGGAGCCAACATGTGTCTTGGTCTGTCTCTCTGCTGGGCTTGCACTGAAAATGTCAATGTGCACGCTGACTTCACTAAGGGAGCATGAGTTTCTGTGTTTGTGCCTTCTTACCTTTGGTGTCTTGCACTGTGGTTAACTTGCCCACATTTCAGGTAAATACTACTTCTGTGTTGTCACGGATTAATAAATACGCAGGCCCAGTGTGCTGCAGACAGCATGGCGCTCTGACGGTGCGGGCTTCTGTAGAGCTGGGGAGGACAGCACCGCAGCGAGGCTTGCGGGGAGAATCCCCCGCGTTCCCCTGGTGATAGGAATGTCTGTTAGGAATGAATGCTGTACGGGAGCTGTACATGTGGCGTTCAGAGAATAGGGTGGCAGGGTAGAATGAACAACAGTTTATCTCCTGGGGTGAAGTTTCCTTTTATGGTAAACTTTTATCTCAGATTCTTAGTAATAGGAGTGCATTATTTTGTCATTTTTAAAATCTTAAAATTTGAGTATTTTAATTTAGAGCAGTAGCCATTCATGATGGTGATAAGAACTGGAGGTGTGTCCATTTTACTTTAGGGTGGTATTCGTTCACTGTGGCGGTAAGAATTGGGTACATGTTCATCAGTTTGTAAATTGTGTTGCTTGTAATCAAATGGTGAGGGTCACGAGTTTTGCCCAGCTTATCTAAATCCACTTTTGTTGCTGATTGAACATTTATTTGTTAGTTAGGTGAAACGCAGCACCCAGCCTCTAACAGGCTCAGGTTTTTGTTTTTTTGGACATGAGAAGCAACTATTGCTGCCTGTTGGCTTTTCTTTTTTTTTTGAGACAGGGTCTTACTGGGTAATTCAGGCTGACCTAGACTCACTCTGTAGCCCAGGCTGGCCTCAAAGTGGAGGTGAGCCTCCGGCCTCAGCGAGGAGTGCTGGGATTGCAGATGTGCACCACCACACCTGGCTGTTGGCTTTGTTTTTGAAAGACCTTGCCAGCTTCTTGAGTCAGAATAGTTTTGAGGTGTGGGAGGTTACAGGGTTCAAATCCCTTTATCTAATCAATAGTTACAGATTTAAGGACTTTATAGAACTTTACAGCTTTGCTACCTTGTCTCAACTGGATCTGTGAATGTATTGTGATCATGTATTTTGAGAATGATATTTTCCCCTTAGGTAGAATACATTTACTTAGACAAATATTAGCTCATTCAGAGGCCTATGATTTTAACCAGCTATTTATTAGCTGTTTCAAAATTTTAGACATGAAAACAAAGTAAATATGCTGAAATTAGTTGTAATCATGGATTATAATTCTTATCCACAGCATAGTGTTATTTGGAAACCAGCAATTCTCTACTACATTATGAATTATTTAAAAACTCAGTATGTTCCTTAGTATTCCCTGAAACATATATTTGATGCCATATTATTATACATTAGCTCCAGTTTATAAGTATAAAAATACATAATAGATGTTTTTCAGTGTTATGTTTCTTAAGAAATTGGCAGTGTAATTATAATTTAAAATCATATTTAAAACCAGAAATGGCCTAATGATTAAAATTGGTGGTTTTAAGGGTCTTATAACTAGCAATGTCAGAAATGTAGTTGGTAGATTATTTAGATTTGTGGCTTCAGGAGCTGGGGATATAGCTCAGCAGCACACGCCTGCCTGGCAAATGTGAGGTCATGAGTTTGATTCCCAGTACCAAAAAAAAAAGAATCCCACTGAACTAGATTTGTGGCTTCAGAACATTTTTTTGGGGAACTTTTAAGCTGTGTTCTTCATCTTTCACAAGTTTATTTACTTCTGAATTACTTATGTGGTGGATTTTACCAATATATTAGCTGCCTTATAATACACTTGTGAAGAATTTTTATGAAGGAGAGACTGAAGAAAGTGAGCTCTGTGTTTCCTCCCCGGTCCCCTGCGCAGACTCCTTGGGAGACCTCTCCTTCCAGGTGGAGGGAGGAGAATGCGTCTGGCCTCTGGCTGGAGAAATGGGAGATGGGTGTTCTAGATGGGAAAGGTGGTTGCTTTGTGCAGGCCGAGCCGGCACTGCTGCAGCAGCGCAGCACTGGGAACCGTGTCCTCCGGGCAGGGCCGCGAGAAGTTCCCTAAGTTCCCCTTCCCGCGAGCTCGAGTTCTTTCCGTGGTGTGTCCGCTCAGCGTGGACAGAGCGAACTGTGTGTCTGTGAAGAGAGGACCTTGGCGTGAAGAGGAGTGTTCGGTGTGACAGCAGACTTCGTGAGTCGTTAGCTCGGGGGAGTTGTGTGCTGATTCTGTCACTGGTTTTGGTTTGCTCTGTTCTGAACTGGCTTGGATGACAGTAGGAACAGGACAGTCAGGACAGCTTCCAGGGGCTTGCTCCTGTTGATTTTGCTGGGTATTGGCATTTCCCCACTCTCTTCAGCTTGCCATTCTTCATGCTGACATTCAGACTGGGAGGGAATCAAGGTCAGTGGACTTAGCCTCTCCCTAGAGCTCTGCGGTCCTAGGTGAGGGAAAATCCTATTGAGTCAGCACTGCCTGGGAAACCCCTTGCCTGGCCTGGCCGGGCTGTTAGGAAGAGCCCATTTTCTCCGCTGGAGTGGGGCGGGGTGGGCCCCAGGAGGCTTGCCACTCACTCACGTCCAGCAGGAGGTGTGTGGGACAAAAACTGCCTGTCTTTGGGCCAGCTTCCTGAGGCGGGGCTGCCCCTGGAGGAGGTGTGGGGGCCCAGAGGGCTGAGCACCCTGGAGGGTTGTCTCCCCTTCTCTGCACAGCTTGTTTGCCAAGTGAAACTGGCAGCCTGAGCTGCCTCCGAGAAGTGGCAGCTGTCATCTTTCTCCGTCCCCTGTGCTCGTTCGTCCCCCTCCTCCTCCCTGTCCTCTTCCTCTTCCTCTCTTTCTCCTCTCTCTCTCTGCTGGGTGTGCACAGCTGAACTCCTAAGTGCAGTGCGTCTCTGTACTGTGTGTGTGCCTGAGTGTGTGCGGTGTGATTGTAGGAGGCAGAGGGAGCTTGTGCCCGTCCAGGTGTTCATTGGGCACCTGTTCTTCGCTAGTGACTGTTGTATATAACTTTCTAAGCCATATAACAGTGTGGTAAGATGGATATATGTCCTTTTAGGGATGAATAAGTATGTATAAAAGGGTTAGATAATTGGATCAAGACAGCATACTTGAGAGGGGCTGTTTCTAAGCTTAATTTCTTTTATGTGTTACTAACTTCTAGGAATTTTTGTTCCATTATTTGTTTACGCTTTTGATTAAAGACCTCATAACTCTAAACTGCCTTAGTGTACTCAGCCAGTGCATTCCATACTGTAGTTTTGAATTAGAAAGAGAGTTAATGGAAGATCAGTGTCGTGAATTCACGTGCAGGTGTTTGGTGCAGCTGACAGTCACCGGGAAGAAGACCGCGCAAGGAGGAAGAGGTCGTTGGCCTCGCTATGCTTTTGTTTTTTTAACCTTTTCTAGCCTGTTGGAAGTCACAGATTCTCTTGCCCTTCTCCAGCAGTATTTGCTGTTGCATAATAAATTAAATGTTAGATCTTAAAGCAGATCAATTCTAGACTGTGGGTTCTCAACCACACTGATCTCTGTTTCTAAAGACCATCAAGGAAATGATGACGACTGCAGCAGTAATCTGGAAGCCAGCGTGTATTGAACATTTATTGTGTGCTAGGCACGATTGAGTGCTTTACAAGAATAATCACATTCAATCTTTGTCTTAGTCACTTTCCTGGCCACTGGAACAAAATACCTGATACCCACAGTTTGAAAGGAGGCGAGGTTTATGTTGGCACATGCTTCCAGATACTTCCGTGGTAGTGGGCAGGCTCGATTGGAGGAAGAGCCTGGCTGGGTGAAAGCTGCTTGGGTCATGGCAGTCAGGAAGCGGAGAGGAGGCTGCGGAGCCCGGGGTGGGCAGAGAAACAGTCTCTGCCTGAGGCCCTCCCTTCTAGCAGCCAGTCAGCATTGCACCCTGAGGTCCAGTCACTTCCTCTAACCCACCTCTGCACACGTGAGCCCCGTAGGGGGCATTCTGGATCTAAACCCTACAGTCCTTGAATTTATTATATGAGGTGGGTTATTTGATTATTCTCCTGTGATAGGTGAGGAAACCTTGGCTGAAATAATGTTTCCAAAGTCAATGGGTGTGGGGCATGGGGATTGGGACCCTGCGGCCTGACTTCAGGGCTGTATCCCCTCCTGGCATGTCCCAAAAGCAGTGTCAGGGGACTTCTCCAGTGTCTTGCAGCAGTTAATCTCAAGTCCTTTTGTTTTATGGAATTGCTTGCCTTCAGTTTTCATTTGCATTTTCAAGTATTATACGTAAACTTAGTGTATTTTCGTGTGATTTTCCTAAAAGTAACAAAACTCATTTTTTATGGAAATAGTTTTGATTCTTAATATTAATGGTGGGTTCTGGATAATGAGGAAAATATATTGCTAGTAGAAATTTTGTACCTGTGATTTTTATTTTCAGGTTAGGGGAGAGAGAAAATATTAAACGTAGAGCATGTTCTTTAGTGGAACCAACTCATTTCATAATCAGTTGGTATTCATGTCTTTACTAGGTGAAATAATTACAAGGTTTCTGCGTTTTCAGTTAATATTTTTAAGGCCCAGAGCCAGAAATAATTATGTTAATGCAACTTTCTGATTGCATAAATGACTACTTCACAATTATACTAATTAGTACTCCATACGTGTTGTCCAGACTGAAATTTCTTTTGTTTAGTCATTAATTAGCTATTTGACTTAAAATATAATGATAGCATTCCCAGGTCTCTGGCTCTGGATTTCAAATGGCATTCTTCAAAGCCAGTCTACTGTAGCACAATCAGCCTTTTATGATGAATATGTTCTCCCTAAGTATGCTCAACTCACTTTTGTGTTCTACTATTTTTGAACTATTATGACCTTTTGCTGCTTCTTTTAGCATGAAGTTGCTGTAGAGTAAGCAGACAATTCTAATTTGTACTAATCGTTTAAAAAAATACATCATATGCTCTTAGTTGCTGGTAGCTTCAGAGGTTTTCATATTAAAAATGTATTTTTTTTTAATGGTAAAGGTGTCTATGTAGAGATTAGTGTCGCTATAGATGATACAGTTTAAGCCACATCCTGGAGCTTGAAAAAAGCCCAAGTATAATTATAACATTTTTTAGGGGATTATTTTTAAAATCCTGAGGGGGGGTTCCCTCCATATTTAGGTAAGAAAAACAGACTTTCAGATTGGGAATTGCTAACTTATACTTCATTTCAGGTTTTTTCTTTTCCTTTTTTTTTTTTTTTGAGACCAGGGTCTTGCTATGTAGTTTAGGCAGACTTTGAACTCACTGGCAATTCTTGGTGATCCTCATGCCTCAGCTTTCCGAGTGCTGGGATTACAGCCATGTACCACCATACACAGCTCCAGTTTTTTGTTTTTAAACAAGCAACATTACCTTTTTGAAATGTATTTAATCTTTATTTGTATATGTAGGTATACATTCTTGAGTTCGTTTTAGATATTTTAAATTTTTTTCTCTGTATAATTTTATAAAGTGGATTTAAGTCTGTTATTTTTCAGTGATTGGTTTTACTAGTATATTTATGTTTTTGCAATATGCAACTGTGCCTTTTGGGGATTGGTTAGAACTGTTTAAACTTACTAATATGAGCGAAGCTGAAGAGTGCTAGTACTCTAGTTGTGAAGATCAGGGGTATTTTGGCTTTGCTGACCCAGAAAGTTAGTTAACCCCTAAGTAGAGCTATGTTTTGTTTAGTTTTAACAGAGCTAGTGGTTTGAATGCTTCTGGATTATATTTGGAGTCCAGGCAAGGTTTTTTTTTTTTAAATTTCAGATACAAAAATTCACATGTGAACAGCAGACATGTAGAATTGACTTTTAAGAGTGACACCATTTGATTTTGAACCTAGTATGTGGAATCAGGTTTTCAATTAAATATAGTGTTAGTAATTGGATGAATTCCTTTGCTCAGGGTAGTAGTAAAAGAACTAACTGGGCCCCAGAACCCAGGTCCGCACAGGCCTGTTCAGCAGACAGCCTGCTCCAGGCGTCTGGCACGGAGGAGGCAGTGGCCGCTGGATGTGCAGAGGCGCTGGGCAGAGCAGGGCCCTTCCGGAAGTCCTGGTGACCGTGGCCACTTTGCTTGGAGCAGGCAGGGTCGACCCTGAGGAATGTGAGACAGACAGCAGTCCCATTTGCAGAGAGTAATGCCTATGCCATTTGATTAAGCTGCTAAAGACAGTGTTTTAAGAGGGAAGATTTCTGTGGGCCCACCTCAGATTAGGCCTGGACAGTTTTACTGTGACACTACTGCGGTATGTGGCACCTAGAAACCCTGGCCCTTGTTCAGTAGTCATTGTTCAGTGCATGGCTGTAGAATGAATGAACACATAAAACCACAAAAATCTCACTGTAAATTTCCTTCTTTTTGAAAGAATAAAATGTAAAATGTTTCAGGGCTTTATTTTTAACTAACAGCAAATAGAATTTCTTTAGTGAGATCATAGTAATTTGACAGTGTTATGATTGAGCTCAGAATTTCTTAATTCTTAAGAGTTTTTATGCAAATATAAAACTCAGATATAAATAGAAACCAAAAAACCAGTACAGTGTACATTAATAGTATTAGTTAATGCGATGGATGGTAAGTTGCTAAAACCAAATTGTCTTTTGCAGCATGAATATTATACTGACTGCCCTCAAGCAGGTTCTCTGCAGCTAGGCCTGTGTCACTACTCTGTGCCCTGCATAATTCTCTCCTTCTTCCCTGAGAAATTTCTTCGGCAGCAGACGTTTCTGAGTCCATGTTAGGCGCTGGTACCAATGCACCATTTGGCCTTCAGTTCACTTCTCAGTAGCCTGAGACCAGTTTAAATGACCTTGTGGGGTGCGCAGGCAAAACAGTCACACATCACAACATGGGCAGAGAGTTTTTGCCTTGTTTGTTATAGATGTTACTTTTTTCAGATCAGAAATTAAGGTGTGAAATAATACAGTGGCCTAATGAGCCGCAGATCTGGGATGATTCACAGAGCCTGAATTGAGAACCACTACTGCCTTGGCAAGGGTGCAGAGCGGGTTCTGGACGTGGCTCTGCCTCTGCTGGGGGGCTGGGTTACAGACGATGCCTGCCTGTTCAGCCTCCTCATGGTCTTAGGCAATGGTGTGCGCTGACCTGTGAAGGTCCTTAAACACAGTCACTATTTCAGAGTAGCTTTTCTGGGTTGGACTTCTAGGGAGGCTTGGTTGCAGCTTGGGAGTTTTAACATTTTTTTCTTTTTTACTGTTAATCATCGTCTCTTTATTCTGTTTGTCAAGACTAAATTCACTGGCTTTCATTATGTCCAAAGAGTTGTACAACTCCCACCTCCCCCTCATTCCAGAACATTTTTGTCACCCAGCGGCTTCTGGTCTTTCCCAGCCAGTGGACAGGAAGCCCCTTTCCTGGTCTTCAGGCCCTTTGGTGTTGTCTTCATGTTTGTATACCTTTGGGTCCTGCACTTGAAATCTGGGCATCGTTCTGTTTCCAGAGGCTGCTTATGGAAAGTGCTCAGACTCACGGAGGGTGCATTTGGGCGGGGCATACTTTTCTAAGTTGGATGGAGAGAGCGTGAAGCGAGGTTTCTCAGTTGCAGATGCTTTACCTGTGGTTGTCGGGTAGAACACCCCAGCCTTTGTAGTAATGGTGGGAGACGGGAGAAGCCACCGTCCCCACGGGAGGCAGGCCGAGGGTGGCGCGCTGAGCACCTGGAGGACGGGCACTTGTCAGCCTAGCGGACGTCAGGTGCGATTGGTCAGAATCTCCTGGCCAGCCTTCCCTTTAAAGGGGACCATCATGAGGACAGAGAGGAGGTCAGAAGGCCGAGGACTGAGGGCCGGAGGGTCACACCTCTCCGGGCTGCTGGGGGGAGGAGAAGCTGGCCAGAGGGAGGCTAGTTTGGTTGTCAGGTGTGGTTCATAGTCAGAAAGGCTCAAGAAGTCCTTTTGCAAAATAAGAAGGGGGAAAATGCTGAAATACGTTTACCTTTTTAGCGGGTGAGGAAGAATTGGAGGGATGAAAACACCATTCCTGAGAAAGGTGCATTGGAATGCAGACAGTCTCCATAGACTGAGGTCAGATTGGAGTCGATTGCCCTTGTGCCTGACACGTCTTCAGGCTGTGGGGGTGACAGATCCCTTTTCCTGGCATCAGGAGACACTCGCTTGTGTGCGAGTTGGAATCTTTTTGTATTGTTGACAAAATTTTGATTTCTTAATTCTAGATTATTTAAGAATTATTTTTGTTAAATGCTTTAATTATTACTAATCAAATTTTTTTTAATATGGAAACATTTTCAAGTAATTTTTAACAACCCACTCCTTAAGCAACTCAGAGAACCTGCTGTGTGGTGACTATGTATTCTTTATTTCATAAGTGAGGATAGTGACACGTAAGTGTTTTGGAATTCGCATCTGTCAGCACCCAGCACTGTGTGCTATATAATTTGTCCTTTTTTGTGTGCTGTCCCTGCTGGCCTGTAAGCTCTCAGTGGCCAGGGATCTCCTCGGTGTCCACAGTAGGCTCCGGGCGTGGGACACCGCCTGGCACTTCCCGGAGGATGAGTGAAGAGTCTGGGGTTGCCCTATTGGGCTGCGATGCATGTGGGCCGCACTTAGCTCCCCCTGGGTTAGACTGCCTTGCAGATCATCACCAGGGGCCCCCAACAGGTGTGTGGGTGTGACCCCAGAAGACGTGTGCTCCCAGTACACCAGCCCGATCCCAGGAGAGGAAAGGAAGCAGCACACGAGGCAGTAGAGCCTCACACATCCTGCATGCAAAAGGAGCATTCTACCCGAGTTAGATCTCCAGCCCTTTGTTTTTTGGTACCAGGAATCAAACTCAGGACCTTGTGCTTGCCACATCCCCGGACCTCCAGCCCTATTTTTAAAATTTTATTTTTAACCCAGAATAGGCTTGTTTTGGAGGAAGTGCAAGGTCTTGCTATGTAACCCATACTGGCCTTGAACTTGTGGGGATCCTTCTGCCTGAACCTCCAGAGAGTGGGGATTATGGGCAGGCACCACCACACCCAGCCCAGAATAGGTTTTGTGACCTGATATTCTCTTAATGTGTTGTACATTAGCCCTTTCTTGACAGTGATTGACAGCATCGTGTTTGTTGACTGCATATTAATGCTGTTAGATTCCATGCCATCATTTTTGCATTCAGCGATGGTTTTGAGGCCCTGCTGTACTCCAAGTACTGGTTGGACATACTGGAAGGATGAGCAACGTCCTGTTTTCAAGGGCCTTGTAGTTTGAAGGAATGCCAGACAGTGCATAAGAAACAAGTAAAAGAGTTTTGGAGAGCGCTAAGAGAACAGAGCAGGATACGGAGAGGTGCGTGATGTAGGTGAGTTATTTTAGAGAGGGTCTTCTTGGAGGAAGTGAAGTTTGAATTGAGATCTGAATGGTGGAGACTGGTTGGCTGTCTGAGACTCTGTGGAAGAGCATCCTGGGGACGTGAGGAACCCGTGCACAGGCCCTGAGGCAGGCACATGCTCTGTGTTGGCTGGGGTTGAGACCCTTGGCCAGGAGCCAGGCTGATGATAAGCTAGGTTGAGAGGAGCGGCTAGGGCGGACCCTGCAGCACAGTGTGGGTGTGAGCCTTGGATTCCTCTTGAAGGGCAGTGGGAAGTCATGGGGGATGAGTGACCAGGCAGTGATGACATACGTGGCATTTTCTCTCCAGTCTCTCTGGCCGACTGTGGCTGTACGGGGAGGTGGAGAGACCACTTAGGAGACTGTTGCAGTCAGTCCTGTGATCTTGGTGAGAAGATGCTGATGGCGGCGGAGAGGGAGAGCAGACACTGTAACTGGAAGGTGGAGCTGTCAAGACTCCTGGGATATGATGGGAGGAGAGGGAAGGAGAAATCAGCAGCGAGGCCCGGTTTGTGGCCTCAGCACCTGTGCCCGTGCTGAACCTCAGCACGATGCCTGTGCGCATCGTGGAGAAAAGGCCTGGGGGAGGAGAGGCCATGGAGTGTGGGGCGCGAGCAGGCCCCTGGCAGAACTCTGCACGGAGGCCCTGCTTGGGCTGGGAACCTGGGGAGCTGCCACCATTTCCAGGTGGCATTTGATGCTGTAGGCGAGGTGAGGCCGCCTGGCTGGAAGTGGGGACAGGAGATGTGCACAGAGCAGGAGGCTGCCGGGACTCAGGGTGAACTGTGCAGGTGTCCCCACCTCAAGGGCTTAAGCCAGCCCTGCTTTGTCATCTCACAGTTCTGTAGACGAGACCTGTCCAGAGGCCTTGGGGTGAGACTGCATCCTGCCTGTGCCCTTTCCGGGGGGGGCGCTACATTCCTTGGCTTGTGGCCCCTTTCTTAAAGCCAGCAACATAGGGTACCCCTGGCTTTCCTGCCATCATTACCTCTTTATGTCTGCCGATGATCTCCCCTCCCACTTCTAAAGGCTCTTTTGATTACCCTGCATCTACATGGATAATCCAGGAAAATCTCCATGATACAGGATCAGCTAGTTAGCAACCCGAATTCCATCTGCTGCCTCACTTACCTGTTTTTTTTTTTGAGACAGGGTCTCACCATGCAGTTCAGGCTGGCCTTGAACTCACTTTGTAGTCCAGGCTGGCTGGGAACTTGCATTGATCCTCCTGCCCCAGCCTCCCGTGTGCTGGGGTTACAGGTGTGCGCCACCACTTGACTTCATTGACTTTTTGCCGTTTAACACGGTTGTATAGTTCTGGGGCTTAGGATGTGGGTATCTCTGAGGGGCCACTGTCTTCCTGTCTTACAGGAAACAAAGGCTGCCTGGAAGTTGAGTAAAACGAGGATGGAGAAGTCGCCAAGGGTTGGGTCATCTGGAGGCCCTCAGAGACCTTGTTGAATGGTTTCAGTGGAGTGTCGTTGTCCAGTCCAGTGGAGGGGCCTGAAAAGCAGAAGGGTGGAGGGGAGTGGGGGTCACCCGGAGTTGTGCGGCAGATTATGAAGGAGAGGCCAGGACCTTTCTCTGGAAGGTGAGATGGGGACCCGGTGGAGGACCAGGGCCAGGGAGGGCTCTCTGAGGAGGGGCCTGAGGACAGTGCCTGCCGTCCAGATGGCTTAACCAGTGAAGGGCCTGGAGTTGAGTCATGAGATGGTTCGTAGAGATGGAGATATGGACATAGGCTCAATGTGGTTATGTAAAAATAAGCAGACTGTCCCGAGGCGAGTGCTTGCCTCTGGGTGTGGACAGAATCCTGGTCCTCCAGGCCCCCAGTGTCCCATCTCCTGTTCACAGGAATTGGCTTGGCTCTTTCCTGGGAGCCAGGTCGGCGCTGCTGTGGGGAGTGTTAGCCCTGCGCGCCACGCTCCGGGCTCCCCCTTCCTCCGGTCCTGCTCCTTGCTGATTTGTAACCTGCCTCAGGTGTTTTCTTTATTGTTGTTTCAGTAACATTTATTCACTCAACAGGGTTTGCTGAAACCTGGCTTGGGGATTCTGTAGTGAGCCAGACAGAGATCTGTGCCTGTGGGGCTTGCATTCCCCTGGGCCTGTCCCATAAGCAGGAGATCCCTTAAGGCTGTCACTGTCTCATCTCTCCCCGGGGCTCTTCGTCCAGCCCACCTGTGGGAGACCCTGTTGGCACTGACCAGCATTTCCTGCTGCTGGCATTCTCTGCTCATTCCCTGGTCCCCATCTCGGCCCTCACTTGACTCGTTACCTGCGCATGGATTTCAGAAGGGGTGTCCTCAAGCTCTGTCTGCAGGACCCTCCTCCTCCTGTACCCGTGTTGTTAGTTCTCTTCTCATCTAGCCTCAGTCCAGAGTTCACAGCATGAGATTGCACTCACAACTTCCCTGTGTCCTCGCCTACCGTTAAACCCAGGAGACAGTCCCACCCTGATGAGCTCCATGTCCCACTCTCTGTGCCTGCACCCAAACAGCTCAGTGCTGCCAGAGACAAATCAGGTGCTAAAGCCGCCTGCGATCTCTGTAAGTTGTTGGTCCTCAGCCCCTTGTGTGGGCACTGTACCAGTATTTCATCCAGGGTCCTGTGGCTGCTCCCCACCTCAGCCTGTTCCCTGTTGGTGTGGTTGCCTACTTTCTGCCTGCCTCAGGCCAGGCCAGTCCTCTATCAGGCTGAGTCATACCAGGCTATAGAAGCCAGTGGGAACTCCAGATCTGCTCTGCTCCCAGCAGTGGATAACTGCTTGTCCTGTTGGAGGGGCTGTTGGAAGGCGCAGGAGCCCTCTCCCGCTCGAGTGCTGTGTCCAGCAGCTCCCTTGCACTGTTGGGTCAGCCGTGCCTCCATGGCCACTGGGCCTTCGAGGGTGATGTGGGGAGTCTCCTGGTAGACCCTTCCTGCACCAGAAAGAAGACGGCAGCCTCGCTGACCAGCAGTCCTTTTCCGTTCACAGCCCATTCAACAAGAAAATTCACCTCCACACTAACTCCTAAACTAACCCAGTTGTTTCCCCTGCTTTCTCAGGTGAAAGTTACTCCTCTCCTTCTCTCCTCCCACACCCTCTCCAGCTGTCTGCTGTCAAATTTCCAGCGACAGGAGCACTGCCGAGCGCGTGCCTTGTCCACTCCGCATGCAGTGGTGATGGTCTCCGGCACGGGCGCCTTGGCCCCTCCTGAGACACCGCCTTCTCTGAGACGGGGTGCTGCTGGTCTTCCTGCCTCTCAGACACCTCCGCTCAGCCTCCCAACTGCGATCTTCCCCTCAGGCCGCCTTTTCAACAGTGAATCCCTCACACCTGCTCTTTTCTCTCTTGCCAGAGCCTGACACACCAATGGTATGTCCAGGATTTCACCCTCACTTTCCTCAGATGGATCTTAGGTGTTCGTTGGCACCTCAGACACAGTCATCCAGGGCTGCACTTTGACTCTGCGTTAGTTTGTTTGAAGTTAATTGTAACAAAATAGCTGAATCTGTGTATCTGTGTTTTGTTGTTGTTGTTTGTTTATTCATTTTTGGTTTTTTGACACAGGGTCTCACCATATTGTTCAGGCTGGCCTTAAACTCACTATGTAGCCCAGGCTGCTCTCAATCTTGCAGCAATCCTCCCGGCTTGGATTATAGGTGTGTGCCACCGTGCCTGCAAAGCTGTGCATTTATGAAGGAAACAGGTTTATTTAGCTCATAGTTACGGAACTGACAGTTCAGGCCTATTGATTGAGCTTCTGGTGAGGTAGATGGCGTCATGGTGGGCCAGGAATTTTACATAACACGTCAGGAATTTTCCAAGTAGTTACAGGAGGAGGGATAAAACAACTTTTCCCTCAAATTTCTTCTTTGTGTCTTTCTTCATCATGCATTTACAGAATGTTTGCTAAGCGCTAGGGTTAGGAGAGGGATGAACAAAGACAGGAGTGTGCAGTTTAGAGCCACGTGTTTACAGATGTTAGCTGAAGCCAGGGAGCAGGGCCAGCCTACCTGCTTGGATTTGTCAGATTCTCTAGTGGCACGTGGCACAGTGGAGCACTCTGCTTTCCATTGCTGGGGCAAAATGCCTGACACAAACTAAAGCCTCAATGACTTACTGGCTCACAGTTTCAGAGGGTTCAGTCCATAGTCAGGGGCTCCAAGGCAGAAACATCAGGGGGAGGGGCATAGTGGTGAAAGGCTGCACACCTCAGATCAGCTAGAAGCAAGAGCGGGGAAAGAACCAGAGAGTGAGGAAGGGGCCATGGACCAAATGAAGACATAACCCCAAAGTCATGCCTCCACGGTCCACCTGGACACCCAAAATATGGTCACTAATCTGTTAGGTGTCTTTCAAGCCAGTCAAATTGACAAATCAAGCTTCACGATCATGAGTACTTGGAACCTAGGGTGATAGCAAGTGAGGTTACCCAACCACAACTGAAGAAATTGTACTGAGACAGATGCAGGATCAGCTTAGTACAGATCATTGGTTCCCTGAACCAGAGGTTCCCACTGTGGGAGGTGCGCAGGTGAGTGTGCTGTCCATGGTGCTGCGGTGAATGGTAAAAATGCTTTCACCACGAAGCTCACAGAACTCAGCATCTACCTGCTCGAAGCGCAGTGCCTTCTTTTTGCATTGTTCGTTCTTTTTCCTGGCTCTATGCAAGAAGCAGTCACCCACGCAGCTTTTGCACTGTACAGTGCCAGGGCCTGGGCTGGTACCAGATCCATTATTTGGAGTCCTTTGAAGTTAGCGAGGATTTACAGCCACAGCCTTAATCTACTTTTAACTGCTTTCAGAAAGTCTTCATTGTAGGTAAACAAGTGTGGTTAAAAATAAACAGAAGTCTGGAGAGGAACATTTGTGAAAGACAAGTGGACATAATAAATGTCTAGCTGTTAACCTGAAGCAGTGGACACCGGTGAATCAGGGTGAAGTCTCTTAAGCAGTGTATACATTCAAAGCTAGTGTGTGTTAGGAAGAGGTTATCTATTTCTGCTTTTCCTATAACCTTTAAACTTCTATGCTTTCTGATATTTCAGCTAACATAGTGCAGCATTTGTTTGTCAAATGTGGAAGTTACTTTTCGTCTTTTCTTTGATAGCCCAATTCTGTCCATTAGCTGCTGTTCTCTGCCCTACCTGAAGGTCCTTAGATGCCCACCCATTTTCCAGCAGTGCTGAAATACTTGACAGTGAGCTTTCTGGCTAAGTGGTCATCTAGTTTGGAAAGATACCTTGTTTTACAAGATGATCATTGTCTGAGAAATCTCAATTGTTAGAAAACTAGGCTGGATGTGGTGGCACACATCTGTAATTCCAGCACTTGGGAAGCTGAGGTAGGAGGATCGTCATGAGTTGGAGACCAGCCCGGGATACATAAATGAGTTCAAGGTCAGCCTGAACTACAGAAGAAGACTTCCATATTGTTGGTGGAGTCAGGGAAAGATCCAGAAAAGTGAGGAAGTGCGAGCCCAGACCCGAGGTTCCGGTTCTCCGAGAAGGGACTGGTGTTACGGTGGCCTCACAGTTTTTCCCGTGGGCAGTCTTCTCAGCATGAGTGAAGTGTGGCCGTGCTCACGGTACATCCCCCAGCTTCTCTCACTAGATCCTCCTCTCTGACATCGACATCGTCTTGCAGTGACAACAGCTTTGGTGATTTTCATTTTACACACTGCATAAATGTCATGATGATTAATCTCACTTTGCTCTCTTAGTTTCCAAGGTAGTAGTTTTCCTCCTAGCCCGCTCATTAACTAGGGTTTCCTGTTGGTTTCAGATTAGTCCTCAGTCCCACTCAGTTGTCTCCTTATGCATTTCTGTAATTGAAGGCAATGTTAGTAGCTTAGCCCTGTATCAGTTCCTTTTTTCCTGCGGTTGCATTGAAAATACAGTTTAATTGTTAGTTAGGTGTTGGGAATATGGGTTAGAAATGTTCCATGTTTGTGGGTGAATGTTAAGTGCATGTCATCATACATGCAGTGATGTCTGTGACGCTAATGAATGTGGGTGTCATGGGTGTGGGTAGGCAGTACGGGTAGCTAGTGTGTCCGTGTTCTGGGTACATGTACGTACTTAGGCGGAGGCTGTAAGAGCAGTGTGTTCCGCGGAGTCTGAGCGCTGCCCCCACATGGCCGCATGGGGTTGTGAGGAGGGTTGGAGCAGCAGCCTATGCTCTCCTGTCCAGTGCCCCAGGTGCCCTTTGCTTTCAGGTCAGTTACACTCACATTTCTGGGGAGGCCAGGCAGTTTGGTGAGTCAACAGGTGCAGCCCAAACACAGTGGATTGTGAGACACTGCTTCACTTGCGCAGTGCTGTTCTGTGTAGCAAGTGTTACTAAGTTACAAAAAGCACTAACTCTAAAGGAAAAGGTTGATGTAGTGGATTACAGTGAAAGCATTTCTGCTTCAAAAGATGCCATTAAGGGAATGAGAAGTCAGAGTGAGATTGGCCATCATAGGCCTGGATACAGAATATTTTAAGAATTCATGTAAGTCAATAAGAAGAAGACAGACAGCCCTATAGAAAAGTGAGCAGGAGACTTAGCAGGCATGTCACACGTATGCAGCCGGTGAACTCAGCTCCTCAGTCGGCAGGGAGTCGTGGAAGAAGACCGCAGCACAATGCCACTGTACATCCAGATGGCCGAATGACCCAAGACAGTGCCAGCTGTTGGCCAGGAGTAGGGCAGCGGGCATCTATGGGAGTTCAACCCTTTTAAGAACCTGGGCTCGCCTGTCAGAGTGGCACGTAGGCACACCATGCAGTGGCGCAGCCCTGCACCCTGATGTGTGTTTCCAGCAGAACTGTACCAGAGACACAAGCGAAGTGTCCCCAGGAGCCTCACTACAGACACTGTGAAGCTGGAAGTAGGCGAGTGCTCAGCAGCGACGGAATGGAAAAGGAACTGCGATAGGTTCGTACAATGTGAAACTGTAAGGCTGAGGAGGTGACCGAGCTCGTGCTGCGGTCGCTTTGACAAGCATAATGTGGAGAGACACTGGCCAGCCAAGTGCAGTACTGTGTGGTTCTGTGTCCAGGTCCCAAACAAGTTTGGAAACAGGCCACGCAGACTTGTGGCGTCGCAGTCAGAAGTTTCCCCTTTGCGGACTGGGGGATGTGTGGCCAGGCTTCTGGGGTGTTGGCGATGTTCTGTTGGGGTCATGGGTGTGATGCACAGACACATACGTGCATGAATACACTTAGCATTTGTGCCCTTGTCTGTAGGTGTATTTCAGCGAGGAGCCCAGTAGTGTACGCCCTGGTGAGAAATGCATTATTAGATACAGTGAGCAGAATGCAGGGCAGGCTGCAGCGTGGCCGAGGCTCACGGTGTGTAGCACCTGATTCTGGTTTTCGTAGTTCAAAAAGTCAGTGCGAAGCTGTCGTTCAGGGATGTGTAAGCGAATTGTGCCTGACAGTCAGGCTCCAGTGAAAAAGCAGACCCACTGTGAGTGCCATGGGATAGGAGACCCACTTACAGCAAAAATGAGACTGTACACTGCAGGAGAAGCTGGAGAGTCTAGAGAGAGACAGTAGAGGCTCAGAGAACGTCAACACTGCCTCTCTGCTGGCTCCCATGGTCAGAACCCTTAGCAAGGCCGAGGAGCCAGGCATGAGCAGTCACTAGAGTGGGCCCACCCAGGGAGGCAGGCGGCAAGGGCTGTGGAAAGCAGCGGCCACTTCTGTGGGGCTGCTGCCTGCATCTGGAGGGCGCTGGGGTGCTCTGTTGGTTGCCAAGGCCTGCGCTGGGGAGCAGAGCTCGTGTGAGAGAACAGCAGGCAGACAGGCTGGTGACACGCTGTGCCTCTGCTGCTGTGTCTGTCACCACTTTCTGTATTACAGGACATGCATACAGACATCTCTTTGACCTCTCTCTCTGTTTCTTCTTCCTTTTTTGAACCTGGGTCTCACTGTGTAACCCAGGCTGGTCTTAAACTCATCATCCCCTGCCTCAGCCTCCCATATGCTGGGGTTACAGGCCTGTGCCTAGTTTACCTACATTTCTGTTGCTACTTGCAGCTACCCTGGCCTTGAAAAGTAGTGGACGTTTTGCTTTTGGTTTAAATCTTGTGCAAATCCAGGGAAAGGTAGCCTGGGAAATCAAGTGTAACTGGAGCATTTGCATGTAAGACTGCTACAATGATGGCTGACAATATTTTTTTTCTTTTTGGGACAGGGTCTCGCTATGCAGTTCAGGCTGGCCTTGAGCTCACTTTGTAGCCCAGGCTGGTCTCGAATTTGCAGCGATCCTCCAGCCTCAGCCTCTCGAGTGCTGGGATTAACTGGCATGAGCCACCACGCCCAGCTGATGGTTGGACAATTCTGCCAGTACACTAAAACTGTTATTTAAGTGAGTAGACTTCATGGTATGTGAATTACATCTCAATAAAGTTGTCGGTTAAACAACACTACCAGAAGTTAAAACTCTTCAGAAAAGCAAGGAAACGATGAGTAGGAAGGTTTGATCCCCTTTAGGAGAAGAGGGCTGTGAGAAAGGGCCCTCGGGGTTAGAAAACCTTTTCCTGGATGTGGGTGGGCTTCCCCAAGTGTTTGTGTTGACACCATACAGTCTTTTGTAAATGCATATGACAGAAAGCACACGGGAAAGACAGTGATTCTCAGTCCAGGGCCACGCGTGAAATCAGCACAGCAGATGAAGTTAGGGAGGCTTGGTAGGATGGGGTCTTCATTCTGCAGCTTTGTACCCATGATAAGGTGCTAACTCAGGTGGTTTAGGTGCTCCTTCCCCAGATGTGGGTCTCAGCGTGGAAACTGCTCCTCGTCAGGTTGTGTTGTGTGTTCCCTACACTGATGTTCTTTGGGAAGCTGGAGGCCAGTAACTGTAGTCTATTTGTTAACCAGGTCTCTAGGTCTTCTGTCAGGTCTGTGAGCTTTGAAAATAGGTCAGTGGAGTAGTTTGGTCAGTTTTTGATATATATGCTTGATTTCAAGATTTGAACTAAGGATTTTTCCTACTTAAAAGGACATTTTGCAGATCTCTTAAAACTTTTGCGTCAGATCTGTTTTGATAATCTGAGAAATCGGAACATTTTCATCATCTAATGGGATGGGAAAAATTGGAAAATGCTCCCATCTAAGTCCCCATTTCTGTGGAGCCACTTTTCATTGGAATGTTTGTTATGGCTCTTTTTATTTTCTTTGTAATGAGGAAGCAATTGCCCAAATAAAGATATTCAGCATTTCTGCCTGGGGCGGTAGTTGTACCATAGTTCCTAAATGGATGTGAAGGATTTTACAAAAGTTCAAAACAAAGAGAACTTGTATGTATGCAGACTAGAAAATTTCTTGCTGTGGTTAAATAGACTTTCAGCTGCTTCTCTTGGTTATGTAGACTTCTAGCTGCTTCTCAGCATAGAGCATACAGAGAATGAATTTTGAATGAGGTGATTTTTGGAATGCAGTTATTTCTACATGGGTCTAATCTGTAACAGCTTTCCAAGTACTACTTATGACATTTCTGAAATCTGTACAATTTCAGAGAAACGTTCGTTGCATAATGAAATTTTTAGGTTTTATGCTTTGAGTCAAATGTCACTTGAACTTTTTCGTTAGGAACTCCCTTCCCCAGACAGGGTCTCCCTGTCTCTGCTGGCTGGCTGCAAACTGCTGTTGTATGTAGCCCAGGGTAGCCTTGAACTCCAGCGTGCTGGGATTACAGCATGTGCCGCTGTGTCAGGCTGGAGAAGTAGTAAACTTCTGACAAGTTTTTAAAACCAGTTTGTTCTTGAGCATTGTGTCTGTTAATCTTTTTCATATCATGGTTGATGAATGTGGACATTATATGCATAAACATGAATGAAGATTAACTATCAACAATGAAAAAAGGAAAAGGAAAGTAGAGAGGGGGAGGGGATTTAAAGAAAGAAACTGTATTATGCACACGTGTCACTTCTCTAAGATGACTACAAAACGCATTTACTGCAATTGTGTACCAGTACAACTTTTTTTGGGGGGGTACTGGGATTGAACTCACAACTGCGAGCTTGTAAGGCAGGCGCTTATGTCGCTGAGCTAAATCCCCAGCCCTCAATACAACTTCTAAAAAGTTATGGTACTTGTTGAAACAGTAAGGCAGGCTGTATTGGGGGCCTGTCTGTAGGAGCACAGCAGTGGGGCTTCCAGCTTGGGGGAGAGATTGGGCCAGCTCTGGCTACGAGGAAAATAAGGATAAGCCAAGCAGCTGGGCGGGTCCGTGGATGGAAAACTACCAAGAGGAAACATCAGGGCAGGTGGGATCTTGGCTGAAGCCATCCACAGGGTTCTTGTGGAAGACAGGCCAGGTGCTCAGACAGCATGGAGCCTGGGGGTGGGGTGGGGTGGAGGATGAGGGCCAGGCTGGTCAGACCTGTGCTAAGTTGCTGCAGTGTTAGGCTACTTGATGACCCTGGGGTGTGCTGGCCTGCTAGAGTGGATGCTGATGGTTAAAGCTAGCTAAGAAGAGGATTCGTGGAGGCTGGTGTAGAGTTTTGCTGGCAGATGTGGTCAGTGCCCCAGCCTTGAAGTGAGCCTGCCTCTAGGACGATGGGCATGGTCTTACAGGGAAGGCAGACATAAAGTCTAACTGTTAGGTTTGTAAAGGGGTATGATGGAACCCATGAATTTGGGGCACAAAGGAGGCATCAGTGAAATGTGGCTGTTTTAAAAAGCCCTGTAATACTCAGTCTGCATTTTGGAAGTGATGAGTTATCTAGGCAGACGGACTCCACAGGAGAGCTGTAGGCTGAAGGCAGTGTGTGCGCAGGAGGAGGTGGGCTGTCCTGCTTGGCTAGCTGGGTGTGGCTGGAGAGGGATGGATGAGTTAAGGTGAGACGGCAGCTGGGTCACAGAGGGCTCCGTGTGCTGTGTCGGGTTCACACTTTACTCATAGGTAACAGGGATTAATTGAAAGATTTTAATCAGAAGAATAAGTGATTAGATTTTCATTTTACACAGTCACTTTGTGGACAGTACAGAGAATGGCTTGGAGAGAAGCTGGGAGTCTGGTGAGGAATCCAGACCAGAGATATTAATTAAGACCTATTTTTAGGAAGTCTACAGGCATCTGACTAGGAGCTGGAACCAGTAGGATTTAATGTGACCTCTAAGATGTGGTGGCTGTAGCAGGAGAGAAGATAGATTCTGATCTCTTATGTACTTCGGGCGTTCACAGAGAAATGTGACTGGAGGAAGCAATTAGAATTTGGGCTACTGTACCGTCCTGCTGGATGAGGCAAGGCTGAGAAAGGGCTTTTGTGAGAAAACAGCTTTTTGGGGAAGATGAAAGGCCTTTCGGAGACTACGTGGCAGATATATTAGCTTTGTGACACTGTTTAGATGCGGTCTATTTGGGTGTCTTTCCATCCTGGAGGATTTGAGTCATTCTTAGGGGGAATTCATGATAAATGAGTGCTTCTGGGTGGCTCTGCCTTTAGGGACAAAGGGGATTTAGGAACTCAAATGTCTTCAGCTCAAAATAATTTGCATGCTATAGTGGCATATTCTGGATTGTTTCTTAGCAGAGAGGAGGAGTTACGGAGATGCTGGCTGAGTGATAGTGGTACTGTAGATAATGAAATACACAAAGAAGAGCAGGTTGTAGGAGTGATGAATTTCTATTTGTATAATAGATTTGTGGCACTTGTGGAACATCTAGATAGAGACCCGAGGTAGGAAACCATTAAATAGAAACCTGGGAGCTGGAAAGAGCTTGAAGATGCTGAGAGCACAGATGGAATCTTCCTAGGAGGGTAGGAAGGAAGGGAGAGAGAGAGTCTGGAAGTGAACTGAGAAAACTGAAACACGGGAGTGTGGAGGGGAATCCAGAGGAATGCAGCCGCGCAGGAGGAAGAGCCAGCCAAAGATGAGGAGAAAGGAGGGGCTAAGAAGTCACGGGGAGGGCGGGAGTGGCGGGCAGCAGGCCAGGCTGCCCCGGGACACAGGGGTTAGGAGAAGAGCTTTGGTTGCATGTTAGACAGTGGCACTATTTTGAGGAAGAAATGGGAGCTGTTTCTTTAAATGGATTGGGGACAATTGGCTTACCATTTAAAGATAATTAGATTAGATCTCTGCCTTATAACCTCATAGCAAAATAAGTACAAAAATTAAATATAAAAATTGGAAGTAATGAAAATACTAGGAGAGGTTAATATTTACATAATATTTAGATGCCAAGGATCATTCTAATCCTGACACCAAAATCAGAAAGAAAAGGCTGACAAATTTCCATGTCAATTCAGCAGTTTTATGTACTAAAAATGCCATAAAATTAAAATGTAACTAGCAGACTGAGAGAAATATTCGCCACATATTTGTGACCTAATTGAGATCTTAGTGGGTTTAGCAGTAGGTTAAACCCAGTGGGAGAGAGAGGGAGACAGAGACAGTGGTTTGAAAATAAGAAATATTCAAATTGAAATATGGAGTATAATAAAACATGAAATAAGTACAGCGCTGCACCTAATAACCACAAACTATGCATTCTTTTCATATGCACAGAAAACATTTATCAGAGTTGCTGATCTGTGAAGCAAGTCATGACAAATTTCAAAAGGCCAAGAACATCAGATGTAGTCTAAAGATAGTTTTAATATTTGAAAAATTGGTAAGTATTAATCATTGTTAATAAAGCAGAAAAACAGTGCACTAATGCAGCAGATGCAGAAATTGCTTTTGATAAAATCTGGTACTTAAAATGAAATCTCATAACATTATAAATAAAAGGCAAACTTCCTTAATTTCATAAGGATTAGTCAGAAAAATCCTGTGGCAAGCATCCTGTGCAGTGGTGAAAATGTTGAAAGGCCAGGAAAGAAATTGTTTTTATAGTTACTGCTTTTGTTTATTTTACTAGTTTTACCTAATTTAATAAGACAAGAAACACATAGTACAACGATCAGAATGGAAAAAGTAAAACCAGATTTTATAAATGACATAATCTTTACAAAATGTAAAGATATATCGTTACAATTTATGAGCAAAAAGCCAAATTGCAAGATTTCAAGGTGACTCTAGACACAGTTTCAATTTTATAAATCGCCACCAAGCAGTAAATGAAACATTAATTTGCCATAGCATAAATTTTTTTTCAGGAAATAAAACAATGCAGATTCTCTGTGTAAAAGCAATAAACATTAAGAGATGTTAAAGATTAAAGAAAAGGGGCTGGGGATTTAGCTCAGCGGCATAAGCGCCTGCCTTGAAAGCAGGCAGTCGTTGAGTTCGATCTCTGGTACCGATAAAAAGAAAAAAGACAAAAAAAAAAAAAAAAGATTACAGAAAATACATTTATGGATTGGAAAACTCAATATTGTTAAGATGTTGATTTTTTCCCGAATTCATCTGTACATTCAGTATAGTATCAGCCAAAATCATGAAAGCTAGACAGAAAGATCATTTGAACAATGTAGTTCCCAGAGACCCACACTTCTGTGGTTTATTACATCAGAGACCCTGCAGGGCACTAGAGAGAACATTCCCCATGGGGCTGGGGATGTAAAACTAATCTAGCATATATCAGGCCCTGAATTTGATCCTGAACACCCCCCCCCCCTACCCCATAAGTATTTAGTTAGATACTGATATAGAAGAAAACAAAATGTAACTCCTACCTTACACCACACACACCAGGTTGATTCCAAATTCATACTAGTCTAGATCCAGCCAGGAGAGAGAAACCAACCGCTAAACTGAAAGAAAATACGGAGAATTACTTATTATAACAGTGTTGTAGTCAGGGTTTGCGAGGGAAAAAGATACGATATGGGACACATAATTTATAGGATTATTTCACTGTGTTCACCCAAAGAGTCAAAGGCAAAAGAGTGTGGGAGATCTGTTCACACTCTAGAGACTGAGAGAATCCAGCTGAGGGCCTAGGCCTCACAGCAGTGTCCTGCACAAGTCCTGCTGAAGACCTAGAGCCGACAACAGTGGCTCATGCGACTCTGTATCAAGGATGTGTGCTGGGAAGGTCCAAAGGTCAGCGGTGGAAACCAGAAAATTGGCGCCAGTGGAATGAAGGAGCTGTGCCAGAGGCTGAGGGATCTGCTCTGGACCAGGAAGCGACCCTCAAGGTGAGGACCAGGGCTCCCCAAAGAGGACCACAGCCATCCTCAGTGGCAGCGAGGACCCTAGCACCTCTAACAATAAGAACAGCTCTGGGTTCCCATCAGGATGCCTGCGTGACAAGCTTCTTCATCAACCCTCCTCTGGTTCTCTTTTTACGCTGTTGGCAGCAGTCCCCAGGGGGGCCTCCGCACCCAGCGCCACGCTGACTTGGTTCAGCTGGCCATTACAAGTTGACCATTAGTTAATCAACCACAAACAGTAAAGTGAAATAACGAGGGGATGGCTGGTTCAGAGTCAAGAGTACTCTTAGAGAACCTGAGACACTGCTCCAAGTACAGTCCCTCCTTACCTAGGACTGAGCTCCAGACCCTGTCCAGACGGCCCAGCTCTGCTTTCCCAGGGTAGAGGAGTCCCTGGGGTGCCATGCTGGTGGGACGTGAGGGAAATCTACCCTCTGGAATCTACCCTCTGCCAGAAGACACTCTAGATGTCAGGGAAAAGGTCTTCCTGGGAAGGTATCCACTGTACTTTGGACCACTCAGATGGTATGTTGGAAGGAGCTGTTGACCATTCCTGATTGCGGTGTGCCACAGTCCGTAGAGACCAGAGAAGCTGCACGTTGCTGGAGGAACTGGATGCTGGAGAAGCCCCCAGGGTGTGGGACCTGGCTGCTGGGAACAACACGCTGAGTGTAAAGGAGCCTGCAAAACTGTTCTGTCAGCACACCAAGTTGGTAGCACTGTACCTGCTGCGTGCCCTCGTGAAGTTACTCAGCATTCATTGGATGTTGTCTCGACGCCAGACTGGTTGTGTAGGAGGGGGCAACGTAGACACTGAATTTGCCTTAGCACAGTTTCTGGGCTGGTAGGCAAGTGGTCATTTGAGGTCCTTCTTTGTACCAGATATTGTTCTGGTCCTTGGTGATCAAGACACTGTTGCTATAAAAGAGAAAAAACTATTGATAAGAATAAATAATAACATGTTTAGAAAATCTTTGGAAGGGATGTGGAAGAAAATCCATGCTGCTATGAGAAGAGTTTTTATTTAGATGGGAGGCCGGAGAAGCCTTCCCTGAAGAAGTGATACTGACTGAGGTCCAGCGTGACACGGAGTTAGCTTGCTGAGATGAGTGGTCAGAGGGAGTGGTCTGATGAGACAGTGGGAGCTTGTGGGCACCTTCCCGCTGGGGAAGAGCGGGGATTCCCTGAAGAAGGCAGAACTAGGGTGAGGTGGAATGGCAGGGGAGGCCACATGACAGGTGCCAGGTTGCTACAGCCCTAGGCCATCTTAGAAACTGGCATGACCCCGTGGGGGTACCTACGATAGAAGTCTGAAATTGGGGGGTCACGAGCTATATTGTAGGTGCCTTTTCTTCATTGCCATCATGTGGGGTGGGGGTGCTGGGTAACGAGCTGATTGGAGGAAGAACAGTAGTTGAGAGGTCTCTGGGTGTGTTTGCAGAGTCCAGGGCAAGACGAGGCTGGCCTCTGGTGGCCACAGTACAGCTGCAGATGCCTGGAGGGTTTCGGTGTGGGATTTGGAAATAGAATCAGGCAGACCTGGGAATGGGTCGAATGTGGGCTGGGATGGAAAAGGAGTTGTTGGCACTGACTTTCAAGCTTCCCGACTCCCGTTACTTTGTGGAATGTTGATACCATTTTCCTGGGCACTTCTGTAGTAAATGTCAATTCTTCATATAAAAAAAGAAAGTTGGATTTGGAGATGCATAAGGCTTTGGTGGTCTAACAAAAACAAAACCATTTGTGAGAACTGGAAAGGCAAAGTGGTGTGTAGACTACTGCAGTTCTGCAAGTTCTTGCGGAAGGTGTAAATCGGAAGGCCAAGGTTGGACCATGGGGCGGAGAACACTGTTTTACAGTCAGGGTGATCTGAGTGACTTCTTTTGGCAGGGAGAAACCATACAGAAGAGAAACCATACAGGGAGAAACCATTAGCTCGGTGTGTATTTGACTGTCTGTAGGAGAGGCAGTAAAGCCCTTGCAAAATAAAAATGACAAAAGTTTCTATAAACAAATAAACAACGAACCAAAACACCCAGAAAGCTTGTTGCTGGGGAGGTGGGACTGCTGAGGTGAGGTTAGCAGCGGGGTATGGTGTCGTGGAGCAGGACGGCGGCTCTGCTGGACTTGATGTCCTTAGAACGTAGGGGCTACCAGGAAGGGGTGTTTGCTTCACTCCCTGCTGTCTGCAGAGTTCAGCACATAGTCAGTGCTTTACCTTAGTTCATCATCACTGTGTGAATGAAATCGTGAGACACAGTCCCAGAAATGAGAATAAATGGTACATGGGAAGACAAAGCAGGATGATCTTGGGTGAAGATGTATTATAGAAGTATTAGTACTGCTGTCCCCAATTCAAAGTGTAATTTATCTGCTTTTAAGGATTTAACTTCATAGTCTGAGTTTTTAAATTCCCTGTTTCATGGCATCATTAGTTTTGTCTATTTTGTTTCTCAGTTGTATTAATATACTTTATAGATCTTGCTTATCCTTAGGAGCATTACCCAATTGAGAGGCAACTGTTTTCAGTAATTTAAATATCAAATTGGTGTTGTATATTGGTTTATGTATTGAAGATCTTTAACAACCTTTCTTGCTTTCAGCATGATGCTGTCTTGAAGTAGTGTGTGTTCATGTATGTGTGTTGTGATTGTTCTCGGCAATCAACTAGTTTGGCTGAATTTTAACTACAGTGATTAAGTTACCCACCTGACAGTCACCTTTTTGATCAGAGAATGGGCTGAGCCAGTACTGAGTGTTTTCATGGGCCTTTGCTCCGGTTAGCCTCATGACGACGATGGTCTTGTTTGCTTGAAACAGCAGGCCACAGCTCCTTCTAACTTAGGCAACACAGAGAAGATCATCCGTTCTGCGCTGAGTCTTACGCTTTTTATTTGGGTTTCCAGTGCTGTGTATAACTTTGCCAGAGCTTAGGCTCTGACTGCTTCTTGCTGCTTAATGTAGGCCCCTCCTTTGTCAGAAAGAACTTGACCCAGGTGTTGTAAGACCGTTCAGTCACAGCTAGAAGTTACCTTCTATTTGAAAGCGTTCACATGTTAGTGAGAATAGAGGAGTATACAAAATCATACTCTTTCTGCCACAGGTTGTCTGTTCCTTCCCATAGAAATTTCTTTATTTTTATTTTATTTACTTTATTATCAGGGTAATAAGTGGTCATTGGAAAAATCCTAACATTGGAATGAACGATTAAAATATTTAAACTTTTCTCTAGAATTGTATATCTTACCAGATAACTGTTGTCAAAAATCTGATTAATAATCTGTGTTAGTCCATATTTTGTAGTCAAAATACCAGAGCTGGGAACTTTATAAAGTAAGGTGGTTTCACGTAGCTCACAGTTTTGGAGGCTGACCATCCGAGGTCAGGAGGCCCCGTCGGTGGTATAATGGTGGATGGCAGGAGCTCAAGGGAAGCTGGTATTGGTGCAGGAAGCCAGGCAGGCCAGCTGGAGGCCACGCTCAGTCCTTAGAACAGACAGCCAGGGCCCAGGAGCAGTGCCTTCATCCCCTCTGGAGACAGGGCCTCTGGTGCCTTCAGGACTGCCTGCTAGGCCTGCTGCTTGTTAAGGGTCCCATGCCGCCTTCTAATTCCTCTGTCCTGGGGACCACGCCACCAGCACAAAAGCTTTGAGGGGAAGGCCAGATTCTGGATTTTAAAAATGTGTATGAAATCCCGTCAGCTTGTGTGTGTGTGCGTGCACGTGTGCATGTGTAATGTAAATACGTGCAAGTGCACATGCACACAGAGGAGAGGAGTCCTATGTCTTTCTTAGCCGTTTTCTTCTCCTCATGACATGGTGGACTTTCCTGTATCACTGGATGCGTGTTGGGTGTGTGTGCACGTAATTGTGTAGTGTGGGTGCTCCAGAAAAATTTGAGCCATTCCATATTTTGTTCTTGTGATCAGTGACGCACTTAGCATTCTTATTCACATATTTTTTACACACTTTTCCAGTTATTTTTTTAGGATGCGTGTGCTTTTCATAGTGTAAACATTTGTTCTATGTCCCTGGAAAATGTACCAGTTTGGATTAGCCAGATACAAACCTGTCCATTTCCCCAAACCCTCAGCAACGTAGGTGTTAGTGCTGTTAAATCTTTCTCAGTCCAGTGGTTAGAAACTTAATGTTTCCTTTTAATTTGCATTTCTTTGTATCATCTGTGATTTGACATGTTCTGACAGTTTTTAAAGAAATGTACTTTTTGAAGTGTCTTCAGTCTTTTGCTTTCTGTTAGGTTCAATTCTTTTTCTGATATTTGGGTATTTTTTTTTAAAACACGTGTTCACAATTTTTCTCCTGTTAGGCTTCTGTATTTCTTGCTATGTGCTCATGTCAATCCTGTGATTCATGCCCTCAAACTTGAAATTCCTTTCTGGCCTTAATAGCACACTTAGTAAGGCTTTCTGACGTCAATAATTAGGTAGTGAGGGTTTCTTTTTTGTTCTGAACTTTTATCTTTAGATGCTTACTATAATGAGAAATTAAAAAATGTATGTGCAGTGTTAGGTAGAGTCTAACTTTGTGTTTCTCCTAGATAGTGTTGAATCGTTGATCTTTTACTGCCAATTTGAAATATTGCATTTACCACGTGCTGGATTTCCGGTTTTTTATTTGGACTCTGTTTAGTGACCTGTTTATCTGTGTCAGTAGGCTTTCTCCCTCTTCCCCTGCCTTTTACCCCTTCCCCTTTCTTTTACCTCCCCGCTCCCCTCCCCTTTCTTTCCTTTTCCCCATGATTTAGTTTGTCATTCTGATATATTGTGAAAATTAACTGCTGTGCTCTTCTTAAATGTCTATTGAAAATGCATTGTGACTGTATAGTAGAACTTTGGTCTGTCGGGAGTTTCAACAAATTGCAATAATGTAATCTTTCAGCAACCATAGATTGGCCAGGCATCGTGGTATACTCCTGTAATCCCAGACTTGGGAGGCTGACACAGGCGGATTGCCTCGAGTTTGCGGTTATCCTGGGCTGCATAATGAGTTCAAGGCCACCCTGAACTACACAGGGTCTCAAAAAAAAAAAAAAAAAAAAAAAAAAAGAAAGAAAAGAAAAGAAAAAGAAGCTGTGTCGTCACCCCTGGCTGTCCTCACTTCTAGAGCACACAGAAAGGGAACCCTGATGCCTGTGGCGGGGAGGGGCAGCACCCTGGGCAGGTCTGGTGCAGCAGCCTTCGCGCATGATCCCCACCTGCTCCCGTGTGTGCACCTCATCCAGGGAGTGTAGGAGCCTACACTCCTGTACCCCTGCTTGCGTTTTCCATTGTTAGGCTGCGGTAACTTGATATCAACTTCATATTTGGGCAGCCACATTTCTGGTTTAAGAGAAATGTAATTGCAGTACAATGTACATAATAGAAAATGGACTGTCACTGCAGTAAGTGTGGAGCCATCACCATCACTGTCCATCTCCAGAACTCTATTTCCCACGCTGAAGAACCTCCCCAGCAAACACCAGCTTGCCACCCAGCCCCTCAGATCCCTGGCAACAGCCATAAAGTGGAGTCATATGGTCCTTGTCATGCTTGTGAGTGCCCGATGTCCTTGGGAGTCACCCACGGTGTGCATGTGTTGGACTTCCTTCCTCCTTCAGGCTGGGTAGCACTCCGTTGTGCACAGGCCACGTTTTGCTCATTCGTTCATCCATCAGCGAGCGTTTGGCTTGCTGTGAGCCTGGGTAAGCCAGCCTCAAGAATCAGACTCTCAAAGGTTATTTTGCTTCATATTTTCACCTCTTACTCAACTTTCCATCTTGAATTTATCTTCAGGTATTCCGCTGAATCTTCTTAGGTCACCAGCAATTTAAAAATGGTTGACTATAAGGAACATTTTCAAAGTCTGTTTCAGGGTTCTGTAGTTCTCTGGCTGCCAGGCTGCTGCCCGGTGTCTGTGCTGTGTGCTGCCTCCTGTTCCCCTCTGCCTGGTGTCCAGTGGTGGAATTGCCTCAGAACCTGACCCCCCCTTCTCTCCAGGAGCCCTAAATGGGGATACTTCTTGGGATTAGCCAGAGACCCCTCACCCCGAGATTTAGTTAGTCTCATCCTTTATGTGAACAAGGTAGCTGATTTTTTAATTTAGAAAAATAAAAAGTAGAATAAGAAGGTAGCACAGATGAGGAGTTACATTACTTTCAAAGGCTGGGAGGTACGCTCCAGCTTGATGAGGTATACTTGTCTCCAATGTGATGGTTTGGTATAAGTAGTGATTAGCACAGTGAGCACGTGCTTCGTTGTGCATGTTTTGTGTGCATTCGGGGAGGTGAGGACCCTGGAGATCTGCCATCTGTGTAAGTTTCAGGTGCACAGCACAGTGTGAACACAGTTACCATGCTGCCTGTCGGATCCCAGAACTTACTCCTCTTACAACTGAGCGTTTGTGCTCTTTGACCAGAGTCTCTATAGTGGCTCACCCCTCAAGCTGGAACTGCTGGTCTACTCTGCTTCTGTGACTGTGGGCCCTTCTTTTCTTGATACCCATTCTTGTTCCAGAGGCCCTACCTCTGTAACTTCAGTTTTCCAGGACTCCTTGTTGTTTCTTAAGCCCAGAACTCCGAGGTGAAGTTGCCTCCTGGACATCTCCCTAGCTGCCTGCCGTGACTGAAGCAGAGCTTACGGCGGCCTTCTTCCCGTGGGTCCTGGAGGGGCCTTCGTCCTCTCAGGGTACCAGATCCTTGGGTGGTTTTGAAAATGCATCTTTTAGGATAAGGGCAGGGAAGGTGCGTGAAGAGCTCCCGAGTACTCTTCACAGTTCCTTTGTCACTTACGGTGGTTTGCTTCTCACCACCAAGGAACCAGTGTCAGTGCACTGTTACAGACCAAACGCTGCACGGCTTGCATTTCCTCAGTGTTGCTCTGATGGCCTTTTCTCTCCCAGGATCCCATCCAGGGTGCCTCATGGTCATGTCTTTTTAGGTTCCATTAAACTGTCAGTCTCTCAGACTTTCCTTGCTTTTATTGACCTTGACAGATGAGGTGTTTTATATGACATTCTTCAATTTGGGTTTATCTGTCTATTTTCTTATGTTTAGGCTGGGGTTCTGGGTTTTGGAAAGAAGACCACAGAGGGAAAGTTCCATTCTGGTCTCAGCAAATCGAAGGTTCCTGCTCTCAGCGTGACTTGCTGCTGCTGACTGTGAGCACAGTCCTGTCTCAGGAGCTGTCTGTCAGGCTTCTCCACTGTAAAGTTACTGGTTTTCTCTCCTAGGGTCATTTTGGACTCTCTTTTCTTTCCTTGAATTTGTGTTGAACCTAAGCCAATTTCTTCTTTTTTTGATGGGGTGAGGAAGCAATTGTTTTTTTTTTTTTATTTAAGGAGAAAAAGAAAGAAAAACAGAAAAAGGGTACAAGTTATACAGAATTTCAGAAAAAATAATAGGAAATCACTAGTTAATAGATTACATATTGTTATCTTAGAAATAGTTGTTCAAGTTACAAAATTAAAGCATATAAAATGGACTTTCAAACAGTGAGACTGGAAACAGTTCTGTTCAATGATCCAACAAAACTCAGTAATATGGTTATCTATCTTATACACTTAACTATATATGCAGTTATATTCTTTAGAGCACTTTCTTTTCCTTTCTTTTGTACAATGACAATTACCCATTTTGGGTTTTATTACTCCCACAGTTCTCATTACTTTGTTTTGAAGAGAGTAAAACCAAATGTGACATAACAGAACAGAGTCAGTCAAATCAAAAGGATGGACATAATAGATAATGTAAAAACAAAATACTAGGTGATCAACAATGGTTACCATACTGCCTCTTGCTATCTTAAATAGAATTGCCTATATCATCAATTATAATAAAATTGAACAAAACAGTAAAGAATAAAACCAAAACATTGGAGACATTACCGGACTTTAAAAGAAGATAATAGTCAACCAGAATGGGCGTCATAATGAATCTTATTGTCTTTATAGTTGTTGCCTATACTTTCGAACTTGGTACTATCAAGCAAAGCAGAATAGAGGAAAATCACTCAAAGCAAGATGGTGAGGGCTATACAGGGTTTCAAATCAAGTTACTTATTGTATTTTATTATATGTGATAATATAAGCAGGATACATTATAGTAACCCACTTTGATTTCCTATTAACCTAAGCCAATTTCTACTGGTTCTTTTTCCCAAATAAATTTCCATTCCGTCCACATCACTCTTTACAGCCACCACTTCGTTCAGGCCACAGCGACTGGTGCCTGGGCTGCTTGCAGAGCTCTGCTGGCCCTTGCGCCCCATGGTGCGTGCTCTGCGGGGTCTCATGCAGTCCCCCTGTGCCTGATCCTGGCGTGTCCTGTGGAGACAGCCTTCATGCCCACCCGTGAACAGCTTCCATTGTAATGAAAGTGCACTCTGCAGTCCCCTGCAGCCTTCTCTGTCCCCACTCGGTCTCCTGCCACCCCCCAGGTTCTTGCCTTGTTCTGCACTGTGGCCACTGGTTCCTTGCCCTGAATCCTTTCAGCAGGCTCAGCTCCTTTGTCCTGTCTTTCCTGGTCACCCTCCAGCAAAACAGCAGATCTCAGCTGAACTGTTATTTGTATTTGGTTGACTCCTTGGGGGTCAATGAGGCCCCCTTGCCCTGTGTTTCCATACACAGTTCTCTGCACTTCTCTGTACCTGCGATGCTCGAAGTTGCTGGGAATTCTTGGACTGAATTGCGCCTCGTTTGCTAAACCAGCCAGGCTGAAACTTTTTGTTCTTTGCTGTGTTTGCATCCCTGAGTGAGTGTGCCCCAGAATAAGCGCTCAAGAATATGTGTTGAATGGATGAGTTTTGTCTTATGAATGAAAAAGTCACTCTTCATTTTTAGCATGCAAGTGTACAGATTCTTAATTTACTTCTCTTAGTTCACTGCTTTAAATACCACCTGTATCCTTTTAAATTGCTGTAAGGTGCTGCCCTGGGTACAGCAGTGGATGGAGAAGCGTCATGGTCAGCTTGCGCTGCCCTGGAGGCCCTGCTTGTTGCTCACTTAGCCTCCTCACTCAGCAGGGCGGGGCCTTCGGCCAGGGCCTGTGCAGGGTGGGGGTGTGGGGTGTGGAGCGCCCGTGACCCCGCGGGACGAGATCCTTCCAGATGGTCCTCCGTGGGCAGAGTTAGTTTTGATTCCAGCTTGGCCAGTTTTAAGATTTATAGTCTTGAGCTTATGCTTTCCCCATCTGCAAAAATGGAGACTAGAGTGTCTCCCTTGCAAGCTGTGGAAAGAACTGGAAAAGAGAAGGAATGCGAGGTGGTTCTCACCATGGTCCTAGTAATCACAGGGTTCGTTGTTTGTTGTTTAGGGCTGGAGCATTATGCTAAGCAGTTTATTTATTTTCGTTAATTCTCAAAGCAACTCTGTGAGATAGGAAGGTTATATTTCCATGTTCTAAATGAAGACGTGAGACTTAGTTGGAAAACTAAGTACTTTGTGTTTGCCCCAAGTCCAGAAGGAGTAAGTGGTAGAGCTGTTGCTTGAACCCGCCTTCAAGGAGGTGTGATTTGAAAGCCCAGAAAAGATTCTTTGTATCACAGTCCGTTCTCAACAAAAGACATTTCAGACATCTCTTGGCCTCTAGAAGTGTTCAGGTTTGGGAAGGACCACATTAAGCTCTTTTTGTTTCATTTTAGTAGTGCTGACATGTGTGTCTGACCCGGTGCCGTCGGGGCCAGCGAGTGTGTGTGACCCTGTGTGGGGCCTGGCAGTTTCCCAAAGTGAGGTCACCTGCGGGAGTGAGCGAACAGGCAGATTCCTTATGGTTTTGGTGTCATTTCCTGGGGGAAGGGCACGGAGAGGTGCTCTTTCAAGGGATGTGGTTTGGACGGTGGATTCTCATGCAGTCTGAGATCTGGGAACCAGACTAGAGGAGGACCGGAGGAGGTGGGGTGTCAGCTGCTGAGCCCTGAGCATCCGTCCCTGCCAGCAGCCAGTGGAGAAGTCAGAGTGAGTGCCGTGTGCATGGCCAGTAAGTGTTCAAACAAGTACGGGGCAAGAAAGTCACCCTGGGTGAATTTGTCCCCCCTTTCATAAATGTGTATTTAGGGGAGATTTGGGGTATATTTTATTTTACCATCATTTCTTCCTATTGGGATCACCCTAGAAGGCAGTGGGTCTTGGTTATGACAAGATTGATTCAGTTTTAGTAAGTGTGTGTGGGGGCATTCTGAAGTCAAAACTTCAGTATAGTTTGTGAATTACTGTAGCATAGGCACAGGTCAGAGTTTGTCCAAACCTGATTTCTGATGATCTCTGAGAGGAGCTGGTCAGATTGCACTTTGATTTTCTATGTAGAGAACATGGTAATTTAAAAAATACAATAATTTCAGGGTGTGGCCAGTATGAAAGCGAGTGCTGTCAAATGTTTTGAATACGTAGCTTTATGTTTGTTTATATTTGTTTATAAACATAGAGGGTACTTTTATTACCTCCACAAACAGGAAGACGACAGGCAGCCCGGGAGCAGCAGCTCCCCCAGGCTTCTGCCTGACCCCCTGGCCTCTCTGCACCCTCCCCACCGTTCTCCCTCTCCCTCAGCTTATTAAGTGGTAATTGCCATACAATAAATGGCACGTTTTAAAAAAATACATTTTTTTTGTAATTGACACATGGTAATTGTGCCTATTTATGGGGTACAGCAGTACATTTCAGTATGTGTAGAATATGTAATGATCAGATAGGGTTGCTGGCATAGCCATGAACGCAAACATTTTTTCTTTGTGTTGGGAGCACTGAGAATCCTGTTCCTTCTTGTGCACCATAGTGACTGCTGTTTCCAGAACATTACAGGCTTTCCTTCCTGCCCATGGTCTGTCTGTAACCATTTCCCCAAGGTCTGCCCAGACTCCTGAGCCACTCTTCCACTGTCTACTTCTGTGTGATCAGCTTTTCAGTTTCCACATCTGAGTGAGTACATGTGGGGTTTGCCTTCTTGTTAACACGTTTTTGTGTGAGTTTCATAAGCGTGCATTATACACACCACATGACCACCCATTCTCCACTCAGATAATGAGCATATGCATCAGTCAAAAGTTTCCTGGTGTCTTTTGCAGTTCTTTCCTCCTACACTTTTTATCCTTTTATGAAATCTTTAAAGTTATTAGGGGAAAAGAAGTTACACTGTTGAGGATACAGCAGTAGGCAGGAAGGTGTTTAATTGTAGTTGATAGGGTTTTGGTGAAGAATATAGTGTAAGTAATATAATTATAGGTACAGGTTGCTGTGTTATTTATAGAAACTTTTGAGAAACCAACAAATACCTTGTGCTACCTTTGAAAGGTTTGGCAGGAATTGTACTTTCTGGGAGGTCGGAAAAGTGGAAGAGATGGTGAACGTGGCACTTGGGGGGAGGAAGGCAGAGTGATGTGGCCGGTGTGCCACGCGTGGCCGAGTCTCAGACGTGGGAACTAAGTGTTCCTCTTTCCTCTGGTCGTTAATGGACAGCATTTCTACTATGCCAGGAGACTGAGCATAAACCTTAACCTGAAGTGGTAATAGGGCTCAAATCCCCACTTAACTTAATGGTATATTTAGCTCAAGTGGATTGTATGTTTTATTGAGTGGCATGTTGGTGATTTATTTATATTTATAGATTAAAAATGATAAATTTTGCCCCATCACTGTAATCGGCTTTTGGCTGGGTATTTTCTTTCATTGCTGAGTACACTTGCTGAGGCTAGTTTCTGCTGCAGAAAGCATTACATAACATCATTGAGTTAAGAACTGTTTGGTAAAGAGTTAGTGAAATGTTGGGTTCTGGTCTAAGGATATCTTCAGCTGTCTCCTGGTTTCTCTGACTCTGAACTTCTGTAACTTTCATTTTTCATTTTTCTCTAGTCCTTCCATGTATTATACTTTAAAAGAAATATGCTCGAGGTGAAGATGGCAGCATTTTTGTCATAATTTAATTTTCTTAGAGATGATTTCTTTGCTCTGTGTCTGTACTTTAGAGGTAGAGGAGCTCCTTGACACCCTCTCCCTGCCAGTCAGTCATAGAGCGGACAGATTGAGTTCAGGAAAACCTTGTTCTGATACCATGCTGCCCGGAGGGAGAGCCGGCTGCAGGGAGGCTCAGGGAAGCCTCTGCTGGAGTGCTGGGGACTCGTGGGTCTGTCAGAGACTTGTGTTGCTCCGGGGCTGCAGCTGCAGCTCTTGGCTGCGGTGGCCCGGAGTCATTTCCAGCTTCAGATGAAGATACCGTGTATGCTACAGTTGCACCCATGTTAGATTTTTGAGCAATTTTCATTTAATTCATTTACCACTGACAGAGACATGCTATGATTTCTAAGCGTGTCCAGGCCCTTTAGCCCTCTGTACTCCTTGATGTGGAAGTGCTCTGCTGTCTACCAGTTGGGGGTCTTCTGGGTGAGTGACAGCCCCTCAGTCGGTTTGTGCAGTAATTTAGTCCACTTACCACTAGCGGCCTGTGGCCTGACTAAAGCACAGGGAGGCTTCTGGAGGAGAAAGTGAGACCAATAATTTCATGGGGCACTGTTAAGTGGGGCCGTGGGAATAGGGCTAGGAGGCGGGAGGCTCCCAGGAGGAGTGGAACCCAGGTCAGGATGAGGGCCGGCTCCATCAGGGCAGAAGAAGCTACTCAGGCCTGCTGAGCACTAGGAACTCAGAGCAGAACCTTCCCCTAATGGTTTTTAGGTTAAAACCGGAGCGTATCAACGCTATTGACTTTGTGCAAAACACATGTAAATTCCACACAGCTGCCCACCCAGTGGGTTGCACCCTGAGCATGGGCTCTGGCATTGTTTCAGTGGCATCAGTTGTCCCTTGATGGCCGTTAGCCTTCTTACGTCCACTCTGTTCCTGTATCCTTGATTCTGAGGACCACAGTAAGCTCCGTGAGGCTGTGACTGTCCCCTCCCAAACAGCAACCATGTTTAGAAAATATTAGCTAAAATCCATCATTGATTTGTTTTTGAAATTACCTCAAATGCTTTCATTATTGACACTGTTTCATTCAAAACCAGTTTGTCAGATCTGCGAAGTGTTTAGGAGACTGATTTCATTTCTGTGGAGTTATTTGTGGGAGCTGGGTTGGCTAATATTGAGGTGCTAAACAGCGAATTCTGAAAACCTGGAGCTTGCATATGTTCTAGTAGTCTGGGCCTGAAACTTCTGCCATGGCTTAAGCTGGTAGAAAATTTGGAGTCGGTTTTTTTTTTTTTGTAAGTTGGCAAGTTTTTTTTCTTTTTTTTTTTTTTTTGTCTTTTTCCTTCTTTTTATCGGTACCAGGGATCAAAGTAAGTTGGTAAATTTTAAGAATGACCTAGACCTTTTTTAAAAAGCAATTATAAGTTCTTCATTGTTTTGTTGTCAAGCAGAGATAATAAATACATTTTTTTTTTTTTTTTTTGTCTTTTTCGTTTTTATCGGTACCAGGGATCGAACTCACGACTGCCTGCTTGCAAGGCAGGTACTTATGCCGCTGAGCTAAATCTCCAGCCCCATAAATACATATTTTGATAATGAATGGAACATAGAGATATTCGATCTGAATAGGCTTGCTACTTCTATATAAAATATTTTAGAAAAATCAAATGACTAATGTCACATGGCTGGCTTCTTGCCTTTTATTGCACAGGTGCTGAAATGGTCTCAATAATGTCACTAGTAAGACAGTGCATGCATTGTTCTGATGGGGTATTGATTCCCTCTGTACTGCTCAGAACCGCTTGCATGCCTCCCAGCAACAAATACCTGTGTGACGGACTCTGTGTGAGATGAGCATTCCAGAAAAATGGAATGCCGGCTTACTGTTCAGTGGCTGTGCAGCTTAAAGCGGGGAAAACCTTGGCTTTCGAAATGTGGCCTAAAAGGAGCTAACATACTTGTGTCCAGTGCAGGAAGCCCTGTGAGTTATTTTAACAAAACTTAGTCAGAGGGAATAGGAGTCTGGCATCTATAGAGTTTGTTTATTGATTGCCATAAGCTGCTAGAAGGAACATCCTGATGCTTTTAATAAAATCCTTCTGAACACTTGTCTATAGCTTAATATGTAACTATTCGGGGGATTTGATTTTTTTTTTTTTTTTTTTTTTTGTCTTTTTCGTTTTTATCGGTACCAGGGATCGAACTCACGACTGCCTGCTTGCAAGGCAGGCGCTTATGCCGCTGAGCTAAATCCCCAGCCCCTGGGGGGGATTTGATTTTTAACAAGGTTGACTGAAGTGCTCAATGTTTTGGGCAACCTGGAACTGGGAGAAAGGAAGAAACAGCCATTCATAAAGGATTCATAAAGGAACGGTAGCTGAACCAAGTTCCTGTCACTGGCTGTGCTCCCCCCGTCTCGTAGGTAGCAGTCCTTGTGTGTGCAGCGTTTTATTTAGAACTTGCTGACCGTAAGCACATGTGGGTAGGGAGGGTCGCCTGCCAGGAGACACGGAAGATGATGTAGTGTGCAACTGTTCATTTTTACTGGTGAAGTGAATGTTGAAATTGTTCATCATCACTGTTAATTGTGCTTACAGTTGGTTGCTATAAAGTTAAATTTGCCAGGAGTTAGGTGGTAGCTACATTCTAAGAAACAAAACCTTAATTTTTTTATATTCTTTTGAAAACATACTTGTTAATGGTACCGTAAGTAAATAATGTTTGTTGAAGAAATGAAACCTATCAGATACATTTTTTTGCCTTTGTTAGACATTCCTTATGTTAAGCTTCTATTAACTCTGTGTAATTCCAGTAGAACTAGCAACTTACTTTGCTTAAAATGACTTTTTTCCCTGTGCAGTGAAAGTTGAATGTGAGAACAGATCTTAATAGATATAGTTACACAGTTTATTTTATCATGTATCACTTTATTGCTGTCTTCTAGAACATTGTTATACTAAATGTTCCAATAATGGAAATTTTATGCAGCCTCTTCAAATGAAAGAAATTTGCAAAAACTCAATTTTGGAACTCATTCCTTGAGGAGAGGGAGAAAACTCAACCATGCTGTGACCAAATTAGATTTCTGATATGTTGGCAACTTATCAGACACTGTCATTTCCAGAAAACAGGGTGTGGGCACCAACTGAAATATCAGTACTTCTGATCACTTTCAATTGGAGATATTTTGGTTTTTAATACAATTGAATGGCTAAATGTTTTAAAAATTTTGTTGGTAACAGGTAATTAAAATTGGGTTTTGTACCTAAATAAAAGTAATCAGGGCTAACCGTGTTCAGTTACAGTGGAGTCTTCTTTTCAAGAGCTTGATTTTGAATTCTCCGAGATACTAGTTGTACTTACTTGAGCTCCTTTGTTTTGCAGAGATCATGATGCAGCCGTCCTTTTGGATTTCTTTTTAATAATGTGTGACCCTTCACCTTTGATCCCCTGACCTGCATTACCTTGGTAACCATTTCATTTTTTAATTTAATTTCATTTTTTAATTTTGGTGTACAAGCTGTAACATTTCATCTCTCAAAGTGTAGCACGCTGATTTCTTCAAATAGAGATACCCCTTTTAGTGATAAATTTGCAAAATGCTGTCTCCATTTTCTGTATTAAAATTCATTTCAGTTTTTTAAAATAAAGTGTAATCTGTGTTTTCATCCTTTAAAAATTTAAGTTTAATGAGTGCATTCCCCCGTACAGGATATTTCCTTTTCTATCTATGTTTCGCAAAAGCTGAATTAATTGATGTTCAGGTATAACTCACAGCCAGGCTATGCACAGCCACCCCTTGCCCACAGACCACTGCCGTTCCCTTCACAGCCCTTCACCACCATCGCCATCTCCACACAGCCGCAGGGCAGCAGCACAGTCTCTACCCTCAGAGTATATTCTGTATTCTCAAGAAATATTGGAAGAAAAAGCTTAGATGTTTAATTTTAATTTTGCTAAAGGTCTAGAAGAATTACAAAGTTTTTGTCACCAAAGTTCACTTCTCTCTGACGTTAATATTTTATTTTGAGACATAAGTAGAGGGATAGTCAACAGTTTTAACATGACCTGAACTGCTTTTGTCTCCCCTGAAACCTGATTTCAGCTCTGATGGTCCTTATAATCAGATTGATTTATGCCATTTGTTCTTATTTCATGTTTGCTTTTCAAATAATGTATTGTTGTTGTATTCTTTTTTCAGAAAATTCTTAAAGGCAAAGTGAACCAAAAGTCAAACTTAATTCTTTGAACTTGCAAGATATTCCTAAGAAATCACCCCCCCCCCCCCCACCAAAAAAAACCGAGATCTCCTAGCATGGCCCAGTGAAGCACAGATTATTTTTAAGTGTCTCATTTCATTATTTTATTCTCTAACATTTAATGCTGATGTTTTAATTGCACACAGCTGAAGCTGCTAAATGAGCACTGAAATGGATTTAAGTCCTCTCTGAGCTTTGTTGATACCTATAAAAGTTTATATCATTCATTAGAACCAGAAAGTAAAATTAGTCGTGGTGAGCTATTCGTTGGCCATCACAGCTCTCATGAACGCGTCTTCAGGCTTGTGAGCTTGTTTATACCTATTACACCTACATGCCTGGAAAACTGCCTTCGCCTGCTGGGGAGCTTTTCACAGAACTGCAAAATATCAAAGTTGAGAAATACTAATACCAAAGGGAAAAACACCCTGCCATCGTAAAGCCCCTGTGATTGTAACTGTCCCAGTGGTTGGGAGCAGCTTTCTTGCTGATCCTTGAATTTTAAGATGATGTTTTAAAAAATTAAGATGAGTTATACAGTTGTGCAGGAATGTTTTTCAGATTCTAAAAGACATTTTTGGCCTCAGGTGTGTCCTTTATTTGTGCCTTTGATGCTGTGCCTTTCCAGCACCAAAGAAATGGTACCTGAGTCGGAATGCCTAGACTCCCAGGGCTGCAGAGAGTTGCTGCTGGTGCCCTGGGGATCCCGGAGCTCCCTGTGGACAGATTGAGCTCCCCAGAGGGCCTCCATCTACTGCAGTCAAGCGCTTTACATAAGCCTGGTTGGAGGCGAAGAGACATTTAATAGGTACAGGAGAGAAATTTTCTATTGTCATGTTTTATTTTGTGATGAGGTCAGTCAGATTTTCTTTAAAGTTTTCTCCTTTCAATATATTTTAAAATAATTTTTCAAAGAGAGCTAGTGTACATGGATAGGGTTGTTACGTTCAGTGTTGGTTATTAGTATTTGAGACTCCTGATAAGTCGCAAGCCACATGGATATTGTTTTTGTAATTGTGATTCACTGAGAAAATCCATATATGAGAGTCAGAAAAGCTACATTGGACATCAAGGTCTCTGGCTGTGTATGTCTTTGGTATCTGTTAAATACCCAGAACTAAAATACTCAGAAAGACTTCACCAGACTTTAATTTTGGTGTGCAAACAGTGAAATTGGTTGTTTGGCTGACCATGTAGGAGTTTGTAAAACATTTCATTGATGCTACTTTATTTTATGTAAAATGTAGATACTGTATGTCTCCTACTTGCTTTTTAGGGTTGTTGGGAGGATAAATGAAACACACACTGGGAGCTCAGAAGAAAGGTGCTTTTGAAACTGAACCTCATCCTATGGCTGTGCCCAGAGGCAGTGGTAGTGAACCTGTGGTGAAGGGCCAGGACCGTGGCTCTGGAGCCAGGCTGCTGGGGTTCGAATCCACCTCGGCCTCTTGCAAGTGTTCTGACTGCAACACATTACCTAACCTCCTTGTGCCTGAGTTTCCTCCTCTTTAAGTTGGGGATGATAATAAACACCTGCCCAAAGGATCATGGTGAGTGTTAGCTGAGTGATGTGTGCCAAATCCTTAAAGCAGCACTGGTACGGAGTGTGGCCAAAGCCGGCCTCAGCAGTAGGGCACACACATCTCACACAAAGGGACCGTTTAGTCTGCTGTTACTGACTTAGAGACCCTTGGAACTGTATGGTTTATGGTAATTAAGCACCTGTAAAACAGATGCATGTTTTGTGGGTAGAGTTACACCTGGCTTGTTGAGCTTGTGAAGAACTGCCTTACCAACTGTTGATATGGTCTTTCTTTTTAGCTATTTTTGGTTATAGAGACTTGAGGAAACAGACCCAAGGGAGAAGACCACCTTTACCTAGTTAGCCTCACTGCACTCCATCTGTTTTCCCTGCAAACTCTGGCTAGCTTTGAAGGAGTCAGATGTTGAACTGTTTCAAGGTGCTTACTTGACTTTATGAGGCTTTGCTGTGCTCTGAAGTAGAAGGGGTGGGCGGGGGATGGGACGGGGAGGGACGGGGCTTCCTACCATCTCTGCATGTGTAGGACTATGTATCAGGTGGTCTTCTCTGTCCTCCCGTGTGCTGTAAGATGTGTGTACAAGGGGGTCATGTATGAACCCCATTTGCACCTTAGTATGCTAGTGTTGGGTAGGTTAGGTACACTGCCAGCCTTGTGAGGACTGGTGCAGAAATCCAGGTGTTCCGCATTCTCTGACACGCAGTGCCTCACATTTACCTACTGACCTGGGGGAATGCCTCCCCACTGACAGTTCTGCCTTCTGGTTGCACGGGCCTCAGCAGTACACATTGCTTCTTGATTCCCAGACGTTTTAACATCACAGCACCCCTAACTTAAAAGGCCTCGCAGGAAGGTGTAGCTAGCTCTGGAAATTCACTGGCACCATCAACTAGAAGGTGGCATTACATGTGGCACCTATAGGGTCTCTGGAGCAGTGGCTTCCATCCAACTGGCTGCTCTTCTGAAATCACTTGTGTGGTTTTTTGAAAACTTGGAGCATAGCCCAGCCGGTTGACTGAGCAGACAACTGTATCTGTATAGACCAACAGGTCCAGAAGTGCAGGAAGTTTATTTAATTTTATTGTACCGGGAGTCGAACTCACAACTGCCTGCTTGCAAGGCAAGTACTTATGCCGCTGAGCTAAATCCCCAGCCCCAGGATTTGTATTTCTCAGATATGTCCAGTCCCGTTGATTCTATAGCTGTTTTCAGAACTGTAGGTTAAAATGGGGCCTTGTGGGCCCGCTGAGTTCCTGTCGGCACTGCTGCAGCCGCGTGCTCTGTAGAGCGGTCGGTCTATACGTGGGGCACCGACGTCCAGTCTTGCGCCCATTTTATGGGGATCACGAGGCTGTGCTTCATTTCTTGCTTTCTCATTTTTCTTTCACCTCCTGTTATTTATGCATTTATGTTTCCTTTTTCCACTCTTTTGTCCACCTCCTCTTCCATAGTTCTGTCCTCTCTCTGTTTCTGTCTTCCGTCCATGCAGCTGGTGTTTACAATGTATCTCTCCTAAGACCCTGAAGGACTGGGAAGCCTTCACGTGGCCAGCACATAGTAGGTGCTCAAATGGACGTTCCTAATTTGCCTCATTATTTTTCAGAGAGTAGGCTTATCTGTCATTAGCCTGAACACTTAGGTTTTGTTGGTGATTTGTCCTAACTTGGTTGTTGAGATTTTACTTTTGCCTCACAGATTTTGGTATCACAGGATAGTGCTAGAGAGCAGGCCACAGGACTCACTCACATTGGGCTTCTAAATGCATGGAAAGAAAGGCCATGATCTCCGGAGTCTTAAGTCTCCTTTTGCTGATGTCAAGGACCCTGGATTTGCCACTTTTTCTGCTACATTGGTTGTGTGCTTTGGGATATAACAATAGAAGGTGTAGGGCTGCACAGAGGGCTGCTAGGAGTGCTCTGTCATTAGAAACCCCGGAGAAGCAATTCGAGCCATCCGTCTTCCTGCGGCCTCCTCGTCCTCAGGCCGCCAGGAGCAAACGGCTTACAGTGAGGGCCGTTCTGAGGTGAGTGGGGTACCCCTCCCCGTGGAAGCTGGGAGCTCTGTGCTGCCCTGACCCCAGCAGATCGGCCCAGGCGCCAGTGGGCTGCTTCACGTGTTCTTTCGGGTGGCCTTTCACCCTCCTAAAGCTTTTGGAGGGACAGCCACAGGCTGAAGGTGTAGAGAGAGATTTTTGTCATGCCTCAGTGAAAATCTGCCCTAGTCAGAAAGGGAGTTGATAAAGATGGCCACAGCAGAACTGCCCCAGAGGCAGGAAGTGACAGAAAACAGCTCTTGTTCTCATTCGGGGTATTGTTTCCCAGGGAAACTGTGGCCGTGGTTACCGTGGCACCATGTGACAGGCCTCACAATCATGGGGTGCAGACTAGAATTCTGCTTTCTGCTGTGTCTTCAGGTGGGTTCGGAATCGTGGCGTGTGACAGCACAGGCGCCGACCCAGCTTTCTTCTTCAGATTTGACTGTCCTGTCCCTTCCTCCTCTTCTGCTCTGATCCTTTTTTCTTAGCGCTTCATTTTCCCCCAGAGAAGTTCACCAACCTGTAGTTTGGGGTAGTGCAGAGAGCCCGGTCAGGGAGTGGGTTGAAGCCCTCGGCCCAGGTCCGGCTCCTGGTGGCCCTTACTGGCGCTGGCTCCGCTTATAGCACTTGGCACACGTTCTTGAACATAGTAGACACTCAGCAAACACTAATTCTCTTTTCATTTCTCATTAGCACAGGTAATTAAGAACAGGAGCTGATAGACTGCACGTTTCTGTGCAGAGATATATCTGTAATTAAAGTTTTAATTAAAGAAACACCAGACCAGGCAGATGGTTCTTATCCCTGCATCCTGTAAACCAAACAGCCGTGGCTTTTTGATCTTGCAAACAAGCAAAGCCAAGAGTAGCAGCTTTTGTGGTGGTACCAGACAGGAGAGGTAGTCTGTGTTAAGCAGCCATGATCTAATTTCGGCAACACCCTGTGTGATGCTGACTCCAGGGTCAGGTGTTGCTCTTTGCCAGGGAAAGACAATACGTCAGAGTTATGTCCCAACCAGTGCTTTCAAGCCTCGAGTCAAGGGCATTACTACAGCCCAGCAGGTGGATCACAAGGCATGCGGTTTTGTTCTAGGTCACAAAAGCTGACGAAGTGTTATTCAGCATCATTAGCTAAATACAGTATTAAATTCGAGCATCATCATCCTGATTTTTCAGGATTTGCCCTGGTGTAGCAGTGTGGAATTGAGAGGTGCCTTGGGCTCACCTGCCTCATGTTGGTCCTCTGCTATGTCACATTGACCTTCATGGACAATCAAGTGTAGAACTTAAAAAATGCAACAACTGCAGGAGGATCAGAGGAAAACTTATCTCGGGCCTTGTCACTTCCTGGGAGTTCCCGCAACCCTCTGCCATTTGTTCTAGTCACATTCCCAGCAGTGGGACGCGAGCCCAGTGCAGGGAAGAGCAGGCCGTGCAGCACGGGGCCTCACTGCTCAGTCTTGGGATTCACCCACTCCTTAACCTTTTTCTTCCCCTTCCCCTTCATTGTTTTACTTGGCTAGACACAAAATTTCCAGCTACATTGCAGTTACTTACTGGTTGATGCAGGTGTGTTTCTGCTACCCACATCTCAGTCTCTTACAGTGGAACCTGTCCTGAAGCCGTTCATTCTGACTTCACAGTGGAGCGTTTTGGTTTAGAGTGTAGGAGCGTAGTTTCTACTCTGCTGAACAGTGGGTGACTTCATTCCTGTGCTGCTTTGAAAGAAATAGAGGTTTTGCTTGAAGAGCTGACACCACACCAGGAGGTACACGGCACTCTTACATGACTGAGTTGTTGTAAAATTATAGAACCTGAAAGTGTTTTAATATCATCTTACAGCCACCTGCAAATGAAAACTCAGTCACCCTAAGAGAGAGAGGTGTGTGTAGGTGTAGGGAGATATACCCACCCCATGAGACCTGCCGAATGCTCACAAACCTGTGTCTCACGATAGACAGAAATGTGTGCACCACCTCCTGGCTTGGGAGGGGCTCCCGTTATTTGGGGAGATGGTCTTTGGTTTCAGGAGTCATCTATTAAATATAAACGGCTTTGGATTGCCTTTTATTATATCCAGAAAATATCATAAGATCTCTGCAAAACTGTGCTAGTAGATATTAAGTCAGCATTTTACGCATAGCATTTGCAACTGGCCAGCTCTGAAATCTGTTTCTTTAATATGTGAGTCACACATTAAAGACCTGAACATGTAACCTTGGAGTATTCCACAGGTACAGATGGGAGGAAGTTTCTCATGTAGGAAATGATGTTTCTGCTGCTCAGAGAGTGGCTGTTAGGCTTTGCTCCCCAGAGAGGGTTTATTCCACAGAAGGGAGGAGCACCAGCAAGCCCGCCTGGGTGGTGCCTTCCCAATTCTTTCCCTGGAGGGGTTGGAGGATGCTTTTGCCCTCCTTGATGGCCGAGCAATGATGGGAGGAGGGGAGAGGGTTCTGCTGTCTCCAAAGTGGCTTAATTTCAAATACAGTGCTACGCTGGTTCACAGACTAATTCTTTCCACACTTCTGGTTGCAAACCGAATTGGAGAACAAAGTGAAATTCAGTGGTTAGGTTCAGTGTTGACCTGGGGAGATTTGATTCAGTTCTTGTCCAATTTGGTTTGTGACCAGAACCATGGAAAGAATTAAGCTCAGCAACCGAGGCACCACTGTATCTGTTACTGGAAGCCCGGAATGGGTGTTGTCCAGGCATCCAGGATGGAACAGGCAGCGGAGGCGTGCTGTGCCTTTGAAGAGCTGCTTTTCTGGTTAGGGAAAAGCGATAGTAAACAACCGACAGGAGAACAATCAGGGAGTGCTGAAGTGTGCCAGGTCCATCTAGTAACTTCTGTCTTAGGTCACTTGGAGGACAGAGGCGCTGTTTTGCCCCCTTTCATAGAAGGGGGAAGTGGGGTGCAGGGAAGTTGCCCGGCCGTGTCACACAGTGCAGAAGCAGTGCTGTCAGGGTGCGGCTCTGGCCTCGCTGTCCCTTCCTGCACCCTTTTCTCTCTGTGTGGAGAAACTGCCTGATCTGCCCATTTCTGAATACTGAAGGGCGGATGCTAGTGACGCTGAGCGCAAGGCAGAGCGAAGAAGCGTGCTAGCCGGGGCAGGGTGTCCTGGGCCTCTGTGTGTCTCCTGGTGCCCACGCGCTTTAAGTTAGCATAACCTGAACTGTAGTAAGGGACGTGGAGGAAGTGGCATAGGGAGCCCCGGGTGGCTGCAGGGAGAGTGTCCCCAGCGAAGGAGCCTCGCAGTCCTAGTGAGGTCTTTCATTTTTCTGTTTGGGCGGGAAAGTCACACAGGTATTTTGCAGCAGGAAAGGATGTGGTTGGAAGGGTCACCGTAGGGCCCAGGGTTGAGCAGGCTCTTTTGGCAGCCTTTGTGGGCCCTGCCAGGCCGGCTGCTTGTGTCAGTGCAGCCAGCGAGTAGAGGCTGCTGTTGACTTGTTTTTTCCCTCTGACTTTAAAACATGTATTCTTTAAAAAATTAGTTGCTTTTTATACAACTATCCAAAATGCTTTATGTTTCTTTGGCAGTGAACTATAATGGAATTTTGTAAATATGTATGTATCATCTTCCCTGGCTGTCTCGATGGCCTCTGGAAGCTGAAGGAGCATCTGGGGCTACTTGTCCCTTGCTGTCATTTCTGGGTTGGTTATTTTCTGGCCTTGAAACTGTGTGTGCTTCATTGCACCTGTGTTCTGGACGCTCTCATTGCTGTTTGGTTGGTAGACGGGAAAGGCCTGGTTAGTACTGGGCTCCTTCCCCCATCAGGTGCTGGAGCAGGTATGGGGCTGTTCCATGGACTTTTCTCAAAGGATCTGAGGTCTGGAGCAACCTTGAGAAAACTTTTTTATAGATCTTGTACCATATTTAAAGGCCGAACCAGCTGTACTACTTAGGATAAGGTACCGCTGTCGGCTGTTTCTGTTCCAAAGAATGTCACGGAATTCCAGCAGTGCTATCAGCACGGAACTGCTCAACCAGTGAACTTGGACCAGGTTGGCTGTTGGTCAGCATTCTGCCTCAAGTTCACGGGAACCTGCTGACTAGAATGAAGACATGGCTAGATCTAGTGAAGACCAAATAATAGCTGAATTGTGAGGCAAAGAACTTTGTGATTTTGGTGGCTCACAGGCTGACATCTTAAATACCACTCCCGCAGAATATAGTATATTTGAAGACTTCATTTCATGATGGTAATGGCCAATCTGTTGGTCCATCTTCTGTACCAAAGTGTCAAACTCTGGTGAGGGCTGTGGGGGAGTTTGTGGTATCGCCAGTGTAGGTCCCCTTGTAGCAGGTCTCTGCCTTGGAAACGAGGTTGATCTTGCCACCCGTGTAAGAGCACTCTGCGCCAAGTGTTGCTGCCACACCAGGCCACTCACAGAGGAGATCCCATGCCGATGTCACCTGACACTCAACATGGTGAGGACACCGCTCCCCTCCCCCTACCTCCTCCTCTAAACTGCAGTGTGGCAGTGGCAGCCAGCAAGTGTAAATGATTTTTAAAAATCCCAGTATTTTGTGCCATGTGAAAATTACAGAAAATTCAGATTCTGGTGTCTACTGGACAGAGCCATATGCTTCCTTGTGTCCCAAGGGACAGCAACACACTTGTTCACTCGTGTCCCCTTGGAGGCTGCCTTTGAGTTGCCACAGCTGTGTTGAGCCTTATGGCTGGGACCACATGGTCCTCACAGAAAAAGTCGTGCTTAGCTTAGGAGCGTGGGGCAGAGACCACTGCAAGAGCCCGTGGCGGCTTGGGCCAAGGTGGTTGCAGGGGTGTTTCAGAGCCAGGGCTGGTGGACTGCATCGAGTGGAAAGAGTTCAGGATGAAGTCGTTGTTAACCATGGACTACCTGGAAGAGGGTAGTTGTCCTTTCTGAGATAGGTGGACCTAGAGAGTGAGGTGTGTGGGGGAGCGGGAGGAATTGTGTTCACATGTGCTGGCTTTAACATGTTTGTGATGGGGTTGTGATTTGTGTGTCTCACTGTGGGTTGGCTCTGAGACACTGGTGGCACATGCAGGACTGTCCCCTCTGGCAGCATGGGTCAGGCCTGTTCTGGTGGTGCAAGTCACCAGATGGGACAGTCATGGACGTGTGTTGAGATGCCCAGCAGAAGTGCTCAGGCGCATCTTTCCCTGAAGAGAGGCCTAGTCTGGATGAGAATAGACACGGTCAGAGGGAAATCCCAGGGCATAGACAGAGATGAGAGTCCAGGACACCCAGAATTAGGTGGGGGGGGGGGAGGCAGAGGGAAGCAAGAAGGAGCAACCGGAGAAAGCAGGCCAGAGACGGGGTCCTGAGAGCAGAGTTGGTGTCTATGGGCTGCTGGCTGCCTGCGGAGCACTCACAGATTGGTGTCGTAGAAGTTATACGTGACACTGGTGGGCGATGTGTGAGTGGACTGGCGAGGACAGCAGGCCTGATGCCAGCAGTTTGAATAAACACAGAGGCTAGGAAGTGGAGCTGGTGTTTGGCAAGAGATCTTTTCTCCGGTACAGGCCAGGAGAAGGCAGGAGTGGGAGGTAACCCCGGATTAGGATTTTGCAGGCGAGTTCCCTGGAGGGAGGCGTGATTGGTGGGTTTAGGGAGTTGAGTGCTGTGCAAATGACTCTGTGGACCACAGAATCCAAACCAGGCAAGAATCGAGGAGGCAGGAGGGAGGCGTGGCAGATCATGGGGGCAGTGGGGTCAAGGAGTGGAGTCAGGGAGCGTTATAGCTGGACTGGTGAGGAGTGCTAGGCCTGGACATTTGTGACCTCCAAGGCAGTCACAGCAAATCAGCTAGAGCATTCTGTGATGCAGACTGTGGCGTGTGTGTCATAGGTTCGCCACCACTGATGTAGGTCCAGGACAGCTAGAGCTGTCAGGGGACCACGTTTAACTTCACTGTTGTGGTGGCCGTATTTTTTAAAAGTAGAAAGAAATACAGTGAATTTCGGTAATGTATTTTCTGCAGTTAGCCCAGTATCTCTAGAACCTGCAAATGTGAAATCTGTGTAATAGTGACATTTGTTCCATTTTTGTATAGTGTGACACTGGTAATGTTTTTCTCTTCAGCACATCTTAATTGGCCGGGTGCAGGGAGGCCACCTGGGCTCTTGGCCACCTTGCTGGGCAGCATAGGTCTTCGGGGTGGGTATGGAAGTACAGCTGGCTTCCTAGGCTGGAAGTTAAGGAACAGAGGCTGGGTTAATGGAGGACTTTCACCTGCATGGGAGCCTCATGGGCCTGCTCAGGGGCGGAGCAGGGCTGTGAGGCAGGAGGGCACCAAGGGTTTGGGGATCCTAACGTGCCACCTCCCGCAAGCTCACAGCCTCTGCGGGGCACCGAGGGCTCCCCTCCTTGTAGGTCTGAGTGATTCTTCCTGGAATTGTGGGTGTGGGGGGGATTTCTGAGCCCTAGAAAAGTATCAGAAACATGGGCTGTAATGTGACCGGGTCTTCCCAAATCCACAGTTTCTGTTTGGATTTTTGCTTTTATCCAGAAGGCCTTGTGTTGAGTCACTAATGAAGATGTTACCCATGTGAGCAACTTGTTCAGCCAACTTTTTTCCAGGAAAAAAAATCTTTGAGATTCTTACCTTTATTTTGACATATCTTAAGATGCAGATCTGTATTTTGGCATATCCTCAAATCCCTCAAATTCTTTAATAACACTTTGCTCAGCAGTCTTCAAGATGTTTGAATCCCCACAGAAGCCAGCATTAGTAACTTGGAGGCTGTCTGGTGTGATGTGGGAGGCAGCTTGTGAATCTTGCCTGCCCTCAGCCATTAGCAAGGGCAGATGTGATCAGCGTTGCTCCTAGCAGGGTGTCCAGTGGGTGATGTGTACATGAACAGGCACAGGGATACACACATGCGTGCAGATACAGGCTTTGATCCATAGCGAGTCCTTACGGATTTGTACGAAATGTTGATGGGGCTGGGGCTGTTTTCCAGTGGTAGAGTGCGGGTCTGCAATACTATTGTCAAGGCCTGGGTGCTGCCTCTGCACCAAGAAACAAACGAATAAAACCACACACAAAATGGATGATGGCATCAGGAAACTATTGTTTAGCCTTGTAGGCCAGAAAAAGTAATGTGAAAGAATAAACAGGAATACCTGTTGAACGCACTTGTTGTTATTACTTCTCATGCCAAGAAAAAATGGATACCCTGACTCCAGACCTTTATTAATTTTTATTTTATTTCATATTTTTTTGGTACAGGGCATTGAACTCATAACGTTGCACTGGCCAGGCAGGTGCTGTGCCGCTGAGCTACATCCCCAGCCCTCAATTTTAAATCTACTTTGGATTCTCTTTGATTTCTTGTAATACTAAGATTACTGAAAAAGGAAGAGGAAGTAGGAAACGGGGCCTCTTCTGAGCAGTATGTTGGAAGCTTGTTTTTCCTTGAGGGAGCCTCCTGTCCCTGTGATCATACTGATGTCAGGGGCAGATGGCTCCAGCACGGCCTGTGGCTTCAGGAACCCGGGAGTGTCCTAGAATCTGCTGGGCATGGTGCTCCAGCCTCTCCCTGCAGAGACAGTGCTGTCCTTAGCACTGTCACAGTCAGTTAAAAGAGCCCAGGAGAGGCCATTCCATAGTAGGAAACTTCTCATTATGTGAGCTTTCTTAAGCTCTCTTTATTCTAATTAAAATGTTGCCATTTGATGGGGTAATGTATGAACACCAAAACTGGAAATTAAGACATTAAAAGAACATTAATGACTGTCGCAATTTATTCTGTGGCTTCTCTCCCCACAAAGTGATATTTTGCTTACAAAGTCACCCCTTCACACATAAATCTTTATGATGAATGAACTGGAGTATATCTTAGCAAAAGAACTATTTTATGATGCACTTATAAAATTAGAACGTGTTATGGAAGAGAAAGTATTCACTTTTTTAAAGCACTGTTAATGTAATTAACAGGTGCATACGAAATTCTAGTTTGCTTGAAAATGACATCGCGTGTAAGATACTAACAAAGCCAAGCGTTCTGACATTTGTTTCATTGTTCTTGGTATATGTCTTGCTCACTAAAATATCCCAAGTGTGACATTAAACTTGCGATTTAATTATTTATTTAAAAATGTATTTATTTCTTTGAACTGAACTTCCTGAACTGTCCCAGTCAGTGTGACCTTAGCCAGGGCCGAATGGTCAGTATGGTGCCAGGCCCATGTCCAGTGCCCTGTGATCTTGGCTTCCGGCTCCCTCCCTGATCCAGTAGCTGTGTGTGTGGTCATCTGGATTCGCACCCATGGGGTGGGAGGTATGTGTGTGTGAGGAGGCAGGTGAGAGGAGAGAAATAGCCAGCCCCTCAACCCTTGCTGGTGCACTAGACTGTGCTCTACCCCGCTGTCCTTCCTTTTCTCCGCTCCCTGGACATGCAGGCACTCTCTACTCTCGGTCTGTTCCCTGCTCAGGGCCAGCCCTTTCTCTCCTGTCTGCTTGACTTGCTAGGCACACTAGCGGGTTGCCCAGATGCCTGCACCTTTTCTTGGGCTCGGCCAGCATGGCCTGTCCTTCAGTTCACTCTTCTGGTCACGGCATCCCTGCAAGGGCCCTCGCCATGGTGTGGGTTGTGATGTCTTCAGAGGTGTCTTTCACCTGCTGAACTTCCTGGGTGCAGAGGCTGGGCCTCCCTTTTTGTTTCCCTAGAGCCCAGCATGTGAGTGAATGAATCTGGGTGATTGGGTGGGGGAGGCAGTGGTGGGGTTGTGTTCCTTCAAGACAAAAAAGTAATGACTGTTTTTGGAGAAAGAGAAGAATAAATACTGTTTTTGTTTGCACAGGTCTTAAAATTTGGGTAGCAGAAAGCGAATGTGCAGAGACCAATGGGAAACAAGTTAGAAGCTGCTGACTCCAGAGATGGTCACATTTTCTGTAAAACATGTAGTTTGCATTTGATCCCTGGAAATCTTTGTTTGTTGTTGTGTATATTGAGTAACTAATGACTTACTTGAATAACTAGTGGGGAAATGGGTCATGAGTATAATGAGGACTTGCCTGTAGGGGCCCACAGCTCTTTTCACAGCCTGGTTTTTTAAAGGCTCTGTGTTCAAGGCTTGTGGAAGTGACCTTGACCCGAACCTCAGTGTGCTGGGTCTTGCTTTTTACCGTAATCAAGTGGGATCAAATGGGCCTACTTAGGCCCAGCGGATCTGAGGCTGTTGGGAATCAGTGCTGAGTGAGGGAAATATTTGCATCTTCTCAGTTCCCCAAGTGCTCCGGCCTGGCCTGTGAGACTGAACAGTGTTCCCTCTGTCACGGAAATCCCTTCTTTGATGCTGCAACTGCAGGAGACCCTGAGCGAGGCAGGTGAATGACAGACTTTCAGGGCTTCCCTCCGCATCAGTGTGCATTCTAATAGTTCATGGCCACTGTGGAGGTGACCTGTAGGTTGGCAGGAACTTCCATTAATTAGGAAATGTTAGTTCTTTTACTCAGTAGTCTCTAGTATCCTATTGAAATTCTGTGCTTTTGTAACCTGTGAACCTGGCCTCAGATTTACTCTTGGCATCTTTGGGAGCTGAGGGCCAGCTTAAGGCTGCGTTTCATGAACAGCCTGTAGCCGAAGAGCCTCCTGAAGCATTGTGTTCTGTTCTATCAATATGTACTTAGACACATTAATCTGAATTAGCTGATTGCAGAGAATGACTCCCTTGGGACATTATGCTAGGAAAAAATAAAAACTGAAGTAGTTTGCTGAATATGCACAGTAAGTAAAAAAAATCTTCTAAAATTAATGTTAATTGAATCTGGGCCTTGATTATCTTTGAACCTTTAATTTTTAATTTGATCTTTTAAAAAAAGTTTTGTGGCCACTTAACGATACAACCTCCAGCTGAGCATGGTGGTGCACACCTATACCCCCAGTGTTCTACAAGGCGCACAAATTTGAGCCCACCTGGGCAGTTTAATGTGATCCAGTCTCTAAATAAGGGCTTCATACCTCAGTATGAAGGCCCTGGTTTCAGTCCCAGTACTGCAAAAGACAAAACAAACCCAGCTGTAAGCCAGTAAAAGTTCTGCTGTAATAATTGCAAAAAGACATTTGTGCAAGACCCAGTCTTGAGTTCCAGGGAAATAAAAGAGGTGTGTGGGTGTGTGTATAGGATCTGTGGCGGGGGAGGTGCGTGCATGTACATACACGGATGTACGTGCGTGTTTAATCCATACTGTAGTTTGCCTTTATTCAGATTTCTTCTCTTTTTTGCTTCTCGAAATGGGGCAAATTTTCTTCAGTTTAAAACAGAAATAGAAGCGACGGCCTTGACCCATTTTACACCTGTTTATTTCAGGCTCTCGCCATACACTTGTTCATGGGCGCAGCAAGAAGAGGGATCCAGAGAGCTGGAGCCATGAGGGCTGACACGTTGGGAGGAAGCTGGCAGAGCTCACGGGGAGAGCTTTACCATCCTGCCAGCTCCGTGCCTGGCTTCAAGACAGTCCTGCCACTGCATCCATTGTCCTCAGAGCTCCAGGCCAATTTGAACTCCGTGTTACTAAAAATGAAATAGATTAACGTGACCTCAGCCCGACCTAGGCTGGAGGACAGCATCCCTGTGCAGCTCGGTCCTAGAGGCCTCCCTGGGACCATCCCTGACGTGATTCCTTCCCCGCAGCAAGCTTCCCGTCTTACAAGCACTTACCCCGCAGCCGCACCTCCTTGCTGTGTGGGTAACTGTCTTGTCTCCCGAGAGAGTGGACCTCCGTGAGGGCAGGGTCTCTGTGCTGCCCGTGTCCCAGCACAGAGAACAGTGTCTGGAGCGGTGGAGTTTCAGTGAAGGCCGTTGAGGGAACTGGTGGGTCCTCTTCACCTGCTGTTGGTGTGTCGTGCACCTGTTAAGGGGGTGAAGTAGTGAAAGCTTGGGACTAAGCATGAAGATTGAGTTCCTGCTAGAGTACCTGGCAGCCTGGTGCAGGGTTGTGCTGGACACTGGAGGACAGGAGGGCTGTGGGGTTCTGGATTATGGCTTTGTGTCTCCTGAGTAGTGGAGACCTAGATGTGGGAAAGGCATGAGTCCTGTCTCGGGAACATGGGCACCGCAGGACATCCAGGGAGAGTCCAGGAAGAAACGTCAGGAAGTGAGAATAGGGAGGTAGAAACGTGCAAGTACTGACGTTTCCTTCTTATTTCATAATTGGTTTTGGCGTCAAGTAAGCAAGAGAAATATTTTCTTAACTCAAGTGGGTGTTAACGGTGTGTAGGGAACATGGAGGTGATGACAGTCCTGTGCCACATAATGACATTCGGGCCATTCCTGGCACATACTGCGTGTGACGGTGGTCCTGTCAGGTTCTGTGGCCTACTGGTGGTTCACGTGTCTCAGTCTCAGTTGCTGTCAGTGTACTGTGACCGCTGGCCAGTGACACAAGTGGCACAGTAAGCAGTGATGACTGTTCAGACAGCCCTGACGGCAGTACTTCTGCTCCAGATCACCCTCCCGTGCCGCAGTTACTGGATTCTGCGTGGTGGCATAGGCCGGACTCTCATCGCTGTTCCTGAAAACCTTTGAGGACGTCTTTTTTTTTTTTTTTAAGCAAGGAATAAAAACCAAGGAGACTGACAGTATCCTGTGATGTAGGCTGTTACCTTAAGGTGAGTTTATGTGTAGCACTAACTTGTGACAAATTGTTTAAAGAACTAAAACTTCTTTTCAGGTATACCATATTTTATTTGTCAGATTTTGCTCGTTTCAGTATAACCTTTGGTTGTTACACACTGAGAGAATCAACTAAAACAGAACAAAGGACCAATTAAGCTTGAATTTTATTTCACACAAATAATGACCATTATTTTTGCTCAGATCAGTAAATATGATTCAGCTCTTAAAGTGTGAAAATGAATGGGCAGATTTTTAAGTATCACAAAACAAAACAAAAAGCCTTTTGGTACATGATACATTTTCATCAAACTTGTTCCTGAGTTACTTGGATTGTGCAGTCTTAGGCTCCCGTGGCAGATAGCTGTGGAGTGTAGATAAAACTGCAGAACCCAGCAAATGAAGCAGAGCTAAGCAAGCCATGTTTCTAGTTCCATGAACAGGTCACCAGGGGAGGACAGGAAGGTAAAGGAAAATTCCTGGATTGCATTCAAGGAACTTTACTAAAGTAGAACTTTCAAGCCTCTCAGAGGGATGTTAAGTAACTGTAATGTGCTTAGAACAGCATCCTAGATGTAGTGAGCTCTTGGAAAATTTGTTCTTAGAAGGATTCAAGTGTGTAAAATTCAATCATGTTTTAATCATGCTTAATAAACTAATTTTATTATGGTGACTGTTCACTTCTCATTCAGTGAAGAATGGCTTCTCCAGGCAAAGAAGAAACCAAAGTGTTGGATCTTTTTTATGGCATTTATTGGAGAACGTGTGAAATATGTGACCCAAGATGGAAGGGGCCTCTGCGCCACTCCTAATGTGGTTTTGGAACTTTGCTTTTAACTGTTTTTAGGAGAGCTTGCTCCTGCGCGTGTGTACTCACAAGTTTTGTGGAGTTAAATAGGAATATACAGCTGATGAGAGTGGGATGGCCCTGCCAAAACTGTACCCTGACTGTAGAGCAATTTGAAATGTAGTTTTCACTCAGCATTCCTGCAGTTTAAACTGCACGACCTGAGCGTTTAGAGGCGTCCACGGGTTAATGCCCTCTGGTGGCACTTGGAGCGTCAGGCGGAGGAGGATGCAACTCCAGAGCCTCGGAGGAGCCTGTCTGCTGCAGGGCTGGTGCACTCTGGGAGTACTGCTTTGTGTGTGTGTGTGTGGGGGGGGGGGAGTGGGTGGGTCTTGGATGGCCTGTCGTCTTTAGTTTTGCTCACCTGTCACTCTTTTTTTCTGTGTTTGGTGCTCATGTCCCCCATTTTCTCCATGATGCTCCATGGTGCTAAGTTAACTCAGCCACAGTCTGATGGTGCGGGGACTAGCAGTTTAGGTCATGAGTGTTGGATCTTGGGGTGAGGGGATTTCAGGAGACTTTGTGTAAGGAGGTACACGTTCGCATTCAGATGTCGGGGGTGGGGGTGAACCAGGACGTCCAGTTTTAGATGCATCTCTAACCTCACCTTTCCCACTGGCGACCACATTACTTCATGGACTAGAGGACTTCCTCCGGTAGCCTTTGGGTGACACAGTCACAGTTGAGGCTGAGCCCTTCCATGGATTAGTCTCTGAAGGACATTTTGACCTTCTCTGGGCCCCACCTTTCCCCCTCTCCCAGCCCCCATGACCAGATTCTGTTACCTCTGGAATGAGGCAGATCAGTGAATCCTGTCTTTGCTTCTGAAAAAGTAGGAGCCTGGGGAAGTTGCTTTGGGTTTTATGTATTTCTTCAGCTGTGACGAAGGGGTGAGTTCTAACCTGTGCTTCAAACCGTCATGAAGAGATGGTTGTGAGAATGAAGTGGAATGCTGTATCTGAGAGTCGTGGATGTTGCTACTAAAGATGTGTTTCCTTCCTCAAGGTGAGCTCGCCACTGCACTCTAGTTTAAAAAGTCATTAAAAGTAAATATTTGGAATAACTTCATCTTTGTAGCCAGAATACAAAGGTAGTATGATGTTTCATGCTCCTGCCTGGTTTCTCCAGCAATCCCCACTTCCACACTGTTGACTTTTCCTCCACAGTTGGAGCAAACCTGGGTCAAATTTGGTGAAAGTGCCTACTTAGCACTTGGCTGAGACGAGGCATCTGCCTGAATGCCTGGGTCCGGCGGAGATGGGCATCTGCTTCCAAGCCATCCTCCCTGTTCCTCGTCTGTGACCACTCAACATTAGAATAACTTTCTGTGGTTTTCCAGGATGTTAACACCTAAGTATTTTCCCTGCTTGTGCAGCTAATGAGCTGTGCTGCATTAGGAAGGCTGGGGTGGTGGATTTGCATCAGGATCCAGCCATTATTTCTGCAGTCTCATAGCTCCTTGTTATATATAGTTACGACTTCAGGGAAGGTAGAAGCATGAGCAGCTTGAAAAATGAATGAATAACCCCTGAAACTTGAGAAAACAAGACTCTTTTGAGACTCCCAATGAAAAGCTAAGCCAAATGCATGATATGACAGAAAAGGTGTGACTCCTGTTCTGTGTTTCAGGAAATGATATCACAGATACTTCATTTGGTTTAACAAGTGCCAAGGTTGGGCAGAGAGAGCTTTGTCCCTCCCCCTTCATGAACTCAGATGAGGTAAGGGAGGCCGAGCAGTGACTGGGATGGAGACACATGAGCACCCAGGTCCGCACATACGGCCTGAGCGTGCCCAGCCTGTGCGTCTAGCAGCTTGCCAGTGACTGGGAGGCTTTTTGTTGATGTTTCCTTTTCCAGTTGGCTAACCTCTACCTCAGTGGTCTTGCGCCTGCTATTTACTATGCATAAGAAGTCTTCAGTGCCTCGTAGGCAGTGTGCATATTTAGCCTTAGCCCAGGCTGCTGTGCATCACGGAATCAGCATGGGGAAGCCTGAATCAACACCACCGGCCGTCTGGGCCTTCCTGGGAGACCTCGGGTCAGGCAGCGTTGGTTCCACGCGTGCTCCCCACCGCGTTGACGCTGCCAGCTCTGGGGTAACTGTGGCCTCTTCGGTGAGACTGCATCTTGTCTGTGATATTCGGGTTACATATTGTGCTGGAGATTAGCCTTGGCAGTAGAGACATGTGTGACATATTTTTTACAAGAGCCACTGAGAGACTTGAATGAGATGGTGTCGTCGTTGAAGAAGTGATAAATGGTCCGGGTTCTTGAGAAGCCAGCAGAGTGTCTTTTTGCAGGGTTGAGATCCAGTCAGAAACCAGGAATGAGTCTTTCAAGAAATTCTTCTTTGCAAGCCTCATGGAGATGTCGATGCACTTATAAAAATTCTAATACCTGTTTCTAAGTAGACAAATTAAATTTCCTTGTCAGGTGCCTTGGTCTGTGTGTCTTGCTTTTGATTAGGTGTCCGTTTAGATGGCGCAGAGGGTCTGGGCACCCAGGGGAATTGGGATTGGTTGTTAACTGCTCTGGTGCCTTTGTGGGTTTTTGACTTTTTTTTTTTTTGGTACCGGGGATTGAACTCACGACTATCTACTTGCAAAGCGGGCACTTATGCCACTGAGCTAAATCCCCAGCCATTTTTTTTTTTTTTGACTTTTTTTCTCCTTAATCTTAACAGTGACAAATTGAGGTCAAGTGTATGAATTAAGGCATTTCAGTCGTTTTGTGAAAGAACCTTTTCCTCCTCCTCCTTTTAAAAGCTGAAGACATGTCGGTGTCTCTGCCTTTTCTGCCTGGTGGCTAGGAGTTTGGGAGCAGCATCCAGAATAGACCTCTTGGCAGTTGCCGGTACCTGTGATAGAAGTCTTGGAGGTGGTGGGTTTGGTTGTCTTCTTCAGAGGGGATGCTTTCGGAAGATAGCACATGGGATGGTCAGGCTGGGCTGGTGGGGGCCTGCTGTCCTGGAGCGCATCCCTGACCGAAGCGTGCAGAGCCCCAGTGCAAAGAGCACAGCCTGCCAGACAGCAGACAGGCTCGTGTACCGCCAGAGTGACGCACGCAGGCCTTGACTGACTTGGACCTGAGCTCTGCCGTTGGTCACTCGAGAACCTGTTAGTGCTTCTCCTGCTTTTATCATGAGATGCTACTAATCTGTGGTGCCTGCTGGTCTCTATAGCTTACAGACCTTAACTGAAAAGAGAAGGTGGCTTTGGTTGTATAATTTGACCAACAACGTAAAGCCCACCTCCCCCATGCACAGGTGATCCAGTTAGTCAAGCATTTAGTTGAGTTACAATTTTTTTCCAGTCATGAATGTATATTTCTAATGTTTTTTTTTTTACCTACAGAATCACTTTGTGGCTTTTGGCTAAGACCAAGTGTAGCATTTTTACCTGCCAAATAGATTTACAACAAAAAATAACAGAGGATCCAATACCGCAATGTTGAAAATGAAATCCAAGCTTTGGGGTGTCCAAGGCAGACACAGTGAAGCATACAGAGAACTGGTACAGTTGTCTGTATGAAGGTCACTTGTGACCTATGAACGAACCAGTTTTTTTAAGACCAACCACGGCCAGGGAGTTAGTTCAGTGGCACGGTGCCTTCCTGGCAAGCGTGAGGTCATGAGTTCAGTTCCTGGTACAGAAAAACTACATCAAACAAACCCACCACCTAACTCCTCTGGACTGAAATAGGTCTTTGAAGTAGGTCTTACAATTATTTTTTAATTTTAAAGAGAATAAAACTGAACAAAACAAAAGAAAGCTAATGAGAACAGAACAGTGAAAGTAATACAGGGCTTTAGAACAAGAGTAGGTCTTGTATTTTAAGTTCAGTTTTGAGAAGAGGCCATTCAGTGTAGAAGCAAAGTTTCTGGGAAGTTTGTTTTAAAGATGCTGCCACCCTCTATTTCTGTGAACCCAGTAAAAATGGCATGGAATAAAATTTAATTATGCCGTGCTGAATATTTCATGTGGAATTAAGGGGCAAAAGCTGCCTTTAAAAAGCATTAAGTTTAGAAAGAATAAAGGCTTTGTAAGTTCTTTGGAAGATACTATAATTAAAAGATTTGCTCAATGTATTCTTCCTTTTTTGAAGAGTTTAAAGAAACACATCCTTCCTTTCCCAAATTGATTACCTCTCAGACAGCAGCGTGCTTGGCAGGAGATGGGTGAAGCTGCCTGTGTGCTGATTTGACGGCTTCTTTCTGTTACATGTAAAATAGTTTTTTAATCTTTTGATTTAGATGTTTAATAGAAAGTAAATGTCTGGCTTGCTTTGGTTTCTGCTGAACCTGTATTTAAATCCACACAAACAGTCTGAATAAAGGGAAAACATCACTGGACTAGCTATTTTAAACATTTCAGGCTGTAAGAATGCTAAATGGGGTTCCCTTTTAAAAATAGAAATGGCTGCTTGCATTTACATAATTACTGCTAACTAGCACAACATTTTAAACTGTGACAAACTCAGGGTAGAAAAAGTGTCTGTTTTTTAAAGCTTGGTAAAAGGAAGCCGAGGCTGGGAGCAGCTGCTCCTGGTGGAGGGTCTTTGTGAAAGCCAGGGAGCCGGGGCTTTGATTTGGGAGGGCAGTGTCAGGGCAGAGACAGTAGCTCAGCCTGGCTTCTGAGGAGTTCCAGGCTGGCACTTGAGCCAGAATGTAGCGGCCTTTCGTTCTGACCAATGCTTGTAAGTCTCGGCACTGAGATCTGCTTCGCTGTTTTGGATGGGGCGCAGTGTTCGCTGTCTGCTTGTTGAAAGGTGGCTGGCGAGAGTTAGGCGGTCAGTCAGTGTTGGTGGAAGGAGCCTTGCAAAGTAATTTGTGACAATAGATACTAGGGATGGCTCATACAGACTCACTGTTCAGGCCAGAATCTCGGGAGCGTCCTTGCTTCTGCCTCTGCACCGTGCTGTCTGGCTTCTGTGAGTGCTTTTGCCTCCCCAGGAAATGTGCCTCTCCAGCCCCTCCCAGGTACCACCCGCCTCCAAGCCACCCACCCCTTTTCTGCCTGGCCGTGTGCCCTGTTTCCTCATTTGGACTCCCTGCCTCCAGTTTTGCTTCTGTGCAGTGTATTCCTGATGCAGGGGCGAGGGTATCTGTTGGAAATAAGACTAGGCCAGTAGCTTGCCTGACCTCTTGCGCGATTCTTCCCAGCGTTTGCCTCTTCTTTCTAGGCACACCAGCCCTTCCCTCCTTGGAACCTGTCAGGCATGATTCTGTTTTGCATTTACTGTTCCTCTGCCCTCCTCCGCCTGCCCATCTTTTTGTGCTGACTCCTTTATGCCAGCCAGGCTCGTTGCAAATGTCATTGCCTCCGAGAGACCCTCCCTGACAGCCCAGTCTCACACAATCCCTGTCAGCTCTCCGTATGGCAGCCTGGTGTTTTCACAGCATTTATTACTGCCAGAGATGGTCTCTCTTTCTTATTTTGGCCCCCAAGTTCTCCCCACCCAGCAGCGCTCTAAGGGCTGGGGTGGCATGTTGTCTGTCTACTTGGCTGTGTCCCGCAGCTGCAAGCACTTGCATATGCACAGGTACATGTGACTGGCGTGGGGGCATGGGAGAGGGACCTGAGAGACACCAGTGGCCGAGGAGACCAGGAGCTGGTGTCCAGCCGGGTATCCTGAAGCCCTAGTTAGTTGGCGTTCCTTTTGCAGTGTTCGGAGTTGTTTGGGAAACACAACTCTACACCTTATCCCTCAGGGCTAAAGGAGATTCACACCAAGGCTGTGCTTAAATGGAGCCCACCTGCATCCCAAGACGTCTGGCAGGGGTTCCTGCAGCTCCCCTTGGTTGAGAAGGACAGGTAACATTCCCTGATTCTTGGTCTGTAGCTTACCAGGTGATTTACCTCCCTGCTGAGGACGGTGGACCAGCATCAGATTTGGACTGTCACTCAGCTTGAGAGCCAGATGGCATTTCCTGTGACTTTTCCTGTGCTGTCTTCTAAGCACAATGGGGACCCTTCCTAAGGTCAGCAGTCATTCTGGGGTCAGGTAATGCATCCATTATGATACTGTGTTTACAGAAAGGTAAACTTTGCTGAGCAGCTTTTAGTGTGCAGCTTTTACTGGCAACGTGGAGAGTGAAGGAAAATATGGAAGGCTGTTGACACGGAGAACATTCAGAAGGTGTTGAGAAGTAGTTGTTGAACCCTCTGCATTCCGCTTCTTAGGGAAGAGTCACATTTGCACATCACCGAGTCCCAGGTACGTTGTGCTCCCACAAGCTGCCTGTTAAGAAGCATTGACCTCGGCTTTCAATGTTCGATGGTGACTAGGTGACAGAACTCAGGCTACCTGTGTGCCAAACAGGAGCTCCCGTGTGCCATTCTGCGCTCTCAGCCTCTGTCGGGGGCGTTGCTTCAGTGGTTGGGTTGCAGGAGTGAATACGGACTTCTCAGTTTATGGTAGAGCAGATCTGTTTTAGACCTGAGAGGAGAAAGCCCCGAGGGTGGAGAATTTGAGTTGCCTGTTTTTTTTGTTTGGCAATACTAGAGATTGAACCTTTGGGCTCTGCTCTGTCACTAAGCTAAATCACTGGCCCTTAAAATTTGAAACAGAAATGGGTGCTCTGTCTCAGTCTCCCGAGTAGCGGGGATCACAGATGTTTGCCAATGTGCACAGCTTGAGTTGCTTTTGGTCAGCAGTGAGTGTATGAAGCTTGGTACTCATTGTTGTCTGAAACCTGATGCCACCTGAGTCGAGGCGCCTCAACACGGTCTGATCACAGATGGGTGAGGTGGAGGTGGGTTGGGGCTGGACAGAAGATTTTGGCCAACATTGGCAGGGCCAAGGGTACAGGAAGTAGGCAGACAGAGCAGGTGGTTTGCCCTCTGCAGTGCGCTGGTGTGTGTTTAGGGTCATTTGGGGGCAGGGAGAGGGGCTGGGAGTACGGGTCAGACACGGGGTCTTAGTCACTGGAAGCCATTTCTCGCTTACAGCTGACGCTGTGAGAAACCAGTGTCCTCATGCCCCACATTTTATCGTATTTCTCATTCAACCTTTTGACTGCTTGCTTTTGAAGGTAACATGATAATTTAGTCTAGTGACTGTTCTAAACTTATTTCTGTGTGCACCAGCTAATGATGGCCAGCAGTCCTGATAAGTATTTGAAGGGCAAAGACTTTCTCATATAGATTATTAGAAATAACTGTGTATAGTACATTTGATGCTGTTTTTGACACGTTCTGTACATGGTAGTTATATGTTTGAAAGGCATCAGACTCAGTGCTCTGATCAAACATGTTGAAGAAGTGCGGTCGGCACATGTAGCTGGACGAGCCAGTGCAGTGCATGTGGCTGAGCTGTTAGCAGGGGAGAGTACTTGACTGCTCTTCCTAGCCTCATAAAGCCAAAATAATTTCCTGACCACAGATAGCTTATTTTTTCCTCTACTTTTTTTGTGATTAAGATGTCTCTGGAGATGTCTGGCTTCACGGTTTCCCTGTCTGTGCAGATACTGTGTTTCACGCTACCTGGAAAACCCTGTGGACCTGAATCTGTTTGTTACCTTAGGGAAACTGAGATAGCACGTGCTGAGTTGCAGCTTCACAGTCCTTGCCTTGGGAGATCCTGGTTCCCGAGTTAAAAGTTGATTGAAGAGTGTAAATATTTTTTAGAACCTTAGCATGGTCCCAATTTTGAGAAAATTAATATGTATCTTAAGATCCATCTAATACCCCCTTTTTCAAGTTCAGTGATAGAAGGAGAAGATAGCAGATTGTGTCTTTGAGACAGAGAGATGTAAACCCATGGAGAGTGCTGGGGGTGGAACCCAGGGCCCTGCACGTGGACGGCAAGTGGTCTGCCACCTCGCAACAGCCCCAGCCCTCAAGGGGGAGTAGAGATTGCGCCTGGGGATGGCTCAGAGTGCTTTCCAGGTGGTATCCAGGAAAGGTGCTGGATGGGGATTTTCCTCAGCCTCAGCTCAAGGCGCTCTCCTTCGCTTCCACTGACTGAGCTTGGCTGCTCAGCTGGTCTGAACACTAAAGGACCTCAGTCTCGTCATGTAGCATGCAGATGCCTGCTTGACAAGGAGCCCTGGGTTCTTTGATTTGGTTGGGAGTAGTACTGGTAATGAGTTCATTTGTTTTTGTCTTTCTTAACCCAGAGGTGGATGGTCTAGACCCAGCACCAGGGTGCCCCTACCTCTGCTCACCTCCATGTGCCTGTGTGGCCTGGCTTGTGCTCATGAGGATCTGAAGGGGAGAGCCGTTCCCCAGGGTCTGCGAGCCTATCGGGACCACGGGCATGTCTCCAGGCTGGGCAGGGTTGCTGCCCCTGATGGTGCTGTGCCGTCACGGACGTGTGCCCAGGCTGTGCGCTCTGGAGATAATCATCTCAGCCCCGCGATGGCTGAGAGCAGGCTGCAGCCAGCGTGTGCTGGGTTACCGTGTTTTCCTGCTGGATGGTATCGATTCTGGGAAGCAGCTTACTGTCTCACATGAACAGGCTTTCTAAAATAAACGACTGCTTCCTTAATATTTTGAATCATGTTCTTCAGCACATGTTTTGTTGCCGTGGTCTGAAAGCTTGCCAAGTTATGCCTTTGCACAAGTCCCAGTAGGGCTGGGTACACAGTCAAACCGAACAGTGTGATTTCAGGTTGAACATAATTGGGAACTTGGCAGTCACTGGCCTCACATTGGAAGAATGGCAGTGGAGTGCTGGAGAGTTACTTCTCTGTTTAAAAATTATATATGTAGAACGCATATGCAGATAGATTTTTCACTGCCTTAGAATAAAGTTGTGTCTGAAGCCACTGGACAAAAGCACTAGTGTGATAAATAATTACTTGGCTTTTGTGATGGAGGCAGTAATTAACTTCAGACAAGTCCTAGCAGTTGATACCACAGATGTGATTGAGGACCTCAGTGAAACTACACAAGATTGCAGGGTGGAAAAAAAAATCAAATGGTGGCAGAAACACATTTTAAACTAAAGTCTTTCATCTGATGATGTGTCTCCTTGTTTCTGTGTACTTCAGTAATTGAGCTAGAAACTTGGTGAACTTGTGTTGCCTTCCTATTAAACAAGGGTCTTTGGTTTTTACATTTCAAACACTGGGGTGTGTGTGCGCTATTGTTAGATAGTCAGCTACCTGTAATTGAGACCTTTCATATGCCTCTGTGATGGTGGGAAAAGCACTATTAGCAGGCCTGCTCCCTGGAGCTCTGTAGAAGATAAAGTTGAGAGCTCTTTGCAAAGTCTCATGTGAACCCCAAGTTTGTTTACCAGGCTGAGAGGGATTCTGTTACCATAAGCGCAGAGTAATGCCTGGGTATTAGCAGGCAGGCGGAGAGAGCTGTAAGGTCGGCTTTTCACTCCCTCTGCTGCCAGGCTACCGGGCTTGCTGCTGGTGTTGCAAGCTGTGCGGGAGAAAGAGGTGGGAGGGTGGGGACTTGGACGCTGTGTCTGAGTGATCCTGGCTGTCGGGCTTCCTTGCCTGTTTCCTTCCCCTGGAACAGCCTCACTGTCCTTTGAAGCGAGAGCTAAACTACCAAAAAGGGGTAAAACTCTGAGGTCAACGTTTTTACCATTGCAACTTGTGTAATCACAGCAAATCTTGTCCAAGTTTATTTTTTCTGTTGTTTTCTCCCTTGAATTTTAGACACTTTCATATCATTGAAAAACACCTGCCTTTTGGAGTCACTGGCAGTCAAATTAACCCAACTCCAGATAAAACCTTTATTTGCAAAAACCAGGATTATGAAAACCCTATGGAATCTATCGTAACACAAAAAACCACGAATGGCATTGATGGCAAACTTTTCAGAGCTTTCAGTGATACAAACAGCCTACATGTTCATAAATGACCTGGGAATAAATGAATTCAACAGGGTCAAGAGGTAGGAACTGTTGTATTCCTATATATTCACAGCAACTCATTGGAAGAATAAAATTAAAAGTTAGTATCATTTAATATACAGTAGCATTCAAAACATTAAAACTAAGCATCTTTAGGATCTATACACTGAAAACTATTAAAATATTGCTGAGAAAAAAAGATCTGTACAAGTGCAGGGCTGTATTATGCATTAAAAGACAACATTGTTAAGATGTCTTTTTTCTCTACATTGGTTTATGGATTCAGTGCTATCTATGCAAAGCTGATTACAAAGTTTGTATGGAAATGGAAAGGTCTTCAAAAAACCAAATCAGTTTCGAAAAATAACAAAGGTAGAAGATTGTGCTGCCTGATTTCTGGGCTTCCCATAGAGCTGTGGTAATTGAGACAGTGTGGTATGGCCAAAAAAGATAGACATACAGATCGGTGTGATCAAATAGAGTTCAGAAATAGATCCACACATAGATGGCCAATTGATTTTTGACGAAGGTGCAAAGGCAATTCATTGGAGAAAGGATAGTCTTTTCAACAAGTTGTAATGGAACAACTGGATATCCATGTGAGAAAAGAGAAGAAAGAAAATTTAACTCAAGATGCACCGTAGACCTAAGTTTAAATTCTGAAACTAAAATTTCCATTAAAAAAGTTTTTGTGACCTTGGGTTATGCAATGATTTCTTAGGTACGGCACCAGAAGCACAATCCTTGAAAAATAGATGTTAGAGTTTATAAAAGATTTAAAATATTTGTTAATACTGCTGAGACAATGGAGATAAGCCACAGGCTGGGGGAACCTTTGCAAAGCATATTCCTAGTAAAGAACTTGTATCTAGATCATAGGAGAGACTGGTAAAACTCAGTAACATGAAAACAACTCAGTTTCAAATTGGGCAAGAGATTTGATTGGACATTTTAAGATAGGCAGATGGCAACAAAGCATGCAAAAATGTTCAGACATCATTAGTTGTCAGAGAAATGAATTAGAACCCTGATTGAGTTTTTAATGCCTACTTTGGAGGATGTCAAGCCTATTAAAACAGAAGCAAAGTCCTGCTTATACCAAGTGCTGGCAAGGAGGGGTGCATCTGAAACTTACATGCTTTGCTGGTCAGCCTGCAGAATGATACTGGGGCTTGGAAATCTCTTCTCTTAGAAATTTGATTTTGGGGCCGGGGATTTAGCTCATTAGTGGCTTATAAGCGCCTGCCTGGCAAGCACGAGGTCGTGAGTTTGTTCGCAGGTACCATAAAAAGAAATTTGTATTTTGAAGAACTCGAATGAATCTGTGTTTATGGTGTGACAGCACTCCTAGATATTTAGGAAGGATATTAAAAAGTTAATGTGGCTTTAGTCATGACCGCCAGCACCAGAGAACACAGCAATCATTGAACTGGTGAATGAGCAGGCTTCAGGCGAAGATTACTCAGCAGTGAAAAAGAGCAAACTGATAGAACATGGGTGAATCTGAGACAGCTGACGCCTGCTGGAAAGAAGACATCCATAAAAAGGCGCATGCCGTCGGGCTCCACTTCTGTGACTTTCTAGAAAATGCAAGACTATGTAGAAAAGAAACAGGTCAGCGGTTCCTAGGGAGAGGAGTGGGCTAAGTTTGCCGCTCAAGAATGCCATGAGCTTCCTGAGGCGATGGGGTTTTCTGCGTCTTGACTGAGGTAGTGAGCACAGCTGTCTGTCAGAGTGCGCAGACTGGAACGGTTTGAGTGGGTGCTTCACAAGAGGTGCGTGATGGTCAGAAGGCGGGTGGGGAGGTGGGCAGTGCCCCGCGCCCTCATGCATTGTGAAGGTAGGGATTAAAGGGACGGTGAAGTCTTCTGTTAGGGTCTCTGACGTGGAAAAGACTTCCCAGCATCAAGTGTGAGTGAGATCATGGAAAAACCGCAGCTCTTCCACGGCTGGTGGATGGGTCATGGCACAGTTCTCTTTGAAGCAATGTTTGGCAGGCCCTTTTTCTTTTCTCGCTGCAAAGTTATATACAGTTGCACCGTGACCAAGAAATTCTGCTGTTAAGTATTTGCCTTAGAGGGCTGAAGATACACATAGTCACAAAAAGATACCTGTCCAAGAATGCGTATATAAAGCCACAGGTCGGGAGCAGCTCAAATAGCCATCAGCTGAAGAAATGAGCCTTAGCCATTTTCTTTGTTCTTGAGACACAGTGCCCAGCTCTCAGGTCATTAAGGAGGTCATTGTGCCTCATGTTTCCTTCATGGTCAGCTGGCTCCAAGCAGGGCAGGGTTGCTTCTGGCCTGGCAGGAAGCACAGAGAGTGAAGGGCAGAATGAGGAAGGGAGGTGAGTCCTTTCAGGGCATGTTCATAGTACCTAACCCTTCTGACCATGTCCCATCTCCTAGCGGCACATCATCGGCACTGTCCCTGTGAGCCAGTCCCTTCCAGAGGTCCCGCTGTGACCCCATGCAGCTGCAGGGGAGCATCTCAATCTAAACTGTAACAGTAAGTGGAATACTGCTGAGCAATAAAAAAGAACACACTAGTGCTGTGACCACATGGATGTAGCTCAGAAACAAAAAAGGTACAAAATGTGTGAGTGCATTGAGAATCCAAGAGCAGAAGAAACTGATGTGCAGTGATGAGCGAGCTTTCCTGGGTGTCCTAGGGCAGGGGATGGAGTAGAAAGGCAAGGAACATTCTGCGTTGACGGAAACTTACTACATCCCACTGTGGGCTGTGGTTACATGTGGTGTACAATTAAGTCTCATTGATCAGGTTAAGATCTGCATGTGTTATTCTGTGTTGCTTATATTTTAATAAAAATACCCTAAAAGTCCATTTTTGTAGACATTTTCCTGAACCCTAAACTCTTCACCATTTATTTTGCTTGGTGACCACGTGTGTTTTCCGTCAGTCAAGTGTCTGTGGGTGCGCCCATCGTCATGGCCCTGTGTTCTGCTGAGACCCAGGGAGAGCTCAGCTTCTGATTCAGCTCACTGATAAGGCTTGAGCTTCCGCGGATCAGAGGTACAAGTAAGCAAGCCGAGTTTCCGAGCTGGGTCCCTCAGGACCTGGCCTGTGTTTGTAGGACCTCAGAGCTGCGGAGCACATGAAGACCACTTCTCCGCCTCGTCAGCTAAGCAGCCCCTTCTGGAAGCCCACATGACTGGAGTCCCCATCCGGATCGAGATGGGCCGGCGAGAAGAGAGCGAGGACGCGGTGCCGGCCCCTTTCCCCTTTCCCTCGCCTCCTGTGATCTCACGGTGCTTGCTCGGGGCTTTCCTTCCACTGTGCTCCTGCTGGACACGCCATCCCTTGTCTGTCTGAAGGCGACCCCCAGTCACCTGCAGTTCGCCTGTTCTCCTGCGGTGGGAGTCTGCATCCAGGTCCCCGCCCCACGCCGCTCTGCTGCTCCGGGCGCACGCAGGGTGCCGTTCTCGTGATACTCCGGAGTCTCGCCTGCTCCTGTTCTCTCTCCTGCCTCTGTCTCCCACCCCATTAAGTAGAAACTTCTTGTGTTAGGGCTCACTGGGAACTGAGATTGCTAAACCCGGGGCCTGTTGGCGGCCCTCTCCTTTCTCGGCTTCTCTGTCGCATTTGTTGTTAGCTACCCTTCCTTGAGGGAGTCTTTTCCCCCTCATTCCCTCACTGTGCTGCCCTCCTGCTTCTTTTCCGGCCACCTTTGAGGTGGCCACACCCCTGGGGTGGGTACTGTCTGGGGTCTGGGTAGCGGTCCCAGGGTCTCCTGCGAACACGTGTTGTCTTCTCTGTTGCCCCTGCCGTGCTCCCCAAGCGTGGGCCTCTGTCCTCCTGCCTTCCCTGCTTTCTCCACAGCCCTCTTCTGCCTCTGCGACGCCTTTCTCTGTGCCATAAAACTGCAGCTCCTTAGGATGACATTGACGGCCACTGTGCAGTGCCTTGTCCCTTCTGCACCTGGCTGCTGATAACACATGGAAGGTTCAGTTAATTTCTCCCTGTCCTCTGCACACTCTGTCTGCTCTGGCCCAATGACTGACCGCTGCTTTGAGTGTGTGAGAGGCCTCAGATGTTCATTAACGTGAGCTCCTGGGGCATGGCATCTGCATCTCTCAGATCTGGGGCCAGGCACAGGGCCTTGTACACCGTGGGTTTGCTTTGGTGGGTGTGCTTCAGTGCTGCAGCCTCGCTGACAGTTTGCTGCTGCCCTGTGCCTGATCCTCCCATGGGATCCCCCTGCTCCTTCAGGGGCCTCTGCGGGATGCAGAGCTGGAATCTGCCTGAGGTCAGGAGTCTCTAGGTTACCCACCAGCTGGGGAGGACCAGGTGACCTGGAAGCTTTCCTTGTGTGAGGCTCAGCAGAGAGGTGGCTTCTTTCACGGCATGTCTGCGTGATCCCAGACATGGACTCTTCCCAGGTCCCCCTCTTCCTGGAAAGAGAAGGAGAAGAATGGTGAAAAATCCCCCTGCCTATGCCTCGTTATGGGAGGTGGAGTGTCTCCAGTGCCCACCGCATTTGTGCCTGAGCTACTGGTGCCCATTAAGGCAAAAGAAGGCTCGTGTTACACCTCCCCTCCCCTGCTGGCAGGCCGATGGGCAGCCCACAGAACCAGGGCAGGCGAGGCAGCATCCTGGATGGAGTCTGCCCCACTGCCACAGCAAGGAAGGGCGCAGCAGGTGCTGCAGGCAGGCAGCAGACGTGCCAGGGACCTCGGCCATGGGAGTGAAGGAGTTGGGTGTTTCTAATTGATGCCTTTAATAATTACTGTTTAAATGAGCAGAAGGCTCGGTGAAATGGTTTCAGAGGCAAATCAGAACTGTACAAGTTGGGAAGTTGGCTCGAAAGGATGCCCTCCCCTCCCCGTTCTGTGGCTGTTACTCGAATATATTTTTTATTTAATTTTCCCTCCCTCTCACTTTGGACTGCAGCAGTCTTTTCCCTAAAGGGACTGAAAGAGGAAAGTGTTAAATGAAATATTCTCATGCAGTTATTATTTGCCTGGGGCCAGTTTGAGTTTCTTGAGTAAATAAAAATATGCATTTTAGCTAGTGGAAACCTCATTGCCTGAGCTCTGTGGGCAGCAGAGAAGAAGCCAGGCTGACCTGCTAGTGAGGCGTGGGCATTGTGTGGCCCAAGACAAGTCCCGTATGCTCTCGTGGGGCTGCTGGGGTCCGAAGAGGCAAGTGAGATCCATCTTCCAGGTAGTCGTTGCTTAGGGTCTCCGTCTTTAAATACTGTTAGTGTGTTGTCTGGGCTAATTGCTGTTTGGTTTGTTTGCTTTTCTAAATCCGGTGTGTGGTTTGCACTGTGTCCTTGAGTTGGTGAAACAGGAAGAGTTACAGGGCGTCCTGGAGCCAAGCAGCATCGTCAACACTCGCTGTTTGCTGAGTCGCCAGACATCTGGGCTCTGGGACGGATGGAGGGACACACTCCCTGACCTCCAGGAACTCTGCTGAGTGGAGACAGAGCGGACGGATGGACTTGCAGCCTCAGCAGCTGCCCGCCGCAGCACCCCTCCTGCCCTCCCAGCCTCCCCCAGGTTCTCACGGGTCTGGGAGGGACACAGAGACTCAAAGTGTGGGAGTGAGTCCTGCGGCTCCGTTCGGGGTCACTTCTGAGCTCAGCCTGCCACTTGGTGAGTTTCAAGTATAGGCAGCTGAGGAGTTCTGGGCTTTTCCAGACCGCCGCTCTGTGACCTCCAGTAAGCTTCCCGTGACTGCCTCCCAGCCTGATGTTGCCGAGGCAAAGGGCTCTTCTTGGGAAGACAGGGTGCTGGGAGCCCTGCCTTTCCCCTTCCCCCACCAGGACTGCTGTGACAGGTGGCCCTGGGGACTGGCACACCAGCCTGGCCTGGGCAGGCCTTTCCTGACCGGCCCTGCCTGGGAGCCGGTGTGGGCCCTCTGCCGTGCTGTCTTCCCTGCTTTCTGTCACTGCCATCACAGTTCAGAGGCTCCCCATGCCCTGCTGGCCCAGAGCTCAGGAGTGTGGACTCCTCGCTTTCCTGTCCTGTCACTTGCCTTGCTGCTTGGGTCTTTTGCTGTCTCTCAGATGTCTGACAAGTTGCTGTTGTCACCTAGGCACTCGCCTTGCCCTTCTGCTTGCCAGGACCCTGACTCTTCTGCTCTCTGACCTTTTTCCCTGCCTTCTTCCTGAAGAGCACACCCTCACCCTCCTCTGCCGGCCTCGTCGCCTTGGAGGTGCTTCCCGCTCCAGCCCTCAGATCGTCCTGTGCCCCTGCAGGGTGTCCAGCAGCACCAGGAAGGGGCTTGTGCCGTGGAGCTGGCGCGGTGACCTGTGGTGTCACAGGAAGTAGGCTGACTCGCCTTGTCCTCATCGCCCAGCCCCGTGTGTGGCTGGCCTGCTCCTGACACAGAACACTGTCCACTGTGGTTATCGAGCAGGACACTCATGAAGCATATATAAAGTGAAAGGTGATATGCCTTCCCCACAGAAGCTTTCAGTGCTGGTGCCTCAGTCCAGGGTTCTGGCCCTTTTGCCCTCTCCAGCTCAAATAAAACAGAACCTTCATTCATTTCCTGGGAAGATGGACACAAATAAGAAAAAATGGGTTCCACTTGGGTGAATCTTCATGAGGCTCGGGGTGCGGTCTGAGCGGTAGCTAAGAGAAGGCTGCATGGCCCGAGGGCGGGCGGGGGCTGCTGAGACGTTGGCTCTGCCCCCTGGCCACTGCTCAGTGGGCCGCTTGGCCAGGGCTCCCAAGCGTGCAGTTTTTCACCAAGAGCTGTTTCTGACAGGTAAGTGTGCGGTGCTAATTTAGCCAGATTCTGGCGTCTTCAGATCACATGAGTATTGAGTAATCATTGCTGAAACTATCAGATCAATTGAAATTTAATTAAAAGGCATCAAATCAAAGAATAACACGGTAAAGTACAATAATAACCACAAGCATCCTGGTCAGTCTATATCATAATCCTTTGTTTCTCCCCTCCAGGGGAGACCAGCAGGGTTAAGCAGTCTGATTTACCACATTCTTGCTTTTGAGGAAACAAGGATTTCCTGACTTCTCAGAGAAACTCAGTTTTCTCGTCTGCTTCAGTCATGGTAAAGTGTTGGCTGTAGAGAAGAGAATCCTGGGGACTTTCAATAATTTAGGTGAAAGGACATACGTAGTCTAACCTCTTGTGTTCTGTGTAGTGTCTCAATGGAGTATTTCTGAATTAGCTAAGGAAATGAGAAATGCTGCTGGGTCCTGGGACAGCTCAGAGGCAGCCACGATTTGGAAGTTAGGATCTGGGAGGGGCACAGTTCAGGCCTGGGGCTGCTGAGTGGGTCTCCTGCCCAGAATAGACCTTGGGTGACATGGTGCTATTGAGGGTGGCGCTGTACTTGCCAGGTCTGCACAATCCCCTGCGACAGCCTGCCAGGGGTGGGAGCCCTGGTCTCTCAAGGTCCTGGTGCAGCTGGGGGCCTTCATCTCTCAGGTTGGGTTATTTTTAAAGTTTCCTGTGTGGTGCTGGGGATGGAGCCCATGGCCTTTCAGAGGCTGGGCACGTGCTCTGCCACAGAGTCAGACTCCAGCCCTGCTGGTCAGATTGCAGTGTGGATCTAAGCAAGCTATGTAGTTGGGGGTGCACAAGAGGTAGCCCCGTAATGGGTGATTGGGCTCACCACCTGCTGCCTTGGGCAGGTCGTGTGATCTGTGACCCAGTAATCTCTGTGCAGAAAGACTTGAGAAACAATCCCTAACTGGGCTTCCCAGGTTCCCTGTCTTCCAGGCTCTGCTTCAAGGAGGGATGGGGGTAACTTTGGGATCCCCGGGCCCCAGGGTAGGTTTCCTCAGCTGCGTGGCCCCTCTGGAGCAGCCCACCTCATCCGTGTCACAGGTGCTGAAAACCAGCTGGCCTTTGTCATAGTGATACTGATACACTGAGACAATACACTGAGACACTGCGGACCAGTGCCCAAGGGGACACATTGTTTACTTTCTTCTACTGGGTTCTAAAGTTCAGAACCCAAGTAATCCCAGGTTTTCTGTAGGCTTTCCCTTGCTGACCTGCTGGCCATCTCACACCCAGCATGGCAGCTCTGCTCTTCCTCTCTATTCGACCTTCTGTTTGGGTGGTCACTTGGGGGGCCCAGAATCTCTGTTGATCTCCCTCCCCAGGCTGGAATGGAGTGTTGCAGAGCAGACTCCACAGAATGCTTTTATTTTTGTGGTGCCAGGGGTGGAACCCAGGTCGGTGCATGCTGGGCAAAGCTCTGTCAGTGGGTCATACCCCAGCACTATGGAAGCCATTCTGCCGCATTGGAGGCTCATAAGGTAAAGCCAGCTCAGACTTAATTTTTTAAGGGAAATGCTGGTCTTGTTTCCGGAAGGAAAGATGCTGATTGAACTTGATGCGCATTTGAGCTGTTGGAGAATTGCCCTTTGCACACCTCATGTCACCATTGGGGGAGGTCATTGTGCCCTTGAAGTCCATCGTGTGTCTTTTCTGTTTACAGAGTGCAGCCACCAGGGTCAGGAACCATGCTGAATATTTAATGAGGAAATACTTAAGAGATGAGGCATGCGTTCCTGTCACCTGATGGGCCCGTGTGTGGGAACCTGTGGCCGTGCCTAGTGTCTGGGCTGCAGACCCAATGGCTGGGCGTCGGCAGCTGGGAGTCTTCTGCTGGGAGCTTTGTTCATAGCTGCTCAACGGTGAGGAAATGAAAGTGGCAGGCGAGGCAGGGACCTTCGAGGGAGCTCTGCATCCCCATTGCTGTCCTCCAGGATGTCATCCGAAATTGCGGTACATCTGCTAATGAGGAGACAAGGTGTTACCTTCCGTTTGGAGCAGCTGCATTAATTACATCCTCACAGACGTCCCCTGTGCCTCCCACTCCTGGCCAGCTTCCTTTGTTTTAAATTAATAGACCAAATTAGAGGGACTTGGGGAGGGTATCCCAGGAGGCCAGATGCCCTCTGCTCCTTGCCGAGGATGATGACTTCAGCTCAGACCCAGAGCGGTGGGTGACCTGCAGGCTCTGGAAGGCGTCCTTGGAGGGAGTTTGGGTGCCCAGGCGGCCTCGCTGTGGTGGAGGCCCATGTGAGTGAGAGGGCTCTGCCTGCTCTTATTTTCTGGGACTTCTCTCTGCCCTGTGTGGGGTGAGGAGGAGATGCCGAGAGATGCTGCTGCCTAGTTGTTACAGAGCAGGGGATGCTAGCGATAAAACTAGAGCCCAGAAAAAATGTCTCCCTGCGCAGAGCATCACCTGTGTCCTGTCACCACTGTATATGATCTCTGTAAGACCAGCATGGGTAGGGGTGGGGGCGGCTGAGGGCAGAGCCTGCCGCCAGGTCCCTCCCTTTACTGTGTCCCTACTGCTGCAGCAGAGAGAACCTGAGAAGCCCCAGGGGCAGGTGCTGGCTGAGCTGCTCATCTGAAAAATGGGAGTGAAATGCAAATCAAAACCTTACCTCAGTCGCCTTTCAGGTGTCCTTGTTTGCTGTCTGCAGGCTCCCTGCTGTGTGCCCAGCATGGAGCACAGTCCTGGCAAGTACTGTGTGCATCGCAGAGAACGAACAAATGAATGTGACATTGATCCGCACAATGGTAGCTAAGGACACCGCCTTCCTCTTCCCACTTCCTGGCTTCCTTTCCCTGCCCTCCCCTTCCCTTCATGCTGCCCCTTCAACTGGGGTGGACATTGATAGCCAGGTTTCACGGTGGTTCTGCCACAACAAGCCTGCAGGGTAAAATGTGAGCTTGGCTCTAAGAGCCTAAGAAAGACGTTCCCTGCCTTTGCAGCTCAGCTGCTTGGCTCTCACCCCCGGGTTGATGAGCAGGCTTCATAGGAGCCTCCCCAAGAAAACTTGTGTGCCGGAGCTCCTTGGCTCGAGTGGCCGTAACCCGTAAGGTCAAGTCCTTTCCGAGCCGCTGCTTTGGAATGTGCTCAGCAGGCCAGCGGGGTAAGCATCAGTGGCATCCCCGGTTTGTTTCTGCATGAGACATTATTCCCAAGAAGTCGCCAAGTGTGAAAATGCGTGTTGTCTTGCTAATGGGACACTCATGAAATATTAAAGCGCCTTCTTCATGTCAGTCTCCTGGGGGCCACTCTATGGTCTATCTTTACATAAAGAGCCCCAGGGAATTAACATTTCTTAGTCCTTTACAAATAACCTTGATATTTCCGATGCCACAGTGGAGAAGTTCATAATTCACATTTGGCAACTGTCTAGCTTGGGGAGGGCCTCTGTCCCTCTGCCAGGGTGGGCGTACTTTGGGTGGCTTTCCCAGCAGTTAGTCCATGGATGCCACCTCCTCCCATGCCCCTTATGTCTCGCCTCTCCCACCCTCTCAGCAGGAGGCTCTGCTGAGGTCAGACTGGGAGCCTGGTGTGCTGCAAGTCATGCTCATCACTAAGCCCTCCCAGTTGCCCAGTGGGGCAAGGAAGGCAGCTGGGCTGCCCCCAAGATCCTGGCCAGAAATCTCTGAGGTAGGTGTGGAGCAGCCCATTCCCTGTGAGCTCCAGCGCCCGGCCCGGAGAGGCTGTGCTGTGCTGCTGCCCAGCACCTCTGGGCCTGGCTGCTGACCTGGTTCCCCCAGGCTGCCACCATGTGCTGTGATCTTGAGAGATTCACATTATCTGGCCTTCCCTCCCTCAAAAAGGAACGAAGTGCTGGCCTTCTTTGTTACCCACGCAGGACCAGTCTCTCTCATTGGGCTTTAGGGCCACATCTTCTCTTTGCTCTGGCGACCACTGCTTGGCCCAGCTGCCTTGCTTGGATGTGGGGGGAAGTAGGGTTAGCCCCCCAGCTCCCTCCTGTCACTCGAGCCCAGACCATTACCAGGGAGTTGGCTGCAGCTGTGAGGGCCGCCTGGAGAGCCACCAGGGAATGGAGGCCTTCATTCCGCCCCTGGCGGTCAGCACCAGGCCAGCTCCCATCCTGCCCTCAGGCTAGCTGCTCCAGGTGAAGGAGCCGTCTCCTTCAGAGCCTGCCCCTCAAGACCGTCTGCCCTCCTTCCAGGCTCCAGAGGATCGAAGGGGACGGGGTCCTCGCTTAGGCCACGCCCCCTGCCTGGCCTGCCCTGTCTTCCCTCACCTCTTCTAGCTTCCTGCCCCCGTAGACTCAGGTCAGCATCTTCCTAGAAGCTTCTGCTGAGATTCTGATCTTGTCTTGTCGTCTTCTCCTGGTGTAGTTTCACGGATGAGCATTTCTGTTTGACTGCTTCAGACCCTACTGTGCCGGGCTCCGGGCTCAGAGGAGGGACGGAAGGGAGAGATTCTGGGAAGAGGCGGGGACTGGCTTCTTCAGATGGAGTGGGGTTTTCAGAGGAGGCGTCCAGGTGGGGTACTAGCGTGAGAGGGGCAGGCCTCGGCCTGGAGGCGGAGGAGTAGTCCTCTTAGGCAATGGCTGCACCGAGACCAGGTCTTTCCTCGTCTCACAACTGCCGCGGGACCCTGGCCGTTGCCACAACTACTGATTATTTCTGAGGCAACCAGGTACCTGTGCCGCCCCCACGCAGGCTGCAGAAGACGAGGCCTGGCTCTGACTCCGTCCTTGTTCTCCCTGGTGTTGGGCCGTGCTTGTTATATTCTGAGCAGCTGCTACTGAAGAGGCTCTCAAATGAGTGTACACTCTTGGTGAAGAAGCACGCTTGTGTGCAGCTGCGCCCACACTGCAGGACACACGGCTGCACACGGCCCCCGACAGTGGCCACGCCTCACTGTAGTGTCTGATTCCTGGGCAGGCTGCATTGGGCACCACTTGCCCGTTTCGGAGCTGGCCCTCAGGTCACCCCTTGGGGAGGGGGCACAGACCTTTTTCTTCTTTGAGCCCTGGCCTGAAGGTCCTAGGAAGGGGAGCTTGTGCTGGCCCGGGAGAGGCTCAGAGCTGGCAGATCCTGGGGCATTGTGCTGCCTCCTCTTCTCAGCAATGCATCCTTGTCTCCATCTCACCAGCTTTTTATCTTAATTTACGAGCCTGCTGGAGCACCAATGAAGACATACTGTATTGCCTGAAAAAAACTCAGCTGAATTCTAATTCTGTGTGACTCAGAGGCAAGCTGAGCTGCTGGCCGGAGCTGTTTCAGGGATAAGCCAGGGAGGAGACTCAGCCCTGCTTGGTGCTGGGCTTGTCAGGGAGCTTCGCCTCTGCTGTCTCTTACTGGCCTCAGGCTTAATTAAACCTTCTGATTTATTTTCCAATTCATTATTTTTTGAAAAAAGAAAAGCTGCTTTAATGGAAGCTTTTAAAATCCAGGAGCTTTGGATTCCTCTACTTTGTCAGTCCAAAAGTGGATTCATTTAAGTAGTTTCATTTTTTTAAAAGGATATATTTGTGAAGGCTTCAAAGATTAGATTTCTTTCTTTTTTTTACTCCATTTACTCCGGAACCTAGCAAAAGTGGCCTTTCTTTTCCTGTTTCTTTTGCGGTAGGGTATTTTTAAGGCTGGTAGTTTTTAAGGGCTCTGAGTTCCTGCATTCAGTGATTTCCCTGTCTTGTCCTGAGTGTGTGCTTTACGGCTTTTCCTGTTCTGCCCCCTGTTTTGGGGAGGAGCCCAGGCTGAAGGAAGGGGTGTCACAGAAGGAGGGGCCTCAGCTTACACTCTCCAGAGGAATGAGCTGTGCATCCTGAAGACCCAGGAGCAAGGGGCAGGGGGGACACACAGGGGAGGGGACTCCCAGATGTGAAGGCTCCCACTGTGGGCCGACAGGGCCCTGTGGCCGAATGGGAGCGGAAGAGCTGTGGGGTCACCCATGGCTACCGTCTATGATGGGGGGGCAATGGTGTTCATCAAGAATGGCAACAGATAGGCAGAGCCAGATGGGATGGCGCACACCTAGCATCCCAGCACTCCGCAAGGCTGAGGCAGGATGATCACAAATTTGAGCCCAGCCTGGGCAACTTAGTAAGATCCTGTCTAAAAAACGAAGGGTGTGTGGGGGTGGGAAGCTGGGGCTGTAGCTCAGTGCAAAGGCTTTGAGTTTAGTTCCCACATCTGTGAATCAAAACAAAACAGCACAGGCAAGCCCTTCTCCTCTGTCACTGAGAGCCTCTGACCACATCGTTGGCCCTCGCAGACTCCGGCCTGGGGGACCGAGGCTTGTCACTGAGTCCGAGAGTCTGGTCATTGAATATGCCTAGTTGCCCTCCTGGTGTGGGAGGGGGAACCGAGTTTTGAGCTATGCCACCGCTGCCCACCTGTGCCCTCCTGATCCCAGTGGACCAGGCTGCCACACCCCAGGATGTCTTGTCTTCCTCCTCTTTTTTTCCCTGCCACCAAATGGGAATCCCCGGGATCATGGAGACCTGGTCATCTCTCCCTGGCCAGCCTGGACTCAGCTCCTTCCACCTGCTCATGTGACCCAGGCACTTCTTAGGCATCATGGTAGAAAGCTCATCCGTTTTCCAAGAAAAGACACAGAGATATGGCCAAATTGAGTTAGCAGTGCCAGGAATCTGGATCCAGGAGCGGCCACGCTGTTCCTGTAAGGCCCGCCCCACCTCTGAATTACAGCTGCTTTCTGAATTTCTGCAGGGAAACCAGGCTGCTCTCCCCATGGCATTTACAGCAGCGTGATTTACAGGCCTGCGTGTTTGCTGTGTACTTCGCATCAATTCTCTCTCCTTCTTTAAACTTTTAAGCTTTTGCCTTATGAATGAGGCCACTGGTTTTCTAGGTTTCATGTTCTTTTGTATCAGGATCTCCCTCCCTCTCTCCTTCCCTCCCTCCTTCCTCCCTTCCTTCCTGGCTTCTCTATAAGCATATTCAGAACCCTGCTCAGTGCGAGACCCATAGCAGGCTCTGCAGGTGTGCCGAGAAGAACCGGCTTATGTCTGGGTGTCAGGGAGTTCTGGGGAGGGGTGGGCAGCAGCAGAGTAGGCAGTGGGCTCTTCACCTGGTTCACACACTAAACGCCCCCTGTGCTGTGTAGGCGTTGTGCCGGTTGCTAGCCCTGTATTTGTGATGGACAAAGCCAGTGAGGGCCTGAGCATCCCCTATGGGGGAGACAGATGGCCGAGAGGCCATTGGGTGCCCACTGCATAGCTGCCCTGAGCATGCTGAGATGTAGGAGTTGAACACAAATTGGCCAGGTGGAGGGGGCCTGCAAAGGAAAATCCTTCATTCTGTGAAGCAGGGATGGTACCCCAAAGGCGTGGCATCCAGAGAAAGACGGCACATTCAGGGAGCTGTATAAAGCCCCGAGCATGTGGCGAGGGCCCAGGGAGCCTGGCTGGGGGGCGGTGGGAGTTGCGTGCAGGGTCCAGTGCTACCGGTAAGGGTGGAGCTGCTGAGGTCGGGCTGGGCTGCTGGACTAGAGCAAGGACAGCTGGAAGGAGACCGTGAACGTGCTCCATCAGTTTAGGTGACAGTGGCCCACACCGTGGCAGTGGAGCTAGAGGAAAGTGACAGATTGAAGAGAGTAAAAAAGAACCTGAAGGACTTCGTCTTCTGTTGGACATGGTGGATGAGGGCAGGGAGGAGTCAAGGATGGCCCAGAGGCTTGGCTGGCCGGCTGGGCAGGAGATAGCACGCTTTGCTGTGCAGGGACCCGGGGAGGAGGATGGTGGGGCCTGGCTGCTAGTGCGGCTGCAAAGTGGGGTTTACAGGCAGGAAGCTCAGCGAAGGCCTGGGAAATAGAGATTTGGGGGTTGTTAGTAGTGAGGCTCCTGGGGATGAATACAGACTGCCTGGGGAATGTGGAAGCTGTTGGCAGACAGAGAGAACCCAGAGGTAGCACAGTATTTCAGGGGACAGCAGAGTGAGAGCCTCAGGCAGAATCTGGGAGGTTGCTGTCACCCTGGGGATAGGTGCCTGTCCTCTTGGTTCTTGAGCTGGCAGTATTCCTCAGGTGGGGACCAACAGTCACCGGGGGCCATGCCAGGCAGCCGGCTGGGCCCTGTGGCAGGATGGCGTTGGCTTGTCTGAGACCCAGGCTGGGTGGCGCTGAGTTGGGAGCAACACCGGGAGGGCTGTGTGTGCCCCAGACCTTGAGGCTTGCTGCTTCTGTGGAGCTCACTGGGCCAGGCTCGCCAGCTCCTGTTTGGGAAGAATAACATAATTATTCCTAAATGGAGACATGTCAGCAACCCTGATGCTGAGCCAGGGAAAATATATTCGAGAGGAGACACCTTACCCCCAGTCCTGTGTCACCTACTTCTGTAAAGTACTGAAGAAGAATATTTTTTTTTTAATCTAAAAGAACTTTACATTTATGCTTGACTGAAGCATAGACCACATTTGCCCTGGAGGCCAATGGGAAGCCAGAGTTTGGGTAATCTATGCAAAGGCCCCTCAGCTGCCCTGCATCCGTCATCTCAAGTGACAGAATTTACATCATTAATCATTGGCGGTAATAGAAAAGTCATTGGAATAGAATGTTGTCACAGGATAAATGTCTCCCAATTGCATATAAATGTCTCTGCTTTTCTGTACTATTTGTCCCCAAGAAATACCCTGGCTTCAAAGTGGTATTTATCTGGCATCGGGAAATCATTGGCCCTGGCCGGTCCTGCCGATGGGCCACGGGAGCTGACACTCTAGGCCTCAGGCTCATGGTAGCTCACATACCTGTCTCTGCCCATAGCCAGAGCTGGGCAGGAGGCTGGCCTCCCTGGTTCGTTCCATGGACAATGCCACAAGAACGAGAAAGCACTCAAGTGCCCTGTGGCGCTGCCCCTGCAAGCCGCCCTGTGCTGTGGGCATTCATACCCTCTTCCAGCTTCTCACTTTGTCAGGGCCTCAGATCCCGGGGAGTGGCCAAGCCAGAGCCTTCCCGGGCTACAGAGGATCGGGGGAATGTAGTGAACCCAAAGGAGCTGAGCCATCGAGCTGTTAGAAGTGTGCCCTGCTAGAAGTGAAGTCCACCATGTCTTTTGGCTGGCATCTCTCTGTTCCATGACCTGAAAACACCCTGAGGTGGGAAAGTGCAGGTCTGCTGACACCTTCTTGAGGTTGCCTGCTGCTGTCTGCCCTGCCCTGCCCTGCCCTGCCCTGCCCTGCCCCGCCCTGCCCCAGACGTGGTATTTGTGGGGATCTGGAGGACTACTTTCTGCTTGGGCCTCACCCCTCAGTCCCTCTGATAGTCTTGGGACCTTAGGGTCAGCAGAGACATCAAGCACCCCAAGCTGGGCTGAGCCGAGGCAGGAGGATGAGGATGCCACCTTCGGTGGAGGGTTGCAGGGAGGAGCCACAGAAACACTGGGCCCTGGGGCTGTGGGCCGTTTTACACCAGAGTGGGAGGCTGAGCTGGTGAGGTGGCAGTGGGCTGTGCAGAGCGCACTCACTGGGTGGGAGAGAGAATCTCTGCCAGGGAATCTGAATGTAGGCCATTAGGTGAGGGAACAATGCCTCTCCAGCTGTGACCCCACACAAGATGTCACAGGCTGCTCACATTGTGAAAATGTGAGTGGACACAACACTGCCAAGTTCCAGTTCGACCAGAGGAGCCTCTTAGGAGCCTCTCCCAGCTGCCTCATCGTTTCATAAGGGCGACCTCCCTTGTAGAACAGAAACAGTACCAGCAATGTGAGGACTTAGCCCAAGATAAAGAATATTTCTCTCAATGGAATAAATTTAGCTTAATAAAAGACATGTTCTGCTGTGCCTTTTTTGTTCATATGTTTGCCAAAGACGGAACATCTGTCCCTGCCGTCTTGTTTCAGAGAGCAGGTGGTGGGCAGAGGGACAGAACCTGGGTAGGGCCCTGCCGCCAGTGATGCTCCCCTCGAGACTGCCTATCTCAGGCAGTCCCACCCACCATCACCCCCTTTTGGTTCTGGGTTTGGCGCAGCGGCTCTCACGTGGGGCCCTTGTGCCAATGCAGTCAGATGCGGGTTGGACTGGGTCATCTCGAAGGTTCTTCACTCTGAGAGATGCAGTCACTTGGGTGGGCAGGACAACCGGGCATCCTGGACCCCTTTCTCTCCAAGGTCCCCAGCATGGTGGCATTAGGATGGTAGGCTTCTCACCTGGGCTCCAATGTGCACCTGAGGGACCCAGGGAGAAGTCAGCGCTTTTGCGAATCAGGCTCGCTGGTTCCAGGCGTCACTTCTGCCTGTTGGTGTGAGCTCCACGTGAGCCACCCCATCAGTTTTACTCAAGCAGAGGGGAATTCAGCCCCATTCTTGGTGGGAGCGTGCCACAGGGTTTGCAGATGTGCCTGAAAGCCTCCCATGGGAGCCTCTGGGAGGCTGAGTCGAGCTCCCCTGGAAGGGCCAGGTTTTCACCTGGAGGTCTGGCGGCCTGGAATCTACCTCTCTTCCTTGAGTGTTTCAGGAAGGAGGCTGCCGGCTGCACGCTTCCTGGTGCAGGTGGCGGTCTGCCTGTGGTCCCTGCTTCACTCGTATGAAGTAATAAATTTCACGAATAAAGTAGATTCTATCAAATAAGTATCAATTAAGGTCTTTTATGATCATAACTGAGATGATGAATTAGCATTGGAGAAAGAATAAAAGAACAGAGACTTCAGCAATGCAGCAGACAGTCGAGGAATCCAAGCCCTCTAGGAAGGCAGTCCCCAGCCCTTGCTGGGTGCCTGCTGTGTATGAGCTGCAGCCCTTCAGAGGCCAGATGGTCCGGGTCTACAAACCCAGATGCCTGCCACCTCTGGGGGTCCCCCTCGCATCTTCCCCTCAGGACCTGAGCACTGGAGGGGTGAGGACAGACCTGTTTGACCTTTCCGGTACAGCCCATGGGCCAGCTGCTTCCTTTGTAGGGAGCGGAGATCTGTTTCCTGTTGAAGGAGGCTTCTTGTCCAGCAGGTACCTGACCTTCCTGCAGCCTTGCGCTGTGCCCTGAAGGTGCCACACCCAGCCCTTCGCTGGCCTGAGGCCAGCAGCTCTCCCTGGTCCCTGCCTCTGTGGCACTCGGTGCCTGGCCTTCAGCTCCCTGTCGCCTTCTTTCAGCCACAGCTGGAAACTCCTGGAGCTGCCTGATTCCTGAGAAACATGCGACATTCTGTTTGTGCTCCTTTTGCCCCCTGCCCCATGTTACTGTCCTCGGGAGGCAGCCGGCTGGGAGTCTGATCCTTTGAAACCTCAGCTGTCCGCCTGGCAGTGGCTTCCCCTTCCCCTTGGGTGACGGGTCCCCAGACAGCCTTCCCATCTGGCCCTGCTAGCATCCTCTCTCTCTGCCTTTGCTGGGGAAACAGTGCAGGCGGCTTTGCTCTCTGTTTGGCCCACAGCTGCCTCTGAGACAGGAGTCACTGATAGTTCACCCAGTGAGGCAGCTCTGCTCCAGCTCTGGACCATGCACAGCACCTCTGAGACCAAGGTCAGCAATCTGGCCAGACATCCCTCTGCAGGTCTGCAGGGAGAACAGAGCGGCCGGCCACACCCATCCTTCCTTCCCTCTGTGGATAGGTTAGGCCACATGCATGCTCGGGGTACTAAGACGAAGGCAGCGAGCAGACAGATGTCTCCACCCTCCCCCTGCGGTGGCTGTGGTGGTTTGCTTTTTCCCTGACTTCTGTGGACCAGCTGGGTTTGGTGGTTCATTATTTCAAACCACAGCTCTTGGAAGAGGAAGGGGGAATGTACTTCCTCAAGGGAGAGAATTCACCGGAGACAAGGACACTGCCCACACTGGCTGGTAGCTTCCCATGCGAAGGACCACCTGGATCTGTCGTGTCAACACATGAAAATTTACCTGGCATCAGAACCAGAAGCACACACTGAGCCAGGCCTGCTATCTCGCTCACAAATTTATCCATTTGCTAAATGTTTGTTTCAGCACCTGCTGCAGGCCAGGTGCCCTGTGGGAGACTGTCCTGAGCAAAGGAGATCCCTGCTCCCCTAAGGTCACCTTGCAGCTGGGAGACACAGGAAAGACACAGGCTTGGGGAGGCTCAGGGAGAAAACCCCCAAAGCCAGGAATGGCTTGGCCCCGGACTATGGCCTGCAGGGCCCAGGACCATGCTGCCCTTCGCCCCGAGGTGACCTGCAGCCGCCCCTTCCCAGCCTGGCTTCTCTCTCCTCGCCCACGAAGTGAAGACTTGCTTTTCTGATCTGGGGCCCGGGAGGAGGAAGTGTATATTTAGACTCTCCTGTACTCTCCGTGGTAACAGTTGCTTTATTCCTGGTGAAGACTGAGGAAAATGGGTCAGCTGTATTTACTAAGAAGTGTGTTCCAGCTCCTTTTCTGAGGCTATTTATAAACTTTCAAAAATATGAGCTAAGTTTTCACATCTTACTGCAAGCCGGAGTGCCTATGAATACCCTTTCTATTACTATACCGTGGAGCCAGCGTTCGGGATTGGAGTGTGGAGCGGGGCAGATAGGAATCTCACAAATAGTGATTTTTATGAACTCTGGCAGCCCAAGCTGTCTCTTATTTCTCTGGGCATTTTTTCATGCGACATTGTTGTAGCTTTTTGGGGGGCTGAGGAGCTGTGCTGTGGCTGTGGATGTCAGACTGTGTCCTTGCTGGGCCTTGTATGGCTGATGCCTTGACGACTTCCTCTGGACTTTCTGCCTTGCAAGGTGACCACTATCAGTAACCAGACCACCCTCTCAGCCAGCCTCGCCCCCTGGGCACGGCGCTGTGGGTCCAAGAGAAGGTGGCTCTTGGAGCCTGGGGACTTAGGGAAGCTGTTTCTGAACCCATTCCTTCCGCTGCACGCCTCTGGGTGGGAGGAGACGATGAGGACCTGGAAGTTTGCCCCTGCCCAGGTGTCTTCTTCCTGAATCCCTTGCCAGGCCACCAGGCTCAGGGGACACTCTTGTCTCTAACACTGTGCCTGTGGATTATGGGGCTCACACGTGTCACGCACTGTGCAAAGAAAGTAGCACTTCTCTTTCTCTGTCCTGACCTTGCGTTCAAGAGAGGAGGTCCTGGATTTTAATAACGTAGTCTGCAGTAGCACTTAGAATGACCTGTGTGGGGCTGATTTTTGTCCCTGCTGCAGAGAGGCTGGGCTGCTGGGCCTCACCTCGGTTTTGTGGGAGGAAGCCCGGTACCACCGGGTGCGGCCCCCCAGGCCCGCTGTTAGTCTCCTCTTCCAAAAAGCCTTTCCATCCTCAGCAGCGGAGGGTGCAGCATCATCCCTAGGTACTCACTCTGCCTGGCGGGTGTGACTCAGTCCCCAGGTTACGGAGGGCAACACCAGCCTCTCCAGACTGTGCCTGGCTGTGTGAGCCTGGATGATGGTCCTGATCCCTCGGTGCCTCTGTGACTTTTCATGACATCTTCAGGCCTAACTAAATAAGTATTGAACAGCTCCCCTTACTGACTAGTTAGATCCAAACACATCATATCTGTGTCCTAATGACTTCAATAGCTGTTTGAAAATACAATAGACACAATTTTAAAAATTTAGTTCATGACCTAATGACTCATGAGTGGGCTAGGTGTGTCGTTCAAATAGTGGATGACTTTTCAGATCCTGGAATGGGATGGGACACATCACACTCACTTCCTGTTCTGTATGGATTTTTGTAAGGTCCTGAAGTTTTATGTTCACAACCCCTGAAAAAACAGCTTCGTGATGATGTAGCTTCATGATGATGTAGCATTCTCAAGAGGGATAAACTACCCCAAGCTCGTAGTTCCAGCGTGTCTGACAGACACTAGATACTGCTTGTTTCCTTTAAAAGCGTGGAATGTCCTTCAGGTCAGCTGTGACATTGCCCCAGTGTACAATTTGGGAATCATGTTCCAGGGTGATTCCTCTTGGTTCCAGTGCCCAGGACCTGACTGATGGGAGCAGGAGGGAGATGGGATCCATCCAGGCAGGGTGCAGGCTCCAGGCTTTTCCTTCCCCTGCGTTCTACTGTCTTCCTGCTGCAGACGTGAGCCATGGCAGGGGAGGGCCGACCTCTTCACACCCAGTGACCCCAGTCCTCCAGGATACGGGTGCAGAAAACTCTGCCTCTCCACAAAGCGCTTTCAGGTCTGTGGCCCGGCTGCCATGCGGAGGAGAGCTCGCTTTGTGGCCAGGTGGGTGTACGCCCTCCACTTGAAGTGCCGGAATCCTTGGCTTCAAAGGCAGGGAGCCCTGCAAGCCACCAGACTCACAAGCCAGGGAGTTGGAAAGATCAGAGGGAGCCGGGCGCTCTGTGACTTCCAGCGGGCAGGGTTGTGTCTCGCCAAGCAGGTGTTCACCACCATGCCATTGCTCCCGCTGCTCTGCCCTCTGCCCGTGAGCCTTCCTGTGCACCTTTGCTTCTACCTCTCCCCAGGGGAGACGCCTGGCCGCCTTGTTCCCACATGGGCCATGGCACTGAAGCCCACGGGTCTCACCCAGCGCGTTCCCTCCAGGACCTTCCCATGTGTCAGTCTCCTTATCTGGAACCTTCTATCCCGGTCTTCCAGTGGCTGGGCTGGCTCATTTCCCACCTCTCACTTTGTGACCCCCCAACAGGCCAGCCAGGAGCACCCTGTCTAGAGACAGCACAGCTCCTCCGTCTACTCCTCCTGGCCCTTGAAGCTTGAGCCTCACTGTGCTGGCAGAAGCCACTTTGTGTCCCCGTGGTTCCCTGTCACTTTCCCAGCACTTAGTCCTGTGTCTCGGGTAAGTTTGAGTGCGTGGATGAGGGCCTTGGGAGAGCAGGACATTCTTGGCTTTTTTTTTTTTTAATGGAAAGTACTTTTGGGGCCAACACTTGATTTTGCCAAGTAAGACTTAGAAAATTGCCAGCTGCCATATATCATCCACATTTCATAAAGAAGTTAGAAGGGCATACTCCTCGAGTAAAGGACAGTTCTTTTGGTGAAATAAATTTAGCATTATTGAAAATGTGCTGCACTGTCTCCGTGATCAGTCCTCACATCTGTGAGCATCGGGGGACATCTGCTCTTCCCGGAACCGAGCACCGATTCAATGCTGTGCTTGTGCCGTTCTTGTGACATTCGTTTCTCTCACTAAGTTGTGACAGCCTGGAAGGGGGGAACTGTTGCACTCGGCTATGACTGCTATTAAAATGCCCTCATGGTCGCTGGACACTTCAGGTTCTGTCCTGAGGCCTTGGCTGGTCAGCCTTACGTCCCTTGCTCCGTGTAATCCTCTGTTGACTCGCCTGTCCCCAGGGGATGCGGGCATGCACGCTGCACTGTTGGCTGGCTGCGGCTGGGAGTGGGGCGCTGGGAGAAACACTAGGCCACAGCTTGGGCCCTGGACATACCGCCTTCTCTGCCTTACTCTAACTGCCTCAAGTGGCAGTCTCAGCCCCTCATTCCACCAGGGTACACAAACCCTGTCCCTTTTAATTCCGGGTGCTAAGTCAGCTGGAAGCTTCTGCTAATGCACTTCTGGGTCATGGATCTAGGAGGAGCAGGTGGCAATGAGGGCTGACCCTCAGGGCGCCGGCTGTCATCTGATACAGGTGTTTGCTGTACCCCTTCATGCCACCTGTGAGGCCTCCACAGGACCAGCTCCCTCCACAGCCCTTTTGACCAGAGTCCCTGCCCCCAGAGCCGTGTGTGGTACATGGGACTCACGGCAAATGCTGTGGGCTCCGTGAGGGACCAGGCTTAGCCTCTGCTCCAGAGCTTGGGCCACTCTGGAGATCTCAGCTGTCACTAGGCCTGGGACAGAGATGACTCACTGCTTCTTACTTTCCCTCAACTCAGCCCTGGGTGGGAAGCAGCCCTTGCTGGCACTGGCGTCCCCTGTCCCTCTTCTAGATTCCTGGGCCTTGGCTTTTGAAATTCCCAAGCCACAGTGTTGATTCTTCTGTTCTCCGGTTCTGAGGAGCTGTCCTTCCCAGGGTGTATGTGCCGGGGTCTGGTTAGAATCACAGGTGACAAGGAGCAAGGGTGAAAGAATCCTCTGTCCACACCTGCAACGTGCTCACCTGCTGGAGGTGTGTGGGCCAACCTGGGTTGCTGTGGGAGGCTCCTGGGATGTCTACTGACCTGAGAGCAGAGAGGACGAGGGCAGGGCTCCCATCAGGAGCTGCTGGGGTGTGGCTGAGTAAACGATGCAGCCCCCCCATCCCAGCATTGTTCATCCAAGTGTTTTTGTTTACTGAAGACGTCAAGGATGGGGCAACATGTTAGGGAAGAAAAGTACCGAAACGTAGGAAAGAAGATAGATCAGAATCACTTATCTTAGCAGCGGAAAGCAACCTCTTCATCCTGGCATATGTCTCCACAGGTAGTTTAGTAATAAAAGCAATGATAATTATAGTACTAAATGTAGCGCACACTTACCGAGTGCTTCCAAAGTGCCAGACATTGTTCCGAGAATCCCAGATGTTAATTTATTAAATCACAACAGCCCCGAGAGGGGAGTATCACTACTTTCCTCATTTTATAGATGAGGAAATCGAGGCACAAGGGTTTATGTAATCTGCCCGAGCTCTGCCAGCTGGCCAGCCCAGCTGCATGCACGTGGGCGCCACACCTGCGTGCAGGGGCCGTGTTTAGGGCCAAGGTGAAGAGCAGCTGGCAGATCAGCTGTCGGTTCTTGTTCCGGTTTCTTTCAGGGGAGAAGCTTGTCTTTGTCCCTTCGGGGTTGGTATATCATTTGCAGAAAGAAAGGATGAATGAATGAATGAGAGAGTGTGCTGTAGAACTGGGGTGCAAGCTTTTTCAGCGCTAGCCATGGGGAGTTCCTGTCCATCCTGACAGCCCCTTTTTCTCTGTCTTCTGGATGCTTATCACCTATACACATCAGAGCCTCCTTGCGTAACCCCAGGGGGTGCTGTTCGCATGGCGTTCTTTTTCTCAGAACAGCTGTATTGAGCCGTAATTGACATGTGATAAACCACACGTATTTAAGATGTACAGGATCAGTGGGTGTGGGCCTCACCGCTACTGATCGGAGATAATAAGGATATCCATCTGCCCAAAGATGTCCTTGAGTCCCGTGGCGAGCCTTCCCACAGGCCTCCGTGGCTCCCTCCCACTCACTCCCAGATCTGCCTTCTGTCACTATAGATTGGATGTGGTTTGCATTTTCTAGCGTTTTATATAAATGGAATCGTACAGTGCGTACTCGTTTTTCGAGCTGGCTCTTCACCGAGCATCATGTTTGAGACTTATCCGAGTTACTGTGTGAACCAGCGAGTCGCTTCTCTTTATTCAGAGGAGCGTTCGCTGGGTGGCTGTGAGGTGGCTCGTCTGTTTACCTGCGGATGGATATTTGGGTTGTTTCCAGGTCCTGACAGTTAAAAATAGCACTGCCGTGAGCATCTGCGTGTGAGACGCTCATGGGGACACAGCGTGTGCGCTCTGTTCCCTGTGTGAATAGCTAGGTGTAGAATGGCTGGGGCATATGGGGATTGGCACCTTGCTTTGGCAAAGTGACTGCACGGGGCCCACCTGCACTGCAGAGCAGAGTTCCGGTTTCTCTGTGTCCTCGCCCGCCCTTGGCGTGGCCCGTCGTTTTAGCTTTAGCCCTTCCAATAGGTGCGCAGCGCTGCCTTGCCAGGCTCGAATTTGCACTTTCCTGGCAACTAATGATGCGAAGCATCTTCCCACGCACCTCTCTGTCAACCTTGTGTCTTCTTTGGTCAGGTGTCCAAATTTAAAAAAAAAATTTTTTTTTTTGTCTTGTATTCGTGCTGAGTGTTGAGAGTTCCTTATAAATATTCTAGATCAATGCCTTTATCAAGTATGTACTTTGTAAAGAGGTTTTCCAGTCTGTGACTTATCTTTTCATCCTTTTAACATTTTTTGAAGAATAGAATTCAGTGTTTGTGATGTTCAAAAGGTATAGCAGGTTTTTTAGTTGTTGTTTATACATGGTCTTGGTGTTGTATCTATGCCATCTTTTACCAACCTAAGGTCATAAAAATACTCTCTTTTTACAAGGTTTTTTGTAGTTCCTGGGGATTGAACACAGGACCTCATGCATTTAAGCTTGTTCTCTACCACTGAGCTAAGCCCTCAGCTTCTTAAAAAATTTTTAGATTTTAAATTTAGATTTATAATCTGTTTTGCTTCAGTTTTGCATATGGCTTGAGGTTCACTTTCTCTCTCTCTCTCTCTCTCTCATTCCAACACTTTCTTGTAAAGACTCCTCTTTCTCCACTGGACTGCATTTTGCTCCTTTATAATCATTTGCCCATCAATTGGAGGCTCTATTTTTGGACTCTGTTCTGTTTCATTGATCTGATTGTCGGTCATTAAGCCAATACCACACTGACTTGACTGCTGTAGCCGTACAAGTCTTGAAACCCTTTGTGCCAAAGCAGTGTAGCTTGCAGCTTCATTCGTCTCTTTCAAATTGCTTGGCTCTCTAGGCCCTTTGCATTTCCATGTGGGTTTTAGAATTGGCTCATCAGTTTCTAAAGCCTGCTGGGATTGATCCTCACTCCACTTCCTCTGCGGTGGTCTTTTCTAGAGTTTTCTAGAGTTGTTACCTGTCATTTCGCTGTACTGCATGGCTGGGGGACCTAATGAGTTACTGGATGGGCTGACGCCTGTCCTCAGTACAGAGAGAGAGTATTAGTATTTAATCAAGCATTTTTAGAGACACAATGAGTTGACCTTAGGTTTTCAGGAATTTTTTTTTTCAAATCTTGGGTACCCATGGAAGAATGTAGATCAGAGATGTAGATCAGAGACGAGCTTGTGGAAGTTACCTGTGCTCATGTTCTTCCTCAAGACATGGTGTGGACACTGCTTCTCCTTGGAGGAGGTGCCAGGGAGCCTCTTCCTCCGTCTGTCCACGTTGCCTGCTTTAGGTGACTGGGGAAGAGGCTCTGTCCATGTGGTGAGTGGGCTCTCTGAGTGGAGGGAGGGCACATGAGGCAGGTGCAGGAGGAAATTTCCTGTCAAGCGCTTTCCTCTGAGAGGGAAGCAAAGAAACAACCCAGTCTCTGGGGCCCTTTGCCTGTCTTGGGGCTGCTGGCTGTGCCTTGTGCTGCAAAGTCCCTCACCTCCTTCTGGGCTGGTTTGTGACGGACAGCAGAGGCAGGTCCCAGTCCCTGCAGTACCCTTAGCCAGCACCTCTGTCCCCTCCCCTCTGGCCTCCACCCTGCTGCTGCCTGGCCCTGGCATTTTGTGGAGGCGGAGTGGCTGGAGTGGAGGGCGGGCTCTGAGGAAGTGTGACGCAGTTTTTCCGGGGACTGCTCACTGGAGGCTGCCCCTGGGGAAAAGGAGCTGTTAAAGTGTCAAAATAAAAAGTCAACCGAACTCCTTAGGCCAATCGAAAGCACTTAACGCTGGCTGCGGGCAGTGGAGGCAACAGCTTTCCCTGGATGGGCTACACAGGAAGAGGCTCTGTTGGGAAATTTAAGGAAGGCAGGGAAAGTCCTAAAACACTGGAATATGCCGAGCCAATAATACATTAAATTCGGGATTCATAAAAAGAAATAGTGGTGAAAACCTTCCCAAATAAGTTTTTATTCCAGAATTTGATGAGAGATCTCTTGGAGCACTGGTTATCCTGTAGGTGTGATATTCTGAAATACAACCTGAGGCATATATATTGTCAAATAATAAAGTATTATGAAACCAATCAGCTGTGAGCTCCCCACTTGGCAGTTTGGAAGTAAAACCCTTTCTCCTTTACAAGGCCAAGTGACTCTTAATTCCTCCCAGGAGATTTCATGTTAAAATGTGTTCACTGCCAGCTGACAAAAGAGGCGAGTCCAGATTTATTACCCTGGCACCTGCGGCAAAAAAAAAAAAAAAAAAAAAAAAAAGACGGATGATGAAAATATATTTAATTATCATTCCGTGCCACATCCCTGTCTGCTCCAGTCGCAGGGCTGCAGCTGTTGGCATGCACTTTATTTTAAAGTCAATGTGCTTATCTGGAGAGAAGGCTGCTCTCTGAGTAAATTGACTTGGGGGAGGAAGGAAATGGTGAGCGTGTGGAGCCTCAGCTGAACAAACGCAGATTTGTATTCCGTGCGCTTGCTGTAATTGTCTAATCCGCCCCACATCACATCAGCTCTGGGATTTGGCTTTTGTAAAGAAAACATTTGCAGAAAGTAAACTTTTCTGTGGCCTTTCGGAGCCAAAAGGAATGGGTTTTCCTGCCTGGAGTGTAAAGTGCCAGCTCATGTTTCCGTGGCAAGCCTGGGTGGACATCGCTGGTTGTGGCCTTGAGACCAGAGGGCATGCTGCGGAGCCCCTGCTGGACCCTTGGAAGGTAGCCGGGTGAGCTCAAGATCTCCGAGGGCTGCAGGCCTGGACCCGAGGACTCCCTGTGTTCCTGTGACTTCTGGCTGTCAGGAATCTGTTTGGGGCGATGAACCTGAGCTGGGAAGGTGCCCACACAGAGCTGCCCTCCCAGAGCTGCTGGGACCTGCCTGTGGATACAAAGCCTGGGGCCCGAGCAGTCTCGCTGTGCCAGGGATAGAGCACCCCAGGTATCCTGGAGCCGTGACTGTGGGGACCTGGCTTGGCTGTTTGGAGTTGGTGCTGTTGGTTCACGCCCAAGATGTGCAGTTTGCAACAAAAATAGCCCACAGAACAGGAAGAGGCTAACGTGGCAATTTCCCTGCTGTATCTCTTCTTATCAGGAGAAGCCACCCGATGCTTTGTGTACGGTGGGATTTAGTCTGAAGTGATGGCCTTTCCGCTGAAAGGAAAACACAGTAACTGGCTTAGCAGGCAGGATTTAGGGACGCAAGATGACGCTGAGTGTTTCTGATGGTGCTGGTGGTGCTGCTGCCCGAGGCAGAGGCCATGGATGGGGCGGGCAGAGGATGAGGTTGCTGTGAATGTGAGTGAGCCCAGGGAGGGGCTCGTTCCCGGACCTTCTCTTTGATGAATAAGGGTTCCAGATTGCATCTGCTGAGGCTGCAGGACCTGGGAGCTGGGAGAGGAGAGAGAGCTCTGGCTTTCACATTTGGGCAGGGCTGTCAGCTCCCAAGCTTTTTGATATATTGATCAGATTTCACTTATAAATCAGAGTATTGAATTGTCATGTTGTCATCACCTCTATCACTGTCACCAGCATCACCATCGCCATCATCACCAGTGCTGTCATCACCATGATCAACATTGTTGTCACTGTCACCATCACCACTGTCACCACCACCTTCATCAAAACCATCCCCACCACTATCATCCTCATCATCCCTGTTCCACCAGCACCCAGTAATTTATATTTCACTGCTCAGGTTCCAAGTGGGTTTTCTCCTTTAATCTCATGAGGCAGGGATTATTTTGCCTATTTCACAGACAAGAAAACAGAGACCTAAGTAAGTGACAGCTAGATCTGAAGCCAGGCCCCGAAACGCTGTCTGTTAATCATGCCTTTTCTCTTAAGGACTTTAAATATATATTTGAGGATGTCAGCAGTATTGAGCTTGGAGACTGGGCTGTAGGGATTTTCTAGAGGCCCTTGTGTTCTGGGGCCAGGGCCATGGGGAGAAAGGCTGGCTGGGGAGCTAGGGGCACAGGGGAGGCACAGAAGCACTGTGAGGTGCTAGCCCCGGGTACTCAGCAGGATCAGAGCAGGAAGCGGGGAGACTCGTTGGGAGGGAGTGGGCTGGGGACCTTGAAGGCGTGACTGATGTGCTTTGGGGAACAGCTCGACCACCTGCCCTCCAGGTCTCACACAGGTCTGTGTGCATGTATCCTGAGAATGGTCTTGTTTTCACATAAGCTGGAGTTTCAGGGCTGTGCCAAGAGGCCCACATTTCTGCCCCTCTTTTCCGCATGGCCTCCAGGAAGCCTGGCCTTTTTGCTTGTGGCCTTTCCCACCCGCTGTGGCACTCAGTGGCCATCTGGAGCTCTGTGTTTGATGCGAGGCTGTGGTATAGACGGACTGGGGTTTTGGCTTCGTGCTTCATGGCCGAACTGCCGAGACACGTGACAGGGTTGTGGCCACCAGAGGTTGGGGCTTTGTCATTATTCTGAAACAGGATCTTGGGGTTTATATCACCTTCCTGAGACACTGGGCAGAGAGATCTGAGACTCTCAAGGACCAGCTTTCAGCAGACACGTGTGGGTCCCCTGTGTCCTCAGCTTGGGGCCTAACACAGCCAAGTCATGGGAACCTCGGGGCGGGGGAGGCCGGGGAACGCAGTGACTCCCAGGGTGGTTCCTCACCGCCACCTCAGGTCCTGATGAGCCCTGGGCCGTGTGGTTTAAGGCTGTTGCCAGAGGAGCAGGAATCTCCTGCATCTCCTTGTACCAAGGGCCGAGGAGATGGCCGTGCCACCCCTCTCTCATCAGGGTAACTGTGGGCAGGGAAATGAATAGCGATTTCATTTCCAAGTGAGGCTGATGATTCTCCTTTCCACAGTGCTTTTTATTAAGCATTTTATGTATTATTCCAAAACCACACACTATGCCCAGAGTTTAGAACACATTATGGCTGTGCATTTTGTAATTATTAAATGGCCTTAGTCCAGACTAGGGAAAAGAAAATAAGCACGGTTCTTTCCCAAAGAAACATCACTGTGGCGATGGGTGGATGGTGCCCTGGGTTCCTGCTCAGGACCTGGTGCTGCCCGATGCCCAGGAAGGTGGTGGTAGCGCTGCTTGGCCCCGAATGTCTGGGCTGCGGACCTCCTTCTCAGCTCGGTTCCTTGTGGCTGGAGTTCCTCCTGCCCTGCTCTCTGCTGCCTGTTCTCCAGGGCTTCACACCATGCAAGTCCATCGGCTGCCCAGGTCTCACTTTGGAGAAGCCTCCCCTGCCTACCTAAGCCAGTCCCTGTTACAGCATAAGACCTGTCCTTGCTCCCTGAGGGTTTCCGCTTATCCTGCTGCCATGCAAGTTCCGTGAAAGTGGGTACCTCGTATGCCAGTCCAGCCCGCCATCCATAGCAACTAGACCAGTGCCCAGTACAGAGCAGGCATGGACAGACACTGGATGGATGCATGGATAGATGGATGAAACATCTGTCTCCTGCACTGTCCAGGACAGCTCTACTCCCAAGTAGCCAGGGCGGAGCTTAGTGATGCAGAGCAGAATGGTGCTGAGTCCTCCGCTTGCATCTGTGTAGTGCTTTCCATAGTCCGACCAGAGGCCTGGGATGGGAGAAGCAGACCCAATGGGAGCTCTGCATATACAGGAGCTCCTCACATGACACAGAGGCTGCTTGGAGACCTGAGAGCTGGTGGGTAGCTAAGGTGCACCTGTGGTGTCGGTCCCGTGCAAGCACGGGAGATTAGCGATGTCCCAGCATAGTCACAGGCAGAGAGAATTCCCTCTGCCTCCCTTTTGCTCTGTGCAGGCCCACCTGCATCAGGGAGGGCAGCCTGCCTCACGCAGCCCTTCTATTCAAGTGCTGATCTGATCTAGAAACCCCGCTGCAGAAGATACACACCTGGAAATACTGCCTAGCCAAATACTCGGGTCCTCTGTGATCTGGTCAAGCTGATACGACATGAGCCATGAGCGTGCCTGCTGGGATTCAGCCCCAGCCTAAGGGTTGTTCATTGTTCAGCACAAAGGAGAGATGGCCTCTGGGGCATCAGGGACCCACACTGAGTAACTATGCAAGGACTCTAGCGGTGGAGGTGTGTGTGGATTCTGGAGACCGCTGGCTTTTAGGGAGCACAGCGAAGCCTGCCTGGCCGGACTGTATCTGCAGGTAGCGTCACCGTCACTGTGTCATCCCCAGCATATCTTTTTCCTGACTTGCCAAGGCCAGGCTCAGCCCAGCCCTTGCCTGCTCAGGACCATGTGGAACATCCGACAGGTACACGTGGCCAGTCTCATTAGCAGAGGAGTCCATGCAGCCAGTATCTGCAGAACGGGGACAGACCGAGGTGGCCAGATGCCCCAGCCCTAATGCTTCCTCAGCCAGATGCTGCTGCCTCTCTCAGTCCCTCTGAAGCTGGTGTGACTGTCGGCAGAACTCCAGCAGGGTCTAGGTCAGTTGCAGGGGTGTCTGTGGGGGCGCTCAGCACAGCAGCGCTCGAGGTTACTGATGCTACTGGGTGACCGTGGTGTTTCCAGGAGACTGGTGCCTCAAAGCTGTCGAAGGCTGCATGCTTCTGCCGTCTCCAGCTGCTCTTCCCTGACCTGAGCCCTGCAGAGGCCTGGCGTCAGTGTGTCTGCTCATCAGCAAGGAGGTGGTGGCCAGAGGTGAATGGGCTCTGTGCCTTCATGCAGTGTCCCCAGAGCTGCCAGTTGAGGCCCAGGCTTGGGTGCAAGTGGCTCATTGGGAAGATGATCCTGGAACACAAGGCAGGGTGGGGTGGCAATGCAGGAAGGCTGTTGTCCATGAGCAGTGAGCCCTGTGACAGTGGGCTCCTCCATGATGCTGTGGGCACCCTGCAGAATGCTTTGTTGACAGTGAAGACACTCCTGTCGCTTGTGGGTTAGGGTCATTCCTGAGAACAGCCTCAGGCTGAAATGTGAGAGGTGGAAGAAATGGGGGAGACCAGCTAGGGGTGGGTGGCACATACTGCCTGGCCAGGGCGGGGGGCTGAGGTGGCCAGGGCTGTACTGCTGCCCTGGGCTGAGGGAGCTGTGTCCATGGGACCCACGCTCTGGGGGCGGCATAGGCTCCTTGGGCTCCACACAAGCCCGCCTCAGTCTGGGTCCTGTTGTGATTCTCTTTCCTTTTGCCTTTTAAAGAAATCTCATTTTATGAACGGCTCTCTGTACATTCCAAGCGCTGTTCCTGGTACTTCAATCCTGTTTCGTAATTGGCCCATACAATACACCCTGTTCAGAATTTTTAATCAACTATGGCAAGTTGCCCCAGCAATTTAAACAAAAAGTATATAAATGAATTTAGTATTTTAATATAGCAGTGACATTAGCCTTATATATGTATTTAGCAACTTCATGCAGTATTACAATTTTATAAAATATTCCTCTCCATTTGGCTGGTGGATAAAGCTCAGAGGTAAAACCATAGGCCTTTGGTGCAGTGGGCAGAGAAGAGGGCAGGGCTGGCTGGGTTGGGCACAGGCCCTCGGGGGTTCCAGTGCCACAGGGCAGCACAGGCAGAGTCCCTGTGTGTGGCCGTACATCCTGCGGGTACATCCTGTGGCAGTGGGTGTGCCGCCGGCTCAGGCTGGTCTCTCAGGCAGGGCAGGAGAAGGGGTCACAGGGCAGAGTGGACACTAGTGGGGGGACCCTTGCCTTCCAGTACCCAGTGGTTTCTGTTAACACTCTGCAGGCACTGGCCCTGCTGTCACCAGTGACCTGCCCGTGTCTGGTGCAGGCTGGTCTTTGTCCCTCATCCCGTGGAGCAGTCAGCAGTGGCTGCCACATACGCACGCACACATGCACTCAGGCACACCTTCCCTCCTGCCCACACTGCTGCCCCTGGCTCCCAGGACACCGGCTTTCCTGCTTTCTTCCTGTTGGGTCTCCTCTGCTAGTTCCTCCTCTAGGGGCTCAGGACTCACATCTTCTGGGCCACCGCAATCCCGGGCACCACGGTCTCCACGGCAGAGACGAGGAGGCTGCAGAGTGGGGCCCACCGGCAACCCCCAGGGGTGGGGAGGTACACCTGGCCCCGAGCCAGCAGCAGCTGGCCTCACCTACCAGTGAACGTGTTTCCCTGACCTGCCCTGGCACCCCAGGTCCCTTCTTAACATGGCCACCAGAGCAATCCCTCCTTTCTTCCCTCTTTGGATATAGCAGAATCCAGCATTTGAGCCGATTCTAAGAGTCCGATCTGATGGCCCTGAGTCCATTCACAACGTCGTGCAGTTGGCGCCACAATCCATGTGCAGAACTTTCTCATCGCTCCAGATGGAAACACTGTCCCATTAAACCCCAGCTGCCCACGCCCACGCCCTGGCCCCTGGCAACCACCATTCCTCTGTCCCTGTGAACCTGGCTGCTCCGGGCGCTTCCTGTGAGCGAGCCCATAGTGTGTGTCCAGCTGCCACTGGCTTTTCTGAGCATGCCATCCTCGAGGCTCCTCCATGGAGCGCAGTTGTTAGAGTTTCTGCCTTCTGGAGCGCCCCCTCGTGTGGATGTCCAGGCCCTGGTTTCCGATTCGTCCGTGGGTTGCTTCCACCCCTTGGCGACTGTGGATGGTGCTGCAGCGAGAACAGCATGCAGACCCAGTGACTCCCTGGAGCACGGGTCTGACTATGACAGCCCTCTGCTTGGCTGTCCCTTCCTGGAGAGTCCCATGACTCTCCCAGGGCCACTAGGACTGGGCGTCCTGCCTCTGCCAGTCCACAGTACCCACGCTGAGGCCCTTCTCATTCTCAACCTCATTGCTGCCACGTGGCACAGGCACAAGCTGCCCCCCACCCCTCTACCTGGGGTGCCATCCCCAGGAGCCCCTGCTCCTCGTCCCCTCCCTGGGTCCTACCTCCACCAGTCCAGAGCTTGCTGCTGGACCCTGTGTGCCTGTGTCTACGCTGCAGCTGCCTGGGCCTGGCTCTGCCTTCGGATGACACTTGCCACCTCCTAACGTGCGCCGTCACCTGCTCCTTCTTTGTGTTGACTGTCTGCATTGTCTGTCTCCTGCTCTCAGAGGGCAGAAGTCTTTCAGTCACTGATGTATCCTGTGTCCGTACGTCAGGGTTTGGGTACAGGATATGCATCAAATACTTGCTGAAAGAACAAATTACTCTCTTTTGATAACAGCTTTATCGTGATATAATTCGTAAGGAGTACGATTTACCCATTAAGTTGTAGACTTCAGCCAGCTTTGTGTATTCACAGAATTGTGCAGCTATCAGCCCAATGACTTTTTAATATTTTCATAACCCCCAACGAGCTGCCACCCCCCCAGTCTTTTTAGCCTTATAATCACTTTTGTCTCTCTGCTCTGTATGGATTTGCCTGCTCTGGAAGTTCCACATAAGTGGAATCATGTAAATGCTGTGTCATGACTGGTGTCTTTCACTTCTGATGGTGTACTCAAGGCTCATCCAAGTAGCGTGTATCAATCCTTTTTATTGCTGAATAACATTCCATTATATGGACACGCCACATTGTTTACCCATTTACCAGTTGATGGATATTTGAGTTGTTTCCATAGCTCAATTTTTAAGTTATTGTGCCTTACATTTTGGAGACAGCATCTCTCTATGTAGCCAAGGGTGGCCTTGAACTCACAGTGATCCTCCTGCCTCAGTCTCCTAAGTGCTGGGATTACCTGTGTGCACCACCACTCCTGGCACTATGTCGGGTCTTGTTGCTTGAGCCTTGTATAATCGCCCTCATGGGCACATATGCTTTGAATTCTCTTAGGTGTCCACCTAGGAGCTGAATTGTTGCATCATGTGGTAACTGTTTAACATCTTGAGAAACTGTAAGACTGGTTTCCAGGATTGCCGCACCACTGTACATTCCTCCCTGCTGTGTAAGGAATTCCCATCTCTCTGCCTCATCGCCAATGGCTTACTTCTTGTTGTAACCATCCTACCAGGGATGAGGTGATGTCCCATGATAGTTTTGATTGGTGGGTGCCCGATCATTAATGATATTGGGCATCATTTCCTTTGCTCATTGTAAAATTGTCTTAGTATTGAGTTGAAAGAGTGCTTTATGTATTGTGGATACAGGGCCCTTATCAGATGTGTTATCTAAACTGTTTTCCTCTGTGGTGTCAGGTTCCTCATGGTGTCCTTTGAAAGGTAGACTTTTTTTTTTTGATACCGGGAATCGAACTCACGACCTGGTGCTTCCTAGGCAGGCGCTTATGCCCCTGAGCTAAATCCCTGGCCCAAAAGGTAGAAGTTTTAAATCTTGATGGTGTCTAGTTTGTTTTTTTTCTCTTGTTCTCATGCATTTATTGTACGCTGGAAAGCACCACCTATTCTAAGGTCGAAAGGACTCATTTCTGTATTTTTGCCTAAGAGTTTTATAGCCTTAGCTCTTACACTTAGGTCTTTGATCCATTTTGCATCCTGTATCCATTTAGAATTTCTGGCTATGGTGTGAGGCAGGGGTCCAATGCACATCCATTTCTACCAGCTGGAAAGGCTGCACTTTCTCCCACTGTACTGGCTTGGAAACCTTTTTGTAAATGAACTGACTCTAAGTATGAGGGTGTCTTTCTGAACCCTCTATGCCGTTGATCTATACATCTATGCTTACAGCATGACGTCTTGACTATTGTATTCAATTTTGAAATTGGAAAACATGAGTCCACCTTTGTTTTGCTTTCTCCAGATGATTTTGCTATCCTGAGCCCCTTGTGTTTCCATACGGACTTGAGAAAGAGCTTGTCACCTGCTGCCGAGTACCCAGCTGGAATTTTGATAAGAATTACATTGAATTTATAGCTCAATTGGAGATGTATTGCCACCTTACGATATTAAGTATTTTAATCCATGAGCATGGGATGTCTTTTACTTATTTAGACCTTCTTTAATTTCTTTCAATGATGTTCTATAGTTTTCAAAGTTTTATACTTCTTTTATTGCATTTTTCTAAGTATTGTATCCTATTGAAGCTATTACAAATGGAATTTTCTTAATTTAATTTTCAGCATTGTTCATTACAAATGTAATTGATTTTTGCCTATTGATCTTGTATCCTGCAATCTTGCTGAACTTATTAGTTCTCATAGTCTCTACGAATTCCTTAGGATTTTCTGTGTATTAAATCATCTCCTTTGTATATCAGGGTAGTTTTCCTTCTTTTTAGTCTGGGTGCCTTTTCTTTCCTCTGGCTAATTGCCCCAACTAGAACCTTCAGGACAATGTCAAAGGGAAGAGATAAGTGAATTCTTACATCATCTCAATAATTTTCATTTTTACTCCCATTTTATAGATCAGTGTCTCTTGTTGTTGAGACAAAATACCTGACGCTCAAAGTGAAGCAAGGAAAGGTTTATTTAGTTTACAGTTTCTGGAAGTTTCAGTCACACTCCGCTGGCTCCAAGGCAGGGTGGCGTGGCAGAGGGCAAGCAGCAAGAGCAGAAAGGCAAAAGAGGAAGGCACGCCTCCTTTCCTCTCCCGTATCATATGCCAGCTCCTGCCCCTGGGCGGGGGCAGCACTCACGCTGCCAATCCCAGCAAATGCTAGATGCAGTTGCCTTCATGACCGCATGAGGCTTTGGGGGGCGTTTAAACCATTACAGCAATCAGCAAGCTGGAGCTTAGAGAGATACAGTATACAGTTGTGTGAAGACACACCAGAACTGCTACATACAGTCAGTGTACTTGGTGCCATGCCTTTCCCCACGCTGGGCCATCTCGACGTGTGGGGACTCCGCCCATGACATTTAAAGGCTTAGTGACAAGTTATAAAGGTCTTTCTGCTCTCTGAGTGGCTGGACACTGCATATGGACGTGTGTACTAAGGGAAAGACGGAAACCAGCACTGGAGCGAACGTTGTACTGTGGGCACCCTCATCCAGGCTCTCACCCTCGTAGCACCCAGCGGGTAAGAAGTACGAGGCTGCTGTGCCCATGTTACTGATGAGGAGCAAGCCCGAGCGGCTTGCTTGGCTTTGGGCAATGCTGGCACAGTGGGGACGGGGCGGGGTGTCACGTCGGTTGGACTCTTAACATGTACTCAGCACTGCACTGACAATTTATATGCAGCATCTTAAGCCTCGTTCAACATTGTTTTCTTCTCGCTACAGTTCAGAAAGCTGATGCTTAGGGAGGTTAAGTGAAGTGCTCCACGCACATGGCTCATGAATGGCAGAGTCTCCCCTCAGGTCCAGCGTTTGACCCCCGTGTCTACCTACTTCCTGCACCACAGGCTGGAGGTGATTAAGGAAATTCATTAAAAGGAAACAAAAATGCAAAGGGAGCGTTCCCAGCAGGCTGGCGCTGGCGGGTGCCCACGCTGCCTGACAGGGGCCCCTTCTGCGTAGCCCCCATTTGGATGTCGCCGCTGCCTTGAGAGGCAGGATGATCATCCAGGGAGTCACACAGAAAGGGCCCATCTGCTGAGGCAAGAGACCAGTTCACACGCTTTTCCAAGATGAGTCTGACTAATCCAGTCCTTGTGACTAATCCACTCTGAGACTTTATCTTTAGAACCCATGATTAATTGAAATAGACTAAATTGTTCCCGTTTCAGACCCCCAAGCTGGTGACTCCTGGGGGAAATGGGGTCAAGAAGAAGGTGAGGGTCCTTGAACTGCCTGGATTTCAAAGTTGCCAGTAGCTGGAGCTGGGCCAGTTCCCCCCGGGAACTGCAGCTTCTTCTGTTGTTGTCATGGGTGGCTCTGCTTTGGACCCCCTGGAAGCCCCTGAAGCAGACATATGCAGGTGACCCCTGTTTCCCAGGTCTCATGGATGCTGCTGGGGCTGAGAATGCTGAGAAGACAGTGAGGCCTCTGTCTAAACCCAGAGCATTTTGTTCCAAGGTTGCAGGTCCCTCGAAGGCACGACCACAAGGCAGTGGTGAGCAAGCATGCCCACCCAGCCTGCCTGTGAGACCTTTGCCCTGAAAGACCTGGAGTGGCCAGAACCGGGTGTCGGGGTCAGACCTTGGGGAAGGTGCCACCCGTGTGACCGCAGGTGAAACAGCAAGTCATTTAGAGCCCCGTGCTTCTCGTCTTGCAGCTCACACATTGCAACAGGCTCATTTTTCAAACGAAGACGCCGGACTTTGGAGTCACCCCCGAGGCCATGCAGCCAGTTTGTGCAGCAGGGGAGGCTGGCGACAGGGATTGATTGTCCTCAGGATGCCAGGTCTTCCGAATCACCAGCTCATCTGGTCTTCACTGCCAGCCTCAGAAGTGCTGTCCCTTTCCCTCTCTGACAGGGAAGGAGACCCGGCTCTGACAGTGACTTCCCAGTGGCTGCCGAGGCCACCCAGCAAACTCAGCAGAACCGTGGGATCTGCATTGTGGTGTGGCGGGGGACCCCAGGCCCCATGTGGGTCCTGTGCCATCTAAGAGTGGCTGAATCTTTGAATTGTTCTTTGCTGGCAGGTTCTCAGATGCTTTGTGCCTCTGGACGCTGTGTGGGGGGCTCATCTGTCCAGGGGCAGGGGATGGTGTTGGCACAGGGTGGAGGCATTGAGGAGGGAGATGGTTTTGTCCTGCTTCCGGGCCACCCCCCACACCCTCACTTTGTACACTAGGCTAATACTAGCGGAATCTAGGTCCAGGGAAGCTTCTGGCTCCTCTGAAATCCCAGCAGCCTCCTGGTGTGTGTGTATGTGTGTGTGTGTGTGTGTGTGTGTGAGTGTGGCAATGGTGGTGGTGGGGATGGAACCCAGGCCTTGTACCTGCCAGGCATAGGCCCACCACTGACCTACACGCCAGCCCCTATTTCATGGGGACTGGCTGGTGGAAAAGGAGCCCAGAGGCCTACAGTTCTGGCCATCCCCACAGCTGTGTCTCAGAACGGCCCATGGAAACAAGAGCCACCAGGCCCCAGTGGCTTCCAACGGAACAGGAGATCTTTCACTGCTGCCTCGCATCGACTGTGAAGGCCCTGAGGGCCCTGCGCTGGCTGTCAAACACTTCATCCAGGAGTGACGCTCGCCTTCATAACTCACTGGCCAGAAGTGGTCCCCAACCCCATCCTGCTGTGGTGCTACAGAGGGCGCCCTGGGCCTCAAGCCCCAAGGAGTGGATACTGATGCCCTCAGCAGGGGGAGGGGAGGTAGGCACGGATGCTAAAAGGGGTGTCCCTAGAGGGGCTGTGTGTCAGGGCTGTCCAGAAGCAAGGGTGTCCCTTGGAGGTCCTGAGGCTTCAGTGCCGTCTCTGTGGACCTCCCTGTGGGAGGCCACCACAGGGCCCGGGCTGTTCCTGGAGCAGTGCGGGAGGCTGCAGCATGGTGTTCGCTTTGCTTTTCCTTGTGGTTTGCCCTGGGTGTTGTCAGTGACCTTTCTGCAGCTGATTTGGGGTGAGGAATCCCTATGGGACCCAAGGATACCCTTTCTCGGCCCCTAGAGGACGCCCCTTAAGTCCCTGAGGTGGGAAATGTGCTTGCCCTGTTCCTCCTTTTGTGTGAGGGTCACAGAGTAGCAGGTTGGGGAGTCAGGGTGAAAGCAGGAGTCTTCATCTCCTGCTGGCAGGCCACAGGGTGGGGACTGGGTCAGTTGGGTTCATTCATTCATTCAATGGTTATTGGGTCCTGGTTTATATCTGCTTCTGAGTGTGACTTCAGTTAAGTCACCTGGCTTCTCTGAGCCGAGCTGTCACAGCTCTAGCTCCTGGGAATGTTTCCCTGTCTCACAGAGATACTGTGAGGCTTGAGTGGAAATTAGGCCATGTCCCGGCTCACACCGTGTGCTGTGAGTTCCTGTGGAAAGAACACAGCTGTGGTCTCATCTGTGAAACGAGGTGGTGATGAGCACCCTCTCCCCGCTGGACTCTGGGTGAGGAATCAGCCCAGCCCACACTCTCGAGAACGGACTTCTCCTTGGACCAGGTCAGGAGGGTGCAGAGGGGCCAGCCCCCACCCTGTCCTTCAGTCAAGTTCATCGTGGTGCTTGCCCAGAACCTGCCAGGACCCCATTCCCAGCCCTGGAAGCTCCGCACCTCTCCTGTCCTTGCTGGAGCAGAGAGCACAGGCCCGGCCTGGGAGATGCCCGCAGGCAGCTTTGCTGTGTGTGCTGTCCTCTGCTGGGTGCCTGGAGGCGTGGGTGGGGCTGTCATGCGCTGTAAAACTGAGGCGTACCATGCAAACTGTTGAGGGCAGCGCATCCAGGAGATGTGAGGTGCAGACTGCAAGGTGCTGGGTGAATAAGGCGAGGTCCTTCTTTAAGGCCTGGCTCCGGAGGCCTCTGCTGCTCCCTGCCTGCCTGCTGGTGCCCGGCCACACTGCTGCCTCCTGGCTGTGGTTGGAAAGGGACATACTGGGTTGTTTAGGTGCTGCTAGTATCAACTGGGCTAAAACAGTGAAGCATTTTCTCTGGGAAGAAATATTATTAAATACTCAATGTATTTTGACCTAATCAGTTCCAATGATCAAAACAGTCATGGCAGAGAATTTGGAACACATGGAAGAGCAATCAGAGGAGAACAGGAACAGCCCTGGATGTCACCGCCCAGAGGTCAGCGTGGAAAGCGCCGAGCTCTCTCCTCCGCCCCTGTGCCTTGTGGCGAGGCGTGTATTTGTTTTGCTGTGCTTCCTAACCTTGGGGTCGTATCCTTTTGTCACTTACTTTTTCATTTAACAACATACTATGAGCATTTCTCCTACTCATCAAATGTTCTCTGCAAACGCGGTTTTCATTGCTGGCCTAACAGCCTGCCCTGGGCCGTCTGCTCGAGTCCTCCTGTGGCAGCTCTGAGGGATTCGGTGTGGATTCCACTCCTGGAGCCCAGCCCGGTCTGAGAGACAGGAAGGAGTCTGGAGACCGTGGGGAATGGTGTGGGGTCCAGGACCCAAGCGGGGAATGTGGCTGTGTCCTTCGCCTCTGACTGACCCTCTCCTGTCAGCCCTGACAGATGTCCTCACAGTCCCCAGGTCGCATCCAGCCGTGAGCACCCTTTCTCACAGAGGGGGTTCGGGGGTCCCTGTGTCCTGGCCTTGGACGCTGAGTCTTACTTCAGTCACCTCCTGTGCACACAACCTGCGATGGCTGAGGGACTGTGATTCAACATGAGAAAGCCCAAGTCGGAGCACTTTACAGTCTGTTAAGGGCCTTTCAAAGCAAGCTCGTTCCATTTCCCCTCTTTTATGAGCTTTTTTGGCACACACTGCCCAGAAGCCCACATGAAACGGCTGAGCCTTACACTGGCAGAAGCCCCAGCGCTGATGGGAAAGCCCTCAAGTTCCGGGTTAGCTTCGTCCCTCAGCCCCAGGGGTGCTGGGTTCCCGCCCCAGGGCTCATGGAGGGGCTGACGTTGCCGCTACCCAAGGTCAGCACTGGTGAGGTCGGGTCCTCGGGGAGGGAGGCTCAGGCGCCGCCTGGCAGTGATGCGGGAGCAGCAGGGCCCTGACCTCTGTGGTCAGTCACATGCGCGCTGTTTGGAACTTCCATTTTCTCATCATTTCCTGAAAAGCTTCAGTGGCTTTTTTCAGCCAGTCTGAGTGTGCAGGCCCCACGTTGTGGCTTTCCCGATGTGGCCCCTGGATGGCCCCTTGGTGACTGCCGGCCAGCGGAGGAGTCAGGGCGTGGGCTGTGTATCCTGGCCGGGGTGTAGCTCGGGGAATTTGTCCCCAGGGCACCCAGCCCTGCTTGGTGACAGTGCAGGTGACAAAGCACCTCCTGCTCAAGCCCATGCTGGGGCCTGGGCAGGGGAAAGGCCAGTGTCTTCTGTCTGGTCAGCACAGGCCTTCTTTTTATCAGGAGCGCTGGCCCACTCGGCCCCCAGGTTCCAAGGTTTCATCGTCCAGCGCTGCCTCTCAAGCCCCCAGCCTGCACACAGCGACCCTTCAGACCTCGAGCTCCGAGTTTGCCTTTGCGGAGCAGGGAGAAGAGATCCCTCTCAGGGCAGTCACTGGGTCCCAGAGGCCAAGTGGCTTGCTCCAGGCTGCCCAGGAGGCAGGCTGAGAGCTGGAGCAGCCTGGCTCTGCAGACCAGGCCCATTCAGATAGAGGTCTCTTCAAAGCTCATCCCTGGCCCGGGGCTGGGAGTGGGGGCCGGGTAAGCAGGGGCTCCTTGCTGAGCACCTGAGCCTGGCTGGGCCTCTGGGACTCTGCCTCCTCTGCCGCCTCCCCTCTGTGCTGCCTCTCCTGACCTGTCACCCAAGCCTCCTCCTGGCGGGTGGGTGCCACAGCCCTCCCCTTGCAGGACCACCCTGACCTTTCCGCGCCTGAGCCTGCTTTCCAGGTCAGCGTTTCGATTTCTCGTCACTTCGTAGTCTTTATTCTTCTCTCTTAGAAGAGCTTCAGGTTTATTGATTGTTGTCTCCAGACCTTCAATTTGTCTCTGTGGCTCGGGCAATCTGGAAATGAGTCTTCTAGCCTCAAGACCTTGCCCTAATCACTACCCTCTGCCGGCCGGCCGGCGGCCCTGGATGCGTGGAGATGGGGCTTGAGGGGCAGGGACCTTGGAGTAGATGATGAGGGTGGCACCTGCTGCATCCCCTCCACCTTCCTGTGTCCCCTCCACTCCTCCTGTGCCCTGAACCAGGGATTTGGGGTCTGTGAGCCCTGGGCAGAGTCCTGGGTTTGTGGCTCTGGGTGTGTTACTTGCCTGTCCTACACACTGGCAGCACCAGGGCCGCAAGGCTTAGGATGCTACACGTCACGGTGGCTACGAGGACTGCTGAGCAGACCATGTCTCTCCTGCAGCCTCTGCCCGGACTAGGTCTCTGTCCCACCCCCTTGCTCTCTCAGGCACGATGTTCACTGACAGTGCTCAGCTGTGACTGGGGTGCAGAGGCCCCCACTGTGTTAGTCACGGAGGAAGAAGCCGCACAGGCAGGGTTTCTGTCCTGCACTAGGGCTGGGGTTGGGAATTTCTCCTCTGGGTCTTCGTCCTGTAGCTGACAGCGGCGTGGGGGGCTGGGGGGGGGGGAGGGAGCAGCTGGGCATGAGAGGCAGCTCCGGCTGCTGCTGTGCTCCCTGAAGCTCCTTTGCAGCAGTTTCCAGTGCGTTCCTCTCCGGCAGTGCTGCGGCAGGGCCTCACCTGGGAGCCAGAGCTCATCCTGCCCTCCGAGCAGTGGCACCGAGTGTCTGCTCCGCTCTGGCCGACTGCTTGGTGCCTGCCTGCTCCCCTAGTCCTGATCCACCCTTGGTGGAGGGGAAGGAAGGCAGCAGGCCTGGGCCCTAGCAGGAATTCGGATGCAGTGCTCCGCTTTTTACCGTGGATATCAGGTGCACACTGCGTGCTGAAGTTCCTGGCCAGCCCGGGAGGCTGGTGGGTCTGCTGGGCTTTTGCAGAGCTCCGCAGGGTCCCAGTGTCACCCCCTGCTCACTCCACGGTTTGTTAGCACTCTCTGGCTGGTCCCTTCACTCTCTTGTTTACCATTCGCTGTTAACAACAGTAATTACAGTACAGTTGTGAGATGAAAACATGACTAAATTATGACGGTGCCGGTGTAACAATCTCTTAAAACTGACTCAGAAGGCAGCAGCTGCACAATTAGGCTATAAATTCTCTTCAATGAACTTGTCGGTGGCAGCGGTACCTGTGTGGCTGTGTCGTGGAAGAGATAACTAGGCTTAATGGGCTCAGGGAGGGCGCACCTAGGATGGCCTCGGAAAGAAGCAAACTTTGTTCTTTGTCATAAACCACTTGTTCCCTTATAAAAACAAAGGCCTCAGTGTTGGCCCATTGACTCCCCAGTCTGTCAGGGCCAGGGGAGCAGAGACACCTCTGCGGAGCCCAGGTGGGCAGCCCTCCTGGATGGGCCGGCAGCGCCATCATTTTTGCTATTAAGATTCGGAATTCACAAGGCATGGCACCTAGGACGTGGGCCTGGGACTTGTAAGGCCACAGTGACTCAGTGGGGGCCCTTGGAGGTTTGCTTCAGCCTTGCTAAATCTGGAGAGCGAGCTCTGTACCACAATCTAAGGCGAAGGATGGGAGCTGGCAGGTTGTTAAACATCTTCTTCCCCCGTCCCACTCTGAACATGGCTGGTAATGTGACAGTGATGCTGTCACAGACGCCTGCCTGGGGCCTCCAGATAGCTCTCAGCTGTGAACCTGTTTCCTCTTCCCTCCCTGTTGTTGCCACACAAATTTCCAGACTCAGTGGCTTAAATCAGCACAAATTTATTACAGAAGGCTGACAGGAATCCCACTGGGCTAGGATCAGGGAGGCATGGGGCTGCGTTTCTTTCTGGACTCAGTGGAGAGACCATTCCCTGGCCTTTCCTGCTCTAGAGCTGCCTGCATCCCTTAGCTCATGGCCCATTCCCTAATTTCAAACATGCCAAAGGCAGACCAAGTCCCTTTCATGTCCTATTTCTTTGACCTCTCTTCTGTCTCTTTTTAAGGACTCACGGGATTCCTTGGCGGCACCTGGACAATCTTCTCCATCTCAGTGTCAGCTGATCACCTACCTTCATTGCAACTGCAATCTTAACTCTCTTTTGTACATATATTAGTCAGTTTTCCAGTGCTAGGACAAAATACCTGAGGCTGATATGTGATAGAGAGAAGAGGTTTATTTCACCCAAAAGTTTAGAGGCTCCAGTCCAAGTAGCATGACACTGGCTGTGGTGAGGGACCCTCTCAACCCATGTCACTAACAGCAGGTGGTATTGTGGGGGGAAGATGTGCAGAGGGAGGGATCGTGTGCTGAGACCGGAAGCCCGAGAGCAGGCTGGGGCCAGTCATACTCTTTTATAACAAGTTGGTCCCCAACTAACTCCCTCCCTAAGACTGGAGTCAGTGTCTCTCCAGGCCATGCCCACGTCCTAGTTACCCTGCCCCAGGTACCACCTCTTAAAGCATTGCCACACTGGGAACCAAGGTGGATGCACTCCATCCACACTCAGACCTGGCACCACGGACAGAGCCTGTGGATCAGGACATGGGCATCTTTAGGGGGCCAGTTTTCTGCTGAGTAGATTTTGGGCCACCTTGACCTCGTGGCTCTCAGAGTGGGATCCAGACTTGAGGAAGGGCAGCAGAGGTGGTCTGAGGTGTGTAGGTCAACTTCCTTTCACTGTGACAAGACATCCAAAACAAATCAATCTGAAGGAGGAGAGGTTTGTGTGGCTCGTGGTTCTGGAGGTTTAGGTTTAGGTCACTTGGTCCTGTTGATTTGGGGCTGTGCTAAGGCAGCCTTGTCGTGGCAGAAAGCATAGCGCAGGAGGCTGCTCACCTCTCGGTGATCAGGAAACAAAGACAAGGAGGGTGGGGCTCTGAAACCCCCTCAGGGACACACCCCCAATGACCTCACTTCCTTCCGCTAGGCTCCGCCTCCGAAGGGCTCTGTGTCTCCCAACAGTGCCACCAGCTGGTGACCAACCCTTTCACATATGGTCCTTTGGGGGACATTGAGCCATGACTTATGGGGGAATCTGGAGAAGAAAGAAGGGCGGCTGGGTCTGTAGCCTGACCTAGACATGTAGGAGGCAGCCTCAGACACCACGTGTGTTTCCCAGGGGCTCCAGGTCAGGGATGGAGTAGGCACCCATGGGGACAAAACCCAGGAGCAGATGCACTACGTGTGTCACACACTGCAGGAATCGAACAGCGGCACCGGCCACTCTGTCATCGCTAAGATGCAGTGCCCCGCCCCCACCTCAGAGGAGGAGCAGTTTACTGTGGCTTATGGTTCCTAGAGGGGCCAGTCTGTAGTTTGCTGGCTGCCAGGCAGAAACATCAGGGCAGAAAGGCCTGGAGAGGAGAGCTGCTCAACCTGGGGCAGCCAGGAAGCAGTGAGAGAAAGGAGGAGCTGGGGACAGGCGTACAGAGAGCATGGCGGGTCACACTCAGGGAGCACCTCCAACCAAAGAGCACATTCAGCTCTGAGCTCATCCATGGATAAATCCCACGATGACCGTGAGTCCACGGCCCAGTCGCCTTACACACACACACACACACACACACACACACACACACACACACACACGGGCTTTTCTGAAGGGCATTTTAGATCTAAACTGTAACAACCTTTCCCTCCTAGACCCTCTGCCTGAAAAAGGTGCCAGTCAGGAACCTGACCAGCCAAAGAAAATGCTCACCCTTAGTAACTGCTCAGCTAAAACAAGCACACACTAACCCCGGACCCCACGCCAACCCCTGGGCTGGCTCCAGACTGTGGACTGTAACAACTCTGTGGATCAGCCATGACTGCTTCTCTCCTCCTGCATCCCAGCCTGGCCCCAGAGACGGCTGGACCCTTGCTGTGGCAGCTTCTCCCTGGACTTGTCCATACCACAGACTTCTGGAGCGAGTCCTCACGGACCTCTTGCTCTAGGCCTATTACTGAAGTCCGTCACCCAGAAAATCTGTTGACGGAACCATTCTCTCTGAACTGCAAGCAAATTGCGAGATTTGACTGTGATGCAATGGCCCTGCCACAAAACAGCCGCCGAGCAGCTCCAGGAGCGGGGTTCCCAGCCCACGTCCTCCGCCCCGCTGCGGCTCCCTGAGCTGTCATCCTTCAGGGTGGCCACAGACAATATTTATTTTTTTTAATTAAGCCACGTCGCTGTGTGGTCCCCCCTCCACAGATGCTTTATAAAGCCCGCCCTTCTAAGTTGCTGAAAGTTTTTATTTTTTTAAGCGGATAGTAAAATTAAGCAGTTATTAGTATTCACGAAAAATGCTCATGGCAGGCTTCGCACACGTAATGAGAAGCCACCTGCAGTTCAAAGCAGTACTTGATAATGCTGTAATTAGATTTGAGATGCAAAAAAGCTCATTAAAATTAAATAACATATTTGTCACTGTTTTAAGAGGTACAGATTGCCTAGAACCATGCTGGTCTCTTGACCTTGAGTATTTTGGCAGAGTCCTTGCTGCCAGTGATTCAAAAATAACATCAGCAATTCTGCAGAGAGTCCTGAAAATATGTACATCCATGGTTCAGTCTGTGTTGAAAAAAAATTATAGATATCCAAGGGAAATCACAGATTTGTACACAGAGAGCTCTGGGAGAAGACCTGGTCAGAACCCTCCCTGGACAAGCAGTTCAGGTGACGCTAGGGGAGACCAGGGTGTGCCCATGGAGAGGCTGGGGCAGGTGAGGGTCCCCTGCAAGTGGGGTCTGCAGGGAAGCAGTGGCCTTGGGCACCACTGCTCATGTGTCCAGCTCCAGGCTGGATGAAGCCACTGCTCAGAGCAGACTCAAGACACTGAGAATCAGGATTTCCAGGATACCTAGCAAAGACCTGGGGCCAGGCAGGGTGAGGATGCCAGAGCCAGCTTCACCCCAGACAACAAAGAGGTCCTGGCCTCAGTGCAGGAGACAGACACTGAGAAGCTGGAAAGTCCCTCTTGTTAGTAAAAGCGGCTGGTGCTTATGAGATGCCTCTCGCCCAGCAGGTACTGACACAGGGAAGGAAACTCCAAACCTACTACATGTCCAGTATGAGTTTGTGTTCTCTAAAATCAAAGAATATCATTACTCTTCCAGTTTTTTATTATTATTCTTATTTATTTATTTTTTAATTTTTTAATATTATTTTTTATACTAGAGAGACAAGATCCAAAATGTATAATACTGTGATAATGAAAGGGAAAGAAAGTGCTCTAAAGGATACAACTGTATGTATGTTTAATTGTGCAAGACAGATAACCACACCACTAAGTTTTTGGTTAGTTCATCGAACAGAATAGTTTGCACTATCATTGTTTGATTGTTCACTTTTTATACTTTGGTTTTGTGACTTGAGTTGCTACTTCTAAGATAACAATATGCAATTTATCAACTAATGATTTCTGTTTTTTTTTTTTTTTTGAAATTCTGTATTATTTCTACCCTTTTTCTGTTTTGCTTTTTTCTCTAAATAAAAAAAATCAAAGAATTAATTTTAGGAACATTGGAGGTTAAGAGCAGGATATATTTATTGAGAGAAAGAAAGCTTCTGTCTGAAGAGAGACAAAAGGGGACCCTGATGGGTTGCCAAGGACTCTGTGTTTTCTAGAGATTTTACAGAGTAAAACTACAAGACGAGGTGGGTCCAAAGTGGGGGAAAATGGGAACTCGCAAGGTGGGCAAGAGGTAGGACAAAACTATGGTCAACCAATAAGGTGAATTGTTCAGGTGAAATTGACCAAGTGGGGAGAAATGGGAAGTGAGTCCCATAGCAAGCAGGCAGGCACATGGGGCAGTGGCTCTCTCCCTAAGGGGCTTGGACAGTGGCTCCTGGCTTGCTCAGGGTGACCCACACCTATTTAGAATATCAACCCCTGTTGTGCGTACTTGGGGTGTGGGTGCATTTGTTTTGCCTTTTATCTTGAGGTCTGGCCCCCAGCGGAGGTGTCTGTCTCCCCCACAGCTGCAAGGTGTCTGGGCTCCTGTACTGGCTCCTTGGAGGGCCCAGCCCTGTCTCACTGCCTGTAATATTTCCAGCTAACTCAGCTTCCTGTAACAATCCCATCACATGACATTTAGTACTTGTCTCCACAGCCTGGTGCTCAGCCCTTGCTGTCCTGGGTTTCCTAAGGAGGTTAAGTCCTGGCTGGACGTTGTGTAGTGAGCACTTGGCTGAGCCAGGGTTCAGCCACAGCCCTGTCCTCTTGCAGACTCCTCGTCACAAAGAGGCTCAGGCCCCAGGTCTGGAGAGGAAGTTCTTGGGGTAGGGACGCTGGAAGGTGCCAGCACTTAGTGAGCGCTGCTCACCGCCAGATCCTAGTGTAAAAACAGTGCATCCGTCACTCACTCCAGCCCTGTACTCCCTGCCTCCTCCACCACACAGAGGAGGAAATCAAGGCCCAGGAGAGTGAATCACCAGCGCTTGGCAGCCAGGCCAGGATAATGCTCTGCCTGCGACTGTAGCTCTGTCTTCTCTTTGAGATCTGTAAAGCATTCTGCCAAGGGAAGGTTGTGATTTAAAAACCATCATGATTTTCTTATTCTTAGAAGAAGAAAATGTAAGTTGCATTCAAAGGATAGCGACCAGGAGAGTCTTCCGGGACGCCAGAGCTGTGAGGCTGGGAGGACCTTGCTGCAGTGCCCAGGGAGCCTGGCCGGGTCTCCAGGGAGAGGCTGGGCAACTGAGGCTGGCAGAGCTGTGGGCCCTGCAGGCAGGGAGCTGTTTGGAAGGTAGTCCGGGGCTGCTGCCCCTCCTCCAGTTGCAGGATTGATTTTTGAGGCTGATTCTCTTGGCACTGGGTCCAGATTTAGTTCCGTGGACAGCTCGTCTTTCAAAGTCCAGCTCAAATGTCACCTCCTCTGCAAAGATTCCTCAACCCCTGAAGCAAAATTAATCACGCCTCCCCTGCGCCCCACAGCACTCCAGGGCCCCCGCCAACACAGTCTTATCACATCGGATGCAAAAGGATTTATGTGTTTACAAGTCTGTCTCTCCAGCCAGACAGGGACTTCTGAGGGCTGCGTCCTCGGAGCCTTTGTGACACCAGGCCTGGAGCAGCGCTGTGCCCACCGTGGGTGCCCGGTAGACAATGCATGCACAAGGGAGGGCCTGGTGCGTGACTTGGTTTCCTAGGCACAGAGCAGTTACTTAGGAAGTGCGGTCTCCTGAGGGCCCTTTCTGTCCTTGACCTGATGGGCCTTTGTGAGGACCCATTCTCACATCATTTCGCGGGCGAGGAAATGCAGGCCCAGAGATGCTATGTAACTTCTCGGCATCCTACAGCTGGTAAGAGGGAGAGCTGGGATGTCAGACCAGGCCGCCAGGGTGGAAGCATCTGTTCCGCGAGATTTGGTCGCCAAGCCTGTTCCGAGCATAGCTACCCCTCTGAACTAGGGGAGTTTCTGGAATTCATTCTCATTTCGCTGTTCTATTCTTCCCCTAAGTCACCTGAATTTAGGGATGTTTGGAAAAAGCACGCAGGCTGCACTGCAGTTACGGTTCCTTTGTTGTAAGCCACCCAAACTGACTGTGGCTAAATTAAGCAAAAGGATTCTATTGTGTGGCGCTGAGTAGCTTTCGAATCGCAGGCCTGGGCCATGCTCAGGAAGGCCAGGCCCACAGAGCCGGGGCTGAGGACAGTCTGTAACCTGCACCGCATGTCACTCCCACTCAGATGCTGCTGCCTGGTGCCCTGTCACCTGTCACGATGCTGCAGTGACTCAGGGCACAGGACGGGGTTGAGCGGACAAAGCATGTCTGGCTTGCTCGGTACCTGCAGCTCTGCCCGGCCTGAGAGGGGCGGCGAAGTATCTGAAAGGAATATTCACTAGCAGTGACCTTTCTTAGGGTTTTACCATTTTCAGGGGATTGATTGAATTGATCCAAGCCCATTCATTCTCAGCCTCCAAAGGACAGAAATACTGTGGGACCGAGGGTTGCTGTGTGGAGGCCAGGTGCACCTGAAAGGCTCCAGCCTCTACGGCTGGAGAAGCCCGGGTCTGGCGGGGTCCCTGGTGGGCTGCAATGAAGCCCCTCGTTCGGGAGAGGGTGGTTAGGGGCAGCTGATCCTTCTGGGATTGGGTCTTCTCCCCTCTGTGTCCAGTCCCAGGCCCTCCTCCTCATCCTCGGCCCCACACCAGGCACCCACATGTGGGCAGGGCATGGCTGTCCTTCATGTCAGAGGTACAGAGGTACCTTCATGTACAGAGGGACACATGCCTCAGTTTACCCACTGTGCAGGTGTTCTTTGACCTCTGTCTTCCTAGTCTGCCCTGTGGGGCACCTCCCTCGGATCCCACTACCAGGTGGCCTCTGCACCCTGCCAAGGCTGGCCAGCTCTGTCTGGGAAGTGAGTCTCCAGAGGAAGTCTCCTTCCAGCCTGGACCCTCTCACTCCCTGAAGTCCAGGCTTCCCACCTGGCCCCTCCACCAAGGCCCCACCTTCTCTGTGTGGCTCCACCTTCCCACTCCCTTTTCGCCCTTCCTCCCTCAGTCCTTGGGGACCACCCCCTTTAGCACCTGTTTTGTAGCTACACCCCAAGCACCCACCCCCAGGTGGGCCCCCTCCAAAGCTGGTGTGATTGGTAGGCCATCTGAACAGTGACCTATAAAACCGTTCTTCAGGGGGCGGCTGTCCTTGGATTCAGTGACTCCAAAAGGAGCCCGGGCTTTGGCAGTAGCCTGTAGGGTGTTTCTGCTGACAGAGAACACCCCGAGCAAGGCTATCAGCCTCCAGGAGGAGACAGTAGGGGAGGGTGGCGCTGCGTAAGGCTCCACCTGTGCCCTGGTCTCCCACATATTTGGTATCTGTATAGGATGCTCCCCAAGCCTGGGGCTGCAGGCCTGTCAGGAGGGCAGGGTCACCTCCAGGTGGAAGGAGGAGGGGGAGAGGACCGAGTCTCTCCCTGAGTGCATTGGTGACGGGAATGGGACCCTTACTGGTTCCACATCACTGCTTTTCGTCAAGGCTGGGCTGGTTGGGTCCTTGTTAAGGCTAAGGTGTCTGTTCCATTTTCCAGGCCTCCTGAGCTTAGGCAAAGGACTAGTGGCATAAACCTAGTGTCCTGGGTACCTGGGTGGGATCAGCCTGCCAATGCCCCAGAGACCCTGTCTATGGGGACTTGGAGATCACAGAGCCTGGGGAAATCACGGCACTTCAGTTCCGTGTTCACTGGAGACTTCTGTTGCCCAAATGACAGATTTGGTGGGCAGTGTGGTACCTGCCTCCTCTTCAAGGCAAAGGACGAGTCCTCCTGGTCCTCGCCAGGGTAAGCCCACATGGGCGCTTGCATTAAGGAGGCTGCGTTTGATCACTCTCCTGCCCCGTAGGTGGATGGTCACCAGTAGGAGGGTGGCAGATTCCCCACTGCCTGGGGCATTTGCTGAGAAACTGTTGCAGACCCCTGCTTTGCCGTGGTCCCTTAGAGGTTGTGTGGAGAGCAGCAGGAGTCTCCTCTGGTGGGGGGCTCTTGGAGGAAGAAGCAGTCATTTGCATTTTGCCTACTGGATGCCACCAGGAATACTCTAGAAGGAGAACCCGGAGGCTCTAGGCCTTTGGTATGGAGGCAGGGACTGTCCCCCAGCTTGCCTTGCATGACAGCCCAGGGAAGGAGGTGGCACTGGCTAAGCAATCTGGTGCTGGGTGGGGCCCGAAGCTGTCCTCCAGGGGTCTTGGAGTGCAGGCAGGATTTAGAGGGAGGGTGCGTTTTCCCGGGGTGCCTGGTGACACTGGCACAGAAGAGGGGGCTCCTCCATCAGTGTGCCATGAGCCAAGGTCCCCCCTTACGGGATGTGCGTGGAGACCACTTTGGAAAATGCAGTGTGCTGTGAGTGTGTGTGTATTTGTGCACATGGGTGAGCACCTGTCCTAGTGTGCACCTTTTATGGGACACGAGTGTGTGTGCACACACCTGTGTGTCTGCACCTGCACGTGTGTGTCTGTGCACAAGTGGATAAGCCAGCTCTAACCTGAGGAGCACAGGCATTCCGTTGTTATAAATAAGCCTGATTTTTATATTCCCATTTGACCGTGGAGTGCAACCAGCAGAGCAAAGGTAATGCATCTCGGCCCGCCCGCTGGGGAAGGTAAAGGTGCTTTATAAGCCCCTCTGGCCCGTCGGGGGCTGGGCAGCGGTGACAGCTGGAGCACTGCGGCTCCAGATGGAGGGGGACAGGCTGGAGACTGTGAGCCCTGCTTTCTCTGAAGGAGGAGAAATGAGGCTCTGCCTGTTCGCTAATCAGCGGCGAGGAGAAAGTCCTGACAACAAGTAAAGAAAACTTAGCTGGCAATGTAATAAGGGACCTTTTATGGTGGGTTTTATGGGAACATTTTCACTTTGGGAGTTTTTAGAGTGAGTGCCGGTTGTGACAAAAGCCGCATTTGCATAAGGCCGGTGATGGAGCCGGAATGCGGCGTTCACTGCATATCAGAGGCCCGGGCAGAAGCCAAGCAGGATGACGTTTATTGCAAGCTGCAAGCCGCGTGTCTGGCATTAGTTACTGCTTGCTATAGCCCATGGAATGTAGATTTCCCGTGTCAGGGTGTTTCTGGGGCTTAGAGCAGTGGCTTCCCAGGTCCAGAGCCAGCAGGGACTGGGGGAGGGCAGGTGCCAGGGCACGGCCCGGAGGGGGCAGAGGACCCGTTTCACAGGCAGGACCTGCGTGAGATTGCTAAGATACAGAAATGACAGGAATCTCTCCCTGGCACGTTCTTATGTTTTAAATCGCTGTGTGACCCACAGTGCTGGGCAGCTCACCCATTTTCAGTGCACAATCCTGTGGCTGTTCCTACATTCACAGAATCATGCACCGTCACGCAGGACAATTGCAGGACATTTGCATTCACTCTGAGGGAAGCCCCTTACCTTTAAGCCCCCGCCCCAAGCCCCGTCTTCTCCAGCCCTCGGTGACCACTAAGCTCTCTCCAGGGTCTCAGACATTGTTTCCTTTGGACTTTCCGTCTGCGTGGAGTCACATCACAGTGGTCCTTTGTGACTGGCTCTGTCACTCTGCGTGGTGTTTTCTGAGTCCTGTGTTGTAGCAGATGTTGGAACTTTGTTCTTTTTGTGGCTGAATACCATTCCACTTTATGGAATTGAATTTATCAGTACATTTCCCGCAAATCTATTTAGAACTTATTTCCTTTTTTATTTTAGAAGATGCTAATAAAAAAAAAAAAAAAACTTGGTTGATCCTGTTGGAGCCCAGGTGAGTTTTCTGATGGAGAATGGAGTTCAGGACTGCTGGAGACAGGAGGCAGAAGGTTTGGCAGCCAGTGTGAGGGGCGGGGAGGGCTGTGCTTCCTGCTAGAAGGCTGAGCTGCTGGTTTACCCTCTGGCCTGGCCCGGCCTGCTCACAGATGGTGGCCGGGGTCCCGGGAAGGGCTTTAAGGCTGTCAGCCAGAGTTTTCTCCAAGGGGCCCTCGGCTTCTGTGTCTGAGGCACCCTAGGGTGTCGGGTGGTCAGGGCTGTGTGTCCTACCTCGGGCCCCTCCTCTCCTGGCTGTGTGTGTGTGTGCTTGAGGTCCTACTTTGAAAGTCAGGCCTGACACTTTGGGTAGCAGGTGAATTCTGTGTCTCGAGACAGTGTCTTCCCTGGAAAGGGAAGTGGTCAAAGGGAGGCATGGAGTCTTCTGTCCGGTTGTAATCTAGGGAGGGTCTTCAGTCGGGGGCTGGAGTCAGAATGCTCTGTTTTTTCTCTCCCAGAAAATCAGCTGTTTCCCCGGGTGACTCAGCTCTTACTCTTAATTATGCTGCTATGTAAATATTTCTGAGGTCCCTTGGTTTTCACAGTTGGCATTATATCACCGTTAATAACTAGAGGGCACATTATAAATATGCAAACTAGTAATAATGCATTAACTCCAAGAACGTCGATAAATTGCCGAATTGAGCCTGAAGCACCCAGCGGCTTGCTCCCTTTGCTGCTGAGCCAGCTCCCCCTGCTCCTGGCTGGAGGCATCCCAGAATCCCGGCGGCTCCCCCTGCCCAGGTGGCACCCTCAGGAGCAGCGCTGCGTGCACATGTGCCAAAGAGACCGCTCTTCTTGGTGCCGGGGTGCGCTCTTAGCATCCAGAGGTCTCTGAGGAGCCGGGTGCGAGGTGGCCTGGTTTGCCTGATGCTGTGGGTTGGGGTGCAATCAGGAATGAAGCTGGGAGGGCCAGCTCCTCCCTGCTCTGGGCCGGGTAGGAGAGATCACAGCCCACCATGCCAGCTTCCTCGATGGAGATTTATTAATCTGACAGACATTTATGTGTGCCCACTGCGTGCCAGATGCCACACAGGGCAGCACAGACAGCGGGAGGAAGTGTGATCCGTGCGGGAAGGTGGGACATGGAGTCAGTGGAGCGTCCGTGCAGGGCTACCATCCGGTCCTGGGGGCCAACAGGACTCCTGAGACAGTGCTCGCCTCTTAGGGACCTGCAAGGCCAATCGGAGGAGCCCTGGAGAGTAGGGGCAGATAGAGAGCAGAAGTGGGGGTGTGGGGATAGGGTAGAAGCAGGGAAGAAGCATGTGCCCAGGAGAGGGTGCAGGATGACCGGGGCAGGTGTCCCTAGCGCAGCTCATGTGGAAGAGTGCGGAGGGGCCTGGAGAGGGGCTGCGGAGATGTGGGGTCTGCTGCTAGGGGCCTCCCCCAGCTTGCCCAGGTGGGGAACAGGCCAAGAGAGGCCAGGCTGGCTTTAGAAAAGCTCCTGAATGCAGTGAGGGTATCCAGCGGGGCGACGGAGACACATGGGACCCCGGTGTGGCCTCTGTAGCACTGCGTCAGGGGCTAACCAGCTCCTCCAGCCCCTCTGTTGTGTGTGTGGAATATTTTAGGTGCCTCTCAGAGTGGGAGAGTGTCTGTCCTGGAGCTGGCTTGTCACTGGGTGCAGTGTGCTCCAGGCTTATGCAGAATTCCTTCCTTTCCAGTGTGCGTGTAGATGACTTTCTCCCTGTCCAGGCATCTGAAGATGTCCACAGCTTGCCCATGATGGGCAGTGCTGCTGTCTCATGGGAGGGGTAATAGCCCTTTGAGACTCAAAATTTGTTTTTGACCAATACAAACATCATGGCCAGATCATCTCCTACTTTGTTCTTGACATGGACTGTGCTTGCTTCTGAGCCTCTTTAGTGTCCTCATCTGCCAGCAGACTCCTCTCTGGGATGACTGTGGCACAGCACCCTCACTGTTTACCTGGACTGTGGTGGCTTTGGGTCCGTGACTGTTCCTCTCCTTGCAGTAGCCAGCAGTGTGTGCATGTGCGCATGCATGTGTGGCCAGAATGTCAGGGTCAAGGCATCCAACTCTCCAAATCTCAGTGGTCCCCTGTTAGGACTAGCTTTTGAGACAGGGCTGTGATGAAATGCGACCCTTAAATCTGCCTCGAAAACATGGGTTCTTGTTTGAGATCTGGCCGAGGACCATCAGTTCCCTGGTCTATCAGGCACCCTGCACGGTGTGCAGAGCTCTGGGACCCTGGGGCCGGGTGGCAGCCGTCCTGCTCGGTAATAGATCTCGTACCCAGTGCTGGGAGCCTCCGCCGCATCTCAGGTGAGGAGTTGGAGAGGGAGGAGCCCAGAAGCAGGAGGGGAAAATCAGAGTCGGAGAATCCAATTTTTCATAGAGTAACAAAACAATACAGTTGTGTATTCCCATAATATCCCTTCAGTTTCTTGGGGTCTGGTGTTGCGTCTATTTTTAAAAACATTCAGACCAATAACTCTCCTTTATGCAGACCAGGGTCCCTGGCCTGGAGATTTAATGTAAAGCAAACTCTAAATGGGGTGGCGCACAGCACGGTGGCCCGTGACTGTGGAAAGCCACTTTCTTAAACAAGCTGAGGAACTGATGTGAAAGGCTCCGTGTCGGGCTCTGTCCCAAAGCGAGAGGCTTTCTTTGCAATGGGGAGTCGGTAGGGTAGGGAAGCCGGAAGGCAGGACGTTGTGGTCTCTGGCCTCTCCGTCCCTCCTGCCCACTACTTGCTGCAGATGCCAGCCGGTGTCCTGCTGTTCCCGAGGTGAGGAGGCTCCTGCCACCGTGTGTGTGGCTTCCGGCCCGAAGGACTGTGCTTTCCTGTCTCTTTGGAACAGGGCCCGGAAGGCTTAAGTTTGGCAAGGACGGCGATGCTTTGCTGACTCATGTGCAGCAGGTGTGGGGGCCGTCGCCGAGCCATATTTGTTGGAAAATTCTGTCGCTCTCCCGTGGGTTTAGAGCCACCGAAAGCCTGTTTGTTTGTGGATGAGCTCCTTCCACTGAGATTCACAGTCTCCTCCCTCAGCTGGAAGCCCAAAAGATGCCGAGGAGGAGGAGGACGTGTCCAGAACTCTGCGGAAGGTCGCCCAGCTGTGCGCTGTCCTTGGTGCCGGCTTCCTTTTCCAAGGTCCTCTGTGTCATCGGTCACTGGGTCACCGTCAAGTGACTCGTGCTGAACCTGCGTGGGATGTCACATTGCCCGGCTTTCTGCTCCTCTGTCACTGCTCTCTGTTCTCTCCTGTTCCTAGTCCTTTTGCGTCTGTTTCTCTCCACTCCGTAATGTCTCTCTTTTCCAGCCTTTTGAAATGTTTTTCTAGGTTCTTTACACAGCTCCCCTCCCCAGACCCCCCAAGAAACAGGAACCTTTCAGAGACCACACTTTTCCCTCTGACCCAGTTCTCTGGTAGTTGTTTAAAGAAAAAAAAAAAAAGAAGAAGATGTCTGTTGTGTCCACATCCAGGAACTGTGCTTGGCCGGTGAGGCGAATATGAATTAATCATCTCAGAGAATCCCCCTAAATGTCAGCTTGGAATCCTGCCAAGACACTGGGCCTGCAGGAAGATTACATTTCTTTGTTTAAATTGAATTTAATCCAGTTCAAGTCTCCCATCTGCCACCGTTCGAGGTCGGTCCAGTATCAGGAGTTCTTGGGGCTCCCCATCCAGATGTTTGAGGCCCTGGGTACCTGGGGCCCCTCTGTGTGTGCCACCCACCCCGTGGCAGGTCCTGCTGTTCTAGGGATTCCCTGCCAGGTGCTGCTGTGGCCAAGAGGCCCGTCAGGGTTGGGTGTCCTCGCCACGCAGGGCCGGTGCTCTGCTCGGTCAGGTCGCCTGGTCTTCACAGCCACTTGTGAGGTTGTGCTCCCCGGTGTTGCAGCCCTGGCCGCCCCCTAGCCCCCCCACCGTGTGCTCTGCCCATTTTTCCCTCTGTCACTTCACACTGAGCCACATCTGTTTTTTTTTTTTTTTTTGTCTTTTTCCTTTTTTATCGATACTGGGAATCGAACTCACGACCCCACACTAGCAAGGCAGGCGCTAATGCTGCTGAGCTGGGGATTTACCCAGCCCCTACATGCATTTTTTAATGTTTCATTTTGAGACAAGGACTTGCAGAGATGTTAAGTTGCCCAAGTTAAACTCAAACTTGGGATCCTCCTGCCTCAGTCTCCCAGAGTGCTGGGAGCACACTGCTTTCTCTCTGTTTTGACCAAAGCCCTGCTCCTCACCCCTTCTCAGTTTGTTGTTATCTTGGAAATGCAGAGGCCTCTCCTGCGCCTCCAATCATCTCCTGTCCTTCTCCCTTCTCCCCTGGGGGTGAGTCCTGCTGATAAAAGCGTGCAGTGATCAAGTTCATTGGGACTGCCATCCTCTAAGGAGAAGGAAAATACCTTGCTTTCATTTTGGATGAGTTCATAAACTCTGAGCTAATTTTCTGGACAGATTTTTCTGCCCCCTTGCCAGGCCCCAGTTCTCTGTTCCCAGTGCTCACCCCAGTCCTGGCGGGAGCGCAGCTGGAAGCCTGAGCCACACACTCCACCTGCCACAGACAGCATGAGAGGAGGGGACGGACGTTGTCCCTGCCCTCGAGGGGCCTGAGAACCTTTCAAGAGGGACAAGAGAGAACCCTAAAGCCTCAGTGACAACTTACGAAGCCGTACACCTGGCACCTGTGCCCTGGACTGTGCTGTAGCCTGGTTTCCTTTTTTCCCGTGGTCTTGTCAGGCTGTGGGCTCCTTCAGAGCGAGGCCTGTGCTCCGTGCTCTTGAATTCCCAGTGCATGGGAAGCCATCACTTGTGGAATGTGAAGATGGATGGATGAGTGGAGTGCTGTAGGAAACTGTGGCAGGCAGCTCTGAAGACCGGGTATTCCTGGGCAGGTTGGCTGGGAAGACAGCAGCTCAGACCGGGGCTGGGCGTAGAGCGTGGCAGGAGAGGGGATGGGGAGCTTCCTCTCGTTGGAGCCTATTAACAGCTTTATTGAGAGAGCATTTACCTATGGCACGGTTCATCCACCTACACCATGGGACTCAGGGGTTTGCAGTGTGTTCCGAGTTGTACAACCATCATTACAGGCACTTCCTGCAGGCCCAGTGTCTTGGCAGTGGGAACATTTTCTCTGCCCATGAAAGAAGATCCAGCCTCTTTAGCCTTTGCTGCTCTCAGCTCCACTGCTCCCTGCCTGCTGCCCCACTCCCTGCAAACCCTAGACTGCTTTCTGTGTCTGTGGCTTCCCAGTGTGGACAGTGTCATGGCCGTCGGCTTTGTGCTGGGGCCCTTGTGTGTCTGCTTCTTAGGCGCGTTGGCACTGTGGCCCGTGTTGGTGTCTGTGGTCTGTGTCTGCTGGGCTGTGTGCCGTGGGCTATGTGTGTGAGGGTTTTGGCAGGTACAGTGATCCGTTGACTGTTGGCTCTGGAGTGAGGAAGGACCAGCACAACTGCAGAAAGTTGCCTTTGAGAGAGTGGGTGTACCCCAAAGCCAGGCCTCAGGGCCAGGTGGGGGACCAGGGACAGCTGAGAAGGAGAGGAGCCCAGGCCAGGTGGCTGCAGGCTTGTGGGATGCAGGAACTGCTCACCGCTGAGGGTGGATGGGCTGTGGCCAGGCAGAGAGAGGGAACAGAATGTTCCAGACTTAGGCACACAGCAGAGCAGGAGGCTCCCATGCAAGAGAAGGTGTCTTGGGTGAAGCCTGCTGTTGGAGCCCACAGCCTTGGCAGGCAGGGCAGTACCCCAGATGCATGGTGACACAAAATGGAGCACATTCTGTGCATTTATTCCGGTGGGGCACCAAAGGGTTTGCACTGGCGACAAGTACCAGACTGAGCGTCCTAAACTGTATCGTGCTCTTTATTCCTCCTGACAGCCCTCGGAGGGTGGCATTGTGAGGGCCACTTTACAGATGCAGAGACTGAGGCTTCAGGAGATTAGACACTTGCTCTGAGTCATGTTTATAAACACTGCCGGGCCCGGGTCCTTATACAGTTTCCATTTGTGTGCAGAGAAGAATCACAATAATGACAGCATGGATTGGGCAGAAAGAGCTGCTAGGCTGCTGGTGAGCCTAGAAAGCTTCTGGAGATGAAGCATCTATCCAGCAGCTCATAATGAGGGGCTGGGTGTTTGGGGCACAGGGCTGATGAGATGCCCTCAAACCTGGTGTCCTGGATGGGACAGTCATAAAAGGGAACCCCCTCCCGGACCTCCCAATCCACACCCACAGTGAACGTGGGTGGGGCCAAATGCAGAAGCCAACGGTGGGTGTTGCTTGGGCGGCCTCTGAGCAGGTGCAGGGCACGCAGGCAGGCCGAGGGGCTGCAGGCTCCTGGAGGCCAAGTGGCCAGGACAGCAGAAGCAAGCTGGGACATCTGAACAGAGCAAGAGGCGATGGCACTGTGGAGTTGGGGTGAAGGGCAGCCTGTCCCCTTGTCCCCTGGGGGAAGTCTCTCCTGCACCGTAGGCACCTGTAACAGTGCCCGTCACCTGCTTCAGTCCCCCTGGGCTCGTTTGCCGGGCCAGGGCTGTTCAGTTCTGCATGCAGGAGCCAAATGGGTTTCCAGCAGCTCGGGAGAAAGAGATGCCTTGAAACCTTGCGGTGATGGGGAGGAGCTCCAGGAGAGCAGCCCTCGTGGAGCTCCTGTGTTTTGCAGCCTTCTGGAACCGAGCAGCTTTTAGAATTTCAAGCCACAATTTGTATTCAAATGAAGGTCATTTGAAAGGTGTAACATAGTAAACAGCCATTATTTCATTTTGATGGTGGCACTAAAATTATAGTGTTGGTTGAATTATTTTAGTGTAGGACCATTACCATCTCCCTAAAACACTTAGAGGGGTTCTTAGAACACTGCTTCAATCCCAAAATTAGAAGAAAATTAAAAATCGCAAAGCTGCAGTGGCGATGGCATAGCTGGGAGAGGACCCCTGGCGTGGCGGGCGGGAAGCTGTCCTGCTCTCCTGCTCTCCTGCTGTCCACTGCTGCCCCTCAGCTGTGTCCCCAAGAGCATGCAGACAGGGCTGCATTTCAGGGCTTCCTGCTGTGTGGCACCGAGGGAGACCTGCACCAGCCTGTCCCTTCCAGTCTCACTGTGGGCCCTTCCTCCCTGGGCTTTCCTTCAGGAGTGGCAGTCTGGGAGGAGCCCTTCCTCCCTGGGCTTTCCTTCAGGAGTGGCAGTCTGGGAGGAGTCCTTCGGAGACGCTGTTTACTAAGCCCTGCCAGGAGCCTTTCTGTGGTGGCGGCATTGTCCGGGGATGCTGCGAGGTCCCTTCAGGAACACTCAGGGTCAGCATCTGAGCCCGCACATTAGGGTGGGAGTGGGGGAGATCAAGGCCGGTGTGTCTTTTCCATGGACCGTTACCTTTCTGCTTCCACTGGACACCTAGAATCTTCTCACTTCTTCCAGAGGCCTGGGGCTGCCCTCTCTGCCCAGCCAAGGCTGCTTCAAGGAGGCTACTTGGGGGGTTGTGGGCGAAGGGATAGGCCCTCGTTAGGGGCTCTGCACTGCATTGCACAGTGGCATGAATCAGAAGCTCCTGGAAAGACTCGGCCAGCGCCATCTCTCCTGGTGCAGGGCAGGTCACTCTGTGCACGGTGTGCAGGACTGGGCCTGGAGCCGCGGCTTCTCCTGCTGTCCCTGGTTGTTGGTTCCCTTATACAGAGGCTCCTAGGTCTCAGACAGTGCATATGCTGCTAGGCAGCTCAGCGACTTGGAGCAACACCCCGTGAGCAACCGTGTTGAGGTTTCTGCGGTGAGACAGGTGACTGTCACGCTAAGTATGACAATAGGACTATAAATTGTATCCATGCAGAATAAGTTTTGCTACCAAAAGTTTTCAAATTTAAGAAGAAGAACCTTTGGCTTCCACAAGCTTCTTGGATTTCAGAATTTCCAGTGAAGGATGTGCCTATGTCTGATAGAAACATGTTTCTTGAAGAAAGGTGAAAAGTTCAAAAGATGAAAGAGGTTGTAATTGCCCTGCATTTTACCAAATTCTAGACTTTCATTCATGTATTTTTACATAGCTGAGTTGTTACTTTGTATAATTTTGTACCCCACTTTTTTTCATTACATTAATGTGTAATATATAGTTTGTGCTTTAATACATTTAATGGATAATATATTTTTATTACATTACATACTAAGCACATTTCCATGTTGCAAACACTAAACCAGTTTGATGTTTCCCTGGTGCTGGATGCCAGGGCTTCATGACCCTTGGCTCGGTCCTTTTCTCCCTACGGTAAGGCTGCTTCTCCGCGCAGGCGCACTGTAACCCACAAAGCCTCCTCCGGAGCGCTTCCTGGTGGGTGGGTGGTCAGGACCTGGAGTCCCCCGGGTGTCACCCAGGAGCAATGCTTTGGGCTGAAGGCGATGGACAGCTCCCAAGGATGCTCCTGGGAAGCACTGTCTCCCTCTCCCAGGCTGGCCGCAGGCAGTTGGAAACGGCTGGGAAAGTGGGGGCAGGTCCTGGAGAGGAGCCTCGCGGCTGTGGGCACACCTGTGGGCGCAGAAGCAGGCAGAGCAGGGTCTGCAGCAGGCTTCCCGTTTCTCAGGGTTGCAGCTAGCATCGCCCTGGGTCCGGGCTCTCCACCTCCAAGGCGGTGGCAGAGTGGCACTGGACTCTGACTGTCTCCAGGTGGTCTCTCCCTTCACTCTGTCGGAATCTCCAGTGGCCAGCTGCCTAATGGCCTGGGCGAATGGGCCGGACTTGGCAAGGTTGGGGGAGGGAGAGGAGCAGACAGATCCTGCCTCAGTCACCCAGACTCCCAAGGTGTTGGTGGGGACCAGGCCGCAGTGGGACTGTTGGTCCTGGTGTGTGGGCGTCTGTCATTCTGCCACGAGGTGGGAGGGTAGGTAGGGTGGAATTGTTAGACTACATGGTTTTGGGGTCCTGTGGGTTGGGGACCAGGCATTTCTTAACAGAGAGTGACCTTAACACTGCCTTCTTTGTTCCAGCCTCTGAGGCTGCGCGTGTAAACCTTGCTGAGGGCTCAGCTCCTAAACGCTGTTTGGAGTTGGGAAAGTCACTAGCGCTGTGATATACTGGGGTGATGAGTCCTGTTTTAGTCACTTTCCTGTTGTTGGGACAAGATCCTCCCACAATTTAAAGGAGGAGAAGTTCGTTGGCTTAAGGTTCCCAGCGGGTTCAGTCCATAGTGGACGGGCTCCCGACAGAGACGGAATGAAGAGGCAGAGCTGGTCACCCCGAGGCAGCCAGCAAGCCAAGAGAGAAGGGAGGAGCCAGGACAAGAACACACACACCAGTGACCCACCTCCAGCCAGGACTCCTCCTATCAGCTCGTTCAGTGTCTGAATTCATCAGTCGGTAAATCCGCTGGAGACTGTTTTCTCCCCTCAAGCAGATTGTCCAAAGGGTGAAATCCAGGAAGAATCCAAGAGCATATAGGGCTGGGTTGGGAGTCAAGCAGGTCTGCATTCCTGGAAACCATTTGGCTCTTGCTGCCCTGTTAGAAAATACCTAGGACCGGGCTGTAAGACCCGAGCAACCCCTTCCGCCTGCGCTCACCTGCCCTCTACCACGGTCCAGCGCCCTTCAGTCCCAGAGGCCCCACCACCGCTCTGCCTCGGGCTGTGGCACCCACTTTCCTTCCTCCCCTTCCTTGACTGGTTTTCTAAGTCTCAGTGTAAATCTCAACCCCTGCCCTGCCAGGCGGTCCTCTCTTAGTCTGTTATCATACTATAGCCTTTGGCTTATAACACTTAACTCGGCTTGTTTGCAGGCATTGGTTTTAACACTTGGTTTTATTTTATTCCCCACTTATTTTCTCCATGAAGCTTCATGAAGGTAAATCCCATAACTAATTTGTCCAGTGGTATAGCCTATAGCCCAGTGCCTGCCTGGTACATGGTGGGCACTCAGTAAATAGATTTATCAGATGAGTAGATGGGTGGATAGATGGATGGATGGATGGGTGAGTGAGTAGGTGAGTGGATGGGTAGGTTGATGGATAGTTTTGTGGGTGGGTAGATGGATGAATAGATGGGTGATGTGTGGGTGGGTAGATGAGTGGGGGGTGAAGAGGTGAGTGGAGGGATGGATGAATGAGTGATAGGTGGAAGGACGGGTGGATGGACGGGTGAGTGGGTGGATAAATGGATGGGTGGAGGTGAGTGGATAGATGGATGAGTGGGTCGGGTAAATGTAGATGGATGGGTAGACAGCAATACTAAATACTGTACTTTTGGGGCATTCTATGGAAATTAGGCTATATATCTTAAATGTCCTAGGTTCACCCTGCATTAGACTGTTGTATTTTGACTCTTGACCACAAGTTATGTGAAAAATAAAACAAATCCTCAAGCTAGCGTAGGAAAAACTCTTGTTAGGGTGTCGGACTATCTCACAGAGAGCTGGCAGAACCTGGACCGCGCTGGGAGGCCATCCGAGTCTCTTCATCTTTTACTTCTCTGCCCTTCCGCATCACTGGCTGTGGCTGACTGGCTTGGTCCTGCTTCTCTGTCCACGTAGTGGACGCTGGGGCTGACACCCTCAGCCCTGTTTGCCATCTCAAGAGGCAACCAGCAGTCCTAGGTCCAGTGTCAGACCCCTGGGAAGAGAGGCTGAGTCATTTACTGCAGGGGAGCAGGTCACACATGCGCACTGCTGGGGCCCCTCTGTGGTCGCTGTGGGATCACTCACAGAGAATCAGTGGATGGACAATTGCAGTTTTATGCAGACCACGCTATGGCTCTGGATCCCCTTTTTGGCTGGAGCTCTTCCCTAAAGTGTGCACCTGGAAACCTGCCCATGTGGAGCTGGAGCCCAGGAGTGGGGTCGACCTGCCGAGGGGGCTTTGCAAACGCAACTGCGGCTGGAGCTGCTTCAGCCCCCTGGGAAGGGCTCCCTGGTTCACCCAGGAGCGAGCCTCTGGGGTCTGTGGATGCCCAGGACTCACTGCAAAGGGGGCGGAGCCACCAGGAAGGGGGAGGAGCCCTCCCCGGCTCTTCCCTCGCACCCCAGCTTTTCTAGAATCTGGTTTTACAACTGGCAGTGTGCTGCCATTTTTCCAAATAGAAATTTTCTCCATGAGAAGAAAGAAACCCCTTTATGCACTTGTACAATGCAGAATCTAATTTAGGTTTCAATAAGGGAAGGCACCATTATATCACCCTACTTCAGTGCTTTTTGTCGTTGCGTTATATTTTTAAAAATACTTTCATCGGGGACCCGATATACACTTACAATCTCTCTGCATTTATTTTCTTTTAAGAACACATATAATAAAACTCAAAGTTAATAGCATGAAAATAATTTCTACAATAACAGTTGTAGCAAATCTCAGAATTGCCAGGGTGAAGGTGGCTAGACTGAGTGAGGCAATTACGTCTATTATTAGCAGCGCCCGGGAAGGATTGATGTACAGTGGGCTGTGTGTAAGCAGAAGCCTTCAGACGTGAACTACATTTTAATAGTGGAATTCTCATAGATTATAACTCCCTTCATTAACATTTTCACACATCGCTGACTAACAAATGAGGAGAGAGGCCTTCTGCACGCGCGGATTTATTACGCTCTGGGTGCTCCCTGCACCTCCGTCTGTGGACAGGAGCTTCGTCTTCTAACCTCTGCCTGTGGGAGGATTAACTCTCCCTGGCTGTTGCCTGTGGGGACGGGGAACATTCTGGAAGGCCACACAGGCCACACAGTGTTAGGAGATGGCTCCTGGGTGCTGTGCTCTGGCTGCGGCCTGATGCTTCTGTATTTCCTGACTGGGCACCTACAGGTGGAATCACAGCTCGTGTGAGAAGAGACCTGGTGTCGCCATACCCTCTGCCCACAGGGTGTCCTCTTCCGTAAGACTCCTGGCTCAGGGATTTGGGTTGCCCGTAGGGCGTGGTGCTCTTCCACCGAGAAGACAAGGCCTCTCAGTAAAAGGATAAATCAGGGGACACAGTCCAAACTGTGGCAGAATGGGTCTTGGGGAGGGTTCACTGGACAGGAAAAGGGAAGTGGCCATTTGGTCAGGCAAGCTGGCTGCCCCATGCAGCTCTGTGTCTTGGGAGAGCGCAGTTAGGCCTACCCTCTAACGAGAGAGCTGCTATAGTTTAGATCTAGATGTTCCCCAAAGCCACATGACATCCTAGGCACTGCCTTTGGGAGATGATTGGGTTTGGGGATGATAGGTGAGTTGCTGTTAGGAGGTGGGGTTTGATCAGAAGAGACAGGTCACCGTGGGCATGACCTGGAAGCATATGTCCAGTTCCTCCTTTGACTCTCTGCTTCCTGTCCACCATGCTGTGGGGAGCTCTCCTCTCCCAGGCCTCCTCTCTGCCATGCTGTCCTGACTTGGAGCTGGATGACTGTGTACTGAAATGTGAGCCAATACAAGCCTCTTCTTCAAGTTGTGGGTGTTGGGTATTTTGTCCCAGCAATGAGGAAAGTGACTAAGTCAAGAGGAAGAAGGGCAGTGTTCTTATGTGACTTATCAACAGTTGACAGTACATATATAGAAACTGAGTGGGGAATGCTGGGACATGTGGGGCATGCTGGGACATGTGGGGCATGCTGGGACATGTAGGGAATGCTGGGACATGTGGAGAAATGCCATCTTCTGATCACTGCTCTGGTCAGAGGAGGCATCTGGAAGAGTCTGCAAGTACTGGGCCCTGTGGGCATGCCCAGACAGGGTGGTCCCTGGAGGTTGTTGTACCTGGCTATGCAGGGTGGGGAGCATATTAGGGAGAAAACCTCCCAGCCTTCGCAGGAGTGGGGCTGAGTTCCCTGCCCACCCTTTCTGTGGAAACACCCTGCCACTTCCTTCTGGAGACACAAGCCCTTAGTGATGCAGGACCATTAGTTTAGAAGCTGGCTTTTGGGCACACATTGTGATGCTCACTGGATCCCCGCTCCCTTGGACCAGTTCTCCCCAGTGCTCATCTGGCATCCCTGATTGGGAGGGGCTGAATCTTGGAACCTTTCAGAATGTTCTAGCCAGGGATTTTCAGCCCTTTCTGCACATTGTCATCCCCTGGAAAACTTAAAAATCTGCTAATGGGAGGTCTCAGCCTTGCAGACTTTATGTCCGATGGTCTGGGGTGAGGCTGGGACACTGGTATTACTCGAAAGCTCCCCTAAACGGTGCTAATGTTCAACTCAGGTTGAGGACTGAAGCCACTGTGGCAGGTGACCTGGCCCTCAGGTGAATGAGCTGGGGGAATGTGGGTGTGATTAGAATAAACCCACAGGCTGTGGGCGGGTGGGGTGCCACAACAGAGCCCCGGATCTTCCTTCCTGTGCTCCGTGGCCTGCGGATCCTCACAGCTGCAGGACACTGCGTCCTGTAGGTTGCCAAGGGAAGGCTGCCCCACATTTGCTTCCCTCTCTCCATCTCTCCTTCCTCCCCTCTTCTACCAGCCAATGCCCAAGGAACCCACCCCAGCCCTGTGAGCTTGAGTGAGCCTCGGGTGCAGCCAGAGCTGGCTGCCATCACCTCTGCTTTTCTGTAGTGCCCAAGGCCTTGGTGGCTCAGTTTGACACAGTGCCATCCTGGCAGCAGGAGCTGGTCTGCCTCCCATACCTACCCACCAGGGGGATTAGCCCTTAAATAAAATCAGTAGTCCCAAGACATGTCTAGAATCTAGTCATGGAGCTCCTGGTGGCGGTGGGTTCTTTAGGATGGGAAGAGGTGATCCCTAGGCAGGGTCTGCCGAAGAGGCTGGGGTGCACTGGGTGGCCCTACTAGGAGAGGCCCTGGCAGCTCTGGGGCTGGTGCTGGGCTCCCTCCCACTGCGCAGGGCTCTCCTGCATCTTGGCACCTCATCAAGTGTTAAGGAGCGCAGGAGGCAGACCTAATGAAAACCTGGTTTCATTTTGCATAATCAGGCGCTATTGAAATGATCCTTTCAGTGCGGCATGCTGCAAATTAACAATCTGACTTATATACAATAAAAACCCGAGGATTGTACAAAGCGATACTTCTTAGGTGGTGGATACACAGATGGAAATGCATTTAATGAACTACAAGTCCCCGAATGGATTCTAAACTTCTTGTAATTACCCTGGAAAGAACTCAGCAGAAACAGAAAAAAGCTTTCTGTGTTCCGCCACCCCCTGCATTATGGCAGGCAGTTTCCTCCGTCCTTCAGGCTGCCTCGTCAGAAATGCACATCTTCATGTGACAGATTCCTCTAGGCCCCATCCAACAGGTGGGGAGGGCACATTCACGTCAGCAAACCCCATCTTCCTGCTCCGATTCTGAAAATAGTGTGACTTGTAAAGACTCTGGTGCTGGACAAAATGAACGCATAACCAGGATCAGCCAGTGGAGATGGCACGGGTGCCGGAAGGGTTGGGGGACCTTGTCGCGGGAGCAGTGAACTGCTCACGTCCAGGCAGAGCCAATCTCTGGCAGATGATTTAGCTCAAGGACTTTCCTTTGGAAGGACTTTCCCCTGGGAGGACCTGGTTGCAGGGGACAGAATAGGGTGGAGCTATTTGGGCCAACCAGAGCCCAGCTGGGTACCAGCACTCCGGTGGGGCCACTTCCTGTCTCCCACCAGCAGGGGCCTGATGCAGGAGGGAGCCACCTGGAACCCGCCTCTTCTGAGGGACCATTCCATGGAAGGGGGGGTTACGAATGGATGTGGCATCCTCCAAATGTGCCACCCTCGAGTATCACAACCTGTTCCATATTTATTATGGGCAACCATTTGACTAGTGGAGAATTTAGATGAATAACATTCAGGCCAGAGAAGTAATTTCCTTTGAGAAAGCGATTTACTTGCTCTGTGCCAGAGAGAGCCATCACGTTCTCTTGTCGTGGCAACCGGCATAAAGAACGCGGAAGGTTAATAGGTCCAACTTATCTCCTTAGAACTGAAAGGGAAGATTTACAGTGTGGTGGTTTTTTGTATTTTCAGTGGGAATTGAAAGCCCCCCCCCCCCCATATTTATGAGTACCCGTGGTTCAAGGTGTCTGCTTGGCTACTGCTTCTAAGTAAGGTAGTAAACCTCGTGACTGGGGCAGATGTGCCTGCCTTTACCAAGGGCCATCATTCCCCAGGTCACTGGCTGGGGACTTTGGCCTTGAAGCTGAGATTCAAGTTTACTGCAAAATGAGCGCCAGCAGCTTTTGACCCTGGAAGGTCACATCGTTTGTTCACTGCGTTCGAAGCAGAGGTTTAAATGTCTCTGCCACCTCGATCTTTCAAAAGCACTTTTTGATGTATCGTTGGCATCATTTTCTGCCCCTGGAACGTGGTGGGTTGGCCTTGGGCTTGGGGAATGCAGGGAAGCAGCTGGATCAGAGCAAGGAAAACACTTCAGCAGAGCAGCTGCGTGATTTCACACTGCAGGCTAGAAGTGACCCGAGGAAGCGGCCCTCTGGCTCTGCCTGAAGTGAGCTTTCCTGGGAGTCTGCTGGACAGTCTGTCCACAGGGGCCACGGGAGGGCTGACCTCTCACGCACGTCTTCCTGCCTGTGGTCACCCTGGGGTGTGTGGCCTGGGAATGAGGGGAGCATGGATACTGGCAGGCCACCAGCAGCCTCTAGCACAAATGCTTGGTTCATTTATTATTAATCTTCTTGTTTTGTGTTGCCTGTGATCTCTGAAATTTCCTTTAAATACTGCTCTGGCGGGTGTCCCGTGATTTTTTTTTTTCTACCCAATATTACATTGAAACGTTTCAAACATCAAAGAAGGGTTAAGAGAGTCAGACAATCACGTGTCTCTCCATCGCCCTAACGTTTTGGGCCATTTGCTTTATCCTAGTCACTCGTGTAGGGATTTATGAACCCATTTTAGGTTTTTGATGCGTTCCATAGTACGCATCCGTTAGTGGTGCCTGCCGTCCCCGACTGTCTCAGCACGCACATTATGAAACACTTTTATTTTAAAGAGAAAAACCCAGAAAAATCAAGAAGCAAACAATTAAATAAAAAACAGCAAAAGCAAAATGATGACGAGCACAACAACAACAACAAACAATGGCAATGTAGGCTTTCAAAGCAAGATGACAGGGACTTAACAGCAGTTAGTGTGGTGCCTGTTGTTACCCTCAGAGTAATCGCTCAGGCTACCAGATAGTGGCGTGCAAGATTGTCAAACAGTGTAGTTTCCCTCTGAGCAATTTCTTTCCCTTTTATCATATCTAGTGTAAATTTGGGTCTTATTTACTCTTTCAGTTTCTTACGCTAGAGAGACAATATGATGTGTACACACACAAGTCTGATTTATTTCATTTATCAGTATGGTTTCTAGTTGCATCCATTTACCTGTAAAACCCTCGAATTTATCATTCTTAATGGTTGAGTAGTATTCCATTTTATAAAATTACCACATCTATTTTTACCCATTTCTCAGTTGATGGGCATGTGGGTTGTTTCCAAGATTTAGCTGTTACAACGTGTGATGCTATAAACATGGGTGCACATGTATCGCTGCGGTATGATGTTTTTAATTGGGATAATATCCAGAAGAGGAATAGCTGGATCACATCTTATCCTCTGATCCTAGTTTTCTGAGGAGTCTCTGTACTGATTTCCACAGTGGTTGCACCAGTCTGCACTCCCACCAACAGTGGAGAAGCCTCCTTTTTTCTGACAGCTCCACTAGCATTTGTTATTGGTTAATTTCTTGATGATAGCAATTCTTTCTGAAGTGAGGTGAGATCTCAGTGTTGTTTTAATTTGCATTTCTTGTGTGAGCAGTGAGGTTGAACAGTTTTTCATATATTTATTTGCCATCTGTATGTCTTTATCTGAGAATTCCATATTCATCTCAGATGCCTGTTTTTGGATTGGGTCTTTAAATTTGGGGAGCTTGATTTTTTTTTTTGTTTCTTTATATATTCTAGATAAAAGTCTTTTGTCTGAGGGACAGTTGGTGAAAATCTTTTCCCAGTCTGGGTTTTCTTTTCGCCCTGTTGGTGATTTCTTTCTTTCAGTGTGCAAAAACCTTTTAAGAAGACGAGATCCCAGTTGATTCTTTGAAGTACTTCCTATGCGGGTTGGTTTCTGTTCATGAACTCTTAGCCTACCCTCATGTCCTCAAGATTTCTGCCTACTTTGTCTCCCAGTAGGTTTAGGAAACACTTATTTACTTTTTACGGCAAACTTTCTGGGCAGCAAAATGCGCGATATTAAGCCTGCTGCATGATGACCTTTGACCCCTCATCGTGTGTCCATCCACATAACCCAACTCCTGTTAGGACTCGGGACACTTCCGACACCCCAGAGGTCCCTGGTAAGACTTTTCCCAGCTGATACTCTTTTTGTCTTGGGCAATGACCTCTTTGATGGTTTTCACCATAGTTTATTTTTGCCTGTTCTCGAGTACATAAATGAACTCATATAATACAAACTCTGGGGGAAGCATCTTCCACTGCAAATGTTTTTGAGATTACCTCTGCTTTGCAACTCTCTGTAGTTTTTGCTCCTTTCTTGATGAGTAGAATCCTGTTGTTTGAACGTGCTGCAGTCTGTTTATCATTCATTCATGGACATCTGGTACGTTTCCAGTTTTTGAGCTATTATGAATAAACTTGCTGTGAATATTTTGTACAAATCTCTTCGGAGATGTGTGTTTTTATTTCTTGTGGGTAAATGTTTAAGAGAGAGTTGTGGGTGCTAGTGTTTTTTTTCTTTCAAAAAACCCTCCTACACTTTTTCCCCCTGAAGCGAGTGTACCATTTCCACCAACAGTGTAGGAGGGTTCTAGTTGCTTTATATGAATATTTAGTGTTGTCACTTTTTAAAACTTTGGTCATTCTGAAGGCTCTGTATATATCTTACGTACTCTCTTATTTTTGGGACAAAATACCTGAGAGCCACAAGTTAAAGGAGGAGAGTTTTGGCTCACAGTTTGTACAGGCTTTACTTCATAGTTGGCTGGTTCCAAGGCAGGATGGCATGACAGAAGAGAAGCAGTCCATGGCAGAGAAGGATTAGGGGAAAGGGAGGGATATATATACACATATATACCCTTACAGAGCGGGTAACCCACTCTGCCCTAGTGCCCAGTGACCCACTCCTCCCACTAGGCTGCACTTCCCAACATCACTCCAGCTGTAAATCCATCAACAGAATAATCCAGTGGTGGGAATAACACCCCTGTTCTCCAGTCACCTCCCTACAACTATGCACACCTAGGAGTGCATGAGACCTTGGGAGACATGCGGACATCGATCATAACAGTGTGGATCTCTATACGATTTTAATTTACATTCTCCTGATGACTAGGGATTTTTTGGGGGTGTGTATTAGCCATTTATATTCCTTCATTTGTGATGTGTCCGGCTTAATCTTTTGCCCATTAAATACTCTGACATTTCTTTTGATTATTGGCTTACGGGAGTACTTTATGTGATTTAGATGTAAGTTTTTTGTTGGCTGTGTGTTTCATAAATATAAACATTTTCTTCTGGGATGTGGCTTACTAATTCATTTTCTTTCTTTCTCTCTCTCTCTCTCTCTCTCTCTCTCTCTCTCTCTCTTTCTTTCTCTCTTTCTCTCTCTCTTCCTTCCTACCTTCCTTCCTTCCTATTTATTTATTTATGTATTTTTTATTTTTTTGAGACAGGGTCTCTCTATGTAGCTCAGGGTGGCCTTGAACTCACTACATAGCCCAGGCTGCTCCCAAACTCACGGTGACCTTCTTGCTTCAGCCTCTTGAGTGCTGGGATTACAGGCATGCACCACCATGCCCAATTTTGTAATGGTGTCTTTTACTGCCCAAAGAATTTTGCTGAAGTTTTATTTATCACTTCTTTCTTCTTATGGTTCTTGTTTCTCATGTCTAAGAAATCTCTGCTACCCCCTTTTTAGAAGATAGTTCCCTGGATTGTCTTCTGGAAGCTCTATAGTTTTAGCTTGTACATGTAGGTCTATTATCCACCCTAAATTAATTCTTGTACATGATGTAAGGTAGGAGACAGCGTCGTTGTTTACTGATGTCCAGTTGTTCAGCACTGTTGCAGAGACCGCCCCGGCCCTCTGTAACCGTGATTGCTGTGGCACTTTTGTCTGACACTGATTGGGCTCTTTATTTTCTAGTAATCCACCTAGGATATCCTTATATTAAAATCTCACGGTTCTGGTTACTGTTACTTTGTAATAAATCTTGAAGTTAGTCCTCCACCTTTGCTTTTTTCCAGAACAAATTTGGCTATTCTGCTTCCTTTGCATTTTCATATAAATTTTAGAGTCAGTGTGTCAATTTCTATAAATAATACTGTAAGTGTTTTCACTAATGTTAAGATAATGTTAAGATCTGGATCATTTGGAAAAAATCGTTATCTTTAAAATACTAAGTGTTCCAACCTCCAAAGATTGTGTATCTATTTATGTGTGTCTTCTTTAAATGTTTTATAGTTTGCAGTGTAGAAGTTCTGTGTGTCTTCTTTAAGTGTTTAAGTGTTTAAGTTCTGTCTATATTTGTAAAATTTACTCCTAGGTATTTTTTTTGACAATATCATTAAAATCTTCAAATAAGATAATAGATTTTAAAAAAATTAAAAAAAAGATAATAGATTTGTGTGTTTATTTCTGTTAATTTTTACTTGTATTTTGAAGCCTTATTATTAGGCACTTATGTTTTTATTATTTTAATGTCTTCCTGATTAATGCCCCATTTATCTGTGTGAACTACCGTATTTCTGGTGATACACTTTGTCTTGGAACCTTCATTATAAGGCCACTGCAGCCTTATTCTTGTAGTTCACATAGTATGTCTTTTCATCCATTATTTTCTTTGTCTTTATATTTAAAGTGTGTTTCATGTAGGCAGCATATAGTTGGGCCTTGCTTTTTCATCCATTCCAACAATCTCTGGTTTTTTTTTTTGTTTTCTTTTCTTTTTGCCTTTTTGAGAGAGAGTCTCACTATGTAGTTCAGGCTGGCCTTGGGCTCACTTTGTAGCCCAGGCTGGTCTTGCACTTGCAGCGATCCTCCTGCCTCAGCCTCCTGAGTGCTGGGATTCAGGAGTGCGCTACCACACCTGCCTTTTTATTTTCACACTTGACTTTTTAATCAGAGTAATTATTCAGTTTACACTTAATGTAATTATTAAAATAGTTAGAGTTAGATCCAAAATGTTGATTGTATTTTCTGTTAATGTTTCTATTTTTCATTGATCTTTGGGCTCAGAGAATGTTTTAAAAAGAATTTAATTTTAATTTCTCCACTGGTTCTTTTAGCATGGAGAAATTATGTATATCATATTTTTTGGTAGTTGCACTTGAGAATATATATTCTTAACTTTCATAGTTTAATTATAGTTAATATTTCTATCACTTTATATAAATTATAAGAATCTTATAGCTATATATAGCTTATCTCACCTTCACACTACTGCATGTATTATATCTGTGGGAGTGCTAAGCCCCATGGGACATTTTTCTTTTTTAAACAGTTACATGTATTTTATATAAGTGAGAGGAGAATGGTAACTTTTATAATCACATACTTTTCAGAGGATTTCATTCTTTGCAGTATCTCTGCTATTTACTTTGACGATGATGTGCCTGGTTTGATGTTGTTTTGGGGATTAAACCTTTGGCTGCTCTGCCACTGAGACACATTCCTAGCCCTTTGGATTTTTTATTCTGAGTCAGGGTCTCACCAAGTTGCCCAGGCTGGCTCTGAACTCACAGTCCTCCTGTGTCAGCCTCCTGACCGGCTAGGATTACAGGAGTGTGTCCCTGTGTGGTCTTTATTTTTGTTCTTCTTGTTGTTTTGTTTCATTTATTTTGTTTTGCGTCTGCTGAGCTTCTTGACTGTGAAAATCTATGTCTGTCAACACATTTGGTAGAATTTCAGCCACGATGCCTTCCAATACTTTTTCTACCCTATTTTCGTGTGCTTTTTTGAGACTTTAATTACACAGGTATTTGATGTCATTCTGCCTCTCCCTCCCAAATTGCTGAGCTTTGTTTACTGTTTTCCAACCATTTCTCTGTTTTTGTTTATTTGTGTGTATTTTAGCTAGAGCAGGATTTACAGTCCCAGAGCTTTGGACATTTTGAGCTGATGATTACTTCTCGTGTCGGGGAAAGGCTTGTTACATGTTCTAGGATCTTTGGCAGCACATTGTCTGTAGCCCGGCCCCTTGATGCTGACAACTAAAACGTCTCCGGACATTTCCAAATTTACCTTGGGGACCAAATCCCCTCCCACCGAGAACCCCAAGGTAAATTAACAGAAATTGTCCGCTCACATTCACTAACACAGCCCCTTCTGCTGCCGTCTCTAACTCAGTGGGTAGAGTTCAGATATTTCTTCAGTTACAGAATTTTCCCTTGCTGCTTCTTCCTCTTCTTCTTTTCTTTTTTTATGGTTCCTACCTCTCCACAGGGATGACTTTCCCATTCATTACAAGCCTATCTTTCTTTACTCTCTCGAGCATAGTTGCCGGAGATTCTTTAAAATCTTAGTCTTTTAAGGGCCAGGGATGTGGCTCAGTGATGTGAGCTTCTGCCAGGGAAGCCCAAGGTCTTGAATTTGATCCCTGGTACCAAAACCAAAACAAAAAGCAAAACAAACAAACAACAAAAAAACAACTTTGTCTTCTAATTTCAGTGTTGTTTTAGAAAGCAAGTCATGCATGCTGAAGCCAAAAGATCAGATAGTTGCCACTGCAAAGGTAGTTGTAACCCCCAGGTCCCAGGAGGCGGGGACACAGCATGTCCTATTGGCTCCGCCAGAGGCAGAGGGATCGAGGGGGAAGTGTGGGCAACAGTGTTGGCTGTGGTGTCCGTGGGCAGGCTAGGAAGGCCAGGTGAGCAGGCACAGGTCGTGTGCGTAGCTGGAGTCTTCCTGGTGGGCTCCAGGAGGCAGGGGCTGTACCTAGCTGTCAGCCGGCCTTGGGGGAGCGGGGTAGGGAGAGAGTGGTGTAAGTGTGAGGCCTGGCCTTACTCCAATTAGACAGATGCTAGGGGTCTGGGAATCAGCTCAGCTGGTGGGGGGAAGGGGGGTTACCCTTGGGCAAGCCACTTGCCATCTCTGGGAATTGGCTGACCCTGGTAGGGGCAGTTTCTTCTAGTGCCATGGCATCAAAACATTGGAACAGTGAGATCCGCTTGACGGAGATATCAACACTGTGTGTTTGTGACACATCAGCGCTGGTCTCCATCCGAGGTGACCTCTTCCCTGGAGCCTTGGTGCACCTTGTGATTTGGGGTCATGTTCCGGCTCTCGTGAGTGCTATGTTGGACTCGGGATTGTGCGAGGCTTTTTCTGCATACTAGATTTTGATTTTTGCAGAGCCTTAACTTTGTCGAAGTCCAGCTCTAAACCCTGTCTCTCGTGAGGTGGGCTGCAGCGTGCACACGGTTCAGGCACCAAGCTCTGGGCAGGGTTTGCACACTGACCCTCGGTGGTGCTGGCCTTGGGATTTCCTCCCTCCTTGTCCAGCTGCGGTGGTCATGCAGACTCTCCTATGTTTCCACAAAAAGTAAGAGTTCGGTTTTCTGAGTATTAACTGCCCACTGGGGCCCGCCTGGTGTTCAGATCCCATTGGTTTCTGCCTATTTGGTCTCTCCAGTGACTTCAGATTCTTAAAAAAATTTTTTGTAGGGTTGGTCCAATATAGGCTGCTATGCCATTATTAGACGTGGAATTCTGTTTGCCTTGCCACAGATAGAGGGTTAGTTCCAGGACCCCACGGCTACCAAATTCCATGTCCCCTTTGTCGTGTCCCTAAGCCTATGCAGCCTGCCATATGCCTTAAAGCATATCCAGGTTACTTACAGGACCTCATGCGACATAAATGGTATACCAAGAGTTGTTATATTGTTTACGGAATTATAACAAGGAAAACAGTCTCCATGGATGTGGCAGGTTTTCCAAATATTTTCCATGTGTGGTTGATTGTATCTGTGGACCTGAATTAGTGGATATGAGGGTCTGCCTGTCTTTTAAAATTTCTCTTTTGGTTTTTCCTTTAATGAGCATCAATGAAATGTTTTATAGTTCTCAGACATAATTTGATTTATAAGCAGGCAAGTCTTTGGTTGATAATGTTTAATTCTATTGTGTTATAGTCTTAAAAGTGGTTTGTGTGATATTGAATCTCTGGCATTTACTGAAACGGTCTCTGCGGCCTAGCAGCTTTGATTTTCTGGAAGCTTCTTCACGTACTCAAAAATGTACATTTCCTGCTGGGTGGATTCTCCCCATATTTATCAGCATGACCTTAAATCTCTTTACTTTTGTGTTTTGCTTTTTGTGTGCCTGAGCCAGCAGTGTCTGAGGGGTGTGTGAGTCTCCCACAGAATCTCTTGATTTATCTGTTTCTTTATGTAGCTTGGCCAGTTGTTACTCTGCATTTTCGAGGCCAACTTAGGTGTGTATCTTTTCACGGTTGTTGGGTCTTCTTGAGTTATTGTGTCTTGCAGAAGCATCTACTGCCTCCCCGTCTGCCTTCTGTTTCCGCCGGCGCTCCGCACCCTCCTGCTTTGTAGGTCTTTACTTCTCTCCGAGGCTCTGGAACCTCCTTTGCTTCCCCTCCATCTTCGCCCCTGTCCTCCTGTCTAACGGATGCTGACGTATCTCCTTTGCTTCCCCAGTTTCCTCTTACTTATGTATTTAGAAACGTTTTCTACCTGCTCATCCTGTCTTGAGGCTTTCTGGGTTTGCTCCCTGACGTGGTTTTCCAGTGCACTCAGTTATTTCCTGGCCATGGTCAGGCGCCTTCTTGGAGGAAGAGTGTGCAGGAATCTTCACTTCTGGCGGCCTGCAGCCTCCGTCCAAATCCAGCAGGAGCCTCAGAGACCTGAGTGCCCTTGGCAGGTGCCCCACCTGTCCCTCTGCATCACGCATCCGTCCCTCTGCCACCACTGTCTGCCCTTGTCCTGTGCTCATCAGTCACTGGGGGGGGGACCCAGCAGCCAGCACCCTCCCGGGGAGCCCCAACCTCACCTTCCACTTCCAATCGCTCCCACCCTCTTTCCCTCCTCTGTGGCACTGTGCTCTGCCTGGCGCATCCTGCGTTTTATTTCTGTCTCTCCTGCCAGAGGGCAGGGGCCGGGCTGGCAGCCCCGTCTGCCTTGTCTTCTGCTGTCTCCCCCACATCCAGTTGAGGACCTGGCAGGTGACGCATGCTCAGTACATGATTGTAAATGGACCAATCATCACGCTATGGTTTTAAGCATCTATTTCACCTGTAGTTTTTTTTTTGGTTTTGTTTGAGACAGTGTCTCACCATGTAGCCCAGTCTGGCCTTGAACTCGCAGTGATCCTCCTGCCTCTCATCTATAAATTTTAAAACTAAAGTTTTGTTTTGCTGGACATCCATGTTCCAGAAACAGTGCTAGGGGTCTTTACTCTCATAGCATTATTCAAATTATTCATTCATTTCTATGTGTTTTGTGTGTGATAAAATACACATGGCCTAACATTTACCACTTTAAGCCTTTTTTAAGGGTACAGCTCAGTGCAGTAAGTACACCCCTATTATTGTGTAGCTGTCCCCACCGTCCATCTCCAGAAGGTTTTGATCTTCCCAGTCTGGACCTCCGTCCCCCCTGCACGGAACCAGGATGGTTTTCACGCCCGGGGTTTCCCCTGGCTCTGCTCCGTCACTGCCCGTGCCTGCTTTCCGTTCCCACTATCTTCTCTTCTGTGAGGGTATTTATTGCCTTGCTTGGACTTTGTTTTCTGTGTTGCCTATTCACGCTGCTTCCTGATGGACACAGAGAGCAGCTGCTGTCCTTGGACAGGCGTCTTGTTTTTCCTGCTGAGCCACTGCTGCTGCGGACAGTGACACGGAGCTGGAGCCGGGGAGAGCCAGACCCTCACTTAAGTGGGGGGCGGTTAGAGACCAGGTGCTGGGTCACCACAAGGTGGAGAATGCTGGTGTTCACACCCTGCATCCTCGGCAACCCGGCCCTGGCAGGCACTTTTCTGAGAACTTCTGGGCTTTATGGCGAGACTGTCCCCATGGGTGGAGGAGGAGGAAGGGGTGCTCAGGGCCGCCCTACGGTCTCAGCTACTTCTCTCATCACCGAGACAGGACACCTGACGGTTTAAAGGAGAAGAGGTTTATGTTGACTTGTGTCAAGTTCACGGTTGGCCAGGTCCAAGGAAGCCCAGCATGGCAGGGTGCAGGGCAGAGGAGGGTGGCTCTCCTCATGGTGTCCCAGAAGCATGCGGAGCCACGGGAGAGGCTGGGAAGGGAGACAATCCCTTTCGGGTTACATCCACAATGACCTGGCACTTGCAACCAAATCACATCTCCAAACAGCAAGACTGATCTAGCACCCCCAAAATCCAATCACCTGCCAAACACACACGGCTTTGGGGAACATTTTAGGTTTGCACCATGATCCACTGTCATGGACTCCCCACCTCCTCTGGACCTGGCTCTCAGCTGGTACTGGCCGAAGGGCTGGTGTTTCTGCCCTTTGCTGTCCTTGCTATGGGGAGACACCCACATAGGGCAGGAGAAGTAGGGAACCCAGAGATGCCTCGTTTTTCAGCCCCCTCCCTAGCCCCAGAGACCAGTCACCCATCCCTTCCCTGGGCTCTTTCCTTGCACATGCGGCCTCCCTGGACACGGAACTGGCTGGTGCCCAGGCTCTGCTCACTGTCCGCAGAGTGGCTTCCTGGGGACAGGCACCTAGGTTCACAAGGCTGTGCTTTACATGGAAGCGAGAGGGAGAGAGGGGAAGGACTTGGGGTTCATGTCTCATGGGAGGGACCTGGAGAACAGGTGGTGGAGAGCGTTGGAGGTGCCCCCATTCCCAATCCCAGAGCAGGTCAGCTTTCAAGGTCACCGTCCGATGGGGCGGGGGTGGCAGAGGTGTGTGCAGGCCTGAGTGCCCTCCCCTGGGGCCCTGCCCTTCTCCCCAGGTTCTTGCTCCCCCTGTTGCTCAGCTGGGCTCTGCTCGTTGGTTTTCTCTACCAAAGAGACTTTGTGGGGAGCCACAGACTCGTCTGATAGAATCCCAGTGTCTAAGCGGGAAGGGACTTCAGAGGCTACAGGTCCTTTGATCACAGATCGTCTTCCATTTGCCTCACTAATTGCTCATTTAAGAAGCCCAGATCCCACGTCAACAGGGAAAACCCCACGCTTTCTTCTAGTCGTACACTTATGCATTGACAGTTATTTTTATTACGTTTCCAGTTTCTCTGTGTTCTGAGGACCTGACCCTTGGGGTAAGAGTGTTTGAGCAGAAGTTCTTCAGGATCAGCCCTTCCCACCTCTTTGTCACCCTTTACCCCCTAAACTCCTGAGGATGGGGTGAAGTCTCCTGTCCCATTGCTGCCCCCCCAGGTCCGAGGACAGGGCTCTCAGTTCATGCTTGCTGAGTACATGGATGATGCGGTTGGTGTCCCTGAACCCTCTCTCAGCTCCAGCCTGTGCTGGGATGATGGTCAAAGTGGGGTGCTCACAGTTTGTGTGGGAAGCTGGTGTTTCTGATGGGGGAGTGATCTAGAAGTTTCTTGCTTCTGTTGGGCTAAAATGATTCCTCTTGAATACGCATCAGCCCTGCGGTCTATCTGCTGGAACTACAGAGAACACTGCAAATCCATCCTGTCCGTGTGAGAGCTTCTGAGACTGACGTCGGCCGGGCAGGCTGTCTCTGTCGCACAAGCAGTGCCTCCCATTTTCTGCATGGGGCTTTGATATTGTCTACCATCTTAATCAGTCCCTCTTGGGGGAATTATTCTTATTTATTTATTTTTAATGGTGTTAGGGGTTAAACCCAGGACCTTCACACAGATGGACGTCACCAGCCCTTTATTTATGTATCTTTATTCTGAGACAAGGGTTCCCTAAATCACTGAGGCTGGGGTTGAACTTGTGATTTTGCTGTCTCAACCTCCTAGAGTGCTAATATTACAGGTATGCACCACCAAGCCTGGTTACTGTCTAGTTGTAGGATGGATTTTAGATGTGGTGGTGAGAGCTAGGCACGAAGCCACAGGGCAGAGAGTGATAGCATCGCCACCTTCCTTTCTCTTGACCTTATTCTTGATTAATGCAACCCAGTTAGTGCTGCTGGAATTTGTATGCAACCAAAACACCTTTCCGAAGGGCATTCTGTCCCACGCTGTGTGCTCTGAACCTGGCGGCAAACTCTTGCTCTTCCCCAGCAAGATGGGATAGAGAAGGGACAGTGAAGTGAGACAGTGCAGTAGGTGTTAGAAGACCCGTCCTTATGAGGCCTGGTAATGATGAGCGAATAAAATGCCTAGTGAGGAAGTGCTTCAAAAGCCACGGAGAAGCCTGGGCTTCCCCACTGTTGCCGCGTGGCTGGTTTATTGCCGTAAACCCACTGAGGTCCGTTTCAGTTGTGTCCGTCGGGACAGTGGTGTCCGTCTCAGTGTGGCGACTCACAGGATTTCGTAGGAATACTTCCTATGACTTTCCTCCAGGTGCTGATATCAAAGTCTCCCCTGATGGGCAGAGAGCAAAGCCCATATCGTGTCTGTCTGGGGTGACGTGGGTCTATTGTTCTAAACTTTGTGAGTTCAGTGAGTCAGCTAACAGGAGTCTCCCTGAGTATATTGCCGTGCAGCCCGTGGCAGTCTGCCACTCCAGGACACGGCACGTCAGAAAATGTGATGGGGTAGTTTGTCATGACTCACTCGTGATGATGCTGGTCTTAGTCAGCTTCCCCTTGCTGCAGTGAATACCTGACGCCCACGACTTAAAGGGGGAGAGGTTTATTTTGGCTTGTGGTTTGAGTCCAGGGTTGGCCAGCTCCCATGAGGAATCAGTGTGGCAGAGAGGCGTGGTGGGGGAGAGCTGCTCAGGGCATGGTGAGCAGGCAGTGGGAAGTGTGAAGGGAGGAGTCGGGCAGGAAGACGGACTGTCCAGGCGACGCCCAGGTGACCCACCTCCTCCGACCGGGTTTCACCTCCCAACATCACATTTAGCTATAACCTCATCAGTGGGTTTGTCCACCCGGGAATATGGAGTCCCTGTGATCCAGTCACCTCCCAGGGTCTGACCTATGAATGAATGTGTGAGGCTCTGGAGACATTCATAGCTATGCTGAACAGGACCCTGGAGGCCGCAGCATCTTTGTAAGATGCTCCCAAACCCATAGTCCCCAGCTTTTCACTACACAGATGAAGGATACAAGTCACAGCAACTTCTCAAAGGCACAGGGTGCAGTCCATGGCAAACTTCCGGCGATCATTTCTTAAGCTAAAACCATGCACATTTTGGTCAGGGTAATTGTTTGTTGCAAAGGCATTGTGGAATGCTTGGCAGAATCCCTGGCCTCTACCCACTAGGTGCCAGGAGTACCCCCTGCCCAGCTGTGAGGGGTGTGACTCTAGACATTGCCAAATGTCTGTCGAGGGCAAAATTGCCCCTGTCTGTGAACCACTGGTCAGACTAAAGACAAAGAGGTGGAAACATTCAGAACAGTCACCCTACCTCCTGGAAAGTTTATGGGTGTGGTTTTAGAATCGCATGAATTTGTTATCTTAACTGTGTTTTGCCAAAATTATTACTAAAATGGGCTCATGTGCTCTGTCACCATAAAGTGACTGAGATGCACACTTGGTGATGGAGAGTTACCAGACAGATATGTTCCTAGAGCAGAGATAATTGGTTAAGAAGATGGTCCACATGAAACAACTGTAAGAAGACTTGGCCACTTGGGGAGACACGGTTGGAATCCCAGATCTTCTCAGTATATGCATAGGTTGATTATCTGTAACTGTAATGAAATCCCCAAGGCTTGTTTAATTAGCTCATAGTCCAAAGGTTCAGGAGCATTGTGCCAGTACCAGCTTTGTTCTGCAGATGGTGTCACAATGGAAGGAGCACATGCATGTTCAAAAAACTTGGTGGCAAGTGGTGGAGGAGAGCTGCTTGTGGCATGGTGGACAGGAAGCAGGGAGACAGCCAGACAGGGAGACAGAGCGGGGAAGGGGCTAGTTTTGTTCTTGTGACGACCACCTGCTCCCAAGGACTGACTCAGGGTCCCCTGAGAACTGTCCTGAGTGATGGCTTCGTCTCTCCTGCAAGGTCCAAGGGCCTCCCAGTGGGCACCACCTCTAAAAGATTCCACCACCTCTTAACAGCACTGTGTGGGGGTCAGGTGTCCAACTCAGGAGCCCTTAGGGGACAAAGACACTGCCACCATAGCTGGACAGGTCCACTGCAAAAGAACTTTCGGACTTTGTTACTGTGGCCGGGGCTACAAAATCAAGTAAAGGATAACCTCTTAGATTTCTTCGGTTCTCAGTAATCACTGGTGTAGGCAGGTTGGTGATCACAGGAGGCCACACGGGGCTTTGTTCAGAAGTTACTGTCCTGTGTTAGGAAGAGTCCAGCGAGAACAGAGGCAAGCTTCTCTTAGGCCGAGGACAAGATGATAGAGAGCCTCCAACTTTACAGAAGTATCCACTTCTCCTGTGCCCTGGGAGGTAATAGAAGCAGTGAGAGGAACGTCAAAGCCCATCATCGCACGTTAAACCAGAGATTCTTCCTCATTATTATTTTTATTTTGAAAATTAACTCCCCTGAGGGGCCAGGCTGTGCTGGGCCTCTCGGAGGTGTAATTCTGCTTTAAAATGTAAGCTGTTTTGAGATGATTTGAGCACGAGAATGAGTCCAGTTACGGAAAATGATTTCCCTAGCTTTTCTTGCAATAAAAAATTGCCCAACATGCTTAGGAAATAGGAATTACAGTGGACCCTAAGTACATTATTTTTTAGATGGATCACCTTACAAACAAAAGCTCCCTCACCCAGCTAATGGTGAAAAATTGTCTATTTGGAAGAGAGAATAATTGCCGAGGAGCAGAGACTGAGTCTTTTTCCTCCCTAAATGGGGCTTTGATGTCAATTGCATCTCAATCTCTGTGTGAGGCATCTGGACCTCAGCTGGCAAACTGGGGTCGGCAGAGCAGAGCTTCTGGAAGAGCCTCTGGGGGCCTGGCCAGTCAGCGGGGCAGACTCAGGTCCTTCCCGTGGCTGGAAGCTTCTCACGGTCCCACAGAGCTGTCAGAGATGCAAGTCTGGGTATTGTGAAATAAACTATACATGCAAAAAAGACACCGAACGAAAATTTGCAGATCAGAGAATGAAGAAGGGGAGCCATCTAATCCAGGCACAGGATTGTGCCAGCACCCCAGAATCTGCCCCCTTCACCCCTACTCCTGTCCTCCTCAAACTCCGGCACTGTCCTGATTTCTGACACTACATTTAGTGGTTTTGTGTATTTTTTTTTTTAAGTTGAAAAAGCCTTAAAGTGGCTGAGAATACCATAAGCTCCTGTCCATCCTTCACCTGGTTGGACCAACTATAAACACGTTTCCGCGTCTCCTTTTTCTCCCCGAAGAAATGCTGGGACACCTGTGGATTCACACTGTTGGGCCAGCACATGGTGCTCAGGCCCTGTGCCAGAAGGTGCTCGGTTTGCTAAGCCTTGCCTGGGTCCCACTGCCTGTTTGAAAGCTTCTGGCAAAATGGAGAAGGCGAATCCCTTTGGCACCTCTAGGGTGTCCGGGGGGAGTTATTTCGGGAAAGTGATCCCGAAACTCATTGGTGGGTTCATTCCTTCATTGTCTCCCTCGCTGTTTTTATTTCCTTCCCTTCTTTCTTTTCCTTTCAACAAATACTTTCTGAACACAGGAGGCCTTTGGCCAAGAGCCCAGGACTCTGATGGGCAAGATGGGCTTTGCCTTTGTGGGTCTGGCCCGGTGGGTGCTGGGGGAACCTGAGGGTATACACACGGGCTCACAGGGCGTGTCCACTGAGGAGTACAGGATGCTCCGGGAATTCACAGCAAGGTACTAACCAGGCTGGGAGCACCATGGAAGCCTCCTACAGGCAGGCGCTTCCAACTGGAGAGATGACAAGGAAAAGGTGTTTCCAGCTAGAGCTTCCCGAGTCCTGTGATCTCCATCCTAGAAGTCCAGCAAAGGGCCTGGGCACTTTCAGCCCCTTACAGAAGCCAAGCAGGTAGGAGGTGGGACTGAAGGGGGATGTCAGCTGGGCGGTGCTGTGCTGGAGCTGGGTGCCGGGGAGCAGCTGAGGGCGGGCGAGGCAGAGGAGGGAGGCTGAGCCGGGTGTCAGGGAGGTGAGGGAAAGGGGTGGAGGAGCTGGTTTCCTGGTCCCGGGCTTAGCAGGCCTGGAGGGAACCCGAGGTTGCCGCACAAGCCCGTCCTTAGTATTTGGGTTTGGAGTTTTTTGGGTTTGATTCTAGCCATGCCTGGGCGGATGGGTATCCTCTGATGTCCCTAACTCAGTCCTTAAAGTCCGGGACAGAAAGGGCTGAGGGGTGAAGAGACTTTTAAGAGTAGGTTTTACTGTTTTTCCATTGTAAACTAATATATGCTGCTGATGGAAAATCAGGAAAGTACAGACAGAAGAAAACAGTTAAGTGGAAGTATTTTAGGGTATTGTGGCATTCATCTTAGAAATGCAGTTGAATGCAGGGCAGTGGGCTGTATTCCTTTTATTGTTTTGCTGATGAGGGCAAAAAAAAAGAAAAAACAAAACCCCAAGCTGGTACTTTTTGCAGAATTGCTCTGAGGCCCAGGAGTAGAGATTTAGCTTCTTAATTAAAAGGAAAATGAGGGAGCTGAGAAGGGACTCCCTGGCCTGTGGTGAGAGGAGATGGGAATGACCTTGTCCGAAAGCATGGGCCCCTGAGTACCCCTCCGGCTGCCTGCTCTCTGGAACCCTCCTGGGGACCCCCCTTCCACCTGATGCGTCCTGCTCAGTGTCCCCCCGCCTTGGAATCTTATCTCCACACTGACATCCACCTTCTGTGATTTCTTCTTTAACCTCCTTCTGAAATCAAATGTTTGAGACATGTAATTTTTAAAGTTCTTTTTTTTTCCTGGTGGGAAGACTTATTTATTTACTTCAGTTTACATTCTATTTGCTCCCAGGAAGGATTTGTGATCGCCTGTAATAAACCACGCGTTCTCAACAAGGCTGCCAAATAGAAGTAGAAAATAAAACATCACATTAATGACAATGATTAAAAACACTTGGAATAACATCGTGTCCTGGGCTTTGGGTCTGGCCGCAAGTGGCCGAGGGGAGGGAGGGGGACGGGCCGCACGCTCTCGTTTGCTTCGAAGGAAACCAAGCGAGTCAGAGGAAATGGACTCTGCCACTAAATCCTGCAGGAAGTGGCCACAGAGGCCATCAGGGTGGATAGTCCATGCTGTCAACGGTGGCTGGGAGTGGGGAGGGTTCTTAGCACTGCCTCTTAGTGGACGCTGGGGTACACAGGGAGACTGGAGAGGAGCCTTGGGGCTTGTGAGCTTCCAGAGGGACACGGAGCCCCTGGGTCCTTCCTGGCTGCAAGGCCCCTGGGGATTCCTGGTTCCCATCACGTGCAGTAATGTAGATCTCTTAAGGTACCCTGAGCCTCAGTTTCCCTCCTGCCTCAGCTTTCTCATACTTCCCCATTCCAATCCGAGAGGCCGGCGGCTTGGCAGGAAAGGTGCTGCATCATCCCACAGTCCGTGCCCTTCCCAAAGAGGCCGGGCTGGGAGTGGGCAGGCCACGAAGGGGCAACTGTGCGGCCAGCGCTGTCCCGGGCAGTCCCGGAAGAGGACACAGAATCTTTATTTTCTGTCGACCCAGCAGTACCCAGATGAGATTCTGATAGAATGGGAATGTGAGGAAAGTCTGGGTGAGTAACACAGTCTACAGAAATCGAGAGGCTGGAGACCATGAACGGAGCCTTCAGACCCGGGGTGAGCGGCCTTGAAGGGCCAGGGCTGCGGAGTGTGCTAACTGAACAGTTATGCACGCTCTTTGTTGTTTAGTTCATATAAATGGGTACCAAGGAGGAAAATACAGCAGGCCAGGCATGAGCTTGGCACTGTGTGGTCCTCGAGGTGGCTCACTGACTGGGCAGAGGAGCTGGGTGTGGCCTGCTGGGTGGGCGGACTCCAAGGGTGACCGATGGATGGGTTCTGACCACTGGTCTGCAGATCCACAGAGCTTTTCCAAATGAATAGCTTCTCTTTTACTGTTCAAATTTCATAAGCATCAGGACCCCTTATGGACATCTCCGAAAGGAACTGGATTGCTAATAAATGCAAACTGTAAAATATTCATCCAAGATGATTATTTCATATTATTGAGTAAGTACAAAAAGAATGAACTTTCTGCTCACTTATGGAAGAATCCATATCTATTGAAGCTATTTAGTGAGTGAAATATTTCACCTAATTTGTATGCTTTAAGTGACCCAGGGATAAATGTTATGGTTTAGAGCTGGAGAGGAAACTTAGGGAAAGAAACACAGGCTTCTGCTGTCCTCCTGAGGTGGGAGGGCGGACACCTGGGCTGTGTGGCTCCAGTGCCAGCTCCGCGGTCCAGGGAAAGGCCCTGCACCCCTGCCCTGGGCCTCGGTGTCCCTTGTCCAGCCCCGGAGCCCTTTTGTTTCCAACCCTTTCTACACACTCTGGGCTGCCAGTTGGGCTTCTGGCTCTCCTGGGTCACGGTGGCCCATGGGGAATTTGAAGGGCTGAACGTCCTGCTGTGGCAGCCATGCAAGTCGGAGCCGCTGTCCCAGGTGGCTTGCCATGTGGCGTCCCTTCCTGGCTTAGGCTGAGCTCACACACGGGCCTCGTGGTGAGGACCCTGGTCACCAGGAAGCTGGTGTGTGTGGAGCCTCTGAGTCACTTCGATTCCTGAAGCTGTAGTTCACTCCTGCTGCTTGCCCGGGATCCAGGGTCCAGGCTGTGGTTGCTGAGCCCCTTGCTCCTGCAGCATGTGGACTCCGTAATCTCTGCTGTCCCCATTTCTGGGCTCCAGCCAGGGACCCAGGCCTTTCCTCAGGGAGCGCCTGTCTTGACCATATAGGAGGCATTGGAGATGCCGGGGTTGGGCTGGGTTGAGCTGACATGGGCCAGGTATGGACATTCACAAGTCCCTTGCTGCCGGAAGGGCTCCTGGGAGCTGGGCAAAGCAGAGGTCTGGAGAGGGAGAGGACTTGGTTGAAGACTCTGCCAGGATGTCCCTCCTCCCCTTCCCTTCCCTTCCCTGTCACCTCCCCCTGCCATCAGCCTCCCCCCCCTCAATACCCTCCTCTCCCCTCCCTCCCTTCCATCCTGTGGCACTCCTGGGTCTGGTGCCCTCCGGTCCTTACCCCCAGCCCCTGCCTCCCTGCGTCGTTCCCCCTGGTGTCTCTGGCCTGGCTGCTCTTCCGAACCAAACCCACCTGTCTGACTCCCTCCTTGGCACCTCCAGCAGGTTCTGTCCAGTGCCTGCTGGACAGAACCTGGGCGCTGGTCCTTGTTCCCAGATGTGACCCTCTGGCCATCTGCTCCCTCTCAGCAGATGCCAAACTCAGCTTCTAGAGTCTCAGGCTGGTTCAGGGCCAGCTGTACGCCCTCCTCTGCTCCACATGCGCGGCCTATCAGCAAGCCCTGCCGGTCCCTTCCGAGGGCACCCGGGCCTCGCCGCCTGGCCTCATCTCCGGACACCCGTGGCTGTCATCCCCGCAGCTGCCGTCCGCCTTTCTGGTCTCCGGGCTGCTGCTGCTGCTTTGTCTTCTTCCGCTTTGTCTGCACCAGCTTCTGACACCAGGCTGCTTGGGACGCTCCGGGCCTCCGTTCCCGTGAGGCCCACGTCCCTCCTGGGAGGCCCTGCCGGCCTCCCCTCCTGCGTCCCCAGCCCTGCTTCTTTTAGCTGCTTACCATGCGTCCTGGTTTCATCATCACGGGCCCTTGGGCCTGTGAGACAGCTCAGATGCTCCATGCAGTTTGGCTGGCACTGTGTGTCCCCCACTGTCTGCCCCTGCTGATGGTTGCAGCCACTTCCTGGACATATTTGCCTTCTGTGCGTACACACACAGGAATATTATTATTATTACATATTTCCCACATGTTGTCACAGGCCGCTCCACACCTGTGGATAAACACACAGTCCGGTTGCTTCCTCCCCTTGGTGTTATGACTGACGCTGCTTTGAGCACCGTTCAATGAATGTATGTTCTAAGCCAGAATTGCTTTGACCTTTCTTGTGGACAGACTCAGTGGAGTTGCTGGGTGCTTCTGTACTGACAAAGAACACAGACTGCTTTCCAAAGTGGGCGCACCATTTGATGTCCCCCAGCCTTTCACAGAGTTCCAGTTTCTCCTTTTGTGTGCCGATGCTTGTTATTTTATGTAATGATTGATACACTGTGTCAACTTGAAAAGTTTAGAAGTTTAACTAAGGGACTCAGCCCAGGTCAGGGTCCTCACTTTGCAAACATCCTCATCCTACGCAAGAGGAGGACGGAGGGAGGACGGCGGGGTTGTGAGTGCTACACCCGCCCTGGGAGGATGTAGCCTGCTAACAATACAAGGGAGGGAAAGAGGCTCAGCTCCCCCACTCTTTACTCTTGCTGTTTTGCTGTCTTCTGCCACCTTGAAGTGGCACCTTGCCCTGTGCCTTGTCACCTTGCCTTGGAGCCAACTGATTATGGACTGAAACCTCCATGAACTGTGAGCTAAATAAAACTTTCCTCCTTTACCTTTGGGTGTCAGGTATTTTGTCCAAACAATGAGAAAAAAGTAAAAAAGACAGAATTTGGTACCAGGAATGGGGTCATTGCTGTACTACCTGACCATGTTATTCTGCCTTTGGGAATGGCTTTTGGGTAGAGTTTGAAATTGTTCAGAGATGTCACTTGAAAGAGTAGAGCTGAAATAATTCAGGCTGTTCTGTATGAGAGATTCTGGTTCGAGTGCAGAAGATCAGAATGCTGATAGAAAGCCTGCCATTAAAGACCAGGCTCAGGAGGTTTCTGCTGGGAAGAAAAGTTGCATTGGCTGTTGGACTCCGGATGATGTATGCTATGGCTTGTCATAAAGTTTGTCTGCATTTTGCTCATGTCCAGAGATTTTGTCTGGGACTAAGTTTAAGGGCTGTGGACTAATTAATCTGGCAGAAAAAAGTTCAAGGCAACAGAAGCCAACACTGAGTCCCTGACATGGCACCATCCCCTGGAGTGATCAACCTGTAACCTGGTGGCAGGTTGATTATATTAGATCACTCCCATCATGGAAGGGACTGTACTTTGTCCTCACTGGTATAGACATGTATTCTGAGTATGGATTTGCCTTTGTTGTAGGTAAGGCTCCTGCCCAACTACCATCTGTGGACTCAGAATGCCTTATCCACCATCATGGAATTCCACACAGCATTGGCTGTGACCGAGAAACACATTTTACAGCCAAAGAAGTGAGGCCGTGGGCTCATGCTCATGGAATCCACTGGTCCTACCATGTCCCTCACCATCCAGAAGCAGCTGGGTTGACAGAAAGGTGGAATGGCCTTTTGATGACATGGTTACAATTCCAGCTAGGTGACAATAACTTGCAGAGCACCAGCTAGGTGGCAATATCTTGCAGGACTGGGGTAAGGGGCTTCAAAAGACCACGTATGCTTTGAATCGGCGTCCACTGTATGGCACTGTGTCTCCCGTAGCCAGGATTCATGGGTCCAGGAACCAAGGGGTGGAAGTCGGATGGCACCACTCACCATTACCCCAGGGATCCACTAGCGAAAGTTGGCTTTCTGTCCTCATGACCTTCTGCTCTGCTGGCTTAGAGTTTTGGTTCCATTGGGGGGAAGGCTTATACCCGGAAGCACGGTGATACCATTGAACTGGAAGCGGCTAAGACTCCCCCTGGTCACTTCGGTCTCCTCGTGCCTCAGAGGAAAAAGCTAAACAGGAAGTCGGGTGTTGTCAGGGGTGACTGACCCCGACTGTCAAGGGGGAACTGGACTCCTCCGCCCCAGTGCGGGGAAGAAGGAATACACATGGAGACCAGGCGAGCCCTGAGGGCGCCTCTTAGTATTACCATGCCCTGTTATTCAAATCAGCCGGAAATTACAACAACCTAGTCCAGGCGGGATGACAAGTGGCCCAGAGCCTTCAGGAAGGAAGGTGTGGGTCACTCCGCCAGGGAAAGGACCCAGACAGAAGGCAGAGTTCCAGTTTCTCTCCTTGCAGGGCAATGCTTGTTTTATTATTTTTTATGGTGGCCCTCTGCTATGGTTTCTGTCTAGATGTCCTTCCAGAGCCTAAGGTGCTCATGGGGGAGGGTGTTGGGAGTGACTAAATAATCAGGGCGTGATAGTCATCAGTGGATCGGTCCACTTCTGGGTTTGTGGTTAATGTGGTATTGGGAGGTGGCGCCTGGGTGGAGGAGGTGGGTACTGGATGTGTGGCCTGGAAGAGTCTCTGCCTCCTCCTCCCTTGATCTCTCTCTGCTCCTGCTGCCATGCCATGAGCTGTTTCTCCAGTGCCCTGCATTGGAGCCAGTTGGACCAAGACCTCTAAAAACTGTAAGCCAAAATAAGCCTTTCTTCCTTAGTTATATGTGTCAGATATCGTGTCTCAACCACAAGAGACTAACTGGTAAAGGCACCATCATCGCAGGTACGAATCCCTCTTTGTCTCTCTCTCTCTCTCTCTCTCTCTCTCTCTCTCTCTCTCTCTCACTTTGCTAGACTGGAGTTGGAATCCAGGAGCTGGGCACTGAGCTATATCCCCAGCGCCTCTTGCTTTTCATTTTGAAAAGGTCTTCCTTAATCACTAAGTTGCTCAGGCTAGACTTGAACTTGTGATTCTCTTGCATCAGTCTTCCTTCCAGACTAAACGTACTGAGACTACAGTATTTGCCGCTGCACCTGGCTTCCCTGTGGTTTTGATTTACCTGCTGGAATGATTCATAGTAGTGAACATGTTTTTATGTGCTTATTGGCCATATGCATATCTTCTGTGGAGCAGTATGGATGCCGGCTTTCGTTCATTTTGAGTGGAGTTGTTTTTGTGTTGCTGAGCTGGTGAGGTCCAGAAGGAGCTGGCTTGGCCCACGATGCTTTAGGCAGAGGTAGTGTATGTGTATATTTTTAATTTGGGGACAAGGCACTCAGGGAAGGTCTTGGAGCAGGGGTGGGGGTGCACTGACGATATTAGATTGCTCGCGGAGTGGCACTGTAGACAGAGCTGGGGCTGGACAGGGTGTCAGGTGATGGATGAGGGCTGGCGGAGGGTATGCAGATGGTGGAGGGAGCGCATTGGTGGGGGCCACATCCCTAAACCTAGGGTGGTCCGGAGGACAGAGTTGGGAGGACAGGCCACTCTGGGTAACCCATGTTCTTTCCCCCTGAAGTGATGCTGGGGTTCTCCGTGCAGCACTGCTCACAGCACTGGCAGGGCTGGGTGGCTTCAGTGCTCACCTCAGGTCCTCCTGATGACCCCACAGGGCACTCTGCAGCCCTTGGAGTGGGACTCAGCAGAGCTCTGTTCCTGGCTGCGTGGAGCAGAGGCGGTGGGGGATAGAGCTGGGAGTGGGCTTTGGGGTGCCTGGCTTGCCCCATCCCTTCGCCACCAGGTGGTTGTGCTTTTGCTCTTAGGGGTGAGGACCCAGGGTTTGCCGCCATCTGCTTCCTGGAGCCGGCAGGGTTTTTTGCGCATCTTGCCTCTGTTCCTCTGCCGAAGCCTCCTGTACACTCGCGTCCTTGAGATGCCTCTTCCTTAAAGCCAAAGACAACCAGCAGCCAAGAGCCTCCTCCAAAGTCAGGGATGGGGAGGCTTGGCAGAGGCACCACTGCCAGAGGCCAGGCCGCAATCTTGGAGCAAAGAAACCCAGGCCAATGCTTGTCCTAAAAATACAGCTCCTAAAATAGACAGTTCGTGTGGGAGCCTACTGCATGCCCCACGGAGACCACCCCATTGAGGTCACCAGCCTCTGGGTGGCCTTGAGCAGGGAGAGGTGTGCCAGGCAGGTGTTCAGGGGAGGCCTCTCCAGCCCTTGGCCTTCAAGTCCCACCCAGAGCCAGCAGCCGGATGCTTGCTGGCTCTGTCTACACACAAGGAAATCTGAATTGCAATGGAGCCTGGGGCCAGGCCTGGAAAAAGCTGCACATAACAGTTTGTGTTTGGGGTGTGAGGCTTTAAATAGCCCCGCAGGCCTGAGGGGGCTGGAGACTCAGTCAGCTGTGAACAAGCTGGAGACAGGCTCCCTTTTCCCGGGAATCCCGACGCCCACCAGGAATGCAGACTCACTTTTGCTCTTTATCACAGCTCGTTCAATGAGGCAGTGACATGGCAGGTGGCTGCAGGAACATGGGACTCTCTCTAAGTAAAGCCCACCCCAGTCCAGGTAGAAATACCAAGTGATCTGCCTCTTGCCAAGGAGCCTCAGATCATTGGAGAAAATCGGTGTTTGAGGGTCCAACAAAAACCCGGTCTGTTTGCACCCTTGCAGAATATGTGACGTCTGTGGTCACATATTCTGGGGGACCTCTGGACGTTGTGTTCAGAGTCTCAATTAAGGGCTGGAGACTGAGACCCCCAGTGCATCCAGGCCTGTGCAGGGAGGAGTTAAGGAAGATCAAAGTCTGTGTGAGCGCCTGGGTCTTTTTCCAGCCAGAGGATGAGTGTGTATTCAGAAATCTACAGGCCTTGACTCGAAGCCACAAGCTAAATGATCTGTAAATTTTCCAGCTCTTGGAATCTTTGATTCTATCTTTCCAAGTCAAAGAATTTTGAGAATTACAGGATAGAATGTCTTTGAGAACCATGCCAGGGTTGGTAAGTTTCCACTCCTTGCACTGGACCTGGCCAGGAGATGTGCTGGCACCTCGGAAGCTGCAGGCGGGACCTGGGCTGCTCTGCCCTACAGCTGCAGGGTCCCCTCCCCCAGCACATGACCTTTTGGTGGAATCAAGTGGGACAGTCAGGCTGGATGTCCTGCCTCAAAGCCCCGTCCCTCTGGTCTGCAGCAGCACCCACCCAACCACTGGCTCAGTTCCTGCCCTCTGCCTGCAGTGCCCCACTGTCCTCTGTTTCAGGCCCGTGCGTCTGGTCTGGTCTTTCTGAAGGTGTCTGTCTGTGGAGACTTAGGTTCCCTGCCTCAGTCGGATGCCTCTGATTTGTTGCTGTCATTGTGTGTGTCTGAAGTTGGGCTCTGTGAGTGACTGGGTCCGACTCACTCCCTGAAGGCTTTTTCTGCACCTTCTGTGGGTGAATTTTGCACTATTTTACATGTGTTCTATGCTGCGGGTGGCAGGGAGGGAGGGTCAGTGCTGGATTCATTTCTGTAGTCTCTTGAGAGCTGTGCACACAGCCTGGAAAACAGCCACCAAAATAACACCCAGGAAGCTGCGTCCGAGGACCCGTGGGCTGTCTTTGCTGGAGATGGGTTGTTTCCACCTCCTGGGCCTCCAGGCAGAGCATCAGAGAGATGTGCTTGGTACCAGAACCAGCGACCCAAGGGCTGTGATCTGTGCTCTGTGGTCCCGGCTGTAGACCTTGCGAGGATGCTGCTCCTCTCCTTTGTTTTCACGTACCTGTTAGATGATAAACCTGAAACAGATGCTCCCTGTGGTCTCTTCAAGCCCCCCAAAAGTGCATGATTTTGTGACCAGATTATCTCAATTCACACACTCACGCGTGAACCCACGCGGCTAATAAGCTAGCTTTGCACCTTTGTGAAATGCAACTTCCCTACTTAGGAACACACGTGCTCCTTGAGAGGCGTTCGTCAAGCACCTATTATGTGTCTGTCTCAGACTCGTGACTCTCAGTGTGTGCAGGAAATGAAAGTCCTGAGTTCTCAGGTCTGTAGGAAATGGGAATCCATCCAGTGTATTTCTGTTTATTTTTTTAGGAAAAGAGTAAGTCTCATCTCTTTAGAAGCATCATTCTTTTTTCTCCTGTCTCCTTCCCTGGAGTCACCAGATTCAGGCTGGTGTCCTACAGGTGAACCTCGTAGGACTGAGTGGCAGGTGCCTAGATGCATGGGTCCTGGTGACGGGAGCCCGGCCTGATCACTGCCTACTTCTGTCCTTGGTCCACATCGCCCTCAGCAGAGGCAGGGAGTCAGGGGCTCACAGCTTCTCTCCAAACACAGCAGGGGCAGAGCCCGACACTCCAGGGCTTCCCCTGGGCGTCTCCCGCTGTGAGGGCACCTGGACCTAGGCCCCCTCCACCCCTCAGTGTGATCCACAGCCTGTGCTGAGGCCTGGTCATCTGGTGCTGTCTTCTCCAGGGGTGGTCGCAGCTGGTAGTTGGGACCTGTCTGCTGAAGGACTCTTCCTGGTTTTCAATGCACTTCCTGAGAAAGCTGACTCAGCTAAAAGCAGGGCAGAGTGGGCTTCAAACCTGTCAGGGTGCCCCTGAGGCAGGGTGTAGTCTTTTTGTCCCCTTTGGGGACAGCATCTTGCTGACATCTGCATCATGGGAAGGACAGGTAAGGCTGAGGCCCACCCAGGGCTCGCCCTCCTCACCTTGAGAATGGATCACCAGCATCTATGGTGATTTTACAGCCTCCTCCCCTCTGAATCCTCTCTGCCTGCTGCTTACACCGCTGGTTACGCTTGGCCACCAATAAGGGGCTGGGTGGGAAAGGCTGCTTTTCTGCAGGTGCCAAGGTCTCCATGATGGAAACAGCCTCTGCTCCTTCCTCCAAAGCAGGCTAATCCTACCTAGGCGAGGGAAGGGGCTTTCCCACTGTCGGGGCCAGACTTGTGCTCGGAGTCACATCCGGCTTTCAACATTTACCCTTTTTCTTCCCAGCCATTAAAGTGGCCAAACTAGAAAATCCCTGCTCGAGGCCTGACCTGGGCCCTGTGCTGTTATCACTGCTCAGCAGCAGGGAGCCGCTCCGGGCGCTAGCACAGGAGGTCTCTGGGGACAGCAGACAGCAGTAGAAGAGGTCCCTCTGCAGCCTGGCCACAGAGCCTGTGTTCCCACGCAGGCTCCCTGTATTGCCATGCTGGGGGGAGAAGATTGCAGTGGGTGCAGGGGACGCCTGTGTGTCCTCGAGGTGGCCTTGGACAGTCTCTCACTCCAGAACCACTGGCTTGCCATTTCTCAAAGCTTCCACTGAGCCCTGAACCCGCAGACCCTGCTGGGGTCTCTGGCTGGCAGGCTGATGGGTTGGGGAAACCTTTAGGAGGTCCTCACGGCCCAGGCCTTTCTGGGGCACCGCATCAGTGTCTGTAAGGGTATGTTGGTGACATCTGGAAAGAGTTTCCTGGTGACAGCAGCATGGTCAGTGGGGCCAGGGCCAGGATCTCAGGCTGTGTAATTAACAGAGCCCTTTAAGAGGGGCTCAGGGCCGGGAGCTCCTGGCAGCCTTGGGGCAGCGGTGACACAGGCTGAGATGAGGAATGAGCTCCCAGAGAGTTCCCTTGTCAGCAGGACCAGGATGGGAGCCCCAGATACCCCGCTTCCCAGAGAGGAAGACACCTCAACCACCAGATGTGCAACAAGCCAGCAGACTGCAAGAAATCAGCCGCACAAGTGATAAAATCCTAGCCAGAGTGTTTTTCTGCTACTGTGCAAACATGGTCAGAATTGTCATCGAGCTAGAAAATGGAAGCCCATAAACGCTGGGAGCCCTTTGCCTCTGAGGCTGAGGTCAGCCTGTTCGCTGGAGGAGCCGCGTTCTGCCAGGTCTGTGCCTGGCTCAGCCCTGCCCTGTTTGCTCTGTGTCACCTGCACTCGTGGCCTGCCACTCTGGTACCTTCTCCTTCCCAGGCGTCAGCCTTTGTGATTCCAGAAGTAACCTGCTAGCCCCAGGGGCTGGCCTTGGTGGTCGCTTGCTCAGAGGCTCTGTGGGTTTTGCTGCAGGGGCCTTTGGTGTGGCCCTGATGGTACATTTGTGTCAGTGTTGCCTGCTGAAAACACCCCCTCTTTTCAAACTGTTCTGAAGCAGCATAGCCTATAACAGAGGTGTAGTTGGAGCAGAGTGGGGCCCAGAGCGTTGCAGAGTTTGTTTCTAGAATGTTCCATCATGGCCCTTGTGTTTTTTAGCTTGGTCTGCAGCTCAGTACCGTTGGAAGGTGAGGCCTCGTGGGGATCTTGGCACACCGGGGGCGTGCCGTGAAGGACTCTGGGGACCCCAGCCCCTTATTCATCTGCTTTTCTTTCTGGCCATGAGGCAGGTGGTTTGGCTCCTCCATGTGCCCTTGCCATCATTTAGTCTACTCCAGGACCAAAAGTCACAGGGCAAGCTGACCGTGGGCCCGGGCCTGTAAAACTATAAGCTCAAAGTAACCATTTTCTTTGTAGTTGGTTATCCCAGGTTGGTGTCATACCAATGGGAGGCTGACTACTACAGACAATTCCGAAGCATCTGCAGGCTACAGACAAATAGACAATGCCCCACATCGTGTGCCCAAGGCTGAGGGACCAGGAGGCCCAGGGATTCCTGTAGGATGTACATCTCCTGGTGGCACAGTGGCGGGCCCTGTGCTGGCCTTGCACCTGGCACGGGGTAGCACTGTGGTCAGATACCAGGTGCATAGTGGGGCACCCACCTAGAGCCCCACAGAGCAGCTTGGGACGTCCTCCCGTAGAGACCGGGGTGAGGGTCTGGCTCTCACCAGGTATTAGGCAGAGCTCAGTGGTCCCTGGCCCACCAGAAGGGCCAGCCCCCATTCCTGATTCCAGTCCAGGCTGTGACTACTGTACCACAACCTGCACAGGCACCGCCCAGGACTGGGCACTCCCTGCTGGGGAGCTTTTTTGCCAGGGCCATCGTGGCTGACACAGCCAACTGGAGGACAAGTGTCCAGGGTGCTTGGAGAGCTCCCTACAGAGTCACCAAGCCCTCACTGAGCCGAATCAAACACGTTTACATGGGCTGAACTGTGGCTGTGATGTATTGTGCTCTAGCAGGGCCTCTAGCAGCCAGGAATGGGGCCGTGCAATGGGGCATGAAGGCCAGGCTGCCCTCAGGCTGGAGCCGGCACCTGGGCAGGGAGTCCGAGGCTGCTGGACGGTGGGGGTGCCTCCTCTGCCCCCAGAGCGGACAGGTGGGCCCTCCTGCCTCAGCCTTTCTGTGCCGCTCCTTTGTTCTGCTTCCCACTGTTCTCGGCCCTGCAGGGCTGTCAGACCGCACATTCCTGCACTCGGCCTTCATCCTCCTCGCTCCATCTTTCCCTTCCCTTCTTGTTTGATTTTCAAAAATAATCATTGAAAGCAGCTGCTGGGCAGTGATCAGGAGGGACCACTGGGGTGCACGTCCTTGGTCTCAGTCACCTTGAGTCACCCTAGTCAGTGACGTGTACGTTACCAGAAGGCCAGTGGAAGCCTGCTGCTAGCTCTCCAGGCCTGCCGCTCAAACCTTGGCTCGCCTCTGAGCTCAGATCGTCTCAGCGTTGGCCCAGTACAGTGAGCTGTTTTGGGAGAGGCAGACCCCACTTTCGGGTGACTTTGATGACAGTGTGTTGTTGCCATTGTATTTTCTTATCGGCTCAGTGTGCCTGGCTTACAGGTACGTAGGAAAGCACGCCGCGTATAAGGGGCTTCAGGCATCCGCTGAAGGCCTTGGCGGACACCGCTGCAGGTGAGGGGGCCACTGTGTGTCAACGGAGAGCCGTGTACACTTATCATGGGCCATTTCTGTATGTCATGTCCATGCCAGGAGAGCTGTGCCAGCCCCACCTGCCCAGAGTAGGAAAGCCGTGAGGAGGTAGCGGATCCTCAGCTTTCACAAAGCCTGTAACCTGCTGCCCGCAGCGCAAGCTGCTTTAACGCTGGGGTTCAGCCATTAGTGGTGACAGGCGCTGCTGCCGTGGTGAGCTTTGTCATCTGCATGTCAAGCTGGTGCACACGAAGACCCAGCAAGGGGACAGGAAGTGACCTGTGCCCGGCCCACGGCCCATCCATGGCCTTGTTCTGCTTTGCACCCAGGTCTTCTCCTCCAGCACAGACTGGGGGATGGACAGAGTGCCACCTGGGAGCAGTGCCAGTTGGCAGCATGTGTTGGAAATTGCCTGTCACCTAGCTGGAGAGGTGGCGGGGGCCAGCAGGAAAGGCGGTCTTTGCTCCACTGCAGTGGGCAGTTGTGCCTTTGCTTCTCTCTGTCACCTTGAACCCCCAGCTGTGTGCTGTGGATGGGTGGGGGCTCCCAGACTTCTGTTCCTCCCCTCCTGACTTGACCACTGAGGGAGGCTGTGGACAGTGTGTGGCTGACCCCGGCATGGGCATGGGCTGCCTCTGCTATGTGGCCATACAGCAGGGGATATCAGGAATGAGGGCGTCTTGATTCACTGAGGCTGACAGAAAGCAGCTTCTTTTTGAAAAGTAGTATCATTTAGATCTTGGCTTCCCAGTTGTGAGACTTTCCCAGTTTTTAGCCCCGATTGCTTGGTGAATTCTGAAATCCTGGAGACGTACGGCTCACCCAAGGCCTGGGTCGGACGTCTCTTTTACTTTTTTTTCTCTGTCTGATCAGATGGTATTCCTTGGCCACACGCTGAGGTGTTTGAGGAAGGGCCACTGTGACCAGGGTTTGGGGTCCTCTTGGTAGATGTTAGGCAGGTGTCACACTCTTCTGGGCAGGGCTGGGGAGCTGTGGTAACCCTTCCAATCAAGGAGCCAGCTCTATGTGTGGGACTCTCTCCTCTCTCACCTGAAACCCCGGGAAATACTGAGTTGTCTGTAGCAGCAGCAAACACATAGTCAAATTAAAAGGGAGACCAGCAGGTTTCCAGGGACCAGCGACAAAGGTGAAACTCAGGTTTGAAGCTGAATCTCCCTTCTGGAATTTCCACTGCAAATCCTGCTCCCCAGCTCCAGGGAGGTGGAACTAGGCTTCTCCGATAAAATGAGGGGCAGACAGAAACTCTCCTCTCTGTCAGTCAAGTTAAGAAATTATGTCCAGTGGCTCAGAAATACCATCTGTCTTCGGCATCCTAAAGTGTAACTATACACGGAACTTCCTACAAGAAAGCCTGTACTCCAAGTGGAGATGAGATCAAGTCCTGCCAGTCCATGTGGACAGAAACTCAGGGCTAAAACCCTCAGAATTTGGTCTAGAAAAAGTGGGGTCCTTACAGGCACTTATAAATGTGTCACATATAAGCAAAGGCCTGCCCTGCCGGGATGATCCTCAACGGAGGGCACCCAGGAGAATCCTGTGGGAGGATGCGGAGGAAGCTTGGTGCAGGTGGCTCGTAGGCAAATATTATAAAGTGCAGGATAATCCATCAGAGGTATCAACAAACGCTGTGAAAGAAGAACTCATGTCTTAGCAAATATGGATACTGATGCAATCTGAGGAGCATATTAGACCAAATATGTATAAAATGTTCAAAGAGATGAAGTAAGAAATATAATCCACAGTTTTCAAACAGGAGACAATAGGGAAAAGGAAGCAGTTTACAAAATGCAAGTGGTTGTCCTAGAAATAAAAAATACATCGTACTTGTGTTGGCCAGCTTCCTGTGGCTGTGACAATATACCTGATATATTTATAACCTAAGGGAGAAAGGATTTGTTTAGGCTCACAGTCTCAGAGGTTTTAGTTCATGGTTAGCTGACTCCAAGGCAGAAACAAATGGCAGAGAGACATGGCAGAGAGGAAAGATGCTCCCCTCATGGTGGCCAGAAGCAGAGAGCAGGGATAGAGCCAGACAGGGGAAGGGGGATGGGTAGAACTTCAGAGGCATCCCTTCCATCCCACCATGACCCACTTCCTCCAGCTGGGCTCCAGCTTCCAATGAGCCCATTCAGCTGTGGACTCATAGGTAGATTAACCCACTGATAGATTAGCACCTCCCTAATCTAATTACCTTCCAAAAGTGCCACCTCTGAAACATGCGACTTTTGAGGCAGGGCATTTAAGATCTGAACTCTAACATATTTAAAACTAAAACCAACAACTGCCCCATAGGTAGAGTAAATCACAGAACAGACCCCCTGCTGAGGAGGAGGGCTCAACCCTCCAGTGGTCCTAGGAGACCATCCAGACCGCCCCTTAGGATGCAGCTGGAGAACGTGGGTGTGAAGGCCCAACACACATCCAACAGAGCTGCCCAAGGCGGGGAGAGACAGAGAGCGCAGAGGGAGGCACGCTCAGAAGCGTGGCTGAAAGAACAAGAAAGACCCAATCTTTCCCACCGAAAACAAATCAGGGTCCCAAGTGGGCTGAATAAAAGCAAGAACTGTGCGGAGACGCATCACAGTGAAAACTGTGGACCCTGAGACAAAGGGCGAGAGCTTGAAAACCACCGGGCACTCACTCACCTGGACAAATAGGAACTGGGGAAAATGCGGGTGAGGGCTGCCCCCTCCGGCCAGATGTGTGTCCCCTAGAGAAATGCTGGGGCGCATGTGCACTGCTGGTTCCCGCTGGCCTGTGCGTGGTGTGATGGGGCCGTCCCTGGGCTTGCAGGGCTGCTCCCTGGTGTGTCACTAGGGCTCTGTTTACTCCATGAGCACCTTTCTGGTTACACCTTGCAACGCAGGTGGTGGGCCTGGAATCCCCTCGACAGGTGCTGCTGAGAACAAAAATGTGATCTTTCCAGGATGCTTACCTCCTATTAATAAAGGGAAAAAAAGCAAGCGAAATTAGTCTTGGGAAGCAAAGTGCCATATGAATCAGCTTTCCTCACTCTGAAAATAACTTGCTAAGAATTTATAGATCCCTTAAGTTCTGCTGATTTTTTATATTGTTTACTTTCCTCTCCAAAATATCAAATAATTCACAGGTGGTGGCTATGGCGACTCTATGGATAATTTGAAATGAGAAATGGACAGCAAGAGAAATTTCTTTCCAGGGGGTCAGGGCTGGGGTGACTCTCGAAGACTAATGGTGCTGGATTAATAACCCGGGGCTGCTTCGATATTCATAGCCGGTTCCCTTTGAAGGCCGGGATATTTCCCACTTTTATGTCCTGCACAGAACTGTAAAGCAAAGATGGTTTCATTGCGGCTGTGTGCGTAATGAGATGCGCAAGGGCCGCTCCTGCCCATTAATCAGCATTTGGGGGAGGCTTCTGGAGGCCTGACCTACTGCCACGGGAGCTGATCGGAATGCAATGATTTCCTCCCCGTGGGGGTCGGTGCTGCAGGACCTGAGAGCCGGCTCTGGCAGCCAGGGGCCAGGCTGTGAAGTTGTACCTCGGGGAGGAGGAGGCTCAGAGCTCCAGGGTGCACGATCAAATTGTTGGGCTCTCTGAAATGAAAAGGCTGCAGGGCCTCAGAGGAGGCACAGGACATGGAGTTTGCCATGCTCTGTCTGTTTCCAGGGGCCATCTCTCAACCCCTCTGGCTTTACCACAATGGGGGGCATGGGGCGGGCTCCAGTCAGCAGGAAATTGAGCGCATCCCTCGACCTGGCACTGGGCTAAGAGCTGGGGGCAATGAGGGAATCCAGGTGCTGCCTCTGCCTGCAAGGTGCTCCTGGGGGAGGTGGGCAGAGAGCCAATCTGATGGTCTCCATGGCCTGCACTGATGAAAAATATGGGTGCGATCAGTACCCAGATGACTGTGTGCCACTCATCTTGGCATAGATGGGAAGAGGGGGATCATGATTTCTGCAGAAGTGCAGTCTGAGCCAAATCTGAATGTAGCTAACATGATCAAGAATAGGTGAGGAAGGGACCGGAAGTGAGATGTGCAAGGGGCTGTCTGGAGGATGCTGCGGTCGAGCCCAAAGTTTGAAGCAGCGAGAGAAGGCACTGTCATGCAGGCCCTCGGACCTCATGCTGATGCTCACACTTCCACTGGGCCCGTGTGTGTGGCAAAGCCATCGTGTGATGCAGGTGAGTGAATCATGGGGCGGGAGGCAGACAGGGGGCTGTGGGTTCCCTGCTCCCTGCACTGTCATTGGTAGAAGTCAGAAATAAGCCCAACTCTATAGACAATTAGTTTCCACAGGTTTTGGAGGCCCCCCAGATGGCCTCTAAAATGGGAGATGAGGATGGTGGGGGACACATCTCCAACTTCACACCCAGAAACCGACAGCTGGGCAGATTCACCTCTGCCCACCTTCTCTGGCATGGACTTCTGCTACGTCAGTGTTGCTTCTTGCAGGGTTTTGTCCTTGTGCTGATGGCTTTTCTGAGCAGTGTCATCTTGGCCAGGGGTGAATTGCTGCTCTGGGATTCCTTTGACTCCTGGTTGAAGTTTGCGCTTCAGGAGTTTTCCAGCCCCCTTTGGTGGTGAAAAAAAGGCGGGGAAATGTTTGAAGAAGGGTCAGTGCCACAAGATTACCCACCTCATCTCTGGGGAATAAAACGGGGCAAAAGATCGTCTCCCATTGGCATTTGGATTTACACACAGCACTCCCCAGCTGCGGAGCTTCTGGGGACCATCCCGGTTATCTGCATTACAAGACTGCTTTGAGCATCAGCAGCAATGCGCATGTCGCATTTAAATATCTGCAATTAAGGCAGAGGCTGAAGGCTGAACTCCTCGGAGGCCCATTGGACCTGGGGGAAGGGAGAAGTGGAACTTAGTTATATATTCCGATGACCTGGGGATCAATATGTGCCAGGTTACATTTTCTTGCCTGTTCTTTAAATCTCCATCCTTGCTTAGCCCCATATTTTTGGTGTACTCAGCGTGGTGATTTTGGTGGTGGAGGTGGTGGCTTCCTGGCTGGCCAGTGACTGGGCCTGGGCTCTGAGACCTCGGAGGCAGATTTCAGAAGATGGAGACATGGCCGGGGTGTCCGCGTGATGGGCAGAAGGCAGAACTAGTGAGCCCCTAACAAGAGGCTGCAAGAGTGTGGGACAGATTTAGGGTGATGATGGGCACAGGGGGGTCCAGTCAGTCTTCAGTGTGAGATGCACCATCCGTCTGAGGCCCGAAGGAAGCTTGGGCATGGACACGAAGACCCTTATATTTTTTATTTGTAATTTTAGTAGCAATGCCTACATGTGCGTTTACAGCCAACTGGAGATACTCTTCAGTATATTTCTTCCTGACACTTTTCTGGGTCCAAGTTTATGGCAGAAACTAAGCCCAGAAGAAAAAGTGCATAATGTGGACCAGAAAGCAGTGAAAGAGTTGTCAGGTTTTGTGCTGTCTTCCGTGTGAAGCTGGGTATCAGTGCCGCGGAGTGTCCGAGTGGTTGAGCTGGCGGTCAGAGTGGACCGACAGGCTCTCCGCAGCGAGCCAGGAGGAACTGGCCATCATAACTTAACCCTTTGCCTTCTCAGTTCAGCAGAGACTTCAGCACAGGGTTGCCTTGGTTACCTCTCTCATTGCTTAGCACCCAGAATGAAGGAAGGAAAGGGTTATTCAGCTTCCAGCTGGCTCCAGAGCAGGGTGGCATGGCTAAGGGGCAGCCATTCATGGCAGTGAGAAGTGGCGAGAGCAAAAAGGGCCTAGAGGGAAACACCCCTCCTCCCCTCCTTTGCATTGTATGGGGGTCCCCGGGCACCTGTCCCTGGGCGGGTGCAGCACTCACACCACCATGCCCAGCACCAGATAATGAACCAGTCACAAGCACGAGACTCAGCCACCCAGAAAGGCCTGTGCCCATGACCACATGAGGCTTTGGGGGGACATTTAAACAAACCACAGCAGGGGGCTTCTCTAATCAGGCTCCTTGTTGCCCTCTGCAGCCATTTTTGATTCCTACACTTGCTCCTCCTTGTGGACTGTGAGCCTTAGTCCTGCCTTCCAGGTTAACCTTTCCCCTGGTGTTTTTCTGATCATCGTGAGTCTCCGCCTCCACACATGGCTCTGGTCTCCCGGGAGGACATGTCCACCTGGATGCTTCATCCAGCTCAGAGAGGCACTTGGTGCGCTTATGAGTTGTTTGGTGTCCGAGGTCTCTTTCTTGTGTTTTCACTATCCCAGGGATCACATGGTACCTTGCATTTTGGTCAGTAAGTGTTGGGACTGTCAGAGTTGAGTAAATGTGCTCTCCTTTTCCTTCTGACCTAGCCCTCCACATACTCTGATTTTTAATAACTTTAAATAAATCAAAAGATTAAAGACGCAGAGCCTGGGTCCTAATCCTTCCCTTACCCATAGGTCCAGCTGAGAATGCACCCTACCCAATTACATAACAATTGTTGTCTTGAGATTTGGGACTGTGCTAAACTGAAACCAGGGAGCTTCTCCTCATACCTGCGGGACCTAGGGTAGATAACCATCTGAAGCTTGATTTCATTTTCCATAAATGGGGAGAATTAATAAATTAAACCCTGTGGAGTCTTTTTTAGAAATTTAAACCACTGATGAAGACTCCATCAGTTTTGGGGTACTGTGACAAAATATCTGAGATAATCAATTTAATAAGGGGAAAGTTTATTTTGGCTTATGGTTTAGGGGGTCCAGTCCATAGTTGCTGGGCCCCGTTGCTTGGGGCCTATGATGACGTAGTATGTCATGGTAGGAATGGCTGGTGGTGGAGCTCTGTTCACCAGGAAAGAAGAACAAGAGAGACACCAGAGAGAAAGGTCTGGGGATCCCATCACCCCCTTCAAGAACATGTCCCCAATGACCTGACTTCCTCCCGCTAGGCCCCACCTCCCAGCAGCCCTCCCCCCTCCCAGTAGTAGCACCGCGGGCTGTGGACCAAGCCTTCAACAAGGGCCTCAGAGGACTGCAAGATCCAAGCTCTAGTGACTAAACAAATGCTAATACTGTCTGAGCTCTAGGTGCGCGGATCTCAGATCTGTCTTTTCTGATGATTCGTTCCTTTGTTCATTCACTGCCTCGCACAGCAAATATTTATTGTTCCATCTGCTGCAGTGCGCAGACACTGTTTTAGACCCATCCAGGGGGCAGGACAGACAGCAGTCTCTGCCCTCACGATATCTGTGTTCTAGTGGGGCAGACAGATGATACACAAACGCTGGGTGACACGCTGTCAGACGAGGAATCAGGAGGGAGATGGAGCACAGTGAGAAGAGGATGAGGTGGCTCAGGTTCAGAGAAGTTTGAAAGCGGGAGGGGAGACTGGACTGGAGTGAGACAGGTCTAGATTCAGACCCTGATTCCCTCACCTTCAGGGCAACCGGGTTCACCTCTGTAAACCTCAGTGTCTGTATATATCATGTGTGGGTAACATTCATTTATCCGGTGTTGCTGGAGGATAGCTAGGATTGCGGTTTGAGAATACTGCCTGGCACATGGAGCATGGGAGCTTTTCTTGCTGTTATGCTCACTCTGACTGTTACTGTAAAATCAAGCGCTCTGTTAGTCATTCTCATGGAACAGTCTGCTACTTAGCTTGGAATCTCCTGGTGACTTTGCAAATGTCAAGAAACGCCTCCTTTTTTTTGCATAGCGTGAGACTGAGCACCTCAACTTCTCTGGAACACAGAAATAGTTCTTGAATTTCTTAGTCTGCAGACTTCTTAACACTTAAAAGTTATCAGAGACCCTCAGAGATTTTTTTCCGTTATGAGTCAGAGCCATGCTGTGTACTGCATTAGACACGAAAACTGAGAAATAATTAAACTATGTATTCACTCAATAAAATGACAATAAACCTATTTCATGCAAATGTAATTTATATATCCCGTAATGATAACTATATTTTCCAAAGCAGTGTTCTGTGATAAGAATGGCATGTTTCACATCTTTGTAAATTACTTGAGTGTTTTATTCAGTGAAAGGCAACTGGATCCCCGTGTCTGCTTCTGCCTTCAATTTGTTTCAGTATTGAAACAGAACTTTATCTGGAAAGTGGTATTTGAATAGCCACTTCGGAGACATGTGAATATTGTCCTTTGATACAGTGACAAACCCAACACGTGGCACTGTGTCTGTTGCCTTTCCGTTCCCGTGACGAGGCGGCTACAATGTTGGATCTGACAGTGCAGTGACATCCCACACAGTGACACCCAAGTCAACCCAGACTGCGTCTACGATGGTGGTTCCATAAAACTGAGTTGTCCAGTGGTGGTGTAGCCACCTGAGCTTGTGCAAGAATGCTCTGTGATGTTTGCAGTGACCAAACTGCCTAACACTCATCTCTCAGAGAATATCCTGTTAAGTGTAGACTATAAATCAAGGACTTTTTCATATACTGTTTGCTGAAGTCCATTAGACTGTCCCCTCCTACCCTGACCTGGGCCATCTTTTAATGTGGATCCTCAGAAAGTGCATTACCCAGTTGCGAGATTATAAGGTCACCTTGGCCATTTTGAAAACTCTTGTTTGTTGACTGGTGTGAGAGTGTGCAAATGTTAACACATTTCACTATATGATTACCTCACCCATCAAACTACTTTTGCTAATATCATTTCTGACATCTTCAGAAAACTCTTTAGTTTTTTTCCCCAGTTCTGGGAGTTAAACCCAAAGCCTTCACACTGAGCTATATCCCTAGCCACCCCTTTCTAAATTTCCTTTTTCTTATAAATTTTGAGGCAGGTTTTTGCTAAGTTGAACCCAGATGGACTCAAGCTTTTAATGCTCCTGCCTCAGCCTCCTAAAGTACTGAGCCTGCAGATGTGGGTCATAATGCCAAGCATGGAAACCTTTTGGGTTTTACACACTGTCAAGTTAACACTGGTGCTAATAGCTGTTCTTAAATTTTCATTCTAACTCAGGAACTCTAATTTTATATTGTCAACTAGTACAGTCAGTTGAAATGATAATCTAATGTAAAGCTGTCTGCTAAATGCCACTTATTTAATTTGTGGTCAGAGAACATAAGCTATCTGATACATTCTTTTGATTTTTAGAGATTTATCAGGACACTGCATGGTTCGGAGTACGACCTGTCTTTGGTGAATGTGCTGTGTGTTCTGTTTTTAGCTGGAATGGTCTGTGAGTGTCAGGGAGGTCAAGCTGACTGATAGTATTGTTCAACTCCTGTGTCTTCATGGTTTGACGCCTTCTTGTTTTGTCTGTCTTAAGGGAGAGATGTAGAAACCTGTATAGTTATAGATCTGTCTATTCTTATATGTCTATTGGTGTGTGATTGATATGTTTTGAAGTTTTCCTGTTTGGTTTGTAAGCACTCACGACTCTTCTATCCTCTTGATCATTGTGAAATGACTCTATTTATCACTAGTAGTAATTTTTGTTCTGAAATCTATTTTGTGTGACATTAATATAGCCACCCTTTAGTAGTGGTGGCATGGGGTATATCTTCATACATGTTTTTATTTTTAACTTTTTTTGGTTTTTTATTTAAAGAGAGAGTCTTACAGAGTTGACAGTTGAGTCTTACTTTTAATCCAAATTCAGTTTCTCTTATTTGAAGCATTAGAGCTCACTTTTAATGTGATTACCAGTACGGCTGGGTTTCTATTTGCTGTTCATTTTGTTTATCTGTTGTTTTTCTTTTTCTGTCTTTTTTGGGGAAAGACTGAGATATTTTAATAATTATACTTGGCTTATTAGCTGTAGCGTCTTCCTTTAGTGGTAATTTAAGATCTTTAATATCTTTAGCTCACCACAGTCCACAGTCAAGTGACACAATGCCATTCATAGGCAGTTATGACTCTTACTTTTCTCTCTCTCTTTCTTTTTTTGTTATATGTTACTTCTAGATATGTTATAATCCTCACAATTCATTGTTACTAATTTTACTTTAAGGAGTTGTCATATATATGTATGTATGTATGTATATATGTATTATGTATGTATTAATTGATTGATTTTTTTTCTGAGACAGAGTCCATGCTGGCCTTGAACTCACTTGGTAGCCCAGGTTGGCTTTCAACCTGCCAGTATCCTCCTGCCTCAGCCTCCTGAGCGCTGGGGTTACAGGCATGTAGCATCATTCTCTAGCTGTCTTTTAAAGATATTTCAGTGGTAAAAAGTCTTAATATATCCTCATAATCCCAGTGTGCCTCCTTTCTTCTTGTAGATCCAGGTTCTGTCCAGTACCACATTCCTCTGCCTGAATGCCCTCCCTTAGAATTTCGGAGTGTGTTATGTGCCAGTCGGGAATTCTTTCATCTTTGGAATTTATGATGAAAGGCTTACTTTCACTCTTGCTTTTGAAAGATAATTTCAGTAGAAAAAGAATTCCGTGTCTACAGTTTTCTCTGTCATTTTGGGAAATTGTTCCATCTTCTGGTTTGCTGGCATCATTTCTGTTAAAAAAATACGCAGTTCTCCGTATCTTTTTCTGTGCAATGATTTTTGTGGCTGCTTTATTTTTTCTTTGTTACTGAGTTTGAGCAAGTTGATCATGATTAGCCTTGAGAGAGCTTTTTTATGTTTCTTGTGCTTGGGGTTCATTGAGATTCTTGAACTAGAATTTTACCAAAAATTTATTATTTTACCAGATTTGGAAATTTTTGGTCAATTTTTTTTTCCAAATTTGTTCTGGCCCTGCTCTTCACTGGTAACTTCGTGCATATAGTCAGCGGCTTGGCCTTGTCACTCATGCTTTTTTCAGTTTTTCCTTTTCCTCCGTTTCATGTTGGATAGTTTCTATTGCTATTTTTAGATTCACAAATATTGTCTTTTGTGATATCTAATTTTCTGCTTATTTCATCCAGTGTGTCACTTCACATCACATTTTAGATTTTGGTCCCAATTTGTATCTCTAGAAGTTTTACTTGGACCTGTTTAATATGTCCCTGTCTCTTCTGAACACTCTTGATCTTATTAATTTTATTTTTGTGTAATTTCAGGTTTGATCATGATTGATTTTCTTCTCATTGAATGTAATTTCTTTTTTGCTTTTTTGCAAGTGTAGAAATTTTCCATTTGATCCTAAGCAGTATGATTTTACCATGGTGGGGACTGCATACATTTTTATTCCTGTAAATATTCTTAGCTTTGTCCTGGAATGTAGTTGTATTATTTGGAGTTTGTTCAAGCTGCTTGGGTCTTGCTTTTATGCTCTATGCATGGGGCCACAGCAGCATGGAGCCTCGTGCTAATCTTTTCCACTGCTGTGATAAAACTCCACATTCTCCCCTGAAGATCAATCTTTTGATGGGAGCCTGGCCCACGTGTGAGTGGCAGTGATTGCTTTTTTAAGTCCTGTTGGGCGGGTCACTGCCTGGCCCCCGATTGTTTCCATGTGGACACACTGCTCTGTTCTTCCTGAGACCCTTGAAGGGGACTGCATGGCTCTGGAGTCTCTGTGCCTCTCCCCCAGCACCCTGCCTGTGACCTTCAGCTGCCCGAGCCTTCTTCAAATCCTAGCTCCTTCTCTTTAATTCAAGGAGATTGCTGGTCTTGGTCTCCTGCCTGCACCGTGATCTGGAAACCTTCCCCAGCGTGCAAGCTGGACCGATCACAGGGTACATCTGTGTACTTCCTGCCTCTTAGGTCTCCCTGTTCAGTGTTGAGAGAATCCAGGTTTTATTTCTGGGGCTTGGCTTTTTAGCTGTTCCAGGCTGGAGGTACACCCAGCCTCTGTTACTTTGTTCGACCAGAAGCAGAAGTCCTGCCAAATATAAAAGACAGTGTAATCATAGATTGTTTCTGAGCTGTTCTTTTAAATCAGAGTGGGTCGCCATGAAAGCAGGGTATAGTTTAGTTCGCAACTCAGACAGTTGTGCAAATGCGTTTCTTCATGGCAACTATCACACTGCAGTTTGCAGCAGGAGTGGGTGATGTGTACTTCCATCTGGTCACTAGTAACGTTCTACAGAAACGTCATCAAGGACAGAGCTTAGTGAGCTCAGCCTAAGACACCTTTGCACCTTGCGTAGAGGTGCATGCAAGAGTGTTCTCTGTAGCATTGTTTACGCTAATGTGCGTTTGGAAACCACGTAAGTGATCATAGCAGAACGGACAAAGTGATCGCACAGTTGCAGAATGGAACAGCACATATCAGACAAAATGAACAAATAAAGCTGTTTTGTGTATATGTGTAAAGCTCAAAATGACTGCATAGAAACAAATTTCAGAAAGAAATGTCTCATGTGACACCATTTATATAAACTTTGAATGTATAATCATACTACCCAGCTTTTGTTAGTTCACCAAACAGAATAGTTTGTGCTGTCATTTTTTGATTATGTTTGTTTTTTTTAATGCTTTGATTTTGTAACTTAAGCAACTACTTCTAAGAAAACAATATGTAATATATCAACTGGTGATAATTTCTTTTAAAAAATTTTTTTTTTGGTATTTAATTTATTTATTTATTTTGCGGTACCAAGGATCGAACTCATGACCTCACACTTACCAGGCAGGCACTTGTGCCGCTGAGCTAAACCCCCAGCTCCATTTTTTTAGAATACTTTTTTTTTTTTTGAGGTACCGGGGATTGAACTCATGGCCCCGCACTTGCAAGGCAGGTGCTTATGCCACTGGGCTAAATCCCCAGCCCTAGTGATAATTTCTTAATATTAGTTTTTTAAAATTCTGTATTGTTTCTACCCTTTTTTCTGTTTTTCTTTTTTTTAAATAAAACAGTGGTGGTAGACTGTTCAGTCTTCAGTACTTCAGCACTAAAAAACGTCTTGTTTATGGGTATCTAGAAAAGTGGTACATAAGCGCTACCTAGAAGACAGGGCTGCCTCCGAGCAGGAGGAGGCGGAGCGGGACAGGCAGGGCCGTCCACAGGCTCCAGTTATGCCTGTGACTCTATCATTTCTAAAAATAAACCTAGGACGCTTAGTGCAGTCTGATGACTGTGGAATGCAGTGGGTCGGCTCGTAGGTCTCCATGATATCTATTGACTAAAGATTGTGGAAAGCTTGAACTCTCACATAATCACCATCACTATCATCCAGAAATACAGAGAAGAGGAAAATATAGAGACACATGATGGATTCTCAATTCTGTGTGAAAAATGCTCAATGAATCCTGGTGTGGGAGCTGCCTGTGATTACCCTCCTAGTGCCAGCAGCCGCCGGCAGAGAGGGACTGAGACTTGCGGGGACCCTCCCTAGCTGTGCGCACAGCCTTCTTTTCCTCTCAGAGGTAGATCCTTGTTCTTCAGCTAGGCCCGCTGATACCAGAAATGTTAAGTAACTTGCCTGGTGTCACACAGTCCCTGAGTTGTGAGGTCGTCATCACAGCCTGGGGCTCAGGCTTCCAGGTTTGTACTTTTTGACTCTGTTACCATCTTGGGCAGCTGGCTGGTCATTTTAAGTTACCCTGTCTCCTTTGCTCCTTCCAGTGGAGCTTGCTATGTTTCTGCTAAGCATAACTGTATCAGTTACATTATTCTCGTTGCCACAGCAACGGGACGCGCTGGCATCTCTAGGTATTATTACTGCTAAGTTGTGTCGCAGGCAGGTGCTCTGCTGTTTGCTGAGGGCTCTTTCTAGCACCGTGGCTTTCTTGTCTTTGAAGCTAATCGTGGGGTGAGGCCCTGGAAGTTTGGGTGGCTACTGTGGCCTGCAGTGGGAAGACTTCTTAATCAGTTCTGTAATGGGATCATTTATAATGTTTTAGGTAGTGAATCAAAAGGACCTTTTGAGGCTGTGGATAATAATGTCTCTCCCACACGGCAACACTGCCTGAAGATTTACTTGAATTAATTGAGGGATGATGGAAAGAGATGATGGACTTTCTCATCTGTTTACTCCCAGCTGTCTGGTGAAAGAGGAACGGAGGTGGGATGCTCGAGATTGCGTTAATGCATCTGGAAAGTGGGCTGGGGACTGCCAGGGTTTAAAACTAGATGTCTGACAGTTCCTAGGTGTGTTTACCTGAGCAGGTAATGCTGCAGACTCGGGGGGGGGCGGGTATACACAGCAGGGGCAGCCAGAGGGCTGAAGAGGACCCACCACATAGTGAGGTACACTGGGTTCTTTGCATTGGTCTTCACAGAATTGAGGAAAGTGGAGACCATCTTTAAAAAGATTTCGATAAATTTAAAACCAGCAGGGCCTGGGGAAAGCAGTGACTCTCAAATATTCTTGGTAGGAGGCTGCACTGGTGTGATCTTTTTGAGCAGTTTAGAAGCACGGTAGCTACAGTGAGTATCTGGGGTCAGAATGCACTTTCTGGCTACCAGAGCTGGGTAAGCCATTGACTTGCTCCATGCCTTGGTTTCCCCAAATATAAAGGAGCCCGTGGTAGTCCTTATGGGCTGGATTCTTTTTGAGGAATAGATGAAATGATGTGTGAAACGTGTGTACACAACCTTAATGTGCAGGAGGGCTGGCTGGGGGTTGTTACCGTCAAAAGGGAAGACGCCTCTCAAGTCAGTGATTCCACATTTAGGGATTCACCCTAGCACAGACGTTCAGAGACAGTTACCCAAATATTCACCGTGATTCTGTCCTTGCAAAGTAACCTGAATGTCCGTGAACGAGGGTTTATAAATTGTGGTACACAGTTTAACATAAACAGGATCTTGAGCAGCTGCTGGAAAGGATAGAGGTTTGCACATACTCATATGGAAAGAGGGTAATGCAGGGTTATTAAGTGGAAAATAATTATTCTTGTAATTTCACTTTGAAACTTTCAAACATGTGATGTTGGAAGAATTTTGCAAAACCAGTACACTCACCAACTGGCTTCCACAGTGAGTATCTTACCGTTTGTGTTTTCTCAACGTCTATCCCTGGATTCATCTACCATCCCAATATTTTGCTTCATGTAAATGGGAAAGCTGCAGACATCAGTACTTTTCCCGCCAGAGAGCTCAGCATGTTGGCGTAGCATTTATTAGGGTTTACTATTTGTTTATATTTCTTTTAAGCGTGCTTTTGTGACAATGCAAATATCATTTATGTACAAGCAAAGATGCACGTGTGCGTGTCCATTCTGTTGGCGTGAGGTAGGAGCAGGCTCTCGAAGCCATGCAACTGTTGCTTTGTGCTTCACTGAATCCGCCTGGTGGATTGTGCTGTTTAATACATGACGGTGTGTGGGGCTGTGGCCACCACTGTCTTCTCTATTTTCCGCTTCTTCTTCCTCTTCCTCCTTTAGTTTGACTCCCTCTTCATCCTCCAAGTCCCCATCTCCTCTTCCCCTTACAGTTCTACAAAGCCTTGCTTCATTTGAAAGATAAAAAAAAATGCCCAAGAAACCTCAGCATGTCACGTGCAGGGGACAGAAGTGCGGCACTCCTCCAACAAGAGACACATTTCGTCATTACGTCTGGGGTCCTCTCTGACCTCTTGCTAGGACTCTGAATTACAATCGGTGATGTTTCCTTTCCCATCTGAACCGTCATGTAAAAGTCCCACTTGGGTGGAAACAAATGGAGACCTTGGGAAGCCGTGCAGGTGTGTGGGGTGATTTACCGCAAAGGGCGTTTTATTCTTGAAGCTAACTGTCATGTGTCAACTTGGCTAATGCGAACAGCTCTAAAGCGAAACCAACGTTCTGAAAGGCAGAAAGATGTGGCGCTTAGATTAGTTGCAATTAGATATCCATGTGCTTAAACCCACTTGCTAATTTTCTCTTCATTTCTGTGGGCTGTGGAGTGTGGGACGAAAATGGGTAACCTATAGGGGAGTGGGGGTGTGAGCACAGACCTATATATAATTTACTTTCCTGGAAAGATGCAGAGACAAGTCCTTTTGATTGCTTTTCTTCTGGGGGCGTGTTCCCTACAGATTCTGCTTGGAGTTGGGTGGAGTCCATTAGAAGTGGCAAAACATATATATGTATATATATGTTTTATGAAGGAATGCAGGAACTTTTAGAGCTTCGCAGTGAATATTTTTAAATATGTTAAGTGCTATCATAAGGCTTGGATACCTCAATCTTCTTTAAATAAATGGATTTTACAATTGCAAAGCGGTGGCTTTTTCTTTTTTGAGGGTAGCAGCTCACAATAGCTCCACCTTTCTAGCGAAATTTTAGACTCAGTGGGTTCCAAGATGCTAAGTGTGATTTTTTTTTGCTTTTTGCTTTTCACATTTTGGCATAAAGTTGAAAGTTTTAGAAGCAGCCAGCATATTTCAATTTAATCTACTGCTGCCATGTTGTCTTTTGTTGATAGCATAATGCCAGGGCCACTGAGATGTTTCCGTGATATAAATAATTTGTGTATTATAAGTTGTCTAAACACGGCATGCGTGTGATAGCTGCCGTAAAATTGCCTGGGTATGGTCTTACATGACGGACTGTAATGGTTGCTTCGGAGTCATTAGAGCCTAGTATGTAAATAATCTGCATTTTAAAATTGTCTGAAATGCACGGAGACAATGGATGGATGCCTCCTCCAGATTCATTAATTTCGTCAGGAATTCATGGCTCACGGTACCCGCAGGCATCGGCCTGCTTCTTCTCAAAAGAGCTTTCGGGCACTGTCAGCTCGCCATCTTGCAGACCAAGACACGACAGACGCGAGGGTTTGTTCCGTCCCTTTAAGAGTAGGGGGTCAGGAATGCAGCCAGACATATCCAGATTAAAGTCCTGACCTGGGCCTCTCTGCCTCTCCCTTTGATCCCCGCCTGCACTTCTTCGAGACAGGAGCAAGTGGGAGCAGGACTTGGAGGCCCTTGGGTGATGCCCCAGCGTTTTGGAGGAGCAGATAGGTGACAGAAAGCTGAGAACTCATTCCCCAGACGTTGCCCCCGAGCCAGAGCAGGCCACGGCTTTGTCCACGTCACCCGAGGCTGCAGGTAGCCGCGTGCTGGAGCTCTGATGAAAGCCGTCCCCGCTGCCCTCTGTCACCAGCCCCTGCCGGGGGCAGAGCCGCGGTCCACCCGACCTGCCCAGATGAGTGTGTGTGTGTGCCGGTGCTGTGACATCTATTGTCTAAGAGGGCCAGTTAAGCTCTCTCTTTGAAACACACACACACAACATATCATAAATCAGAACCAGAATCTTTTAACATTTACAGTTTTAAATGAAATTCCTGTTGAGAGTCTCTTAAGCTAGATTTATATCTGATTTTGCATTGAACTGTGTCGTTATGTGGGGCTCAGAAACTCTTACGAAATTAAGCATAATGCGAAAACATGCTGAAAAGACAGTTCTGCAGAAACGTGAAACATTATTATGTTATAGAATATTGGAGTGAAGAAATATGCATAAAGGCACAATTACCACGGACAGTTTCCTTTTAATGATCCTTGTACAATCCTTGGCAGAAAGGTTTGCTGACGTCTCCTCATAGATAAAGGAAAATTGAGACAATATTGATACTCTGCATCCATTTTGAGTTCCAAAGAATACCAGGAGAGAGAACCCTTCCGTCCTCATCCCTGAACAGGAAGGCCCGGCTTGTCCTAGTGGCTACTTGCAGGGACTTCGGGAGACCCTGCGGTCTGTGTTTGGGGGATCTGATGACCCATGCACCACGCATGGAGCAGGTGGTGGCAGTGACTTGCGGAAGGGTTAGGATTCACTTCCAGCTGGGCTGAACTGGAAGCTTCTAGAAGCCACTGGAATGGGTGACGTTGTGGTTGTCAGAGATGTTTTCTGGAGTGGTTTTAGAGCTTAAGAGCCCCTCTCTAGAATGGCTTGGGGTGGTTTTGGGGACTCACCTGGAACTTGGCATTATCTTCAGTGGGGGCCGGAACTGTCTTCCACACCGTCACCGTGCCCCGCAGCCTCGACTTCTGCAGAAGAACCCTGACTGCCTGACCTTGCCGAGGGCTAGGTGCGTGCCTGTCATATCTCTTGGGATTCTGTTCCCCCTCCCCTCACCCTGAAGCCAGAGCTCCAGTTACCCAACTGATGCCCATGGCCGGGGCTCCGTCTCTTGCTCAGCGTGCCTGTTCCCTGGCTGTCCCAGCACTGTGGTCTGGGTGAGGCTGGGCAGAAGCCATGTTTACCCTTCTTGTCTCTGGCTGGCCACAGCCGTTGGCTGGGACTCTCCTGCCTCCCCTGCATTGCCCCGGCCTGTGTCTGCTGGCAGGAGAGCCCCATAGCAGCTGGTGAAGGGCTGGCGGCAGTGTCGAGATGGAGAGCCTTGTAGAAACACTTTCTCCTGCTGGACCGGGGAACAGGACCGGGTCCGAGCAGGACCCCTGGCAGGGCTGAAGCTTTCCTGCAAAGCCTCCCGGATCCTGTGTCCTCTAAGCCTGGCATTGAGATGCCGCCAGTGGATGGGGGAAGGTAGAAGCCGGGCTGAGGCTCAGGAAACCCTGACTGGATTGTCCTTGGGGTCAGGTGACAGCCAGACTCCTACTTGAGTGGGGTGGCAGCAGCTTCTGACTCAGTCCCTCCTCCTCTGTTCTTGGAACCTCTTAGAGGACCTCGAGGCATTTGTTACGCAGAGTTGCTTTGCATGAAGCAATTTAGCTCTCATTTGGCCATGCAATGTCTGATTCTTGACCACCAGAGGTCACTATAATAAGGTACAAAGCAGGTGCTTGGCGTCTTAAGTTGGTGATTCCCTCAAGAAGGCAAAACGCAACCAAATGAATCCCCTCCCCCAGAATTCCCTTCCGGCACGATGTGCTGCAGTGTGCACTGAGGCGCGGACCTCAGCCCCGCGTCGTCCTCACTGCAGAAAGCCTGCCAGCTGCACAGCCGGGCAGGGTCAGGACAGGTGGCCGCTGAGGGGACATCCGAGTGCCAAGGCTGCCGGGCCGGCTGGCTACGTAGTGCATTAGGGCTTTGCTCAGCAGCCGGGCTGTCTGTCACTGTGCCCGACACACATCTGGGCTGCACCCATTTCCTGCGGCAATCTTGGGTTAAACTGTCTCTGGTTTGGCTTGGCTGACTTTCCTGTGTGTGTGTGTGTGCACCCGTGCGTGTGCTTGTGTGTTTGCACACACATGTGTGGCTAGGTACAGTGGTTCTCCTCCGACATTGTCAGCACTGTTTAGTGCTGAAAGCGGTTTCCGGGCACAGCGGCCAGCTCCTGGCCAGTGCTCGATCAGTGTTAACTCAGCTCACTGCTGCGATTGGGGGAGGATTCACGGCAAACGGGTCTGCTCTCCACAAGCAGCTGTGGTTCTTTCTCAGCCTCTGCCCTCCCTCCCTCCCTGGTCATCCTCCCCGTGTGTTGCTGCTGTGAGCAGCGGCTCCTGAATGTCCCTGAGAATGTGTTTTTGTCCTGGGTGGGCGGCTGGCAGAACTTTCCGGCTCCGGGGGCAGGAGGTTTGGCAGGCCTGCACTTAGCAAACACTCGGGCCTGCTGGCTTTTGTGAGCCTCCTCCTGCACCAGCTTCCCTTCCACTTCTAAAGCCCCGGTAGGTTGTCTGCACACTAGGTGACATCAGAGGGGCGTCTGGTCTCTGTGGGGTACCAGGTGGTGTGGCAGAGGGTAGTTCTGGATGAGGCCCTGGCTCATCCTCCCTGGGGACATCTGGAGACCAGACAGGTGTCTGGGTCTTTCAGGGCTGTTGAAGCTGCCTGCTGAGAGGTCAGGGGCAGTGATCCGCAGGAGGTGCCTGCCATCCACCTCAGTGGCAGTGTCCCCTGCCTGTCCCTGCGGAGCTGTCTTGGGCACCCGCCCACACGTACATGCTCACAGCCAGCATCGCCAGGCTGCAGCCTGGGGCCTGGCCAGGACTGGTTGCAGGGGCTGAGCCAGGAAGGGGGATTCCCTTCACAGTGCTTCTGGAGACCCCAGTGTTTGTCCTGTTCCCCCCCACTCTGCCCCCGGGGGCTCCTGCAGGTGCCTGGCCTGGTGTGGGAAGGCACAGGCGTGGTTAGCAGATGGGAGCCCGAGCCTCCGGTGTGCGGCACGGAGAGAGGAGCCGTCCTCTCCGACCTTGAGGGCTTGGCATTTGGAGCCTGACTGAGCCGAGCAAGGAGGCTCGGCCCTCCCCCTTCTGGCGACCTTCTGAGGTGTCGGCTCCTCGCTCGCCCGCCCTGCAGAGGGACTGCTGGCCGTCATCCTCTCGTGCCCACCCTGTGTGGCTCTTTCCTCCCACCCCTCGCCCTCCTCTGTCCTGCTGCCTCCCTCCTGGTCTTCCCTGCCCCTCTGCTCCCCTGTTTCCTCCCCCAGGGTCCACTATTTTCATTAAAAATAGCACCAAACGCAACTGCACAAACGCAAGTCTTCTGTGGAGCAAGAGCCTTTCCTGAGCTCTGTGACGAAGCTTCCCCTCTGGCAGCAGCACACAGAGCCCAGGGACAGAGAGCTCTCAGCCTGGACCCCACTCCTGTCTTCCAAAATGGGTCAGACAGCAAGCACCCAGGTGTTAGTGAAAAGTGGAAACTCAGAGTGGGTAGGAGATGGCTGGCTGGGTCCTGTGGCTGAGTGGTGGCCCTGAGGTTGGCACACCCCACCTACCACCCTGGTGGCCTCCAGGGAGGAGGCCAGCCTGTCCCAGTCCTCAGCAGTCGCTGCCACACCTGCCCATCCAGCCCCTTCTGCCATATGGGAAGCATCTTCCTGCTCCTGCTGTCCTCTGCTGGAATGGGACACAGCTGGTCCCAGCCTCTACCCCAAGCCCGCTCACCCTGTGTGTGTCACTGGTTACTAAGTTGCTCCCAGGCCAACCTCAAGAGCCCTAAGCTTTCAAGTCTCTGCTTTTGGAGAGTTCCTCTTATTACATGAGGACTCTTTGCTGATGGAAATGCTCTTAAGGAGAAAAGGGTTCTGGAAGGAGGGCCCAAGAAGTGTGACCCAATCCTATGTTCCAGATAGGAGCCTGACATTCAGAGCGCAAGGTGCCCATTGAGACCAAACAAGGCAACAGGATCAGATCTAAAGGGTTTCCTCTGAGAGGACTTCGGGCAGGAGAAGTTTGGGGTTAGGTATATCCTTTCCGGTTACTAGTTCTTCCTTTCCATTTCAAAAAGAAAAAAAGAAAGAAAGAAAACAGATTCCAAGGCCCAGAAAGTACCTGATTTGGGTTTTTTGAGGGCGTTGGGTTAGGCTGTAGCTCTCACGCTGCAGAAGGAAAAGAAGATCGTGCAAATATCTTGGAGGCTGCTGTTCCTTCCCGACTGCTCTTCCAGGCACCAGACCTCCATACTGCTGAAGCGACCTGGGGTCCCCGATGGGTGCTGTGATGGGATGAGACCTTCCCGAGCCTCTCTTGCCTCCAACCTCCCTCATCGGGAGCCCAAGAAAGTCCAATTTCAGATCTGCTTCTGCATATTAATAGCGATATTACTTTTAAATTGAAAATTTCATTTTTCCTGCCTGGTGTGCAAGCAAATAATTGAGACCTAATTTACTTTATTTAATAAGCTGGCGGCCAATGCAGTTAAGCCCACACTGATACAAACTTGGAGGGCATTTGTTTACAGCTTTCTGGATTTTTCTGGCTGGCTTGTTTGGGGCTGAGTGTGCTCCAGGGCAGCCAGAGCCCCTCCTGGCCCCCAAGAGGGCTCCAGGTGCCTGGGGCTGCAGCACCAGGGAGCTGTCCACAGCCCTCACCTTGGAGTGGGCAGTGGCACCCAGTCTGGGCTCGCACTGCCCTGGGGATCCGCAGCTCTGAGTGTCTGTCACTGCCGGCAGAGGAGGAAGGCACCGAGCTCCCCCAGAAGGACTCACAGTCTGGTGGGAAAGAGCAGAAAGTGGCCGATTCCCCTCAGTGGTGGGTGTGGGATGGCACAGGGGCCAGTGTCTCCCAGGTGCTGATACAGGTGAGAGCCTCACGCCCATCGAGGCTGGGGGTGTTCACAGGGGCCGGCTTTGAATTCTGCTCTTAATACCTCTTGGGGCCCTGACCTCAGTAGGTATATATTGAACCTCAGTTTCTTCATCTGAAAACAAATCAAAGTGACTGTCCTCTTGTTGCTGCAACAAAATACCCAGCACTCAAAGTTAAAAGGTCTGCGGAGTCTACAGTTTGCAGAGGTTTCAGCCCAGAGCTGACTTGGTCTGAGGTGGACTGGCACGTGGCAGAGGGGCATCGCAGGGGACAACCGTTCATGGTGCCCACAAAGCAGCAAAAGCAGCAAGAGTGGGTGGGAGAAACAAGCCTCTCTCTGTCCCTTACAGTGTGTCTAGGCTACCAGGATCAGGGCGGTGCCATTGCAATCAGTGAGTGACTTAGCAGTCTCCCACCCTTAATCCCAGCTGCCTTAGCCCTAGTACGGCACCATGAATCGGTCACACACTGTAGATTCGGTCATCTCCAAAAAGGCGCCCTCTAAAACTGCACGAGGCTCTGAGGGACACAGCCAGACACAAGCCATAGCCGGCACCTTTCTTCCAGGCTTGCTGGGACACAGTGTACCAGGTGCCTGCACGGCTGCTGGCCTGGGGCGGCCCAGTGTTGGTCATCAGTATCACTGTACTTCCCCCGGGCTGTGTGGGACTGCATTTCCCTGCCTGCTTTGAAGTTAGGGGTGGGGATAGTACGGGCTTTGGCCTGGGTAGGCAGCTTGTGTGTGTGTGTGTGTGTGTGTGTGTGTGTGTGTGTGTGTGTGTGAGCAGGAGCTACAGAGCCAGCCTGTGGTTTGCCGTGTGTCTTCCTCCAATTTGGCAATGACAGATGTGCATGAGGTGGTGCCTGAGGGACCCTGATCCCAAGTGACCATGAGTCCGCTCCCCTGCAGGGTGCAGTGGCTGTGTGGTGTGAAAAACACGGACTTTTTAGGACATTCCAGGTATCATCACCGCACTGCAACTTCATTCCTGACTGACACTCAGGGCGATGCATTTCCTCCCTCCCGGGGAGGGGACCAGCTCTAGAGCAGGTTCTCCGGAGCAGGTGTGGCAGGGGAAGGGCACGGGGGTGGAGGAGCAGCCCCCAGGCCTGAGGATGGGGTCCGCCTCTCTTCACAGGATTACACTCCCGTCTCTCCCTCCTTGCCTCTCTTCCTCCTTTCCGATTCTGCATCCTCACCTCCACCTTCCTCCTCCCTTTCTCTCCCCCAGGATCCCCTCCTGAGGCTCCGAGTGGCCCGGAAGTGGTCATTCACCGGCCCTGTGCCCCCACAGAGGTCACATGTCTGGAAGCTCTTTGCAGCCCCGTTTCCTCCCACTCCCTGGGTTCCTTCCTGCCGATCTGCCCCTGGAGGTTACTGGGATTAGGGAGTAAAGCTGACCAGCGCAGTTCTCCCCTTGCTGGGTGGCCATGGGGGTGTCAGCCCAGCAAGAGATGTGCTGTGCGCATCCACCCACATCCTGTGCGCCCCAGGAGCAGCCTCCAGACTGGGGGGAACTCAGGAAGACCCGGAATTTCTATTGCCAGATGGCTCGTTCAAGTTTTCCTTGACAAAGAATATATTTTGGGACTGCACGCACCCTGCCCGGCAATTGATTCCCTGCTCAGCCGGTTGGTGAATTCTCATAGGCCGGCTGTTCCGATGGCCACATCATGCACCCCTAGGGCCACATTGTGCACCCCTGTAGAGTGCTGGGGTTCTAGGGGAGGGGTGCAGGCCCAGGGAGGAGCCTTTGTGACCTACTGGGAATCAAGATTTGCTCTCTCACCGGATAACACTTGAGCTGTGCTTTATTAAGATAATTCGAATATAATCGCTGTAGGAATAGGACCGATTAATTATGGTGACAGGAGAAATTTTTGAGTGTGGCAAAAGAAAAGAAAGAGGGAGTCACTCCAAGGTAAAATAAACCAGCACGTTGCAAAGTCCAGGTAATTACCCGAGTGAGACAAACACTAACCAGATCGTCACAGTGGGAGACATTTGAAAAACAAAATACAATTAAGAGTTTTAATTTTTGATGGGATTAGTTGGAAGGAAGGAAGAGTTGCAGGAGTGGGGCTTCTTGGGAGAGGGCAGAGTCCGTGCCCCTGGCTGTGCGAGGTGGATCCCATTCCCCTGCAGCCTCTGGTCCCGGGGTACCTGGCAGCTGGTGACCGCTCCAAGCGGAGCTGTGCCGAGGGCTCCCCTCAGGACCCTGGGAACTTGAGGACTCTAAGATGCTCCGACAGTCTGTGTTGCCAATCTCCCCAGCCTGGAGGACTAAAGTTACTGTCAGGCCTGATCCCTTGAGGCCCGAATGACTAGCAAAGTGTGGTACGTGGCTTCGCTTTGGTCTGGCACTGCCTGGTGCAGCACTGGGGGAACACGGTGTTGAACGTTGGGGAAGTAACAGGAGGAATCTACATTAACCGTTCCCTGGACTCTGCTGAGCTCATGGAAGTCTGAGAATTCGACTGTGAATCGGAAGTTGGTTCGAGGTTTCAGCCCAAGATGAGGATCCATTTGGGGTCAGCACGAGTCACACATAGCAGAAGCAGCACGATGCAGAGGCCCCGGTCCCCTGAGCTGGAAGCCAAGCTGTCCAAGCCAAGGAGAAGCGGAGCCAGGCCCATGGAGCTCTACCTGATGGCTCCCCATTCCCACCTTCCTGCCACCTGTTCATCCTGGGGGAGTGTGACCGATGCCCTTGAACCTGTGGGTGCATTTCAGCTTCGTGTTGTGTCTCTTGTCTCAAAGCAATAGTCGAGGGCCGGTGAGATCCTTTGTTGGTCCTGCAGCTGTTATGAGGCACTTAGTGTGTGCCAAGCACTGCCCTAGGCCCTGGCCTGCAGGAGTGAGCTGCAGAAGCCCCTGGCTTCACGGAGCATTTGTTGCAGAGAGAGGAGAGGCAGGTGGGCAGGAGAGCAGGGAACTGTCCACTGAACCCGAAGATGGAAACAGGAAAGGCAAGCAGTCTCCCGGGAGCTGTTGTTAAAGCCAGGTGGGGGATGGAGCTGTGTGCACCATGGGGGAAGAAAAGCCCCTCCAGAGGGGACACAAGCACAGTGCGCGGAGGTGGGATGGTCCCCGGAGGATTTAAAGGGCAGCCAGGAAACTGAGGTTGGAGCTGAGCGAATGGGAATGGGGAAGGTGGAAATATGGGAGGTCAAGGCAGTGACGCCAGGTCCCTGGAGGACGAGGCCGCCATGGGCTAGGGCTGTGCTTCTGGAGGGTGGGTTAGGAACTCCCTACCTTGAGTTCCTGGGGGATGAGGCAGGGGGAGTCCGTATACACTGCACAACAGGCCCGGGAACTCTGAGATGGCTTTGCCATGGCAGAGATCTGAGCCCCCTCAGGTGGCAGTGTCCCCTCTGCAGCTGCTTTTTGTCCCCTGGGTCCTGATCCAAGTTGTGGCCACAGACAGATTCTCAGGCAGGCTAGAGTGTGCTGAACACATCTTGGGGGCAAGTGTAAGCCCGTGGTCACAGGATGGACATCTGATTTCTGCAAAGGCCACCTGGAGATGTCCAGGGGAGGGGTGTTTGCCTTGGCAAGGACTGACCACTTGTGAACATTGCTGTGGTGTTGCCCAGACAGAAATGCCAACTGTGCATTTCTGCACTGGAGGGTGTCAGTCAGAGAGAGGCTGATGGGTGGGGGTGAAGGAGGGGAAGAGCCCCCAAGAAGCCCTTGACTTCCGTGTAGGTGTGTGGGGGGGTACAGAATGGGCTCTTTCAGAGAGAAACAGAAGGGACCATGGGGCCACTGTGGGAGCTGGCCACAAGAATACTGGTCACTCTTCCTCAAAAGTGCTATAGGAAAGGCTGCTGTTATAGTTCAATAAGAAGTGTCTGGAAGACCAGGGAGGGGGCCTGGTCTCCAGTGCAGAGTGGGGACAGAGGTGACCGGATTTGACCGTCAGTGAGTCTGTAGCTGAATGGACTGTTGTAAGGTCGGCCCTGTTGCAGGAAGTGGGTTTTCAGAGCTTTGAGGGGTGTATGTGGTCTGTGGCACCTCCCTGGCTCTGGCTCTGCCTCTGGCTCTTTCCTTTCTTCTCTGCTTCCTGGCTGCCATGGGGTGAGCAGCTTCCCCATCCACCATGACATTTCTGCCTTGCCACAGGCCCCAGGCAATGGACCTGGCCATGGACTGAAGCCCCTAAAACTGTGAGCCCAAATAAGTATTCCTGCCTCTAAGTTGTTTCCTCAGGTTCTTGGTCATAGTAACAAAATCTGACCCATGTGCTGCAGGGAGAGGAGCTGCAGGCCCACCTCCCTGCGTGTTGTGGGTTTGTGCCTGGAGCGAGGCTCCACCCTAAGCTGGCCCTTTGTATTTTGGTTCTGCTGGGTGAGAAGCTGGAGCAGGGTGTCTGTGTCCCACCAGTGATAGGAGACACTGGGAGCCACATAACATGGAGGAGGATAGTTGTCGTAGTCAGGGGTTGTGAGGAGAATAGTTAGAATCAGGACACAGAATTTATACTATTGTTTTATGATGCCAGAGTTAACACAAGCCAGTGCAGGAAATCTGTCCATGATACTAAAGACCCGGAATATTCAGCCAACGGCCTGAATCCCACAGCAATGTCCCACATGAGTCCAGACGGAGACCTAGAGCCCATGACAGTGCTTCCCATGAGTCCAACTGGAGGTCTAGAGCCCACGAGAAGGATTCATGCCACTCTGTTTTATGGATCCATGCTGGGAAGGCCCAAAGGTCAGCCGTAGAAGCTAGGAAGGCTATGCCAGCGGGGTGAAGGAGCTGTGCTGGTGGATGAGGGTTCTACACTGGAGCCGAGAAGTCACGCTCACAACAAAGACCAGGGCTGTCCTGAAAAGCACAACAGCCACCCTCAGTGACATGGAGGCCCTGAGCTCCTCTGACGATAAGCACAATGGAGTACCTGCCAGGAAGCCAGCGTGACGAGTTTATCCTGGAGATTATGAGGCACACATCTTCCCCTCTGGAGACAGGAAGTGATGCTCGATATAAGGACCAGAGCTCCCCCAAAGTGAACCACAGCCACTTTCACCAACAAGGTCCCCAGCTCCTCTGATGACAGTGGTTGAACTCTCCCTGGGGAAGCTGATCATGACGAGCTCCTCCAGGAGAACCAACGGCTCAAACAGCAACACTTGGAGAAACCCACAACACCTCACTTACCTTCTCCATGTCTCAATTTATGCTGGCGATTTCCTCAGGTGGAACGTCTACACGCAGCACCGTGCTGATGTAACACAGCTGGTGTTAAGCTGACCCTGTTTTTAATCCCTAACAACAGGGTAGGAGACTGTAGTGGGAGGTGGTGGTGATGCCTGGGGTTGGCATGTTCCCTCTCAGAAGCTGAAGAGCTCAGAACCCAGGCTGGCGATTGCCGAGTTCCCTCAGAATGCAGCTAGATGGAATCGGCCGAGATGGCCACCTGCAGTTGGCAGATGGGGTGACGGGACTGATGACAGCGACTCTCTAGCTCCGGGGAGGAGGTGGTGGGAGGTCCTCATCTTTAAACCTGCCCTGCCACTGACTCCAGGAGCAGGTGGGGGGTGGTGTGGGGGTGTGAGCCGAGGTCCCTGACTGCACCTGGAGCTTTGGCCCCTCGCTGCCCGGAGCGTGCTGTGTGGGGCGTCCGTGTGGCCTTCACCAGCAGGTCCTTGCCAGGGATCCAGGAGGTAGGGGACCGGGCTGCTGTTTGCTCTGTGATCGAAGGTCCCTGTGTGCCAGGGCAGACTACACGTCTCCCTGAAGCCTTTTCCAGACCAGCACCTGCTGGCCAGGGTCACCCCTGGTGCCTCGGGGACAGGTGTCCTTGTCATCTGCTGCCTGTCAGCCTTCACAGCCCACTTCCCTCCTCACTCAGCTCGTGCCCCGGTGGTTCCTAGGTGCCCTCCCCGGCTCTGCCCTGTCCCGGGTGATGGGACCCACTTGGCCTCTGTCACCTCCACTTCTCTGCTCCTCCTCCTGGTTGTGCTGCTCCCGGACCCAGCTGCTCCCCTAAGTCAGCCCCAAAAATCGTACTTCAAGCACGTGTGTGATTTTACTACCCCCTTGATGTTACCGTGGTGCTTTTGAATATCTAAATGTGTGGTTTCAATAATTTATTTTTAACCCTCCAATACCCGAATCTGCAATTAAATTAGGACTCAAACTGCCACCGGGTGGGGGTGGGGCTCTCCATCTGACCTGCACCTGAAAGCCATTTTGGAATGATCTCTTTTCTAGTTCTTTTTATTAAAAAATAATAATTAAAAAAAAAAGTCCTTTGTTAAAAGAGTGACACAAACAACTGCCAGAGGTGAGATCTCCCCGTGGCTGATGTAGCGCGGTGTACCGAGCACCCTGGCTTTGTGCTGGGGATGGGGGTGGGGACTGGGTCAGAGGGTGAGGAGGATGCGTGCGTTGCTGAGGGACCCCCAGGTGAGTGGTTCTGCGGGGAGCCCCGTCAGGGGGGTCAGGGTCAGCGTCGCCGCTCTGGCCAGGTCTTCCCTGACTTTCCTCCTGCTCTTCGCAGCGTGATGCTGTGGGGCTGTCACCTTCTCACGTGGGCAGAGCCCAGGATGGGAAGACGGCGAGCACTGAGCCTCTCTAGCACGGAGGCTGCTCTCTGGGTTTTGCCACCGAGTCCCTTCAGGAAGTCCACCATCGGCACAAGCAGCACAGCCCGAGCCTTGCATCTGGGGCTGTGCGTGTGCACCGTCTCCGCACTGTCTGCTCCAGCAGGAGCCGACCTGGGGATCCATCTTTGAAAGCACTTGTATCGAAGCCAGAGCAAAGTGCTTTAAGACGCCGACCACATGGGTGTTTAAGCAGAAATCCACAGTGAGTTTTACTCTTCTCCACGGCAGACTCGTCACATCCTCGGGGCAATCGTCAGACTCAGGCTTTGTGACAGAAGGGGCTGAACCTCCAGGGACCTCTTAGATGCCCGTGAATGTGTCCTGGTGCCCATGGGACAAATCTGACCCTGAGAGGTTGAGCTCTTGCCCAAGGACTGGAGACGGGCAAGTCACTGGCGATCTGTTCACGGTGGCATGAAGTCCTTCCATAAACCTCTGCTAGTGAGTCCTGACCCCGAGCAGGCAGAGCTGCAGGCAGGGTTCCCACAGTGAGGGCCTGGCATGCGTGCAGTCACGCCTTGTCATCTGTGAGACCCCCTCTATGGCTGGAGCTCTGCCTCCTGAGCTGGAACGGGGCCAGAGGCTCTGTGCCGGGGCCGGGGAGGGAGACTTCCTCTCTGAGGGAGTCCAGGAGCCAGGCCATGCAGAGGGTAAAACAAAATGTGTGCTCCAGAGGTAGGGTGGGGGCCTGTCCTGGAAATGTCACCCCTCAAGGTGTCCACTGTGGCGCTGGGATGGGGCCAGGAATTAGAACTGATTCATGCTGACCTCCACAGCAGGAGCTTGCTCTCCTGTGACAAAAGACCACAGTGGACACCTTGGGCGGGGGGTGACATTTCCAGGAGTAATACCCTGCCTCCCTTCCCTTCCCCCTGAGACCAGATGGACATGGCCCTGGAGATGGCCAGTTCTGGGCCACGTGGAGTCCTTTCCTCAGACCCCCCAGGTGGTCTAGACCACCTATGATGTCCAGTGCCAACCCCTTGTTCCCCACAGATGTTGTGACACCATGTGTCCCTGTTCCCTGGGCCTGACGGTGACAGATGTCCTTCATGCTATCTGTGTGACCCTATCCAGGGCTGGCTCATTTCTGACTGAAGCCTGACCTCTTTCTTCCTGAGACCTGGCCTGCCCAGGGTCCCTCCAGAACCCTGGTGTCTGGGCTGGATGAGACCCACAGCTGTCAGGTTTCTGCTGCTCTTGGAGGCTCAGGGCAGGGGCTGATATCTGCAGGTGCAGTGGCATCTAGCAGATGTTTCTGGAAGGAATGAATGTGCACAGAATGAACAGGCAGTGCTCTGTAAGTGGGAAGGTGCAGGTACCTCATTGGCCGTCAGAGCTGTGGGTACAGCAGGACCCACCGAGGGGGTGACCCCTCTGCCAGAGGTGCTGTCTGGCCCAGTCTGCCCATATTCTAGGACTGCACATGGAGGCCGGGGCTTATGATGACCCCTGATCTCTTGCATGTGAGCCCTGCTCCACGGGAGGATCAAAGATGGTTTACAACTCCCCGTGGCTAACACTCAGGTAGAGAATGGCCAACACACACGCACACCTGTGTCGGAAGTGTGCATGTGTGTGCAGCCGCACGCCTGCTCCTCCTGTCCTGAGTTCCGGCGAGGCACTGGTCAGCCTTGGCGACCTGAGCTCCTGGCCTGGTGAGTCAGGCTGCGGCCCGCTCAGTTGCACTGGCCCCTCCCGGGGCTGCGGAAGGCCCAGCTCCCACGGCCGCCACTCGGGGTCCCGCTCTCCTGCCTCCTCCTCTTTCACGCCACAGCTTTCCCTGCCACCTTCCCGTACCCGGCTGCCATTGCTTGTTGGATCCCTGCATGCTCCAGTCTCTTCCTGGGCTTCATCACATTCCCCCTCCCTTACTGATCCCCCGGACGGGCGCCTGGAAGGAGTTGGTAGAGCGAAAGGAGGGGGAGACAGCAAACGGGGGAGTCAGGAGAGCTTGCTAAGCCTTGGGCATCACCGGCATCCTCTGCTGTGCGTCTTGTTCAAATGGCGCCCTCTTTTCTGCTTAAGGAACGTCTTCCTCCTCCTCCCTGACGCAATCTGTGGGTCCTGTGCTTGGCGGAAGGATGCAAAGTAGGATCTAGTGAGTGGCGTCAGCTGAGCCTTTGCCCTGGCCCCGTGCGTGCCCTTTAAAGCTGCGTCAGACCCAGCTTTCACTCAGTGCTAAGAGACAGCTGCCGTTCAGCCCTGTGTCAGAGCGGAGCCCCCCGAGCTGCGGGTGCTGGGTGGATCAGGAGAAGAACCTCAGGGGACCCCAGCATTTGCAACTGCTACAGCTGCCCCAGACCTGTCCGGACCACCTGGACTTGGGGTTTAGCTGTTATGCGTGTAATCTACAGTGTGCACAGCTCTTGAGCAGATAACGGACCTGAAGGGAGCCCTAAGAGTGGCAGCGTCCCCTTGTAAGGGGCTGCATCGGTCGGCAAGAGCTGCTGGTGCGAAGTGCCACAGACGGGGTGGCTGGAGCCACAGAGACGTGGCTTCTCACAGTCCTGGAGGCTGGAAGGCCAAGATCAAGGTGTCTGCAGGGCTGCTGTCTCTTGAGGACTCTCCCGGGCGGGCAGACGGCCACCTTCGCCCCACATCCTCCTGTGGTCTTTCCTCTGTGTGCATGTGTGTGTCTCAGAGTCTCTGTGTCCAGGTCCCCTTGGACATCCAGGGTCACCCCGAGGCAATCATTTCAATCTCCTTACCTCTATCAAGGTCCTGTCCCCAGAAACAGTCACATTCAGAGGTTCTGGGGGCCAGGGCTTTGCCATATGAGCAGGGGCACAGCGCAGTCCATAACGGGGCTCTTCTGCGTCACACAGGAGGGGTCCCTGTGCTCCATGTCCCCTGTCTGCAGAGCGCTTGGGGTGAGGAGCACGAGAAGTGACCACGGCCAGACGTCGCTTTCTCCTCCGTTTCCTGTCCTTTCCAGAGCCGTCTCCATTGTGCTCAGATCGGAAAGTTTGGTGGCTTTGTAGAACACGAGACAAGCCTTCTGCACTGAAACTGTTCAGGAATGAGGTTCTGGTTTCCCAGGAGCACGGAGAGCCTTGCCAGGAAAGCAGCATGGCCGGAGATTTATGTGGGTTTTTCTGACACAGCGAAGATCCCCTTTGTTTTTGGAACTGACTGTGCGGCGAGCCTGCCAGAAGCACGGCCGGGAAGGAACAGATCATTTTCTCGCGTTCCTCCTCCTTCCCTTTTTATTCCCTCTCAATTTATTTTCAGGTCAGAGCTTCCCGAGGTCACAGAAGCTGTGAGATCCGTCAGACTCGCCATCTGAGCTGACAGACTGTCCAGGAGCGGGCTTTCCTGGCGCCCCGAGTAGCCGTGACAGTCTGGGAAAGCCCTCGGGCTTTCTGGTTTGCCTGGAAGTTTTGACCATGCACTTCCTTTGTGCCAGGGTTTGAGATGGGCCGACACCTGTTCGGCCCCGGTGTGCTGCGGAGAGCCCTGTACTGGGCTGCCAGCCACTAGGACTTTTGTGGTGCTGGCCCATGGAACCGCTTTCTCAGTGGTAGGGAGAGGGGCAGCCCGCGCTCTCCGAGTGCCCCCACCACCCATCTATGTGTGATCTGAGGAGCAGCATTTGCACCAGACCACTTGTTACACATTGCAAATGTCACCCCTGGCAGAGGGCATGTGGATGGATGGCTGAGTTAGGGTCCTGCACTGGGAAAGACCTTTCAAAGGAGTGGAAGGCAAGGCAAGGTTCTGAGCTCAGCACATGGAGCAGGAGGAGCGAGAGGAAGACTATTCTCAGGAGCAGAAACAACCTGTGCAAAGGCACTGGGGTGGGGCAGGGCATAGTGGTTCTGGGAAAAGGGACAGAGCGAGAGAAGGGAGGAGAAGGTGCGGAGAGGTCACAGAGCTGAGGTCATTGCTGGCGAGAGGGCATGCTGGGAAGAGGAGCAGGATTCAGATAAGGCCCTTTTCCCATGTGGTGCCGTGAGCGGTGAGCTGGCCTGTGTCTGATGATTTAGACCAGGGGTGACAAACCTCTTAGAACTTTCAATCATGACGAACAGCTGGCTGTCGCACGCATGCCCAATGTTTGCCATCATGGTTTATACAGCCCTGGGAGGTTTTCCAGATGTAATTTTTACTGTTGCGTTTTGTTCCAGAAAGGATTTACACCCTCACTCAGAGCTGTGGCTCAAGTTTTTCTCCAATGCGCTACATACAGAGGGTGAATGATAGAGTCTCGTCATACAGGCAGCTCAAGGGAGGAAAGAGAAATCAGGTGTGGTGAGATTACAGCGCTAGACTCCACTGTGGACCGCTGGCTCGCTGAGTTTGGACAGCCTGGGTGGAGGAGGCTCACAGAGGAGGCTGGGCAGAGGGCCGGGGAGGGTGACGCGGTGTTCGTGTCCTGTGGATGCTCTAATGGAACACCATACACTGGAAACCAGCACCTGCAGAAAGTTATTCCCTCCTGGTTCCAGAGGCCAGATGTGCAAACTCAGGGTGCCTCTGAGAGCCCTGGGGACCTTCCTCGGCTCTGCCTCCTGCCTGGCAGGTGCCCTTGATTCCTGGTTGTCCATGGCTGCCATCTTCATGTGTCTCCCACCCCAGTCCAGTCACCACAAGGCTTCCTTCAAGGTCATGGTCATATTGAATCAGGACATACGACTCCTAAGTCCTCATGGAGGCTGCAGAGCTCCTTTGCCAAATAAGGTGACACACACAGGCGTGAGGACGTCTTCGTGAGGGGCCTCAAGCCAGCCCACATCCGAGGGTCACATGTGGTCTACAACTGCTGTACCAGGAGGGTAAAGGGGCGTCTCTGCCGTAAGCCTCAACGTCTCCTGGTGCTGCTGCACTGCAGATGGAGGCCGGCGGGCTGATTCCCTTTCGGGCGGAGCCCCAGCCCTCAGAAGGCGAGGTCTCTTAGCAAGTATCCACCCGTCTCTCCTCTCGCCCGTCAAGCTCTTTTGGGTCTGCAGCTTCTCCTTGGCCCTGCCACTTGCATGTAGACTTGGAACAGGAGCCGTCTTCTTACGAGCAGCAGAGGCTGTAGTACAAAGTCAGAGCAGGCTCCGAATCGCACCTTTGGGTGCCTGTGGTCCAGTCCTCTGCCCAGCCTCCTGCTGGCTCGGGGAGTCACTGCAGGTGAGGCTGGGGTGCCTCTGCCTCCGAAGTCCGTGTTCTCTGGAGGGGAGGGAGGGGAAAGCCAGGGTGTCCATCTGTTTAAACAGCAGACATCTATTTCCCCCCATCCTGGAGGCCGAGATGGAGGAGCTGGCCTGGTGGCTCTCAGTGCAGTCTTACAGCCAGCTGCCTTCTGCTGGTGTCCTCGTGTGTGTGTGTGTGTGTGTGTGTGTGTGTGTGTGTGTGGCTTCTCTCCCCTCTCACCCTTTCTCTTTCTCTTCATGTAAAGCCACTAATCTCATCACAAGGTCCCTACCCTTGTGACCTCGTCTAATGTCCTCCCAAAGACCCCATCTCTCAAATACCTTTACACTGGGGGTTTGGGCTGCTGTGTATGAATTAGGGGGACCGCTCAGTCTGTAGGAGCCTATAAGACAATTCATGGTGGAGGAGGGCTATTGACCAAGAAAGGGGTGCTGGGGAGGGGTGACACGGTCCTCACCCAGGGCCCGGGCTCCAGTGAGGCAGGATCTTTGAGCTGAGATGGGAAGGAGAGGTAGGTGCTTTGTGAAGGGTCAGGGGAGCCACACCTCAGGGGGGGTGAAGCATGTGCCCCTGGACCAAGGAGGCCTGGGGTGGGAACCCGGAGGTCACACGCACAGAGGGACTCAAAGTGGAGGCAGGTAGCAGGGGCCCCAGTCAGGGCACGGGGAAGCTGTCAGAGGCTGAAAGAGTGCGTGGACTTTGAGGTCTTTCTGGATCCGGAGGGATGGGGCTGGCTGGATGATTTGTGCTAGTGTCCAGGTAGGACAGGGAAACTGCTTTGAACGGGGCTAGCCCAGGGCGCAGCGTGGGGACTTCCTTCTAGAACTAACAGCCTAAGTTGTGCCCAGATGATCAGAGTGCGGTACAGGGAGAAGGTGAGGTCTGGGGGAGGCAGATTTGAGGGAGCCAATAACCTCCCTGCTTGACGGGTGCTCACTGTCAGGTGTTCCTCGCACATCCCATAGAGAGGTCCCTCGGCAGGCGGATCCAGGGTCCGTGGCGCAGGGAGGTAGCGAGGGCTGGAGATGTCGGTTTGTAAGGTGTCGACGAACGGTGCCCTGGCCACGAACCAGAGAGGGGCACACGCAGAAGGAGGAGCGAAGAGGGCGGTGGGCGTTCTGACCAGGCTCCCTGGGAGGTGGGCGGGCAGGAGATGGAGGAGATGCCAAGCGAGGCGGGAAGGGAGCAGGTTGCTGTGCTGGGCAGGGAGCAGGGCTTGGCCAGCTCCACAGATGCTGTTGAGGGGCTGAGGTGGAAAAAAGCATCACTGGATTTGGGAACCGAGGGTTAAGAGTGGCCATGGGGGAATTCTGTAGTTTTGTAGCTTTGAATCTGAAAGAAGCAGAACAGGAGGGCCGGTAGGAGTGAACCAGCACAGCGGGCGCCAGGAGGAAGGAGGGAAGTCCACTTTGATTGCTGGGTGATGCTTTAGGCCAGGAACGGTCCTTGAGGAGCTGAGAGGAGAGGGTCCTGGAGCCAGCGTGGAAGAATCCGCTGGGGTGGAGCAGGGCTGCATATCCTATGGCAAAGCGGGGAGGGCTCCTGTTGGGCTCCAGGCCAGTCAGCTGGGGGCACTGAGAAAGGGGAGTCTGTTGGTGAGCAGGAGGACCCACGCCAAAGCATCAGCTGCAGAAAAGACCAGCCAGGGGAGAGATTTTTCTTGAAGTGTTTTCTCCTTTTCCAAGAAGCCGGTGGCTCCCAAGGCGAGTTCATCCATGTCCGCCTGTCCCCTGCATTTTGAAAGCATAAGCACTGTTTAGATGGACTCCAGCGGAGGGAAGAACGGTACTGACCCGAGTGTGAGCATGGAACCAGCGCTGGCCAGGGGTGGTCAGCAGCACGGTGTACCTGGAGCTTGTACTCCGGGGAGGGTCTGATCCTTGAGCTGGCCCCTGCCCTGCCCACGTTCTTGCTGATTGTTTCTGGAGCAGCCCCCTTTTCTTGAGCCCCACTCTTGTTCTTTCACTTGCATCCTTCTTCCTGGCATTCCTTTGTCCAGTGTCCAGCACTGAGATCCCTGCCCACCCCAGCGTCTTGTGTCAGGGGACCACTGAGAGCCTCAGTGGGAAGACACGGAGCCGGAAGAGTCCAAATGCTTGTGACCAGGTGTCGAGGCAGACTTTTCTGGGCTGTGGCCTGCACCTTGATGCGATTCCTGCAGAGGGTGTTTTAGTGCTTTCGAGAGAAATGGGCTTAGTCCTGGTTGTTCAGAGCACCAGCAGCCTCACCCAGCTGGATGGACTTGGGAGCATTTGAATCAGATGCAAAGGTGCATCAGATGCAGGAATTGAAGCCGAGCTCTTGCTTAGAGAAAGAATGTTCATCCCTTACATACCCAGTTGTGTCCTTTTAGAAATTTTGGTGCTAATCACATCGGGATGAGGGCAGTTGGCCTCCCAGGTGGCTGTGCGGCAAAGGTACGAGAAGGAAGGTTTACCTCCCAGCGGGGCTGCATCTCATCAGGCGAGTGAGCACCGTGCACTGGGTTCGGAGGAGCACACCCTCCTCTAAGTGACGGAATCTGCCGTTAAAGTGAAACACCAGCGCTGTGCATTTGTCTAGGTCGAGGCTAAGCTTTGCATGGCTTCAGGTCTGACGCTCAGTCCGGCAGCAGCATCTGATTTGTGGGAGGCCGCTGTCCATGAGGTGGACACACCAATGAAGGGCCGCTTTGAGACATGGAGGAGGGTGTTTCTGCTGTGATTGGCAGCTCGGCCTCCTCTGCCGGGTCCTTCTCCCTACAGCCTCATCTGGGCCCAAGATGACTCGTGTATGGGGCATGGGAGCAAAGGAGGGGCTGTCATTACAGCTGGCGAACCCTCCCTGGGGAGGGGTAGTGTCCCCCCTGCTCCCCAGGGTTGAAGGCTCCTCTTGGGCCCAGAGGGTCACGTCCCTGGGTTCAGAGTCTTCCTTCCCTGGACAGTGCTGGGTACGCACTGCTAACCTCTGAACCTGGGGAGCTCCCCATCCTGGTCCCACCAGCTTTCTTTAGACAGGTTGCAGTGCACCAAGTAGGCTCCTGCTTGAATACAATCCTCTCCTCCTCCTGCTGCTTGGCGACCCAGTAAGAGGTTTGAATGTTTGTGAATCTGTTCCTAGATAGTCTCTAGTATCCGTTCACTCATCCATTCATCCATTCGTTCATTCGTTCAACAGATCCATTGAGTGTCTGGGTTCTTCGCAAAGAACGATTAAAGCTCACGTTGCATAAGTTGCTTGATCTTATTGTGTGTCTATTCCTCTACTTTTGCTCAGAACACCTCCCGAGGGGCAGGGCCTCTCCTCTGTGCCCAATAGCCAGCCCCTCTTGTTTCTGCCAGCAGGACTGTGGTGGTTTTCAGGAGAAGTCAGGCCCTGTCCAGTCTCGGTGGTGAGTCCAGCTCTGGCTCAGCCCATGGAGCCCTGGATGACTGAGGGCTGACCTGCAAGTCCATTATTGCCCGTGAGATGGGAAGGCCCCTCTGGGGCCGTCTCCCAGCTCTTCAGAGGGGTGGGGAGTATTGACTTATGGATGCGGGAGGATGTGATGTTTGTAGAAGCCATTGTGACCCCCTAAAGTGTGGTCCAGCCCAAGGTCACAGCGTGGCCAAGCTGAGAGACCTGCATCCTCATGGATGTCACTGGTGTCAGCCTTACCTGCAGAACTCTAGAGATGTGGCCAGCCCATCTTCCCCTTCCTCAGGGTGCTGCTGGCTGGATCTCCTGCAGTTTTGCAGCCCAGGCTAGCCCACTGATGCTCTCAAACCCAGGTCCTCGTGTCCTGTGTCTGTCGCCTCTGGGCCCTTGGCACTCGCTCAGGGCACAAGCACATTCCTTTGCGGAAGAGTCCGCCCTGTTTCTCTACTTCCTGTCCGCAGCCTAGCACCTGGTCTCCTGTCTTGCCTGTGGTAGGTTGTCAATAAGTGCTTATTGAGTTGAGTTTGAGTTTTTGGGACAGGAGTTTAAATTTAGTGACTACCCGTGGGCTTCTGAGAAATTACTGTGAGCCTGTCAGGGCCCAAGGGGAGGACGGGCTGATCAAACCATGTACTGTCGGGCCGGGCAGGAGCTGTGGGGAGGGACGTGCCCTGCGCCAAGTGCCAGAGAAAATCCATCATATGTCCTCAGCTTTGTTTTTTATTGAAAAATCCATTTATAAATAATCTGGACAAATAAAGTAAAAGGCACTTTATTGGGATCCAGAAAAATTCATGGCTCCCAAGCATTGGATGGAGCCAGCTCGCCAGCTCCTGCCTGTGCCTCTCTGGGTGGCAGGGGACCCCCGTGGCCACTGGTGGGGCTGCCCTGGGGCCAGAAGTCTCTTTCTTATTGCTCAGCAAGCTGGGTTGGGAAAACCTCCCTTCTCTTTACATACTAGCGCTCTGGGGGCGTCGGGACCCAGAGGTTTTATTGGTGCGTTTTCATGCGGATCATTGACAGTGAAGGAGGAAGCTGGCCCTTGCCTTGAGCAGCTCGAGACCTCTGGGGAGGCGGGAGGGCCCAGCTGGCAGCAGGCCGACAGCCCCAGAGCTGCAGACGGGAGAGCAGGGGTGTCCCTCACCCACCTTGCATGGCTGGACCCCACAGGGATCCTATGCAAGGGAAGCCTCTTGTTTTCCTGACCCACAGGCGACCGGGAAAGACTGTCCTCCTTAGCCACGAAGGGGCAGTCCTCATTTATTGAGTGCTCACTATGTGCCCAGCTCTGCACAAAGGGATTTGGTGTTCCATCTCCGTTTGCCCCTACGGTCACTCAGGACAAAAGAGACACCCAGAGATGTCCAGTGATCACCAGAGCCACCTGACTTGTCCCTGGTGGAGCCAGGATTAGAAAACTTGGTGTCTCTCTTGAGCCTCACCTTCTTCTGGGGTCACAGTGATTGTGTTTTCCAAATCACCGGTCAGGTGCAGAGAGCCTGGCCGGAGCAGTGAATGAAAGCACAGATGACAGATGAGTGAAGTCGATGAGGCCGTGGGCCTGGGTCTGTCCTGGCCACGGGTCCCCGTGGACACCAGGTCCGTCTCTCCTCTTTAAAGATGGGCTGGGCTGGTGCTGTGCCTGAAGGCAGTGGGTACAGCAGCATTCTGGGGTGCCATGGGCTTTCAGAGCTACATGGAGTAGGGGGTGGCGGGGGCCTCAGGCTGCCGTGGGGACCCGGGCATGGCCACCTGCCCAGCTGAATTCATTGAGTCAGGAAAGCATGGAGTCAAGACTCAAGGCTTCACTCTAGGCCTGGCTTGGGAAAATATCACAGTACCGAATAAAATTAAACAGTATTAACCACAGGCCCAAATTGCACCTATATTTTTAAAAGCATGGTGCAGCAGAGACTTACAAAGCCCGGCAGCAGCGTGAGGCCATCGTGGTTAATGAGAACTTGGTGCTGCCTGCTCATTTCCTGGGCCCCTTCCTGAGCTCAGCCTCTGAGGGCGCGGGTCCTGGGTGGGAGGAGGAGGAGGAGGATGGAGGAGGAGGAGGGAGAGGGGAGGAAGGCTCTCCTGGAGCTCCCTTGGGAGCTCCCATCCTCCATCATTCATGCTGGGTCCCCCGGTAGGTTATTTTGCCCTCAGTGTCTTGTTTTTCCTCACTTGAAAAATGTGCACAACCCTGATGGTCCCTTTCGGCTTCCCTGTGTCCACTTCAGAGCAAGGTGCTTGGCCATTTTGTCCCCTGTCCAACGCTCAGCTCCCTTGGGTTTGCACACAGCCGCCTTTTGAGCAGGGATCTTGTCTCCCATGCTTGGCAGTGACTGTGCCCCCTGGTGGTCACGGCAGAGGGAGTGGCTGAGCCAGGCCGCCCAAGAACCGGGTCTGTGCCTGGGCTCACACACCACGTCCAGCCTAACGGTCACCTGCAGTCAGTGTGTGCCAAGCATGGGAATCGCCTCCCTGTGCTTTAATAGTGGAGGAGCCGTGCAGGCAGGGTGGGGACAGTTGCCCCTCGCCTGGTGCAGGGTCTGGAGGAGAGTGGGAGCCCTGTGTCTGCACACTGGGGTGGGCTGAGCTTTGCAGCGGAAGCTCCCAGAGGGAACTGAGCCTGTACTTTGTGGGGGCTCCCAGAGGTCGTCCCTGCACAGAGTCGCAGTGCAGTGGCTGGGAGGTGCTCAGAGCCTGGGCCTGCATGCACCTCCCCTGTGCCTGCAGGGAGGTCACAGTGACAGATGAACAGCGGGGAGAGGGTGGACCGTACAGGATTTGGATCCACTTCTGACCTTGCTGGGGCCGCGTCCCCTCTATTTGTAATCTTGGGCTGGAACAACTGACAAATGGCCTGATAGGAGACAAAAGCAAACAATAGACTCACTTGAAAGATACAGTGAATAGAATTTAATTGAATTTCTTTTTTGGTACAGACATTGATTTGACCCTGGAAGATGTATAGAGTAAATCATTAGCAGAATTAATATACATTGAAATGTAGTTTATGATCGCGAAACTTCTATTGTGCGTGTAGTTGTGTTTTTAATTATTATCTTAATGACTTTCTGTATTTTTGAATTGTGATAAATCTATTTTATTTTTTTGAAAAAACCAAACGGACTCCAGTTTTACAAGGTGACGCGAGCGCCGAGCGGCTGCCGGGCCCTGCTTCTTCATTAGGGGATGCGCAGATTACACAGCCTGAAAATGGAGCGATTTACACACTTTTTAAGAAGCCAATTAATATCTAACCATTAAACACAAATGTTATAGATTAGTCTCACTATCTTATCTATTCTCTGGGCTCCTATTGGATCATGCGGAGATTGACTTTTAAACCAAATAAGTGAAGAAAGGCCTCAAAGTGGGGATGCCTGGGGCCAATTAAAACAGAGGTTTTGGGCCATAATGTGCAGAGAAGGCGCCCGGCTGCTGCCTGCAGGATCAGTACTTACGGAGCTCCAGGCCGGCCGCATCCACACTGCCTGTGAGCACAGGGAGAGGCCGGCGGCTGTGTTAGGGGATGGGGCTTGGGGCGGTTTCTCCAGCGTGAGGCAGATCTGTGCCTGCCTGTCTGCGTTGTATCTCCTGAGTCTCCATGGGATCTAAGGCCAATTCTCGTTCCCCGCTTCTCAGGCATTGTGTGCAGCCTGATCCGTGGGGACGTCAGCCCCGTGGCCGCCTTCACTGTGGGTCTTTAGCAGATCCCAGCTGGCCCTTGCCAGCTTCTGCCCTGGCTGCTACTGGCTGAGCGAATCTCTGACTTTTAAGGTTGTCAGGCATCACACTTCTTGGCAAGAGAGGCAGAGGGTGGGCATGAGGTGTGTGGGCTTGGGAGGCCGAGCCCGAGCCCCGAGCCTGGCAGCGGCAGTGATGAGCTGCATGATCGTGAGCAGGCTCGCTCCCGAACTCACTTGTGCATTTGCACAGTCATTCCCCAGTATTTACGGACCCTGGAGCAACACTGTGCTCGGGGGACCCAGCAGGGAGGGAAAAGAGAGGGTACCTCCAGGGGCCTGGTGGTGAGGGACCGAGGGGACAGGCAGCAGAGTGCATAGTGTGTGACAGACTATCAGGTGGAAATGCCACACTGAGAGGGACAGGGAGTGGGTAAGGGATGTTGCTGTTATACACAGTGGTTAGAGACCTTACCAAGAAGGTGACATTTGAGCTGAGACCTGCAGGGAGTGAACTAAGAGGAATCTGAGAGAAGAGTCTCTTCTATGCACAAAAGACAGCAAGTGCGAAGGCACTGGGGCAGGACACACCGTGCTGTCTCAGTTGCCAAACTCAGTTCGTTCCCAGTTTGTCTTTGAACGTGTAAAAGTTTGAGAAAAGAACTTATATTTCCCATAAAAAACAATGGAAAACCACATTATGGGTTTACAAATTCATTGTTCCAGGACTTTAACAAATTTCACAATGACTTCTTTCCTTAACTCTATCATAGTTCTGTTTTTCTCTTAGCTTTACTCCTGGTACCGCAAACTTGCTTTGGTGCCGTGGTTATGAGATTTTACACAAATAAAACACAAAAAAAGGCATGATGGCAAATGTTTTATGGAACTGACACAAGCCTCGTGCACTGTTTTGGGCCATTTCTGTTACTTTGCCCTGCTGGAGTTGTCAGTAGATAAAGTTTAGGTGAGTTCCCATCTTCAGGAGTTGTCAAGTGTAGAAAGAACCAGAGTCAGCAATACCCAGTGCGCATGGTTGGTGCATGCCCAGAATCCTAGCTACTCAGGAGCCTGAGGCAGGAGGATCACAGATTCAAGGCCAATTTAGGCAATTTAGTGTGACCCTATTTCAAGATGAAAAAGTTTTTAGAAGGGCTGGAGATACAGCTTGGTGGCAGAGGGCTCATAGAGGGCTTGCTTGGCATGCATGAGGCCCTGGCTCCAACCCTCTCTACTGCCAAACAAACAAACAAACAAACATATGTATATCAGCAATGCCACGTTCCTGCTAAGCAGCAGCTCACCATGCCATGCTGCCTGCGAAACACGCTGTTTGCCTGGTTCCGGATCCCGTTTCATTGCCTGCCTTACAGAACAGCACATCTCAAGATTAAAGCCAGCCTGACTTTTGAGTTAGAGTCTTTGAAGTTTAGTTTTTTTCCTAATTACAAAACGCATGCTAATTGTAGAAAGAAAAGGAATCTGGAAGAGGATGGAGAGAGAAGATTTATCTGAGCTGTCATGTGCAAACCCAGCTGTGTTAACATTTTAGTAAATTCTCTTCCAATATAGTATGAACCTTTTAAAAACATGTTTGCACTATTGCACTGCTACGCGTAGCTTTGTATCTTGCTTTGTCTCCTCGACATTGTATTTGGAGCAGGGGATTCTTCACACATGATTTTTAGTGGCTGTGTAACATGGACTCTTTACATGTTCCATTTAAACTGACATCCAGGTGAAGTTAGAGAATGGTTAATCCTTTTATAGCATTAGTGACTTCCAGGTCCTGTCTTAAGTAACTTTACACAGATCTTCTCCCTTAGTCCTGGGGACCACTAGGGCACAGGTGCAACCCCACTTTATAGTCAGGGTTCTAACACAGAGTGAGAGCGTCTTGCTGAGCTGAGGGGTGGAGGACAAGGACACTCTTGTCTTGCATTAGCCAGTGCTGTCCCCGCTTTGCGGTGGCTGTGGTGAGTTGTCACGCAGCTCCTTTCTCCTTGAACCTGCTGAACAGCTGGGGGAAGAGGATGGAGATGTGACTCCTCCTTTGGATTTCCAGGAGAAAATGTCCACCATTTTGGTGACTGCAGTTCTGGTATTTATCACTCTTCATTTACTTCCTGAACTCTCTACTACCGCTGCCTCTTGGTTGAGATTTTGGCCAGAACTCGTGGGTACAGAGTCAGAAGTCTCCTGTGTTGAAGCAGATAGAAGCAACGGTAGAGATTTTTCAACACCGTCCTTGACAAAAACCAGAAATCTGTTTCATGGTGTGATTTGGACACACATCTATGTATTTTTCAGGAATGAACTGCCTGGGCAAAAGTTTCAGGAGGCAATACTGTGATAAATTCCCACTTCACTCAGCCCCACTCCATTCCATTTGGTGAAAAAGTATGCATTTGTACCTTAAATTATTTCAAGATGCACTGATTGGTTAGGACCTGAGGTACAAAGCTGCTCCTCCCGGAACCCAGCGTTGGTTCAGCACCACAGACAGCGCCACGCCCTCTCCCTTCTGCCCTCTCTTTGAGTTTTATTCTGAGTTCTCCAGCTGAGATGTCCTGTCCCTTCCCGGACTTCCCCAGGCCCACCTTCAATCTCCGTGGCCCTAGAATCTGCCCTCTCTCTACCTAGGCGCTGTCTTCTTGGATCGCAAGCTTTTTGGAAAGCAGGTCTAGGTCTTCTTCATGGCTTTTATTTACCAAAACGCTTGCTTGGCTCAGATCTCCAAGGCATTAGATGGAAGAGCTTGACAGGTGAGGATAAGAATATTGCATCAAAGTGGCTCCCCAGGGGTGCAGCTGGCTCCAGATGTGCTGGGCTTGACTGTGGCGAGTACTACCGCCTTGGACAGAGAGGGTCTCCCTTTACTGCAATGTCTTATTCGACAGAACAAACAAATGAACAAACAAACAAACATGAAGCCCAATTCAGCCTCTTTCTATTGATAGCGCACTGCCGCAGCCCTTTGAAGAGCAAGCACCCCTTTATAGTTCTGACACTGTGTGCCTCATCACACCAGAGCTTCTCGGGGAGCTGTGTTTGATTGACTGTGTGCTTTTCACCCTGCAGCCGTGCTGCTTGGCAGGTGACACAATGTGAGGCTTTTGGGCTCCTTATCTTTCATCTCGCTCTGATGTTACCAAGAAATCGGAAAAGAGGAAGAAGAAAGATCCTGCCCCTCTTTCTGCTGATGGAGTCTGAGATTTGAGGATTGGATCCACCTGGCAGAGGGAAGGCTGATACAGACTTATCAATGGTGCTGGTCAGGGTTTTGTTTGTTTGTTTCTTTGTTTGGTGCATTCACAAGTTTTAGTTTTACATGGGCTGGGTGTGTGTCTCTAGGAATGAGGAATCCGCACCACTGATCAAGGATACCTGAGGTTGGAGCCTGGTCCCATATCTGCCTTCCCACAGGATCCCTGCACAAGCAACCTAACAGGAGGCCTTTGAGTGATGTGTCAGTGCGAAGGCTGTGTTCACACATACGGTAAGGTCTTCAGAGACCAGACTCAACTCCTCTTCAAAGCAGGGCAGAACAATTACCTCAGTAAAATTCATGAATTCTCCTCCTGTTGGCTCCTCAATCCCAAGATCTCAAAGCTGGGGTGCTCGATGGTCATGTGGGATTCATGATCACAGTGTTTGCAAGTGGAGGTTGTGACTGAGTCTGACTTCTCTCATGCAGACAGGTTATGAAATGCAAACACTACTGAAATCCAAACACCTTTCATCCGCTGGCGGCCACCAGTAGGCTATAATCAAGTCACACTCTGTTAGCTCCACAATTGACTTATTTGTTTGAAGTGTGAATTAAGGATTTGAGGCATTTGCTAATGAATCTCACTTGCTCCCCACTTTGGGTAAAATCTGTGTATTTCCCCAATGCAGGCAGCTCTGGATTTCAGGGAAGATGTCTGTTGACTCTGTTTTCTCACCCTGTAGAAGGAGCTTCTGTTCTCCTCGTGCACAGATGGAAAGAGCGGGCTCTCCAGCTCCTTCCCGGTGGATGCCGCACTTCCATCTCAGTTCTGTGGCTCGCGGAGGACCCTGTGTCTCGGGCAGCCCTGAGGGCTGTCTCAGTGGGAGTGTTGTACCGCTCCCCCGGAGCAGGAACAGGAGCAGGGACGGATGGTGGAGTCTCCCCCTTTGCCAGCCTCCTCGGATTCCTTCCTTGTTTGTGACCCTGTTGTGGAATGAGTTTCTTCTGTAGATAATGGGATTCCAGGATGGGGTGCTTGGGCTGCCCTGGAGCTGTGGCTGTAAGGGGAGATAGGAGGTTTTGATCAATGGTTTCTGCTTGTATCTTGGATGTGTTAATTTTAAGATGACTTGCTTCTGTTTTAGTTAGTTTTATTGGATTTGCTGTGGTGGTGGTGGTGGGGCATGGGGTGCGTGTTGGCGTTTGGTCTATGGGGAGACTTAGCTGTTCAGAGTTAGGTGCCTCTGCCTGACCTGGAGGCAAAATGCCCACCTCTGTTCTGTCCCTGCAGCCAGCAGCACCGTTGTCTGCTACTTTGTTTTTCCTGACCTCTTTGAATGAACCATTTCCAAAAGCCTATAATGGTTAATGGGTTAGAGCAGAGGTGTGAATGGAGCGTCTCTGTGTTTCAGGTGGGGTTATTTATTGGTGAGAAAAGGGCGCACACATACACACACGCACATGCACACATGCACACATGGAGCCTGATATCAGCTCTTGATTTATTTAGTCAGGGATTCGGAATTTATTGCAAAGGGAGCTGGTTACACAAAGACCAAGTGGATGCCGCATATTTTTGCATAGCATATCCCTTGTCCCTGGTTCTTAATAGGAGCTGGCAGTGTGTGGCTGTCAGTGACACTTTCTGTGCAGATAGAATCCTGCCAAGGTTGAGAAAGAAGCCAAATTCTTGCAACACTACTTCTGTTTTATATTCAGGTTTATATCACTGCTCTGGGAGCCCTGATAAGAACAATCTCTGCTCTTTTAGGCTCTTCTGATTCTCCAGCTGAATCTTTCAGATCAGCAAGTCTACATCTGTGTCTGGGGCAGAGGTGGCAGGGTGGGTGCTGTTTAAGGAGGTGAAATTCTCACTGGTTTGTCCCTGATGCTATCTCTCGCTGCCCCTTTTGAGTATCTGAGCGGGTCCTGATCCCACAGATTTCATGGCAGCCTCCCTCTGAGGTGACACAAGTTTTACGCTGCTTCCCAGGCTGGCTGTGTCCTTCACCCAAGGATTGCTGACCTCTCTAAGAATAGAACCAAAAATTTAAAATTTATGGCACAACTTTTGCTGCTAGCCAGGTGGAATAACTGGAACCCAATCTCCACTTGCTATACATAATTATGAAACCAGACAAAAGATGGGAAATAAATATTTTCAGATGTTAGGTGACAGGACCACACAGTCTCCCAGAAAGCTGAGCCCTGGACTCGCTTTGCATTTCTGCCTGGAGGCAGAATGGTTTCGCAGAATTGTCGCAGGCAGTGTACAGTGACCTGGAGGAGCTGAGGAGGCAGCTATCGGAGTCTGGAGAGGTGGAGGCATCCAGAATTTTGCAGGGTGCAATACTGTAGATGAGAGAGCCTTGCTAAGAAAGCGCTTCAGAGAGCTACACAGCTCCCCCTGGGAAGCTGCGTTGGACACTAAACGTGGTGTATCCGGTGAGGCTGTACAAGGCTGGCCAGAAGCCCCTGGGGGCAGCATGGTGAAGATGGCACAGATCACGCAGGACTGCAGGTGTTTGGATTCTGGTTCCCAGATTGGAAAATCCTCCTGGAATGCCTGGGACATCCAGTAGAGACCCCACAAGGGAAGCACAATCATGGCAGGGTTAAAATGTTTCTGAAGTGTAAGGTGAACTCCATGATCTAAGCAAGGCAAACAAGAAGATAACCATGGAGAGGCACACATGGTTCACTGGCTTCAAACCCACGATAAAGAGAGACTTCGAGCTGGCGGGGCCGGGAGAGGCCACAGAACACAGGAGACAAAGGACTGATTGCAGCCACGCAGGCCAAAGGCAGTGCAGTGAAATCTTTTGAGCGCCATTGTTCTAGAGTCCTACATTTAGTGACATTACCTGTACCTGGTTCTGGAGCCAGCTTACTCCTCGAATGGGGTGACAGACGTGTAATGTGTGCACTGGTTAACTGCACCGACTGTTTAAACCTGGTTTAAAACTAGGTGCACTGATTCTGTGTAAATCACACCTCAGTGATGCTGATTTTTAAAAGAGCTTGACCCAGTGATCTAATGTGTGCCACACGAATCTACACCCATTACCTCAGGTGGCCCAACTTTGCTCTCCCATAATTCAGATATGGAAACTGAGGCACAGGACTCTCAAATGACTTGACTCAAATCATACAGCCCAGGAAAGATGGGGTAACTTTCTATTTTAGAAGAAATGCCTTTTATCTCTCCCAGCAAGCAGGCTCCCATCTTTCAAACAGGAGTACGGGACACATGTTCCTCTAGAGCCTTTCAAACTGCTGCCTGGCCAGCCCCTAGTAAGCTTGTGGTGCAGTCCTCAGTGGGGGTAATTTGCATATTTTTCCAGACTGCGTTCCTGTTCTCCTTGAGGTGTGTTTCATTCCCCTTCTATTTTTGGATCTTCTAGGATGACACACCAGTGGGACTCCAGGTTCTCCAGGCTGTAGTTGATTCTTTACATCAGTGGGGATCCACCCCGGAGACCGAAACTATGTTGGTTATAGAACATAGAATATTTAGCATAAAGAATTGCAAGCCAGCAGACGGTGGCTGATGACTAATAGGGGTGAAAGATAATTCTAAGGGGCCCCAAAGATTCAGGTGTAAAAGAGCAACTCCTGTTTCTGGGCTGAGGAAGCACCGACCCCCCCACCCCTACCCCCGCTGCTGGAATTCAGGCACCTCAGAGCTGGCTGCCAAGGGAACACGCTTGGGCCAAGGGCATGGGCAGCAAGGCTGCAGAAGGGGCTCCTGGTCACCCGAGGACGTCAGGGGACAGAGCTAGCCTAGGAAGCATGTCCCGAGGGTGCCTCTGCTTCCTGCAAGGCCACTGGGCTCCCGCTCTGAATGATGGTGACAGCGGTCGCAGTCATGATGACAGAAACCAGAACGAGGTGTCTCGTGGCCACTGTCATCTCCCAGGCTCACTTTGTGCTCTCTGTTGATGAATCTTCACGTTCTGCTAAGTCAGCAAGAGGACACGTTCACAGGGACCAGCTTCGGAATCACACAGCAGGGCGGAGAAGGTGAGATAGGAGCTCAGAGACAATGATAAACTGACAGCCGGAGGAGGACTTCAGGGCAGCCTTGAACCTCGCTTAATCAGCAAATATTGTGGCCATGAGTGCTCTGGTTTAGGTCGCTGCTTCTAAAATCTGGTGCTCTAGATTGTTTCTATACGGATAAATCAGACTGGCCATGGTCTCAGTGCACCAATGCCCATGCCATGGTGCCATGGTATCCGAGCAGGAGCCCCAAAGCCAGGTGTCTCCACCTCCAAGCAGGAGACCTTTGGTCACAAAGAAAGCCAGCTGGGTGGACCTCTGGTCTCCTGAGAGTGGGCTCCAGCAGCCCTAGGGCAGTGGCTCATCAGCTATCGCTCCGAGATGCTGTGCAGGAATGGGGTGTCCAGGGGCCAGGTTTTATTTTTCACAGAAAACTGGGACTCCCTATTTCCCATTTCTCACTTGGCCAATAGACCAGAGGGGAGAAACACCAGTGAGCGCATCTCCACGTGGATTCTGCCGCCAGGCTGCCCGTTTGTGACTTGGGCTCTGGAGCTGTGCCAGCTGCTGTGCTGGCCGTCTGTCCTCACCTAGCTGGATGTCAGGCCGTCTGTTCTGCTTTTGCAAACATTCGCTCGGTGCTGTCCGGTGCTGTCCTTGCTGCTCCCGCAGTACCGGTCAGGAGCTCGCCCCCATTTCCGGCTGTCGTCAGAGTCTCCCTGCAGCGGCCCCTCTCTGCTGTGCCACCATCAAAGCGATGCATCCAAAGCGCAGCCCTTTTCGTGTCTCCCCCTGCCAGAAGCCTCCCGACACCCGTCTCTGGAGGCCGTCACTCGGCTTGCCGAGCATTTGAATTCCTCTCCTTGCAGCGTGGGCCTGGGGACTCCATCGCTGAGAGCTCGCTGAACGCGTCGGCTTTTCCCATTTCCTGCTTTGGCACAGTTGTTACCTTTCCCTGGTTCCTGTACCCTTTGTCTGCCTGGCCACTTCCGGTGCGTTCTGACCCAGCCCGAGTGTTAGCTCGCTGGCACAGCCGCCTCTTTCCCTTCTCAGCACGATCGCATCATTCACACTGCTAATTTAGCCCCATCATCTGCTTTGAACTTGACACAATAGCCCGGATCCTGCAGCCCTGTCTCTCTTCCCAGCTGTATTTCCAAGGGCCATTCCTCACAGGCCTTTGTATTGTTAGGGCTCACATAGAGCTTGGCATATAGTAGGTGCTCAATAATTCATTGCCTGATTGAACCAAGGAGTAGATAAATGAAGGAAAGACTGGGTGAATTGCTGCTTTGCTGACTGTGTCTCTGCATGTTCTTTGGTGACCCATTGTTTCTTTGCTGATTGGCACTTGGATGGCCATAAGTATGCTCAACCATGTCTACATAACAGACGGCCAATTGGGCCTGGCTTTATTATTTCAGAAGTCTGGGCTGTGAAGAATGCATTCCGAATTGCTATTTACCATCTTATACAAAGTCCTCCAGACACCCTGGATTCCAGAGGTCTTCACCACCAGCACTGTGTAAACGGTCAGAGCAGAGCAATGCTATACCCTGCACAGATTTTTGGATATGTAAGCCATTGTCCCATAGACTGGTTGCTTCAAACCAGAGCAGGTTGCCATCTTGCAAGCGTGATTTGGGAGGTTGGTTTGACCTGTGGGTGGGGATCCAGAACACACTGAGCAAGCACAAGCCTGGGCGTCTGGGTGCCTGGGAAGACCCCAGGGAAAGGGTGCAAGGCTTCTATACAGCGTGCTGTACCACTGACCCGAGAGGAACATTTACCATGGAGGAAGAGGCTCCCACTTTGACACATGGGGTGCCCCGCAGAGAATGTGAGGTGAGGAGTGGGTATGGACCAGTTATTTATTTATTTAAATGAAGGCCAATTATTTTGTAGTGTAGTGAGGGGTGGATTCTGGGAGAATTGCTTCTCCATAAGCATATTGGTTGGAAGGCATTAATATGACATTCACACATCCCTAATAAAGTGCATAACACGGAGATCTGGCCCTGCTGAAATACCCAGAGGACATTAAGTATGAGCCTTAAAACCAAGAGTATTGGAAACAAGATATTTTTACTTCTCGTTTGGGAGTAATATAATTGTGTTCAGTGGCTCTAGCAGATGCTGGGGCCAGCTGCTAGGAGAGCCTTGGCTTTTTTTTTTTACCTCCTCTGCATTGGTCCCTTACAGATAAAACCCTTGTGCAGAACTCTCATAAAAACCAAACTTTAAAGAATCCTTTAAAAAACAGAAGAAAAAAAAGAATTATCCTTTGCTTTGAAACCCATGTTTTTATGTGCAGAAGATATTTGAGATTGTGTCGGCTGCAGAGATATTTCTATTACTTGAAACCAGGAAACTAAAGAACAAAGCACATGCATATGAGCACACGTGTGCACACCCATGTGCGCACACACACATGTATATGTATATGGCACATGGACATATGCCTGTGGGTGTTATTTATTTTTTACGAAGAGCAGCGAAGTCTCTCAATGACCTTTCTCTCTCTGATGTTGAACATGTATCTTGAAGACAGATTGAGGATAAACCTTCGGAGAGGCCACTGGAACTCCAGTTTGGCTTTTCCAGGCTGTTCCTGGGAAACTGCTGGACAGGAAGCTGCTTTCTCTGGGCTGGAAGTTTTGGGGCGTTGAAGGTGGCTCCTGGGGGAGTGGTGCAGATGCCCACAGCAGAGCGCTCTGTCTGCCCCACCCAACCGCACCAAGGGACACTCCACCCCACGCCGCAGAGGTGGCCATGGCTCTGGGAGACCCAGCAGCAGGGAGTGTCTGCTTGGGGGTGCTTTCCTTCCCACCTGGGGCTCTGGCCTCTTCCTGAGGACACCTGGCCTGCGGCTCCCCAAGGTCCGCTGTGGTTTGTGGCCTCCTGTGCTATCTGTATTTAGAGCTGGCCAGCTCTAAATACAGTGTAGCCCCCAAATGCTAGCAACAAGCTCAGGCTGGGGGAGGTGGGCCGTGAGCAGGCACTCACACTTGATTCAGAGAACAGCATGAGAAGAGCTGTGATATAGCCTGGGACTGCTTTCTAAACCTGAGAGGTGATGCTGTTTTGGATCTGTGGGGTTGAAATCTAAAACACACTATTAAAATTTAGGATTTTTTTTTTAACCTTTTACAGTAATGTAGCTTCTAGGGCTGGGGGCATAGCTCAATGGTAGAATGCTTGCTTGGTGTGCACCAGGCCTGGGTTCAGTCATCGGCAACACACACAACACACACACGCATGCACACACACACAGGCACACACAGAGATTCTAGAAACTTCTGAAGCCACCCTTTGTGGCTTCTGTCATGTCTGCTGGGCGGTGCTGCCCCAGTGCCCAGGCACAGGTGCCTGCTGCCTTCCTGGAGGAGGAGGTCTCGGAAGGACAGGATCTCGCACAGGGCACTGCGCTTCACGGCAAGGGCACTGTCTGTCCCGCCCTGCGCACCCCACACCTGCAGCGAGGGAAGCCCAGGCGCATGCCTGTGACTGCGTCCGTCAGCAGAGAACTTTGCATCATTCCTTTGACTTTCCACGGAGTCCACAGCCCCACGTTCTCCCGGGCCATCCCTGTGAACCTTGCCGTCCCTACGGCTCCCCGCAGCCATGGCTTGCAGTAGTGGAGTGAGCCGGTGGTGATGTCAAAAGCAGCCACGCTGCCCATGTGTCCTGCTCGCGAAGGGACCCGCTGCCTCCCTGGTCTGCGGGGCCCCTCGCTGCGCTAAGCAGATTCCAAAGCTCTGTGGATCCCACTGCCGGTTGCTCTCCCACCCAGCCGGCCACACACAGACAAGCGAGCCCTTGGGCGGCAGTTTTTCTATTTGAACATCTAAAGGACAAACTAAACATTTAAAATCTGCAGGCTGGACAGTCTTTGCTTTGGAGCCCGTAGTGAGCTTCTTCATCTTGACAGTCCAGTCATTCTTCTCCATGTTGACGCAGTGTTTAAGATCCAGGGAGACGAAGCTGCTCAGGGGGAGGAAGAGGACAGGAAGCAGGGGAGGGGCAGGGCTGGCAGGCAGTCGGCCTGGGCTCTGGGTTCGGGTCTCGCTGCACAGGCCGGGTAGGCTGGTGTCTCTCCCACCTGAGGCTCATACTGGGTGGGCACCTTCTGTATCATCTCCTTTTCCTTTTAAAAAGTTATGACAAAAAGCATATAAAATTTGCCATCAGTGACATTTAGTTTAGTTTAATGTCCAGTTCCCAACGTTTTAGCACGAGAAGAGGAAGCTCCACCCCCTTTAATTCACACATGTCCTTGGCCCTTGGCGGCCACGACCGGGCATCCTCACCCTGGGTTTGCCTGTTCCACACACTGCAAATGGCATTGTGGGCACACAGCTGATGGGGCCTGGCTGCTGTTACCTAACATTATGTCCTCAGGCTTGTCCTGCTGGAGCATTCAGTCCTTCTGACCCCATTTTTATTTTTATTAAGACATGTTTGCAATGCATAATGGCTGCATTCCTCCTGGAGAACTGGTGAGCCCTTCCTTCCCTCCCTCTCTTGTTCCCCTTCCCTTCTGCAAAAGGTTCATCTTTTGAGTTTCTCATATGAAAGAAGCCGAGTGAAATTTGAGCTGTGTGTCTGGTTTATCTCACTGTGTGGTCTCAGGGCACATCCGTCTTCCTGCACATGATTCAAGTTTGTCCTTCTTCATGGCAGAGTAGTACTCTGTGGTGTGTAATGCCATGCCTTCTGTATCTACTCATCTGTCGGTGGCCACGCAGGCTGCATCCACACTTAGTGGTCGTGGATTGTGTGGCAGCCTGTGGGCAGACCTGTCTTGTGTATCTGTTCATCCACTTGGGTTGCTTCTGCCTTTGGGTGGCGATGAGCAGTGACACGTTCACACCCTCCTTCCCAGGGAGCAGCCGTTCCCACTACCTCAGGCCCTGCGGTCTTCTTCCGTGGGCATCCCCTGAACCTCTCAGCTGGGCTGGGTTCTGCCAGCTGGTGCTTCCTGCTGGTCTCCTTGGGGCTCTAGGGTGACAGGGCTTCGGGGCAGCCCAGCTGAAAAGGCTTCTCTCGGCGACTCTGTGCAGCTTGGTGTTTCCCTCTCTGCCTCGGAAGGCGTTAGAAGTGCAGTTTCCGCGGATTCTGGGATCGCCGTCCATCCTGGAGCAGATGAAGGCTTTGGGGGGTAAATGAAGAGGCTGCAAAGCCTTCAGAATGGTGCCCGGTGGGGACCCTTCCTGCTCTGCGAAGGGAGGTGGGACAGGAAGGGACAGGATCAGTGGCCAGCTGGGGCTGGGGAGCCCCACGCCTTCCCCCCATGCTCCCCCAAACACAGCCTGGCTGTTCTTTAGGGCTTTCAGGCCCGTGGCCCAGAATGTGGACTCTGGAACCATTCTGCGTGGGTCTGGGTTCCTGTTCTCCAGGGTTTTAGCCTTGGGACTTGGGGCGAGTCCCTTAGCTGCTCTGTGCCTCAGTTTCCTTACCCGAGAGAGAGGCACAGTTCCCACTTCATGGCTGGCCATGAGGGAGGGATGGATGAGGTCACCCTCTCTGGAGGCCTGGAGCAGTGTTTGGCCCAGGACAGCGCTCCACCCACACTGGCATGACGATGATGATCCGTCCCTTATTTCCCCAGTCACCTCTCCCTAGTCCCGTGGACCCTCCTGACTCTGAACAGTAACGGTTCCTAGCTTGCTCCACACCACAGTAGCCTGTGTGTGCTTGGTTCCTGGTGTGGGCATATCCATCTCCCCGTCTCACTCCTAAGCATTGAGAAGGCACCGTCTGGCCCCTGGCTGCCTGTCTGGGGAGTGGCACTAAGCCCTGGTGTCTGTCACTTTTCTCTTGTTGCTGAGATAAAATACCCCACGCCCAGAGTTAAAGGAGGAAGGGTTTATTTAGCTCACAGTTTGTGGAGGTTTTGGTCCATAACTAGTTGGCTCCAAGGGAGGGTGGCTTGGCACAGGGCAACCGTTCATGGTGGTGGAAGGCAGCAAAAACGGTAAGAAAGAGACATCTCTTTCTGTCCCTTATATTGTGTGCAGGGTACCCATCCTAGGGCCGGTGCGGTTCTCACACCCTTAATCCTATGCCAAACCAATCAGTGGACGGATTTATTAATCACACACCCTTAAAAAATTAACCCCAGCATCGCACACTCCAGATCCAGCCACCTCTGAAAAAGCTGTGACCACAAGAGGCTGGGGAGAGATATCTAGACACAAACCATGGCACCTGGTAAAGGCAGTGGTGGGGGGAACTGGGCAGTGTGGACCCAGGGTTAGACCAGTGACCCAGATATGCTCAGTCCTTCTGAAGCCCGCAGCAGCGTGTGACAGCTCCTGGTGGTCCAGTCCGGTCAACGTGAGTGTGCGAGAGGTGGGGCCTGGATGTGGGTGTTGAGTCACGTTGCTCCGACAGCGGGTCTCTGATGTGCAGGGCCTTCTTCTGGGGGCTCTGTGTGGAGATGTCCTGGGTTGGGGGAAGCCGTGGATGCCTGAGTGGAGGTGGAATGGCCGAGAGTCCAAGGTAGTTTCTAAGCCAGTGCGGGCTCTGGGGCCACCGCTTGTCTGCATGTGGCTCATTAGTCTCGTGGTGACCCTCCGAGTCTGGCTACCTATGGGAGTGACTGCACGGTTGGCCCTGTAGCAGCATCGATGCTGCCCCATCGTGATTTGTCTCTGTCCCCTTCTTGACTTTGAGCTTGTTGGTAGCAGGCTTTCTGGTCTTGTTCCTGGACTGGCACATTGCAGGTGCCTTGGGCACTTGCCTCCTTGGGGGGCAGTGGCATTGTGATGCCCCACCAGGTCGGGGTGGAATTTGGCTGGAGGATGTTCGTGTAGGTCTTTGAGTGTCTGGGTCTTTAGAGCTGGATGATAAATCTAATAGGGTCCAAAGTCACTGTGTCTTCTGGGACATTACAGCTTGATTCTGGGTATCAGCATGGACCTGGGGTTTCCAGGTGACATAGTCTGTTTCTCTGGATGCCAGATCTTCTGAGATTTAGGGCCAGAGCAGACACACTTACCTCACGGCTCAGGATCTGCACTGACAGAGGCCAGCCACGGCTACTCTGAGTGTTTTATGAAACCAAATGGAAACCAGCGGATAACCTACCTCCGAGTAGTCACTCTGAAGTAGTTATCATTCTCTGTGAGTGTGGACAGGTGGCCGTGTGAGGCAGCCTGTGCGGTGAGAGTTGTGAGGGCGGAGACCCTGCCCAGCTCCGTGGGGAGCCAATGTGGACAGTGAGCGGTGTGCTCACGAGGGGACAGCTACTCCGGAGCAGAGCCGCCCGCCGCCCAAGGCTGGGTCTCTGCTTGCTTCGTGTGTGTGACCCTTCACCTTCAGGCTGTGTCGCTGTCCTACAGTGACTCTGAGAGCAGGAAATAATGGGCAGTATTCCTTCAGGGAACTGCTGGGCTCAGTGCTTTGAAACTCTCACTTACTGTTCCTTAGTAGTAAGCATGGATGCCACATGTGCACACGCACGCACACACACACACACACACACACATGAGGGTGTATTCATTTCTACAGTGCCCACTCTTCTTCCTCTCAACTCCTATCCATCCATCCATCCATCTTCTTACTTACTAGGGCGCCCATCTGAACAATCTAACAGACATTTATTGGACACTTCCTGTGTGACCCAGGACAGTTATATCCTGAGGACACATAGGGATGACACATTCCTTACCCTTGCATGGTCCAATGGAGATGTCTTCCAATTAGCAAGCAGTTAGAGCTGATACATTGGTGGAGGGTGCTGGGAGGTGCATGGGGTGGGTGGGTATCCCCATCCTGAGTAGTTAGGGAGTGCTCGCAGGAGGAAGCGATGTCAACCTACGGGGAGACCTCAGAGGCTTCCTCTCTGTAGGAGGCAGGAGAGGCTCTGGGATGAGAGAAACATGTATGGGTTGATCAGACTTATTCTATGATTTCTGGATCTGAAATTGAGGCTGGAAATTTACACAATGACCAGCTCTGTTCTTGCCTTGGGTCACTCCTCCCCAGGTTCATGTGCAGGCCTCCAGATCAAGGTGGCTTGGGGTCTTGGTCCCCAGTCAATGGCTGCCTTGTAGTAGTGACCAGTTCTGGTGATGGCGTGAGGCCCTGGTGTCCACCTGGGCCGTGTGGCCTTCTCCCTGCGTGGAGTGCTTACTGTTTTCTATTCTAACCTGCTTGGTGGTGGCCTCTCCCTTTTCCCTCAAGGCCACACATAGCATCTCAGTATCACAGGTGTCAAGTCCATTACGGTGGACTCCGAGGTGTCCAGTCCTCCAAGCCCAGGAGGCTGCTGCATCCCTGGCTGGAAACAGAGCCGGGAGGGTGGAAGCCTGTGCTCTGGGGCAGCAGGCCTGTGTCCTGTCTACACCAACACTGAGGGACACAGTCCTGGTCCAGCCTGGGTTTCACGTACAGTCCCTGCCAGCTCCGTGTTAGCAGATCTGTTCGGAGCTGGAAGCCAGGGGCCGTGTCCTGCCTCAGAGCTGGAGCAAAGACTTAAGCTGATGTCACCCAGCGGCTCTTTATGGGAATGATTAACAAATCAGCCATTCTATCTGCAGCGATGTTGTGTTGATAAATATTTAATCTACCTTCAGGTGCCCGCATTTCCTCTACCTTTGCCTTAAACTCAGCGGCCATTGCTGTTTTCTGAAGCCCAGCTCACAGATCAAGTCTCAGTAGTGAGAAAGGCTAGCTCCCTTCTCCGTCTCTCTCTCTCTGGAACAAGGCTCTACCTTTTCTTTTCTTTTTAATCTTTGTGTGCTTGTCTCAGGGGGTTGGGAGTCACGCTGAGAGCACGCGGCGTCTCCTGTGACAAAGCGGAGAGATCTGTCCAGCTGCAGAAAGGCAGACTGAACTTTCCAGCCGCACCCTGGCACACGCGGAGACCTGTTGTGGCACCCGCTTCTCCCTCCTGGCAGTTAATGACATTTAGAATCTGAAAGGGTGTCTGATGTTTTCCTCCCACAGAGACATATTTTTGTCCTTGCCACCGACTCCTCTTTTGAAACCAGCGCTTTGATTATTGCTGTACGGCAGGTTGAGTGAAAAGGACTCGGAAAAATCAAAATAGAAGCAGAGTCCAAGTGGAGTGTTTTTCTAGCGGCGGTGGAGCCCCAGCCCGACCAAGGCGGACAGCAGCTTCAAAACAGCGAAAACTTTCTTATTCTCAGGGTCCAATGTGAGCTAATCGTTGTTATTATCTTTTTATTCTTCTGTTTCAGGAAATTGCAGCTTATTTAATAACATTTGAGAAACACGAAGAATGGCTTACCACGTCCCCTAAGACAAGGTAATGTCCCAGCCACCTACACTAAATGGGTTCGTTGATTTGTGCGGATTCTGACTTGGCCGATTATCTCAGCAGCAGGGGGGAAATGCGTGCTGCGTTTGGTGTCTCTCATGAACGGGCCGAGACCTGGCGGGGCCTGCGATCGGGTGTCCTGTTGGGTGGAACTTCAACGTGGATGACCGGGGCAGTGCGACCCCGCAGCTGGGCGCTCGCAGGGCTTGGCGGGCAGGAGCACCAGCGGGGGTTTGTGCTGGGGAAGCACTCTCCTGCCACCGACATGCTCGGAAAGGTCCTTTTTAAAGAGACAAACCAGCTCCACTGCCCAGTTTTATCTCCATGTGTTTTACACACCGAAAGGGCGAGTTATTCTTGACTGCTGGTAAGAAGATCCCCCAAATCAGAAGCAATGGCCAAGTTTGCAGTTTATTATGCAGTAAATGTCCTTCACCCCACTAACTGCCACAAACATTTCCCTTCCCTCACCCTCCGGGGAACAGAGGGAATTGGCGAAAACACAGCCGACCCGTGTTCTGCCAGCCAAGTCACGTTATTATCCCGGGAGGAATGGTGGGGCTGGGATTTAGGGCTCGTTTTAAAGGAGGCCTCAATTCCTCTCCAGCCCTTCAGTTTTTATTTTGGGTATGTTACAGTCCAGAGCTTCAGTAATTCATGGTCACTCTTCTCCAATTGCCACCACTTTTCTATGAGTGGTGACAGGGCCAGGTGTTTGTTCGCAGAGGAGGGTGGCTGCAGTGTGGCTGGCAGGGCGACTGGATGGCAGGCTGATCTAAGAAGTGGAGGGTCAGGCTGCTGCTCCACCTGGACCGAGCCTCCAGGGTCTCCAGGACCTGCAAGAGGAGTCGGCTGGGTCCTCAGCACCCTTGGGATGAACTGGACCTGCTCGTATTTCCTGAGCAGTGAGGGAAAAATGTCACCCTTGGGAGTGTTTGGTCATTCTAGAAGGTATTTAAAAATATTTCTCCATTAGCCTCCAACATTTATTGGTGTGCATCCTTAGACGAGGGAGAAGGTCCTATTTTGGAGGTTAGAGGATATTGCTGGGATGCCTCTAGCAGGTGAATCTTTCGGGCTGAGACCTTGAAAATTCCTCAGCTTCTTCAACCTCCTAGGACTGTGATTTCCTTTGCTATAAAATTAAATGGTTTGTCTCAGTCAGCTTTTGCCATGATGATGCTGTATAAGAAATGATCCCTCAGCTTAGTGACTTAGAACAACAAACTGCACTTCCTGCACATGGACCTTTGTGCTGCCTGTGGTTTGGGTTTGGCATTAGAATTGCTCCATGAGTCTTTTGCCCAACAACATAAGATGAGGAGGTTCATTCTGTCTGGGACAGCTGATTCTCATAGCAGAGAGCAGGATTTTAAAAGCCCAAGGCAACCCATGCAGGCACCGGTAAGACTCTTGCTTGGATGTAGCCACATATGTCAAGACTGCTCCCAAATCCAGCGGCCAAAGCAAGACTCAGCCAAGCAGAATAAGAACAGGGCTGGAGGACAGTCCCATGGCGTGGAGCAGGCCTGGAGTGCAGGGGGGACGGCCTTGAGGTCCAGCGTTTAGTGGGTTCAGCCCTATTGCAGGGTGCGGGAAGCTCAGCACGCCTGCGCCCCTCTTTCTCCTGGGGGGTCTTCCGGGAGGAAGTTGAATGGGCAGTGGGAGGGCTGGACAGAGTGCACGTCACTGGGCCCACCCCAGTGCCTTTGCTTGGTTCTGGGGATAGAGCCAGGGCCCTGTGCGTGCTAGGCAGGTGTTCCACCCCTCAGCCAGTCCACAGCGTCCCCTTCCCAGTTTCTGACTCGGGGGACCAGGAGTGAGGCCCAAGAATTTATCATTTTGAACAAGTTCCCAGGTGACAGGCTGTGGCTCCTTTTGAGAGCCAAGGCCTAGCTTCTCTGGGGCAGGAGGTGTCTGGGCTCTGCCTGGGCACTGCCTCCTGGTGCCAAGGCTCTCCTGGCCGCAGCAGCCGCCAGCCTCTCCGCAGCTCCTCTGGCCTTCACTCTGAGTGCGGGGAGAGAGCCTCTCTGAGCCAGGGTTTGGATGCAGGCGCAGTGGAGCCTCCCCAGAGGAGCCAGAACTTTGCACTTCAGCCTTGGGACTTGGGTTTCCACGGAGAGGTGGCTGTCACTTGTGGTCGCGCACAACTCACTGGGCTTCTCGGAGTATAAAAGGAGTGAGAGACCTCTCGTCCTGAGAGATGGAACCGGGCTCCTGCACGGACAGACCCAGGGGCTGTCGCTCGTGGCAGCGCCTTCGAGAGCTCCACTTTTCCTTCTGTACATAGAAGGCGGCGTGAATGTCAACGCAGCCCTGTCCTCTGGGCCTGCATTCGGTACTCCGTGTGACCCCGCTTTTGCATGCAGGCGGGTCTGTGTTGCCCATGGGTGTCTCTGTCCCTCTCACTCATAGTTGCAGTCTGCTACTTCGGGAGGCCTCTGCCAGGGTCGCTGCAGACTCTGGAAGGACAGTTTCCTTCCCGAAGACACCGGGGCAGGACAGGTCCCTATTAGTGTTAGAATATTTGCTCCGGTGTTACACTGGAAAGCGTCCTGTCCCAGGAGAAGGAAAGTTGCCACGGTGGTTGAAGGACCTTCCTAAATTAGTTGTCAGGTTGAGTCCGGCCCCTCCCCCCACCTCCAGTATTGAAATTAATTGGTGCGGTTAAGTGCTGAGCGCATGCAAACTGGCCTCCTGGTATTCAGGAATTAATGACACCAATACTCGGCTGAATGAGAAGGCAATACAACTTCTGTTTGCCACCGCCACCGCCACTGCTAATTTCATTTTAGAAAATTAATAAAAATGAATTGCACCACTGACGTTTATAGAGTTTCCTAATAAAATGATACATTGTTTGTGTGGAGGAATCCCTATTAAATTAATTGTTGCAATCAGTTCCTATATAGATGTTGGTATAGGCGCCGCCGTGGGACCCACGGCTGCTCTCTGGGGCTTGCAGAGGGCTGGGAGTTATAAATAGAGCCCGGGCTCAGAGCTGCCCTAATTATAGACAGGGCCCGGGGAGCCCCGCTCACCTGCTTGATAATGAGGTGTGCGGCAGCGGCTGGGGGCTGGGGGTGCAGGGGCGGCCATGACAGGGCCCAGGGCTGTGTTCACACACTGTGGGATTGGCGGCAGGGACCTCAGCTCGAAAAATCACCGTCCAGGACGTCTGTAGCGGGTGCTTGTTGTTTGCTCGCCCTCCCTAGCACCATCAGGCCCTGCAGGGGGTCCCGCACCCCGCCCTGCGGGCTAAGGCAGAGCCATGGAGTGGAGAGTGCTCCCCCTTCTCCAGGAGGTCAGTGCCGATGGCAGCCTCGTGTTCCGCAGAGGCCTCCTTCTGTCCTGCATATTTCCCGGCATGCTCAGGTCTCCCCGGGAAGCACCAATAGCACAAAGAGAGGGATTTTCAGTTGGCCTAGACCAGTGCTGGGCACGCAGTGGACCTTGATCATAGTGTGGGGTGAGCAAGATGGGAGCTTGGGTGTCATGGTGGCAGCGGCCTGGCCCTCTCTGTGTTGTCCCCCTTGCCTGTCCATCCCGGGATGGGCTCAGTGACTGGGCCTGGCCTTCCTGCACCTGCTGCTGGCTCAGTGCAGCCAGGGGCTGCACGCTGAGACTCAGCGTCGGTACTGGAGCTTGAATCCAGGACCACTGTGCTCCTAGCTTCGCTTTCCGCTGGCTTCCCCGTGCCCGAGGCGGGTGCAGTGGCCTAGGGAACAGCTCCACGCCTGCTCCGCACCTCCCGCCCCCACGATCTGTGAGCCAGTCCAGAGACGTAGGCACCCAGAGGGCCCTCCCTGTGGGAACTGGCTCTGCACCCAGTCTGGGGGCTTCGCGCGCCTCTTCTGGCTTGGATTTGCACGCCTGCCCCCAGCCCATCACAGGTGGCGTGGGAATTGGAAGCTGGGGATACACCATGCTCAGGACTGGAGTGAAAGTCCGTCTGTCCCAGGAATCCTGCTTATCCCGGTGAGGAGGAGGCTGGCAAACGCTGTTAATTACCTGATGAATTAATTGGATTGATACAGATAGCACCGTAACATGGATGCACTGAGGGTCTGGTAATAGAATTTTCCTATAATGAACACTAAATGCTTCTTGGTCAATAAGCAGTAAAATACCCCTCCGCAGGAGGGTGGCCACAAGGGAGGGGCAAAGCTGTCTGAGGGCTGAGAAGGTTTGGGGACGCGTGGGCCCCTCCTCTGGGTTCTCCCGACCCCAGGTGCCCAGGGGCCTGTCCTGCCCCGTGGTGGGGACACCAAGTCCGGAAGCCCGCACTTTCATGCCCTGCTGACTCTGCAGGTCACCGCCAAGTCAGCCTCTGGGCGGCCAGCTGTGCGTTGCGCGCTTATCTCAGGCGCCTCACCCTGGGTGCACCGGAGGGCTTCCCTCGTTTCTGAAGATCCCGAGGCTTACCCGTGGCTGCTTCCCGTGACTGCTCCTTCTCTTTTGTCCCCTGAATCCTTCAGTCATTGAGTCAGGCAGCTTTCAGACCGTGACCCCCACCCTCATTTTCCTGGGCTCGGTGCTCAGCGCTGCTGTCACGCGGGGCTCTGAAGTCACCCCTGGAGTCCTGCTCTCCGGACCGAACAGTTTTCCCGTGTCCCTCAGCATGCTTTCCCTCAGCCAGGGACCTCACGCCGATGTCCTCACGTCCAATCCGCCTGCCTCCTCCTGAGAGCCTCTCTAAGCCCCACAGGCTGGCAAGGCCTCCGCCCTCTCGGCTTCCCTGGCCTGCATTCGGTTACCATGGATGGCGGGACCTGCGGCTGTTGCAGTCCTAGGGCCCCCATCCCAGGAGAAGCGGCCCCCAAGGGCAGGCCATGTGTCTGTTGCTCTCCTGGCAGCTGGGTGCAGTGGAGACCACTCCCTGGTGGGTGGTGGGCAGTGTGTGCGGTCATCATGGTGCAGCAGGCCTGCCAGGAGCAGGAGTGCAGTGTCCGGATGCTGCCACAGTGGGTCCCTTGTCTCCCAAAGCCCTGGGGGTCCAGAGAATGGCACCAGTCTGTGGACAGAGGGTTCCCCCTGAAAGGCTACTTTTTCAGCCCCAGGCTGGACCCTGTGAAGCTGGTGGTGCTTTTGCCTGGCTTCAGCATGAGTATCGCAGGGGAGTGACCCACTGGCCACCTTTGGGGCATCAGCTCCTTGTTGTAGACAGTGACAGGTCTTTCTAAAGAAAGCCCCTATTCTTAGGGTGGGGATTGGGGGTGCTCGAGTGACCAGACTAGAATGGCAAAAAATAATATGGAGATTCCACGTGGATGGTTACAAAACTCCCAGAGCTGACCAGGAGTAAAATTCACAGGCTTGTTCCCGCACAGCCTGAAGATGCTGTGCTAAGTGAGATAAGCCAAGCACAAGGCACAAATATTGTCCCCTTCTTGCCTAGAGGCAGGGAGTAGGATGGTGTTTTCCAGGGGGGAGGGCAGGGGTCCCTGTTTTAAGGGGGCAGAGTTTCAGGTGAGGAAGAAGGAAAGTCCTGGAGGGGGACAGGGGTGGTGTTCCCATGATGGGGCCACTGAACTGTACCCCCAAAAGTGGCTGAAACATCGAATTTTATGTCACATACATTTTACAGTGTAAGACATTCTGAGAGTTGCTTCTGTGCTCTCTTGAGTGTCCAGCATTGGCAGGGGTGGACTGATCCCAAGGAGGGTGGAGGGGGTGCGGGCTCCAGCCCAGGTCAGTACAGGGGACCTTTGCATTCTGCTGAGCTGGGGACCTGCTCTCCAATGAACACAGCAGTGTGGCAGCTCTGGGCACTTCCACCCCTGCACTGCACAGGAGACCCAGCCCCAGCGGTGCCACCCTGCGATGCCTGTCAGGATGTCGGGGAACCCAGCTGCCTGAGGATGTCCCGGGAGGCTCGGTCATGTTGCTGTGTGCAGGATAAGACGGGGCTGCAGTGGCCTGGGTGTCTGGGATGTCCCAGAGCTCTGCATGACATGGCTGTGTCCTGGATCCCACTTCTTTGTCTGGAGCTGCAGTGTTGGCTGGTGTGGCCAGGGAGCCACAGAGGCCACATCTGGGGATCCTCAGGGCCCAGCGAAGTGGCCGGGGCAGGCTGGCTGACTACCCAGCAGGTGAGGTGGTCACTCACACTAGGCTGCAGAGGATGCGTTAGGCTCTGCTCAGCTGCTCCTGGACCTGGTAGGGCCACTGCGTGTGCCCAGTGCGGTCCTGGCCTGAGTGGGATGGTCACCTCACCCTGCCCCTCAGCTTCTCAGTGCTGGCAGGACAGGGCCTGGGTTCCTGGGGCAAGCAGAAGGCGTTGGGGCGCCTGTCTCCAGCTCCTCCTGGGGTTAGGCTGCTGCTGGCTGCTCACTCCTGACCCTCACCCTTTTAAATTATTTTAATATTATTAAAAATAAATGTGTACACGGGTAATGGGTCCAAGGGTTCTACAAAGCTTGCAAGGAGCAGTGAGCTCTCCTGCCCTACATTTCAGTCCTGTTCCCTAAGGGCGGCTGCTTCCTACCCTCTTGGTTCTGATCTTTACTCCTAGATTCCCAGCTATGCATATTCTACTGTCTTTTCCTCCCTCCCTCCCTCCCTTCCTCCTTCTATTCCTCCCTCCCTTCCTTCCCCCCCTTTCCTAAAGATTGAGGATTGAACCCAGGGCCTTTGCACTGAGCTACATCCCCAGCCCTTTAAAATTTATTTTGAGGCAGGTTCTTGCTAAGTCTTTACATTGCTCGGGCTGGACTTGAATTTGTGATCTTCCTGCTTCAGCCTGAGTGCTAGGATTAAGGTGCCAGTTACCTTTTGACCCCCTCCTATGCTAAATGAGGGTTTGACTCTCTTGCTGTGCCAGCGGGAGCGCCCCCTTTGCCCAATGGCGTATCCGGTTCGTGCTTGGGGGCCTCTGATGTCCTTGCTCTGGGCTCTCCTCCTGAGAAGGGTCCATCCTGCTGCTTGGAGGGGTGGGCTGGCTTGCCAGCAGCTCAAGGGCTTAGAATGTCTAGCCCTCCTAGATTCTTAAATTTCTGTGGTACTGGGGATTGAGCCCAGGGTTTCCCACTGAGCTATACCCTCAGCCCTTTTTGTTTTTATTTTGGATTTTAAGAAGGGGTCTCCCTAAGTTGCTGAATTGCTAGGCTGGGCTCCAACGTGCAGCCCTTCTGCCCCAGCCTTTCTGAGTGCCGGGATTACACGCCAACCCCCTCAGTCTGTGGCACGCATTTCTTGCTCTCCCTCTGCCGTCTCTGAGTCCATGTCTTTCAGAGGCAGGGGCTGGAAGGGTTTCCCTGGCTGCAGAAGGCAGACGGCGGGCCCTAGGCTCATCTGTCTGCTCTCTGCACAGGCCTGCAGCCTTGCGTGCCCTCTGCATTTGGTGGCTCTGCAGCCAGAGCTCAGTCCTCCAAAGCACCTGCGTATAGCTGCCTGCCCTGCTGGGTCAGTGACGGCCCCATGTCTGCTCCCAGCTCTGCAGGACGCGCTGGTCTCTCCCACCCACGCTGCATCCGGCCCCTTGCTGTGTCCTCCTTGGCTTACACTGTCCTCACACTGTGGGCTGATCCTCCCTGTGTGCTGGCTTTGCTGGGCTGTCTCATCGTCCCCTGTCCCCTCCCTTCTGTCCCCATCTTACGTTCTTTGCGTGCTCATCTCACTTTCTTTGCTCTCTAACTCCTTGTTGAGCTGAGTGCTTAACACGCGCTCCCAAGCTTTCTGAGTGTACGGCTCAGCGTGCTGCAGGGGCCCCAGTGCCACGACGGTCACCTCCTCCTCATGGGTGACACAGAATGAACAAATAGAGGACGGAAGTCATTCCTGGTTCTCAGACCCCCCGCACGTCCCACTTTCTACATGAGCTTTTGCTTCACGTGTGCGTGTGTGTGTTCACTATGTGCCCTCACCCATGCACCCGCTTCCCCAGCACACCTGCACACCGATATTTAACACATGCACACATGCTCGGGCACATACAAACCCAGTCGCATAGACATGCAGACATACACATTACACACGTGTGTGTCTCCACCCTCAGCTCAGAGCCTCTCCTGGCACAGTGCAGGGTCACAGTGTGTCCTCTGGGCAGAATCCAAAGACACCTTTACATGGTGGCACGTGTGTCTCCCTTGGGTTGGATCCAGACAGAGGTGGCATACGGCACCTGTAATGCACCATGGGGTGCTGGACACCCCGACTGGAGGCTGCCTGCCCAGAGTGTCTGCTGGACGACCTGGTTGTGAGGAGGGCTTGTCCAAGAGTAACAAGCTCCGTTGTGCTCATGCGTCGTCCCCTCTGCCCCTGCTGGGTTGCTCTGAGCCCCTCTGCTCTCTCTCCCTATTTAGAAAATCAGCACTCCCTGGAATCCCTGTACCGGACGGAAATGGCTCTGCGGTGCCCCCCACCCCATCGGCTCTGGTGTAATAAAGCTCTGCTGGGTGCTGAGAGGGAGCCAGCGGCATGCCACGCACTCGGCAGGGTGGGAAGGCAGGTTCTCCAGTACGCAGCCCTGAGTTTCTGTGTAAGGAGTAATTACCCACCGCCTGCGATTCTGGCCGGAGATCCGCCCGCTGTTGTTGGGTTGGCTGGGAGGTATTGCTGTCTTTACTATTCTTAGATTTTCCCCAGCCCTTTATTATGGCGCTTTCTAAAAAAGAAATCAACATAAATAAATGGGAAGGAAGTCATTCCTGGTTCTCAAACCCCTCTGCACATCCCACTGTCTTTGCTTTTTTTATCGGTACCGGGCATCAGACTCAGGACCGCCTGCTTGCAAGGCAGGTGCTTATGCCACTGAGCTAAGTCCCCAGCCCCATATCCCACTTTTTACACAGGCTTTTGCTTTGTGTGTGCGTGTGTGTGTTTACTGTGTGCCCTCACACATGCACACACTTCCCCGGCAGACTTGCACCAGACATGTAACACACGCACACACGCTCAGGCACATACAAACCCAGATGCATAGACACACAGATGTACACATCACACATGTGCATATGTACACAACACCTGCACATAGCTTTGTACATGTGCACACACATATGTGCAATTGCAAATACTTATAATACATGTATGCCACAATACATGCATACGTGTACACATACAAATGTAAAACACGCACACCTCTTTCTAAGTTGATCAGTGTTTTCTTTTTTTTCTTTATTCTTTTCTTTCTTTGGCCTTTTTTTTTTTTTTTTTTTTTTTGGTACTGGGAATTGAACTGCTGACCTTGAACTTGCCAAGCAGGTGCTTATGCCATTGAGCTAAATCCCCAGCCTGTCCTTTTTGTTTTTGAGGCAGAGTTTTACTATGTGGTTCAGGCTGGCCTTGAATTCACTTTGTAGCCCAGGATGGCCTGAAACTCACAATGATCCACCTGCCTCAGCCTCCTGAGTGCTGGGATCATGGGTGTGCGCCACTGTACCCAGGTGGTCAGTATTTTCGTGCAAGAATATCTTGGAAAAATGTAGTATTCATTCTATGATTTAATAAGATGAAACTTATTTGGAGGAGAGGAAAATTTCTCCTAAAAGAGAAACTTAGTTCTTTTGAACTGATTGTTTCTGACTTCACCTGGGTAGGAACTTCTAGCTAAGCTGGTTAGTATGAGGTGATTCTGGGGGTGAGGGACCACCCGAGTCGAGGGCTAGGTCAGCCATGTCCAGGAGCAGAGAGTCCGGCTGTGCTGTGGACATGGGAACTTGCACCCAGCCCCCGGAGTATTCTGAGCAGATCCTTTATCTTTCTGACAAGTTGATTGGCACAGGGCTTTCTGACTGTGGTAGAACTGAATTCCCATGTGAAGTGGCAGCTGGTGCCTAGGCCGAGGGATCTGGGAAGTGGGACTTGCCAGATTTGGGGGGAGTTGTGGAGAAAGGCGATGCAATCACAGAAGAACAGAATTGGAGAAGGAAGCAGAGGCCCAGCAAGCACGCTGCTCCCGCATATGTAACACCCGGGACCCGGCCCTCTGGCTCCACACTCAGGGCTCTGGTGACTCATTTGGCCACTTTTGTAGGGAGACGCTGCTGCCGTCCCCGGGCTGACGGCTCTGCTCGGGCAGGGACACTGTCTTGTCCCAAGGTTATGACTGTGCTACCCTGAACTGCCACCTTCTTGCAGCTGTTGGCTGGCATCCCTTGGTCTACTTACTGGTGAATTGTTTGCATTCTTGTGCTAGGTGCTGGCACTGGAACAGAAGGATGAACAGGGTCATTTACAGTGATTGCAATTTCCAGGCGTGTACTACAAGGGTGGGGTGGGGGAAGGGATGGAGATCTGGCCGCCTTTCAGGGGTGGGGGCTGAACTTTGGGTAGCGACCTGGGGTGTGTGTGTGTGTGCCTGTGTGTGCGTGTGTGTCTGCATGGCCTGCACAGGGCTGAGGCAGGAAGGTGTCCATGGATATGAGCAAAAGCCCTTGCAGCTGGAGACTGCAGGGGTGAGGTCAGGAGAGCTGAGGAAGTGGGCTGAAGATGAGGATGGTGCTGGGCACGGCTCCCAGTGGAGGTTTTGAACAAGCAGTTCAATGAGTACCGGTGTTGGCACCACTGCCTCAGGGGTGGGGGATTGCAGAACGTCCCAGAAGGATGGCAGTGGGAAGGACCCTGGGCACCTGCAAGTGCCTCTGCTGATACCCACTTCACTGGTGGGAAGACTGAGGCACTGTTCATCCAACAGCAGGCAGGAAACCCCGTGGGTCCAACCTGAGGCTTTGCAAAACTAACTTGCCGCTTGCTGCACAGTAAGTGAGCGGGGCACCTCTGAGCGGTGGGTGCTCAGCACATCCGCAATGTCGCACCCCACTCCCCACATCGTCCCCCTTTTGGTGGCCTCCTTAACTGACTCCTGCGTCTGTGTGCTGAGTCCCCCTGCTTCCAGCTGGGGCCCTGGCCCAGGTCTGTGGCGGGGGTCGGGAGGGACGGTGCCCGGTGACTGTGACAGTGCAGTCCCCTCTGTGTGTTGGGAGCTTGATGGAGCTTGATGGATGGCAGGAGATGCGTGGAGAATTGCTCTGGAAGTGACTGCCAAACCGTGAGTTCTGCCTTGGCGGCGGTACAGAGCTCCAAGGTGAGGGAAGGAAGTCTCTGCTCGCTTTCTGAGGGAGCGGCTTGAGTCTGCGTCTGAAAGAAAAATCCTGGCCTTAACCCCATCGCTCTGCCTGTGGTGTCCGGGCTTCTCCGGGCTTCTCTTCTTGCATCTCTGGGGCTCAGTTTCCTGCCCAGGGCCGGAGGGTGGGGGCGGGGTCTGTAAGGATACAGAGAAGTTTTGCAGTTTATTAATTTTGCATTAAATAATTAATAGTAAAGTTAATTGATGAATTATTCAATTTTCAGGTAAAATGGGATGATAAATATTCATAACTTATTTTATTAAGGGAATTTCCATTTCCTATGTCATTAAATCTAGATTAACGGAGGCTGATTTTAAATGAAGTTTGAAAACAATTGTGCTTTGAAATTAATTGGCTAAGTTAAGGCCATTGCTGGGTGGGTATACGTCCTGCAGGAAGGTGGGTGCTCACCCTCAGGAGAAGGGTCTGGATTCACAGAAGTCACATCGCTCTCTGATCAGGTCTACCGGGACCTTACAGGAACAGCTTGGCGTGCCCAGGAGGGGTGACACGGAGGGAGAGAGCTGTGTGCCCGGTCCTGCTGCACCACGCGCTCTGTGGTGGCTTTGAACCTTTGCCGTCTCTTTGTGAACTGCAGTGTTGTCTTCTTAGCCCAGACCAGATGTGAGACGGTGTAGACCCGTCAAGGAACGCCCAGTGCCTGCCTCAGGTCCATTTTGAAATAAGCGTGGGTCTCCCCACAGTTACTGGAGGTGAACGCAGGGGTTTCCTGACTATCTGTGCTCTCAGTCAAGGGTTGGCTGCAGCCGCTCTTTTATCTGTGTCTTCTAGCTATCGGGCCTTTTAGATCTGGTTTATGTTAATCTGCAAAACTGCTCCATGCGCAGACCCGCAGAGGGGTGAGAAGCCTTCCTGGTGCCATGCCAACAGCTGCTTCTGAGGCGCAAAGGGCCTTCAGAGCTGGAATCTCAGTTCTGTGCGTCCTGCAAAGTAGTAGCTGGCCCTGGAGGGCCACTGAGGCGAGGCAAGGGGTACAAGAGGAGGAGGGGAGGGAGTGGGAGCAGGGGAGAGGGAGAGGGAGAGGGAGGGAGCGATCATGCCAGGATCGATCAGTCACAGTCTTCCTTCCACGGCCCGCCTCTTCCCTCGCTCTCGGATGAGGAAGCAGAAAAAGATCGTGTTGCTAACCCAAGGTCACTCAGCTAATTAGCCACACAGGTTGGGACGAGAGCCCAGGCCTTTCCGACTCACATTCCAGGGCTTTTTCAACCTCAGCGTCTTTCTCAGTGGTTTAAAATAATTTCCAACCACCAGAGTCGAGGGGCCCTTGGGAACGTTTCCGCCCCGGTGGGACAGGGTTTCTCTGCATCAGCGAGTGTGCATTATAATTTCCCAGCGAAACTTGTTTGCTCTGAGGAAGTTGATCCCACGGTAAGCCTGCGCTTGGGTGGAGAGCATTTGATGTCGTATCTCATGAACCTGCTCTTCTAAAATTATCCCTAATTGGCTTGGAAAGTGGCTTCCAACAGGCAGATGGCTTAATATCTTGACTTTCCGGTGTGACTCAGGGAGCCTCGAGGATTAGGTCTGGCTTGGGAGAGCATTCGAGTTAATATGGAGGTTAAGATGCTATCACCGCGGTGTGGAAGGAAGTGGCTGCTCTGGGCAGGTGGTTGGGCCACCCAGGGCCAGGCATGCCATCAGGGGTGACAGGTGGCCGGTGGGGTATGGGGAGCAGGCCTGCACTGCAGTTCCACAGTGGTCAGCATTCATCCATGAGCCCTTATCGAGTGCCCACTGCATGCTCAGTCTTGCAGTAGGCACTGCGGGTTACAGAGGCGGTGGGCAGCTCTGCCCTAATCTAATTGGACAGCCAAGTCACGCAGGTCTGAGATGACTGGCGAGCAGTTTGCAGACAGCGCACGGCAGAGCCCGGGTGTGTGCTGCACGCACATGCAGGGCTGGAGGAGGAATGCAAAACGGGGCCAAGATCAATTGGATTCAATTGATTTCATTGGGAAAAACAGCGCAGCAACATTTTTAAGGGTGAATTTCAATCAGAGAACCCTGAACTCTGGAGGAGGGGCGTTGCACCCCGCTGAGGGACAGGAGGGATGACACTTGGACTTTCTCATCCGTAAGCCACGCAGAGCACAGATTAATTGGTGGCTCTGGCAGCGATGATTACAAGGCTCCAGAGGCCATGGACGCAGGAAGATGGAGAGGAAGCCAAGCACCCCAGAACAAAGAACTGCTGGAGGAGAGGACTGGGGATGTCTGCATTGTTCTCGGGGTACCCGCAGCCTGGCAGGGGCTGAGAGAGGAGCACTGCTCACTGTACCAGATTGCTGTCCCTGAGGGCACAGGTGTGGCCACCTGCTTTGAGTGCACAGGTGACCCTGGAGCTTCCAGGGCCTTCCTAGCTGGGACTCCTGTCCTGTGGCTTGTCTGATCTTTGACGTTTGCTTGTCCTTCCTGAAGCCTTGGATAGAAAGAAACATTAGCAAGGTCACCCGGATGGTCACCAGGTCCCTGAGAATTATGCTTCTCTACCAGGGACATTTGGCAATGGCTGGAGACATTTTTGGTGGACCTGATGGCAGAGCCCATGTGCCTGGCATCTGGTGAGGGTGCTGGTGATTGTCTGCCGTGCTCCAAAAAGCCTCTGTCATCAGTCTCTATCACTGTGACTGGGGACCCTGCCCTACAGCTGGAGGTGGAACAAATGCATGGTGCTCGTGGCACCCTGGATATGCATGTGGATCTGCCTGAGGTGCCTCAGTTTCCCCATCTGTGCAGTGGGACGACAAGACCTGGTGTTATCGGGGGTGAGGGAACAGAGCATGTTGCTGCTGTTTTTGTGTGATTTCTTCTCTGGGGAGTCCCCCAGAAGGGCAGCCTGCCGTCCCTGATGGTCTTGGGCTCTGAGCACGTGCAGCTCCGCTGTCCCCGGCTTCCACTTTGGCGATGGTGCAGAATGATCCAGTCCTGCATCTTTCTCAACTGCCATAAATGATTCAGCTGTTCTCAGGATAAACGAGGTTCAGAGAGGACGAAGACAGAAAGAGGAGAGTGTAATGGGCAGGGGGCGTCAGGGGAGTCCAAAGGGGGCCAAGCTCAGAGCCCAAACCCTTATTTACCCTTCCCACCACATTGACTGAGCCTGAATCGGTTGTCCACTGTTGTGTAATGAGTCCCCAAAGGAAAGATAGCACGCATTTAAATACCACCAAGGTGGACTCAGGGATCCAAGTGGTTCCAAGTGCCCTGTCCCCAAGTCTCCCTGGGCCCTGTGGAGGGTCAGCAGCCCAGCCTGAGGACTTGCGGAGGCTGCCTGCATTGGCTACATACTCATACATCAGTGGGGAACTGGGTCCCCCACATTGGGCTGAGAGCCCAGCTCCTCTTGGTCCCTAGGCCAGAGCCTGCCCTGATTCCTGCCAACATAGCCTTCCACCACCCGACAGCTCCTGCCTCAGGGCCAGAGTGCAGGAGAGGGCGAGTCTCTCTGTCCCCAAGTCTTACAGGTGACGTCTTGACACCTCTGCAGTCTCATTCCTAGGCGTGAGTGGCAAGGTGCCAGTTGTGTCAGGGGTGGGGACCACACAGAGCATGGTCCAGGAGCAGGGGTCAGTGAGGACTCATGGGGTTGTTTCTGGGGCTCAGTTTCCTTCTCCTTCAAATGACTGGATTGGATTCATGGTGGTAAATATGAGGGTCCCACCGATGCCCAGGGCAGGTGTGTCCTGCCACAGTGTGGTTTGCCAGGAGCTGGGCTCACCTTTGGGAACCTTCCTAGTGTGGCTGTCATTTAGCCGGCCACTCAGACAGCAGGACAGAGGCAGCACAGCCATTAAAATCCTTTGGGGGCTCCTGGTAGCTTGTGAAGGGGCATTCTGGTTACAGCACCCAGACCAAGTCAGGACGCAGAAGTGAAGTGGACATATGCCCTGCCCTCCGTGGGCCAGAGTAGAAAAGCCAAGCACTGGAGTTTGGGGACTGAGGTGGCCCAGTTCTGCAAGCCCAGCCCTTTTCTTCTCAGACGGAACCCAGCCTCTCTCCAGAGGGGAGCTCAGAGAGATCCCCAGGGGTGTCTGAAGCCCAGCATGGAGTAGGTCAAGCCGGCATCTTCTGTCTGGCTCCTTGGAGGTGCAGAACCAGCCTTGAGATGCTCAGCCTCTGCAGGGTTGGAAAGCCAGCCTGGGTCATTGTGGAAATGAGCTCCAGGTGGCCTGGGGTGTTCCTGCCTTTGATTGATCAGACTTTCAAAGGATTCATTCCCTTCCCTCCTGGATCATGCTCCTGGGCTCCAGGTGATGACTTAATTTGCCTCTGAAAGCGTGGTGCCACCCAAGCACTCAACGCCAGTGGTTGCTGGGGGCACCCTGCTAACAAGGGCCAGAGCCTGATCCTGGGCTGCAGAGCCCTTTATCCCACCCGAGAATCTTCACCGCCCCCTCCTCTTTTTAAAGTTTCTCTTCCTGAAGGGTTGGAATGTTCAGAGACAGTTTAATAGACATCGATTTGCAATGATTTTTTTTTTAGCCACTGTGCTTCAGGAGAGTTGAGAAGCCAATAATTAATCCTCGCTACAGCGCACCCCTTTTGTTTGAAAATGACCTAGTAGCTGAATTGTTCGTGCAGGCCGAGCCGGCCTGACCCAGTTCAGCTCCCTGCCTCCTGAGGCTTCATTCAAACAAGCCCGCTATGAATTATTCAGCCCTGCTGCAGGGGAGAGTGGGTGCTCCTCTTGTAATAGTTAATCAGCAGCCTGGGAGGACGCGCGTTGCTGTTATAGACAGCTGCTGCACGCTGGGGAGCAGATGAATGAGCGTTCTCAGAGGCTGGGTCAAATGCCTGCCTTTTCAAGGAAGTTGGTTTGTCCTCTGATCTCAGAAGGACAGCACTGTCACTTGGGCTCATGTCTGGCTGTCCCCACCCCCACCCCCACATCAGTCTTGCCCTAGGACCAGCAGAAAATGACCCCAGGGGCCTCCCAGGAAGGGACTCCCATGAGCCTCCTATTCCTGGGGCGCCCCTACTGTGCTAGTTGCCTGTTCCTCGTTTCAGTGAAGCAGTGCATGAGCCTGGACAGTTTTAAGTGATTCCCTTAGTAAGTTCTCTGTCTGTTAAGACTTGCAGTAGAGGTGTCACGGCCCAAAACCAAGCTGTGAGCAGGGCTGGCCCCTTTCTAAGGCTCTCAGGAGAATCTGTCCCCCTGCAGAGCCAGTGATGTGGCATCTCTCTGAACCTCTCTCTGCCTCTGACCTCCTGTCCTTCCTCTCCTAAAGTCACGACATTGGGCCACCAGGATACCCAGAATCCTTTCTCATTATAAGATCCTGGTTAGCAGGCTTACTTCAACTTGCCACCTGTTATGACTGTGTCTAGATGGCCCCCCAAAGCCTCAGGCAACCGAAGGTGGGGATTTTTTAGAGGTGGCTGAGTCTAGAGTGTGTGATTGATTCATGATGCAAGGCTGGAATTAAGGATGCTCGGGTAAAGGGTGGGTGATTATTGAATCAGTCACTGATTGGATGGGCACTGCCCTAATCCTGGAAGCCTGGATACAATACAAGGAACCAAAAGAAACTTATCTCTTCCCTTCCTTGCTTGCTTTGCTATCTCGTGGGTGCCATGAACTGCTCCTCCTCTGTCACCCTACCTTGTAGCCAGCCAGTTATGAGCCAAAACTTCTACAAACTGCAAACCGCATAAACCCTTCCTCCTTTAACTCTGGGTGTCTGGTATTTTGTCTCTGCAATGAGAGAAGAGTAACTAAGACACTGCCCAGCTCCCCTGCCATGTAACCTGAGGTGCAGGTACCAGGGGTTAGCACGTGGACTCCTCTGGGGGCGGTTGTGCTCCTCCCTCACCTACCATTTCCCTGTCTCCATTGCTTCTGGGTTTCTGGGGAAGGAAACCCACAGGAGCTTTCCTGAGCAGGCAGACAGTCTAGTGTGACTCGAGCAGTGTGGCCTTTGGAGAGAGGCAGGCCTGGGCCCACCTCTGCCCTGCCGTCCCTGTGTTGGGAGGATGGCGTTGGACGTGCGATGGCAGGTGGGCAGTGGACAAGTTCCTTCGCCTCTCTGAGCAGCAGTCCCTCCCCGTGGAACAGACCTAGAAATACGTATCTACCAGGATGTTGTAAAGGTGAAAGAGATTATAAATAGGAAAGGAGCAGTCTCAGGATGCAGCCCATAGGTGGTAAGATGGTCACACATCTCCAGCCTGACCATGGGCGGCTCTGTGTGTATGTGTGTGTTTTGGGGGGGACCAGGTTGCATCTTATTTGCCCCTTATTTGAACCCTACTTGGGGGAAGCTGTCAAGGTGGCCGGGGGCATTTGTATGATTTAGAAGTGGTACATTTGCTGTGAGCCTTTGTGCAGAGACTCTGGCTGCTGAGATGCTCCCTTGTCCATCTCTTGTATCCAGCTTCATTTCGACCCACTGTAACTCTGAGGACATGGGACTGTATGTCTTGTGGGGACGTAGACCGACCAAAGTGACCTTTGCCTGTGTCTTGTACAAAGTTCTTGTGTTCTTGTGTTAGCTTTCCCATCACCAGGACACAATACCTGACATTAGGATTTAAAGGAGGAGGGGTTTAATCTGGCTCACAGTTTTAGGGGTTCAGTCCATGGTCTGCTGGCCCTAGGATGGGGGCATCATGGAAGAAGGGTGTGGTGGCACAAAGTGGGCAGCAGGACAGGGCCGCTGGTTTACACCAAGCTTTCCAGAGCTCTCTTCCTTGTGTGGGATGAAGGCTCTGCTTCCAGGAGCAGCGCTGAATGTGCTGTTGCACTCTTCCTGTGTTTCTCTCCATGACCCATTGCCGATCACCTTCCTGGCAGCCTCACCTCCTTGTTCAGCACGTGGCTGTCTTTTCTGGTCCTCACATCCTAGGCCCAGGTTCACCCCAGGAGAGCTTAGCATCAGCGCAAGAAGCAGCAACTTGCTGAAATGCAAGGTGTGCAGATAAATTATTCAGTGAAACCCAGTCTAACTTTATTAGGCCTGGAATCATCCTCTGCTGTCAGAAGCCACAGTCTGAGGCTGGATCAACCCAGTCAGCTCCTGGAACCCGGGGGCTGTGGCTGGCGCGGGCTCTCTGAGTTTTCTCGGGGTGGGTGTCCTGTGCCTGCCGTGCCTCATGCCTGTGTGGCCCCTGTAAGCAATGCGGCTGGACACAGGGGACAGTGCTGTGTGGAGGAGAGAGGGCAGCACCCCAGAGAAGGCTGGGCTCTACTTACCACTGCCGGGCTACAGAAAAGCACTGAGGACCATGTGGTTTCAGGCCAGAGTGTCAGGAACCATAGAGAGAGGCAGGAAGGACTGGGGAAGGCCACATACACACACACAGAGGCCAGGGCAGTGCATAGCATATTTATTCATGATATTTAGCATCATAATACAGTTAAAGAGTTTGTGGCATTTTAAATGCTTTACAGATTAATTTATATTCTAGCATGGTAATGAGAAAGCGGCTTTTGTCCAAGAGGTGAGATATGCAAAAATAACCTTTCAGTTTCTCATAATTAACCTTTAATGGTATTCTCACAGTTTAGCAATATATTTTCTTATTTCAGAACTGTAACAGAGAGAGAGAGAGAGAAGCGCAGGCTTCCTCCACCCAAATGCCTGGCAAAGTGAGTCAGGGACTGTCTCGGGAGGGTAAAATAATAAAAGCGTCACGGGATCCCCTGGCTTTGTGTGTTCTTGGGGTCAGCTTCTGACTCTGCAGGGTGCGTCCTCGTGCCTGGCGGGGTGAATCCCTTTGTCAAAGTCTTCTTTAGTTGATACCACAGAGTATCTACAAAACGCTAGGGCTCTGGCCTGCATTGAGTTCCGTCCAGTGGGGGACCACAGTGCTGGAAATGGGAGAGAAGGTGTCGGACAAGATCCGTGTTCTCCAGGGAGATGGAACCAGTCAGCTGAGCTGTGTGTGTGTGTGCGCGCACGTGTGTGCGCGCGTGCGCGCGCGTGTGTGCAGGTGTTTGATACACATAAGAAACTGGCTTATATGATCACAGGGACCAAAACACTCCCGGATCTAAGATCAGCAAGGCTTGCTTTCAGTCCTTTGGCCAAGTGAAGGATCACATCACCAATGTGCAGACACAGGGGAGCCAGGCCGGTCTGCAGCCCGAGAGCCAGAGGGTGAGGGTACAGGTTCTGGTCTGAGCTCCAGCAGGCTCAGCACCCCAGAGGAGCCAGCACTACAGTGCCAGTTGCTGCAGTGCGGATCTCCTGTGTCCCCTACAGGCCATGTGCATAAGACCTGGTCCCCAGCTTGGTGCCATTGGGAAGAGGAGAACTTTGGGGAGCAGGGGCTGGGAAGAGGTTGGGAATAACTGGAAGGCACCCTGGCGGGGTCAGTGCATCTCCAGCCCTGCCTCTCCTCATTTCTTGCATCCAGCTTCTGCTGTGGACTCCACCACGGGGAGCTGCATCCCTAGGCCCTGGGCAGAAACGTACAACACCAAGCTTTTGCCTATAAACTGACTTCTTCAGGTGTTTGCTGTAGTAACAATACTGATTGTACAGACTCCAAAGGCCCAAAACGCGAGGCCAGTCTCCCTGGTCAAGGTGATCAGGCAGGAAGAGGTAGCCTCGTGGATGGCAGGCTCGGCTCTTTGGTCTACACAAGCCCTTGATTGACTGGGCGGGACCCGTCTGCTTGGCTCGGTCTGCTGAGCCTAAGGTTCATCTCATCCCCAAACGGCCTTCCATGCACAGCTTGAATTGTGTGTGACCGACTTTGGGGTACCGTGCACCCCAGTCAGGTTGACATAGAATCAACGGTCACATGCTCCAGCCCTGCAGCCCTTCTTCCCATTACGTCTGCTGCTTCTTTTCCTGTCTTTTGCCCCGCCCTTCTCCCTCGGTGCCTCCCACTCGTGTTTCTCTGTTTTTTGGGCAGGTGACTCCCCGAGCGTGATCACTGATCACTTAGAGAATCGTAATAATCTAGATAAATACCTCAGAATTCTGACGTAAAACCTCCATTAGGTATTGACTTACCAGTCTTTTGATAGAGAGCCCAGACATTTCTGGGTCCCTTGCTGTTTGTGGATCAATCCATTTTTGTCATGTGTCACCTTGTAACCCCTAATTCAATAATTATAACTTATAATTCCTCATTCTGGTTTTCCCAGAGTGGAGGGACACTGGAGGACAACTCTCAAGTGGTCAGCGTGCGGAACCCTAAGTGCTGGGAGCCCCAGTGCTGTGCACTGAACCAGCTCCCTCTGGTGTGGCAGTTCTCGTTAAGCCTCTCACTTCATTGCCTATGAATTTAATCAGTTTTCATAAAAAAGGAGCCACCTTTTTTATATTTCTGTTTCGTCATTTTATGTATTATTTGTGTAACTGCAGTAAAAATCACAGCCAGCGCAAATAGGTTTGGGACGAACCCTTCCTGGGCCTTGGTTCCCTGTGAACTCAGTCCAAGGAGCGGGATCCTGGAGGGCCAGGGCTGCTGGGAAAGGGCGCACAGTTGGGGAGGAGAGCAGGGCGGCTAGGCTGAGGTGGTGGCCAATTTCATGCTCCAGGTCCACTGACTCCACATCAGCAAGGGTTAATGAACACAACTACCAGCCATCCTGAACATCCACTGGCTCTCCCCAGGGATGCCAGGGCATTCCAGCCACACAGCCTCCTGCTCCCCAGCAGGGAGCCGACAGTGGGCCCTGGCACTGGGATTTACAGAGGGCACCAGCCCTCTGTTTATCGGACTCCTTGAAACCAGTTAAGAGAGCTCTTAGTGGCCTGAAAGATCAGCATGTCTCAGCTACTTCACCTGGGCTCAGTGGCCAACTTCTTGCTGGCGATTTGCAATCTGCACATCATCACCCTGCACTGTGATCTGCACCTCGCCTGTCCTGCCCTGCCCAGCCCAGCGCAGGCTGCTCTGTGAACTTCCCTGGCTTCTACTCCTCCAACAGAATTTCTGTTCCTTGTCTCAGTCCCGTAGGGCCTTGAGGGCTCTGGCCACCCTCCTGGAACCAGCACTTCCAGCCAGAGTGGTGCTGATGTCTTTCAGAGGCATCCTGTGCCGGACCAACTAGCCGACCCACGTGAGCGGTAGTATCTGCACAGCTGATGGACACAGCAACCCGGAATCAGGGAGAATGGGCAGTGTTCAGAATGGTCCAGGAGTGTCTGTGTTAAAGAAAATTATGACCGCGCAGGACACGCTGTCATTAGCCATCCTCCAAGTCCTCCCCTTCGTTCACACGTGCTTATGCCAGTGTTCTTGCTGCTTTCAAGGCAGCTCTGGAGCCCTCTTTCATGTCTTTATGAGGCCTGATCAAAAACAAGGTGCCTGCTGCTGCTGCTGACTTCATTCCGACGGAAAGGTGGGCTCTCGAAGGCGGCCGGTGTCCTCATGCACCCGACCTGCCACCGTGTGACTTCTGGCTCCTCCCCAAAGTCAAAATAACCATGAAGGGTCGGTATTTTGACCTGACTCAAAACATCCAAGCAGATGCAGCAGTGCAATTGACAACTTCATGGAGGAGGACTCTGGAACGGCTTCAGGAAGCAGCACGGATGACAGGACCAGAGTGTTTGAAGCAGGGCAGAGGACTTTCAAGGGGGATTCATGGCAACATGTTTTTTTTGTAATAACTTAAACATGTAAACATTCAGCATATGTTTAATCACACCTTCCCTCTTCTTCCTGGCACCTGGAGTTTTGATGCTTTTGATTTTACCCAAAAGGTGGTGTTTGTGACTGCGTCCTTGCACATTGGAGATTTTCGCTGTTAGAAACTTCGTGTCCTGGCCTGGTAGATAAATAGTACTCTGCTTGTTTGTGCAAACACAGACTAAGCACTAGAAGCAGGGACTATGTCCCGGTGGCTCCCGGTCCCTCTGTGTACCAGGGGCTGGGATGGGGTCATCAGCAGAAAGCAGGGAACCATGGGGGTGCCTGCCGGGCATCCCCACCTGTGTGATAAGACCAAGACCAGTTCACCAGAAGCCGAGCAGATTTCAGGTGCCGATTTTGTGCAGAAGAGCAGAGTGAGGTGTGTGCAATGAGTGGAGTACATTTTATGTAAGATGAAAAGTGTGCTAAGCCAGGAACTTCTGTGTCTCCCAGGTACCTGCCCAGTTCGCACACACCTGAGATCAGGGCATAGGAACCCCGCCTCTTGTTTTACAGAGTTCTTAAAGGAGCCCTGACATCAGTGCAAATCTCAGAAATTAAAGGAGCAATGCTTTCTGTTCTCTCTGAAGCCTTACAGTCACTTGATCGGTTCATTAAAATGCATCCTTTGGTGCAGTCTCCTCCCAAACCCATCAAGAGCACCAGGGCCTTGCTGGCGCCCCCCTTTTCTGTCCAACTGTGATCTTAGCCAGAAGAAATCCTGTGTGGGAGGCTGGGACCCTAAATTCCCATCCTGTTCTTTCCAAAATCAAACTAATCACAGGCAATTAACAGGGGCAGGGCATTATTTTTATTTTTTATTTTTATCCTCCTAACTTTGAGTCCTGGGTCACTGACATGGATGAATCCCTGATTCCAAAGCTCAGGGGAAACACTTGCGACAGGCAGGACACACAGCTATGACAGCCCCCCTTCTTATCTATCTCCTGGGCCTGCTGGGGGCACACTGTGCTGGAGTGCCTACAGCATGAGGAGGGGACTCGCGATGGACCAGGCGTTCCTGAGTCCCTGCCTTTGGAGCGCTGCAGAGACTGACATAATAATAAGACCACAGCTTCCATGAAGTGAGCGTGTGCTGGCAGCCTGTCTCACCTGGGGTTCCACAGATGACTAAGCCAGGCATGAAATGACGTGTCGGGTTTTCTCTCTCAGTTCTTTCCAGGATGGTCTGCAGCCAGCACCCTCTCAGCGCTCATGGGAGGAGCTTCGATCTCAGTGAAGGTCAGGGCCGAACTCCCTCAGGGAACCCTAGCTGAGAACAGCTGGGCTAAAGGACGTTAAACTTTGGCCAGGAGTGGTGGCACACACCTATAATCCTAGCACCAAGCACAGCTTGGGACACACAGTGACACAGTGACACCCTGTCTCAAAATAAAAAAAATAAAGTAAGAGCTGGGGATGTAGCTCAGTGCCCAGGCCCTGGGTTCATTTTCCAGTACTGTGCCCCTCCCCCACCAAAAAAAGAAGAAAAAGAAATTAAATCAGTTTTGACCACTGGTCTCTTTTTTTTTAATTTAAAGAGAGAGAGAGAGAAAAAAAAAGACAAAAAAAAAAAAGCAGTAAAAGGGTACAAGTAATACAGAATTTCAAGAAAAAAATATACAGTAAGAAATCACTAGTTAATAGATTGCATATTGTCATCTTAGAAACAGTTGTCCAAATTACAAAATTAAAGCATACAAAGTGGACATTCATACAGTGAGATTGCAGACAGTTCTGTTCAATGATCCAACAAAAACTCAGTAATATGATTTTCTATCGTACACACTTAAATATACATGCAGTTATATCCTTTAGATCACTTTCTTTTCCTCTCTTTTTTACAATAACAATTATACTTTTTGAGTTTTATTACTCCCACAGTTCTTATAACTTTTTTTTGAAGAGAAAAAAAAAAAAACAAACAAAAAACAAATGTGACAAAGCAAAACAGAGTCAGTTAGAAGGATGGATATAGTACATGATGCAAAAACGGAACACCAGGTGATCAACAAAGGTTATCATTATGCCTCTTGCTATCTTAAAAAGAGTTGCCTATATCATCAGGTATCATAAAATTGAACAAAACAGTACAGAACAAGACTAATAAAACCTACATTGGAGACCTTACAGGACTTCAAAATAAGATAATAGTCAAACCATAATGGGCATCATAGTAAATCTTACTGCCTTCAAAGTGGTTGCCTATACCCTCAAACTTGATATTATCAAACAAAACAGAATATAGTAAAATCAGTCAGAACAAGATGGGAAGAGCATTACAGGGGTTCAAATCAGGTTAATAGGAAAACAAAAATATTACTATAATATGGTCTCTTTAATCCTTGCAGCTGCCCCAAAGACAGGAGATTGTTATCTCCACGGGTTTCCTTGAAGCGTCTGTGGGTCAGGAGTCCCAGCCCAGCCTGGCAGGTCGCCTATACCAGCGTCTTTCCGGGCTGTTCCCAAGGTGTCAGCAGGCTGCAGTCTTGGGATAGGGCTCGGCCAAGGCACAGCTGGGATGCAGGAGCCTGTTCCTTGCTGCCTGCAGGGGCGGCTGCCCTCGGGGAACAGTGGCCCCCAAGATGCCTGCTTGCTTCACCAAGTCAAAGGTCTGCTAGCAAGACAGAAGTCACACTCTGTGTACACTAATCACAAAAGTGACATGCTGTCACCTCTGTGTCTGCTGCTGTGCGGACTCTGCTCCCGTTCAGGGGAGCCCTGGATGCCCAGAGGCTGGGACAACTGGGGCACTCAGCTTCTCCTTGGCCAGGCTCCAGTCTCTACCCTTCTAGGGGCAGAGGAGGCCCAGCGATTTAATAGTTCGGGAGCCCTCCATAGGTACCGAGAGGTTTAAATGGACAGCCTTCTCTTAGGGGACACAGTTCCCATTGTTTGCAGCATTTCTGATGTTATCAGGGACAGAATTGAAATCACAGAACCACATTTCTGATTAGTGTATGAGATACGATATTACACATTTCATAAATTCATCCTTCAAAGAAAGCAGCACTGTTTCCCAGACTCAAGGGCAGAGCGGTCCTGCAGGAGCCTTCTCGCTTCTGGTGGCTGAGCAGAGCTCAGCCGGTTGTGTGGGGCTCCTGGTGGCCTCTGAAGGGCACGGTGCCCACAAGCAGAGAAGAGAAACCTTTCCGTAGCAGTCACGCACAGGCCTGGGGGATGGAGGGCGGTGTGAAGCAGACACTTCAGTGTATTTTGGTGCCACTGAGTCACGTGGGCCATGTACCAGGGATGGCCTGGAAATGGGATTAAATGGAAAGGAGCATGCACTGTGTGTGATTTCCAGGCCCCAGCAGGGCCCCGAAGGTGCTGTAGCATCATGAAAAACAAATCTGCTGAGGGTGAAGACAGGGGGTCATGCTGAGCTCCAGCCGGGCCGGGAATTAGCTGTTCCAGTTAATGGAATCTTCTGGCTGCTAGATAATAATCACATGCTCTGTCACAGAAGTGGCCAGTTATGAAAGAATTGGGAAATCCTCAGGTTCATGGATGTAGTTCATGGGTGGTCGCATCCCCAACACAAGAGCCTGGACGTGTGTCCACAGTTTCATGTTCCCCTGACATTCTGAAGGCACAGGTGGCCACTGTCCTGTGGATTAGGTCAACTCAGTCCCAAGGAGGTTTCGTAGGGGGTCATGCCTTCCATTCTGCTCACTGGGGTAGACACACAGGGGCCTCCTGAGCCCCCCTGGGTATTTCCTGCCCTGGTGGCTGGAGCTGAGGCTTTGTGAATGAGCTGCACAGTTGCCATGGCTTCTGAGTTACATCAGGTCTGGCTGGTGAGAGGCTGTGCTCTTGGGAAAGGCACCATTTGCCCTGGTCACACTCTCTGCTGGGGGCTCCTATGGCTCAGGAGTCACCTGCCTGGCTCCCCAGGATTGCCCAGGGCCCGGCCCAGAGTGCTAGCCTGCAGAGCAGGGCTTCCCAGGGGTAGCTGTGTCTGGGAAGGCTGTGGAGTGCTCTAAAATCCTCTGCAAGGAGGAGGGCTCAGTATGGTTACTGGGTGGCTGGGAGAAACATAGAGTTTCCTAGTTGACCATGGTAGCACACATCTGTAATCTCAGCAGTTGGAGATGCTGAGGCAGGATGACCTCAAGTTTGAGTAATTTAGCAGCTTAGCAAGACTCTGTCTTTAAATAAATAAATTAAAAAGGGCTGGCAATATAGTTCAGTGCAAAGGCCTTTGGTTTGATCCCCAGTATTGAAAATAGAAAGGAAGAAAGAGGAAGGGAGGGAAGGATGGCAGGAGGGAGAGAAGAAGGGCTGTGTTTCCTGGCACAGGGGCTCTTGTTTCTGAGCAGGACTCCGGGTCTTTTGCTGGAGGACAAGGTGGCCAGGACTTGCTCCCTCTACGGCTGGACTCTCTGCTCTGTCCATGGTGCTGAAACCGGAAGCTCAGTATAGACCTAACCTCCAGACCCAGCCCTGGCCCAGCTGCTGTTCTGCCTGCTGGACTCTGCAGTGCCCTGTTGGTGCCCCCGCCCACATGGGCCAGCCCCATTCCACATGAGCGCATTTCTTCCGCAACCCCCAGGGCGCTCTGCTCTTTCTGGAATTAAACTCCAGACCCAAGTGGCACGGCGACTTCTGTCTGCCCGTCCAGCCCTGTGTGATGGCAAATGCCCTGTGTAGTTCTGGAAGCTGGATGGAGAAAGTCCCACAGCTGGGTGGCTCTTGTCACACGGTGCTGGAGGCAGAAGGTGGGTTTCAGCTGCCGGGGGTCTCAGATGTCCTCGGCTGGAAGATGCCATCTCCCAGTGTCGTCATGCTGTCCTCCCTCTGACATGTCCATCCATAGGTCCAAGTTTCTTCTTATAAAGATGCCAGTCATTTTGAACTTGTGGCCTCATTTTCCTTAGTCACCTGTGAAGGTCCAGTTTCCGAGAGTCACCTTGGCAGGTAGTGAGGTGAGCCTGCGAAACCTTCCAGGCAGACAGTTTGTCCTGTGACAGATGCTGTGTCACGCACTGCTGGTCTCTCCCTCCCACTGAGCCCAGCTCCTCCCTGCCACTTGCCTCCCCTCAGGCTTGTCTGATTTGGAATAGCCTGTGTACACACCCAGCCAGGACCTTGGTTCCGCTGGCCCCCGGTCACCCTCCTTGCTTCTGATTCTCTCCTTGGGGTGTCCTCTCTGTGCTCCTGATTGTCTAAAGAGCCCTGCTGCCACTCCATGGCCCTGGGATTCTCTTGGTGGCAGTCACCTCCCTGGCCTAGTCCCTGCTGTGTTTGGCCATTTACTGCTGGGCCCCCTCCACTGGGTCCCCTTGAGGGCCACAGTGAGAGCCCAGGCTTTGTGTGGGAGAGGCTGGTGGGGTCTCAGTGCAGCCAGGGGAGTGGTCTCAGGGCTTTGCTGGGAAGGTGTCTTCTGAGGTCAGCCTGAGGAGTGAGCTTGACAATGAGTCATGACAATGCCCAGCCCCGGGCACCTCCCTGCAGGTGTGTGTGTGTGTGTGTGTGTGTGTGTGTGCGCATGCGTGCACGCACATGTGTTCACGTGTGCATACTGCAGAGCCAGCCAAAGGCCTGTACATGCTCTACCACTGAGGTGCCTGCCTAGTCCTTGGAACGCATCTTGGCTCGAGCAGGGGCTGCTCTGGACCACAGCTGTCCTACCTCAGGTGATTGTCCCATCTCCAGGTCACCTGCTGAAGACCTTGTCATTTTTGCATTTGTAAGCTGGCTCCCAGTGGGTGCCCAGGGCGCCTGTTTCTAGATCTGCGCTTGGTGATGAGCTGTTCTGCCCTCGGGTCCTGACCTCTCACCTCCTGTCCTTGTCGGTTGAAGTCCCCTCTCTGGCATGATCTGGTTCGTCCTCCTTGACTCCTCATAGCCCAAAACACAGTGATCCTGCTGACACCAGACACTGTCTGTCTTCTGCCATGGCCCTTTGGGTGGCATGGCCCCTGTGCAGGGTTCCCCTGTCCCTCCCTGGTTTGACCTGCCACTGGCCACTGCTCTGGCAGCGAATGACAGAGTGGTTTTTAATTCTGAACTCTGCAAACCTGAAAGATTAAAATAATGGATTTTGTGATCTGTTGAGCGCTTTCCTGCATAGAATGATAAGATGTCAATGGGAAAAATTTAAATATCGATGAGTTTTAACATCTGTATTGATTGGGCAGTGACATATTTTGAATAATGATTTGCATTAAAAACACAAGGATTTGAACAGATCACTTAGTATCTCGTTGTTTTAAAAATATTGAGTAATCCTTAGAATATGGTAGGTTTTAAAAATTTCATTTCTCCTGAGAGCTGAAGACCCAACCAACACGTAACTGGTGGTGCGCTGTGGAGATCCTGCCCCTGTCCGGGCTCTTCTCTGTCCTCATCCCGGGTCGATCGGTCCTGGAGGGCAGGGTAGTCCAGGGCCTGGGGAGGCCGTGGCTGGGCAGCAGATACAGGGTTCCCAGAGGAGTCCACAGGCCCTTAGCTTTTCCTGCTAACTTGGCTCCGGCGGGCAAGGGGATGCCAGGTGGGGTGTGGGGTTTGCTATGTCTTATATTTTGGTTGAGCGTGAAACTGTTCCCTCCAGATCCGAGCCAGGAAGCCTTCGCAGACTCACAGACTTACGGTTTTTAGGCTTCTCTTTGCTCTTCTTGCTGTGACTTCCCACCATGCTGTCTTCAGGTGGCCTGGCGCTGTCTTCGTCTTCACAGTCATGAGTCTGGATATCTTCACTCCGGTCGGGGATATTTCAAGGGGGCTCGAGTGTCAGGCAGTTAACGGCAGAGAGCTGCCAGGTACCGGCGTCCGCTGCGTGCCTCTCTGCATTCACTCCTGTCACTCATTCATGTCTATTCAAATTTCATGTCAAACTCGAACACGGTACAAGCAGGCACCATGGCTGCCTTCGGGGAGTCCCGGGCCCAGCAGGGGGACTGACGTTAATGGGGACTCTGCAAAGAGTTGGTGCATGAGTGTGCCCACTCCCCTGTGCCTGAGGCTGCACGGGCAATGTGCAAGGAGACCTGCCTCATCCCAGGTGACGTGCAAGCCAGAGACACCCAGCAGGCCTGCTGTGTCCTCAGAAAGCCCTTACCTGTCCTCAGCAGCGGCTGTGTGCCAGGTGGGCCCCCGTGGCTGGGTACTCAGGCCCTTGACTTGGCCGTTCTCTTTTCTGACACAGAACTTTCACTGGACAGCAGGAGTGGACCCCTGTGTCTTGACAGTGTGTGCAGGGAACTGGTGGATGCTGGGTGTGGTGTCCTTTCTTGGAGTTTAGGACACTGGTGTGTGTAGCCTGCCTAACCAGTCTCCTGCAAACCCCCAGTGCCGGGTCTGTGTTCCTGGAGGACTGTGTCCTGTGTGACTCCATCAGGGGAGACCCTGGAAGCCTGTGTCTGATTTCCCCTGGACTCTGTCCCATGTGCCCTTTCCCTTTGCTAATTTCGCTGGGCATCTGTCACTTTAATAAATCTAAGCCATGAGCAGGCCAGAGGCCGGGTCCTGTAGAACCATGTGACCCACAGAACCTGGAGACCTCTCAACACAGGTGGTCTAGTGAGGCCTCCCAGATGAGCTGGCATTTGGCTGAGACCTTAAGAAGCAATAGGAATGAGATGAAGTACGTGAGACAGCTTCCTAGGTAAACTTGAGAGCCTGTGCAAGGGGCCTGAGGTCACACAGAAACAGGCTGGAATGGTCATAGACATGTTGATCTGGAAGGGACAGCATAAGACAGCTCAGAAAGACATAGGAGGCCGGAGCACGGCGGGCCTTGTAGGCACAGAACTTAGACCTCACTTTATTTCTCATTTTTACAATAACTTCACCTTAATTCTAATTTTCCCAGAAATAGTGTTCATAATTTTTACAAAACAGAAAAGATTAGGCTCATTTTTAAGACATGAAGAAAATACAGTCACTTCCTTGGGCTCTCCCACTTAATGCACAGCAGAACCACTCACATGTTTAGGCCCGGTGCGTAGGAGCCCGGGCTCTTCAGTTAGGTCCTGGGTGCGGATGAGGCAGGCCCCGGGCCCTTTGAGGGAGTCACGGGGACCCCCAGGCCCGCAGTGGCCTTCTTTCTCTGTCTTCTGGCCATGTGCCTTTAGGGTTTCACCGTGGCGTGTGTGTGCAGTAAACTGTACGCATCTCAGGTGTATGATCTGATGAACTTGGCCATGAACTTGTGCAGCTATGCAGCCACGACCACAACCAAGATAACAAACGCCTGCCACACTCTGAAAGTTTCTTTGTGCTTTTCTCTAACCCAACCCACCTGCCCCGCCCCATATCCAGACCACCTTATCTGTTTGTGTCACTGCACACTAGCTTCATTTTCTAGACTTTTGTATACGTGGTGTACCATCTGGTTGTTCTCGTTTAGATCTGGGTCCTATACACACATTGCTGCATATGTCAAAAAATCCATGCTTATTCATTGCTTAGTGTCCTCCCGTTTTATAGATATTCCACACTTACCATCCTCCTACTGACCTCTTGATGCTTAAGTTTCTTTGTAATTTTCAGCTGTTAAAAGCAAAATTGCTATAAGCATATGTGTGCAACTCTCTGTGTGAACATACACTTTGCTTCTCTTGGGTACCTATCTAGAAAGGGAGCAGCAGGGTCATGTGGAAGGCGTGTCTTAACTTTATTAAAAAGCCACTGCATTGTTTTCCTAAGTGGTTGTATCATTTGACACTGTGGGACAGGAAGGGAGAGGCTGCCCACCATGCACTGCTTCTCCTCTGTGATGCCCCTCTGCCAGGCCACCCTGCCTTGGAGCCAGACAACTATGGACTGAAAGCTCTACAAACTGTGGGCCAAATAAACCTCTCCTCCTTTAACTTTGATGCCTTGTGTTTTGCCTCAGCAATGAGAAAAGCAACTAATGTGTGCACTTATGAGAGTTCTAATTGCTTTGTATCCTTTCTAAACTTTTGTATGGGCAATTCATTTATTTAAATTTTTCTAATCTAGGCTCGGTATGGTGCATATCTGTAATCTTAGCACTTGGGGAGGCTGAAGCAGGAGGATCACAAGCTCCAGCCCAGTTTGGGCAATTTAAAGAGACTCCATCTCAAAAGAAATAGTAAAAAGGTTAGGAATATAGCTCAGTGTGAAATTCTTAGGTTCAATGCCCATGCAAAAAAAATCTAATTTAGGATATATACATATATCAGTTTCTACAAGAATGTGTACCAAATCCTGTCATGGTTTTGATCAGGAGTACATTAAATACATAGACACATTTGGAGAAAATTGACTTCTTATAAATATTTTTTCCATTCTATGAAGGTGGTATACATTATTACTTATGTATTTAAATTTCTTTAAGCAGTATTTTGTACTTTAAGGTACAGGTTTAGTATATTTCTGGTTTAATATATCTTTGAGAATTTAATATTTTTAGATGCTATTATAATTACATTAAAACATTTATACTTTTCTGTTGTTAACATTAGTGGATGGAAATACATTTGATTTTTGCACATTGATCTTGTATCTTGAGAACTTGCTAAACTCACGTGTTCTGGTGACTTGTTAGTTGATTATGTAGAATTTGATGCCTAAACAATTGTCACTTTGTATAAAGACAATCCTATTTTCCTTTCTAATCCTTATCTTTTTCATTTCCTTTTTTGGACTGATTAGACTAGCGAGGGTTTTTAGTGAATGGGGAATCATAAACCCTTGCCTTTCTCCTGATATTTGGGGAAAACATTCAGTCCCTGACCCTTGAGCGTGATGGTAACATAACAGGTTTTTCACAGATGATTCTCACTGGCTTGAGGAGGTTCCCTTCAGAAGATTTCTGGTTTGCTCACAGTAGTTTTGGGTGGTTCTTGGCTTTTAATTTTGGCATGTTTATTGACACTCAAGAAGTAAAAGCAGTGTAGAGTTACTCAGTCTCCTTCAACAATAACATGTCATATAGCTATTGTAGATCATCAAAACCAGGAAACTGACATTGGTACAGGATGGCCAGCTGGACCGTAGCCTTGAGCTGGATTTTGTTTTTTGGTCATGGATGGGTGTAGGATTTTGTCAAGTACTTTCTCTATTGAGACCATCTTATGACTTTTGTCTTTTAGTCTCTTAATTGGTTTTTCAAAAGTTAAACCAAACTTTTACATGGTTATGTTGTCTCATTATGTATAGGTAAATATCTAAATATGATTTGATTTTACTTTAAAAAGGATTTTAGCATCTATCTTGAGAAATGCTGGCCGAGAGATTTCTTTCCTGGTATTATCTTTGTCCAGTGTTAGTATCAGAGTCATGCTAGATTCATGAAGTTAATTGGGAAGTGTTCCATCTTCTCCTCTATCTGTGTAGAGTTTATGTTGGGTAGTATTATTTCCACTTTAAATGTCTGGTTGTATTCATCACCAAAATACCAGTTATCTGGGCTTGGGAGTTTGCCTGTGGGTAAGACTTTAGCTACACCGTTGGTTTCTTTGATAGATTGAGTCCATTTGTGTTTTCTGTCTTTGGAAGTGAGCTTAGTGCTTCACATCTTTTCAGGATCTTCTGTTTCTTCTCAGTTACTAATGGTAGCACACAACACTCGTCACGCTCCCTTCCCTTGCTGTCTGCGGGATCGGTAGTGATGTCTTTTCTCTCGCTCGCAGTTGGGGGTGTGTGTCTTCTGTTCCTTTCTGACCAACCGGTCTGGAGGTCTAGAGGTTCACCAGCATCATGGTTCTGGAAGAGCCCCCTTGTCACTCTGTGGTGCTCGCTCCTCTTGGGCTCACTGTCCCCCACTGTCGGTGTGAAAACAAAGCTTTCATAGGGCGGGAGGGTAACCCCGGTCCCTGTCCCTCCGGCACGGCTGGTGCAGGAGACCTCTCTAATCAGGGGCTGGAAGGTGGCCTGAGCTCAGAACTGTGGAGGACTGTAGCCGGGCCTTCCTCAGCCTCTGCCTCTGCCTCTGTCAGCCCCCGGTTGGGGTGGGGATGGCTGCTGTGCCCATCTTGGCTCTGCTGCACCTGGGGGCTGTGCACTTGAGCCTCAGTTTCACTCCCCGAGCATTGTCACCCGCTGTCATTCTCTCCGCCCTGAAAGTCCTCCTGCTCCGTTGAGGCTCTTGCTCCCAGGGGTGACCACATCCTGTCTTTTTTACTGCAATTTTTACAGACTCCTTGAGTTACTTTCTCTCTTTCCTTGAAGATTTTAGCACCTGAGTCCCTGTCACCTTCTAACTCTGCACCTGTCATAATTCTTGCTGGTTTTAATATCCACAGAGGGACCCTTTCAAGACCCAGGAGTATTAGCTACAGCAAGCAACACTCCGCTGTTACAAGCAAACTGCAGAATCTCGGCTATTTAACCCAATAAAGATCATTTCTTGCGAGTTCCAAGCCAGCACACCCCACAACACTCACCTGCCAAAGGCTCTTGTCTGTTTAAATCCAAAGACTTCCTGTCGGAAGGCTGATGTCCCAGCTACCCTGTGTGGCTGGAGAGAAATGTGTCTACACTGCTGGGTTCATTTTGAATTTGTGACCCCTCCCAGAGGGCTACCCCAGGATTCTATCTGTGCTCTTGTACTGAGGGTTCAGTCAAAGGGCTGAATGTGGGCCCTAACCATGATCAAGAATATATGAAGAGGATGAAAAAAGTGAGATGGTCCCAGTTTGCTGACATGAGGAGGGCGTAGGTCTTGCCAAGCTGTGGCCCACCAGAGGCCCAGGAAGTGTCGACTCTTGGTGCCAGGGTTGGGGGTGACAGTTTCTGCTCTCTGTGAGGAAGCTGGAAAAATAGCTTACTTTAAAAAACATTCCTGCTTTGTAAGGCTGCACAGTAGCGCCTGGATTACTCTGTCCCAGCATGGCTGTGCCAGCCCATGTCACAGCTCGTCCTCTCCTCTGCCGTGGCTCTTGGCCCTCGGGCTGGCTCCTGCTTCCCTGGGAGGGCAGGAGAAACCTGAGTGGGAGCTCTGTGGGCCCCGCCAGCACGTCTGCACGCCACCCACAGTGTCTACACCACCAGCCTGTTCTTGGATGTGTCTACACCTTCGCACCTGTTCTTGGATGGCCTGTGTGGGCGCTGGCCGCGCCGGCCCCTCCGTCCTCATCTGTCGGGTCCCTTCCCTTTCATCTGCTCCAGGACAGGGTTCTGCAGCCGCCCCGCCTCCCCTTCCACCTCTGTCGCCCTCTGCACTGCATCTCTCCCATCAGTGTAGCAGCCTCTGGCACCTCCTGTTCGATGCGCAGGCTTCCTGTGCCTGCCCTCCTTCCACAGGTGGCAGGGCGCTTGGGCTGTCCTTCTGCTGTCCATGCTGGCTCCTCCACTGTCTCTGTCTCAAACTCAGTCAGCTCTGGTTTTCTTCCCTCCCCGGAAAAGCTGTGCTGAGCACCCCAAACACAAGCCTCCGTCCTCACCTTCTCAGCCCAAAAAGGACCCCGAAGGACCTGGTCAGCTCGTCCTTGTGAAGCTTCCCTTTGCTGGCCCCTCTGGCCGTGGCCTGGCCACTGTTATTGTCATCTTCTTTTTTCTACCAAGTGCAGCTTCCAAGCTGTCCGCTCGACAGTCTGTGTGATGGTGACATCAGGTGTAAGGCTCCAGCCCTGCCTGTCCCTGAACTTCAGGCCCATCTCCCCCATCAGATGTCACTCAGGCATCTCACATGTCCCACCTGAGACTCTCGACAGATCACCCCTGCAATGTCCACGCCTTCTGCCGCCCCACCCTGCCCAGGGTCTGGCCATCGCCTAACTCCCTGTGAGTCTCTCCTCCTGTCTGGAGCATCAGCAAACCCCCCTGGCTCTGCCATCCAGGGAGGCCCATGGTCCCTCGGCTTCTGCACACCCTTCACTGGGGTCTCGGTGGTCAGTGTCTCCCACGTGTGTCTCCTGCTGCCTAACAGGGTCCACCCTCGCATCTGCTCATTGCTCAAAAGCTCCTGTGTCATTGGAAATCTACAAAATCTGCCCAGATCTGGTTCTTTCCACCCCGGTGACCTCATCTCCAGCCACGTAGCTTTGTGGAATCGCACATGGCCCCTGGGCATCTCCTCTCGGAGCCCCTGGACTGCCCTCTTCTCCTGCCTCGCCTCCTGTGGGTTGGTATTAGTGGCCATCTGTCCCCCTTACCGGACCACAACAGGCAGACACCCCAACTCTGATCCACAGCTGTATTCCCTGGTGCCTTTGATAGCACTCAGCTTGTTGTGGGGGCTCTTTTAGAATGAATAATTTTTGGCCCATGTCTTCGGTTCATAAACATAAAAATCCCATACCCTCTTCTAATATTAATTTGAATTTCAAAAATTAAATATGACAACCGAAAAAAAACCAAATCACTTACACATTAAATGTGAATTTTTATGGTTAATAATTATTATAAAAACAATTTATGTTACTATTGAAAATTCATGCTGTACAGAAATGCACAGGGAACAGGGAAAGCACCCCTTCCCCGTTTCCTCCCCTCCCTGCAGCCCCAGACTCCTCCACCCCTTCCTGTCCCTTGTTTCTGTGCATACATAAAGCACACATTTTGAAAAATGGTATCTTGTTCTGTGCTATGAAGTTCACCGTTTTTTCACTTGAAAATAGCCTTCCTGTGCAGGTGCCCCTTGGCCTTCAGAAGATTCCTCCTGAGCCCCTGAGGGCCGTGTTAGTGCCCCGCCTTGGGACCGGTCCTGCTTGTCCCCTCCCTGTTCAGCAGCCCCTCCCAGCAGAGCCTCAGGGTTCTGCATCTGTGTGATTTTTTCCCCCTTCGTGGCCTATGTGACACTTTTCTCCACTGGTTTTTTGCTGTGTCCTTCTGCCTGTACCATTGCTATTTATTTATCTGAATCATTGGATTAGAGATTCTGTAGGGCTCAACGGGGTGTCATTTTGTGGGTTTCCTTTCCCCATGGCTGGGGCTCCGTAGATGCTTGTTGGATGGATGGATGGATGGATGGATGGATAGATGGATGGATGAATGGATGGCCAGACTGGATGGATGGATGGCTGGAAAAATGGGAAGACTGGCTTCTCTTCTGTTTTTCTCTTACTAAGCAACACTCCAAAAGCCCTCACGACGCAAACCACACAGTTGCTGGACTGGGCATGCGCTTTCTTACTCCCACCTGGTTCAGGAAGTTGCTGGCTTGTTCGGCTGTGGCACAGCACTGGCATTCTTTAAGAAACCTACCAGCAACACCAACTGCAATAAAGGTCACTGTTGTTACCTTCTGGGTGCTTCCTCTGTGTTTAAGTCCTGTACATACATCACCATCTTTGGTTTCCTGACAACCTGAGATGAATTAGATACTGTTATCATTTCCACCTTCCAGAACAGACCCAGAGAGGTAAGCAGCTTGCTGAAGAATGCACAGCCAGCTAGTGGCAGGGCCAGCATTCAAATCTTGGCCCCTGATTCAAGCCCAGCTTCTCAAGCCCACCCCTGAGCTTCTCAGAGGGAGAACCAGCTTTGTGTGGAATTCTCTTCCTTCAGGATTGGTTGCGTGTTTTGTTGCAGAGAAAGCTCAACCTGTGATTATAGCTTTATATAGCAGCATTTTCCCCCTCCTGACAAAGTATAGTGCTTCAGTGCACACATACAGTTTGCAGGGAATGACTCTCTCCAGAGTAACAACCTCCCCCTCCTCCCCACCCCTTACCTGACTTCAAAGGGGCCAACCCCACTCTCAGTCCTGCATTTCTTGGCTGCATTTCTGCTTTAGCAAAGAGAAGGCGCAGGAGAGACAGGCTCATGAGCGGCAGCTGGGAGGATAAGCAGTTGGGTCTCCAGCGGTTTGTTATGTAAGCAGCAAACACTGGACAGGATCATCAACTGTTTGTCAAATTCCACTCCAGGTTCTACAAAACTGAATTTAAAAGTGAAAAAAAAAAAAAACCTATCTGCGGAGATTTTGTTAGAGTTCCACTTGGTTAGCGTGCTTGCAATGCACACTGTAACAAAGCTTTAATATAATTAAATTTTAAATTCCATGTAGAATCTAGTGGGTAGGCAGATGTACCGGTATGTTAAACTTTATGTCGCTTGAAAATGGTTTTCAAGTACATCAGAGGGAGACCATCCAGCTGTAAAATTATCTGCTTTATGACGCCACATCACAGCTCTGATCTTTTTCTTTTAATTAAAAATGTACCTTAAAGTTGAGCCTTCCCTAGTCTCAGCCACCTCGTTGTTTCTTTCTTGAAATTTACCACCAGGATGAGGTGGCGCAACGTCCCTGTGCACCTGTGGAGATGGTTATGCAGGAATAACTTTGGAATTAAGTATTAATTTTTGTGGCTCGTCACCTACCTGAGACTATCCGGGCTGGGGGGCCTTAAGGTGGTCAGATCCTCCCATCTGGTGTAGCCCATTCCAGACAGAGCCACAAAACATGGCACAGATAGGGAGGTGACCCCTGCCCAGCTTTTTTGAATGTGGCCAGGTGTGAAGAGCATGGGGTGGCGGAGCCGCTGGTGGGCCCCTCGGCTGCTGCTTCTGTCATTGGTGGTGTCCGGACGTCTCATTGCCCACTACGTGTCGCCTCTTTAATTCAGGGTTTTGTTCCCTACTCCAGTGCAAACAATTAGTGGATGGGGCCCATTAGTCACTGGTCTTTGTTATGGCCACTGGCCCAGCTCTCTCATGGAAGGCCATGCAGGCACTGGACATCACGCCCTGGGAGTGGCCTTGGCAGTGAGGAAAGGGCCTGCAGAGGCACATGGGGCCCCAGAACTCTCCCCAGGTTCTGGCTCTGCCTAATTAAGAGCTGTCACTATGCTCAGCGTTATTTTTGCAGTGAGCTCAGTCCTGGTAAGGTCCCTAGCATAGGGCCTGGCACACAGCGAGCACTAAATAAATATTGGATATTATTGAGATTATGAATATTTTATTATTCCAATTATAATCCGGTCCTGTAGGCCTTCTTAAGGGTCCTTCTGGACCTGTCAATGGGCAGAAGAAGGGGAAACAAGCAATTCCTTACATGGCCCAGAGGACCTGTCGGTTGTCAGATGTGGATGGGCATTTAGGGACGGGCTCATTCAGTGCCCTGATTTCCGCAGAACAGGAAACAGAGCTCCTGCCGGAGAAGGTACTCACCTGGGCCCGCACAGGGAGCTGTGGTTCCTGCCCTTCCCCTGTTCCTTCCAGCAGCCTGGCTGCCCTCAGCTCCCCAGCGTCCCTGCAGCTGGGCGGGGCCCACACTAAGCTTTTTGGATTTAGCTTTTCCTCATGTGGGCTGAGGGCCTTGTCCATCACAGCCACCAGCTCCTAGGCTGTGACCACCTTGGATGCTAAAGGACCAGTTGCTTCCCAGCAGCCTCTGACCCTCCTAATCACCTGGAGCCACCCACGCCTACAGCAGCCAATGCCACTCTGTCCTTGTCCTGGGATATGGTTCTGATGATGCATCTTGAGTGGGTGGTCCAGGAACCAAAGCCCTCAGGGTCCAGGGTGTTTATGGAAGGTTTCTGTCAAGGAATCAGACTTGGCACAAAGTTCCGCCCACGGGTTCTACTCAGAGCCCAGCCTGGAGGACCTTGCTCTGGGGTCTCCAGATAAGCCCAGCTGCTCTTGCTGTACAATGGCTTTAGGGGATACAGGAAGCAGCCCACAGGTGGGTGAATCTAGGGCAGGGTGGGGGCATTTTCTACCAGCTGGGGCCACATTTTGGGGATACACGAAAGAGCACATGCTTCCTGAGCACAGCTTCCTGGCAAGTGGGAATGGGGGTCCCATAATGGCCCCACTTTGGGGAGGCAGTGCTGGTTCAGGGGAGCATCCTAGCCTCATGTAGGGCCCCTGTGTACCAGGGCGGGGCAGCTACTACTCAAGAAGGGCAACAGAACAGTTATATACATGATGGGCGTAGGCATGACTTTGAGTTGGGACTATGGGGACAGGATGGGTCACGATGACAAGACTGCTTCAGAGTTCTTGTTACAGTCACTGTCATCTCCACTGAGTGCTGTGGTTTCCCTTCTCAGAAGAACACAGAGACTCCTCCCATGGTAGAGGTGGGCTTGGAGGATGTACTGAGGTTCTCTAAAGAGGCAGAATCAGGGTGCCATTATGCAAAGAGTCAGCGGTGGGCTCACAGGATCCAAGGCCGAGAGTCTGCAATGGCTGTTTGTGTGTGGAGAGCTCAGGGTCCAGCAGCTGCTCAGCCCGAGAAGCTGGAAGCCGCAGAACAAGAGGGATCAAGGACACAGTAAGGTCAAAGGCCTGGAAGCTCCTGGGCGCCGCCCTGTGAGTCTGCCGCCCTGTGAGTCTGTGTTGGGGCTGAGGAGACAGGAGGCCGAGGCCCAAAGGTGAGGGCAGCAAAGGACGCGTCCACTGAGCAGGCTGGTGCACCACACCTTGAGACAGTACTCACAAGTGGGATAAATCAGACTGACATGTATATATCATATTGTCTTCCTAGTGTGAGAAATTAAAAGAGCAAATAAGGTCTAAAACACACACCAGCTTTGTGAAATGGGAGGAGATTACTGGAAAGGAGAAAGGGAAAGCGGAATGAAGGATGGGAAAAGGGAGGAAAATGCAAGCCAGCCATCCTGTGAGCATCTCTCAGTTCACTGAAAGAAATGTTTGTGCTAATATTGATTGGAGAACTTTTTATGCCTGTGTCCTGTGTTCTGCATAACTAACTACTTTGACCATGACAATATGCAACGTATTAACTATGGTTATTCTCCTATTATTCTGTTATGAAATTCTGTTTCACTTTTTTTCCCATTTAAAAAAAAAAAAAAGAAGGTAAAAACAAAAAACCAAAATGGACCCACTTCCCCCTTTCCCTTTCATTCCATCCAGGCCGCAGCCTATTGGTCAGTGCCCCCTCATCTGGGCGGGTCTTCCTCCTCAGCCTGCTGCCGGCATGTCAGTCATCCACACACCGGAACTGTGCTTCATTCCTCTGCTAGCTGTTTCCCATACCCGGCAAGTTGCCATAGCATGATGAAGGGTCCCAGAAGACTTCAAGGAAAAGATGAACCGTTTTCAGTGATGCAGAGAAATCCTCAGCTCTGCCTCCAGATCTCTGGTTACAGGCAGGCAGTGCCTTCTCTCTGGTCCTCAGTTTCCTTCTCTGGGATACCAGGTGTCTCCCTCCTAGGCTAGGAAGGAGAGGAGGCTGAGTCTGAGCAACTGGCCTGTTTCTGAACAGCAGAAATTCTCCCTGTCTGGGCAAAGGGGTCTCACAAGCTGGAGCCTCCAAGGGCCTGGGAACAGAGGCCTGGGGACCTGCTCATCTTCTGCCCCTCTACTGCCACCAGTGCTGCCGCAGTGGTGCATTCCTCTCTGCAGCCCCTGGCTGGAGGATCAGTTGCCAGCTTCACCTCGGGCTGACAGCTTGCTGCTGCACAGCTGTGTGGGCTTGGGTCAGCTGGTCAACCTTCTGGGCCTGGGGTAATCATGTCTGTCTCCCAGGGCTGTTAGGAGGAGCCCGTGAGCTCATTTCCACCCAATTCAGTGTCAGGGATGGGCGTTATTTCTCATTTGGGTCTGAGCAGCTGGGCTGGATTTCCTGGTGGGTGACAGGAGACAGCCACCAGGCACTGGGCTCTCTAAAGACATAGCTGCCCCTGAGCTCTGGGGGACAGGAAGAGCCAGCCAAATTGCAGGAAGAGTGCTGGCCTGGGCAGTGGCCAGGAGCTCAGAGCCACACCAGAGGTGCTGGCGGGGCCGAGAGTGAGCATGTGCCTGTGGGTGAACACACAGTCTCCATGGTCCTTAGTTGAGGTCTGTTCCCAGGGGCTGAGAGTGGCAGGGAGGCATGCTCCATCCTGACTTCACTCTGGGGGTGACGGGGTGCCCAGGATCCAAACCTGGAGGCCGAGGCTCAGAGTTCAGTTCCACCAGGAAAAGATGGGTTAGGCTCTGCCATGGGGATTTCTGTTGTCCAGCAGCCTCCAGCGCTGCAGAGATTAGTGGAGTGAGGTTTGTGCCCTTGGAGCTGGGCCCCTGCCCAATGTCACCCTGGGAGGCCCTGGCCTGGCTGTGCAGGTAGCCCAGGCAGGCAGGTGGACACACGGTTCATAATGGCCAGCCGGCTGGCTGTGGTTAGTAAAGCAGCACAGGTGGATCATGGGACAGGGGTAGTCATGAAGGCACCGGGCAAAATCACGTGAGATTCCTGCTTCCTTTGTCGCAGAGGGACGACTCATCACGGAGGGAAGGTGCATTTCCTGGAAGACACAAAGTCCTCCTGGACATCTCGGCGTTGGTGCCGCGCACATTCTTGGCTGGTTGCTTCTTTGCCATGGGGCTCATCCTGTGTGTTGAAGGAGGGTGGGCAGCATCCCTGGCCTCTGCCCGCTAATGCCAACAGCCCTGTCTTTGAGCTGTGATCACCAAAAATGTCTCTAGACATCGTCTGGCATTCCCTCGGGGTGGAATCATTCCTGATGGAGAACCACAGTTCCATGCTGTGCAAATACAGCTCAGCACGCTAGCCTCAGTGGTCTGTGCAGAGGGCCAGACCTGGATCCCGCATGCCTGGGTTATGGTCATTCCTTTCAGATGCTCCTAGGAAAGTAGCTAGGTTCCTGCCTGACACAAAAGGGCAAAGTCTGCTTTCCCCCTGAGACTGTCACTGATGGCTGGCGCTGCAGATGGGCCCAGAAAGCCCGCTTCCTTTTGCTCGAGTGAAGGAGGCGGGCGTGGAGTGCTGCTCATATATTGATTGACTCATCAAATGATCTGCTGCAGCTGCCTGCATTTGTTTACAGGGCGAAAATTAATGCCACAGATGTTTACTGTATAATAGGATTTGAAATCTGCTGGGGGGAGCACCCGTTGAAACCACTGGGCCAAGAATGAGAAAAACACTTTTGCATAAAGGAGGATTTGGTTCAGTAAGTAGCACACGGTGCTTGCTGTCAGATGCTAACAAGAAACATGGGTCTCCTCTCCCTGGGCCGGCGTTGGTGTTTACGCCTGTCTCCTTGGCTTTATTCTGCACCGTGCTTTGATGTGGCACCTGCTAAAGTCTTTCCATTAAGGAGCGGGCCGCTTCTTAAGGGACGCACCCGAGCTAATTAATGTGTGCGTGATTTGTCATTAGCACCCAGGCAGGCCCGGTGCTCACATCCCTTCCTGATCACAGTCTCCTGCGGTGCATCGCGGGCAGCCCCGAATGCCAAGCAGGGTGTCTGGATCTTGGCGATGTGTCTGGGGTCCTGGCAGCCCCAGTTCTGTCAGGCCATGTGACCTGGAGCCGGATCCCTGGACACACAGGGCTGCCCTCTAAGATGCCCGCTGCGCTTTTCTGGCAGAGTGCTGAGGCGCACATCACTATGAGGGGGGAAGACACAGCTAATTCTCAGCCAAGCCCAAGGCTTTGCTCAGGGCCTGGGGAGACCTAGCCCACCTGCACTTCCTCCAAGAGGGTGACAGAGGACATGGCATGGGGCAGGCCTCCCATGACCAGGGAGGCCTATAAGGAACCTGCTTCCCAGAAAGTTCCGTGCCCATGGGTCCCGGGGCCCATCCTCCATTAGTATTTCCTGTTCCTTTGTTTTCCTCTTCTTCTTGCTCTGATTGGATTCACCGCAGATTAACATTTTCCATTATATGTTATAATATGTGTGTGTGTTTTTTTAAAACCAAATCTCCCTTCACAGATTGCTGTCTTTATAATATAGGAATTATTTCTCAGGCACTTTAAAAGTCCTGCTTCATTAGCTTGGTGACTGTTTGGTAATTTGCAAAGTCACTTTCACAAGTTTTAATACTGCCTGGTTGAGAATCACAGTAATAAATGTATTAGATCTTAATAGCGTTATGGTTCTGTCTGAAGTGAAAAAAATGAGAATCAGTAATTAGCTCTGACCTCAGCAGAAGCCCACAGCATGCTGGAGATGCTGCTGATTATGCGATCAAAGCATGGGCCCCTTAGGCATCCCGGTGAGGCCCCGGGGTCCTTTGTCACAGCAGCCACCTGCCTGGCCTAGCAGTGGCGCCTCGTGGCTCCGGCACTTCCGGCTTGTGTTTCTCTTTCTACTGGGTTGAAGCTCCTCCTTCCATAGAGACAGCCCCTGCTTGGATTCAGTCCTGCAGGGCCGTGAGATTTGTAACCTGCGCGGATGGAGACTGAGTCCCAGATTTTGGCTTCTGCTGCAGCTGGCTTTTTGATGGCTGATCACACCCACTGGGAGAACCTGACTGCAGGGTTTTTTGTTTTTTATTCTCATTTTTTTCTCCTTGTCCTGGGTCAAGGTCACCTTTGAGCCACCCTGGGACAAGGGAAGGTTGCCAAGGCTGGGGTGGGCCCCTGTGGTGAGGGTGCCCAGCTCCACCCAGGGGGAACGGGAGAGGTTCTTTGCTCCCTGCTTGATGCCTGGCAGGCTCTTCTGCCTTTTCCGGGTCTCCAGGGTCGTCCTCCCTGGCCAGAGAGCCTGAGCCTCCTCACCTCCTCTGGGAGGACCGCTGGATCCTCGTGTGGCTCCGTCCTGTTCCATTTACCCTGATGGCTTTGGCAGCTGTATGAACCGGAGGGAGTGGCGCACACCCCTAACCTTTCACAGATGTTCCAAGCCAAGGTTTTCTGGCAGAATCGATTTTGACATTTTGATAAGAACTCATTCGCTGTGTTCTGTATTTTGAAACTTTGACTCTAAGCTGTTCTGAAAACCAGCTGTGAAGTTAAATCTTGTTTGTGGAATCTGCATACTGCATCAGCAGCAGAAACCGCCAGCGCCTCGGGGTCACTGCCTCCACACTTGAAGCAAGTTAGGCGGGATGCGCACCGGTGTTGCACGCAGGTAGTTTATCAGACCTCTGCTGCGAGAAGCCCGGGAGAGATGCATAATGAATGTCTTGAACCCTCCGCTGTCATTTGCAGTGTTTGGAATGCAAAAGGGGAAAAAAAGAAGTAGACCTTTAATGGAAAGATTTTGTATTCATGAAAAAGACAAAGTCCTTACTCCTTAGGAAACTCCGGTTGCCGTGGAAAACTGAACAGCTCCATCAGGAGCAGAGTGATATTTGTCACTTGGTATAAGAAAAGAAATTAAAAATGGAATTGGAAGCATTTTGGGCAGCTGTTCAAAAAATAGGAGCAACACAATGAGCTTCTGTTTGCAAGCATCGTTTTAGGGGCAAGAAGGGTGATTCCCAGATGGTATTAGCCTCCGAAGGGCCAGCCTGCCTCTGCGGCAGTCGCCCTGCCCCTCTGCACTGGGAGGAGGGCCCTTCTCCCTCCTGTGTCCACGCCTTCTGAGCAAACAGCGCAGTCCACAGTGTGCAGGAAGAAAAGTCCAGATCAGGGAGGAGGGAAGCGGTGGACAATGCTGAGTGCCTGTGCTTCCTGTCCCCCTTCCTCCCAGTGACAGTGACAGTCCTCCTGGTGACTGCAGGGCGGCCTCCTGCAGGAGGGCGCTGCAAGTTCTTGGTCTTCTCTCCCTTCCTTCCCTCTGTTTGGGTCCCGCCTGTGTGGGCAGGGAGGTGTCCTGGACCTTGGGAACAATTACTGCATGAGAATGAAGGTGGTGACACAAGCTGGCCTTAGGACACAGCCTGTAAGAAGGCTGCACCGTGACATGGGATAGAGACCCAGGGAACCGGGAGTCCCGTGGTTCCTGCCATGATAGTGCACCTGACCTTCTCTGTGACCCAGGCAGTGGGGTTGTCCTTGGACACTACTATCCCCTACCTACCCAGGATGTTGGGCCAGGAGATTAGCAAGGGCCTGGGAATCCTTCCTCTGTGTCTTCCTTGTACAGTTCAGGCAGATCCAGGGCAGATGCTTTGAGGGAACAATGCAGGGCTGATGTTAGGGTTGCCTGGAATCGGAAGATGAGTGGAGTGACCAGTGGTCACTCCCAAGGGGGAACCCATGCGCAGATGTCAGATGTTGCTCCCAAGTCTCATCCAGATTCTGGGTCCATCGGTGCGTGCGTGACAGATAGATCCTCCGCTTTCCCCTCGTGAGAGCCATAGAGCTCATCCTCAGCTCTCTGGACCCTTCCTAGACCCTTCCTGGCCTTCGCATCTCTCCCTGCCGGGCCCCCAGCACTCTCCCTTGCTTCCCACCTTCTCCCTGTCTCCGAAAGGAGATTGTCCAAGAGAGTAACATGCACTGCAGTGATACTGATCTTGTGTTCCGTGGGATGATGGGTGCTAAAGGTGGCATGTGGCACCACTAGAGTGGGAACACTTTTCTGTCACCACAGCTGGCCGTGAGGCCCAGCTCTGGAGAAGAAGCAGCAGGTGGTGGGTGGGAGTGCTTTCCTGGTGTCTCTTGGACTCCAAGGGAGAGACTGTCCAGCTATCTAAAGACATCGCCCCTTTTCATGGCTCCTCCAGGGCCTTGGTTTGGGGGTGAGAACTGGCCTGACTCCCACAGAGTCCCTTCGGCATGTGGTGCCAGCGTATGGCTTGCAGCCCGTGCTTGTGCAGGTGTTTTATTAAAGTATCTGTGTGCTGAGAGAGACACCCTTGCACTCTGCGCTCTGTCCCCATCTCAGGCCCTGTGCAGCCAGCTGAACGCCAAGGCCCCCAAATATCCGCAGGGCTGAGTGGGGGTGCCGGGCATCTCCCACTCACTTCTCTATTCACTGAGTTCCATGTGCACTGGGCACCTCCTCTGGGCCAGCTCCGTGCCAACAGGGAGACACGAGGATAAACACAAGATGGTCTCCGGCTTCAAAGAGGGAGCAGAGGCATAAGCGGCTGTGGTGAGTGAGTGCGGTCGGGACAGTGGCAGAAGAGTGCCGGGTGCCAGGGAGAGCGCGGCAAACAGAGCCGAGCTCTGCCTAGCGCAGGGACACGGCCTCCTGCCTGCCCTTTCCCAGCCACCAGCGCAGCGCCGTGTGAATACTGAGCAGGGGCAGCAGGGCTCAGCTGATTCCAGGTGTTCCACACTGAGTGCGACACTGGTTCTGTTGGCTATGGCCAGATTTAATTTTACGATAAGCAGATTATTCCTGATTTGGATTATCTGCACCAGTTCACTTCCGACACTCTACAGACGGCGTGGAATTCATGGTTGGCATTGTTCTTCTCAGCTAGACCACCAACGTGCTGGTCCTTACCAGCTACTCCTGCGGCCACCCTGGCTGAGGGTGGAGGAGAGAGGCTACTAGGATGGAGTTCCCTGTCACCTTCCTTATCCCCAGGAGAGGCTGGGGTCAGAAAGAATTCCTACAGAAAAAGGTATTTGAAAGTAATTAACACAAAAGCTAATGACAACAGCTTTTGGTACTGTATGGGAGAGGAAGGCCCTTCCTCATCCCCATGAAGGTCGTTATCAAACGCCTGCAGCATAGGAAGTACAAATCAAAACTAAAAGAGACGCCCAGCACATGCAGCCGAGTGGCTAAAATTATGAAGACTGGGTGCTCAAAAGTTGGCGTGGTGGTGGCGCGACCAGAAGCTTCCCACAGGGTGGATGGGATGGCGTCTTGGTGTGAACACACTGGGGACACATTTGGCAGACTCTCGGGGGGATATCGACCCTAGGATCCAGCTGTTCTTTTCAATACTTATCAAGAGAAATGAAATATATGCTCACGGACATTGCCTTGTGTAAGAAGGCGCTCGGCAGTTTTACTCATGCTAACTAAAAATGAGAAGTAATCCAGGTACCTACCAACAGGCAAAAGGACAAATAGGTGTCTTTCACAGCCTGGAATACCACTCAGCAGTCACGAGGGGCAAATTCCTGTTACATATCGCACAGGAATGAAGCTCAAAAATGTCATGCTGACTGAAAGAAGCCAGACACCACGAGTACAAATTACGTGTTTGTTTACATCAACTGCGAGACTGGGCAGAATTAATCTATGGTGAAAGCAACAGTTGCCCCTGCGGTGGGTGGCAGTGTGTGCAGTTTACTGGGGAGGGCACGGGGAGCTTTCTTGGGTTAGAATAATGCCCTGTTCCTTGACAGAGGTGTTGTTTACACAAGTGGGCGCATTTGTCAAAATTCTCTCCATAGTGCATTTGAAACCTATACATCTTATTCTCTGTAACTTCATCTAAAACAAACAAACTGCAAATATTGAACACTTATTAATGACACTTCTGCAGAAGTGTACTGATGTCTGCAGTGTACTTTGAAATGCATTAAAAAATATGGATCGATAAACTCGCAGAAGGATGCCTGGATGGATACTTACAAGGCAGCAAAAATAGCAAAATGTTAAGTGTAGCCTGAGACCCTGGGGGTGAGGTTTTCTCTGTAGAGCTCTTTTGGTTCTTCTTTATGGTTGGTAGTTTCCATAATAAAATGTGGAAGGATGTAGCTTTCATAGATGTATACACTTCTGGTGAAACTAGATTTAGAAATTACAGGAATCCTAAGCACAAAGATCAGGATCTTTGGGGTTCAAGAGAGTGCCCAGTGACTTTACACAGAAAGTTCTGGTCCCTAAGTTATGCTTGAGGTGGGGGTGGGTTAATCTTAATTTGAAAGTTGTCATTTATTACCGATATCGAACATGGATCTTTTAAAGCACTAAATATTACACAATAAATTTTAAAAACAGCCCTGGGGATTTTTAAAAGTAAATAGAGAGGTCTGGGGGAACAGACTAAGCTTTAAATAGTTGGATCCTGCGTCCCTGGATTCGGCACAGGGGACCACCAGGAATCTAGCACGTTGGAGAAGATGTCCCTATGATTTTGGAAGTAGCTCTTCAAATCTTAACTTTGGTGGAAAGTCAAGTTCAAAGTGACAGGTATTTTCAGCATGCTTTTTTTTCATCTAGGCAAAAAACCAAGTAGACCAGCACAGCTGGAATTCAGATCTGATAACTCAAATCCAATCACCTTCCCTCTGCACTCCCAGCAAGTGGTCACTTCCTGCCTCTCCACCCAATCAGAAGGCGGGAGCCCAGCTTGTCTCAGCCATGCCCTCAGCCTGCCACCTCCCCTGAGTGTCCTTCTGCTGCCTGTGCCCTGAGCTCTGGGTCCCTGTGATCTCCTCCTGTCCTCCAGATGAAGGAGGGGTTGCCTGCTTCCCTAGTCCCACTTGAGGGTGTGGAGTGACATGGCCAGCCGCTGGCTATCCACCCATCTGTTCTTACCTGACCCGCCCCTCTTTCCTCCTGTCTGTTTCTTTAATCTTGCACTGGCTCGCCCAACCCACCCAGAGGTCTTTAGGTGTCTTTACCTTGGAACCTGGCTGCCGCACCCCTAAAGGTGCCCCTGCCTTCTGTCCCCAGCTCTCTGTGGTGCTTCAACAGCATGGACTGCTGAGGTTTGTTTTTATTTTCCTTAAAACAGACTTTCCTGGCTCCCTGGGAAGCCATGTCCTGGTTGCCTTCCCACTATACGTTCCTATTCCTGAGCCAAACCCCTGGAGAACTCATCTGCTTTTGTGGGGTGGTGTCAGCATTGACACCCCGGTTTTACAGTCCAGGTAGTTGCATTGAGCTCCTAAACCTCCAGATCTAACTTCCTCCCGTCCTTGCTCCCCATCTGAGATCAGGTTCCAGGATCTCTTCCCTCCCCCACTCCCACCCAATTCCGTCCTCTCCCGGGCTTCTCCCCAAGCCTCCATTTTCATCCCTTTCACTTTCCCACCGGCATCCCGTGGTCCCTTCTCACTAGGCCTGCTAGGATCTAGCGATCCACAGTCCTGAGCCAGGTTCACAAGGCGGTGCCTGACCTGCCTGGGGCCCCGTGACCCCATTCCTCGGCTTCGCAGTCCTCCGGCCACGGCGTCCTCTCTCCTGAAGGTCTGTCCATTCTGTCCTCCTTGGAGCTTGGCGCTGGTCGTTTCCCCCGGAAACCTGCCCTGATTCTTTCCTGCTTCCTGCAGCAGAGAGCACGCACGCCTGTGCTGTCCAGATGCTGAGGACAGGGTGCTGGGGAGGAGAGGCACGGTCTCACCCTCAGGGTGCTGACAGCCATTGGCAGAAAGACAGCAAAGGGGCAGTGGGTGAAGAAACCAGAAAAGCTCAGTGTGAGACGAGTTGTGGTCTGTCTGTGTGTCTGTGTGTCTCCCCTGAGGACATCTGCAGTTAGTCCTGGAGGAGCCAAAGAGACCAGCCATGTGAACATCAGACAGAAGGCGATTCCAAGCAGGAAGACCTAGTGAAAGGCCGCGATGGCTGTCGTTGTTGGACATGAGCAACACACAGGCCAAGAAGATTCACCAGGATTCCCAGTGCTGGCACCCAACACCCAGCACCCACAATGTAAAGGAGGAGAGGTTTAATTCAGTGCACGGTTTCAGGGGGTTCAGTCCACGATCGGCTGGCTGCACAGCAGAAGCATCAAGGCAGAGGGTGTGTGGAGCAGAGAGGCTTGGTTCAGAGTGGCTGGGAAGCAGAGCAGGGGCCGGTGCTGGAGAGGAGAGGAGTCGGGGACCAGGTACTGTACCCGAGGCTGTGCCTCCGCAACCCACCCAGGGACCCCCAGAAGTGTGCTCCACCAACCCCGTGGGCGGATCCTAAGCTAATCAGGTTGACCTTCACTGTAAGCTACCGAGCCAGGGGCTCTGATACAGGAGGAAGCAGGTAGGTATCAGGTCCTTGGCAAGGGTACACCTCATCTTGTACGGTAAAGAGCTGGGATTTCATTCTGAGTGCTGTGGAAGCCATTGGAGGGCTTTACTTAGGGAGTGCTTAGGTTTCGTACGACTAGGTGTGTAGTTCAGTGGTTTCTAGGCTACTGAGAGCTGTGCAACCATTGCTTCCGATGGTGTGGAAAAATAATTTCATCACCTGCAAAAGAAAGCCTGTACCCATCTGCGGTTGCTTCTTGCGGCTTCTCAGGACGCTCCAGGCCGAGGCGGCCACAAACCTGCTTCCTGCCACTGTGAGATTTGTGCGCTGGGGACACTTCATATAAACGGGATCAGAGTGTCCACAGCCTTGTGACTGGCCTCCTCCACTGACCATAACGTCCGTGTGTTTACCCGTGTTGCAGCGTGATCAGAACTCCGTTCTTTATGGCCGAAGTGCTCCCCTGTGTGGGGAGAGGCGTTCTGTTTATCCATTCATCCGCTGCTGTCCGTTTAGTTTGTTTCCTCCTTTTGGCTTCTCTGAATAATGCTTTTGTGGCTATTTGTGGGCAAGGTTTTTTGTGGACCTCTTTCTTTCTCTGGACTTTTACATAAGGGTGGACTTGCTGGGTCACCTGGTAACTCGGGGTTCATCCTTTCGAGGACCTGCCGGGCTGCTTTCCAAAGTGGCTGCACCGCTGTTTTCGTACTAGGGATTTGATTTTACGGAATTCAAAATTTTAGTCTCTTCTGTGGTAGAGGATGGATTTGGGGAGCCAAGAGAAGAAGCGAGCAGGCACATTGGGAGGCAGCTTCAGGGCCCAGGGAGAATCGGGGTCCCCTGGTTTGAAGAGGAGGGGAGGGGAGGGGAGATGTTGGCAGCAGCTGAGGTCCCCGGAGGGCAGGGTACTGAGTGAGAGTGAGAGAAGCGAGGGAGACTTTCAGGGACAGCAGGGGCAGTCCTGACACTCAGAGGGACACCAGAGGGACGGGGAGGCTGCGGTGTGGGGCAGGCGCTGGCTTGTGGGTAATTAGGTTTCTGGTGGGAGCGGTTGTTAGGGGAGTGTGGAGGCTGGCATGGGCGTGGTGCCCTTGGGTCACAGCATGCAGACACGCGTGGAGTCCAGGGATGGGGAGGAGACTCGGGGAGTGAAGTGGGCTGGGTTTCCAGCACTTGAGCAGTGGGGTACTCCAGCATTTGGAGGTCACGCAGAGAGGACTCCACCAAAGGAGACTCGGACTGCCCACCACAGAGAGGACGAGGAGGCTGGGAGACATAGGAGCTGCGTGGGAGCAGAGGTGACTGAGTGGGGCCCATGGTCCCATGCCATCTGCTACGAAAGTTGGGGTCACTTGAAAGCTAGGAAATGGCCATTCTGTGCGGCCACACACACTCCTTAGGCCTTTTTTAAAAAAATTTGGCAGTACTGGAGATGGAACCCAGGCACACTGCCACAGAGCTGTATCTGTCTCCAGCCTTTTTTTATTATTTTGAGACACGGTCTTGCTAAGGTTCCCAGGCTGGCTTCAAAGTTGCCATCCTCCCGCCCCGGACGCCCAGGTAGCTGGGATTACAGATGTGCACAGCCCATGGTGACCTCAACGTGAGTAAAAGCGATTCCAACAGCATGGAGAGTGCAGCTGGGCCGACGTGAGGGAGGGAAGGCGAGAAGGGTGCGTGTGTTAACAGCGCGGCTGCCTCTGCTGTCCTGCTGCGAGGAGGGCAGGGAGACCGATGTGACAGCACCGGAGATTTCCCACCGTGGAGACCCAGAGTGTGTATAACGGGGAATGCCCCACGAGACGGGGAACCAGGTGACTCAGAGTAGAGAAGGCAGGTACTCGGGTGAGAAAAGTCCTCGTGGTGACGAGACGGACCCAGAGTCCAGAAGGAGCAGGGTGACAGAACGCGATGCCATTTTTCCTCTGATGGGAGTGAGGCTGGCGGCCAGCTGCTGTGTAGACTGTGAGCGAGTCAGGAGTTAGTTTGTGGCCAGTGGTTCCTATTTTCTCAGGGAAACGTGAAGCCAAGCCATCACCTAGGCAGTGGGGGACGGGGGTTTAATCCGTGAGGGTGGAAGGGTCGTCTTGGAGTTGTGGCCCGTGGCCTCAGAGGTGGGGAAGGATGCGTGGCCTTGAATGTCACCCAGACCCATCAGCAGGGTCGCCGTGCAGGGTCCCAGTGGCACTGCGTTGCCCGCTCCAAGGGTGGCCTCCTTTAGCTTGGCTCTCTCCTTTTTGTGTCAGTTTCTTCTTCTCTCCCGCTCACCCTCCTCGCCCTCTCCTTCAGCCCACTGCATTGTGGGAGAGGGCCCAGGTGGGCAGGGTGTGGGGGGGGGGGCGCTGTAGACACAGACTCTGAAACCCCAGGTGATGGGACAGTGAGGCTGTGGGGGCACTGGAGGTTGCCGGTGGGAGTCTTACTTCATCACAGGAGAGTGTGGGTCACTGCTAGCACGAGAGACGGGAGGGACAGAGAGCAATCAGAGAAGGAAACACCAGTGATGGCCATTTCAGAGGCAGTGTTATTGGCGTCTGGAGGTGGACCGGCCAGGCTGGGGGGGAAGGGCTAGAGGTGGGCAGGTTCCGGTGCTGAGGGCCCAGGGCCATGGACGGGTCGTCACATGGATGCTGGGGCCACGCAGGTGATGGCAGGTGTGGGACTGGAAGGGGGTGATGTGGGCAGAGCAGACCAGAGGGCGCAGGGTGGCCAGGGGCACAGAGGGCACAGGGGCAAGAAGGAGGTGCGGGCAGGAGGGTGGGGAGGGATCAGCTTGGGAGAACAATGCGGGTTTGAGTAGGAAGCTGGGAGAATATTTTGGATCTGATCTCAGGGAACAGGGAGCTTCAGCTGGAGGCCCTCGGGTGTGTCTGCTGGGATGCAAGGGGAGAAGTCACCTGTGAAAGGAGACAGTATCCTGGGGGGAGCACCAGGGCTGGGCCGGAGGACAGATGGGTGGGGTTGGTCAGCACGTTGAAGGTCATCTGTGGGACCCAAGGGGACAGCTGTGGATCTGGACCAACAGGCAGGGCGTGGAGGAGAAGGCGGGCAGAGGACGAGGCCCTGCTCTGTGTGCTCAGTCCTGGCCACACACCGTGTCACCTCGATCATCCCGAGGGCCCCATCGCATCTCCCTGCAGCCTGGCAATCCTTCCTCACGGGGAGCACGTCTTTTTTATTTGTCCCTGCATCCCTGGTTCTGAGCTCCTCGCCTGTGCTTGGAGTCCTTGCTGAAAGGCAGTGACTGAGCCTCTGAAGGACGCCGAGGCTGCCTGCGCGGGCAGAACCACACGCGGGGCGCCTTCCCTCCCCCTGTGCCCCTTCGCCTCCTACTCTCCTGTCCCTCGGATCCTGGCAGCGTTGGCGAGTGACAGGGCCTGAGAGATCCACTCACAGCCGCTGCCACCCGCAGGCCTGCTGGCCCCCTTGCCAGCGATTTGGAAGTTGAGGCAGACAGATTGGACTGGGTTGTGGAAGGAGTTTGCCAGTTTGTGGTGGGAATTGAGTTGAATTTATTATCCTTTCTGCCAGCAGCACTTTGCCAGATATTTATTTAATCTGAGGATTCTGGAGGATGCTAGGGGTTTCCCGGGCAGGCGGCTGGAAGCCAGCGTGGCCTGTGTGAGCTGGCATCCCGCGCTCCGCCTGCCGCCTTATTAATTCCGAAGCTGTGGCAGCCAGCGTTTGGGCTCAGCGCTTGCGCCAAGGACTGGCCCCATCCCGGAGCGAGTGGAACTGGGCTTGAGGCTGAACCTCACCTTTGCATTTGTAGGAGCCAATACGAAATCGAAAGAGACAGGGCGAAGTTCAGAGCTGTAGTTTTTACTCTTCCAGTGTTTCAGCCAGAAAGGTTTATTTCACCTGCTTAAAGGATAAGTAATTAAACCTAAGAAGAAAACACTACCTAATTGTGTGTGGTAAGTTTAGCGCAGTGTGATTATTGGAACCCCAGGACAAATAATGCAGACAAACCTTTCCTTCCTCTTTGTTTCCTATTTCAGCCATCAAAGCATCTACAATGTTGTTTGCTTCCAGGAGTGCCCTGAGTTAAAGGGCATCGCTTCGTCACTTTCCCTTGGAGAGTGTTTGGAAAAGCTGCTTAAATACAGAATAGCTGGAAAATGTTGAAAGAAAAAACGACAAAGTAAACATCACTGACTAAAGCAAAATGATCTATTTTTAAGGAGAAAGTTGAATCCACACTGAACAATTACTTAGCACTGGTAAAGATTACAAAATCACCCTGGATGGCCAAAAGTTCTTAATATGTAAACCAATAGAGATTTTTCTTTAAAATAGATTAATATTTTATCATGTGATCCCTCTGATAAATACAGAAAATACCAGGACCCCTGTTTACCTATCACTGGCTTCATCAGCTCTTCCCCTTGGCTCTATTTAATTTGATGTTTTTTAAAAAAATACACCATGACTTGATCTCCCACCCTCCTGTCCAGCAAGTATTTATTCACGTATTTATGTATTCATTAACAATATACAGCACTGTTTTATAAAACTTAGAATTTTGTATAAGTGAGGCCACCCGGTGTTTTTTTGTAACGCTGTTTGTAAGCAGTGTCCTTACTGATACGTAGACGTATGTGTGTATCCACACAGAATAGGGACCACGTGTCTGGTTAGCTTTTTTTAACTTCTCTACAGAATTTCGTGTTCCTATGTATGTGCCGGCCTTTCTCCATGGTGTGTGCATGCTTGTGTGTACGTGTGTGAGTGCATTTCAGTGTTCTCATGCTTGGTGGGAGAGTACACGCATTTTTAGCAATTGTCAAACTGTTCTCCAAAATGATTGCATTGATTTATGCTTCCAAGGACCAGTGGACTCGAACACCACTGCTTCAAACTCCCGTCACGGACTCAAAACCTGTGCCAATCCGAAGATCATGAAATGCAGTGTCCAAGGTTCTCTGAAGTTCCACTTCCCTTGACGACTGCCAGGGAGGCTGAGCTGCTCCTCATGTATTATTGGCCATTTGGATTTCTTCTGTGAACTGCCCATTCTTTTCCTTCCCCCGTCTTTCCGCTCCTGGTTTATTTGTATTTTAGTTACTGGCCTGTTTGCAAGGGTTCCTTACATTTTCCATACACTGACTTTTCCTCTGCTGTGTGTGTTAGCAATGTCTTGTCCATTTTGACACGTCTAAAAAAGTGTTCTTAGTGGTGCCTAATGGCAGATAAAACTTGTTAATGTTGATGCAGTTTGATTTTCTTAATCTCATCTTCTTTTTGGTTAGCACTTTTTATTCTTGTTTAACAAATCTTTCCCTGCCCCGAACCATAAATATTATCTTCTAAAATCTACGAGCTTGTCTTTCACATATAAGTTCTAATGCATTTGAAATTCATTCTCTGGAGGAAAAGTCTCAGCTTTTCTCCACGGTAAAAACAAGCTGCCTCTGTAGTATTGATTGAAGGGCCCACCCTTTCCCTGCCTGCATCCAGCAGCCCCAGCGGGCGGCAGCTCTGTTTCTGGGGTGCTCACTCTGTCGGGGCTCAGCTTGCCTGTTCTGGCCTCGGGCCGTGTCCCATTTCTTGCCGAGGGTTACCACAGCCCTGAGCTGAATCGCACTAAGCAGAAGCTGATGCTTCCCCACCGCTTGATGTGTGTTCCTCCAATGTGTCCTTCCGTTGTATATCCTTGGCCTCCGCAGTTCTATAAACAGTATCGAGGGCCATCTATCTTGTCAAGGCCCTGAAATCCTGTGGAGATGTTCATTGGAACTGCACTGAAGCAGTTCGGGAGGTCTGGTCTTTTCCATGAACATGGTCTACCTCCACATCTACCTAGGGGCCTCTGTAAATTTATATGTTACACATAAATTTATCCTCAGGGTAAATTCTGAGAGTTTATTTTTAGAAACTTTTGATTTTAAATTGCAGTTATGCTTTGTATCTTTCAAGCTGTATTTTCTGCTTGTCGGAGTTATGCAGTGTTAAGTTACTTTGTGTGTTTGTTTGATACCCATCTACTTTGGTAAAATCTTTACCTGTGTCGCTTTTGTCCCTAAATTCTTTGGTTTGTATGTAAAGCTTATAGTTTTATTTCTCATTCTTATCTTATTGTGCAGATTAGGACTTGTAAGGTGGTGTTGACGAGACACCGTGCTTTTAGGAACTCTTGCCCTGTATCAGACAGTAAGGGAGATTCTTGTGGTCTTTCACGGTTAGTACTGAAACTCTACAGTAGTTTGTGGTAGGAGTGTTTGTTTTGTTCTGTTTTGTTTTGTTAGTATTTAGTCAAAACCTTTTTCTTTTAAACTTAACTTGCTAAGAGATTCATCAAAAATGGATATGTAAAATTGTATGATGTTTTAAAAGCAGTTATAAGGGTTACATACTTTTTCTTCTTATAGTATCTTAATATCATGGGTTATATTTAGTTATTTTATAGTGTTAATATGACATTGTAATTCTATGATAAACTTTTTTCTTTTTGGTGCCAAGAATCAAACCCACGACCTCACACTTGCCAGGCAGGCCCTGTGCTGCCGAGCTATATCCCTGGCCCTCACTATGTATTATTTATAAACACGGCTGGATTTAGTTTGCTAAGGTTTTATTTGGGAATTTTGCATCTCTGTTCATGAATCATATTGGCCTCTCAATTTCTTTCCTGTAATGGTCTTATCACATCTCTCCTGAAACATGAGTTTAAAACTATGGGATAGCTGTGCTCTGGAATAATTTGTGTAAGAGTGGGATTATTAATATAACGCTTAATAGAGCTGCGTGAATGATGCAGTTGTCTGACCTGATACTGCTTCACCTCCTGTGTGTTTATAAGAACATTAAGGGTTTAGACTGTATTCTTAAGACAGTTTTGATCAGTTTATTTTCTTGGAATCTGCCCATTTCATTTGTTTTTAATTTATTGTCACAAAATGACCTTACATCCACTCAATAATTTTTATTCTTTAAAGTTCCTCTAATGTTGTTCCTTTTGTTCTTAATATTGTCCTATTTTCATCAAAATTGTGTCAACTCTTCCAAAGAAACAAATTTTAACTTTGTCTTTCATATATATATATCATATTTTTTCTGCTTTATGAATTTCTTTTTTATGCTTATTTCCTGCTTTCTGCATTCTTTGAATTTACTCTGCTGTCTTTTCTAACGTCTCAGGCTGGATGTTTCATTCTTTAATTTTTAGCTTACCTTCTCTTCTGTATAAACATTTAAAGCAATAAATTCCCCCTAAATGTTTTAGCTGTGTCCTATACACTGTAATATGTAGTATATTGATTATCATTCAATTCCATATATCTCATGACTTGCATTACGATTTCTTTTTTGAGTTGTCTAAAGCTATTTTTTTTCCTTTCTGATGCTGGGGATGGAACCTAGGGCCTCACAACATACAAAGCACATGCTCTGCCACTGAGCTGCACCCCAGCTGCACCCCAGCCCTGTGGCTGAATTCTTAACTTGCAAATATAGGACTTTTTTCCCCCTGTGATTGACTTCTAGTGCAGTTTTTTATTTCTAGTCCAGTTAATAGTTATTTGGAGAACATGACTTTCACGATGCTATTGCTTCTGAAATTTTCGAGATCCAGTATACAGTAAACGCAAAACATATAATACACATCCTCCATTTACTGGACGCAATGTTCTTTGTATGTTTGCTGGCCCAAACTTGGTAATTATGTTGTTCATATTTTCTTCATTTCATTTAGTGTCATCCTTGGGATGCTGGAGCAGTTATAACAGGAGGTAAAAAGGTCAAATTTTCTTACTGATATTAGTTCTTATTTGATCTATAAATTCCTGAACAAGGTGTGCTAAAATTCCCATTGCAGTGGTGGACTGGTCAGCTTCTGGGTTTTCTGTCACAGCTTCCCTTTTTCTTACAAGTCCACTTACTAATAAATTCACTCTTCAGCTCTCTGCTGGGACAGAGGACAGCTCAGCATGTTCCTGGCCCAGCGTGTCCCCTTTGGCCAGTGATCAGGTCAAGAAAGGCTGTGACCCCACTGACAGTTTCCAGCAGCAGGAGGGAAGCATTCCTTGGGGCCTGGGGCTGTAGCTCAGGGACAGAGGGGTGGCCCGGCACACGGAGCCCCGGTTCCTCCAGCTGTGTGAAGTTAGAGGCATGGTCGCATATTTAGGACTCTGGTCCTACTCAGGGGCTCCCTCGGCTCCCTCCTGTCTGTCCCTGTCTTCCTGCCCTGCTTCTTTCTCTGTCTAAGGTCCTGCTCAAAGGACACTTCCTGTGAGTGACTGTTCCAGCATCCCCAGGATGACACGGGAGGACACGAGTCCTCATTAGATTTAGCCTGCCAATTTTTAATTGACGTGAAATTCACATAACATTAGACAAACCACGGCAGAGGGAGTGGCGTCCAGTGGCATTAGTGCCTTGACGGGGTTGTGCACTGCCTGTGTCTATTCCTAAACGCTTCCATCGACCCTGATAAAGGCCGGCACCCCTTAGGCAGCTGCTCTCCTCCTGCCAGCGGCCGGAACACGCTAATCTGCGATCGGTCTTCAGGGAACCTTCCTCTCTGGACAGTTCACGCCAACTGCATTGCACATCGTGTGACCTTTTATAACTGTCTTCTTCCACTCAGCACAAAAATTCCTGGGTTGGTTCCTCCCGGCTGCAGCAGGTGTACGTGGAGTAACATTCCGTGCCCTGGGTGGACCGCGTGTTACTGCTCTGTGCACGGGTCAGTGGGCACTTGGGCTGTGTCCATCCCTGCCCTGCTTTTCCCTTCCTTCACTCAGCCCCTCATTCAGTGTTTCGCTTCTCACTGTCACGGACAATTTCAGGTTGAATCCACGGGTGATGAATTTCTCCTGTTCCTTCCAGGGAGGTGCAGGAGTGGGAGGATGAGCAGGTGCCCAGGAGGAAGCGGTGGCCTTGGTGTCATCCCCACGGTCAGCGGAGGAGGGAGGCAGCCAGGCAGCGAGCCAATCCCTAAGCAGAGTCTGAATTTCTGCAGCAGATCTGGCGGGGGAGGTGGCCTGGGGACTCTCCCTGATCTTCGAGCCACTGTCTCCCCCAGCCACTGCCTGGCAGCTGTGCTGTTTCCCTTCTTGCCAGGCCTCCCCCAGGGAGACAAAAGGACATTTGTACCGGGCAGCGGGAAGGACGGTTGTTTCCCGGGACCATGCCCTGAGTGGCTGGCATCCCTGGGGCCCTGGGCAGTGAGGCGTGAGGGGCGGTGACACAAACCCGCCAGCTCCTCTCCGGGAGGAGAGTGGTCCGTGCAAACCATCAGTCCGTGATCACTAAGGTTTGGGAGCAGCCAGTGTTTAATGATCTTCTGCACCAGCGATCTTAGGCTCTGGGAGCTAAAATTAGATTCCCTCCCCAGGACCTTGGGAAGGCCGGGCCAACTCTCTCCATCCGTCCTGTGCCAAAGCGTGGCTGGTGACAGCTTGTGCAGGAGGCTTGGGGTGAGGCTCAGAGTCACGAGCTGCTGGACACTGTGTTTCTCTCATCCCTTTCAGCTGTGCCCGCCTTAGAGGATGCAGAAAGAGCACTTGGCTGCCTGCTGTCCCCTCGAGGGTCAGCATGGCTGCATTTGAATTTCAGCTCCACTGCCCGTGCAGGGACCCTAGGCACAGTTCCCAAACTGAGGTGATCGTGCGTGCCGTGAGGTGGTGACAGTGAGGCAGCTAGAGCTGCTGGTGCCTGGCATGGCACCATGCTCAGTGCTGAGTGAGTCCCTGCTGAAATCTTTGTGCCAGGACAATGCAGGGAAACTGTATATGCAGGGCATGGGCACGCTTAGCATTACATTTGGGGAGGGGGGCGGGGATGATGCTGTGGACTGAACCCAGGGTGCTCTACCACTGAGCTAGCTCTGGAGCCCTTTTTAATTTGGACACAGGGTCTTGCTAAATTATCCAGGGGGACTTGAACTTGCCTCAGCCTCCCTCACTAAGTACTTTTTTCTATATGATCTTTTGGTTTAGGGGGTGGGGTGGGAAGTGGACTTTTCTTTCTGCAAAACTCAGCAGAAGCCAACATAGCCCTGCCAAATCCCGCAGAGTTTAGTGGGACCTGGAAGGGCCCAGTGGAAACCAGCAGGACCCAGTGGGACCTGGAAAGACCCGACAGACCCAACTGGAACCTGTGGAGTCTGGCAAGATGCAGCAGGAACCAGCAGAAGGTGGTGGGACCTGTAGGGCCCAGCCTGCATCATGGGCCATCTTGGTCCTTTCGGATGCCTGGGAATATTCTGTGACCGCTAAGCCCTTTGGCCCGCCATGCCGGCCACCTCCTCTTCATTTCTTTCTCACTTTCTGCTCCTCCTCCGTGAGGCAAATGGTCCATGAAGGCCCAGAACGCAGAGCTCCCAGCCCTGCAGGAGTACTGCCAGGCCCTGGGAACGACAGTATTATTCTTCTGCAGAGTTTATTAGATTAGAAACTTAGTAAAAACAGCCCCGGCTGCAACCACTATACACAGTCACTATCAACAAGGAAAATTTATGCCTTAAAAATAAAAAGAAACTCAAGTGCATTAGTCAGACTGAGAAAGTGTTCACGAAAAAGGTTTGTGCTCCAAGTAAACAGCCACAATGGAATTGTAATCAAATTTCTTAATTATTTCCATAAATCTCAGATACATAAAAATACACAAGGCCCTTTTTCAAAAAGTCACTGTTTACAAGTGCCGTGAATGAAAGAAGAGGTAACCCGAGCCATCCCAGTGTGTCTGGAAGGCTCCAGAAGCTGCTCTGTCGGCGGCCTCTTCCCAGCCCAGCTGTACAGCGCACACCTGCCCAGGGGTACGAAGGCTTCCGGGGGATGCTGCAAGATGGCCCGGGTGTTCAGGGCCAGTGCAGACAGGTGCTGAGTGAGCTGACAGCAGTGCCGGCAGAGGGTGCTGGCTCGTTTGTGTTCAGGAGCCAGGGTCACAGCTTCTCTGGGGGCAGGAGAGGCTGCGGGTCCCTGGTGCTCTCCGTCCCTCTGCTTGTGAGTTGGAGGTACTGAGGGGTGGTTTCTCTGATGCTTTGTGTCACGGACCGTCTTGCCATCTGACTTGGCCACCTGGCTAACCCACGCCAGAATTAGAACGTGGCTCCTTTCTAAACTACAGTAGTGACTTGGTTCACACACTTAATTCTGTGATTCTGGTTGCAAATCAAACTGGAAGAAAGCCATCAAATTTCCCCCTAAGGTCAACACTAAACCCAAGCATTGAATTTGATTTGGTTCTCATCCAGTACATGCTTGTAGAAAAAATTCTGTAAGTAGTTTTGGCGGCTGCTGGGCTGCGTGTGCACGTGCGTCTGTGCATGTGCGCCTGTGCGTGTTAGAAAGAGGCGGAAGGGAGTACGTGTGAGAGGTGCAGGTGCACAGGCCGATGCCAGGGCACACACCTGGATGGTGGCTCCTCACGGCCTCCAGGTGCTGCCTTTGGTCCCTGTGCTTGCAGCGGAGAGGGCGGTGGACCTCGGGCCTGTGCACATCGGGCAGTGGGGTGGTTGGCGGCTGGACGCCATGGAGGGAATCCGTGAGGTGACAGATGCGTGCCAGCCAGGCCCGGTGGCCCTTTCTCTGCACATTTGTGTCCAGTCCTGGAGTGACTGTTCCTGTGTTTTCTGTGCTTTCTCAGCCTGTGTAGCTCTTCGAGAAAGCTGGGGAGAGTATCTTGTTTGAACAGTTGGCTGCACTTTCGCATGATAACACAATTCCATTAAAATGTTCCTGCGTTCAGCAGAGAGGCACCCCGCCAAATGGTCTACGTGTTGTATTAAACTGTAATCAGAATTAAAATGCGGAGTCCTGACCTTTCTACAAGGCTCTTTTCTACAGCAGCAGGGTGGGCGGGGCTTGGCAGCACGTGAGGGGCCCGCAGGACCCGCACTGCCCACACAGGCTTGGGGGCCCAGTCACAGCCCACAAGCCCGACCTGACCCCCCAAAGTGGCGCTGTGCTCGGAGTCATACCCCAAGTCAATCAAATGCCGCTTCTGTGTAAAGCTCTGTCCCTGCCGGGGAACAGCGGAGGGAGGGAGCGGGAATTGTCCCTGGAGCCTCTCAGGCCACCTGCAGGTTGAGCTGCCTGATGCTTCCTAGTTTCAGTGAAGGTGAGGAGCACGCTCCCTCGCCCGCCAACACTCACTTCCTAAGTCTGTTGGTTTCCTTCTTGCTGATCTTGCCAGTGATCCCCCACACTCACCCAGATGCTCACCAGCACACCCTGAAATGCATCGGAGAGCTGCTCCCAGGTGGGCTTCGTGGTCCCAGGAGGCCTGGGGAGGGCTGGTGCCTGGCCTTAGGGGTGCACCCCATGGTCCTCTGTCCTGCTGGCCTCTGGTCCTCCTCCTTGCGGTGGGCCTTTCCTGGGAGAGGCTGACTCCTGTGGGGTGATTAGCTGTCCTTGCTGCAGTTTGCAGATCAGGGTTTGGCTGTGAGGACGCTCCCAGTGCAGTGACAGTCGCTGCACGGGAGCCCTCTGCCCAGGCAGGCGGCCAAGTGTGAAAATCCAAAGTGAAGGGAAACCCCACCCCTGGGCTCTGTGCACCCCGAGAAGAGCACCAGGGGCTGCTGGGTGCACAGGGAGGCTGAGGGCTGTGACAGCCCTGGGTAGCGGTGTGTGTGTGTGTGTGTGTGTGTGTGTGTGCGCGCGTGTGTAAGGAAGGCGGCTTGGTGTCTGTGCACTCAGGGCCTCTTCTGAGGGGTGGTGGCAAGCCCGCAGGGCCGAGGACATGTGTCCCCAGGCCTGGGAATTGGGAGTCCCTCTGCTCCCTGAGGGCAGCCTGGCCTGGCTCTCCCTCTGGCTTCCTGTTCAATCGTCCTTTCTCCCCTGGGAAGGCTAGGGAAGGCCCCCATGTGCACCGGGTGCTCGGGACAGTCACAGGTTTCCAGACTAGATCCGGCCTTGTACGTGACCTGAGAGGCAGTGTGGCACAGTGACAGAAAAGACTGGTGTGAACCAGTCCTGTGAGCAGGATTCATCACTTACGCCACATTCTATGGGCCAGATATCAGTCGGGACCCCCCCTGACCGCCTGGCAAGTTGTTTAGGAGGAATAGGAAAACACACTGGTGGGTGCAGTGGGGTACTCTAGACTGGCTAGACAATAGGCTAGGGGTAGGACATGCCCACAGACCCACCTTCCACTCAGAGGCCCTGCCAAGGTGCTGAAGCCCCTCCCACATGTAGAGGCAGCTCAAGCTGAGGAAGCTCCTCCCCCCACAGAGGCTCCTCCCACACGTCAAGGCTCCTCCCACATCCCAAGGCCCCTCCCAAATCCCAAGGCCCCTCCCACATCCCAAGGCCCCTCCTGTCCCCTAAAAACTCCCATTCTGGTGTGCTTCTCTCTTTGAGAAGTCTCCTAGGAGGAAGAGGCTTGAACCTTTCTCTCTGTGCACCTCTGCTCCTCTCTTGGTCCCGAGGGCTGGTGTGGAGCGAGGGTCCGAAGGTCAGGTTCCTGCCCACCCTTTTCCTGGCCCTGTCCTATCGGCTGCTATTCTCAGCAGCTCTTTTCCAAGGTTTGTGGACAGCTTTCCCGTTGTGCCTCTGCCTTTCTAGTGACACCAATCGCCTACTAGCTAGCTGAAGGCGCAGCATTTGTAATTAGGTTGGCGATTCCAGGTAACATTTTGAGTGTGTTGGGGCAAGGAGGGAGACTGTGTTAATGGCGTTGGACTAAGCCACACCCCTCCTCTAGCTTGCTGATTAACCCCAGGTTCACTGGACCCGCTCCCTCTCTGCTAATCAATGAAGTCTAACTGGTTCTCTTTGCATTTACATCCAGACTTGACTCTTAGCCAAGGACTGCAAGCTTTGATTCCAAAATACTTTGGTGTGCATAGAGGATGTCTGCCTGCCTGCCTCACTGTTCTGCAGACGGAGCTCTCCCTGGAATGCTCTGGATACTGGGCTTGTGAAGTGGCCAGGCTGCAGGGCGCTCCCCGCAGCTGGGTGGAGCTTGCTGAGTGAGGCCCCTGAGGCCTCCTCCATCTGAAGCCTGCTGTTTCTGGGCTGAGCATGACACGGTGTCAAGTAGACAGAAGTTGAGGTTTCTGGGTATGCGTGTGTACACGTGTGTGTGTGTGTGTGTGTGTGTGTGTGTGTGTGAATCTACAAGCAACATCCATCCTCAGTGGCAGGTTTAGGAGGTTGCTGGGCAGTGACTGCGGGGATCTGTCCAGAGTGCTGGCCGAGTGAGGTGGGAAGAGTCCAGCAGGAAGAGGGCTTTCTAGAACAATCCGTGAGTAGCACCTGAACCAGCCACAGTGGGTCCTCATGACCAAGGCAGAGGATCTCCGGGGGCCTCTGCGGCCACGGTTCTCAAGTCCACAGAAGGACAGATGGTGGTGTGGGTTGTGCCTGGCCCCAAGCAGGTGACCACTCAGAAACAAGACAATGACAATTCAAGGCAGGTAGATGGCAGATGTGACTATCTGTGCATATAACAACAAAGAAAACGCCATTATAAAGTTTAACCACAACAAGATTCCTACCTAAAATTACAAAAGAAACAAAAAGACGTGGACAAAAACACACTAATATGGGAGACTTTTATGACACCACACTCAGTAGGGATCAATTAGAGTAAAACATAATAAAAGAGGTATTATGGGCATAATATAATACACATATAGGTATATACATTATGCCCAACTATGTAAAACATCTCTTCTCAAATATACATGGAACAGTTATAAAAATTTATTATATATTAGGTCACAGAGAAAACTTCAGTAAGTTCTATAAAGTGGAAATTCTTACAAATAATACTTTCTGACCACAGAACACTAAAATCTGGACATTATTAACAACAACAAAAAGGTTCCTACCTAAAAATCTTTCTGTGAACTCTTGGACAAATGGGGGAAACAAATTAAAAAGAAATGATCCTGAAAGCACTTCCTATCAGAATTCATGAGTTACATTTAAAGCAGTCATCAGGAAAGTTCTCATCCCTACCCACTTTTACTAATGAATCAAAGAATGAAAAAAAAAAAACAAAAAATAAATTCTCAGCTCCAAAATCTAGGAGAAAACATTAAGTAAAAAGAAATTACAAAATAGTAACGATGAAAGCAAGCAAGAAAGGTAAAGAATAGAAGCACCGTAAATCTAATTAATAATCCCAAAATTTAGTTTTTCAAAACATTGATAAAATGAATAAAAATCTTACTAACAAAAAATGAGAAAACACAAACATAAAATAAGAAATAGTAAGAAACACATAACCCCTGAACCAAAAGAAATTTTTAAACGTTATTTTTCAAAACTATAAAATATGCAAATTAGTTAAAATATAGTATCATTCAATATTAGAAGCTAAAATAAGCCGATTTACATAAACGGCGTAGGCAGTGATGGTGAACCCGCCGCACGCATGCCAGAGCGGCTGTTCACAAAGGATTTGCTATCACCGCTCTAGGGAGAGTTGCTGAGGAAAGGAGGAGGCCAGGGTGAGGTGAGTGTGGGAATTCTGCAAAACTTTTGAGAACAGTCTCTGCTCTTTATGAATGGCTTTAGTGTTTTGAAAATATAGGGATGCATTTGAATTCTTTTCTGACAGTGACTATCATATCGGTGCCTACGTCTGGAAAAGCAAATACATACACAAAATGATAGAACAACATTGCTTATAAATAGTGAGGTACAGCTACCCAACAAATTTTTCATAAACTAAATCCAAATCCATCATCAATGTACCTTGAGCTACTGGTGTTTTTTCCTTTTTTCTTTCCAAGAAGGTGAGTCTGGTTCAACCTGAGGAAATCTATTTAATATCGTACACGGCTCATAGCTGGAGGGAAAGGGATCATACGGTTATCCTCACAGATCATCTCCATACTGATGCCTGAGACAGCACTAGAGAAAACAGGACTAGATGGATGTTTCCTTAGCGTGATAAAGTGCTTTCTGTGCCTGAATCCTGAAGTCAGGATTTTATTTGATGGGAAGACACTGGAAGCTTTTTGCACTGAGATGAGATTCAGCACAGTGATGCTCATGGTCTCCACGACTGCCCTGCGATGGTCCCAGGGGTGCTAGCAGCCAGATAAATCAGTTAGTGACACAGATACGCGTCGAGATGAATTGAAACTGTATCAATTGGGGAATCATATGTGATGGTGTACTAGGAAACCCCTGCAGAATCATTGATAGAAGTAAACTGAACAGCAAAATTCTCATGAAAGAAGCAGAATGAAAATTAACGTAGAACTCATGGCTCATGATATATTTATACAGACAACAGACAGAGGACATAAGGGCAACGAAGAAGATAAAATATTCAGGAATAAGCTTGGGGAGACATGGGGAGAGCTTGCTGATACTTCTAGAACATGGGAGAGCAGTTCTGAGTTAATAGATATCTTTTGGCAAATTGATTTAATATCAAACAAAGACAGTATTGCCAAGTTAATTGATTATAGTTGCAGAGCATTTTTACAGAGCTAGGTGATGAGTGCAAGTTCATATACAAAACAAGCATGCAATAGCTATGAAAATCTTGGAAAATAAAAGCTACTGAGGAGAGTGACTCCACCAGGCATGAAACGGAACTGAAGTCTCCATTAGAAAGTGGCGTGCTGGGCATGAATGCATGAACCAGCAGAAGAGAGTAACAAGCCCAGAAATAGGCTTTGTATGTGACAAAGGTGACTAAGGGTCACTGGAATGGACACTGACTTTTCAATGCAAGTAGACAGACAGAAAAGACAGAATTAACCCACAGCACACCATTTAGAAAAATGAACACCAGACAGAGCTGAGATCTAAATACCAGTGTGAAGTCACAGACATACTAGAAGAAAACTCAGGTGAAGTTTTCTGTGACACGAGTGGAGGGGCAGGTTTCCTAACTGGGATTCCAAATCCAGATGGAGGAAATGTTTGGTAAATTTGCTTACACATGGCAATTTTGATATGATCAGGAAAAAAACACCATGGTAATCCCACAGAAAATTAGAAGACTTTGCGTGAGAAAATGTTTCCAACATACATCAGATGTAAAGAATTAATGCCCCGGATAAAGAACTGTTAAAATCGGGGAGGTCTGATAGAAACGAGGGAAAAGATGTGAAAGGTAACCCACACAAAGGATAGACAAATAGCCTGTCGACATGCGGAAAGGTGTCCACTTGGCTCGTAATTAGAGAATTGCAAGTGAAGCAACCCTGAGATGCCGTTTTCCACCTGTCGGACTGGCAGGAATCACAAAGGTAGCAACACATCTGTTGCCATGGCTGGGAGGAGACGGCAGTCTCCTGTCACGCTGAGGGGAAGGCACACGGCCGGGTCCTTTGAAGGGGAATTGGCAGTGTTCCCCACAACCGCCTGTGTGTTCACATTTTAACTCAGAGATCCCACTCCGAGGAGCCAGCTTTGCGCACGTGCATTAAAGTGTGTGAAATGCCTGTGCACCGCTTCACTGCAGAATTACTGGTCATTCCAAAAGACAGATGTTCCTTTATTCTGAGGTGCTCTATCCTGATAAACCATAAAATGAGAAAAATCGTGTTTGGGAGTGTCTCACACACGTAAGCTGTGAACATCCTATCTGAGCAAGCCAGTCGCACATGTAGAGTACTGATCATTTCTGTTGGTCACGTGACTGGCTGGGCACTGTGGCTCACCGCTACTGCCCAGCATTGCAAGAGATTTGTAACATGTATTGCTAATTCCAGAACAGGTCACAGTGCAGGATTTGAAGTACAGTTTCTATCAAATGCATGTCACTTGTTCCATTACAAAATTAAAAATTGGAAGTCAAATTATTGTTAAGTTGGGAATGTTTTGTATGGGAAACAACCCAAGTCTCCAAAATCTGCATAACACATAGGTAGCAGTGTGGAGTACTATACAGCCATTAACCAGGTGTTTCTGAACTGATGCAAGATAAACTGGGATACAATAGGAGGTGGCAAAGTGCAGAGGAGCATCTTTGTAGTGGGGTGAGGTGGTGGGGATGAACCCAGGTGAACGTGAGGGGTCGTTGGGGGTGATGCTGGTGGCAGTTGTACCCCATATGCTTCAGTTAGAGCTCATCAGACTGCACTTATAGTAGGTGGACAGTATGTTGAAAATTGCACCTAAACAATGGTGTAGAAGAACAGCTTTACCTTCCTACCACTGTGTGGTTCCTACAGTAAAGAAGAACAAACCTGTGTAGTTTAGTTTAAAAAAATTTTTTTAAAGAAATACAGGAAGTGAGAACGGAAATCTAATGAGACTGACTGGTGCTGGGGGTGGTGGGTCCAGGACGGGAAGCGGGAGGGGTCAGCGGAGATGGAGAGCGAAGCTTTTGGAGTACAGCTTTTGCATAGTTTTGACCTTAACAATCATGTTGGCATTTCACTACTCAAAACTATGCATCAAGAGCGAGGCTAGGTAAGAACAGAAGCAGTGAAGCCAGCTGTGTGTCAGAAGGAGAAGCCACACTAAACAGGGGGACTCCCCCCACCCCGCCCCAGTAGCCCTGAGACCCAGTATGTCAATCATTTTCCCTGAGTTAGCAACAAAAAATAACCGTAAAAGACTACATGGTTACCCTAGTTAGCCAGCTTGTTTCTAGTTACGTGGGTTCACACTTTTGAAATGATGTACATTTAAGATTGGAAAATTCTAATTGTGCTCTAACAGCAGCATTCATGCCCGACACATTCTTGGAAGGGTGGAAGACAGGCTGCCCCTTCGTCCTGTGGAGCTGGGTTGGAATTTGAGGTGCCAGTGCGAATCCTCACACCCCAGAGAAGGCTCTAGAGCCAGGTGTGGTGTAGCTGCATGTGCTGATGGGGCCAGGAGCCATGCTGTCCAGGAATAAGGCACCCAGCTCTCGTCCTCTAAATAATGCTCCACAGAAGGCACCAGGGCCCGTGAGACACAGGGCGAACTCCAGGGTGGGTCAGAGAAAGTGGGAGTAAGCTTGGAGCCATGTGGGCTAGAAAGGAAGCCGTGAGAACCGGGCTCCTCGGGTCAGGTCCAGATCCGGGTGGCTGAACGTTACAGTCACTATAAATAAGTGGGCGAGAAGAGGCGTTTGCTTCTCCACATGGACAATGCGGAAGGCATTCACACAGGTCTCAACTCACCTCTCTGCAAAGTCCAATTTCAGAGTAGTTGCACTTTCACAGTGAAGAAGTATGATTAAAGCTGCTCCTTTAATCAGGCGATCAGGGTTCATGTCGCTCGTCCTGGGACACCAGACGTCCCACGCTCCAGGATAAAGCTCCGGGTGGGACACGGCATCCTTGCCATGGTAGTCTTGCCCGAAGTGTGTGGGGCTGAATCTCCTCATCGGGAGGAAGCATCAGGCAAAGCCAAACTGCGGGGCTTCTACAGAATATGAGGCCTGTAGGCTAAGAAAAACGCAAGGTCACGAAAGGGAAAGAGGCTGCGGGACTTTTCCAGATCCAAGGAGATCCAAACTAGATGCTCGTGTTGCTGGATTAATCCTTTGTTGAAAACGATGTGCCAGGCAGGATTTGCAAGAAGCCAGGGTCCCAGGGAGCAAAGGCTGTGGTGTGGGGCAGAGGGATCTGCAGGACTGGGCCACAGCCTGAGCATGCTTGCAGGCGCTTTTGTGGAGGTCCTGGGCGAGCTTGGGAGCCTGCCACCCCAGGCTGCAGTGAGGCTCCCGGCAGAGCGCAGTCAGGAGTCCTCCGCCCTGCAGGGGGTAATTCAGAAGCTTCCAGGAGGAGTAATTCAGTCTCCTTGGTGGGCGTCATTCTGACTCTCTTGGATGGGCGTCTACAGTTTCCTGGGGTGGGGGTGTTACGGGGATCTTCCTGGGTGTGACTCAGCATCTCCTGGTGGGTAGGTCTGCTTCACAGTCTCCCTGGTGGGGTGTCTCCCGTGGAGGGTGTAATTCCAGGCCTCCTGGGGGTGTGAGCCAGGTGTCTGTGGGTGCAGTGGAGTGGAGGTTGAAGTCTGCCTGGCGGGGAGTCATGGGAGCCTCCCAGGGGGTGGATCTGCCTTCTCCCCGGGAGTTGAGTTAACTTGGTTGGAAGGAGCTGGGGGTGCTGGCTGGAGAGGGGAGCAGAGGAGGAGGAGGAGTGATGCTCTGACGTTTAGCAGTGCAGGGAGCCCGTCCTCCTTTTGCCAGACTGCACAGTTTTTCTCCTTCCCTTCCATTTTCACTGATGTTTTTCCATCCAGCCCGCTGGGGGTCACCTCTGGCCTGCCCCAGGGAGACCCATGGCTAGGGCTTAGCATGGCCAGGGAGTTCTTGGTGCAGGGACTGTTAGGGTGGGCCTAAACAAACCATTGCTCTTTAAAAAGAAAACTGTAGTAAAATATACATAACAGCCCACTTTAACCATTTGCAAGTGTGCGATCCGGTAGCATTAAGCACGTTCACACTGCCGGGCAGCCGTCACCACCAGCCATCAGAGAGCCCACTTGTTTCCCCAAACTGCAACGCTGTAACATTAAATGATCCCCGCGACTCCTCTCTTCCTGGTGTCCGCAGTGAGCCTCCTGACCGACCCCTGTGAATCTGTCCACTTCAGGTGCTTCTGTCGATGGAGTCCTGCAGTATTTCCCGCATTGTGTCTGACTTGCGTATTTCTCTTAGCATGCCGTTGTCAGAGTTTATCCACGCGGTGTAGCCTGTTCTCTCTTTCCAAGGCAGAGTAACATTTCAGGGAGAATAGCATTTGTTTATCTCTTCATCCATCTGTTTCTACCTTTGTCCCACTCTGGACACTGGTTGGTGCATGCTCTCCCTGCTTCCATTTCTTCTGGGTATGTGTAGGAAAGGGAAATCATGGGCTCATCAGAGTTCCCTGTTTAAGTACTCAGGGCACTGCGATCGTCCCCCATAGCAGCCACATCGTTGTCCAGTCTCACCCGTGACACTTGCGGGTCCCAGTTTTGCATCTGCGCAAACATTGTTTTCTGTGTTAGTGGCATCCCTGGTGGGTGTGAGGTAGATCAAACCATGGCCCTTGAGGCTTTATCACCAGGTCGTGTGCAAACGCAGACCTTTTCTTTCCACCCGAGTCCCATCTTTTCTCTGGCACCACACTTCCTCAGCCTTGCTTAACTGTGCCCAGGGTCATGCGAAGCCCCTCCTGCATGGTTTTCAGTGGAGGCACGCTGGGGAAAAGCTAGGTGCCCGCCAGCCAGGGAGAGGCTAAATCATGTGTCATGCACAGACCCAAAATGCCAGCTGCAGAGAAAGCAATGGGTCACATCTGCAGGCGCTGGCACTGAGTGAGGCCCCTGATGGATTGTTAGGTGGAAAAGGCAAGCCTGGAACAGCATTTTGAAAGCTACATTTTGGATAGATATGCGAGTGTCTGTATACTGTATGTGATGTGTAGTACATGGAGTGGAAATGCTTCTTGTGCTTATGTACTAATACACATGCTTTGTAATACAAAAACTTATATATATTTCTGAAGCACACAAAAACTTCTGAAAAAATATTCCTGTGGTTGTGGACTGTGGTTATTTCTGAGAGAGGTTGGCAGGGGAGGGATATTTCAGTTTTTTCTTACATTTTGTCTTAGTCCCTTTCTCATCCTGAGACACAAAACAGGACACTCACAACTTAAAAGGGGCCAGGTTGATTCTGGCTGGAAGCTGTGTAGGTTTCATGCCATGGTTGGCTGCTCCAAGGCCAGGGGCACAGCAAACCAGGAGAGCCAGGGGAGGGGAGGGCAGAGGAGGAGCTGGGAAGACCCAGACCCTTCCGGGCCACGCCCCCGCGCGCTGGCCCTCCAATCAGATCCACCTCCCAGCATCCCCGTTAGCTCTACACTTGGCCAGTGGACCACCATCCACACATACTGCGTCCCAATATGATCCAGTCATCTCCCCAGATACCCTCCTGTGAACGCTTGGGGACATCTAGATTCAAAACACCCTTCCAGTATCCTAGTTTTATAATTTAAAAAATTGAAGGAAACAAATATAGTCATCTTTATGTGCATATGATAAAACACAAGCCCATCGTGGAACTGCACATTTTCTAGATATCTATAGTGGTAATAACGTAATCCACATGCTTACTGGGAGGCAGGGCCTGTCCTGGTCACCTGAGGTCACTTGTGTACCCTGCAAGCCACACTATGCAGGAGGTTATCCAGTTTCTATACTCGGTCGGTGAACTCACCCAGAGTCACACACCCAGTGGGTGGTGTGTGCTCAGATCTTTTCATGACCAGACTTTTCTTCTAGACAGATACACTGGTAACTTTAAAAACACTATGGATCTTAGCTTTTGATTTATCTTTAAAAAATAATGAGATGCCACAGAGTCTGCAAGACTCAAAAGATGATCAGGGTCTGGCGTTTTGTTTGTTTGGTTTAATTTGAACACATCCCGGTTTTTAAGAGCCCTTGGACCTGGGAAGGATGCCAGGAACCTGTCGGCAGTTTTGATCAGATGAGCGTTCTGTGTTTCTATTTTAGACAAAAACAGTTACCAGGTAGGACACTTCATGGCTTCGCTCTGGGTCCTGTCTTCTCAGGGAGGCCTGACAGAGTTCCAAAGCTAACTCGAGGTCTCTAACTCTGGCTAGATGGCTCCTCTTTCGCCTTTGGCTAAGTCGCCCTGACGTGGTAGGTGGTGGCGTGGTACCCCAGCTTGTGCGGTCCGGGAAGCAGCATCATCCCTTCCCTCGGATCTCCTCCTCTGGAGCACGCTTTCCAGCTAGCCAGCCCTTCTGCACCTGAGCAAACAGATTCTACCACAAAGACTTCTGAGTGCCTCATTTCACGAAACCCTTAAAACTGTTAAATTAATAAAACCAGCTCAACAGAACCCTGATTAGTTCGAAATTGCTTTAAATTTGGTCATTAAGTTTCAGGGAACATGCAATTTTCCCCACATCTGGTACAGCTGCCAGGCACGAGGGATGAGGACAGAAGTGGCGGTGACAAACACAGAGGACGCGGGGATGCAGTTTGTCATTGACGGTTTCTGCACCGTGAGTTTGCAGCCCCCAGGAATCGGTGCTTCCTGCTGAGATGCTTCTCTGAGAACGTCCTCTTCCTGTGGCAGGAAGGACGGTGCCATCAGCTGGGGACCCAGGGAGCAGCTGGGTTCGCTTCCCAAGAGCTGGAACCTCGCCCACACTTCAGCCAAGGCTCCTGCCTGTGCACCCCAACGACCCCATCTGTGAAGTGGGCTCAGGCCCACAATGTGCTCTTCATTCAGCTTGATAGGGATGGTGCCGGGAAGGGAACGGTGCCATCTTTTGTTAGGAGACCTGGGTCATCTCACATCCATAAGCATCTGACCATCTTCTGGCCTCCTAAGCTCCTTGGCTTTCCCACCTGGGGGTCCAGGACTGGGTCTGAGACCCTGACACCGAGGGTTGGCCACATGTGAGCAGTCAGTCGCTCTCTCTGCACCCTTCTGCACTGGGCAGCCACGGTCTGATCACCCTGGTGGCTGCCATGGTACTGTGTATGTGGGTGTCCCTTCTGGCCAAGGGCCGTGGGCTAGGCCTCTGTCTGGGACAGCCCTGCTTGATTCTCCGCAGTGGCTGCCACCTCCAGGAGCCCTGGGTTCCTCTTGGAGGGCGTGGCAGTGCTCTGTGAGCGAACCCCAGGGCCAAGAGGGGAACCAGGGAGGAAGGAGAGCTTGGGCCTCAGCTGCGTGGCCGAGGCAGAGCTGAGGTTAATGGTGACTCGGGAGGAAATCCCTGTACTTGTGCCCACAGCTGGCCGCAGAGAGGGTGTCACATGCTGATGAGTGACCGCAGATGTGAGACCCCAACCCCACATCGCCCCTCCTCAGGGCTCTGGTGGCTCACTGCCTGGTGAGGATGAAAGACCTCTGTAACCCTTACCTACAGGGCGCCCACTAGAGCTGTACAGAGGGAGAAGCGCGGCTGACAGGGTGGTGTAACTCACCCAAGTCCTGCGGCAACTCAGCGGCTGGGCTTGGACTCAGACACCACAATCAGGAGTGAGGGTGGAGCCCAAGAGGGCAGGACAAGAGGACTCAGGTGGTGTGTCCTTCCGTAGGACGTGCGGACCAGACGCCAGACTATGGGTCCACCAGAGTGCTCTGTGGAAATGAGTGTCTTCTACGTATCTTTAAGAGTCGCTTGTCCTCCAGTCCCAAGTCTCCTGATGGCCACTGCCATCTGGAATTTGTGGGACCAGGGAACCGAACCTAATAGTAGCAGTTTTTTTAGCTTAGGAAACCGAGGGTTTTAGAAGCATCCCATGAAAACCAGGGACAAACACTTCTCCTGAGTTCCTCCTTTTCACGGTCTCCTTCTCTTGTCAATATCTGCCCAAAATAGAGCCTTTTTTTAAGATTTGGCTTTCAGAGTAACTCCTTCTTTGGAAAACAAGAGAAGGTTTTTCTCACTGACTTTTAAAATTTTTCCTAGTATTCTTAGGGGCCAGAGCTCTGAGTGCAGTTGGGGAAGATCTATACGGAGGATCTATTTGGACAGGTATTGAATATAATAAACTATATTTAAATATTTATATGGGGAATTTTTTTATGGTGCTGTTCTCTAAATCACCGGATAAGGCCCTATCATTTCTCCAAGAGATATATGAGCCCTGTCTTTTGGCGTATAGATCATTTTTGCCTTTGGAAGATATCTCAACTTAAAAATGATTTCTACAAATGATCTTTTACATACATTTGTTATTGTGGCGAGCGTTATATCCCGCTGTCTTCCAGTGAAGCTTGGAGGATTTCTTCTGAAAATAGCACTTTATTTGTTTGTAGCAAGCCGAGGGGGGAGAAGGCCGGGAGAGGAGGGACAGACTCCACTTCTGGTGCTGGGCTCGGAGAGCTGGAGGGGCCACTGTCCCCGTACTGACCCCGCCTCCCCTGTGCTCCGGAGCTGTGGGGCAAGGAGGTCTGGTTGCCTCTTCTCCTCTCTGAGTCTCAGAGTGCTGTGATTTTTATTTTGCACTTGTGCCTCTGAGGTCTCCTTCTTCCTTCTCTGTCAATTTGAAGGGCTGTCTTTCTATTTCTAGGAGTTACTAGATAACGGCCATTTGTTTTGGAGATTGATTCCTATAAAGAGAATATTAGGCTTCTCATGGACTAAAGTGTGGCACAACATCAGACTTCTCAGACTAGGACATCGCCTGCGGGCTAGGGAGCAGGTTCTGTCACACACACACACCAGCGGACCAACCAGCCCCAGAACGGCAGAGGTTTGCCATGTCCAGTGCATGGAGGAGAAGTGACAGATCAGGTGCCATCAGGGCTGTCACCTCCTGATCGTGTCTGGCTTCCACTTCCTGTGTCTTTGGGTGTTTGAGGCGACCATGTCCCCTCACGGTGGCTGGTGACATGTGAGTGGAAGTGACATGTGCACTAGGCATGGATTGTCAGGGTCAGACTGTTGTTTGCTGCACCCCTTTTTCCTAGGGGTGATTTTAGAAGCAAGTGTATGCAGTGGAGCCTCCACCCATGGGGCCGATGGTCCATAGGGCTCCCACTGACCCCCACGGGGGAGACCTGAACCTGCCTCGCGTTGCATCCCAGGTGAGTGGGTGCTCCTGACACAGGCAGATGGGTGCAGGTTAATTCTGATAGGGACATGAAACTTCCATCACAGACGGCGCACTTGCGTTGCTCAGGTGGCCTGATGGACTGGGGCAGCTTTCCTAAGGGAGGCTGGCTTGCTGTGTATACACTTGCCTGTGTATACCCAATCACTGTCTGTGAATGGAAAGATAAAGGGGCTCGGAGAAGGGGATAGAGAAAGGGGGAGAGAGGAAGACAGAGAGAGGCAAACAGACTCTGGGGACATCTGTCCACCGGTTCCCAACGAGCTCCCACTCTCAAGTGGACAGAGGAGTGACCCGAGTCAATATTGCCGGAGGAAATCACTCTAGCCCGCTTCAGTGTGCTAACAGATTTCCCAGTGATTTATATGAAAACAGCTGAAAGCATTTACTAGCTGTAAGGACTAATTTCCAATAAATCAGACTGGATTCCCTTGGGAACCAGAAATAAATGAGGGCAAAAGAAACGGCTGAGGGTTGTTGAGCAATAAAGAGATGGGTTCTAGATATCTTAAAATGATATTTAAATGGACAAAGTTGATTTAACTGTCTTTTTTCCTGTCTAGGAGTAAGATTTAAGTCCACGGCATGTCATTATAACCAGGAATTTATTCACCACGAGACTTGCAGCATTGCGTGCACATTCCGCTGAATGATAATTTTAATATTCCAGTTTGGGTCCTAAATTGTAATGAAAAGGCATTAATTGCTTGGTTCCCTGCAAAGTCTGTAAAAAGAATGTTTCTAGAAAAAGCTCAAATTTTGTACACAAGGTGGAACTTAGCATTATCTAGTTTCAGTCATTTTTTTTCCTAATTAAAAATTTTGAAATGAGCATTTTATCGCCTTCAATCTCCTAAGGACTTAGTGCTGGTCATCTGGCCATGGCCACAAGCATGGAGAGCACAGGAAAACACACTGTACGTCTCCTGGACCTCGGAAGTGGACATTTCCTGGGTGGATTAAACTGTGATACCACCTGAAACCTCTGTGGCTGCCAACGCCAGGGGAGAAGACTTCTGCAACCAGGAGGGGCCCCGTGGCCTCAGGAGGACAGAGATGGGGCGATGGGTCTAGAATCACCAGCTGGGCATGGCCTGCATGAGGAGGGGCTCCTTCCCTAGGAGTACAGAGGAGGCGCTCTGGGTTCCCAGGGGCAGTGAGAGGCCCGGCCATCCCAGCCGTGCTGCATCCCCAGACCAGCGCTCAGCAGCACCTCCTGAGACACTGTAGCTCCCAGCTCCGGGAGCTGAGGGATGCTGGCCTCTTTAGGACCCAGTGCGTGCGATGCTCTTGGGTGAGGTGGGGACAAGGAGGAGGAAGGGACACTGGTGTGCAGGCCCTTTGCGGTCTGCTTACCAGCTAGCTGTCTCAGTGGCTCTGCCCAACCCCAGGCCTCTTGGTTTCTGCTTTTGTGGTGGATCGAGAGGACAGATTGCAGATGTTGGCTGTCCTGAGCTTGCTGGGGGAGAAGGTGCCAGGTGGCCCTTGAGACTGTAGCCCACGCCATGACAGCTCACTGCAGCCTCAGCTGGGCAAGGAAGGCTTGTCTTCTGTGCAAGGCCCCAGAGAGGGGGCTGTTCACACCCTGGAATAATGACTCCAGCCGTTGGACCACCACCGCCCCATCCAGGCCTCTGTCCAGCACGTTTTGCGGAGGCCTGCGCAGTGCTGACCTTGAGCCCAAGCCCCTCTCGGTTTGTGTTCTTGAGGCACCATTTCTGTGCTGACCCTGGCTCTCCCAGGAGGCACGTGGTGGGAGTGCCACTTGGGGGCCTGCTGAGGCAGCACTGACCCGTCTGCACCCCAGTGCCCCTGGAATGCGGTGGCTGTAAGGGAGAAGGCTCAGGGATGCCTGCCTGACTTTCTTCCTGCCTTCCTGCCTTCCTCCTGAAGCCTCCATTTGCTCAGGAGCTCTGGCGGCACCTGAGAGCTCCCCCATGCTCCGGAGTCTTCCGCAGGGCCTGTCACTCACACTCTGCTCACGGCCACGCTGGCTTCGAGTTCAGATTCCGCTGCAGCCACACGCAGGCCCCTCGGCCTGCTTTGCCTCCGTGTGGAGCCGTCTCTCCTGCACCCCTGGCCTCCCGCCTTCCTTCTGTCTTTGGGTGCAGCCTCCTGGGTCCCCCAGACCTTTGCTGACTGCTGTGGATGAAGCTGAGCCCATCCAGGGCTCCCACCCCACCCCACCCGTGACCTTTTCTGTCCAGCGCTCTGCCCACCAGGGGACAGGCCCTTTCGCTCCCTTAATGTATTTACTGCCTCCCTGCCCCCTTGCACCTGACAGAGATCTTTGCTTCGCCCCTACTCATCTTTGCTGGGGGTGCGAGTTTCTCACCTGCTGCGGCCCCACTCGTAGGCTCCCCGTCCCAGGGCCTGGGCTCCTGCCCTGCCCTGCCCTGTCCTGACTCAGCTTCCAGCACAGTGCTTGCTATGCTGCCTGTAAGGGCCCCCGCCTCCTGCCCGACCTTGGGAAGATGAGGTCAGGATGGCGGGCTTGTGTGCCCAGGCCGGTGCCGATGGTCAGGCAGGCGGGGTGCTTCTTCCCTCTGCGGAAACCCTGGGAGGTGCTGGGGGGCACTGCCACCTGGCTTCATTCCTAGGCAGCATCGGGGGTGGAACCTCAACCCACTGGGAGTCCTTGAGGCTGGGAGGCACCTGGCCATGCTGGTGGCCCGTCCTTCCCTGTCCTTAGAGGAAACTTTTCCTGCACACTATCCCACTAGTGGACAAGGGGCTCCTTCCCGGGTGCCCTGTGTCACAGCGGTGTCAAGGTGAAATGTCTATCCTGCTTCCACACATCCTCAGACTTGGTGATGGGGAGGGCTTTACTGTTCATTTAAAATTTTACTGTGAAATAGTCCTGATATGCAGAGCACACTAATAAAGTGGATACCTGACCCCCCCACATCCGCTTGGGGACAAGACTGTAATTGAGCACCCCACTCCAGCCTCCCACAGGTACGGCCCCTCCCAAGTAACCACGCCCCTCACATTTCTCCAGCAATATTGTTGGAGAGATCAGCCTTGTTTCTCATGTCTTAGAACTGTACGTAAGTGACACGGTACTGAAAACCTGCTCTTCTAAATTAAAAGCAAATTATTTAAAATAATTTCAGGATGTTTGAAAGTTCAAAGAATAGTGTCTCATTTGCGTAGCCGTCACCGGATTTGATAGTTGGTTCACATCTTACCATGCATCAGCGGTGGTGGACCTGTGGCACGCATGAGCCCTGTCAGCGTGCGACTGGGTCAACCCCGCGTGTCCGGGCAGCCAGACAGATTTGCCTGTAGTGCTGGCGCTTTGTGGTAAATAAGTGGGGTTGCGGTTTGGCTGCTTGGTCTCTAAAAGGCTCGCCGCCCCTGCTGTGCATGCTTTGTTGGTCTCTGCTCTGTCCCTATCTCTGTCTCTTTCTTTCTATATCTGAACATACACAGCGTCCCCCCTCACTACTGGCAAGATCCCTCTCTGTGGCTTCAGCTCCTGGAAGTCTACCATAGTCCAAAAGTATGAAATGGAGGCACTGGTAGGCATTTCTTGTGATGTGTTTGTTTGGTTTGTGTATCAAGGTAATACTGGTGTCATAAAGTGAGTTGGGAAATATTTCATTCTCTTGACCCACTGTTTGCTGCCAGGAATCAAACTCAGGGGCTCATGCTTGCCAGGTAGGCTCTGTATCGCTGAGCCATATCCTTGGCCTCCATCTCATCTTCATTTTTAAAGAGTAGTGAAATTAATATTGGGGGCTGGGGATTTTAGCTCAGCGGCATAAGCACCTTCCTTGCAAGTACACAATCCTGAGTTTGATCCCTGGTACCAATAAAAAAAAAGAAATTAATATGCATCATTCTTTAAATATTTAGTGGAGTTTAGTGGAGAAGCTGCCTCGGGCTAGAATTTCCTTTGTGGGTAGGTTTTTTGATTATTAATTCGATCTCTTCACTTGTCGTGTATATTCAGATTGTTTCTTCAGAGTCGGTTTGATTTCTATTAATTAAATTTTATGATACATACGGAAGTACACAACTTGATGTTGTAGGACACATCTGTGTGTGCGTGTGCAGCTAAAACCCATGTATTCATTTGGCACGAATCCTGCACACAGAACAATTTTGTTACCTGTGGTCCTCGCATTGCATACGAGATCTCTGGGCTTGTCCCTCTCACACATCTGCTGTCCCTGTCACCTTCCCCCCACATTTCCTCCCCATCACCCACCTCTGGTAACCACCGTTTTGTTGTCTCTGAACATCTGAAGTTTTAAAGCCTCCGAATGCAAGTGAGGCTCTGTCCTATCTTGATTCCTGTGCCTGGTGTCTTTCATTTACAGTCACGTCTCCCAGGTCATCCAGGTTGTGGCACACGGCAAGGTTTCACACTATCTTCAGGACTGGAACCCGGCTGTATGCACACACTGGTGTATGTTTAACTTGTTTCCTTGGCTACTGGGAATAGCGCTACTTAAAGATGCTATTGCAGGTGTCTTTACAGGGTGCTGAGCTCCTCTCCTGGGGTACCTGTCCAAAAGGGGGATTGCCAGGCTGGATGGTGGGTCTCGAGAAACCTCTGTGCTTTCCCATAGTACCTGTGCCTTCTGTTGTTCTTTGCATAGAGTGTTCTAGAAATGTCTTTTCCACGAATCGGTTAGTAAGGTTCTTCACTTCCTTGTCAAGATTCTATTTGTTTTATTCCTCATGCAAAGCGGGGTATCAGTGTCTCCAAATACTGTCATTAAATCTGCGTACCCGTCAGCTTTGTTATGGTTTGGGAGCTTCGTTAACGGATACACATGTGTTTGTGGTGTCTTCAGGGCCTTGGCCGTTTTGTCATTATGAAAAGTCCCTCTTTGTCTAGCAGTGTTTTCTGTTTTAAAGTCCACTTTGTATGACATTAGCACAGCCACGCTGCCGTGCTTGTGCTTGCTTTATCTTTGATGTATTTTCCTTTTGCTTGTGTTCTTTTTGTGTCTTTGAGTCTAAAGTGTATCTTTGGGCAAAAAGTTTTACTTTTATGTGGTCATATTTATCAGTCTTCTCTTTTGCACAGGAATCACCCACATTTTCTTCTAGTACTCATATGATTTCTTTTCTTACATATCCATTTTTGATCCCACTGGCATTTGTGGTTGTGTTTTGTGTGAGCTATGGATCTAACATTTTTCTTTCTCCAAATTGCTAGCCGTCGCCCCAGCATTGTATTAAAAAGTCCCTGCTCGCCCTGGTGCTGTGAGAGCTGCTGTCTCCTAGGCGAATTTCCAGACGTGGTGTGGTGGGTGGGTGCCCGGCCTCCTCTACACTGTTTCTTGCTGCTTCATATCAGGGACAGTGTCTTTGCAGTGTTCCTGGTGTCTGGTAGGGACTGTGCCCCTCGGGGCTTTTTCTCTCACTCTTTTCCAGGCTTTTCTTGGGTTTATTTTCCCACATGCTCTTTAGTATCCGCTTGCTTAGCTCCATAAAGTTGCACTAGATTTACCAGTTCACTCGCAGAGAGCCCACATCCTTGAGATGTTGAGCTGTCTCATCCAAGAGCAACTTATGTCTTCCTACTTGATTCAGGAGCAGTTCCGGGATGTGTGTGGGTTTTGAAAAGTTTCTTCACTGAAGTTTGACTGTATCTCACTCAGTTTAATTCCTAAATATTTAGTCTTTGTGGCTTTTGTAAATGGGGTTTATGATGTTGATTTCTGGATATCAGTTTTATATTCTGCTACTTCACGGCTCCTTGTTTGTTATAAGTGTGAGTTTTTATCACTGTATCTTCATGGGATCTTCTTTCTGGGTATTGGTAGCTTTTTAAAATTTATTTTTGTGGTAGGACACTATTCCATTGTGTGAATATATTTGTCTTGGTTACTTTTCTTTTATTGCTGGGACAAAATACCCAACACCCAAAATGAAGGCAGGAAAGGTTTATTTAGCTCCCTGTTTGTGGAGGTTTCAGTTCCATAATCAGCTGGCTGCAAGGCAGGGTGGCAGGGCACAGGGGCAACACTTCAAGGTCACAGCCAGCAAAAGCAGCCAGAGCAAAACAGGGGGAAAGCAAGCCTCTTCTCCTCCCTTGTACTGTACACAGGCCATCTCCCACCCTCCACCCCCGGGCGGTGTAACACTCACGAAGTCTCCACACCCTCCTCTTGCACAGGAGGAGAATACTTACAAGGTAAGGATCCTGGCTCCCTGCTGAGTCTCTCAGTTAAACTTGGAAATGTCTCAAGCTGACGCAGTGAAGCACCCATAATAATACTGCAGTATAGTTACCTATTCTTATGCAGACGGCATTTAGATTGTTTGGTACTGGTTGACATTGTCAGATGGTTTTCAAAGTACTTATGTCAATTCTCAGTCCTTTCTGTATTACATGAATCCCTACTGCTTTCCGATTTGGTCACTATAATTACTGTCAACCCTTAAATTTTGAGGGGGAGCAAATGATGGAGAGGCATAGTTTTTAAGGACCATCCTTATGGTCTTGGTTTCTAATTGCTGACTGAATGGTCCCTGCCCCACAAACGTGGCACTGTGGATCGTGGGTCTCCACCATGCGCTGCTCTCACGCCTGGCCGTTGAGAGGATGGAACAATGCTGACACTTTCATAACCCCTGGGGGAAAGCATGTCAGGAAGACAGAAATGCACTCTCTCCTAGATGAGTGATGTGCAGCCCTGGGACAGGCCTCCTGGAGCGGTGACTTAGCAGACTTATTTGCATTTACAGCTGGATAACAACTTGTATCTGATGCTTTGCTAGGCTTTGTCCAGGAGTTAGTGACGAACAAGACCCAGTTCCAGCCTCCGGGGGCTTTAAGCCCAATGGAGCCCTCGCTCCATTGCATGTACACTGGAGGGTATCGCTGGACACCAGGGTAAGAGCCAGCAGGGATGTCCAGTGCCAGGCTGCTGATGCTGGCAGAACAGTCTGCATAAAATGAATGTAAACGGAGAAAGGCATGCCTCAGCCTGGATATTACATTGCAAACTCAGGAGGAAGAGCTGTCACTAGGTTTTTTCCTACTTGTCTTACACAGGCTAAATTCATCCTTGTAAAAATGAGTACATCATCACACACGCAAAAAATCCACTCTATTGTCTCAGCCTTGCACAGTCAACAATTTAAACACCTCTGAGCTGAGTTCCACCTCTCTCTGGTGGGTGGGTCTGGGATCAAGCCTACTCCTCAGTTGTGCGAGTTGCATGAGCACGGGTCCTGTGTCCAGTGTGTGGTCTGATCATCACCTAGCACTGGGTACCGGTTACAGTTTGTACCCGGATGTCCCCCAAGAGCGTCATACACTCACGGGCAAGTAGGATCTGGTGGAAGCCGTGGCTCGCTGGGGGTGACATGGAAGGATGTATCTCACTCTCTACTCCTTCCCCTCTCTCTGGTCACCTTTCTTCTATCCAGACCCTTCCACCATGCTGACCCTACATTTAACACTGCCGACCATGGACGGAAACTTCTAGAACATGAGCCAAAATGAATATCTCCATTGGGTTTCGAGTGTCAGGTATTTCATCCCAGTGGTGAGGAAAGTGGCATTTCTCCTCAACAGATCCCTGGCTCTCTCTCCCCGTTTGCTGTAGTCTCTTCTGAGGCCCTGGTGCCTCCAGGATTGGAAACCCACATCCATCACCTCTGTCTTACTGAGGTCAGCTCTCTTCTGCTCCTTTGCTGGAAGATTTCTCAAAGCCAAGCGTTCACTCATCTCGGTCCAGGCATTCCTGCAGCCAGAACCCAAGACAGGACTAAGGTTTGATAACAGCAGATGGATAACAAGTTGCCTGGCTCAAAAAACTGGCCCATCATTACTTTCAGTAAGGGTGATGGTCCCTTCAGAGTTGAAGCCTCTCTCTCTCTGTCTCTCTCTCTCTGTCTCTCTGTCTCTCTCTGTCTCTGTCTCTCTCTCTCTCTCTCTCTCTCTCTCTCTCTCTCTCTTTCTGGTCCTCTTGTGGCCAACAGCACACCATTGCGGCAGCATTGTGGGTAATGATGGGCTTATGCCGAACACTGCTTTCTGGGAGAAGCCAGCTGGCTCGGGCAGTAGGCTTGGGCAGTCTTATGCTTAGCTTTGACCTTACTCAGGTCACTTGCTAATCCACCAAGCAGATGGCTCCAGGGTTATGGCTGCTGGTTTGTTCTTTTGCTGGTTCCCTTGTATACTCATTCATGCACTGATCCGTTCGGGAAGGAGTTATCATGCACTTCACCGAAAGCTGTACAATTACCTGGTCAGCAGAAACATCCGTACACACAAGAACCTTTCTCTCCCTTCCTCCCGCCCCTGGAACCCTGGTCTCTGAGCATCCAAGAGTGTGTGGATCTGTGGCCAGAGCTCTTAGCTGCTTGCCCGTCCTGAGACAGGTGGCGTCAGCTGCATAGGGCAGGGTCCAGACTCCTGAGAACTGTGGAGCTCCGTGGGTCGTGGAAGCACCCCAGGAAGCCAAGGGTGACTGTGTGAACCTCTGTGTTGTGCCGCTGTGGTACAGAGCAGAGGGCTCACACTACTGGGAGCTCACCAAGGGCTGGAGCTCTTGAGGGTGGCTGTCTAGACCTAGAGATGAGCCTTGAAGGGTGGGGAGGGGCCCGTCTACTTGGAGAGTGTCTCAGTCCCTTTTCCCATCACTAGGACAAAATATCCAACACCTACAATTTAGTGGGCGAGAGGTTTGATTTGGGCTTGTGGCTTTCAGTCTATTTCTTGAGGCGTGAGTGACCAGGTGAAAGGGTCTGGCAGAGCAAAGTGACTCACATCACACAGAGGCAGGAGGGGCGGAGAGGAACACATCCACACCCCGGCCACTGCCTCTAACCCGGCCCCACTTCCTAATGGACACACACTCCTCTGCAGACTAATCCACAGTGAGTGTGGTGTCCCCACAATCCCATCACCCCTGAACACGTGCTGCTAACCCTAACAGGAGGAACAGCTAGACGAGGAGTATTGCAAATGAGTACAGAGGGTCCAGTGGAGTTGGCGAGACCTGAGGGATGGCATGTCACTCGGACCTTCTGCCCAATGAGACCAGCACTTTGGGGCCACCGTGCCCAAGGCTTCCTGGGTGCACAGTTAGCCCTGGCCCAGCCATGATGCAGATAACCCGCGCCCGTGGGTCCAGCCCCGGCCCTGCTCCTATGTGACTGCTATTTGAGAGCACTCTTATTTTTAAAAATTTTTTTTGTTGTTGAAGCTACAGGGTAATTACCCTTGTCCTTAATAATTGCATTCGTTTCCTTGATGAGCAGAGATGCTCTAGAGTCTGCGCTGTTCAAAAGCGGTTAGGATTAAGATTTTCAACCTGCTGCTGGTGTGAGAAGGATATCTCCATGCCAATTACTGTCTCCTTGATAGGATTAGTCACTGTGTTAATTGCTACTCAGAAAAACTGCCAAGTTTGTTGTTTTAGACTTTGGCTTTTAAAATATTGCAGATGTCATCTCAAATGCAAATTGGACTTGGTCTTAGAGATAATGGTTGATCTATTAACACTTTGGGGTTGATTCCTATCCGAGGCTGTGTGAGCGAGAGGCGCCTTGCCCTTGGGTTATTAATTGCGTCTTTGATGGTGGTTCCAGGACTGGGAGGGGGAGGCGGCTGTCAGGTCTCTTCCTCAGCGCTCTCTTTGAGGGAAGCCAGCGCTCTGTCAGCAACAATCTGTTAGAATTGGCCAGAGCCGTGCGTGAAACAACCTGGCTCTTCAGCCCAAGCGCTGCCTGCCGACTCCACAGGTCCCCGGCTGGCTCCTTCTCCGCTCACACCTTCCATGTTCCTGTCTCCTCTGTGAGTGTCACATACGTGGGAGGTGCTAGATGGTCAGAGGTTTCCGAGTCAGCAGCCCCTCCCCGTTTTGGACCAGGAAAAGCTAGTATAAGTGGGAGGACTCTGACATTCAAAGGCATTTTATTTTTACTTTGCAGTTCAGAATTTTTAAATTTGTGTAAATAATTTTTAAAGTTTAGAAAAAAAACAGGAATAAAGAAATCTCACCCCTTCCACCCAGCATCCTCACTTGCTATCATTTTTGCATATCTGCTTTCTCAGTCTGAGCCGGGGTGCCGGCCCTGATAGGAGTGTCAGACGGGACCCGCCGTGAAGCTTAGATACAGGGAGACCTTGGCTGTCAGACTCAGTTCCTTTCAAATCTGTGTTCGAACACGAAGTCCGAGCACTGAACATATTTTTCCCATCTGAAACAATGGGAAATCAAATAATTAGTTCTGTGACACAAAAAAATATGCTGATAATTCATTTTTCCAGAACTTTGACAGATTTCACCATCTCTCTCTTGGTGGCTCTTACCATTCTCCTGTTAGTTGTGCTGCTGGGCCACTAACTGTCTTTGCAGCCACGGTCATGATGTTTGCACAAATAAAGTGCAAAAGAAAGCACACGGTGATGAAGTTTTGAACGCACTGACACACGCCCTGGATGGGGTGCGAGTCAGCCTGTAACCTGTGACGCACAACTCTCGCCCGCACGGGGCTTTCAAGTCGGGTTTTCCTTCGATTATGGAACAAAGTTATGAACATCGAGCAGGTGTTTTTTCAGACGTTACTGTTCAAGTGGAGGAAAGTTTGAGCTTGGAGCCCTCGACAACCCAGGGATCGCTGCCCTGAGTGTGTGGATCCTGGGGAACAGAACGCCCTCTCCTGTTAGCCTGTACTGTGATCCAAATCAGGCAAAGCACTAACCAGCATCCAGTCTACAGACTCTGTGTCTGTGTCCTTGACAGAAAACCGCGGAGTCCAGTGCAGGATTTCACGTTCTATTTACTTTCCTTGTCCCTGTCATCTCCGCCAGTCTGGGGCTGGTCCTCAGACTGCGTCTTTCATCACTCTGACAGTTTTGAAGCACAGGGGCCAGTTTTTTGTGGAACGTCCTTCATTCTGGCTGTCAGGTATTTCCTCCCGCCTGGGTTCAGGACGTGCGTCTCTGGCAGGCGAGCCACAGAAGCAGTTTAGGCTCCTTCGGATCCTTGGGATGCGACATGGTACCCAAAGAATTGTCGACTCTAGTCACTGGCGAAGATGGTGCTGCTGCATTTCTCTAGTGTAAAATTATTGTTTTCTCCTTAGTGATTAATTTACGTTTTATTGGCAGACAGTGTCGGTCTATGTAAAATTTTCTTTCTAGTTTTTTGTGAGACAGTCTTTTTTGTAGTTCAGCCTGGCCTTTAACTTGGTGCAATTTTCCTGCCTCAGCCTCCGGAGTGTGGCATTACAAACCTGCACCACCAGTCCTGGCCCGCGGCCTAATTAGTCATTAAACTCCTGCCCACTAATTGGAGCTTCCATTGGTAATTCTTATTGAGTCAGTTATGTTTGCCAGATGGTGATGTTTTTTCTAAACTTGTTTGTTGTTCAGGATGTCCTACCATATTGAAGGGCTTTTTGTTTATTCTCTCCCTTATTTATTTATCCCCCATATTTATTTATCCCCATATGGACCTGGAGATTCCTAACTCACTGAATTTTGGCTGCTGTGTCCTTTTGACAACGCTCCATAATATTTTTCACGACACTTTTATTATGACAAGCTTAAAGTGTGCAGGAAATAAAAAGATTTCTGAGGATGTACAGGCATCTTACTCAAAGCCTAAGTTCTTTAATTAACATCTTATCTTGCTTGCTTTATGTCATATCTGTCCCTCTATCTGTCCTCCTGGTTTTATTATTATTGTTTTTTTTAGCAATTCATCCTATTTCTAAGTTGTATTTCAAAATAACTGTGGACATCAGTACATGTCAACCTTAGCACTTTGGCAGGCACGACATTGTCCTGAGTCCAATATTTGTCTGCAATTCTTTTGTAGGTAAAATTGACAGACGGTGCAGCTATTAATCATGTTGGTTGATGAGCTCTGACCGGTGCAGGCACCTGTGTATCTCACACCACCTTCAAAACGCACAGCATCGCTGTCATCCCATAATACTCTTTCCTGTCCCTTTCTAACTGGGGCTTGTCCTTATCATCTTCAGCACCAGCTGTTATTCTGGTTTCATTCCCAGAATCGATGAGTGTTGTCTGTTCGTGCACTTCATTTCTGAATGGAGCGTGCCCAGGATTGCGGTGGTGTGGATGTTTTTGAGTGGGCCCACAGAGGTCAGCATGTTGGAGGGCTGGCCCTCAGCGTGATGGGATTGGGAGGTCAAGCTGGTAAGAAGTGGGACCAGTGGGAAGTCCCTAGGTCAGTTGGGAAAATGCCCTTCGTTAGGCTCTCTGGCTTCCTGTTCTGAGATTAATCTCACCCTTGCCAACTGGGGGCCCCTTGCATGTCATGTCCCCAGAGCTGTAAGCTAGATACTTTTTCTCCTTATAGCATTGGTCTGCCTCTGGGATTGTATTATAGTAATGGGAAACTGACCAATACAAGTATAAATTCTTTTGTGTAAGGATGGCTTCACTCATCATAATGATGTTACAGTTCTTCCATGGTGTTGACTGTAGTAGTCTCCATTTATTTTTATATTTTATTTTATTTTAAAGAAGATAAAACAGAATAAAACCAATCAAAACAAATACAGGACTTCAAAACAAGATAATAGGCAATCAACATGGCTACCATAATGCCTCTTGTTACCTTCAAGATAGCTGCCCATCCCTTTAGACATAATGAAATCAAACAAAACAGGACAAAACCAATAAAAACAAAACAATGGAAATGATGAGACTTTAAAACAAGACAACAGAGAATTAACATGGCTACCACTTTCTCTTTTTAGATGTTTCCTCTCCTGTCGCTTTCCCACTGTCTATTATACATTTTGGATCCCACCAACCCCTTCAGTTTTTCACACTAGGGAGACAACACGATGTTCACCTATGTGAGTCTGAACTGTTTCACCCAAGAGCACGATCTCAACTTGCGTCCATTTACCTACAAGAGCCTCGTGATTATCCTTCTTTATAACTGAGCAGTTTCCCATGGTATAAAAAAGCCGTATCTTTCTCATCCATTCTGGATTGAAGGACAAGCTACCCCTGCCTTTTCCTGGTTCTCTGATGCATGGAGCATGGTTTTCTCTCCTTTGACTTTAGGTCTATGAATTTCCTTTCACGTTAATGCGCCTCTTGTCTGCCACATATTTGATGGGTCTTGTTTCTGGACCCCTCTGCTGTGCTTCTTTTTATTGGTGAATCAATGCCATCCACATGAAGGGTTATGGCCAGCATGCCCTGGCTCGTCTCTGCCATGCCTTTTTCCTGCCGTGGGCTCCCTACGTTTACCCTCTGTTCAGTTGTCTGCCCGCTCGGTGATCCCACTCTGCTGCTGCTCCTGAGACCATGGTCGTCCTTATCTCTCTCTAGAATGTTCTCCAGTACTCTGTGTAGGGTTGGTTTGGTGGTCACGAATTCCTTCAATTGTTCTTTGTCATGGAAGCACCCTACTTCTCCATTGATTTTGAAAGATAGTTTTGCAGGGTACATCAATCTCGATTGGAAGTTGTTTTCTTTCAGGACTTGAAATACTCCAAGTTCTTTATATGTATTACAATTATATATTATATAATATGTATATGTATATATATAATATATAAAAAGATATATATTATATATATCTATAGAGATAGATACAGGTTTTGGTGCCAGGAATTGAACTCATGACCTTGCACTTGCCTGGCAGGCCCTGTGCCTCTCAGCTATAGCCCCAGCCCTCCGAGTTCTTCTTGAGTTGATGGTCTGGGTTGAGAAGTCTGTTGTGATTTTGGTGGGTTTTCCTTTATAAGTGATCTGGTATTTTTTCCTCTAACAGCCTTTAATATTCTGTTCTTGTATTGAAGTTCTGAGGTCTTGACTATTACGTGTCTGGGTGTAGCCTGATTTTGGTACGGCTAATGGCGGTCTATATGCCTTGCTTACCTGTCTGTCAGGTCCTGTTCCCAAGCTTGGGAAGTTCCCTGCTATTACTTCTGTAAATAATCTCTTTATGTCACTTGTGTTGACTCCTGGTTTTTGCTGACCGCTAGCGTTCTTAAATTATTTTCTTTGCATTGTCCTACAGCCACTGAATTTTTATATCCTGGTTCCTTTTTATTTTTAAGAGTTTTTTTCCCTTTACGGTCACTAGCTCCATCTTGCCTTAAAGGTCTAAAAGTCTGTCTTCAGTTTCTTTCGAACGGCTTTGCCAGCTTTCAGTGCAGTTTTAATTTCCTGGATGTCTCTTTGAGTCTGTTTCAAGCGTTTCAATTCTTTTCTGTATTGTTCATTCAGAGTTTCCCTCATTCCCCCGTGTTCCTCTTTTTCTTTTTTATCTGTGTCCCTGTTAGACAGCAACCTTTTATTACGTTTGTCATTTGTCCTTTTACCTGAGATATTATTTCTGATCTGGTTTCCTTTACAGCCTCGTGAAGTAGTTTCTTTCCTTCAGTTACCATCATCCTGGAAACTTCAGGGGTGTGACTTCCACTTCCTTCCATGTCCGTGTCCCCCGGACTTGTCCTGTGTGGGCTGGAGGCTGGAGATGGCCTTTAGCTCTGACTTGACGTTTTACCAAGTTCCTCCAGACAAGCAGATTGTGGGGTCCCAGGTGCTTCCTACATCACCTACCCATCCGCGGTGTAGGGGGTGGCTCAGCCTCTTGGGTTTCTTCTAAACCAGGTTTCTGGGGAGGCGTAAGGTGCAGAGTGGGCTTCTCCAGACACCAAGGGCTTCTCCGAGGCAGGGCTGGCTGGCTCTTTCTCCTGGCCTGGGCTGGCTACAGGTCCCTGAAGCCAATGGGGGCCAGCAGGCTTGTCAGGGCGGGGCTGGCTGTGGCTTCTCCCTGTGCACGCTGGTTACCTGCAGGAGGGCTCCGATGGTAGCCTGTGTGCACAAGGGCTGGACCCGCGCACTTCCATTTCTGTCATCCGTTAGAGTTAACTTTGCAGTGCAGCAGTATGCCCCAGGGTTGTGTTATTCTTCCCTACAGCTGCTGAGGGTTAGCTCCAGTTCTGTTCAGCAGAGAATGACTGCTGGCATCTGAGTGTGTTTGTGGCCCTGGCATGGCACTGCCTCCACACGCTGTCTTTCTGAACAGGAAGAGCTAAGAGGTGTCTGTGTGAGGGTACACTAATAAATACGCAAAGGTGTGCATATCCACGTCTGCATCTGTGCATGCTCACTCGTGTGTGTGTCAGTGTGTGGAAAACCATTCGTTCATGCTCAGCCTGATTTTAGTTCAGTTTCGGTTCATTCCAGCCTTTCCTCTTTCTATGTACGGCACTGGCTCCTCTAATAAAGAGAAATTCGTCTATCTTTATGTGTTGCCTAAATCCTAAAAAATAATAGTCAAAAGAGAGTAAACTCGTACCACTGAGTCAACAAACCTACTAAGAAGAGTTCACGAATTTTTTATACCACTGTTTTGCCTCTGGTCTGAGGATATATAGCATTTGAAGATCACGGAAGCAAATCTCCTCACCTTTGCCCTGATGATGTTATTCCTGAGAATAAAATACAGTTAGTTTCTCTTGTATTTTTGTCTGTTTATGTTCAATTTCAGCATCCCATCCTTATTGATTTTTTTAAAGTGTGGAAAACATTAACGTGTTTGCAGAACTCAAAATTATCGGAAAGAGCTAGACCCTGAAAAATGTCAGGACCCACATCCTCCCCATGTGGGTACAAAGTCTCACTAATATCCTTTCATCTGACCTGGACTTCTTTGCTAGGATAAGCATATACAAGTACATTGTCTTTCTTCTTACCCAGAAGGGAGCGGTGATAGAGCTGTCATTTTAAACAATTAAAGATCGTGTTCTGAGACGGTTGTGGGTCCACATGCAGTCGTGTGACTAAGAGAGTCTGTGCATCTTTCAGAAACAGCCTGGAATTATGGTGCAGTGTCACAGGAGGTATGTGGCCTTGGCACAGTCACACTCCAGGATGTTATCGTGGCCGCAAGGGTCTCCTGCCACCCTTTGTAGATATGTCCACCGCCTTCCACCTGCCCCTTTCACCACTGGCAGCCGCTAACCTGTCCTCCATTTCTGTAATTTTGTCATCTCTCTAATTTTGTTATAGACATGGAAACATGCAATAAATCGCCTCGGAAAAGGCCGCCCTTTGCCTTGAACGTCTTCCCCCATTCTGTTTGCCCCTTTCTGGAGCAGTTCTGCAGGTCCTCTTTCATGAGTGTCTTTACAAGATGTGGTTAAAAAACACAGTGCATGCTGCTGCCACCCAACAAAAATTCAGGTTTATAGAGACAGGGGAGTGTGCCCTCCTCCGCGCTACCCGCTGGACTGGGAGCCCTGTGACTCCCGCCTCAGCCCCAAGGTGAAAATGACCATGAAAAGTGAACACACTGAGCTGATTCAGGACATCGAGACGGCTATGACAGCACCGTTAAAGTCACTCATGAGAGAGGACTCCAGAGCTACTGCACGAAGGCAGGAACCGTGGGACGGTGTGCTCAGAGGAAGGAGGGATATTCTGAGGTGTCTTTTATTTTAAAACATTTATAAAAATTTATACATTCACCATATTTTTAAAATCATACCTTATCTAAGGTTGCTACAGGTTGAATGTCCCTTCTCTGACATGATTGGAACCCCAAATTGTGTAGGGCTCTTGGGATTTTGGGATATTTGCATATGCATTAACGAGATACCTTGGAGATGAAACCCCAATCTAAACATGTGCAAGGATCTGTGTACAGGTTCTTCTGTGGTCACAAGGATTCATTGCTTGGGGGTCAATGCCTGGGAGGGCAATTGCTGGGGTGTATAGTTACATATTTAGTTTTTGAGAGAATCTGCTAAAATGTCAGCACTCCACACCCCCACAAGCCACGCAGGGTACGCTGGTCCAGGCTCTCTGCCTCATCAGTGTTTGAGGTCCGTACTTTTTATGCTGATTGTGCTGTTAGATCTGTCATGGTACCTTGAAGTGGTTTATGTTTGTACTTCTCTGGTGCCTAATGATGCTGAGCACCTTCTTGTGTGTTTACTTGCCAATGTGTTGTGTTGTTACTGGTGAAATATCTGATAGCACCCTTCATCTGTTTCTAACTGGATTTATTTTATCTTTAATGTTGAATTTTGAGCCCTTTAAAAATCCTAGGCACTGGCCCTTTGTCCGATATGTGGTTTACGAATACTTTCTCCTCATCTTGGTTTTTTTTTTTTTTTTTTTTTTTTGTCTTTTTATACTCTGAACAGCATATTTCTCAGGGCACAGTTTCAATTTTGATAAAATCCAGTTTATCAGTTTTTCTGTTTATCGACTGTGCTTCTGGTTTTCAGCCTCAGACCTCTTTATCTGTCCTGAGACCCTGAGATCTGTTTCCTCTATGCTTTACGTCGTTGTCCATCCTGAGTCACGTTTCGTGTGTGTGTGGTGACAGGTAGAGGCCTTTTTCTTTTGGCCCATGGCCGTCCAGCTGCTCTGACATCAGCTGAATTGGCTTTTCCACTCCTGTCACAGATCAGTGGTCGGCTCCGTGCGAGGCTGTTTCTGGGCTCTCCTGCACACTGCAGCCTTGGTAACGAGGGTGCTGCCTCCCCGAGGGACCCTTCCGCTTCATTCCTGTCTGGTCCACCTCATGTTTTCTCAGTCTTGGTTCCAAGTTTAGCTAATAGTTATCCAACTTTCTGGAATATTCTGGAAAAAATCTAGAATACTAGTTTATTAATTTGGGCTACTGCATGGATTTCTATGTCCAACTTTCCTTCGTGGTACTTTTGTTGTTTTTCTTCTGCTTTTAGCTGTTTGAGCTGGACATTTAGAAATTTTGTGTCTTTCATTTCTGTTAACGTAATTGCATAAGGCTGTGAATTTTCATCTGATCACTGCTTTACCTCCCACAGACTCCGGTCCAGGTAAGAAGACCTTCTCACCCTCACTTCCTAACTGATCTTTTTCATGATGGAAATAGAACAGTAACACAATCATGAGTGTGTTTCCATCTGCCTTCCCTTCCAGTTCCTCCAGATTCTACTTTAGAAGCCCAGTAGACCGCCTCAGTCTTGTTCAGTGCGTTGGTATTCGTTGCAGTTACATTTTCACTGTGAAATGTGATGTCTTAGCTTTAGGAAATGTCTGTCACATTAAATGCTTTTCCCTGGGGCTCTACTTTGTTTGATATCAAAGTTGTGATATTTGTGTGTTTATTCATTTGCCTTTCTGAATCCCTATTTAAATGTATGCCCCTGAAATAAATATACATTGGAGCTTGTTTATAAGGAAATTGAAAATCTAAGCAACGTCCAGCGTATCTCTTTGCTTTGTTTGTTTTTAGTTTTTGTCTTTTTGAGGCAGGGTTTCTCTATGTAGTTCAGGCTGGCTTTGAACTCACTGTGTAGTTCAGGCTGGCCTGGAACTTGCAGTGATCCTCCTGCCTCAGCCTCCCAAGTGCTGGGATTACAGGCGTGCCCCACCATGCCCAGCGCTGCAAGTCTCTTTAGATACATCAAGAATTTACATGAGTGATATGTTTGATCTTAATGTTCTCATAATATTTTACGTAACAAATCACTGTGTGTACTGTGTTCCATCTGTTGTATTTCTTTCTCTCCACGATGCCCTTTCTTTGCGTTTCATTATTTACTTTCCTTTGATGTTTCAGGACTTCTCACTTCTGTTCTGGTGACTGCCTCTGGACTTGTTATCTCTGATAAACTTCCTTGAGTCTCCTATTAACTTTTGCTGTCTGATCTGGTTTGTTGATTGCTGATGGAATCCTTGACCCCACCTGTATTCTGTGTTCTGGCTTGTTTTTCCCTCTTTTGTTGTCTATCATAGTGCAGTTGCTAAAAGCGGACATTTGTTTCTTAGTCTCCTTAACTCTTATTCATACATCAAATTTGTTCTATAATTAAATATATTGAGTGCCCCAGAAGTCTGTCTGCCCAAGAGCCCCCTCACCTCCCTAGAAGATTCCTTCAGGAAGCCTCCTGGGCTTTGTCTCCCTTTGCCATGTGTACAGCTTCTCCGTAGTCCTGTCACTGCGGGTCTGCTTTGCTGGGTATAAAATCTTGGCGCTCCATGAAGATGCTACTCCATCCTTGCTCTTTCCGGTGGAATGATTTAAGAGGGTGAATCACTGGCCCTTGTAAGTTACTTGATCTGTCTGTTTGCAGGCTGTGAAAATATTTCTCAAAAATGTCTTTGAAGTGTTAAATTTATTTACCATACTCTGTTGCAACGGTTCTCTCCCCGCATGGCTGTTTTGGTGGAGTCGTTGGTGGTTGAGCTCTTGGGATGTTCATGTTCACTTTTCTGCTTTTCTGTACAGACCAAGACTGCAGTTCTTACAGCTCAGCCTTGGCGGCGGGGGATGGTACCTGTGATTTTTTTAAGCTCAAGCGCGCCCTCTTCTGTCAGTGTTGAATAGTGCGATTTCTCCCTGGTTGGCCTCTGGGATGGGTGAGCGGTTTTCTGCATCTTTTGTTTTGCTGGATAGGTGTCCTCACTGCCCATGCTGTGCCTCCCCCCTCCTCCGTCCCTGAAGAGCTGCCTCCCCGCACTTTTCTTTCCTGGGTAATTTTGATTTAATCCTCACCCCTCTCTTTCTCTCTTCCTCTGGCTCCTGGACCCAGCCCTCCCCTTGTTCTGTACAGAAGTTTTGGGCGGGGGCTCACAGAACAGTTCTGCTGCACATGGCCAAGTATTTTTATACATGTTTATAGTATTGGCTCTGTCTCCTGGGCCAGCTCACGGTGCAGGCTTTGTGTGTGTGCCTGTGCCTTGGGGGCCTGCGTAGACTTTGGAGGCTGTGTGGGCAGACATGGATTTCCGTGGCCATCAGCAACTCAGGCGCTGGGAGGATCCCTCCATAGGGCTCTGAGTGATTCCAGGCAGCAACATCAATTTCGAAAACAGCAGTCACCCAGACCTGTTATTAACAAGGCTTTTCATGCTAATTGTACACAAATGAGTCTTAAGGACATGCTTGACACGGGTGCTCTCTTGTGAAGGTTAAGTGTCCCCCAGCGAGTTGTTTACACCGCTGCTCTCTTTCGCCGGCCTTGGCAAATACTTCAGCCCAGTGGTGCAAGGCATTCCTGTGTTTGTGGGGTTGGACTCCACAGGGCTTTCTTGTCCTGGCATGCTGGAGAAAGTGTTGCCTTTCAGTTGTGTAACATAGGGGTGATCTGGTGGCCATGTGTGTGTGCCTGTGTATGTATGTGCATATGAGATCTTTATGAAGAAGAGACTCACTATCTGTGACATCCTGAAGGCTGGTCCCCCAAGGCCATATCCTGAAACCCTGACCCGTGATGGGATGGCCTTCGGTATTTGAGAGGTAGCTAGGTCTAAATGGAGTCATGAGGGTGGGGCCCCCGTGATGGGATTAGTGCCCTTATGGGAGACATAAGAGACTGTGAGAAAGTGGTCAGTGCAGGTCCTCACCAAGAGAGACAGAAGCACCTCCATGTCCACTTCCGGCCTCTAGCCTTGTGAGAAACAGGTTTATTGTTGAAGGCACTCCATTTGTGGTACTTTACTACAGAAGAATGAGCTGAGAAAGGCCCACCCAACTGCATTTTTAGTTTTCAGGCAGAGCCCAAAGCCCAAGTGAGATGCAGCCTGCATGGCTGAGGAGGGCACGCAGGCCGTGACTTACTGTGGGGCGTTGAGAATGTTTGCAGAGTGCAGGGCTTGGTTCTGAAAGAGACCACATGAGAATTATTGGGGTACACAGATCCCAGCCCACACAGGAAAAGGGAAGGCAGTAAGGCCTCTTCTTTACCAGAGGACTCAGAGCACCCGAGGAGCTACTTGTGCTGCCTGTCGCCGCCTTCCTCAGGGCTTTGGGCCCAGGCCAGACTGTCTGCACTCTGCATTGGTACCCCCTTCACGGGCTCTCTCCCTCCTCAGAGGTCACCTGGGAGTCTTGTCATTTGATGTCCCCAGCATGCAAAATCCCCATCCTCTTTGATTCTCCTGTGGGCTCTGGAAAAGGGACCATCTCGGTCCTGTGGCTTCGCACCCCTGCACAGAACCTCAGACTGCTTCTCTGGCAGGACACAGTCTGAGCTGCCTTGTAAGGTGAGAGCCCTTGGGGGCTGAGGGGACAGCGAGAAAGGAGTCCCTTCTGACACCTGCTAACCCAGTTGGTCCCCAGCAGCCTTGGCAGTTCAGGGACAGAAGAAGCCAGGCCAGGAGTTCTTGTCCAGGGCCTGGGCAGTACCTTACTGACACTCAGACCTGATGACACTGTCCTGGATTTGGCTTCTAACCTCCCGCCAGCCTCTGCACAGGGAAGAAGTAGCCAAGGATACTGGGAAGAGCTCCCTGACAGGGAGACAGTGAGGCTTTTTCTCCCTAGAGCCTCATTAAAAACTAAACAGTGTTTCAGACAGAGTTTTCATTTACAGCGTTTGCTTATGCATTCATCCAAAGTTCACACCCCATTCTGTGACTGTCCCATTGTCCACCTCACGCCAGGACTCTGAGAACTGGAGCTGGGAGTGTGGGCTCCTGCAGCCTAAGGAGCAGGTCTGTCCATGCCAGAGGTGCCAGTTCTGTTGAGCTGAACATGCTGCAGTGCCTGTGACCCTGGGGCTCTGTTCTCTTTATCCCATCCTAGGTGGGCTATGATGCATCACAGAGCACACACAACCCCTGGGCTGGGGACACAGGCACAGAAGGAAGATCCCAGAGTTAGTTCCAACTCTACTGCACAGTCAAGGGTCAGGAGAACCTTCTAAGCTTTGAGTTTCTTGAGCCTGGTCTGAGGAGAAAGACTCCTGCCTCAGTGGAAAGGTTTCAAGAAGCTAGAGGAAAAGGGAGTTTCACCCCATGGTTGGTGTCATGGTTTGTGTCTGAATGTCCCCCCAAAGCCTCATGCAGTCATGGGAGGACAGGTCTTCCAAGGGTGGCTGAGTCCAGTGTTTGTGACTGGTTTTTTCTCTAGAACTGGGATGGGTGGTGTGAGGGCTGTACCCACCCAGGGGTGGTGAGCTAGCATTCAATATAAGGGAGGGAAGGAAGTGTGCTCTGCCCTTTTGTCCTTTGCCCTCTTGTCCCTTGTGGCCCACCATGAATGGTTGAACCTCAGCTGCCACCCTGCCGTGGAGCCAGCGGAGCATGGGTTGAAACTTCCGTAAACTGTAAGCTAAAGAAACCTCTCCTTCCTTCATTTGGGGCATCAGGTATTTTGTCCCAGCAACAAGAGTAACCAAGACAGTCAGGGATGGTGCCTATGGGACTGCCTGTGCCACACGGTACCCATTGTATTCCTCCAAAGTGCGTGCATATGGGTACACATGCATGCACACACACACACACACGCACACATACACAACTTGTTTCCTGTGATCCAAGCCCAGGGGCAGCAGCCTTCTGGCCATCATCTGTGCTTTCTGCTCCCACACAGAGGTGGCAGGACTCTGACTCGAGGTGACGGGTGCCTGAGTTGCTTTACCACTGGACATGGTGTGCAGGCTTCCTATAATGTCAGCAAGATCTGGGAAATGGACCAAGCATGATTTCCAGCTAAATGAAACACTTCAGGGCCGTCAACTAAAGAGATGATGCTTTCGAGAAAATCCCTTGCATGCGTGGCAGACAGGCTGTGGGACCTGCCAGCCTGTCTCTTCCTGTCTTCATCGGGGGATGATTCATCACTGGGCTGGCTCCTTGGGCCCGTGTGGCCATGAGGACCTGTCTGGACGCACAGCAGAGACTTGGCCCTTATGGAACACTTAAGGGTTTGTGCAGCTTGCTCTCTTCTTCCTCCTCCTCGTCCCTTTCCCCTCCCTCCCTCTTGCCTGACTCTGGGAACACAAAATAAGATGTTTCTAGGAAAGAGTGCTTGCCGTTCTCCCCTGCCCCATCTCCCTCAGCAACTAGTAGCTGGGCCTGGGTGGGGTGAGCTGCGCTCTTGTGGGGTGGAAGGGGTCATACTCCATGGGTCCTCGGAGGACCCCAGCCCCGCGTCTGTGTTCCAAGGCGCTGGGCTGCCCACAGCCATCTGTTCCCCGAGCCCCTCTGCAGAGATGCCTGACAAAGGACAACCTCCTCTCCCTTGCTGGCTGCAATGCTGCACGGGGCTGGGAATTGGTCCCTGGTCTTCAGTCCATCACGGAGAGAGCTGTGTCTCCAGCCCAGTTCTCCTGCATTCCAGCTCTGCAACCCTGCAGGCTTATCCCTGCAGCCTCACTTCCTCCCTCCTGGTGCCATGTCTGCCTCAGTGGCATTGTGAGGGCCCAGCACAGTCCTGGGGATACAGGTGCCCAGCGTGACACAGGCTAGCTCGTGTTAACCCACCGTGTCAAGGCCTTGCCTGCCCTTCAGGTGCCAACCCCTGCTCCTAGAGCTTCTCCCCTGGATAATTCACTCTCCTTCCTGCTGGCTTCGCTGCCCACCGCCCTCCCCGTGCATCTTATCACGAGCCACATCTCATGCTCCCTTTGCCTTTCCTCCTCTGTTCCCTCGTTCTCTCCCCCATCCATCCACTCCTTGCTTCGTTATCCAGTGATTTGCTGGAAGTTTCCTGTATTTTTCTGCCAGCTGCGGCGAGCAAAGCAGATTCAATCTTTGCTCTCACTGAGTTTATAGCCGGTGGACAGGGGAGGTGGTGAACAGGAGTGTGCATGCGCGTGCACGCGTGCGTGTGTCGGGGGAGTGCTCAGCAGAGGGAAGAAGAGTGGCTTGGGAAATGGGAAGGCCTCTGGGAGGCCGCGACTCTTTCACCTCCTGGACCGCAAGGAAGAACTTGCGGTCACCTTCAGGGGTTGTGCCTTGCAGGCCCTCAGTGCCCAGTCTCATCTGTGGGTGATACAGTGAGGTCCTGGGCTCCAGAGGGGTCTCCGCAGGACAGAAGCAGCCGCGCAAAGCACCGGATGATAAATGCTCATTCTCTGCGTCGGCGGGCGAAGGAATGAGCCTCTTCCCGGCTTAGAGTGCTAAGAAATCTTCCCAGCACGCGTTAACTCCAACTCCCCTCGAATAAGGAGCTTAGCCGAGCTCCTCCAGTTTCACATGGCTCATGAATATGCAAGCCAGCTTCCCTTTAATCTCAAATTTTATTTTATAGGGTGCATTTAAATTTATTTATTAGATCTCAGTTTTTCGCTTGAATCTATGGGAACTTTAATGGAGGTCTCTCTCCGTCTTAGTGTGGCTGTTAAAGAGTCAGGTGGAAGAAGAATCCTGAGTCCTTTGAACGCCCGGAGGGCCCGAGAGCCTCTGGGTTGATGATGACCGTAGGATAATCCGAGTTATAATCACGGCCCGGCCCTCAGGAAGCGACTGTCTGTACGGCATGTCCCTCTCACCTCCCTGGGGGAGAGGCGCCCACGAGGCCCGGGCTGTGGGCCTCTCAGCCTCGCTTCCCTGCAGGACAGGCTGTGGGCTTGGCTGGAAATGGAAGCGTTGTTCAAGGTCAGGCAGGGGCACTCGGCCAGCCTCCCCCTGGGTGGCCTGAGCGTGTGCCCCGCTCCCAGCTGGCAGGGACGTCTCCGTGGGCTGCCTCAGCTGCCATCCAGAGGGAGGAGGAGAAGCAGGAGCCGGCCAGATCGGAGCAGGTTGTGTTCACACTCTCAGTGAAATCCGAGATAGAAACTGTTTTCTAAAACTATTTTTCACTTGCTAAAATTAAGGTTCTTCAAAGGAAATCTGCTGTGTACTCATTTTATTTTTAAACATCACCGTCCTTTTGGGTAGGAGCAAAAAACCCACAAGCTCTTCTGTGCCTGCAGTTGGAGGTGTGGAGGGCGGAGGGTGGAGCCTTCCTGGGCTGGGCGATGGTCAAGGGCACAGCTATGGGGCAGTGAGGTGCTGGCCAGGGCACCAGGGGCCCTGGAGGTGAGCTGTTGGTGCAGGTGCCCTCAGCCCAGCCACACCGGGCAACCCATGATGGCTTCTCCAAGTCACTTGGGTGGACCGATGGCCCTGCTGCTTCGGTCCATGGCCACTTGATGAGACTTGGTCCACACAGGTGCATCCATGGCTTGCAGCTGCCGAAGGACACAGAGCCCCTCCACCCGCCGTCCTGCTCTCTTGACCACTTCTCCTTGTCTGACCCGAGGAGATCAGAGGAGACTTTAGAAGTGTCAGGAAGGAGCCATCAGTGCCAGGCACGTGGGGCGCCAGGACTGGTGCGGGTCCTTGCCGATGGCCAGCTGTCTCTCTTCCTCCCACCAAACCCTCTTCCCTCACCTCACCTGACAAGTCCTGGGCACTCTGCCTCTCACTAGCAGTGGGGATTACTTGTCTAGGGCATTGCATTCCTAGGGTGTGAGCACCCCAGCATGGTACCGATGTGTCTCATCAACCCTAAGAAACAAGAGGAGCCCCGGACATTTATCAGGAGGTCTGGCTTCCCTTGTCAGCCAGCACCCTGCCTGGCAAAGGCCCCGGGCCCTCCACCTGGAGTCTGCTTGGCTCTGATTTCTGAGAGCAGCATTTGCAGTTCAGAATCCAGCATCTCTGTCCCCCAGAAGGTCCCCTGCTGGGAGACACTGAGTGACAGAATGTCTTGGTTTCTTTCTCTTGTTGCTAAGACAAAATACCTGATGCCCAAAATGAAGGAAGGAAAGGTTTATTTAGTTTACAGTTTTTGGAGGTTTCAGTCCGTGCTCATCTGACTCCAAAGCAGGGTGGCGTGGCTGAGGGGCAGCTGTTCATGGCAGCGACATGCTAGCGACAAGAGCAAAAGGGCAAAAGGGGAAAGCACGCCTCCCTCCTCCCTTATATTGTACCCCGGCTTCCACTCTGGGCAGGTGCAGCACTCACACCACCGATGCCAGCGCTAGACAAAGGACCAATCACAAATGCTAGACTCGCTCACCTCCATGTCTGCGTGAGGCTTGGGGGAAACACGAACCATAAGAGGAACACTCGACTCCTGTTTGCATGTGGTCCCGCCACCCGCCTCCAGCAGGGTCCCTGCAGCCGCAGCTTCTCTGATCTCTGGGTGTAAGGAGCATGACTGTCCCTGTCGCAGCCCCGTCCACGGCCCACTCCTGCCCTCCTCCTGCCTGTCTCCACATCAGTGAGGATCAAAAACCTGTTTTCTCCTCCTCCAGCAAGAACTTTCCTTCATGTCCACACCTGCCTCTGAACAACCCGCTTTTCAAGGGGTGTGGCAGGGACTTTTGCAGTAGAAAGGAGAACCCCCAAACTAGAACCTGCCCCTGCTTCTTGTGGGGTTGGAATCACCTGCCTGTTGCTCAGGGCCCCCACTTACCCACTTCACAAGCTGCTCAGGGCTGAACAGGGATGTCGGGTGTCCGCTGGGACTGGGCAGGACAGAGATGACCTGTATCCCCGGGGACTGGGCAGGGTAGGCACTCTGTGAATGCTGAGTTCAGCTGTAACCCTCAACTTTCATTTCATTTAAATGACCAAAGATCATGCGTGTTCGCTGAAGAACATACTTACCAAAAGAAAGATAGGAAACACTTCTTCCTGGAAATCCTGAGAAATCCAGGAGCAACTCCACCCCTCAGACTGTCCCTCGCACAGGAGGCCATCTAGGTGCTGGGTGTGTGAATAAGCTCACCTGCAGGAGCTTCTACCAGGTCTGCTATTTTACAATCGCTTTGAAAAAAAAATCCTGGAGCATTTTCCATGTCAACAAATACAGACCACACATCTCCACTGGCAATTCTGGGCCAGTCTGTCAGAGGAGCATATCGAGATCTGTTTACCAAAGTGATCAGCAGAAGCAATTTCAGATGGTTTACACACTTTTCCCATCATGCACTGGGCTGTGCGTAGCGTCCCTCTGGGTATCTCTTGCCTCTCTGTCCGCTCAGATTGATGGGAAGAAGCCCCATCATTCACTTGCAGCTTTCCGGATGCTCATTGCCTGCAAACCCGTCCTGTGTAAATGTTAGGGACAAGATTCCTGGGGGCTGCCTTGGCTTCTTCCAGCAGAGCATTGTGGGTATGACCAGCAAGGGGAGACCTTAGTGGGTGGTCTCTCACTGGCCCCGGGACAGGAAGTGCTGGTTCTCCCTCAGCCGGACTTTTCTCTGTGGTCCTTGAGTATGTCCTGCGTGCACGCCAGGGACCCCTGTGTCTGCGGAGAGCCAAGAAAGGGGGGGCCCATGTTGGGATCCCTGGGGGAGGAGTGTGCCGTCCCTTATACCTGCCCAGGGTCCCTGCTGGGCTCCTTCCCCATCTTCTTAGCCATCTTGCTCTCCGGCAGTAAAACATCATTTTTTATTAAATGATATGTCTGACATTTACCAAATTTTTATGTGACAATTTAGAAGGAACTGGTTGCATTAAACAGCCTTATTAATATTGCAGTAACATGATTAGGGGCCATCAGGCTCCTCGACCACAGGGCTTGGATTTACGAGCTCCGGAGAGAGGAGGGGCAGAGGTGGCCAAAGCCTTGCAGCACAACTCACGCTCCAACCTGTCAAAGTCCCGGGCAACTTGGAGGCTGCATCTGCGAGGCCAGGATGGTGTCCAGGGCCCTCTGGAAAGCCTCAGTTGTGCCTGCCTATCTGGGCTGCATACAGATTGGACTTGGGGGGTTTATTCATCTCCCAAGGCTGTTGAAGCTACTCAGAAAGCCTCCTCCAGTGCAAGGTGGGCTAGGCCCTTTCGGCTGGCATCCAGTCTCCATGCCTCTTTAACCTGCTTCAGAGGGAGATGGGATGGTCAGTGTGAGTGTGTGGAGTCCGAGGCCCCTACCCAAGAGCCCAGGGCCACCATGAAGGCTGGGTGGACTTAGGGAGGCTGGCAAACTCCTCTGGGGTTGGTGGCTTTGCCTCTGAGGAGGAAGGGACCATCACACGGGTCATGCCATGAGCTGAATGACCACACCTGCTTCCTGCCACTTGGTGTTTGGTATCATCAGGTTCTTAGGGGTGCAGGGCCACTGTCCCCATCTCCACTGGGCACCCACTGGCGACATGTTTGGAGACATAAGCCACGCTTCCAGGTCTTTGGGAGACGAAGATGCAGGGATACAGCCCTTGCCCAGGGCTTCCGCCTCCTGGGAGCAGGTGTGGGGCTAACTGGAATAACAGGGCGCAGGGCAGGGCAGGGAGGGCCCAGCTGGGGACCATGGCATGCTATGGGGTTCAGGAGATGGCAGTGAATTCTGCACCACGGAGGGAGGGGGACAGAGCAGAGGCATCTGAAGAAGCAAGTCAGAGTTTGGACTTTGGCCAGAGGCTGAAGCTGGGTTTGAAATAGCAGCTTTAATGACTCACAGCTGTGAGTTTTGGGCTCTCTGGGAATAAGACGAGAGTGCCTACGACCACACCAGGGCCGCAGAACACCTTGTGCTGGGGAGTGGGGACAGGGTCCCGCGGGCTGAGCCCTGATGGAGGGGGCTTTGCTCCCCAGTCCAAAGAGCTTCTCCTTCATCCAGGAGGGTGCAGGGTGCAGACAGGGGAGGCAGAGCACTCTTGGGCAGTGGGGGCTGGGAGGGCTCACCCACTGATCCGGGACGGTGCAAAGCTGGTCTTGGTGGCAGCGCCAAGGGCCCTGTGGTGAAGACAGGAGGCAGGGAGTGCAGGACAGGACGGGAGTCACCATCTGCCCCTCCGTTCCATCTGATGCCAGCAGTACCCCGAAAGTGCCTGGATCCTCATACCCTGGCCTCTGGGTGGGGCTCCCCCGAGTCTGAGTGACTCTAGGACAGATTGTGGCTCTTGCATTCTCCCATGGGAGCCAGACCTGGGATGGACAAGGTCAGGGGCGGGGGTGGCACAGAGGGACCTGCTGTGGGCTGCGTCCAGGGAGAGAGAGGAAGTGGGCCAGGCCCTGAGGGAGAGGGGTCAGCAGAGGCTCCCTTCTGGACTCAACTCTTCAATGACAGAGAATTTCATTTTTTCTCCTACTGCAAACTAAGAGTATACACTCCTTATCAAAATGTTGAGATGCTGATGGGCAAAAGGACGTAGACACCCCCGGCCCCATCAGGCTTGTGGTCACAGGATCCAATCATCCTGGTCTCATCCAAGTGTTCCCTGGGGCCTTTTGGGGGCCTGGTTGGAAATCCAGGGGTCCTTGGACCTCAGGCACCAAGTTCAGGGTTTGTTATTTCTGAACAGCTGGGTGAAGGCGGCTGGGGCTTGTGATCCTGAGAGCAGCTGACCTTGGTGGCCCAGAGAGGGGGCCAGAGAGAGGCCTGTGATCTGCGTGACCTGGGGTGATGCTGATTGGCCTGCTTCTCCCCTGGCCCTAGAGCTCTGGGTTGGGCCCTGCATCCTGTTCATGCAAAGCTATGCTTCTGGGGCTGTGGTTTTCGGAGCCCCAGGAGAACTGAGCAGCCAATGACAGTGCTCAGGCAGCAGGAGAGAGGGGTGAGGGAGGGAGAGCGGAGGAGAGAGGCTGCCTGGGTGGGTGCCCAGCAGCTTCCCGGGCCTGTGCTCTCTGCCACGGGCTGTCCCCAGGCCCTGCCCTCCCTGACCCACTCTGCCCGCATCCCTTCCCGGGAAGGCCCTTCCTTGAGAAAATCTCTTTCCCTGCTGTCTGCAGCCTACCACTGAGTCTGCCTGCCTGGGCACCCCAGTGTGGGCCAGAGGTCTCCCCGCTGATCTTGAGGTTAATCCTGGCCCCAGTTGCTGGAACTGGCCAGAAAGTAAATTGGGGTTTGGGCAAAGAGGAGCTGCAGGCCGCAGCCTTTCAGGCTCAGAGGGCAATGGGGGTCCAAGCCTGGGAGCCCAAGTCGGGGCTCTGGGGGAGAATCCGTGTCTCTCTGTCCAGGCCAGGGGCAGCAGGCAGGGCAGTGAGAGGCTTTCTGGATGCACGCCTGGGCCCGGTGGGGACCGCACTTCTCTAAGAGCCCAGCACCTTGCCAGCCCGTCCTCTCCTGTCCTGTCGGGGGGCTTCCTTCTCAGTGCCTTGCCCACCGTGGCGGGAGCCCGGGCCTGGCAGGTGCACCCGTGGTACCTGTGTGTGAGAGGGGGGACCCCGACCCACATGCCGAGTGAGAGCCCTGCGGTGGAGTTTTTCCCAGGTGCAGCAAGTGGTCTTGGGGTTCTGCCCAGGCAATGTCTTTACCCCTTGATGGTGGGTGTGAATTTGGAGCGAGGCAGAGGCCTTCTAGATTGGAAGAGGGGGAGGAGGGGACAGGCAGGCTGCATTCAGGGCATGGTGCAGCCCCAGCCCTTGTCCTGCCGTGCTGTGGCCTGGAGCCACTGGTCACCATGGAGGGGGCGGCGGCTCCCCATGGCGGGGAGGCCGATCTCACGCAACCTGCTGGGGTTGTGCAGACGCAAGGGCAGCCCGTTCAGCTCAGAACAAGCCTGGTCTCTGCCCTTGTGGCGATTCCAGGAGCAGGAATGGCCCAGCCCGCCGGGCATCGTGGCAGGGGGCACACAGGATGTCAGGGGAGATGTAGCAGGGGCCCCACTGGCCACCGGCCACTTCTGCGCTCCCAGGGGGACAGGCCCATCACAGAAAGTGGGGCCTGGGAGGGATTCAGGCCCAAGCACCCTTTCTCCATCCTCGCCTCCAGCCCCTCTGCCCTGGCCTGTCGGGCTAGGGTTGGCTGCAGCTCTGGAGGACACGGTGTGGTTTCCTAGCAGGGCCAGGGTGTGGGCTGGAACTCCCCCTGGCCAGCAGGGCCATGGCCTGCTTCCCTGCCCCTGCCCAGTGAGTCACCTGTGCTGGGCAGTGCCCAAGGCCTGCCACTGTCAGGAGAAACTGACATTCGCTCTCCCATCCTGTTGGCTTTGGGAGGAGAAGCGCGGTTTTTATTTTAGAGTTATGTTTTGCACTAAAGACTTTAAAAAAAAAAGTCACCAGACAAAACAATCCTATTTTAATGCACAGAATTCCTATCTTGGTTTGGTTTCTTTGTAGCACTTATCTGCTTTTTAGTTTGTTTATTGGTCTACTTTTCCCTGGACTACAATTTCCCTGTGGACCGTGACAAGCCATCCATCAGCCACTGTGTCCCAGCATCTTGGACCCACAGGACACTCTCAGGGCAAAGAGAGGGACAGTATTCCCAGTGACCTCTCTGGCTCCACCTGGAAGAGGACTCTGCCTAATATTTACACAGCCCCTTTCTTTCCCTGCCCGTCTTTCTTTTAATAGTTATGGATTATGGAAAAGAAGAACAAAGCCCATTAAGAGGTTCCCCTACATTTGATTTGAGGAAGTTTTTATCAGAACGGCTCCATTTATTGGCCTTTAGCGGGCAGACTTATTCGCTTCGCACAGAATGAATATTGCCTTGTCTCCTTGAGAAAAATTGATTTCAGGCAAGCAGGAGAATAGAAACTCCCTCCTCCTCCTCCTCCTCCTCCTCCTCCTCCTCCTTTTCTTCTTCTTCTTCCCCTTCTCTATTTCTTTTTCCTCCCACGGAGACAGAATTTCTCTCTCAGGGAGGTGGAGGAAACAGGAATAATTGGACCAGCAGCTAATTCCCCGGGATTCATTGTCTGCAGTGCTCCCGCCAGAATGTGGGCCGGCCGCCTTGAGCTGCCGCTAAGGATAAGTGACAGCAGCAACAGACCGTCGCATTGAGATGTTTAGTCCTTCCTGGGAAGAGATGACACGTTAATTTTCATAAAATATTGGTGTTGGCATGTGATGGGCGGGGGCCCAGGTGCGCCTGGGCTCCGTCGGAGGTACGCGCTTCGGCCGGGTGTGGATGCCAGGCTGGACGTGAGCCCACACTGGTGTCACCCCGGGATGCTTGCATGGCTCCGTGGGGGCGGGGCCTCCCATAGAACCCAAAGAACTGAGGCGTTTCTCCTCTTCCTCCTTCTGTCTTGACTGCCCTTTTGTTCTGTGCTTCCCGGTGACCGGCTGCTTTAAATATAAGTGATGTTTTCTACATGCTTGCTGGAAAAGCTGGTTTCTTGACTCCTTCACTCACTTGACGAGCGCTTGCAGAGGGCTTGCTGTTACCAGTCAGGCAGGCGGAAGGTGAAGAGCAGGCTGCAGCTGACCCCCGCCACCCTGCTGCCGAAAGCACCCCTTCTTGCCTGGCTTTCCTCTCTTCCATCTCCAGCCTAGCTATCACTTTTGGGGGAGACAGGAGGCATAACCCCCCCATACCCTCTGAACGCAGCCACTCCCTCACATTCGCTGCGCCCCTGGGCTTTTCTCCACTGCGTTTTCCAAAGTTGCATTTGCTGGGTTGTTTAGGCTGCCTTGGACACTGGGTGGGACCTCTCCTAAGACCCTGAGCCCAGATGGTTGTATTTCCCCATTAATTCGTGTCTTTCATCAGACTTGGGATAGACAGCACCTCCTGCAGGAGCACCTGTCACTCAGGCCGCCGGTCCTCCCGCTGCGTCTCCCAGCCCTGCCCTTGCCCTTGTCCTGGGGCCCTCCGAGCGTCTTACCCAGGCTCCACTGGGGTGTGCTGCTGTCTCTTCTGTAGTTCCATCCCAGGCACCCTCTGTTGGTGCCTTTGCCGTGGCTCCCACCAGCCACTGGGAACACACCCATTCTCCTATCTCCTGGGGGCTCCTTCCCCTCTTCCAGCTCTGGAACCTGCAGGGAATGGGTCTGTTCGAGCCATGCCCTTCTCATCCCTGGATATCAAGCCTCATATCAGCATGACTGGACACCCAGAAAGCCCTGTATGGACACTTGGCCCATAATAGCTGCTCAGTAAATATTAACTGAATAAATCACTGGATGTCATAATAGAATTTCAAGCCGAGCCCCTGGGGGCTCTGGGAATAGAGCCATTAATGAGTCCCTCCAGACTTGCTCTGGACGGATTCCTGGTCATTATCCTCTCTCTATACGGGTAGCCTTTTCTTTTCAGTGACCTCCAGCGACAATTTATAGGAATAGAACTATGGCTAGCAGCCTGCATTTAATGATCCTTGGGAAATACACATGGACTCTGCCGTTGAGTTCCAGAAGCCCTAGCCACCCTGTCTCAGCCCCCGACGTGCACATCTTGGCCTTAGAGAAGAGGATTGGGGCGCCCTTGACCTCTTATGTGGCTGTCCCGGACTGGCATCCCTTGTGGGCTTTTGCCAGAATAAAACAAGATCGTTTTATTACATAAAGTGCTAGTTACCAGAGAGTACTGTTAGCTGTCTCCTTTTATTCAGAAGAATGAAAACACGCACCATGGCAACCTCAAAGGAAGCTCCGAGTTGCACGGACTCTTGGGGACCTGCTCCTCTAAAACGGCCTGATGGCGGGAGCCATGTGGTGCAGGGGAGGCTTTTAGGCCTAAGAAGCCACCTGGTTGTTTGTTCTCTGATAAGAGAGCCTCTTTTACCATTTTCAATTTGCCCTTGTTTTAATGAAAAGAAGCTGAGGTTGGACCGCCCAAGAAGGAACTAATCAAATAAAGCAAATTGGTGTTACCTTTTCCTCTCCCTTAGTACTTCTATGGCTCCAGCTGGAATTTATTATGAAAAGCAATTGGTTTTCATATCTGGCTGATTGCAGCCCGGGCCGGGCCTGACAGTCCCTTCTTCCCCATCATTCTGCAAAGAGCCTGGAGTGGCCACCGGGTGGCAGGGAGAAGACACTGGATGTTTGTGGCCAGCTTTCTTGTCCCCCAACTCGTTAGGACCCTATAAATAAGTCCGGAGAAGACCCTGGCTGTGGGCTCATAAAATAGCTCCTTAGGGGAGTTAGGGTGGCTTGCTAGGGTTCCATCTGGCTTGCTGTCAGCCTCACTGGGGCTGGTCATCAATTAGCACTTCTGCAGGGTTTGTGTGAGAGGGAGATAAGCGGAGGAGACATACCTTTACCAGAATTTTCCCTCCACTTGCAGTAAGAGGAAGAGGCAGGAGAACAGCTCCTTCCTCTGTCTGGAGCGCTGTGCAGTGCCAAAAGTGTCTCAGGGTGTTGCTGTGAAAAAAAGCGGTGTCTGAGACCTGCCAGGGACTTGCAAGGGACATGTAACCAGGCGTCTGGCAGAGCTGCAGTGGGGACAGGTCCCTGGTTCTGCTCTTCCCTCCTGGGTGACCTTGGGAGAGTTTCCACCCTCTCTGTGCTCCAGGACAATGACACCCATCTCCCAAAGTTAGGGTGGGCCTAAAATGAGTGTAAAGGGCTCTACTGCTTAGTGAACAGCAGCTCTCCTTGTTGTCCTGGTAGTTGTCATGGTTACTATTGACATTTTGGTCCAGGCCACCTACCTCTGATGGTGCATGTAAATCAGCCCATGCCATGGTAGAAAGATCACAAGGAAAGGGGCAGGTACATAAAGCATGTCTGCTGCAATTAAGGTGGCATTTTCCATTTCCTAGCTGCCCACTGGAACGGAAATTTAACACCGGCCCTGTGGTCTAGGACGCTGCAACCCACGCCCTGTCACAGGGCTGGGCTTTACACTCAGGGTGGAGGCCTGTAGGCAGCTGGAGTGGTGAGCCGTGCATTTCCCCAGGAGGGCGGGAGGGAGGGCTCCGAGCCAGAGAGAGGAAGGGGCGAGCTGCCCCAGGCTTTGGCTCTGGCTGGAGAAAGAAATCTTTGAGCCATTCGATGTTTAGAATCTGGTGGGTGCTGTTCACAGGGTCCTGCACAGGGAGCAAGGACATCATCTGCTCCTGAAGGGACGCTGCAGGCATAGCTCTTATGACGCCAGCAGCTGGCCGGCCTCTAAGAGCCCACCGTGCAAACTCTGTCACCTCCAGGCCTGAGTAGGCGCTGGGCTTAGGGGATCTGCAGGTCCCCCAGATCCCAGCTGGGCCTCTGTTCTTGCTCTGATGAGGTCAGTGGCTGTTGTGGTTCTGGAAATGATCCCTTAGTGACAGAGAGAGTGGGTGTTCCAGGAGAGGGGCCACAAGATGGGGCTGCTTTGGGCACCCTGAGTTCTAAATTGGGACCCTGGAAAGAATGTTCAGGTTTCATGTTTAGGTTTCTCCCAGCCTCGCATTCTGCACCCAGTTGCTCCGTAATTTGTATTTAGTATCTGCACACAAACCTCTCCAGCACTGACCACCCCTCTAACCCCCATCAGCCCATTTGTCTACATAATTTGAGAACATGCCCCTCCCCAGAGTGCTGAAGGGGTATATGGGCCTTGTTTCTAGGGAGGGCATCTCCCCAGTAAGTACCCCAGCTACACCCCCTTGTACCATTTCTATACTGTCACTGTGCCCATCGTTGTAGGGGGAGTCTGCAAAAGAGGCCGAGTCTGTTAGTGTTAGTCATAAAGCACAGGTAGTGTGTGGACAGCGCACTGGGAATCCTGCATTCACTATGGGCCCCTGCATTGCAGAGACCAAGGAATTTGTTCAAAATTATATAGCACATAAAGCAGAGCCAAGATTTATGGTGTCACTTGGGTCTCACTCCAAATTCCATGACCACTTTCTCTGATGTTGTACCAGGAATTGAACTCATGACTTCATGGTTGCCAGGCAGGTGCTTACGCCCCTGAGCTAGACCTCCTGACCAGTATCGCTTTCTTTTAAAAGCATTTCGTTATGGAAAATGTCATGCATTCACAGTGCAGACAGACTGGCAGGATGAACCCTCATACCTATGTCCGTCTTCAGCTGTGGTCAGCACGTGTCCAGCCGCGTTTTATTCATGCAGTGCATCCTTCCACCCCGACCTTATTTTGATGTGTATATCAGACACTGTGCAACCCCATCAGTGACAATATTAATATATATCCGAAAAGTTAAGATGTCTGTTAGAAAATACTTCTGCACTATGATGATCACTCTTCAAAGTTCATCACTCCAAATATTAAATATTTAGTCACTGTTCAAGATTCCACCCCTGCCATACAGAGGACTTTCAGCCAGTGACTCGGCAAGGTCTGCACATTGCACTTGGTTATGGATTTCTTTGTGTCTCTCAGTCCCTGTGTACCATCCCAGCACTCTTCTGCTCTGGTTTTCCCTCTCTCTTACCCTTTGTCTGAGAACTGGCTGGAGAAGCCAGGTCATTCGTCCTACAGAGCTGTCGTCTGGGTTTTGCTGTCATTGTGTCCATGGCATCCCTTGCCATGTTCCACTGCCCTTGAGGGGTCTTTATAAAGTGGAGGTTAGGTCCAGATGTCTAATTTCAAGGTCGATTTTTTAAACAGCAAAATGTACCCCTGCCAGATACCTACTACCCCGTTGTCCCTCTCCTGTGATGTCAGCCATTGTTGTCGACCCATGAATTCATTCAACATTATGAGACGGAGACGCTCAGCTCTCTTATTTCTTCCTCATTTACTAACTGGAGGGCTTTCACGGAGAAGTTCTTTCTCTTCCTACCTAGTAACACACGAGAAATGTTTCTACAAGGAAGGGAGAATGAATGCCTGATTCTCTCTGCACCTGTGAGTTTTTTTTTTTTTTACCTTCTCATTTTCAAAATACAGTGGTGCCTTAGATCGTGAATGTTTTTGTTGATGAACAATTTGATTAGCAAGCAGAAGCATTCGGCAAAGGTTTGCTTTCGTTGCACTGGGTGACAAACATGACAACGGTCATCTTTCCTGCACAAACATGAGTGTGGCCATCATTTCCAGAATCACGGCATGAATCAAGTTCCTGAACTAAGTACCCCTGTAACGTGTTGGGTCATTGCCATCCTCCAACAATGAGCAGCTTGTTTGGGGTCATTTCAGGGTCATTACGAACTCATGGATTTAAACATATTAACGTGTGTTAGTCCGTTGCAGTGATTATTTTTATTGATGCCCGGTTTTCCCATCTTTGGCCAGTGGAATCCTGTTCACTTTGGTTCCTGAGTACTTTCTCCATTATTTAAGTCTTTGGTGCTGCTTTTCACTTAAAGTCAGGACAAGGCAAGGCTTTGATCTTACTATTTCTGCATGGCACTGGAGGTGCTAGCCACTGCAATAAAGCAAGAAAAAGAAATAAAAGCTATTCACGAGGAAAAGGAGGAGGTGAAACTATTTTTATTCACAAGTGACTTGATTATAGATGGAGAAAATCCTGGAGAAGCTAGAAGAATCCTTATTAGAACTAAAGAGTTTAGTGATGTCACAAGATAACAGATCAACATACCAAAGTTAATTGTATTTCTTTTTTTTTGCCGGTACCGGGGATCGAACTCACGACCACCTGCTTGCAAGGCAGGTGCTTATGCCGCTAAGCTAAATCCCCAGCCCCGTTAATTGTATTTCTATGTGGTAGAAATGAGCTGTCCAAAAATGACATTGAGAAAACAATTCCATTGATAAATAGCATTATAAATAATATACTATTAGGACAAAATTAATTTATAGATTTTAACACCTGTACACTAGAAATTATGATATGGAGAAATTAAAGACTCACAGAGGTGGAGAAGTATTCCTTGCTAATGGAATTGAAAATCACTTCTTTGGCAGTGATTGGGAGGCCCACTATTAAGATGGGAATTCTCTCTAGATTGATTCTAGATTAAATGCTCTTCCTGCCAAAACATCAGGAGGCTTTTCCCTCACCTCAGAAACTGCCCAACTCATAATAAAATGTGAAGAATTTAAAATAGCCAAAATTTTGACAAAGGTCAAAGTCAGAGGCTCTATAGTTCCTGATTTCAAAAGTTCCTACAAACCTGCAACAACCACAGTGCATAGTGTTGGCGTAAGAATGGGGCGGTGGATCTGAGTATAAAATCCACACATAAAACCTGCTGGTTGTGAGTCAGTTTATTTTCCTCAAAAGTAAGTCACTAGCATTGGGTAGGAGGACCGAAGAGGCTCTTTTCTTTTTTTGAGCAACTGATATGGGGCAATTTGATGACAGTATAGCAACGACTCAGCTTAGACACCGGCCTCAAATCATACACAGAGATTAATGCAAAAGGACCCATCTGTCTAAAGGTAAAAACTAAAAATAAAAAACTCTTAGAAGACAATATGAGGAGGCCCGTAACCTTGGGTTGAAAAAGTGTTCTTAATAACTAGAAGTACTATTCCTTAAAGAAAAAGCCAAGAACTTGGACTTTACCAAAATGGAAACATATTGCTTTTAAAAAAATCACTAAAAAAAGAAAAAGTATTCACCAATCATTTATCTGATGAAGTCTTATATATGAATTTTGCATAAAGCACTTACTATTCCTAAGTGAGAAGGCAAAGAAAGCAATTCAATTAAAAGGGGGCAGTAGGTTTCAATAGACATTTCACCAAAGAAACGATATGAATAGCTAACAAGGACGTGTAAAGATGCTGGACATCATTAGTCATTAGAGAAATGCAAATGAAAGCCACCAAACACCCACTAGGCGGCTAGGCGCCAAACACAGGCTTTGCCAAATGCCAGGGAGGAGGCGGAGAAATAGGGTTTGGTGGGGAGGGCAGGAGGTGCTGCCGCCCAAGGGAGAGTTTAGCAACTTCATTGTTATGTAATCCGACTGCCTCTCTTTCACGTAATAGTGTGAATTTTGAATCATGGTTAGAAAAGCTTTCTTTCCTCCAGTTGCTGAGGAATTCCCTTAGTTTCTTGGAGTGTCTATGTGATTTTATTCTTTCCATGGAAGTGATCGGCCCATTTAGAATCAAAACTCCTGTAGGAGGGGAGGAGTGGCTCGAATTTCACGTTGTTTTCCATATTCCTGTCCAGGGACCTGGTATCCATTGGCTTGAGCTCGCTGGCTTGTTGTGTTTGCTACCTTGTCAGTGACTGTATGTCTGGGTTTTCTGTTCCATTCCATGGGTCCGTTTACCCATGTGTTGAGTTCATACGAATATAATAAAAATGAACGTTTAAATTTAAAAATTTAGTGCAGTAAAAACCACGTTGCCATTAATCCCCCTTGGACTATTCCACCATCACTTTATCGTCCTGTCATTTCTGCTACTTCTGAAGCAGTCCCGGAAGGCTGCTTTCCTAAGCGCCCAGAGTTGTGCCACCCTGGTTGCTGAAATGTCCCGAACTAATTGGAAATGTTTCCCTTTCGTGGTCATTTTGACTCTGAGGAAGAGCCAGAGTCACAGGTGTCACAGCCACTGAATTAGGGTGGGTGATAACGCACCAGGCTGTTCTCGCAAGGCCGACTCTGTGTTGGATGCCACCTGTTAGCTGCACGCATTGTGGTTCTGACCAGCTGTCCTAAGGATACGCCTAAAAGGACTCGCAGAGCTGGTGTAGAAAGCGGCGGCAGCGATGGGATAAGTGCGCTGAAGTGATGGGCGGTGGCGTTTTGAGGAGGATTAATGCAAATGTGTCTTTTACCATAATAAATTTAAAAATCTAAGCAGTCCCTGTATATTTTGGTGATACTCATACTTTTAAAAATATGCAGGTTTTACAGTATGTGTTAACAGCCTACAGTAGGTCTAGCTCTGTATCTTCGTCATCTTCACTGGGGGTTATCTGACTATTCTTAGTGTTTTTTGTTTCCAAATAAACTTTATAATAAAAATTTCCAAATTTAGAAAGAAGGTGCTCTTTAAACTATATATAGATTTTAATTTTCTTTGTCTCTGTAGTAAATGGGACTTCCATTAGTCTGTCTACCCATCTGTCATCACCAGCTTATATCTGAATTTTATACCTACTTCTTCACTGTTGTAGTTTATAGTAGATTTCCGCTGACTCCGTGATGTGTTTTGAGGGAGTTCGACCAGCAGTCGAACTCAGGACCTTGTGCTTATGGGGTAGGTGCTGTGCCACTGAGCTGTATCTCCAGCCCCCTCCGTGATCTTTGATCCCATTGCATTGTCACTGAGTTTGCTTGCCGTGCAGGGGACATTGAGGGACTCCCTGAGGCTCTCTTATGCTGTCATCCTGACACACGTCCTTCTGGCTTCTCCCAGAGGTGGATCTTGAGAGGAGGATTTGAGTGTAAACAGACCCCAGATACAGCAGTGGGGAGTGTGGAGGTGAGAGGAAGAGGAAGAATGCAAAAAAAGGGACTCTTCCCCCGCCAGTCACCGCTGAGGGCTGCGGAGTGCCAGTGGGGAGCACCCAGAGTCACCGCAGCAGCGGATGGGGAATCCTGAAATCCACCCTCCAGATCCTGATCCCATGGTGACTGTGATTTCAGAACACTCAGGATGACCCAGCCAGAGGAAATGGGGTTGAGGCCCAGCCTGGCCCACAGTCCATGCTCAACCTACTGCAAGGGGACAATTGTCTCCTGCTAGAAGCTTCCTGCTAGAAAGGCTGATTGTGCGCAGATGGCCGGTACAGGCCTGGGTACGGTATAGATACGCACACATGATGATGTGCCCCACAGGCAGAGGCACACAGCAAGGGGCCGGAACCAGAAAGCGTGACAGCGTTAGGCCGCAGGCTCCCTGGCCTCCTCCACGAGGTCCCTGTTCTCCTCCCTTCTCTGCACTGCTCAGTGTCCCCTGCCGGAGGTTGCCTGGAAGTGTGTCAACCTTGTGGCCCAGCCCATTGGCTCCTCCTGGAGCCGTGCGTCATTTCCCTCCATCCTGTGAACATCCTTTGCTGGGAAGGCACATGGCCTCAGGGACCGTGCCCCTCGCAGCCCGTCTATCTCCCCATCTGCCATTCTCAGGACCTGGAGCAGGGTGAGGAGTGCCTTTCCGTCACAAAGAGAAGAAGCAGGGTACTGGAGCCAGAGTGATGCAGTGCGCACCGTCAGGCTGCTCCCTAGTCACGGTTAGGGTGCCGATTCTCTTAGGAAGCCCCTAGTGCCCTGTGGGATTGGGTCCTGATCTTGGAGTCAGATGCCAGGCTCATTGGTGGATGCCAAAGAGTGGGTCACATTGAATGGATGCAGCTGTGATTCCAGCTGTGCACCTGGCAGTGTCTGCAGTGCCCTCTCTCTGGGCCGTGCCACTCACAGTGTGGGGAGACTTGGCCTGACAGTGCTGATGACCACTGACCAGGTTTGGACAGGCCAGGATGGGGCGCCTCACAAATCGCATCTTAGCGTGGTGAGGCTGGGTTGGCATGGGACTTCTCCAGCAGATGGGTTTCCTTTGACGGGGCACCCCTATAGCACCCCATCGGAGTTACCCTTTCTCCTTGGAGGGGACAGGCCACACACGGGGCCTATCTGTCGGATTCCATGCATTCCTTTGCTTTTTCCTGGGGCAGTGACCTTGTGCACGGTGCTGTAGTTGGACCCTGGGGGCCTCTGGGCACAGGAGGCTCTGAGGATTCCCCCTAAGTACCTGGAGTGGCTGACTCAGGGAGAGTCAGGGCGACCGGGCCCCTCCCCGAGCCTGCCCGCCACTTGGCGATGAAGAGGGATTGTAAGGGCTTCAGAGCAGACTTGTAAGCGCAGACAGATACCATCAGGTGGCTGTGTGTGACAAGCGTGGGGAGCTGTTCCCCGATTGTTTTAGTCAGTGCAGACTTAAGGAGGAAACCAACACTGACACAAACCAATTGCACCCTGATCGGGAAACAATGGAGCGTAGGGAGTCACCGCTGAAGGTCTGTGATTTCCCACGGAACTGCATTTAGTCATATTGCTGCTGAAACGCGCAGTCAGGCTGGGTGGGAACTGCAGTTAGCGGCAGTCACCCTGCCGTGATTCTGTTTCCCTCCAGACAATGGAATATTAAGCCATCAATAGCCGATGTTCAGTGCCCGATGGTGAAATGGCCCATTGTTCAAAAAAAAACAGGGAAGAGAGAGCTGGTGGACGCGGCCCCAGCTGCGGCAGGATGGCTGGCATAACTCTTTCCTCGCCTCTGCGGCAGCAGCAGAACTCAGAGACCAACGTGCAGGAGGAGAAAGAGCTGCTGCATTTGCCTGGTGTGCAGGGAGCTCCCTCACCTTGGCCGAGAGTGAAATGGAGAGCTGGCCTTGGCCACGCACATGGTCACTGTGCCGCGGGCCCTCCGTGCCCTGGAGCCCTCCACGCTCAGGTGCAGGGCCCCAGGGCTGTGCTGGCTGGAAGGCTGGAGCTGCCCGCACCTGCTGCAGCTCTGTGCTGGAAATACCTCAGCACAGCATCTACCGCAGCTGTCAGGGGCCTCGGCTCTTTCTGTCCTTGGTGTTTCCAAGCCCAAACATGTGACTACCGCCCTCTAGACGTGACCACAGCAACCTTCTGCTCTCTGTAGTGGATGTGGCTTTTTTTTTTTTTCTAGAAAAATCCAAGATTCTTTTTATTTGTTCTTTTAAAACATCCCAAGAATGGCCATCCTGCTGCTAGCATTTAGCAAATGGGGTGACTGTTTCCCTAAGACGCTGTGGCTGTGGACTGAATACATGACCTCACCTGGCACGAGCTGAGACCTCTGACAGGCGAGGCCCAAATGGGAACGAATCAGGTACTTAGCTTGCTGGGAAAGGAAGACTCGGATGCGCCTCCATATCTGGCGGTAATCTAAATGCAGGCCATGAATCAGGAGCATTTGGCCTCGGCGACTGGCTCTTCCATTGGTCTGTTCTTAACATAGTCATCTAGCGTCTGCGTTAAACTTATTTATTTCCTAATGCTGGGTGATGGATTAAAACATGTACAGAAAATCCTTCTACAAGCGATAAGATATTGCAGCCTGCCATGACACCCCTGGCTCTTTCTGCTTCTCTCTCAGTTTGGGCTACTTTTCAGTGCAGAGCTCGGGCCCCCGCGTCGTATATCCTGATTAGTCGGTGTGTATTTCTAAGGAAATGTTTTTTCTAAAACCTATCATTGACACATTTAATTCATTAGGTACCGAATCCACAAGCAAATTTTGGCTGGCCATGAAACATGGTTAATCCAGGGAGCTGCAATAAAAGGTGAAAAATTATGTCCCAGCAAATGTGGAATATTGCTTTTTTTTTTTTTCCTGTAGAGACTTTTACTGGTCTACGATATCTTTCTTCATAAATTTTTCTTCTGCTTGGTTCTCTTGGTAACTTAACCATTTGTTGTTTCCAGACCACAGAATGGCTCAATGATACTCTACAACAGGAAGAAAGTGAAATACAGGAAAGATGGGTATTGCTGGAAAAAGAGGAAAGATGGGAAAACGACCAGAGAGGACCACATGAAACTCAAGGTCCAGGGAGTGGAGGTAAAGAGCAGAAAAGGTTCTCTTGTCCCCAAATGTCATTTCCGGGCTACCATGGAGAATGGAATTGTGGGAGTAATTCGATGCAGTCACCTCTTTGAAGAATGTTTGCTTGCTGAGACCCTGGGCTTTGCTTTTGCTTCCCTGCCTCACCCAATAATGACAGCCGTGTGGTTCCCAGTGTCACTGGGCATCCTGAAGCCCTGCCTTTCTCGGGGGTCATTGATGTATGAAGGGGGATTTGCAAGCTGCCTACAGAATTGCTTATTATCTTTGTGCAAAGGCCTCTCCTGCATGGAGAGTTTGCAGGTGTCAGGGTGGAGGGGAAGCGACTTGAGGAACTTTTCTCTCGAGGTGCCCCAGCCTCCTCCGTGGAGCTGGTCTTGTCCCCTGCCTGTCCCCAGCAAGGCTTCACTCCCACTAGGGGACAGTCTTCCAGCTCCCTCTGGGTGTTTCAGGCTAGAGCACCACAGAGCATGCATGATCCTTGCAGGGCTGGGGTGGAGCTGGCATCTGTGGAAGCATCTTAGGCTCTTGGGCACAGCTGGGTTCTGTCCCCGGACGCAGCCTGATTTCCTTCCTGTCAGTCCCCCTGCTGCTGATATCCAGCATTTGAGGGTCTGAGCCAGGGCCGCAGTGGCAGAGGCAGGGACCTGCTGGTTACCCAGAACCCACTTCTCTGCATGCCTAGCCACCTTCCCCCAGGAGCGCGGCAAGGGCTGTCTTGGGCCAGGAGTGGGAGCTGGCTTGTAACACACCTGGTGTCTCGAGAGCGCCTGTCTGCACTGCAGCTGTGCCGTGTCCCTGGCATGCTGCAGTGCTCGTGAGGACCAGAAGCCCACCTGAGTTCTGTGGTTGCCCTTCCACAGTGACACGCTCCGCAACACACCTTGTCATGATTTTCTCTGTGTTAATCATTCGCTTTTGTGACTATAAAAATAGCATCAAATGGCTTTTATTACATTACCCCACGGAGAGAGATAACTTCAGTTTTAGACGCATGTGTTTTTTTTCTATACCCAATAACAATGAACAAAGGAAAGCCCCGATCCGAGGGATTCCAGTTCCCTGTGCTCTTCTGTTCCCAGGGTTTGTGCAGCCTGGTTTAATTGACTGCAGGGGACATTAAAATGCAGATTACCTGAACATGCTGCTGGACCCACCTCTAGGATCGTGACCAGGGACAGTGCTACCTTATCAGCCCTCCTCTGGGGAGTGTGGAGGCCGGAGTTTGTCCTCTTGGGGACACTCTTATCTCTCCAAAGGAAGACCAGGTGCAGGGTGAGGGAGAGTGGGTGGGGCCCAGGAGGAAGAGACTGCTCTCAGTGGGACTTAGAGGACCCACAGGAATTCCCCTAAAGCCAGGCAAACAGCCCCACACCCGCAGGCCTCTGGAATATTTCATCTTTAGTAATACGTAAATCAGGGACTTCTGGTTGTAAGTAACAGCAGGGTGGAATTCGTCCTCAGCAGCAGCTTGAAAGCCCAGGGAAAAAAAAGCCACAGTTTCATTTTCTTCCCTTGTGTTATAAATTAGAATTGTCACCGGATGGAATCAGAATGATGTATGGCTATTTTTAGGTCATATTTATGTTTGGAGTTATTTGTGGTTCTCACACTTACAAGCTGCCACCCGGCCCCTCAGAACAGGAGGAAGGAAAAAACGTGCAGGGGGTAGGGAGACTCCCACGACTCGGGGGGCCGTGCGGGAGGGGGGACGGGAGGACAGCCTCAGATGCCTCGGCTGATGACACTGGGAGCTTCGCTTCCAGATTCTTACAGAGGGAGGCCGCGTGCGCGTTGTCCCAGGTCAGCCCGCACGAACCGGTGGCAGCTGCGTTAGTGTGGCTGTGTGGTGTCCACAGGTGAGACAGGAGCCGTGTCCCTGCCCCACAGACTGATGACCAGGTTGAGGTGACAGCCATGGCTGTCGATGAAAATCACAAACAGTGCTGAGAAGTATCAGAGCTGGGCTTTTAGGAAAAGCGTCCCGGGCGTGGATAGTGCCCTGCAGCGGTCAGGGACGACCCTCGTGGACACAAGTTGAACTCCTCAGGCTGTGGCGGGTCTCCCTGAGTGTGTGTTTGTGGATGTGTAGTCTATCTGCTGCCTCCTTCTCCTGCTGGGTGATGTTTCCGTCTCTCCCCCACTGTTTAACAGCTCTGTAATATTCCACTGCGGTGGACACCGAGCTCTTCCCCTGGGGTGGACCTCCAGCGGTTTTATACCGTCTTGTTGCACACGTGAGCAGCCTGGCCCAGGAGCTGCCGGCTTGTGTGGTTCCGGTTTCAGTGTGGCTGGGTGCTGCCGAATGGCTCCTAAGTGACTGCACTAATTACATGCTTGCTGGCACTGGAAACTCCCGCTTCCCATGCCCCCTCACACACCTACAGATGAAAGATGGCACCATCCAATTTGGATTCAAGGTTTTATTAATTATTATTGTGGGCATGGCCACTTCCTCCGGGTACTGGGAGTCTTTGGCAGTGAGTGCTGTTCCGTGGGTGTGCGTTTTGAAGCAGCCCTGGAGAAGGACCCCAGATCTCAGGTGCATTGCTCCTGTGCTAGCTCCCATCAGGACCCAGGTGGGGAAGCCCAGAGAGCAGGGTTTTCCACCCGCTTTCTCTGTCATTGCCCCAGCCGGGGGACAGCGTCTCTCCAGCTGGGGCCCACCGGCCAGGCCCCTGCAGGAGAAGGAGCGAGGTGGGCAGGACCTTGCAGCTGGGATTGTTCTACCACCGGAGCTGGCTTCCCCAGTTCAAGGGTGTGATGAAGATATTGGGATGTGCGGCTTAGCATGTCACTTGCTCTAAGCCTCCCCTCAGGGCAGGAGCATTCGCAGCCCTGGGCCTGAAGGGGACGGCTCAGCCTCAGAGCGTCTTTTGTTCTGAGGTTGGGGCCTGGGGTGCACACGGATTTTCCCAGTCAGGCCCAGGGCGGGGGCAGATGTTTCTGAAGCCTCCGAGCTGCTAGGCCCCTGATTAGCTGCCTTGTCTTAGGGGCTGGGAGAAGCCAGCTCGATGAGGTTGCCAAGGAAGACTACGCTTGCTTGGCAGGGAGGGAAGGGAAGGTGGTCGTGATGTCAGTGTTTCGAGGATGAAATCTGAGTCTGAAGGGGGTCTTGCTCCCAGGTAGATCCTGCCTGCCTGTCTGGGGAGGCCCCTTAGGGGTGGGGTGGGGGTGCCCTGAGAGCAGAGGGCCAGGTTGGCATCACTGCTGTGCCTCCAAGACCACCAGAGTCCTGAGTCACATGCACCAGGTGGCGTCAGCCAGGGTGAGGCTGACCTCTGGGCCGGCTGGAAGACTTCTCTCAAGTTCACTGCACTTGCCCTCTGTCCCCAGCAGCTGGCAGGGAGGTTCCGATTCTGCAGTTCACCCCTCTCCTGAGGCTGGCTCTCTGATCTTCAGGAACCCCACACCTTTGCTGCTGGGGCCCCCAAAGAGGTGGGAACTACCCCCTTAGTCCTGGGACAGTCACAGGCTCGTGAATCTCCTGTGTTCCAGGTGTAGGCCTCCTCTCCTCTTGAAAACGGCTGTGCAGAGAACACATGATTAAACCATTTCAGAGAGGAAGGCAGGGAGCCATGGAGAGGGTTTCTCCCTGCCACCACAGGTCAGGGGCAGGCCTGGCTCTGAACGAAGCCCTAGACCGGCTGCCCGGCATCTGGGTGGGGTCTGTGGACCTCACATCACAGGTGTGTTGGATCACCACCTCCCTCCATTCATCAGCCCGACACTGGGTGTTTCTACCCGCCAGCCTGGTGGCAGGCCCTGAGGATGCAGGAGTGCACAGAAGGATAGACTGGGCCCCAGGCTTGTGGGAGGCAGAAAACCAGGCACGCAGCCCGGGTGAGCCTGTGCTGGAAGATTTGCGAGGCCCTGTGGGGGGCACATGGCGGCGGGTACGGCCGATCTGGCCTTAGGAAGGACGTGGACAGAGGGAAGCAGGGACAGCAGGAGCTGGAGGGGCAGCAGGGCAGGGATCGGAAGTGGCAGTGAGTGATGGTGGAATCTGTTGAAAAGTGGCTCATGTGACCTTAACCAGCAGCTGGCCAGCTTGGTGACCGGCCAGTATTTCTTCCAGCCCTATCCACACCAGGTGCCCACTGGGGATGGGGCTCTCTACTGTGTGCATCTGTGTGTATGTGCACGTGTGTGTGTGTGTGTGTGTGTGTGTGTGTGTGTGTGTGTGTGTGTGTTGCTAGGAATCAAAACCCAGGGCTTCACACGCACAGGCTAGGCGGGTGTTCTTCCATTGGGCTGCAGCCCGGCCCTGCCTGCTCTGACCTTAGGCTATGCCTGTGTGCATGGCCACTTTGGGGCAGTGACCGGTCCCAGGATGGAGGTTGTTGGTGCAGCCGTGGTGGCTGGGACCAAGCCCTGCAGCTCACAGAACCCATCCTGGGGTGGAAAGGACTCCCATGCTGGACCACCTTCGGGCAGAAATACCAGTCCACCAGCCCTGACTGTAATTTTCAGACATGGCGAGGAAGTTTACTTTTGCTGAACTGTTTGTGCTCCTAGAAAGAGTGAGGGGTTTCTTTGACTTCTCCATTAACTGTCCGGAGCTCGGAGCCCAGCAGCAGCAGCAGCAGCAGCAGCAGTAACGAGGCTGTGTTTTGGGACTCGGCCTCATTAGAATGATGTTCTTGATTTGGACACTTAGGCGCCATATTTTAAAAAAAAAGCACCTCTTTGAAAAGTAGGAATGATATTGTAGTTACTGCATTAGGAGTTAACAGGGCATGAAATAACTGTCTGCCTTGTGGCCATGCCAGATCATTTCAGCTCTGCTTGCAGCCGTGAGATAAATAGGTATCTCGCTTGCAGCTGATGGGAATGTTTTAAATAGCCAGTCACAAACATGCATGGGGCCAGATCAAGTTTGGGAAGCAGCAATAAATAGATAAGCAGGAGGCAAGTCGGCTAATGAAAGACAGCAGCGGACACTCCCAAGGGGGCCAGGGCCGGCGTGCTGCCGTGTGCATTTTTCCCTGAGACTTTTTTAAAAACTTTGTAACTTTTAGTAAAATAACATATCTGGTTTCTGGACATTTTTCTGTGCCTCACCCCCTACAGACTTGATCAGACCATATTTTTTGATCAGACCAATTTCTCCCGTGTCTAGGTCCACACTGTCTTAGCTTTGTGTCTTCTGACTTTTCCAGGGTCCTGCCCTGGTGATTTCCTTCCACCGCCCTGTGTTGTTTTTGCACGTTTCTTACACAGCATCCACTTTGAATTGGTGTCAGTTGGTCCAAGTGTAACAAAGACATAGTATTTGGTAGCTTCCATCCTTGAAAACCTGTGGCTAGATAGGCTGTTAAACGTAGGATGTGGAGAGAAAAATACGGAAAATAAATGCCGGTAAAATATACCTTACTCCATGAGCAGCCTACGTGTGACGGTTTTAGGGGGCTGAGCCTTGCTTTTCCCCTCTGAGGGCGGGCTCTGGGTCGGTCCTCGGCACTGAGAGCCGGCTCTGGGTCAGTACTAAGCAGTGAGATCTGCTGAACATCTGGATCGCATCCAGCCCTGGGACACAGTTATGACAGATACTTTGTCACCATTGGTTGCACACCTGGAACTCCAGTCAACGTCTTTGGTTCTAAATCCTGAGCCACCTGTCCTGTCTCATCTGCTCAAGGTCCCATGGCACCTGCGCCGTCTCCCCCAGTCCTCTGACACTCTCACAGGCTTTGTGCAGCAGTCCCTGGTCACCAAGTCACAATGCAGTTCTCTGCTACTTGGATTTGTTTTGGTAGAAAAGTTCAGGAGCTCAAATCCACAGTCTTTCCTTGACTTGTAATTACCAAACATCCCTAGTGATGTGTTCCTGCCTGATGCATATAATTCAAATGTTAGGTAATAAATAATATCAAACCAGTCATGTTTTGAAGCAGTAAAAGCAGCCCTTTATGGCCCATTCTGCTGAGTTCATGATGCCCAGCAGGAAGATGGGCTTGCCTCTCTTCTGTCCTAGTCCTCTCGGACTGCTATAACAAAATGCCAGAGGCTGGGCGGCTTACATATAGACCTTCAGCTCTCCTAGCTGGATGTCCAAGGTCAAGGGACAGTCAGATCCGTGTCTGGCTAAGGTTCACCTGCTGGTTCTCATGTGACGCCTTCTCACTGTGTCCTCATATGGTGGAGAGAGGAGGGGACTCTGGGGTCCTGTTGTTTAGCGCAGTAATCCATACACAAAACCCTGCAATCATTCTCCATGCAGGATGAATGGGGACCCACACATACTTAGCCTGCAGCACCTTCCTGAGGCCTGTTCCTTCCTCACTACAGCCAAAACACACAGCCATAGCAGCGTGGGCAGAGCTTACCGAACTTGCCTGAATGTCTGTGCTGTGTGTGGTGTCATTCATGTCCACGGCCAGGTCCCTGTTAAGAAGGAACTATTACTACCCTCATTTTTAAAAATTGCATGTTTTGGGGCCAGGGATGTAGCTCAGCAGCACTGTGCCTGCCTGGCAAGTGCCAGGTTCTGAGTTCGATTTCTGGTAACCCCCACCCCAAAATTGTACATTTTCAAAGTGCTTGGGAATATTTTAATTATAAAAACAAATGCAATGAGATTCTAATAAGCTTCTAACAATACCATGAATTAAAATATGTCTTCCGCTTAAAACAAAACAAAATCTTAGGTCACATTGCTATTTAGCTGTCTTTCCATAGAGAATAGGATCAATCTATGCCCCAGTACAAAACCCTGGAATCCTGAGCATGAGAATGATTGATTGATTAGATGCCCGATCTGTTTGAACTCCTGTCCTCAGTCTACACAAGGCACCTAGCTGCCTGCTTCCTCAGTTGGGAGCCTTCTGAGCACCTCGAATACTCGCTGTCCCCTTGGGTGATCTGACTCAGATCTGTGTGAGTTCTTTGAATTCTCACGTGAGCCTTTGCTTGGGTGAGAACAATAGAGTTTTCTTAGGATAGCGTGTGTGTCTGCATAGCCACCGAAGGGGTCTCCTCTGATGACCCCTGACCATGTCAGGGTCTCCCCTGAGTCTTTGCAGAGATTTGTCTACTTGGGGTGCAAAGTTTATCTCCTCTATGTTATCGATGTGGGAACTGTAATGAGCAGGAGGAACTGTGGTCAGTGCTGGGGGAGAAGCCACTCCTGGAGGTTTGCAAGTGAACCCAGGCTGAGGGTCCTCGGCCCCTCTGAAGAGTGAGTCCTGGGTGCCCAGGCGCTAGGCTTCACCCTTGCAGCTGCCACCACGACGAATCAGGTCTTCTGCCAGGTGGTGTTGGGAGAGAAGCTTGTCAGCAAAGGAAGACCTTGAAGGGGATGTAATTCTACTCTCTTCTAGAAGACAGTCTGCCCAAAGATTTTGGAATGTCCTTTTTTAAACTTGACTGGAGTCTTAGTCAGACTGGAGTCTCAGTGATGCTGGGGAATGCTGGGATACCGATTAAGCACAAGTTCAGTGCTGCTGTGGTATGAAAGCAGCCATGGATGGTAATCAAGGGAAGGACACGGCTGTGTTCCAATAAAGCTTTATTGATAAAGGCAGGCTGTGCTCTGGTTTGGGACAGGGGTTATTCAGCAGTTTCTAAAAGGAGCAGGGTGCTGTGGGAGCCTGTGGGAGCTGTCAGGGATGTCCAAGGACTTGCTGCTAACCCTGAAGGCTTTCGGTTGGCGCTCTGGGATGCCCGGGTGGTCTTGTTTGCAGCTGCCCTGGCATGCCATTTATACTTAGCTCATAATTCTGCAACGAACTAGTAATTTTGTGTACCATATCCTGGGAGAGTTAGGATTTCTCCCTTTTTTCATGTTTAGTGGCAAAAGGCCATCACGGCATAGGCTTTTTTGGCTCATCCTCCCTTGTCCTAACCTGAAGAAGCGAGGCCATCTCTCTTGCGAAGGGCGGTTGGAAAGCAGGAGTTGAGAAATGTTCTGTTTCTCCTGTGAGCACCAAGCCCTGCCGCATGGCAGAGCCATCTCAGTGATACTCTCAGCATGGGACAAATGAGCCAGCACTGTCTGGCCCCGCTGAGACCTGGGCACAAGGACTGGGATGTCCCAGAGGAGGGAAAGGACTGTGCTTGCTTGTAGCTTCGGGCTGCACAGACATGGAAGGCAGCTGGTCAGCCAGAGGTAGCAGCGTCCCCTCACTGAATGGTGACCGAGGGACGGATGTGCATGTTATCGGCTTCCGCGTACGGACTTACATGACAGCACGAGACCACGGCCGAGTTTCCTTCCTTCTTTCCTGCCATGATCTGTGTGGAGCTTGCTGATGGATGCGCGAGGTAGGCATTTATTACAAGAGTGCAGGAAATGTCAACTCTTTGTGAATTGATTATTTAGAATTTATTTTATTAAATATTGTAGGTGGCATGTGATAAACCGAAGCTCTCCTGGCTTGCAGCTTAATGATTCATGTATCTGAGGTGGCGATAAGGGAATCAGAGATTGGGGCTGCCATTTCCGAGGAAGAATATGGATTATTATTAGGTCTGAAACGGGCCTCCCGAGAAACTTCCTTAAGGGAACACGTGTATCAATAATTTCTCCTGTATGCGAGAATCCTAATGTTTCACTTACAGAAACATAAATTCCCCAGCAAGTGGCTGCGAGCCTCCCCTCCCTGAGGCTCTGCATCCTTCACTCCTGCATGGTGGATTTTAGCCCGCAGTTGGGGTTCTGTGTTCGTGATTCTTTTATCTGCAGGCTTTGGCTTCCTGGTTCCTAACTTTCAGTGCTGCAAAACTCTGCTGAAATCTGTGTCCTTCTGCACCCAAGATGGTGCTGGAGCCCAGGATAGTGTGTTTGACTTTGGTCCCATTTGTTTGAAATGTCTTAAAACATCATGTTAACTTCTCGGAGAGCTCTACGAGTGACTTAGACCTCAACACTCTGATGGGAATGAGGTAGCTTGCACAGGATGTTGGGTGTTGTCCTGAGCCAATTCCCAGTGAGGCTGGGCTTCGCCTGCCCGGCCTCACTGGCTGGTCCCCTTCTGTTTGAGCGAAACCAGGCAGGAGTGTGCAGCTGGCTCCCAAAGGCTGCTTTGCATGGTCACCCAGCCACCACCTCGGGGCAGATGGCCTTCTCAGGGGACAACAGATATCTATCAGGACCAGTGCCTTACGATGGTGCATCTCCGAGACATCTGCCTTGTCTAATAGCTTCAGTTTCAAAATATTGTATGACTTTTTCTCCCCAAAATATTGGCAGGTGTTCCATGCTGCAATCTTTTCCATAGGCCTGAGGGAAACTAAATCGGGGGAGACTCCTTAAGCCCCCCGAGATTCTCGCTGTTCCCATGCCTACCACTGAAATGAAAGCCCAATCTTTTTCCTGGTGTGATGCCCCAGTGCTGACTTTTTCTTAAATTTCCATTTTCTTGTGTGCTTTTAGACGTGGAATTAGGCCTAATTGTCAGTATAACACTGTATTAAGAATAGTTTCCCAAAAGGGCTCGCCCTGGGCCACTCAGCAGTTATTTCTTACAAACAGAAGCTGTTTGCCTTTCCACACGGCTGATCTTCCACGAGGAAGAGTTTTGCGCTGACCTTTAATTCTTTAATTGCTGTGAAATAGTTGAAAGAGTCTTAAATTATAGCTTCCCCCCGGAAGGTAGTTATAGCATAACGAGGCTCTCTTGTCTCTTTACGGCCTGTGGCTTGCTTTCTGGCTGTTCTCATCAAATTCATGGGAGGCCAGCGTGGACGACAGTCCATGTCTTCGGTGCTTGTGTTCTTGGCTTCTATCTTGCAACAACTTACACAGTTGGGGCTCGGGTGACAGATTCTGAAAGGCTGAACCTCCTGAGTTTTGGGTGCCCAAAAGAGGCTGGGCTTTCCCAGCTGTGACTTGGAGCAGACCTGTTGGGGGCTGAGGCTTGGCTACCAGCAGCTTCATTCCACGGCAGCGGTATCCACGGCAGTTGCCTGATCCTGGAAGGCGATGGAGTAACCTTCCCAAAGCAGCTGCCCTGCCCAATTAATGAAGGCTGTCAGACGCGGTACGCAGTGTTTGGAAACCAGAGACGACACGGTTTTGGCTGTCCTTTCTCTTTTTCTCTCCTTTCACAACACCTGGCAATAGAATTCTCAGGCTAAATAGCAGACGAGTGTGCGCTTCATCATGGATCGCAACTTCGTCTCTAACTTTTTTAAGCCCTCCAGATGGAAGCCCGGCATAAATGTGGAGAGGCTGAGAAGGGGAAATGAAAATAAATGCACCAAGAAATAAAGAATCTGTTTTTTTATACTTTCTTTTGCAAATAGCGTTTGCAATGACATATTGTGAATGGACTGAATTATAACAAAAACAGAAATGAAACCGAGCTCGAGGGTAAGCGGAGCAATTGTTACACTTACTTTAACTGATATAATGCTACGCCACGCTTTTTACACTCAATTAGTTTGCACATTGTGTTGGACACAAACCAGAATGTAGAACATTTTGGGGTTTTGTTTTTACATGATTAAGGAAGATGAGATGAAATAAATTCAGTAAATTACCCTCGGTTCCATTTTGATCTGAGATATTTGTGTTTTTTCCCCCTCACCCCTGGTGTGGAGGAATAAGCTTTGATCTTCCCTCTGGTGGAAGGTCGAGGCTGGCGGAGCCCCAGAGCAGAGTCCTGCTCGCAGACAAACTCGCCTTCACAGGGATCTGTAGGTTTTCAGTGTGATTCCTTCTCCTGCGTGGGGGCCATCTTTTGCGGCACAAAAGAGGTTACACACACACCAGAGCAGTTTGCATGTGGTGTTTTTGCCTGATTTTATGCTTTGACTATTGGAAAGAGGAGCCTGCGGGACAGAGGCCCCCAGATGTCAGTGAGCATTTTGGCAGCCAAAAGTATCACCAGGGCTGTGGATTTCAAGGTCCTCGTTTAATTTATTTTGCTTAATTATCCTCCCTTGCATTTTTAATGCTCCTAATGTGGTAATATTAAGAATTGCAGTGTGTGATTACGCGTTGCTCCTTTCAGTTGTGTTGGATGTGCGGGGAGGTGTGGGCTGATTCGAAGAGCCAGGAACTGACCCAGCGAGGCACCCAGCCTGGTGCCTCCTCTGTCGCAGGTGACAGGAACCGGTGTTTCCAAACTTCCCCATGCAGACAAATTAGAACGCCCTGGGCCCCTGGGCGTTCTAATTTGGTCGGTCTGCAGAGGGAGAGGAACGCAGGATGTGCTTTTATAGCAAGTCACTGCCGAGACAGTGCTGCTGGGGCTGCAGATTCTGCTGGAGTTGGGAGGACAGGAAGACATCAGAGAGTTTAACTGACGTCAACGCTCTCCCCCGGCTGCTGCTGAACGAGTACCAGGTACTGGGACTGCTGGAAAACAGCACCTGCAGTGCGGCCCGGTTCTGGATGCCTGCACAGCAGATCCCTCCTGGCACGGGAGGTGTGGCCCAGCCCCACTCCTGCCTTTTAAAAGGTCACCGGCATAGCTGCATTTCTGCAAGGGAAGCTCACCTCAGTGTGGTACACTCAGCAACTGCGTGTTTGATATTCCAAACCACTAACACTAATAAGAAAACAATGGGAGAAACCTGTTAGGTATAATATCCAATTATAATTATTTTTTACTCCAAAAAGCACATCAAATAAATAATGCAGTTTATGTTACTTCTAGAAAATGCAGCAGCATTGTTAATTTACATAAATTATACAACTCATTATCTTTGTTTATGAAAAGCCTTAGCAATATTTTGGCTTATGGATCGAAAAGCAGAGAAAATATCCCAGATTTCAGCTCAGTCTGCTTTTTCTTCTCCTGCCGTCACCTTTTTATTTATTTACAGAGACAGCATCTGTCCGACAGGTCCTCTAGGAGGACTGCCCTTTCCTCGTGATGAATGGGTCGCTTCACATTTACCTTTTGTTTATAAAAAGCTGAATAAATACAAGTGAATTAATCCAAGCGGCGATGGGCTTGCCTCCTTCCACTGACTGCACACGGGGACTCGGGGAAGGGACTCTGGGGGCAGGGCAGGGCCTCCTGGAGAAGTTCTCAGGCTGGCTGGGCTGGCAGCTCTGGTGGCCCCTCCCAGCGTGTCACCTGCAAGCAGCTGGACTCTGCAGGCTCCCAGCCATGTAGCCAGCCACAGGCGGCTTGTAGAGTATATGAGATGTGACTCGGCCGCCCTGGGACAAGTTGTCAGGGTCAAACCCACACTTGGTTCCCAAAACTTCATATATGAAAGCCATATTAGTAACCCATGAATGTTTGTATGGATTCTGTGCGCCTGCCTTGCAAGCAGGCAATTGTGAGTTTGATCCCCGGTACCAATAAAAAGGAAAAAGACAAAAAAAAAAAAAAAAAAAAAAAAAGACACAAAAAAAGTAATACTTTAAACCTATTGGCTAAATAAATTACATCATTACAATTGGTTTGACCTGTTTCTGTTTTCACTCTGTGGTCGCTGCTGTCAGCGAGGCCGGTATCATCCACCGGCTCTAAGAAGGTGGCTGGAGGCCTGGAGGGTGCTTAACTGTGGCTGTGATTTAGGCAAACTCCGATCCCTCTGCCAGCCCTGCGTCAGGCTCTGACTCATAATCAGAAACTTAGGACTCAGTGCCGTGGAAGGGGAAGGTCTTGTTTGATGGTTTGATGGGAGATTTGAAGGGCACACGGGAGAACAACACGATCTAAGAAAATTGAGCTCTTTTTCCCTCGACAGTGCTTGGCTGTTGCTTCCAGCTTAAATATTAAAGCTTTGCCCAGGGATGCGGGAGCCCAGCCCCCAGCTTGTTTCTGATCCTAAGCTATCCTGCCTGGCTCAGGCAGCTCTGCGTGTGCCAGTGCAGAGGGAGGATGTGTGCATTGCTGGTGGTGGGTAGACCTGGCCGTATCACGTCAGGGAGTCTGGACTTAGGGTGTGCGTGTGGTCAGGGTGCCCAAGGGACCTCGGGGCTTCCGCATGGCAGCACCGCTGTAGGCATAGCCTGGGACCCCGAAGCTTTACTTCTGACACTTGGGAAGCTAGAGACTCAGATTTCTGCCATTGCTGTGGTGGTAATCAATTATTTAATCTCTCCATCGGTGCATTCATTGGAGAAACATGAGCACAGGCTGTGTGTTGGTGCATTGCTAGGCGAGGGATTATGGAGATGCACAGAACAGATGTGATCTCGGTTTTCCTGAAGATCCAACTTAGGGACCGTGTAGTGGGGTGGGAACAGATGGGCCAGGGTCAGCAAAAGTCTCTCAGGGCCCCTGGGTGGAGATGGAGCGGGGCAGAAGGCTGGCACCCAGATGGCAGCTCAGGGCTCCGTGGCTCAGGAGGGCCTGGGATGGGGACATCAATCTGTTACTTGGAGCAAGAAGAGCTGGGAAGGGTGTTCCTAAGGGCCAGGACAGCATATCACCCTAAGGCCAGAAGCTCTTGAGCTGTTCTACTGACAGAGTGAGACCCAGGCCAGCAGAGCAGCCGACAGGGGAGAGTGGCATGAGAGCTGGAGGGGCCCATGCTAGCGGTGCAGGCTCAGCAGTGGGACAGATTTCAGGTTCTGGTCCATTGACAGGATGGTAGCGGGGGTCTGGGAGGCAGCGGGAAGGTTCCAGCTGGGAAACTGCATTCTGGGCAGGTGTCACTGGACCTGCGTTGCTGAGGCCTCTGGGTGTTGGTTTCTTCATCTCTGGAGTGGAAAGGCTGGGACAGGGGAGGGAAGTTGGGTAGAATGTTCTCTAAGGTTCCTGAGAATTTAAAGTGGCCTTGTTGGGGGTAGAGGATCAGTATCTCAGTGTTTTCCTTTCTTGGAGTTGAGTCACCTCCATGTCCCTGTCCCCTGGGGCCAGTTTGGTTGGTGTAGGAAGCACTGCAGTTTCCATGCAGCCTTTAGCTTTTGCGTCTGTGATTCTGTGGCCGCCTAAGAGCAGAAGGAGTGGTCCTTGACTGGGCCTGGGAATCCCCGTCGAGAGCCCGAGAGCCCTCTGGTAGGTCTGGGGAGAGAGCCGGGGCATCTGCACTTTCTCAGGAGCTGCCTGATTGATTGATTCTGCATAACGGCCAGGTTGGAGACTCTGCAGCTTGTTTTTTTTTTTTTTGTTTTTGTTTTTTTTTTTGTTTTTTGTCTTTTTCGTTTTTATCGGTACCAGGGATCGAACTCACAACTGCCTGCTTACAAGGCAGGCGCTTATGCCGCTGAGCTAAATCCCCAGCCCCTTGTGTTTGTTAAGGGACGGGGAACACTCCCTAGCCAGAGGCCGTGCGACAGCGTGCCAGATGTCTGAGATACCTACAGCTCCCTAGGACCGCCCCAAGTTCTACCATCACAGCGATGTCTTAGTCCAGAAATTATGACTCGTAACTTTGCACATGGAAAATCTACTGCAACCTACAGCTTACACAGGCCCCTGGCAGGCTAAGGGTCTTGCTGGCTGATTCTTGTCCTGCACCAATATGTTATTTGCTGCGAAAACTAAGGGACTGGCTGTTCTAGGTGCTACTAATGAAGATTTGGGACATTTCTAATACACATTCTCTGGCCCTCTCTGCTTCACTGAATGTCTCCATACAGCTTCAGAGCCTCAGGGCTGGAGCTAAGTGTGCATCTCATCTCTTACACAGCTCGGAAGATGGCCCAAGACCTCTAATGACAATGGCAGTGGGCCAGGCAGGGACCTGAGCAGCCCACCTGAGCCAGCTGAAACGTGGACAGAGTCTGCCACACCAGTGCTGGGAGATCTGTGAGGTGGGAAAGGGGCTCCGGCTTTCTGGAGGGACGGATTTTCCAGACAGCATGTGGGTGCTTGTGAGCAAGCAGGACGCGGTGGGCCAACCGTGTGGAGGAGGTAGACCCTGGAATCTGAAGAGCAGAGACAGTGGGCGTTTATAGGGCAGAGTGCTAGAGACCATGGAGAAGGGAACTCAACTGAGAGAGAGGCTCCCCTGGCAGCTGTAGCTAAATACTGAGCTCTGCACAAGTTGGTCAAAAATAACCAGTGGGAGCTGAAAGCTAAAATGTGAGCTCACACAGAATAGGCGGAAGTTCAAGTTCAGATCAGACCCTGTGAAAAGATGCTAATGAATGCCTGGGGGGTGTAACAGAGACCCCAGAAAGATTGCACCGTAATGATAGGACGCACGTCCCTGAAGTGAGGACCTCCTGGGCCGGCCTGCAGAGCTCCTGGGGAAGCTGCTGATCTGTGTGGGCTGCAGAAGGCTGACAAAACAGAATTCAGCACTCTTTAAAGTCAGGTAACAAACCCCACACTCAATATATTATTTGCTGTGCCTGAAACTCCATAAACAGTTATTAAACATGAAAGAAACATGAAAATATGACCTACATACAGGAGAAAAATCAGTCAGTAGAAATGCAGCCCAAATAACACAGATGTGGAACTCAAAGACAGGGCTTTAAACATAAATACCTCCAGTATAAGAATGCGTCTATACCTTTGCTTAATTAGAGGAAAAGACAAACAGAGTGAGGCAAGACCCAACTGAAATTTTCAGAGCTGGAAAACACAATGAGCAAAGTGGAATTCTCACTGTAAGCTACCTAGTAATGCACAGCAAATTACCACACATATAGCATCCTGAAACAACACACATGGACCATCTAGGGTTTCTGAGAGTCAGACGCCAACAGGGTTCAGTGGAGCCTCCTCATTGGTGCCCCATACAAGGCTGAAGTCTACAGGGCTGAGGTCTCATCCAAAGGCACAGTGGAGGAAGATCTGCTTCTAAGTCTTCTTGGTTGTCAGAATTCAGTTCCCTGCCTGATGTTGAGTCAAAGACTCCAGTTCTTAGCTGCCCCTTACCACAGGCCACCTTTGTTACACGGACCTCTCCAACATGGGAGTCTTATTCATCGAAGTGCCCAAGCCACGATGGCCATGGAGGGAGTTTGCTAGCACAACCGAAGCCACTGCTATTTATAACCTAGTTACAGAAGTGATACCCCATTATCTTGGATGCATCCAATTGGTTAGAAGTAAGTCACTGATATGCCCGCAATCAACAGACTGCAATTACACAAGGAGATGAGTACCAGGAGGTAGACTTTTACTGGGAGCATCTTTGTTTGACCGTGACAATGACTTAACAGCCAACTAGATGGAGTATTAAAAGAGAATCACTGAGCTTGAACATAAAACAGTAGGAACCACTCAAATGGAAAGACCAAGGGAAGACAGCATAGCAGAGCTTTAGTGAACGATGGACCAGTCTCCAGCTGAACAGTATATGCATCAGATCTAACATAGGTATAATTGGAGGCCCTTATATAGTAAAGGAACAAAAGGATTTTGAAGAAATAATAAAAATTTTTTCCAAATTCGATGAATACTATGAAGGCACAGATCTTAGATGCTCAATGAACCTGAATAGAAAACAGAAAAAATACAAAGAATAGAATATTAAGAAATATAATCAAATTTTTGAAAATAAGCGACAAAGAGGAAATCTTTTAATTAGATTGAAAAGACATTACCAAAATAAGAATTACCACTGATTTCCCATCATAAACATTGAAAACTAGAAGACAACACAAATTTAAATTGTTAAAAGGAAAAAACTCTCAACCTAGAACTCCCTATCAGTGAATGTCTTTTTCAGGAATAAAGATAAAAGCACTTTTAGACAAAAGCTGAGGGATTTATTGTTTACAGACTGAAACTGAAAGATAAGAAGGCAGCACCTCAAGCTGAAAGAGCATCTTACTAGATGAAAATTCGTATTACACAAAGAAACAAGGCCCTGTTGTAATCAGCGGTGGTACACAGAGAACAACTAGGATTAGGACCTGGAGTTTAGAATATTTTTATAATGGTCACCGGGAGTTAACACAGGAGAATGCAGGAAATCTATCCACAACACCAAAGACATAGATTATTTAGTCAAGAGCCTAAAGCCCACAGCAATGTCCCACATGAGTCCAGATAAAAACCCAGAGCTCAGGACAATGCATCCACGAGTCCAACTGGAGGTCCAGAGCCCACAAGAAGGACTCACGCCAGTCTCTTTTACGGATCCGTGCCGGGAAGACCCAAGGGTCAGCGGTGGAAGCCAGAAAGTCCACGCCAGCGGGGTGAAGGAGCTGTGCTGGTGGGATGAGGGTTCTACACTGGAGCCGAGAAGTCACATTCACTACAAAGAGCGGGGCTGTCCTGAAAGGCACCACAGCTGTCCTCAGCGACACAGAGGCCCCGAGCTCCTCCTCTGACAAGCACAGTTGGGTACGTGCCAGGAAGCAGCATGACGAGTTCATCCTGGAGACCAAGCAGCACATGCCTTCCCCTCCAGAGCCAGGAAGCAATGCTCGATGTGAGAACCAAAGCTTCTCCAGGAGAACCAACAGCTCAGACAGCAACTCGTAGGAGAACCCACAATGCCTCTACACAACAATGCACTAACGCCTCAACCCTCAACACCTCCCTTCTTCTCCACCTATTTATCCTGGCAACTTTCCTCAGGTGGAGCATCTTCGCTCAATGCCATGCTGATGTAATCCAGCTGGCGTTAAGTTGACCACCAGGTCTCAAACCATAACATACCCCAAATTGTAACTATATTGGTAAATTAAAAGTATCTTCCTTCCTGGCTTTAAAATTTTTCCTCTAGCATATAATTGCCAAAAAATTACATGAAAATTATCATTCTAAAGGCCTTTGTAAAAAGTAAAAATGATCTCAAGTAGTAACTCACTCATTGCAGGAATTTAGAAAAAGCCTGGGCTAGAGATTCAGCTCAGTAGCATAAGCACCTGCCTGGCAAGTGTGAGGTCATGAGTTCGACCTCCAGTACCAAAAAACCCAAAGCAAACTAAACCCAAAATGAGCCAAAGGAAGTCATTACAGCCCAGATGAGTTACACTGAATTCCCAGCTCCCAGTGCAGTTGCACTTGGACATGGGCCTCTGAGGAAATAGCTATGGTTAAACAAAGACAGAGAGGGGGCCCTGATCACACAAGATTAGCACCCTTTTAAGAAGAGACACTTCTCCCTTTCTGTAAACACGTGCCAAGGAAAGGACATAACAAGAAAGTGATCAAGTGTGATAAATAGAATGATAAATCTCTGCAGAAGTCACACGTGCTGACATCTTAATCATGGACTTCAAGCCTTTGGGACTGTGAATAAATAAATATCTGTTGTGTAAACCTCTCAATCTGTGGCACAACATTATTGCAGGAAAACTCAGAAAGAAATAACAAGTATCGGAGTGGAAATAAATGAAACAGTAGAGAAAAATCAGTGAAACTAAAAGTCAGGTTTTAAATGATTCACAAGGGAGAGAATATAAAATGGTGAACCTGATGTAGAAACGATTGATAACTACTCAAAATACTAAGCAGATACCATATGCCCAGCAGTTCCACTCACAGGTGTTTACACAGAAGAAATGAAGACATGTTCTCAGCAAAACTGATACAGACAATGAAGTGAATATCCATTAGTGTGTGAAGAGCATGTGGTTTATCCATCCAATGAAATGTTGTCTGGCCATGACGAGAAATGAGGTACTGATACATATTACAACACGGACAAATGTTTAAACAGTGTTCTAAGTAGAAGAAGACAGCCATAAAATGACAGATATTATGTGATACTAATTATATGAAATGCCCAGGATAGGGCAATCCATAGAAATGCAAAGTAGATTGAGCTGCCTGAGACTTCAGCGATGTATGCTAGGTGGGAATGAAGGTTGTCCCCTAATGAGTATAAGGTTCCTTTTTGGATTTACGTGATGCTCCAAAATTGATTATGGCATCGGTTGTACAAGGCTGTTGCTCTACTAAAAGTATGGAAGTATATAATTTTATGGTGCTTATATTATACTCCAATAGAGCATCTATAATAACATAACACGTCTAAAAGAAAAGCATAACAATATATGGAATTTAAATGTATGACAACAATAATCGATAGGAAATCAGTGGAAAGTGAAAGTTTATTGTGGACAGATCTTACATTATTGTTGGTAAAGTGCTATAGTATGGTTTGAAGATACAATACTGCCATTAAAGATATATATTGCATACTTAGACACTAAAATTAAAGGAAATAGCTTAATAACCCAGTAGTAGAAATAAAATGGAATACTGAAAACTACTCAAGTTAATGAGAAGAAAATGAAACAAGAAAAATAGAAAACGCATACCTATGTAATGGAGATAAACCTAACTATATCCAAGATTACATCAACTATTAATGGCTAAAACATTCCAATTAAAACTTAGAGATTATCAGACTAGACAAAAAAGCAACACTCAACTTAATGCATTTTGCAGGAAACACTTTAACAATGAAGGCAGAAATATATTAGAATTAAAAAGATGGGGAAAGATAGCATATGCAAGTACTAACTATAAGAAGACAAAAGTGACTATCATCAAGGAGAATAGACTTCAGGACAAGAAATACTACTCAAAATAAAGAGAGGCGTGTCATGATAATGAAAGAGTCAGTCCATCATGAAGATGTAACAGTCCTAAATGTGTGTGCACCTAATTATGTAGCTTCAAATACATGTTCAAGTAACAGAACTGAAGGGAGGGATTGATAAATTCACAATTATAGTTGAAGATGTCAGCATTCCTTTCTTAGTAATGAATAGAATGAGTAGACAGCAAATCAGTAAGAACATTGAAAGGGATTATACTGTCAACCAATGTAATCTCATTAACATTTGGAGGCTAACACCCAACAACGGGAGAATACAAATTCTTTCCAACAGCAACAGAGACCATTTGCTTATGTAGACCATTGTGCTGTGAGTCTCATTAAATTTAAAAGGATTACTCTGTGTTTTTCTGACAGTAATCCAATGTAGAACCCAGTAGCAAAATGACATAGGAAAATGTCCAAATATTTAGAGATTAAACAGTATTTCTCTAGAGGTAAAAGAAAAGTATCACAAAGAAAACTAGAGAATATTTTTACATAAATGAAAATTAGAAGCCAACACCAATTCTGAGTTGTGGCAGATCTTTGAAGGAAATTTATAGCTATATATGTTTATATGTACTTTAAAGTAAATTTGTTCATATTTGTACAAGTTTAAAAGATGGTCTGAACTTTCACATTCAGAAGCTACAAGAAGACAAAACCAAAGTAGGTAAAACAGGGCATTAGTAAGGTAAAAATAAAATCAATAAAATTTTAAGTAGAAAAACAACAGGAACATTTTATAAAGCAATTTCTCTTCAAAGATCAATAAACTGAGTCTATCTATATTCTGACCATAAAACATAAAAATACAAATTATTAATGTTATGAACAAAAAAGGATAAATCGATAAAGATAATGCTGTACCTTAAAGGCTTAACAAATGAATATCATGAACAATTTATGGTGACAAATTTGGAAATTTGGATAAAATGGGCAAATTGCTTAAAAAACAAAAGTTACAAAAACTGACACAAAAAGAAATGAAAACACTAAATAGCTCCGTATTTATAAAGAAATTGAGCTTGTAATTAAAGGATCTTCCATTAAAGAAACTCCTCCATGGTAAGTCCTGTTGAATATTCTTTGCAAGAATAATGTAACTTCACCAAATATTCTGAGAAAATTATAGAATGATGGAATGCCTCTCAGTTCACCCCGGCAAACAAGCATGCCTGACAACATCAAGACAAGGACACTACAAGAACATGACAGGTCAACAACTCTCATGACCATAGATGTAAAAACAGAATATTAGCAAATGCGCCAGAACTCAATCAATATGAAAATAATAGACCATGACTAATGAGGATAATTGAGGTATGCAAGAATGGCTTGATTTTTAAAAATCAGTGTAATTTACTGCATTCTCAGAACTACAGATATTGACCATCTAACCCTCTCAACAAATGCAGAAAATGACATACTTCCACAGTCATGCATTTAAAAAATAACTGTCAACAAACAAAGAATAGAAGAAAATTTCTAGCCTGGTAAAGGGCATCTAAACAGGGCCTACACCCAAGATGACGCTTAGTAATCTGTCATTTGCCTTTCCTCTCAGACTGGGACATGGCGAATATGTCCACTTCTACCACACTTATTCAGTACTGGACTGAGGGTTTAAGGCAGTGTGACAAACCTTTAGAGCTTTCAATGACACAAACAGTCTGCTGTGGCATGTGTGCCATAGGTCACCACAGTTGACATAGGCAGTTCAGTAGGGCAATGACAAGAAACAAAGATATTCATGTGAGAAGGAGTGAAATTCTCTTTTTTTGAGCACTGTGCATCAAAAACACTAAAGAATCAGTGAAAAGAAATAGTAGATAGTTTTAGTAGAAACTATCTTTAGAGATACCACAATGTCTATGTACAAAAATGTATTTCTACTAATTGACAATGAACAATTGCAAGATAAAATAATGTACCTTGAAGTTTAAATAACATTTATAGTAGCTTGAAGTTTAAATAACATGTTTAGGATAAAATTTCAAAATATGTAAGACCTCCAGATTGACAACTATGAAACTTTGGAAGAGAAATTAGAGAAGACTTTAAATGATGAAGGGTACCAGGTGCATGGAAGGGGACTCAATATTCTTCAGGCAAGAACTTTCTCTAAATTGTTCTACAGTGCAGTCAATCCCAATCAAAACCCCATGGGATTGTTTTATTGGCAAACTGATCCTGAAACTTAGGCAAAACAATAAAAAGACTTGGCGTATAAAAAGACCTAAAATAAAGGACTTGTAATATATTCATCTGAAGCTCCGTAATCAGGGCAATGTGACATTGGTGTCACTGAGTAGGTATTCCAAGAAGGCAGATTTCAGATTTCAGTTTCCAAAGTTTCCAAAGAACTGGACTAGAAAGCTAAGCTTTCCAAAGCAGGGACTAAATATCATTTTCTCTTCTGCTTCATTGTTTTCCTCCTCAAAATAAAAACACATTTTCCTGTTCTTACATTTTCAAAATGAATATGTACAATATTGATTAAAAAATCAGATAATGCAGAAAAGAAAGGAAGACATTAAGTCCACCATACATCCCACTGATATAACAGCCACGACACACATCCTTCTGAATATTTTTCACAGGTACACATACATACATTTTTCTACTAAAATGGAGAGTTACATCAAACTTACATTTTTGTCACCAATTTCATTTCAAGTGATTTACCAATTGTTAATTGCTCTATGGCAAAACTCTTCCTTAATATACTCCCTGCTATTGGACATTGAGAATATGACACACAGTTGTGGGCTATGGGGAGGAGAAACAAGAGGCCAGCCCCTTCCTGTGAGCCAGCTGGTGCACAGGCTGGGAGACATGAGGAGCTGGACCCCACCCCGCAAGCAGCCAGCTGATCTAGAGAAAGGCAGGCTGAGATGATAGCTACTGAAGTAAAACACGCACACACTTTAATGCTTGTACTTTTTAGTATTTGATTGACTTTGCAGGCCTAAAGCATCTAGTTAGAGGGTAACTATGCAATATAGCAATTATGGGGGATTTCTTTCTGAAGGTGGTAGCCATTGTTAATTCCCTATTATTTTGTTTTAAAGTCATGTGTTGCTTTATTGTTTGGTTTGGTTTCACTCTAGGTTTTTTGGTTTGATTTTATTATATCAGATGGCATGGGAAGCTATTTCAGTGATAACAATATATATTATGGTAGCCACTGTTGATTTCCTATTATCTTGTTTTGAAGTCCTGTATTGCTTTCATTGTTTTGTTTTGATTGGCTTTATTGTGTTCTTTTTTGTTTGATTTTATTATGTCTGATGGTATGGATAGCTATTTTGAGGATAATAGGAGGCATTATGGCAGCCATTGTTGATTTTCTATTATCTTGTTTTGAAGTCCTGTATCACTTTCATTGTTTTGTTTTGTTTGACTGTATTGTGTTTTATTTTGTTTGGGTTTATTCTTTTTAAAATTAAAAAAAGAAAAAATAGAATATGACACAGTTTGCCGTTACACATCATGCTGTGAGTATGTCTTGTATTCATTCAGCAGTCCTCCCATAAACATTATTTGGAGGCTTGCCACGGGCCCAGCCTTCTCTCTTGCCCTGTCCTCTCCTTGGGTATACTCCTAGAAGTGCCGGACTGAAGATTTTATATTAAAAGTTGGATACACATGGCCAGATCCTCCCCCAGAAAGGTGTGTTACTTTATAAGAGTGAAAGTGATGCTCCAGAGGTCCTGTGGCTTAGGGCGGGGTACTTAGTGATGGTGAACCTTTTTATTTTCAGCAAAAATTCTTGGCACCCCATCACTGTGAGTACGTGCGTGTGATGCTTCTGTCTGACTCACAGAGAGGGACCATGGAGCCCAGGTCACAGCGTGCTCAGGGTTTTAGTGCAAAGTTCTCCAACCTGCCATCCAGTCACTGAGTGACAGCACTGACCATTAGAACATCCTCAGGGGAGCTGCTACTTGTGATGCTAAGCGCTCTTCATGCCATATCATAGTTTTACAACCATCCTGTATGTTTCCCAGAAGAGAAACCAAGGCTCAGAGGGCTGGTTAAGTGGCTGTCAGGGTCCCCTAGCTCATCAGAGAGCCACGATTCCAATGCAAGACATCCTAACTCCCAAGCCTGGACTCCTCCAACTCCAGTGGTGGGCGTTTTATATTATTTTGTCTTTCTTTTCCTAATCACTCTGGCTCTGGAATTGCTCATTCTGGAAACATCTATTGAGCATCTTCCAAGTTTTGGGAGGGAATAGAGTGGTGTCCTGGCTCTCATGGAGCATCTGGTTCAGCAAGAAAATGTGGTTGAATCCCCTGGTTATGTGATGATGGAAGAGTACAGCAAAGAGCGGCCCTTTACAGGAGGAGCATCCCACCTACTCCAGGCTCAGTGAGAGTGTCTCTAAGATGCTCGTCTGAGCTTGTGAGTGGTGGGGATGGGGAGAGCTGTAAAGAGGAGGGGAACAGCACCAGAGCGAGGGGCAGCATATGCAAAGGCCCTGGCGTATCAGGATGGGCATTTGCTGGAGGAAAGCAATGGAAGCAGACCGGAGTCTGCTGCACCGAGCCCGAAGAGGGCCATGAAGAGAGAAGGGTGGGGTCCCAGGGCTGCGCTGGTGCGGGAAGCATCTGAGAACAAAGCGAGGGATTGGGAGGTGGGAGTAGGCAAGTGTCATCGTCTAATTATTGTTTTAAAAACATCGCTCAGGCAGCTGCCTGGAAGATTGACGGAGTGTGGGAGGCCAATTCAAACAGGAGGGGTTCTCCTTTCATTGCTCAAAACAGGTGGCGGCCCAGTTCTTGGGAGAGTATTTTTCTCCCCTCTTCCTTCCTCGTTTCCGTTCTCTCTTTTGGTGAGCGTCTTCTCCCGGCTCAGATTTAACATTCTGGACCTCGGGCTTGGAAGTGAGAGGCTACAGATGGCTCGGGTCGTGGAGCGCGGAAGCCAGGGGACCAGCAGCCCCGAAAGCTGTCAATGTCACACAAGTCATCCTTGCAGAGCTGCAGCTACCTCTCGGCAGAATGTCAAGCAGCTTGGCACAGGGAGCAGCTGCTCCGAGCAGCTCTGCGTGTTGTCAGAACACCATAAACAAAATGGTCAGGTTTCTGCAGAGATAACCTCCTGGCCTTCCCCCGTGCTTCCCTGCACCCCAGGCTGGGCTCTCTCTTCCAGCATCTGTTTTTGGTACTTGCAAAGCCCACAGTGCGGTGTGAGGCTTTGAAGCATCGTAGGCTGAATGCTAAAATGCCAGGATCACGGCAGGAGCAGGACACGGGGCACTATTCTTCTTGAACCTGTTCCTGTAGTGAGGGGAAGCCCTGAGCCCAGCCTCAGTGCTGCCTGAGCTCCGCCTAGACCCAGGGGCCCTGCCTGGAGGTCCTCAGCATCATCCCCTGGGCTTCAGGGGAAGGCAGAGAGTGGCCCAGTGCCAGTCAGGCTCAGAGGAGAGAAGCGCATGGCACAGGGAAGCCCTGCTGGTGGCTGTGGAAAGCTTGCAGCACCTATATTGGCTGCATGGACCCTGCAGGATACTTTTCTTCCTGCAAATGTCAGAGAAGCTTGGCCTTAAACAAAAAGCAGAAACCAGCAACCACAATCTTCCCAGCCTGGTGCAGAGCAGTGCCCCTGGCCCTCCTGGGTGCTTGGCCTCACTCTCCTCCTCTCTGTGTGGCTCCTAGGCAGCCAGAAGACCCCTGGCTTTCTGTGTCCCCACCAGGGAAGGGACACTGAAGAAGGCACCTTATCTGCCTCGCCTCAGCTCCTCCGAGGCAGTGTAGGGGGAGTCCTCAGCTCCCTGCTTAGACGCAAGAGAGCTGGCAGCAGTCTCTAGCTTCTAGATAGGGATCCTGCAGAAACAGCTTGGGGTGCACACTGCTGTGTGCAGTGGTGGCAGGACGGTAGTGACCTCCAGGTGCCACATGGGTGTCAAGGGAAGCAGTCAGGACAAGCTCTTCTCCGGGAGGCAGCATCCTGATTGCCATGTGGCACGGTTTGCAGTAACTCTCAGGTAATTGCTTTGTAATTGACTGCGTCACCTTCTTCCTGTTTAATAAATAGCACGCATAAAACCAAGCCGCATGTGGTGGGATAGCAATTCACATTCCGCCGGTGAGAGCCGCACATTTTTCATTTAGCATGTAGAGGCAGTTTCGATGTAAATTATTCCGGAAGGTTCTCTGTGGACTAATGACATTAGTGTCTGGATGGCTGGAAATTGTCTTCGTAATCAATGCCACAATGACGTGATGCGTTGTGGAGAAAGAAACTGGCAGTGGAACGTGTATACTTGTTGTTATTATTATTATTATTATTAAAGCCAAATTAGAAGAGAGCTGCTGGAGAAAAAAAAAAGTATTTTGTTAATGAATCCAAAATGTCACGCGTTTGTTTTGGCTTAAAGAGCCAAGTTCTTTACGGACACAGAACAAATGGTTCCACGGATGGACTTCTACAGAGAAGTTGGCTGGCTTCTCTGGCCCGGAGAACTTGTTCATTACCTGAGCTCCCGCCCCTCTATGCCTCCTCCCCCTGCTGGTGGCAGAAATTATATTGAAGACGCTGGTTCAGTTTTAAAAGCACTAACTTTTTCCCTTTATAATGAGGCAGAATATTAATCTTATGAAGCAATTCATGAATACCTCTTACAAATGGCCTTTTGGGCTTCCAGGTTGCGGGTATATTACTTAATAAATTGAGATGCTTTACAGTTAATATGTCAAAGGCCTGGCTGGCCTCTTGGATGAAATGATTATTGTAGAAGTGAGACTAAAACCTTTTCCCACATAGGTAAATGTCCTGAAAAATTGGATTCCAATCCCTGGAATAGGAAACCTTGTGAATCAAATATTTAGGCAAAGACAAGTCAGAGCAGTAAAATAGGAAAAACAATCAAAACATGAAAGTGAGGGTGTTCTTAAATGAAAGAATTAATCATGCTAAATTAGAAAAAGTATTAAAATAGTTTTAGATTAATGTAGACTGTGAATATCAATATAATTGCAGCAGCTTAATTTGGCATAGAAAGCATGTAATGAAATATTTTAATATCACTGTCCGTTCAATTTACCAGCTTGAATTTCATGGGGTATTAAGCAGTTTTTAAATTATCATTGCAAAATCTTCCAAATCCATTTCTTTGTTGTTGTTTATGGAAGGAGGAAGCAAGGAGGGGGGAGAGAGAGAGAGAGAGGGAGAGAGAGAGAGAGAGAGAGAGAGAGAGAGAGAGAGAGAGAGAAGAGAGAGAGAGAGATTAATGCGTCTAAGTCTGAATCCACATTCCTGCTCTGTGGAGCAGGTAGGAACCGAGCCCTCGATCCTGCCAGTCCTGCCAGGATTTAGCATCTCTCATCTTGTGCAGCCTTTGCCTCCTGGACCAGGGTTTTCTGTTATCCTGGAAACATTGGGTGCTTAGGAGGAGAGGCCAAGAGCAGATAGGAGCCTCGGCTCAGCTCAGCCCTCCGTCTTGCAGCCGAGGGAGATGATCTAACTGTGCCTTTCCCAGGGCCCATAGCGTAGCACTTTTCTCATCCTTCCTAGCCCTGAGACCAGTCTCCTCCACGTTGTGGTGAGTGGATGGGCAGGTTTGCTCCTGGTCTCCTTTGAATTTCTTGGGCGCTGTCCCTGGTCCTGAAACCTAGTCTTCGTCGCTTTTGGTGTCCCTCCTTTACCCCTGTGGCCACAGGGCAGCTCCCCACAAGGACTGAATAAGGAGGGGCCGCCCTCCCTGGGGAGCCTGCTGTGGGCCAGGAAACAGACGGGAGAGCAGGTGGAATTCAGTCACTGCCGTGTGGTCAGTGCAAGGGGACCGAGGGGCTTGGGTTTGTTGCGTTGGGCCGTCAGGGACGACTGTAGGCTCTGAGCGGAACAGACATATGACCAAATTCCTGTGAGCTTCTTACAGTGCTGCTCCCTGCCACGGTGTGGATCACAGTGGGGACTTCGGAGTGATCAAATTACTGTCCCACAACAGGGAACTGGCTGAATTAGCCATGGCACTCTACAAATATTTGTTGAATAAATGATTATGTGAAAAAGCATAAAGAGTAATAATAATAAGGTGTCTGCATCCTGTGGGGAGTCTCTGCCGCCCAGGTTTTTCGGGATCCATTCTGTACCCCTCTACTCTGCCCTGTGGGACCAGCTCTGTACACCAGCAGCTGTTCCAGATCCTTGCCTCCCGTGAGACGTAAGTGTGTCCATCACAGCCAGTGTCCTGAGATAGCCCTGCCTCCTAGGAAGGCAGTTTCTACATTTGCTGCTGTTCTCTGTAAAACAGGGATCATAGTGAGAAACACGCAAGTAAATATGGGCAGAATGCTCTCAGGAGCACCTGCAGAGAAAGGCCTTCGGTGACGCAGGCTGTGTGGTTTTAGGGTCCCCCACTGCTTCCTGCACTGAGGCTCCTTCCTTCCCGTGTTTCCCTGGCCCCTTCTGTTCTTGTGCTCACTGTGTGCCTGCTCACCCCAGGGCCCTTGCACATGTCCTATCTCTGTCCAGAATACTGCCACCTTCTCTTCTGTTGATGGCTCTACCTTCAAGCCTCTGGTCTCTTAGAAGCCCCTGGCCTGTGCGAGGCTCACTCACAGGGTCTTTAGTGGCTTCCAGTGGCTACCAGAGTAAGGCTCCTGGTCAGCTGGTCCCAATGGCTGCATGTCCCAGCAGGAGAGAGCACACGCGGCCCCAGCAGATGGGTCCCCCAGCAGCTCCCTGCCCAGTCACGTGAGAGTGGAGGAGGACACATCCTTGAGCCTCAGCAGGGCCCATTTCCAGTTCTGCCTTTAATTTTAATCTGAGAGAAGATGGGGAGACTCCTGGTCAGGTCCACACCCCAGAGGGGGAAGTGCTGGAGCCACTTTCCGGCAAGTCAGTGTGCACCCTGCCTTCCATGGGGGCTGCTCTGGTGTGCAGGGGGAGCTCCTGCGTTGCAGGCTGACCCTGGCCACAGAATCACCCCATGGGAGTGTTCTGGCCCAAGGGGGGACTGACTTATGCCCCCGGATTGCCGCTGGCCCTCTCCTCACTGTGAAGGGCTCTGCCACACCCGCCCCATAGAAAGACAGGCAGGGACACAAGTTTGCCAAATGCTGAACCATTAGAAAGGTGTCAGCACAGCCGGGCCCCCAACCTCAGTCAGCACAGCCTAGTGGAAAAGCAGTGCTGGGGTGAACCAACTGGGATCTGCCCAGTTCTCTGCTGAGCTTGGGTGGGGGGCCCCTGGAAGGAGCCCCACAGTGATGCCTGGGCCCCTCACAGCTGCTAAGATTATGTCCCACTAATGGCTGAGACCCTCAGAATGCACAACACTGGAACCAGCAGGGAACTCCACAATGCAGGTGACACATACACTTCTAAATCTTGTCTCCGAGCCACACAGCACAAGTGTCCTTGTTCAGAGTGCAAAGGCCAAGAAGGAGGTCTGCTTTTCCAGTGTGCTCTCTCCAAAGGGGCATTTCTGATGTGCCTGCCACCGTGCAGATGGCACCTGGTTCTAAGGACTCAAGGCCCTGTGGTGTCTGTCCCTTGAGGCACCCCCAAGCACTAAGGGGGTGAGTGAGTCTTCTGTCAGGGCCAGAGAAGGCCTCACAGAGTGATTACCATGTGGCTGGGGGCTTGGAGGTGAGGAAGACCACAGGCTGTAAAATATGGGGCCTTGGGGCTGGAGATTTAGCTCAGCGGAATAAGTGCCTGCCTTGCAAGCAGGCAGTCGTGAGTTCGATCCCCGGTACCGATAAAAAGGAAAAAGATAAAAAAAAAAAAATGGGGCCTCTAGATGGTCCCGGGGTCTCTAGCTTTTTGAGCATTTCAGATCCCCAATGGTGCTCTGTGCTAAGGTGTACCTGTGGCCAGGGTAAATCTGGCTGGGATTACATGTGTTAGGGTGACCAGGCCCTGGGAAGTGCTGGTACATGTTTGTGGACATGACTGATACTGATGAATGGAATTAGTGGGTCAGCACAGTATTCCTGCAGTCAGCAACGGTTTTATAAGGGCTGGAGCATGAGGTTTGGCATCTCAAAGAGCGCTAGGTTCAGACTATGAACGGTCTTAGGTGACCCCAGGTATTCTTGCGCAGTGGATAATATGTTGGCGATCTAGAAGGCTCCTGAGGCTGCATGCAAAGAGAAGAGGCCTCCGAGAAAATCACAGCTCCACGTTCAGAGCCATCTTGCCTGAGCCTTGGTTTCCTCCTCTGGAATGAGGGCAGAGGGGACTCCTGAGAAGGACTCCGGGTTGTGTGTGTAAGCACCAGCTCCCTGGCCTTCATGGAACCAGCCTCAGGACACAGGAGCTGAAACTGCTGTGCTCCAAGGGCCAAGCTGAGATGACTGCTGTGATTATTTTACCATTGGCAAAAATGAGCCCAACCCGACCTGGGTGAGCTGAGCTGAGCCTGCCTGGAAAAGATTCAACTTTCCATGGGGAGATCGGAGAATAAGGGAAGCTATGTTACTTCTTCTTTTTTTTTTTTTAAATCAGGAAAACACCAAAGAGAATGGGCTTGGAGAAGAAGGCGGGCACTGTTGAGGGATCAGTGATCAGGGGGTCAGCACCCCAGCCAGCACTTTTGGTGTGATGCAGTTGAATGTGCTCATCACTGTGAATTTGTGTGAGGACTCATCATGGGTGTTGTCCCCCTGTGACATGCAGCCCAGGGCTGGTCACCTTCGGGGAAACCCTGTGAGTGTGGGATTACCTTGGCTTTCTAACTCACACAGTCAAAGCTGTTCTTGGGGCTGTGTTGGGCTGTGTTTGTGACCAACTGCTCAACTTTCCCCATTCTCTTGCTCCCCTCCTCCTTCATCCTCATCATAGCTGTTGGCTAGGTGAGGCCATGTTGTAGTAACAAACCCAGCAATGCTGGTGGTTTCACAGCTCAGATTCATTTGTGAGTCACATTTCAACCCTGGTAGAGTCAGACCCTCCACAGGGTCCTCTTCCTGACAGTGAATCAGGGAGCCCAGCTCCTCTCACATGTCCAGGGGCCTAGGTTACTTTCTCCCTCATTTCATTGGCCACAACTCAGTCACCTGACCAATTTAACTGCAAAGGAGGCTGGGAAATGTAGTCCTGCTTTATCCAGGAAGAGGAAACAACAGTGATGGCCATCTATATAAAAAGTTTCTGCATATTGAACATATACATTGTCTTACTTATTTTTCTAGAGAACCATCAGTGTGCCTAAAATATGAGAAATTTGGGGCACAGGGAGATTCCCAGACTTCCTGCTTAAGGGTTGGTCCAAGACCCAGGAATTAGAATGGGCTCTAAATATGGTACTGAACTAGGCCCTGCAGGGATACAAGGACACACAGCCCACTCCCTCCACACTAAGAGCTGAATGTCTATAGTGCTTCCTACCTGGAAGGGCTGTCTGTCCCCATTGCCCTTTACCTCTGCTTGTCTATAAATTGTGCTTATTTACTTTACCTCCTCCATCAGCATCCATATTGGATGTGCATCTCTGCGTGGTCCTTAGCCTGACTGTGCTGGGCGAACCCTGGCAGGGTGGAGTGACCGTGAAACAGACCATGAGGTCAGCAGAGAGGTGGGGTCCTGGGAGTGAAAGAGCAGAAGCAGAGAGAAGAGGTCCTGGGGAAGCCCAGTGGAGCGTCAGAGGCTGAGAAAGGAAAGTTGGGGGATTGGGTTGCAAGCAGCAGACACACTGGGGAAGACATTGATGGAGGACAGTGACCAAGAGGCTGCTGGTACCCGCGGGAAGCAGAGCCGCTGTGGTGAGAGGCTGGGATGTCAGGGGCAGCATAGACCTCTGTCCTAGAGCATTCAGAGTGGGTGAGCCTGAGGCCCGTGTGTGTCTGGGTGAGGGATGATGTGTCCAGAAGGTGGAGGGGAAGAGGTGGCTTCAAGACCAGTCCCAGAGGACAGAGGAAGGCAAGAGGTCAAGGCAGTGGGGAAAGGGCTGGCCTTGGAGGAAGAAATCCTATCTGCTGAAGCAGGGAAAAGGAGTGGGTGGGTGCTGATGGGTGCGGTTTCCTTGTCTGTGAAGCAAGATGCGCCTTGCAGCCCCGGAGGCAGGGCAAGGCAGGCAGAACCCTTTCCCTGGAGCTTCCGAGGGAGTGTGGCCATGTGCATCACTGAGCTTGGACTTCCGGTGTCCAGCACTGGGCAATCAGTGTTTGCTACTTTAAGGCACCCCTTGGGGAAGTGATTGGTAAGTCAGGGCTGAGATGGACATAGCAGGGAACCACAAAGTATGCCGGAAATACCAGGGAATGACCCATTGCCATGGAAGACATGGGATTTTCACCAAAGTCCTGGTGAAGGTGAGAGCCCGGCTGGCTGGGGTGGATGTGGCCTGGCCGAGGGGAGGCTCCCCCGCTGGGAGTGCTTTGCCCTGGCCTGGAGATTCTCTCCTTGGTCAGCATTGCCACTATCATCCTCGCCAGTGCCTCAGGATACAGGGGCTGGCACTGCCATTCACCCCACGCTGGTGGCTGAGCCTCAGTAGAGGCTGCGCCCGCGCCTCCCTGGGTTTGGGATTTGGAAGGAGGCCCAGGGAAGCTGCTACACTTCGCTGCCTGCCACCTCCAGTGAAGGCCCCTCGGGACGCATCATGGTGCTAGGAAGTGCGTGCCAGGCCATTCTGCACATCCAGACGGAGGTGTCAAGGCTCAGCCTCCACGCCTGCTCCCCTCAGCCTTCCTGCTGTGCTGGGCTCTGTAGAAGTGCCTTGTTCTTTCTTTCTCTTCCTACAAACTGGCCGCCACCTCCAGCGTCTCCTTGCTTGCCGTGGACATAGGTCCCCTCACTGTCTGCATCATCCTCACCCTCATTATGCCATCACAGGGTGGCACAGTGGCTCGCAGTGACCCTCTGTCTCCCAGTGCATCTCCAATTGCTGGAAAATACGCAACACTTTTTTTTTTCAGCAGATGCCTTTGCCAACATGTCAACTCTGAGGTTCCTTGTGACATTACTGTCCTGGAGCATCCCCCTTTGCAGATGCGGGGCTAGAAGAGCTGCTAGATTCCCAGAGGTGTGGGTCTCTAGGGTGGCATAGTGCCAGCTCCAGGTCCTCACCACAGTCCTGCCCCAGTTTGCCAGGCCCAGGAAGGGGCTTGGTAGAGTGCTGCCAGTGATCACTGTGTCTGCACAGTGTCCACAGAAAGCCTGGCAGACCTTCTCTGCAGGAGCAGACATAGAAGTCAGCAGAGGGACAGGTGGAGTAGAGGACAGGAAGAGATGGGAAAAGTGGAGGCGCAAATGGACCTAGAACAGGGAATCTCCACAGAGCTGGGCCTCACTGGCGATGCTGCGCTGGCAGGGGGCCCCTGGGCGGTGGGATGGGCCTGAGCCCTTTGTGTGAAGAGCAGTGCAGGACAGTGGGGGCCTCTCGGAGCTCAGGCTCCCCACCTGGGGTGCAGCCTCGGCGGCATGCGGCTCTGAGAAGTAGCTCAGAGTGGTGCAGGCTGGGCACCGAGCCAGCGCCTGTGCGGGCCAGCTGAACATTGCTCTAAGGGCACCCTCCCACCCCGCCTAGCACACGGCCAGCTAGCTCAGCGGTCCAGCAGGCCCATGTCACTTCCCAGCCACGAGTTAGCTGCAGCTGAGGGCCGTGGGAGGCTGCTCCTGTCTGCTCTGGGCGTGATGCCTGCATCTTTCCTTGCTGGCAAAAGAGGGAGCACAGAGAGCTTAGCCCCAGAGTGGGTGAACAGGGTGGCTGGCCCGGTTCCATTCTGTTGGTGGCACTGTCCTGAGACAGTGCTGTTGTCACCACAGTTGGCACTTAACTGGAACCCTTGGGACACATTTGTTCCTCTCCCCAGTGACTGTCTGGAACCAGGCGGTGGTGCAGGGAAGAAGCCAGATGCCAGCTCCCACTGTCTCAGGCTGGGTCTCTAAGCAGGCCAGCCGGGACTGCTGTCTGGGCTGCATGTGCTGCCGCCATCCTGGCCTGTGCTTCGCAGGGGGATGCCGGGTGCAAACAGGCTCTGACGTTTATATTGAATATTTTAGTTTGCAGAAACTCGAAATTAAATACACTTTCCACCTACACTATGAAAAATCCATTTATAGAAACCAAATCAAATTGGCAATCTAAGGACCGGTAGCCAGAAATGAAGTATTCTAAAAGTGAAGTGGATGGAGACTGAGGAGCTGGAGAGCAGGCTTGGTTGGAGGCTCGGGGGTGGGGCCGGCAGAGAGGCCTGTTGGACAGAGGCGTCTCCGGAGATCAATTTGGAGCAGCCCTGATGTCCTGCAGTCTCATGAGGGAAGAGTTCTTTGAAAGGACTTATTTAGCGGGCAGAGCCGACGGCCTGTGCTTTCTTGGAGCCAGACACCTTGCTTTTCAGCTTCAGTGACTGTGTGCGTCTCCGGCGCATCTTCCTGGGAATTGCTGGAGCCCTTGGGAGAGGCCGGCTGTGGCATTAAAGCCACCTAACCTTCACTCTCCGAGCCTGGCCATTCATCCCGAAGACTTAATTACTTTCTGAAAGATGACACAGGCTCAGGCTGCTTTTTTTTCTTCTTAGAAATGTCAGCCTAGAAGCTGAATTCCCACCTCTCCGGACTCAGCAGCGAGAATCTCAAACTCAGCCCTGGCTTACATTTCCAAATTGGTCCCTGATTGAATCCCACCTGCCACAGCCTCTCCCTAGCCTCTTACAAAACTGCCAACAGTGGCTTTGTTTCCTCCCATGGCTCGAGGGGCCTGAGATGCATTTATTTACACGAATTTATTTGTGTCCTATCCTGTACTCACTGACAAGTTGGAGAATAAGCCTCCCATTCCTGCAGGCTGGCATCCCCTTTTGGAAGCAGACAGAGGACTTCCCACTCTGCCCCAGCACCTGGACCACCCTCCCCTCCATAGCACCTTCCGTTTCACCCCAGATAGAGTTGTCAGCCATCTAGTGGGAGGCAGGACCCTGGGAGGACCCAGCCCCAGGGAGTGGGAGGGCTCAGCGGGGCAGCTGGCTCCCTGCTGCATCCTTGGGAGCTCCTGGCCCAGGCTCCTTGTCTCCATGGTAACTTCCTGCTGCCCCCCACCGACCTGTTGCCTCCCAGCAGAGAAGGAGTCTCCCCTCCTGCAGGGGACTGTGCTGCCCTGGGTTGCAGCTCTGTGCCAGCCTGTCCCAGCCACGAGACAGCCTGGCTCCTGCTGCAGCGAGGGCTGAGGGCCACGTGTAGCAGGCGAGCGGCCTCACCTCTTCCTCCTGCACCTGGACTCCATTGCGGGGCTGGCATTTGGCTGGCACTCCGTGTGAGCTCAGCCCTTTCAGTCATTTGTCAGTGGAAGCAAGAGGCACAAAGCGGATTTATGAGGCATCGAGAGCATTGTGGGGCCAGGGCCCAGATCGTTCTGTGATCCGTGCGCTCGTACGCCTGGTTTTGTTTGTCTGTCCTTTGCTTTCTTGCCATCCATCTGCTGGGAAAATTACTTATCCCCGTTTTTAATTTGGTGGTCTGTTTTTGTGCGTTACACGTGAAATCTTGGTATTTCCTGAGGATGGAGGGAGGGTGGAAACAGATTGCCTCCCACTGAGGCCTCTCGGCGGGGGAGTCTAGACATGAATCACCCTGCCTAATGCTTCGGGTTGTTGGGGTTCCCTGGAGATGTGGACAGGGAGCCTCCGCTTAGCTCTTGTGATGCTGCTGCCTCCCTGTGGCTGCCCACACTCACCAGCTCTGTGCGGTCCTGGCCTCCTCCAAAAACTCGGAATACCCCTGGGGGCCCCTTTGGAGCTGGTGGAGGGGGGTCTGCAGCAGTGATTGCCCGACTGCTCTCATCTGCCTCTTTACCCTCATTCCCCACCTGGGGGAGTACATCTGCAAAGCTGCCCTCCAGGCATTTCCCCAGGAAATCCAGGGGTGGCCCAGCCCAAAGTGGCCCAGCTTGTCCCCTCTTCTGGGCCAAGAACATCAGCTGACCCTAGTGCTCATCGGAGAAGGTTGTCCAGGACACATTCACCCTCAATACAGGCACCTGCGTGCCCAGGAGGGGACAGAGGCAGGAGAGGGTGCTCTAGATGGTGGGGTCCCTCCTCGGGGATCACAGATGGGGCTCTCTCTGTTGCCTGGCATGGCCCAAGGGTCTCCCATCATAACACTGCCTGAGTGTCAGTACTGGGCAGCCATGTATTCTCCAGTTCTCTGAGCATTGTTAAACTGCACAAGGGGGCTGTCACCTTGAAAGGACAGTGGCTTCACCCCACACCGGTCTGCATCAGATAGAGTCTGTGGGACAAGGGAGAGGACTGGAAGAGCAGGGTTCAGGGGACAGGTGGCCTTGGCTTGATCATGTCCCTCAGTGAGACCCACTCTGTGGAGAAAAGGCTGTCTCGACCCGACTCCCCGTGCCTGAGGTCTGCAGCCCAGCCTGCCCCTGCACTGCGGCTGAGTGAGAGCACCCCACGTCTCCTGGCTGCTGGCTCCTGGCTCCTTCTCGGACACTATGGAGACCATACTTCTACCCTTGTGCCTAATGAACTTGAATGAGAAAAATCCCCCACTGAGACCACGAGTCACCCGTGCTTCTGAGCCTGCAGGTGGGATCTGCCCAGTCCCAGACAGGCTAAATTCTGCACAGCAAGCTCCCTGGTGCCTGCCAAACGCCTTGACCACACGCGTGTCCCCAATTCTCCCTGGTCCTCTTGTATTTGCACCTGCAGCTCCTCCCTGCTGACACAACCCGTCTCCAGGATCTTTCCAGGGTTAGTTTTCCTGCTCTCACACCCTGACAGACTCCAGAGGAGGTCACAGTCTCGTCACTGCTACCTGGCCAGTTGCCTTGTGGTGTCAGAGTCACCAAATTGCAATGTGGTTTATATACGGTGCGATCTAAGCACTTGTTTAATTACTTTTGGGTTTGGTTTTCTGATTTATAAAACAGGGTCTTGTTGGCGGCTTCTTCCATGATGGCAGGAGCTGTAGATGGGACAGGGCAGTGGGCATGCAGGGCAGGATGGTGCCAACCCCTTCATGTGCTCAGGAGCATCGAGAGGCCACCTGTCCTGTGCCGTGCACCCCCAGTTCCATCAGGGATCTGTCTCGTAGCCAGTGCTCCTCACGCAATTTCCTGAGCTGACCCTCTCACCTCTACCCAGCATTCCTCCTCCATGAGGAAGTTTTCTGTATGCTTCATTTGGGGCTTCACAGCAGCGCTGAGCAGAGTTCTGGGCACACAGTCAGTGTTCAGGGAGAACGTGCTGAGCCAGCAGCTCGCTGGTGATGCCAGAGCTCAGAGGCTGGAGATTGTGGAATCCCGAGTCACTTTCAGGTGTCCCTCCCTCCAGTATCACCTGGGCTTGTGGGGAAAATTCTCACTACATGAGATGTATTCAATACATATTCACTGAGTGCTCACCATGGCATGGCTCTAGTTCCTGGGGGATCAGAAATGAACAAGAAAGCCGACTCCAGGCCCTTGAGAAATCTGCCTGGAGCAGAAGACTGAAACCAGCAGAAGAAGCACTGCTCAGTGCCACAAAGCAATAAAACAGGATGTATTAGTTATCCATTGCTGTGTAACAAATTACTCCTGAGTGTAGCAGTTACACACACGCACACACAATTTTTGATGCAGTCATCTTTGGGGGATTTGGATCGGGCCCAGTTTTGCTGGTTGCACCAGCTCAGGGACTCATAAGGCTGCTGAGATGGTTCTGGCCAAGGCTGTGGTTATCTCAGGGTTCAGCAGAGGTACAAGCCTCTTCCCAGGTTGACTTCTCATGAGCCGCTGAAGCAAAAGCTTCAGTTCCAGTGGTTACTGAAAGCCATCCTCAGTTCCTGGCTGTGTGGTCATCCACGGCACGGAAGCTCGCTCCATCAGAACAAGCCAGTGAGAGGAGTGGGCCTCTGGGTATAACATCGCCCCGCCTGATGGCGCCGTCTGTTGTGGACCCAGACAGGAGCAGACAGCGACTTCAGCAGTGGTGGAGGCAGTCAGTGTGAGCTGCTGGGGAGGCATTTTGGAGATGTTGATAGAGCTTGCTGAGAAACAGGATGTGGGAATAAAGGGAAGACAGACATACGGCGATTCTGAAATTGGAGGTTAAGAAATGGACTGAATGAGGGTGTCATTGCCCAAGATAGAAGGTTATGGGAGAAGAACAGGTTCCGGGCAAAAATCAAGAGTTCTCTTTTAGCCCTGTAAGTGTGAGCTTGGAGTAGCCTATTAAATATCAAAGGCTGGAACTCAGGAGCAGGCAGATCTGAGAGCTGAATTTGTGTAGTCACTGAGGATAGATGGCCACAAAAAGAGGGCATCAAGGGGAGAATATGATGTTGTAGTCAGGGGTTGTACACAGAGAACAACTAGGATTAGGACATGGAGTTTATAATATTTTTATAATGGTCACCAGAAGTTAACACAGGAAAATGCAGGAAATCCAGCTGCAACACCAAAGACATAGATTTTTTAGTCAAGAGACTAAACCCCAAGGCAATGTCCCACATGAGTCCAGATAAAAACCCAGAGCTCAAGACAATGCCTCCCACGAGTCCAACTGGAGGTCCAGAGCCCACAAGAAGGACTGGACTCAACACCATTCTCTTTTACGGATCCATGCCGGGAAGACAGTGGAAGCCAAAAAGTCTATGCCAGCAGGATGAAGGAGCTGTGCTAGTGGGATGAGGGTTCTGTGCTGGAGCCGAGAAGTCACACTCACAACAAAGACCAGGGCTGTCCTGAAGGCACCACAGCGACACGGAGGCCCCGAGCTCCTCCTCCGACAAGCACAGTCGGGTACATGCCAGGAAGCAGCGTGACGAGTTCATCCTAGAGATGCAGCACATGTCGTCCCCTCCAGAGCCAGGAAGCAACGCTCGATGTGAGGACCAGAGCTTCTCTAGGAGAACCAACAGCTACGACAGCAACTCATAGGAAAACACAAAATGCCTCCTTAACCCCTCTCATGCCTCCCTTCTTCTCCGCCTATTCATCCTGGCAACTTTCCTCAGGTGGAGCATCTTCCCTCCGTGCCACGCTGATGTAATCCAGCTGGCGTTAAGTTGACCACCAGTTCTCGGTCCATAACAAGGACTGAGGCCCCTGAGGCCTGAAACATTTAGAAGTCTAGAAGGCAAAAGAATCAGCAAAGGAAACAGAGACACGGGGACCTATGAGGCCGAAGGGCAGCCACGGAGCACAGTGACTTGGAAGCCAGGTGCAGAGAGATTGCCCGCGGGAGGAGGGGGTGAGCTGTGTCTGAGAGGAGAGGGGAGAGAGACCGAGTCAGAAATACAGCTGTAAAACTATATATTCAGAAAGATTATAACAGGGCAGAAGCAATTTCTCCTACTCCTAAAAAAAGGTTGTCTTTATTTTGATTGTTAAATCGGTAGGTTAATGTCAATCCATGAACATGGTCTATCTCCTCTAGCCATTTTGGAATATATGCTGTAGAGAGTCTAGTTTATGTTGGTTTTTATAAAGGGTTTTCGTTCCTCTCAACCACAGGGTGTTGTGAAGCGGGTAGAGACAGGTGAGTTAGTTGCTGGAGATCCTCTTACTTGGAGCAGACTTGGTTTGAGGGTTGGTCTCGTTTGAGTTTGCCCCTCGCTTAGGTTCTGTCTCTTACCCCCAAGTGTGGCCCTTGATCCTAAGGCCTGGTATTTCCAGAATCTTAGATGATTGCCCAGCTGCTCAGCAAGGATGCTCCAGTCTGGCTGGGCCAGAATTCAAAGGTCCCTCGTCCTGTGTCACCTGCAGTATTCTCCTTAGCTTTTAGTCTTACAGCAGCTGTGAATCGTGTCCTGCGTATAGGCGACTCTGCCTTTAATATGGTGCCTACAGAGAGCTCTAGGGGACTTCCAGGGCCCTCTCTCCAGGTCCAGACCTACTGAGCGCCTGTGGAATGGGCCAGAAAGCCAGGGAGACTTGGGCTCACCTACTGTGGCCTTTCCCATGGGGTCACAGTCCTGAACTGTGTGTTGTCCAGCACCTGAAAACGGCAGCCCCAGGTGTTTCACTCAGGTCTAGTGTCATGGTTGGCTACCCCAGAAGGGCAAGTCCAGTGCCGGTCACTCCACTGTGGCTGGAATCAGTGTCCCTTTGATTTAACATGTGCATTTCTTTCCATGCCCTTGTCCAGCCCGTCACCCTTATCAGTGACCGTTTAGAGTGTGATACAGGGCAGTTCTTTTGGTTGAAATAAAATCAAGTCAAACAACTTGTAATTCACAATAAACAGTGAAAAGACTTCTCGGTTGCTTTCAGGCTCGTGCCTGAAGGAGACTGCTAGGGAAAGACTCTCAGGGAAAACACTCAGGGAGCTCTTGCTGTATAGTGCAGGCTGGCCTTGAACTCACTGTGCAGACCAGGCCAGCCTCCAACTGGAGGCAATCTTCCTGCCTCAGCCTCCTAAAGCTGGGATCACAGGCGTGCACCACCATGCTAGGCCTTCTCCCCATCTTCCTTACATCAAAGATACTTCTCTCCTCGGGGGAAGTCGCTGTTGAGTCCTGCTCAGGTTCCTGCAGTGCCAGCACACTGTGTCTCCTGCTCTCAGGGACAGTGGCTGTCCCTTTTCTGGCTGTGAACTGTGAATTGAATAAGACCCTTAACTCTCTCTGTTTGGGACATGTGACCCTCTCCTGGGACTCTGTCCACCTGCAGAGGCAGAGTTCCCATCCTCTGCTCCAGGGGAATTCTAGAGTTTTGTTTCCTAGGACGCCTGGGCTGCCAAAGTCTGGTGTATATTAGGGTTTCCTCCCTCCTATCTGGGCATCATTCATGGCTTCGTGTAAACATTCTGTAATAGGTGTTTACTAAATTGCTTAGCTGCCAAACTTCCTGAGCATTTCGGAAATCTCAAGCATTGTGTGAGGTTCTGGAGTACCCCTGACTCCTCAAATCCTGGACCTGGCACCCCAGGAATGCACTCAGGGCCTGTTTCAGAAAAATGAACTTGTCTGTTTGTAACGTGCTCAGATAGGGTCACCAAAAAGTTGGAAAACAATCACAAGTGTCTGGGCTTTCCACTTCCCGGGGTCTCCCCCATACTACACCCAGACCCAGAGTCGCTGGGCTGGTCACGTCATGGATATGACCTGGAGGAGGTTGGCCTTCCCTGTAAGGAGGAGTCAGGCATCTTCTGTTTGAATCTCGTCTCTTCACTGACTGCTATGTGGCTTTAAGCAAAGACCTTCCTTTCTCTGGACCTAAATTTCCTAAAAATTCAAAATCTTAGAATTCTGAGTCTGAGGACCAGCTGGAGGAGAAGAGACTGGGTTTCCTGCTAGAGCTTCTGTGTTTTCATGGCTCATCATTAAGAAAGATATCGCTTCTTCAGAGTCAAACAGAATACGGAATGATGACTTGATTCTTTATACGACAAGCACTTTGCAAATCTGAAAATGTGACTGAAATCATCTTCCCCTCTGAGCCAGGGCTTTGCCAAATCTTGTGTGTGACTCAGTGGGAGCCGAGAAGAGGGAGGGGCGTGTGGCCAGCCCCGATATGCAGCTTTCCTGGAATTCTCTCCCTTGTTTAGATATCAGGCAATTTTCTCCTGTGGCTGGAGAGCTTCCAAGCTAGCTCGAGCCAGCGGCTTCCCCAGCCAGACTCTGCTGCTGCGGCTCAGGGGCCTGGAACCTTCAGCTGCAGCCCCTCCTGCGTCTCTCCCAGGCTGGCTCCAGCCAGCAACCTCTCAGCCCCACAAAGGAGTTGCCCAATTCAGCAAAGGAGCCAGGACCTGGTGGTGGGGTTAGGGAACCAGGCTGTCCCTATCCCCAGGCTGCCTTGCAATTTCCAGCCTCTCGGATTGCTTTGTCTCCCTTTGCTTTGAAATATTAAGTGTGCTTCTGACAGGCAGACCCCCCGTTTTAATGGTGCTGTGTAAATCTACATAACACAATATAATGAACACAGAATTCGTCCTACAGTCTTCCATGGGGCCGAACCTGACAGTGGTTCCATTCATTAAAGATCTGAAAGAAACTGCTACCAGCGCCTTAAAGAAACCACAATTTAGAATAAAATAAGAAATCTGCTTGCTGTGTTTACGTTAGAATCGAGCAGCCACGGTGTCATTTAGATTTGAGATAGCATTCTTTTTAAAAAACACTCTTCACAACAAAGCCACAGATTGCGTGCAGAGGAGTCAGAGAGCCCTCTGCAAACAGCTCCGTGAGGGGGACCCTGCCCAGCCTTCTCTCTGTGCTGCACCTCCAACGCCACCCTCCGACCCTGGCACGGAGTCGTCTCTCTTCCTCGTCTTCCCCTCCTGGCTCTTCGATGTCCACACTGTCAGGTCCACAGCTGCCTCCCACATGGACTATGTCACCTCCATAACGATGTCTCTGAACAATGGTCACTGTTTGGAAAATTGCACTGAGCCAGAAAAGCGCAGGACTTGAGTAACTGGCGGAGAGCGGGAGGAAGTGGATTCGAGTTCCGTCACCCGTTGGTGACACCATCAAGCTCTCCCGTCTCGAAGTGATTCCAGAGCAACTTTATTTGACTAGTCTGTGTTGCACTCAAAGTAAATATTAATTCCATTATGCCATAAACTTTTATTTATCATGACAGCAAGTCATAAAGTTCTCTTACTAGAATATAGCTTCTAAATTGCATATCATAGATGAGATACAGCTCACACGTTGGATTCTAGCGGCAATTACCCGCCATCCTGTACACAAGTCAGTATTAAATGCGCTTTCTCAATATGAGTCGCAGCCTGAGCTTATGTAGAAAATCTTCCACGGCCATTATGCGGGAGCCCAGATATACGAGGCCAGGGTGACGGAGGAGCCGCAGCCAGCAGGGGCAGACGCCGGGATCAGAGTGCACCGAGATGCCCGGCAGTAACTCACTTGAAGTGTTCTTTGCGTATTATGGGGCCGACTTTTTAAATTACATAAATTGCTCATTAGAAGAGTCTTGTAATTGCCTTACTCTGTGGTATTGTGAGAAGTGCGGGTTTTAATTATTCTTTTTTGATTTGTAGTGCGGTTTGACTTGTTCAGGGTGATAGCTGGAAAATATGGATCTGTTTTAATTGTTGCACTAAGTGGAAATAGATGACTCTGTTTATCAAATTCTTTGAGTTTTGTGTTTGGGGACTGTGGTGAGGTCTTACGGTTCCTGGTCCTGGTGGATACTTAATGGAGGTTCTCAGATGGGCGCTGGGGAGAGGCCCTCTGAGCCCGCAAGAGCAGTCAGTGCCTTGGTTCTGCCTGACCCTTGGATAACTTGTGTGCAGCCTGGCCGTGCATACCCAGATAGCTGGAGAAACCTCTTCCCCATAGCGCGGACGTGACGGGAAATGCCACAGCCGTCTTGTCATCTTTGGGCGGAAGGCAGGTGTGACAGTGCTGGGGGCCATGGCTGTGCAAAAGGCACCTTCCTCACTCGTCCACTTTTCCAGTGCAGCAGGGCCCCCCAGCTTCCCAGTGAACGCTTGGCTCCTGCAGCCCGGAGGCCTCCACCTGCTCGGCCCCACCTGGACCAGCCTGTTCTGCACTCCAGAGCTGGCTTGGGCCTCCCTGCGCCCCTGAGCTCAGCCCTGTCATCCAGCACGTAAAATTGATGAGTTGTGAGACCAGAGCCGTGGCTTCGGGGGTAAACTTCCAGGACCCACTCAGGCTCATCTGCAGCCACCGGTGAATAAAAACTCGATTAGGACGCTGGTCTTTGAAAGGCAGCTATTTTAGGACTCACTTTTGGAAAGGCAGGGGATTTCTTTTTCCAAGATAAAATTATGCATTTGTCAATATGGCAGTAGCATGGACTGCTTCCTCTTGGGGGGTCTCTCATCTTAATTATTCTCCATCAGAACCCCTTTCTCTTTGAAGCCGGCTGGCAGTGGGCTCGCATGCATCTGGCTCATTGAGAGCTGTCCCTCAGCCCCTCCCACGCCTGGCCTCACTTCCCCCTCTTGGAGCCACCACAACAGCACTGGGGATGGCCTCTGAGTCCGGGAAAGGAGCTGTCATTAAGCCCTGGCCGTTTCCTCTCTTTTCGTCACCTGTGTTATGCATTCTGTTGCAGGCCAGACTTCTGTGACATGAAAAATACCCTAAATATGGGCTGCCACGGTAGCTGTCATTAACCAACCTCTAGTTGTGCCTTTATAAATTTTTACACACCACTAAATTATAAATATGCAATGCTGAGAGTGATGAAATATGCACCTATAATATGTGCAGTTGGAAGATTTGCAATGCCGCGTGCATCTGCCGTGTTGGAAGAGGCCGGGTCACCGCATCTGTTTTCCAGGTGGAGCCCTTATTGTGTTCCCCCCACTCCAGGGGCCCTCACAAGGGTCCTTCCTCTTGAGGGAACCCTCAGAGGGCCCCCACAGGTGTGGGCTGTCTGCTCCGTGCCTCTGCCCTGTTAGGTATATGGAGTCACCAAGCTGGTCACTGGGGTGTGATGAGGACCAGAGGAAGGGGTACCCCGGCGCTGAAGGGGCCAGGATCACCATGGGCAGACCCCATGGCCTTTGTGCATCCACGTCCTCAGCTGTGAGTGCAGCTGTGCCTTAATCTTCCCTGGCGCAGCTGGGAGCGTTCTGTGTTACTACAGGTGAAGCGTTTGTGCCCGGAAGAGCCTGGCACAGACTAAGCACTCAGTAAGCATTAACTGTTACAACCACCGCTATGGTTACTTAGTGTCTTCCTGTTTGCTGCCTAGTAGCTAAGATAGCAACTAGAGTCCCCACCTCATTAAAGAGCACGGCTTTAGTACAGCATTGTCTGAATTGAGGTATGGCATCTTCTCCAAAAGGGAAATAGCTTGTCTTTATTTTGGTATCAAAAATAATTTATTATAAAAATGCAAACCATATGTCTTAGTTCCCTTTCCTGTTGCAGGTACAAAATACTCAACACCCAAAGTTGAAGGGGTCAAGGTTTTATTTTGCTCACAGTTTGTAGAGGTTTCAGTGTCTAATCAGTGGAGTCCAAGGTAGGGTGGCTTGGCAGGGAACAGTTCATGGTGCCCACAGGCAGCAAAAGCAACCAGAGACAGACCTGCCTCTTTCTGTCCCTTATGTTGTGTGCAAGCTGCCTGCCCGAGGGCAGGTGTAGCACTTACACCCTTAATCCTAGTCAGAACTGTGCCGAGCCAATCAGTGGACGGATTTACTAATCACACACCCTTAATCCCAGCATCACACACTCTAGATTCAGCCACCCTTGAAGAAGTCCCGTGACCACCTGAGGTTTTGGGGAGACATCTAGACATGAACCGTAACACCCTATTCAAAGTTATTGAAAGTAAAGCCCTCCCAACTCGGTGTATCACGTACATTTTTATAAAATACATGGTTGGTTTTATTCATGACTATGTCATGCACATTACTTTATGTCATATAAATACTTTCTTTTTGTCTCTTTGAGACAGGGTCTTGCTATGCATTTCAGGCTGGCATTGAACTCATTTTGTAGCCTAGGCTGGTCTCGAACTCACAATGATCCTGCTGCTTCAGCCTTCCGAGTGCTGGGATTACAGGTGTGAGCCTCCATGCCCAGCCACAAATACCTACGTTTTTACAGCTATGTAATAGCCCTTGTGCTCCCCCTACCCTACTGTTGGATAGTTACACTGTTTCACTCACCCAATGAATGTTTGAGTAGCCTATTGTTTTAGGTGCTGGAAGTATAGCCCTCCTATTAGAGAAAAGAAAGAAACTAGAATGTAGCATGCTAGGTAGAGTCATGGGGGGAAACGGGCAGAAAGATACCAGGAGAGAGAAGCGGTTTTACATTGAATGGTCAGGGCAGGGCTTCGTGGGAGCAGGGCAGCAAGGAGCTGGAGGGGTTAGAGTTATGTGGAAATTTAGGGGAGCAGTGTTTACTTCATGTTTTTAAGGCCCTGGATAATTTTCATGTCAATGATCTATGTCAATATTTTTTAACATAAAGTATATGGTTTAGATTGAAGAAGTTTTTGGCTTTTGCACAGAGATAACCTCCTACTCCAATGCCACTTATAGAAAACAAAAAACTATCCTTCCTTCATCAAATTTGCTTCGCACCTCTGTGGAAAAACCAGCCATCTATATTTGTGGAATTTATTTCTTACGTCTTTGCTCTGATCCATTACTCTATATGCTGTGAATTTCCATGATCATATTGTCAGTACTGCAGCTGCATATAAATTTTACATTGGGTAGTCCTAGTTCCCCAGTTATATTTTTAAAAAATCGTTTTGCTTCTTCTAGTTCTTTTGATACACATTTTTGAGTCAGCTTGTCTGTAACGACAAAAGAAATCCTGTGAAATTGGACTGGTAATGTGAGACCAGTAGATCTCCTCAAGGGAAATCTGAAATCTCTGCCACGTTGCGTCTTCTAACACAAGACTGCAGTACAGCTCGCCATCAGGCTGTGTTTTCAGTACTGGGGGCTGAACCCACGGCCGTAGCACTGAGCTACATCCTAACCCCCTTTTATTTTTATTTTAAGAAATGTCTTCCTAGTCACTAGGTTACCCTGGCTCAGCTCAAACTTGGGTCCTCCTGCCTCCGCCTCCCAGGCTGCTGGAATTACAAGTGTGTGCCACCATGTTTGGCTTGTTTAAGTCTTTTTAAAAATTCTTTTCGTTGGTATTTTATAGTTTTCAGTATACATTTGCTATGTATGTATGTTTTGCTACGGTTTTATCTATTTTATTTTTTACAGCTGTTATAAATAGTATTTTTAAAAACTTGCCTTCTAGTGACCTAGATAAACTCACTTGAGTTCTAGTTCCACTTTTCTGGTAATTTTGCTAGACTTTTCTGTGTGGACAATCATGTCTGAAAACAGCCCGGTTTTGCTCTTTCCTTTCACGTTTGCATGCCCCTGATTTCTTTTCCTGGTCGTATTGCATTGGCTAGGGTTTTCGGATGGCGAGCAGAGGTTGTGGGAGGGGCCCTGTTTGCCTGTGTCCAGGATTATGAGGAAAGAATTGTACTTTCACCATGGAGTATGATATGACTTGCAGGGTTTTATAGACGTCCTCAGATTGAAGAGATTCCTCCCATTTGTAGATCAATCACCCTTTTTATTGCTTCACGAGGGGCATTTGTTAAGCTTCCTTCTCTTCATCAGTTCCCGTGTGGTTTTTCATGTGGCTTTCTTTAGACTGTTAATATGGTAGGCTTCAGTGATTAACCTCTGCATATTGAACGCACTTTATATTCCCAGGGTAAATTTGATTTGGCCACAATATATTGCTCTTTTCATACAGTGTGGTGTCGATTCCCTCGCATTATTTTGAGGACTTCCCCATCTATTGTCCTGAGGAAGATTGGCCTGCAGGGTTTTTTTTTTTGTTCTCTTGTCTTTGATTTTATTATTGAGATAATGTTCATAAGATGAGTTGCAAAGGCTTCCCTCCCTCCAGTTTTCTGGAAGAGATTGTGTAGAATTGGCACTACCGAACTTCTAGCTTAAGTATTTAATAGGAACTGCTAGGAAACCATCTGGCTGTGGAGAATTGTTTTTCAGAAACTTTTAGATTGCTAAGCACATGTATTTAATAGTTACAGGGCTATGCAGGTACTCATTTTCATCTTGTGTGAGTTTTGGAAGTTTGTGTTTTTCAAGGTGTGGTTCATCTCACCTGCGTGTCGAATCTGTGTGTGTGGAACTGTTTTCCCTTATTAGCTTTTTACTGTCTGGGCGGTGGGGCTCTGCTCTGCCTTCTCCTGTTTCTGATATGGGTAGTTTTTATCTTCTTTCTTTTTCCTCAGTCAATTTTATCAGAGGTTTATTGAGCTTATTTATCTTTTTAGCAAACCAGCCTTTTCTTTTGCTGACTTTTGCTTTTTATTTTTTCCTGCTCTTAATTTCATTTCCAAGTCATTTTCTTATTTACTGTCCTCTTCTTTGTCTTGCTCTGGTTTTGGTTTGCATTTGTTTTTCTGGTTGCTTTTATTGTTAGTGCATTTGTGCAGCACATCATGTTTGCATTTCAGGTGGCAAGATGGTCCGCGTGCATGACGCATTTTGATTCCTTTTTCACCCCTCGCTCTCTCCCCATCTGTTCCTCGATTCCCTTCCCATCTGGGGTGAGCCAACCCCCTCCTTCCTGTTGTCCATCTTGTGGGGGAGGCTTCTAGTGCTGAATGAGCTCTTTCTTCTTTTTGAATGCAAACATTTAAAGATATGAATTTCCCTCTAAGCAGTGCTTTGGCTGCATCCGATAGATTTTGAAATGTTATGTTATTATTATTTGACTAGTTAAAAGATTTAATAATTCCTCTGATCTTTTTCTTTGACCTATGAGTTATTTAGAAGAGTTAATCTCGAATATTTGGAGATTTTCTTGATATTTTGGCTTTAATTTCTAGTTTAATTCCACCATTGTCAGGGAAAATACTTTGTATGATTGTGATTGTTTTAATTTTTTAAGGATTTTCTAGTAGCTCAAGATATGATATGGGGTATAAGTAGCTTTGCATATTGGAAAATGACATGAATTCTGCAGATCTTATGTGGAGTGCTATCTGTGTACCAATTAGATGTAGTTGGTGGGTGATGTTATTGAGTTTTTCTCTGTCTTTGGTGGTTTTCTGTTGCCTAACTCTGTGGACCCCTGGGAGAAGATTTTGGGCCCATCCGCGTCGGTTTGGCAGCTCCCTGAAGTATTCTTATACAGCTTTCCTTCCTGAAATTTCCAAGTGCAGATAGGTATTCATTTTGTCTTCAGTTTTTTTTTAATACTACTGAGCTAAATCCCCAGCCCTTCTCTTTAGTTTTATAAGGTTTTGCTTCATATATTTTAAAGTGTGCTGCTGCCTGCATACACATTTAGTATTGTTATCTCTCACTTTTTCACTGGGGATTTGACTTAGGCGTACAACACTTCCTTCCCAAGTGCAGTCCTGAGGCCCTGAGTTTGGTTCTCAGAGCCCCCAAAAAAAGAAGAAGGAGGAGGGGGCCAGGAGGAGAAGGAGAAGGAGGAGGAGGAGGACCAGGAGGAAGAGGAGGAAGAGGAGAAGGAGAAGGAAAAGGAGAAGAAGGAAGGAAGGAAGGAAGGAAGGAAGGAAGGAAGGAAGGAAGGAAGGAAAGAAAGAAAGAAAGAAAGAAAATAAAGAAGAGAAAGGCAGACAGAGGGACAGACAGACAGACGTGAGGTCTGCTCTGTAGCCTACCCTGTCTGATATTAATATATCCACTCCAACATTATTTCCATAGTGTTTACATGGTATACATTTTCCATCCTTTTATGTGTATTAACTGCTCACCCCCCTCCCCCCCCGGCGTGACTTGGGCCAAGCGTTTGTCACATATTGACTATCCGAGCACTGAGCAGGGGTTATTCAGCCATCAGCTCTTGTTTGGATGAGACCCACTAATATGTCTGTTTATTTGTTTTACATCAACTATTGTTGTACAGTTTTTTATTTAGGATGTTGTATTCACCTTTGATGTTTGTTTCTAGAGAAATCTAACAGTAAATTCTGGTTATTTTCTTTCATTAATCCCTTTTTACTTTATTTGTGAAAAATGACCTATAATTTTGTGCTACAAACTATAAACACTCTTACCATAAGTGCATTAGGTATAATTTTTGTCCTTAGCCAGAACTCAGTGATTCTTTTACAATACAAAACGGACACATTTGGGACACGGAGCCTGAACAGGAAAGAGGTGCCAAAGGTCTGCAAGAAAATGCTGGGACAGGAGAAACATCAGCATGGCAGAGAGGGAAAAATGTGTTATGAAATGGAAAGACAAAAAGATGGCTCCTTGTTGTCACCTATTCATAACACGGGAATGATAGAATTTGAAAGAAATGAAACTGAAAAATTCCAATAGTGGTCAATGGAGGTGACCAACGTGTGCCAAGCTGTCTATAATCACAAAGCGAGGGGAAATATTACTATAAAATATTTATGCACCTTCTGGACCAAACAATATGGAATTCATTTGTTTATTTGTTCAAAACAAGGGGTTCAAAATGTCATTTGCAGTTTAAATTGGGTCTAATAGACCAAGTGATTGAAAATCATGGGATAGCAAAACGCCAACCAGGACATCCGTCAGTGATGTCGTCACTGTTACATTTAGTGAGTAGATGCTTTATTAAAATTACAGCACCTGCAGAAAAAAGGAAAGGCCACATCTTATGTAAAGTGTGCTGTTTGAAGAAAAGCAACAACACAAAAAGAATTCAGAAGGAGGCTGGTACTTCTGTCCAGGCTGTAACAGATCATGATGTAACTGAATGTTTCAAGATATACAGAAATATGCTGGGGATTTAGCTCAGCAGCATAAGCGCCTGCCTTGCAAGCAGGCAGTCGTGAGTTCGATCCCTGGTACCGATAAAAACGGAAAAAAAAAAAAAAAAAGATATACAGAAGTATTATTGAGTATATTTGATAAAATTGTCTTATTAATATTTCTTGTTTTGGTGTCTTACAAAAACATGCAACTGTTGTATTTGAATAATTGCAGTAATAACTGATTAACACAATTGTTGACTTTTTGATTATCTGCTTCCTGCTTTTGTTCTTGTATTTCTTTTGCTGCCTCATCTGCATGACTGGAACTTGTTTTCAGGATTATATCTTCTCTATTACATCCATTCTGTTCTTTCTTTCTTTTTCGTACTGGGGATTGAACTCGCAACCTCATGCCTGCCAGGCAGGCGCTTACACCACTGAGCTAACCCCCAGCTCTGTTACATCCATTCTTCAGGGTGTCTTTTTGCGTAGCTTTCTGTGTTCTGTGGATTACAATGACACGCTTCCCTTTTCACCGCCTGCTTGTAATCAAGACTTGGCCCCTTCGTGTGAGCGGAGGGCATTACCATTCCCTTTGCTTTGTCTTCCTGTATTTAAGTTGTTTTAGATTTCGTCTCTACATGCATTAAAACTCCAAGAGAGAATGTTGTATTTTTTTCTTTCAGCCGTCAAGTGTTCCAGGACTCCCGAGAAGAGGCTCTTGTCCTGACATGGATGTTGGTTAGCTCTGTCCCTCTTCCTTCACTCTTGATGCTCCATGTTTCTATCCGGTTCATAACTGGGTGTTTTAGACCCAGAATGGCCCCCAGAGCCTTGTGGGTGTGGGGGGTGCTAGGATCATGGGGGACTACGGCTGGCTTGCTGTTAGGAGGTGGGGTCTGGTGGGAGAGGTGCTGGCCGGGACGGGACCGGAAGGTTTGTCTCCCTATCTGGCTCCCTCCTCCACTTCCTGCTTCCTGTCCACCCCAAGGTGAGCAGCTTCCGCTGCCCACGCCTTCCAGCCATGCCACTGACCAGGCATAGACTGAAACTTCTAGCACAACTAAACTAAGCTAAACCTCTCCTCCTCTGAGTTACGGGGGACAGGTCTTTTGTCCTAGCAGGGAGGTGAATGACTGTGGCAGTGACATCCCTTCCACCTGGAGAACTTCCTTCAACAATACTTTAGGACAAGTCTTCTAAAAATTCATTCTTACCTCTCCTGCATCTGACACTGTTTTTATTTCACCTTCATTCCTGAGAGATACTTTTGCTGACTCTAGAATCCCACGTTGACAGTTCTTTCTTTTATTGCTTTAAAATTTCCATTGCACTTCTTTAGGGCTTTCATGGTTTCTGGTGAGAAGCAGACATTCAAATAGTTATTCCCTGTAACAGGGCGCTGGTGGTCACTTTTCTGTACACGGCCAATGGTGAACGTGTTTTGGCATTGCGGCCCCAAGGTCTGTGTCACAGCTGTTTAACTCTGCCCCTGCATCACCGAAATGGCTGTGGTTATGTTTGACAAAACTGGTTTTGCCAAGCCAGGGAGGGAACCATCTGGCCAGTGGACTAGCTGACTGCACTCCGCCCTGCAAAGAATGCGTCATTGTCCTCTGGCCATTCCCCACATTTTCTCTTTGTTTTTAATTTTTAGTAGTTTGATTCTTTGATTTAGTAGTTTGATTTAGTAGTTGATGGTCTGATTATGAATTTCTTAGATTCATCCTGCTTGAAGTAGACAAAGTTTCTCAAATCTGTTCATTTATGTCTGTTTATTCAAATACTTTTTGCTACGCTGTCTCATCTTCTCCGAGCACTGCAGTAATACAGATGTTAGACCCTTTGGTACTGTCCTGCGTTGCTAGAGGCTTGGCTTCCTCCCCTCCCCATGCATCCTTTTTTTCCTCTGCAGTCAGATTGAATAACTTCCACGGAAGTTATCTAGGCTCGTAATCTCCATTTTGCTATCTAACCCAGCGAGTTTTCAGTTCTAGGGTTTCCATATGGTTCTTGTTTGTGTTCTCCATCTCTGTTCTGAGCCTTTCTATCTGAACGTTTGTTTAGAGTGTTTACCCTTACTTCTTGGAACAGTTTCATAAGAGCTATTTTAGGTTCTTCCAGATAATCCCAGCACGCATGTAATTTTTTCTATGAAAGTTGAGATTTTTCCATTTCTGACTGTGCCAGCAGACTCGGGGTTGTATTCTGCGCGTGTTAGATATTACATCCGTAAAGCTCTAGGTTTGAGGGAGGACGTGGATGTGTCTGTCTTAGATGGCCAGTCCAGCGGGCCCCGCTTGCAGGTTTCAGCCTCGCTCCCGCGGACTGTGGCTTCCCTGTCACTTCTGTGTCCTGCCTGTAACCCCTGCAGTCAGCTGGCGCACATGGCTGACCGCTGACCCCACAGCTCCAGAGCTCACCAGCAGCTCCTTCCAAGTCTCCTGAGCCTCTGTGTTCAGACCTCCGGCAGCACGCTGGGGTTAGTTACCCTGCTCTGTCCCACACGCCTCTCATCTGCACCCACATCGGGGGCCACAGCAGTAGGTGTGGGCCAGCAACACGCAAGGCGCCCCCTCCCTCGCAGGGCTACGGGCCTTCCCTTTGGTGATGACGCTTCCCCAGGGCTCAGGCACCCCTGGGCACCCCAGTGCCGCCATCACAGCCTGGCATTGCCAGGGTCTGCGTGCAAGTGAAGGGGAAAAAGAAAATTTTTTTTTTTTTTCTGTGAGCTGGGCTCCCGCCTTGCTCTGTGAGCTCGGTGGTGGCCCTTCCCCAGCTCCGAGCTGCTGGAATCTGTCTGGGGATGCAGGCTCCGGGCAGCTCAGAGCTAATTCTGCGCTATTCTAGCTCTCGCTTCTCCCTTATTACCCGAGTCTTCCAGCTGCTGCCCAGCACCTGCTGAGCCTGACAGCAGCGGTCAGCGTCTTTCCACCCTGCCCAGACCCAGAGCTGCCCCTGCAGGCTTTGCTCGCTGCTGGGTGCTGCCTTCTCTGCCTCTGACGGTCTTCGGGGAGGTTTGCTGTGCCCTGGGCCTCTTCCGATGGGGCCTCGTGGCTCGGCTGACTTTGTTTAGTTTCTCTCCTGGGCCTGCCGACTCTTGCTTCGAGCCTTCTGCTCCATGCTGTACTTTCCCCCAGCTTTTGTAGCCCCGCTTTGAGTTTTTGTTTTAAGAGGCATTTGCTTCCTTCACATGCTTGGAATGATGATCGTACTTGGCCGACAATATTTCAAGGCTCTGTGACATTTTTCTGGTGAGTGTATTTCATTCGTTTGATTTTATTTTGTTCCTAGGTCTTTCCCATATTTTTCTAGTCATGAGATCCTGTTTCCTTTTTCTGGTATTTCTAGTCTTTCAGTAAAGTGAATTTCCTGACCCTTGACCCCCAATCTGTTCTTTGAAAGCATTTTTCTCAGGGGGATGACTGAGGTGAGGGTTTCAGCCTAGCCTGGCTTTTTCCTGGGATGGTGAAGGATTTTAGACAGAGTGGTGAGTGCTCAGGCACTTTCTCCCGTGACCGAAATAGGCTGCAGGGGAGCTGTGCGTCCAGCTCCTCGTCTGACCTCCTCTCTCACCCTTCATCCCAGCTGCCTGGGCCAACCATGAATCCCAGCAGTTTGGTGCTGACAGTGGCTGAGTCCTGTTTTTGTTGTTCTGAACACAAGCACCAGGTCTCTCTGTGCTGATGAGCTATGCTCTGTAGGTTTTGCCTGGGGTTTGTGTCACAGAAATCCTCTTGAGTTGCCCTCTTGTGGCTCCATTGCTGTCCTTGTCAGAGCTGCTAACAGTGGTCAGCAGCACCATGAAAGAAATTCTTCTGCACCTCAAACCCTAAGTTTGTATTTCTCCTGTTCTTTTTAGTATTGGGAGTAGATGATTTTCTTGAGTAGAAGGTAGCAGTGTATTTACCCTATCGTATGAAAGCCAGAGTGTAGGCAGGTTTATTTTAAAAACATGATCAAATTGCCTTCAATAATCTTAGATGTCATTGCAAGCTCGTAAGCTTAACCTGATGTGCCAAGGAGGACGTGTATGGGGGGAACAGGACACAGGAGGCAGCACAGAAGGGAAGGTGGCTTCCTTGGCTGTCTCCTTGGTTCACAGGTGACACGTTTGAAAGGCATTTTTGTATCAGAAATCTAAACTTCTACCCCTGGGTAGGTGGGGAAGCCAACCGTGCTCTTCCCAACAGTTAACTGTCTGCAAATCCAACACACTTTGTCTCTTGGAAAGGACTCATTCCCAAGCCGGATGCTCATCCAGGCCAGAGGGCCACCTCCCAGTCACCTCACCGCCTGTGCCCTCAGAGCCCCGTCTCGCCTCTGCACCGGAGTGACAGCTTTCCCTCCAGCTGACGGCTCTGCCCAGAGCTCCTCTGGCACGTGCTGGAGAGGATGACGGTGTGGAGTGACACCACTGTGTCCAGTCACGAAAGGGTCCTGGAGGCTCTGATTGCAGCAGGGCCTCAGGCTTTGGGGACGTGGGATGTCTGGAGAGTGGGGAGGGATCCAGGCTGGGCGTCACTCAGAGGCGCTGTCCGTGGTCCTCAATCACCACTTCCAGCAGGAAGTTACTGCTTCTCTTCATCTCAGAACAAGGTGTCGTAAGTGATGGCTCCCAATAATAATTCCAAACCGCGTGTACCCTCGGCTGCGATGGGAGAGGGAAGGGCAGCCAGGAGGAAGAAACAGAGCCGTGCTTTCGAATCGCCCTGTAACAAATGGAATTGAATCGTGACTCGGGTTTCACGATTGAGGTGGCCGCTTCCGTGTGCTATTGACAAACCTTTCACATTTCTGACAGCTACAATTTTCTCCTTGTATTTTATAATCCCTCACCTGCATTCTGCATTTATGGAGCTCAGCTCTGGGTGTGCTTCTCTGGGGTCCCTGGTCTATGGCTGTTCATCTGAGACCTGGCAGTAACCATCTGTGACCACCATCAACCTAACTCCCCCTCCAAGCACCAAGCAGAATCGTCCCGAGATGCTGGCTGAAGGAGAGACATGACCTTGGGACATGGGCAGCAGGAGTGATTAGACTCAGGGAGCGCAAGTAGGCACGAGGCTGTTGGAGGGCTTTTAGACTCCGCGGCTGGTGATGGGTGTCGCAGAACACACAGAACGGTGAGAGCGTGCTCCGAGGTCCAATTTCATTGCTGCTTCTCCTGGAAAGCACTGGCAGCTGCTGACTTCAGAGCAGCTCTGGGACCAAGGTTCATGCTGAACCTACCCACACACCAAGGACTCCAGACCTCAGGGAAGGGGACATTTGGGGCATGGAGCTGCAGACACAGTGTTTCTTCATCAGCCCAACACTGGTCTGGACCTGGAGCGGGGGCTGGCCTGTGTCCATGTGTGTGGGAGCAGGATCTGGCATGGTGTTTCTGTGCAGGGGCTTTGAGACCTAGAGGCCGGGGAGGTGCACAGTGCCAGATCTAGCAGTTCAGAGTGGGCTTCTAGGTTTGGGCTTTACCCTGCCTGGTCACTCCTGAGCTGGGGCAATGCAGACAGCTCTCTAAACCTTTCTGAGCCTCGGGCCTCACCTGCCTATTGGGGCTGTTCTAGTCTTAGGACTTTTGAGGATGCTGTAACCAAGGGTTGCAAACTGGCTGGCAGAAATTATTGTCTCATCATTCTGGAGACCAGAGATACAAAACCAAGGAGGCAGCCAGGCGCACCAGCGGTCCTTGGTGCTCCTCGATTTGTAGGCAATCTGTGACCCTGCCTGGCATTCCCTGCATGCGTTTCTCCCTGTCTTCATGTGATGTTCTTGTAATGACACAAGAAGGTGGGTTTAAAGCCTACTCTATCTGATATGGCCTCGTCTTAACTAATTCCATCTCCAAGGACCCTGTTTCAAAGAAGGTCACTTTTGGGGTTTGGAGTGGGCATGGATTTTGGAGGGACACTGCTCTACCCGGTAGGGAGACTTCAGAGACTAGATGAGATAGTATCTGTGGAGTGTGACACACAGTGCCCCACACCCAGCTGCTGGAAGGAAGGATGTATGTGTGGGTGGCACAGGAGGAAGATGCCAGAGGGCCCCTGGAGGAAGCGGTGACACTGAGGAGGTAGCCTTTGAGCTGAAACTTCCAGAAGACTAAGGGTCCCCAAACAACAGAGGGTGCAACCACATTTGGTGGCTGTGTGGGGCGCAGCTCTGTGATAGCCAGGGCCAGGAACCTTGGAGCTGCTTGATCAGCTGTTAGCTCAGTTGTTCAGAGGATGAGTCATCTGAGGCCAATCTGTGCGACCCCATGGAAGTCACTCAGCCTCTCTGAGCTCCCTGACTTCATCTGCAAAGTGGAAAGACGAAGGGTCAAATGCACGCATCGCTGAGCAGCCACTGATGGCAAACAGTGTCTGCAGGTTTGCTGGTGTGGGATGGCAGGCACGCACCCGGAGGGGTTTTGAATGAGCCAGAAGTGCTCTGTGTCCACGTATTCCTGGGTGCCCACTGGCTTCCGACACAGGAGGCAGCGGAGGTACAAGGGTCTGAGAGTGGTCAAGCTGAATGACACCCACATAGCAGGTGTCCTCTCTCTGAGGAAACCCCCTTAATACAGTCAGAGCAGTCAGAGAGGACCCTGGGCTAGTGACAGTGGACTGTGATGCCCCAAACGGGACACAGCACTGGGCAAACTGACGGGGGCTGAGGCAGCGATGTTCACGACCGTTTCAGCAGTATGAGACACTCGGCAGCGGGTGGAGAAAATGCGGCATGGCCAGCCCTCGGCATGCTGATGCTTCTCTGTCCCTGCTCTGCCAGAGGGACGCATTTCCTGATCCTTTCAAAGCCTCAGGGGCTGTGATCGCTTTGCTCACAGAGGCTGGCCCTGTCACCAGAGCCCTCGTGGCAGAGGGGCAGCGTGCCTGTGTCAGGTAACAGGAAGCCCAAGGGGCAGGGGCAGATATGTGGAGCTGGCAAACTTGAAAGAAAGAGGGGGCAGGTGTTGCATAGGTGGTGTCAGAGCCCAGCATGTTGGGGCATGTCAGGGAGCCCAGAATTCACTGCTGCTGGAGAACATCCATCCAAGGAAGTGAGATGGCCCTGAATTGCTAAGTGAGGTGGCAGGTGCTGGATTTGCCCATAAAGGTCCACTAGATTCACCAATCCTGGTGGGTGATGAATTTGCAGGGACTTTCTTCTGGGTGGTCACTTGGTGTGTCATAAATAAAACACAGCACCGGGTAACTTAACAGGACTGGGGGTGAAGGCCAGGGAGGTTCAGGAGCATTTTGGGACCAGAGGGATGTTTACAAGAGACATTCGCCTGAGTAACAGAAAGATGTAACGTGACCAGAGCTAAGTATTATTGATTTTTCTCCTCCATTTTGGTATTAAATGAATCGCCGCTCGTACGAGCTCTGCCTGTATTAATGGGGTTTCCTTAGATGACTGCTCAGCCGCGAGAGCCACCAAATTGGAGTTCCATGGGAGAGGATTATTGGATGTGACAAATAGGAGAGGAGGGCTGTTTTTCCTCAGCTATTTTGGGGGATTCCATAAAGTGCTGTAAGAGGAAGGACCCTTCCTCTCTGCAGCCAGACAAGGAGATCCTTCTCGCTGCTGCGAGGCCGCCCCACCTGTTACCAGCGAGAGCCGCCCTTGCTGCCGTGGGTCTCACTCACTGCTGCTTGCTAGGCTTAGCTTGGTGCCTGGGGCTCGGGCGCCTCGGGATACACGGGGAATGAGCAGAGGGGTGGGCTGAGCGCGGGGATGCTGCTGTGGGAAACCAGGGGAGCCATGGAGGCGGCGTGAGCTGTGTGCGTTGGATGGGGGACATGGATGGCGGGACTTGAGGCCCCACTGACACATTCAGTTGGCGGATCCCTTGGGGCACATCCTACCCCAGGCTCATTTCAGTCCTCACAGTGGTCTGTTGGGGAGGTAGGCGTTGGACAGTCACATGATCAGTGACTGAGTGCATTGATGGTAAGCACATCTAAGGAGATGTGAGGAGGAAGGACCTGCCCTGGGCAGGGGTGAGGCGGGCTTTCTCCCAGGAGGTGACACTGACATGGAGATCTGAAGGAAGGGCGGGTGTCATTAAGACGGCGAAACATGATGGGTGCAAGTATTCTTTCATTCTTTCACTCACTTACTCATTCAACAAACACAGGAGCATCTTTCATGGGTCAGACATAGTTCAAATGCTGGGGAGTTTCCAGGGTAAGCAAAATAAGGTCTGTACCCTCAGTAAACTTAAAACAAACTATGTGGTTCTTTCCATTTTGTTAGATTTATTCCTCGGGAGTTGATATTTTTGACACTATACTAGATCTTTCTGGGTATATTAAAACTTTCGTTTCACATCCTATGGCTGCTGATACAGAGAAATACAATTCATTTTTTGTGTGTTGACCTTGTATCCAGAATCTTTGCCAAATTTATTTATTCAGTCTTACAGCTGATCTCCTGAATCCTGTGTATTCTCCACATACCCAGTTGGGTCATCTGCAAACATTGAAATTTTATTTCTTCTTTTCTGATCTTTGTGCCTTTGATTTTGTTTTCTTGCTTTATAACACTGGCTAGGATTTCCAATATACTGTCCAATAGAAACAGCGCTCACGGACATCTTCGTCTTGCTCTTGAGGTCCTCCATTCCCATTTTGCCCAGAGTTTTTGATCGTTCATTATAAATGACTATGCTTATCTGTTTGGTGTAAATGAAAACGTTTCCTGATTGAGCTAGAAAAGGCTGCAGTCACCAAGCTGTTCTCTCTATCCCATGTCACTAGGACTGCAGCTGTTTGCACAGGAAAGACCCTGGGCTGGGTGTGAGCTGGAGCAATCCGCAGTCACCTTCAGGATCTGTAGCACAGGGCTGCACTGGCGGATAAGCAGAGATGGGTGGAGACCGGCCCCTGCCTTCAGATGCACCCGTGCCTCCCCGCCTCCCCCCATACCTCATGGGCCAGTGGCCGGTTGTGAGTTGGCCCCAACTACCAACTCGGTTAATCCCAGTGACAGGCTTGAATACACACTGAACACGTGAATTTTAAAACTTGTGTCACGGTGGAAGACAGGTGGCTGTGACTCCTCTTCAGAATGCTCCCCCTCCACTTCCAACCCCCTCACCTGTCTGTTCTTGCCGCCCTCCAAGCAGTAGAGGCTTCAGTAGGGATTAAAAAGGCTGTTGCGGTGAAAGGCACACTGCTGCCATCAGTCCCCTGCAGGTGCTCGCCTGGCTTTGGGCACATCATCCCCGTCATCCCCACTTTCTGAGGCTGCCCTGGAAGCCCTGTTTCCAGAGTGTCTTTCCCAAGGTGGGAAGAGGAGAGGTGGTGACACTGTCGCCGGGTACCATCTCCAGGAAAGGCGGACGCATGCGGAGCGTTACAAGTGTCCTCAGCCGCCTGTTCACCACCTCTCTCCCCCGTGGACGTCCCACTGTTCCCCAAAGTCAAAATGACCGTGAAAGTAAAGGTTCCGAGTCGATTCAGGACATCGAGGCGGCCACAAAGAGAAAGGAGAGGGGACCCCAGAGCTGCTTCGGAAAGCGGCAAGCATGACGGAGTCAGAGTCTGAGGCGAGGGGAGCGTTCTGAGGAGGATACACAACAGTGTGCCTTTGAGCTAATAAATCCGTCTTTAATTTAAACATTCACCACGGTTTTCAGTCACTCCTCGTACATTTAAGGACAGGGGACACAGCTTTCAGGTGCACCCGGAGACCAATGGGCCTCCCATAAGTAGACTTTGCACAGGACTCCATTTATTAGGCCCTTGCCTTAACAGGGGACCATAGAGACACTTGGGGGTTCCGAGTCTCAGTGTCAACTTGGCTTCAGTGTCCAACACTCCTCAAAATACCTAAGTATTCCCCAGGACACAGTTCCCTAAGCAAATGGTGGCCAACACTCTGGGGAAACAGTGAGGACTCATCTCTGGGGTGCACTTGCTTTAGGGGTGCAGGGTCATTTTTTGAGCATCTGATCATCTCTGCTTTCAGTGAGTTCCAGGATGAAAAGCTGACGCTGGGGCCAGGGTAAAGGTTTGTGCCTCAACCTCCCAGGCATCTGCCTTTGATTTCTTCTGATAAACAAGCTGGTCAGCGGCCTGCCCACGTCTCCCTGTGTTCCGATGACCTTCACAATGACTCTCAGCAGGTCTTTGGCTGCCACTTTGACCTGGAGTCCACTGCAGCAACCTCAGCTTCCGGTGGCTGACACCCCCTGCTGCTAGGACCCTGTCACCCCGTGGCTACCTGCCGCTGAGTCCTCCATCAGCCGAACACGGTGTATCTCCCTTCTCCCTGAAGCCCAGCCAGGTGCTCTGGCGGCGCCCCTTTCCTGGGGGCTTTCATCTCTTCCTCTGCTCTCTGCCAGGGCCTTCCTGGCATCTCAGCAGCTCTTTTTGCACCGTTTCAGAGCCATCTCCCTGGTGTCCTTGCTGTGGTGTTAGAGCTCAGGAGAACACTTCTTCACGATCCGATTTTATGGTTGGGTGCCCGTGGCCAGGCCCCCGAGGAATCCACCCTCCCACGGCTTCCTCCTTGCTCCAGGACTTTGGAGACCCCGTCCTTCTGCTGTCAGGCCCAGCACATCGCCCCTGATTACGCTGCTGCTCATCCCCCGCCACCGCCCCCTTTTCAGCAGGAAAAGTTTGGATCACACCGGGATTGTGCCACCAGTTACCTTGGGTGCCTCTGCGCTGTTCCTTAGAAAAGGAGCAGACACTTCCAAGGCTTGGGAGATCAAGAAGAGGCTTCAGGAGTCACAATCTTTGAGAACATGTGCACAGACATCTGCACCCCAGGGGTCAGGGTTCCCAGACTGGAAGCTTAGTCCCCGACCTGGGTGTAGCAGACCGTACCAGCCGCTCTGTTCCCGGTGCCTTATTTCACCTGTTTGCTTTGTTAGACCTGGTCTGGTTCTGTGCTTTATGAGCCCTGCTCAAAAGCTCTCTGGCTTTCATACTTGGCTTTCAACTGCCTGCTATTTGCCTTGGCTGTTTATTCCCCATGTAAAGCAGAGGTCTGCAACCTTTTCCTAAAGCGACAAATAGCAAATACATAGTTCAGGCGTGCTGGCCACGAGGTCCCTGTTGCAGATACTGGACTGCGGAAAGCAGCCGTGAGCAGTGCGGCATGGACGGGTGGGATGTCTTCCGGTTACGGTCCATTTATAAAGTCAGGAGGGTGTTTCCCACCAACATCAGTCATCCCAACTAGGACTCCCGGAAACTGTGGCGGATGCAAAGCTCTCACGTCACTTTCCTTGTTTTGGAGTCACACTTGACTCCAAATGACTCATTTGCCTATTTTCCTAGCAGTCTGTCCATCTCCCCAGTATTTAAGTGGTCGTATAAAGGTGTTTAAGGTCCATGTTTCAGCTGCATTTACCTGCTCTGTGCCTGACCGCAGCTCTAACTCCCTCTTCTCTATCGGTAAGGATTGCCAGAAATTTGATCATCAAATTCCGCTCTCCTCTTTCCTCTTCTCTTTATGCTGATTCAGTTTTTTCTCTCAATGTTTATTTCTTCTTCTTCTTCTTCTTCCTCCTCCTCCTCCTCCTCTTCTTCCTCTGCCTCCTCCTCTTCCTCCTCCTCCTGATCTCCCTCTGCAATCCCAATGCCAGCCTGGACTTTTTGTGCTGTGTTTTCTAATTGCTGGTTTTTCTCCTTCCTAGAAGTGGCCATCAGAACATGCACAACTTTGAGCAGGGGGGGGGAAGTGCAAATAGCACTGCACAGCACTGAGTAGCTGCTCAGTAAACACCCGAGGAGTGAAGGGACGGCAGGGTCACTCTCCATCCTGGGTGCCCTGTGATTAGCGCTCGTGCTCTGGAGGCACCGTCTTTCTCAAGGGTTTGGGATGGGATTTCTAGTGGAGGAAGCATCTGGGTGTCCGTGGGAGGCTCTGCAGGGGTAGGCAAGTTTATTGCACTATTCACATCTTCTGTAATTTTTTCCTTTTTTAAAATTTGATCTACCAAATATGAAGACATGCATTCTAAATTTTCACACTATGATGATAGCTGTGTTGTATTCTCATTGGATTTCTATCCTGTGTTGCTTTAATTACTTTGAGGCTGTGTTATTGGGTACATACAGGTTGGGAGTTGTGTCTCCTCTTGACTTTTTCTCCATTGCACACCAACCCTCCTCATCGTGGCGACAGTTTTGGTCTTAGAATCTGTTTTTTCTGCCATCTTTTGCTTTTTTCATTTTTTAAAAATTTCTATGGCTCGGGAGTTGTAACCTTTACATCTATTTTGTAATGGTTACTCTAGAAATTCTGACGTGGCCATGTCACTTAACAGAGTCTAAGGTTAACCCCCAGTTTGACTGTTCTCTCTAATAATATATTTAACAATGGAAAATCCACTCCCAGGACCTCCCCACCTGTCTGTGAAGATGTTAATTATGTCCCAACTGTTTTCTACTCCACAAAATAGACCTTATTATCATTATCATCTTACACAGCTAATATTTCCATTCTTTCCTTCAATAAATATTTGTTGAACACTGTCTGCTGACCCCTGTTCTAGGCATGTAGAATATACAATGAGCAGGACAGAGCCTGGTCCCCAGCCTTACACACCAGCTGGGTGAATTAGAGACGATTCTAGAAGGAGGCAGTTACTATGAGGGAAAGGAAGATGGGACCCGCACATTTCGGTTCACCGTGTGCCTGGGGATGGCCCGGTGAGATGAAGCGGTGGATGGGCCGCTGTGGAGGAGGAACATGGAGGGGAAGGGACAGTCAGCGCAGGCCTGAGGGTGGGAGCCTGCTGGGCACGTGCCATGGCAGGAGGAGGCCAGGCCCTGAGGTCACAGAATGGGACAGCCAGGGTCCAGGGGCCTTGGGGAAACGCATACTTCAAGGGCTTTGGCTTCTACCCTGCCCTATGAGGATCCATTGCTGGGCTCAGAGTCCTCACTTCTGCAAGGAGAACTGTGGGGGAGGAAGAGAAAGGGGGCAGTGAGGAGGCCCAGGGAGCACCCCGGGTGAGAGCCTACGGTGTGCACAGGAGAGGTGGAAGTGGCCAGAGATCCAGCCCACATTTCCCGGGAGATCAGACAGGGGTGGAGCCAAGGGTGTGCCCCAGGGTGTTGGTCCTCAGCACCTGCAGGACCAGAATGGGCATCAGCAGAGACGCAGGAGCTGCAGGAGGAGCCACTTAGCAGGGAGAGTGGGAGCTTGCTTTGGGCAAAATGCAATTGAGATGTGTCAAAGCTCGTGAGGCTGTCGGATTCCGAGTCTGTGAGGTTTCGGGTGTATATTCCTGCTCGATGAGCCTGAGGCATATGCAATGTTTTAGAGTCTTTTTGGGGGGAAGGAAATATAAAGTTATATATTTTAAAAAAAAAAAAAACAGATATGAGAGGTCGTGAGTCCTCGGCTCTATTAGCTCCACTCTTGGCCTTTCCAGTCGAGTTACAGTGAGATCGTACTGGGTCAGAGTGGGCCCTCCGTCCAGGAGGACTGGTGTCCTTTTAAGAAGAGGGAACTTGGACACCCTGGGAGGAGGATGTGAAGTGACAGAATAGAGTGGCATAGCTGCCAGACAATGAATGATACCACAGGTTGCTGGTGAACACAAGAAGGCCAGACAAGGGAGCACTCTGTCGGGAGCCTCCAGAGCGTGGGCATGGCCCCTTCACACTGCCCTCTTCCAGAGCTGCCAGAGCCTGGATTTCTGTTGGTTATAAGTCATCCAAGTTTGTGGTGCTTTATTCGGGCAACCTCTGGAAAAGGATCCAGTGAGGTCCAGGGACAGAAGGCCTCCCCAGCTCACCTTCGGGGAGGACAGGGAACTGGCCCTTGATCTAGCAGTGAGAAAGCCACTAACAAGTGCAGGTTCAGACCCCTAATGGGGACAGAAGACTGGAGCTGGCTCCAGAGAGGCTAGGAGGAAACGAGTGGAGGACAGGAGGTAGAGGCCAGGGCGGTACTGGGGGATGGGAGAGGGTTTTCTTTTAGATGGAAGAAATAGAAGCCTTTGAGTTGCAAATGGGAATGATCTGGTGGAGGAGAGGATGGGTGGTGTCGGAAGACAGCAGAGAGGGGGCGCTGGAGGGTGACCCTGGGCAGGCGGGAGGGAGGTACCCGTGTGGGGGAGGAGGGCGCTTTGTGCTCACCGTGGGGTACACTTTCCTTCCCTGTTTACTCCCCCATCTCAAGCCCCTACCGGAGGCTGCCCTTCCTCCATGGAGTACTGTTGGAAGTGAACCTTTCTCTGTTAAGAGTCATAAAGAGGTTTATTAGGCAGAATTTAAACTACACACTCTAAGGAAATAGAGCATGGCTTGTCTAGAGAAGCAAGCTTTTGTCTGGGACTGGGCAGTAGGTAAGGGATGAGAATCTGTAGAATTTGTCGATTTGTGGAAGTGAGCTTTTTTGGTCGGGTTTTGTTGCTGAAAATATCTTCATTTCATCACCACTCATTGTCTTGGTTATTTTCTTTTGTTGCACAGACAAAATATCTGACACTCGAAATGAAGGAAGGATAATCTGTTTAGCTTACTGTTTGTGGAGTTTCAGTCCATACGTAGCTGGCTCCAGGGCAGGGTGGCGTGGTTAAGGAGAAGCCATTCACTGGCTGCCACAAGCAACCACAGCAAAAGAGCCAAAGGGAAAGGGCATGTCTCCTTCCTTCCCTTATATAGTATGCAGGTTCCCCAACCTGGGTGGGCGCAGCACTCAGGTCACCAATCCTAGCACTAGACAACAAACCAATCACAAATGTAGACTCAGCCGCCTTGGAAAGGCCGGGCCCCATGACCACACGAGGCTTTGGGGGGACCTCCAGACACAAACTGTAACAGGCGGCAGGTTCTTGATTGTTTTCCCTCTTAGCACTCGGACATATCAGCGCAGAGACTTCTGGGACTTCCTGGTGCAGCGGAGAAATCGGCTGTCGCTCTGTGTCTCTCTCTCTGAGCTTTTGGGATGGTTTCTGTCACTCCATAGCCTGCATTTTCACTGAGATGTGGCTGGAAAGGTTTGCTTTTGCTCTTCCTGACTCAGTTCACTGGGCTGCTTAAGGTGGGTCGGCTGGTTCTTTCAGAACTTTTTAACAAATTCTCAGAACCCTCAAAACCTGCTGCCACTTCTCTCCTCTTCTTGAACTCAGCTCATCTGCCTTTCGGTCCACCTCCCACACTGTTATTTCTGTTTCATGTTTTCCAGGGTTTTCCTTTTGTCTTGGTTTTCTGAGTAGTATCATTTGAGTTACCTTTCAATTTAGCAAACCTCATTTTGACTGTCTAATACTTTATTTTTCTTGAGACTGGGTCGTGCTTTGTTTCAGCTGACCTTAAACCCACTCTGTAGCACAGGCTGGCCTCCAACGCACAGCGATCCTCCTGCCTCAGCCTCCTAAGTGCGGGAATGACAGGCATGAGGCACCGTACTTAGCTTAAAATCTCAATTATTGTATTTCTGTTTCTAAAAATCCTGTTTACCTTCCCTTCCCCCGAATCCTGCCCCTCTGGTTTTGAGATTCTCTTACTCCCTCATCATATTTCTAATTCCCTCCTTACTTTCTTTAAGCAGATTAACAAACCATGCTTGTGTTCTGTTTTTAATAATGTCAGTGTGTGAGTCTTTGTGGATCTGTTTCTTACCTCTTTTGTTTGGGCTGGTTCTTGTTTACGGAGAGTCCTTTTCTCTGATGCTTGGTTATTGTTTTTCTTATGACCTCAAACTCTAAAAGCTGCAGTGGAGATAAAATCAACGTGCCTCCCTCCACCACAAGCCTCTTCACCCTCCTGAATCTGCCCCTAAAAGCCCAAAGAATTTGTGGGCTTATGGAACCGGTGACCATCTTCCCTTTACTTGGGGTGCAGGAGAATCATGTCAAAGGAGTTGAAGTAAAATCTTAGGAAAAAGAAGTCCTGAACTTTGAATTAATAACTTAGTGCAGTTTCTAATTATTTGGGGGTTTTAAAAAGCTCTCCTTTCCCTCAGTGAACATTAACTGCAACTAAATGTTTTCTAAATAATGAAATTTAATATTTTTAACAATTAGGACATCACAGCTGTGTTCATGCTTAATCATTCCTGCCCTTCATGGAAAACCCTGCTCACTAGCGGAAGGATATTCCAGCATTTGAAACCAAGCGATGCTGGGACTCTTTTAAAATATTCCCACTTTCTGGTGACAAGGGACGAGTTGTCCCACCTTTGACCTTGAGCTTGAAAACCTTTTATGATGTTCCCATGGCTGACCTCTCTAGAATCAAAGACCCGAGAGCAGGAGAGACCTGGGGTTCAGCCCTCTCCCAAAGCTGCCACTCGAATCCAGAAGAGTGGATTCATTCATTCCCATCAGTCACTGCATCTGTGTGATGCTGTCCAGGCAGAGGGAGAGACGTTTGTCTCCCGCTGTGACAGAGAAATGAGGACGTGGTCTGGCCTCCTGCTGGACCTGCGATGTGAGCTGGGAGCAGAGGGGAGGAACTCGAAGCAAACCCTTGAGCCACACGCGAACCCCAACAGAACCAGGCACTTTGCCCAGTTAATCAGCTGATAATTCATTGCAGATTCAAGGTGAGTCCGGTCTCATTGACCTGAATTATAAAGATATTACCCAGTATCAGAGACAATGGACTAGAAACATAGAAAAAAGGTTATTCAATCATATTTACTTGTACTAATTGGCTAAGTTACAAGAGAAATGGAAAAACTAGTAAGCATCAGGACGATGTTCTACACTTGTTTTCTCTCTGAGGCAGAGCCTGGCTGTGGCAGACCCCATCGGCCAGATGCTGGGGTGCAGGTGGGAACCTCTTCATCCGGCCACCAGGTACCCACTGGAGTCAGGCTGGGGCCGTGTCCTTGGGGTCAGGGAAACTGCAGCCACATACAGCTCACGGGCAGAGAGTGAAGTCACTGCAGCTCCCACCTCAGAGTTTCGGGGAATCTGAGCAGATGGGGGGTGTCCTCAGCTGAGCCAGGTCCCCCTAGGCAGAGGCATCGTGGCCCTTTGCCCTCTAATAAATGAATGAGGGCGTCCAAGAGCTTTAGGTGATGGGGGCTGCAGCGATCAATATTCACTCTGTGAGCAGGCGCCCGGAGACTCCTGCCTGTGCGACCTTTCTGTCCTTGGTGGACTGGGAGGAGAGCGAGGTCAGCCGCCCGGCTGCTGACTCTGAGAAGCAGCTTCTGGTTCCCAGTCCTGCTTTGCTCTGGTTCCCGTGGGTCCTCGGAGATCTCCACATCCGGGTGGCGACAGGCGCATCTCTCGGATGCTCCCGGGACTCCCGATTAAATCACCCCCTTTCATTTGGATGGACAGACTGACGTTCGCCAGGGTGTGTGTCCCATTGGGCCCTTGACTCCGTCCCACTGGCCCTGGCAAATGGAGGGGCAGCAGCAAGGGAACCGGGCCCAGAGAGGGTGCTGGTGGTCGGGGACCCCGGACATTCCTATTCCTATGGGAAGACCCTCATAAAGAAGGCCAGAGAGGATGAGGAACACATGTTTATTTATGAATGACTTTAGGGAAAGAGGAAAAAAATATCATCTGGAATGTCCTCTAGCAGGCTGTGTTCTTTTTATTATGTTTTGTTGGTAAACAAAACAAAAAACATCACCACATTTAATCCTTACACCAGTCCTGTGGGATTTCTGTGTCAGTGTAAAATGACAGTGGTCGCCACATTCTACACAAGTTCAAGTCTGTTTGCGGGAGCCTGTTCTATTTTTAATGCAAAACCACACCTAACTCACTCTGAAGAATGCGGCAACCTTGGAATGTAGCGGCCTGGCTGGCGTCTGTGTGAGAGCTTTGCTGTTGTCTTAGGAGGAACCCGGAAGAAACCTGAAGCCATCTATGAAGTTTCTATGTGGGACTTACTCACCTAATTTCTGCAGCTATTGTGGTGCTAAGCTTAATTTATCATGGTGCAGAGCTGCAGGATGACATGGCTAATGAGTGCCAGGGTGGCCCTTGGTGAGCCGAGCTGTAATTTAGAAGGCTGCTGATGAAGGGCTGCCTGCGTCCAAAGTAGGCAGTAACAGTAACAAATACACCCCACCCTGATCATGTAAACATACGCGGGTCCCTAGATGCACCCGCCCACAACACCTGTTAGCAGACCCCTAACCCTCTTTGGGTACGTGGAACGTCGTGGGCTTAGCCTGCTAGGTGCTCGGGGAAGGCTGACCTTTGTTCTCAGTCATTTTGCCCTGCTCCTGGCCGTGATGCTATGAGCCTCAGGGTGGCCCCTGCTCCTAGCTTGTCACCCAGAAGCCAAGCAGAGGGGCCCTCCTCTGAGGTCTCTGGGTGGGGATGGCCGGCGTGGCAGAGGACAGCCCTCCCTCCTGGGGGGTGACCAGCTGCCCTGCGGAACCTGGCTCCTGATCATGACCACTGAGCCCTAAAATTGGCAGGAGCTGAAAGCTCTTTGTCACTCCTGCCAACCAGGGAAAGAGCTGCGTGCAAGCTCTGATCCAACCCAAGAGCCCGTGTAGAATGGTGACATGGGCCTAGGCATCCCCTCATACAATGTCACCCCCGGAAAACCCTTGAAGTTCCCTTTCACTGAGAGGCCGCTGCAGGTAGCACGGGCGTCAGATCTTTGTATTTAATCCAAGTAGACAACTTGGGAAAAGGAAAACACCAGGCACTTTTTACGAGGGTCTTGATGGCACCCCCACACCATCCTGCAGGTCTCCCAGTAAATATGCAGACTTTATTAGGAACAGGGAGCCAGAATATTTGCATACTACGGACTGGGCTTAAAAATCAACTTTAGATTTGCTCTGCCTTTTGCAGGCACTTGAATAAAGCATTTTTGTAGCCTACTCAAAATCCTGTCCCTGTGTTTACATTTTAATGGGCCTTCCAGTGAAATGGAGGCATTTTTATTATTATTACCTACATTGATCAAGAAAGGTGGTGGGGAAGGGAGACAGCTGCTGGTGTGGCGCCTCTCAGGGCATCAGGTCCTCCGTGTCTCAGCAGGTGACCACTGGTGGACGCTAAGCGTGCTGTCCAGCTGGCAAGAAGAAAAGAGAGGAAGGGCCATTGTTATTTGGGTTTCAAATATGCATCAAGTTTATGGAATCTTAAAGTGGCACTTTCAATCTCAAGCACAGCTGAACAAATGACATTGGCCTAGCTGGAAAGGGAAATCTGTCTATGTCAAGGCACCGTTCAAGCATCATCCCCACAGAAGAGGGAGAGAAGTCAACCCCCCAGCAGAGCAGGGGAACCTTTGTCACTGATACTCTTGGCCCAAAAGTGCTAAGGTCACCTTGACTCCTTGTCAGCGTCTTAGGAGCAGTTATGTTTTCTCTGTGGCTGCATGAGGAAAAATCCTACTTGGATCCCAGGGCAGGGAAGTGCTTTCTGGAGGCCATAGGTTCTTCTGGGTGTGGAAAAGCAATGTCCTGTCCCAGCATTAAGACCCTCATGTGCAAAGATCTCCCCCATCGCACACCGTGTGATAAAATCAAGACCAGGGACAAGCTTCTGGGGCTGTACATTGTCAACTGCCCATGTCTCATCTTCCCTGGGGGCCGGCTCTCTGGTTCTTCCCCTGACACTCCCAGGAGATCCCTAATTAAAGATACAGATGCGGTATAAAAATACACTCACCAGATGTTAGTTGAAAATGACCTGCAACTGGCAGCGGAGATGGAGAAGCCTGCCTGGTGCAGGCCGTCCAGCAGCCTCTCCGAGCCTGTCATTCGGTATGCAAATGAAGCCCAGCAGAACCTCCAAGCCAGCCCTGCCAAGCCATAAAACCAACTGCTTTGAAAGCAATGCATCAGTAATTCTTATCACCTGGCATCTGGAGTGCGGGGAGCTTGGTTCCTAACTAGAACATGCCATAGCATGACTTAGGGAGGCTTAGCTTCCCACACTGCGATTGAAACTGATGGATCTGTGGGCTGCGGCTCGGAGGGCTCCCTTTAGGACAAGCCATTTTTAAAACCAAATCCAGGCTCTGAGGCACACCTGCCGCCGTTTGACAGGATCTGTATGCTGTGGAGCAGAGCGTGACACAAGGGAACAGTCCCGCAGCTGGGCGGGTCGGAGCCCAAGGCCGCCTTTCTGGGGGTTCACTTAGCTCTTCCTGTCCATGATCCCATTCAGTTCTAAGTCAGGGCCATCCTGGGCTCTCAGGGAAATGCTGAGAGACAAGGCATGCATTGCTCGGGAATCAGTGTCTTTGGGAACAAAGGACTCTTTCCCCAAGGACTGAAATGTGCAGGTAGCACCTTCTTACAGGTGCATCAATAGGTCAGATGATGGTTTGCCCGCCTGTCCTTGCCTCAGAATGTCACCAGGCCAGGGGACACCCATCAGAGCAGCTGAGCAGCCTTGGTCCTGCCTGGCACCTGCATGCTTGGCGCCCTTGATGTTGGTCGAGGGCACCAGGCATGCAGCTCAAGGCTCCCTGGTGCTTTGGACCAAAAGACGGGCCTGCTCCTGAGAATCCTTCCTTTCCTCTCACTTTGGGAAAAGGAGCCAGACCGGGCTTCTTGGGAGAGGCAGAGAGAAGCCAAAACTCCCAGCCAGAGGAGCACCACGGCACCCAAATTCCCAGCCTGACTTCTGGGAAGGGGTTTTGCCAGTGGGTACAGGTAGATGTGTTTCTAGATGATACTGGAAACAAAATCTCTGCAGCCCCGTGTTTGAAATGCAGAACAAGGTTTGTATAATAAGTACAGTGTGTTAAATAAGATAAATCTACCGGTTGGAGGGGAAGAGAGCCTGTAGGGCAGATTGGGTGTCTCAGAGGCATAATTATTTATCGAACTAATTAAAATGTAACCACAGGCTCCACGCCTCCAACAACCGGGGTTTCCTGCCCAGGACGCAGCCCTGAGCGGGCACCTGCCCTTTCAGTTCCCTTCTTACCCTGTGAGCGTGAGGAGCGACAAGCCTGGGGCGCTCTGGGGCCGTCTGCGTGCAGCTGCTACCTGCCGAGGTAGCTTTGCCTGGCCTTAGGGAATAGTGCGCGGCAGGAAGACATGGACGGGGCTTGCTCAAAGCGGGCGTGAGCCCGCTGGCCCTGGGGAGCCCACAGGAGTCAGAGTGGCTGCCAGGTTGGCAGGGAAACGCATAGAGTTGGGTGCAGTGCAGGCCTGATCATTATCACGGAGGTCCATGCCACTCAGCCAGGCCGCCCATGGACTCAGGGGCACCAGGGGCTGTGAGATGACACCTGGCCTGCAGGAGTGTGGTTAGAGTTCAGGTGAGCTGACTGGGCGTGAAGAAGCACTGTGGGGACCGGTGGCTTCCTGGGCCGCCCTGTGCGATCAGAGCAGGCACCGTGCCTGCTTCCGGGACCTTCCTGGCTTCCCATGGGATGGACGTGTGCTGCAGAGGGGACACTCAGCAGAAAGAAGGGGCACAGGGCTTGAGATGCAGACTCCATGGAGATGTTAAAAGGGTTCAAAGGGCCCGTGGACAAAGAGGAAGCAGAGATCCTGAGCTCTGTAGGACAGGTGAAGAGCAGGCTGAGCGCCATGATTTCTGTTAGGCTTTTTATGTAGATGGCCCCCAAAGGCTTTGCACCCTCATGGGCATCTGGAAGGTGACTGGACCATGGGGACACCGTAGCTGCTTGCTGTTAGGAGGAGGACCTGGCCGGAAGATGAGATCACGGGGGCGTGGTCTGGAGGTCCCTCTGCCTCTCTCTCCCTCCCCAGCCCCCCTTGACTCTGCTTCCTGTCCCCCATGAACAGAGCAGCTGTTCTCCATCAAACCCCTCTGCCATGCTGTCCTTCTGGGAGCCGACTGCGGACTAACAATAAAACCTCTCCTCCTTTAGGTTGTGGTGTTGGCTGTTGTGTCCCAGCGAGGGGAAGGACTGTGTCAGTTTCTCAGTGCATTTCCCAGGGGTGACTGAGAGGCAGGATGCTAGGACCTCATCCCAGAAGCACTGGGCCTCATCCACAAAGCTCCCAGAGCCAGCTGCAGGGGTCAGCCATGGACAGCCACCTTCCTGTCCTCTGAAGTCCCCAAGATCAGAGGCCTCTCTGGTGTCTTTTAGGGTGACAGCTCCCAGGTGCATCTGGGACAATGCCAGAGAGACAATGCCAGTGGCCGGGCCCAGAGGCCATTCCTTCCCTTGGGCTTGTGCTCCTGAGGCCATGGAAGCAAAGCCAGCTAAGGATTGGGCTCTGTGGGGAGGTGGTCGGCAGTTTGTGATCACTGAGCAGGACTTGGTGAGTCTACTGTCACCCGGCAGGTCCAGGAGGCCTGGCCCGAAACATCGATCAATGTCACCTTGAGACAGAGCTGGGTGTGAGGGCCATGTCCTCCCTGTGGCTTCTGCTAAGTGTCCACCCACATGGCCATGCTACCCTCTTCCTTTGCAGGGAGATGAGGCAGACTTGGGAGGTGGAAGAGGATGCTATGGTGGAGTTGTGAGGGTTCCCTTCCTGTGCCAGACTGACCAAGCCCCGGTATCCAGCGGGCAGGGGGTCAGTCTCCAATCTAACTGCTTCTGGGAAGGTGTTCAGTTGAGGTGATTCAGAGTTAAATCAGTAGACTCTGAGGAAACAGACAGCTCTCCCTCATGTGAGTGGGCCTCACCCACCTGCTGAAAGCCCTGAGAGCACCGTGCACGATTTCTCCTCAAAGGAGCTGTCGTACCTCCAGGCTGCAACCAGAAACCCCACCTGAGTTTCCAGCCCTCTGCCCAGGAATTTGGACTCATCAGAACCCGTGACCAGTGCGAGCCAATTCTTTAACCCTGCCCCCATTAGGTAGGTAGATACACAGATAGACAGACAGACAGACAGACAGGAGATAGATCACCTATTGGTGCAGTTTCTCCGGAGAACTCTGCTTATAGAGGTGCCACTTCCGTTTCCACATCTCTTCTAGTCTGTTGGTTCCCCCAAGGGAACTGTTCTGGCCCCGCAGTGTCTCGGGAGCTCACAGGTGGAGTTTCTAAAGGAGACCGGATTATGGTCTTAGAGCTGACTGCTGTTGGGAGCTGGGTCACTCCAGGGGTGGCCTGGAAGGGTGATCTCCCTCCCCAGCTCTTCCCTGCTCTCCGTCTCTGGGCTCCCATGACCTGAGAGCTCTCTCTCCTCCGCCACGTGCCATGTGGTCCTGCCTCGGAGCCAGCTGACTTGGGCTGAAATGGGAGCCTAATCAAACCCTCCTCCTCCCAGGAGGTGTTGAGTATTTTGTCCCAGAGGTAGAAAGTGACCGAGACAGGGTCCCAGTCAGCACCCAGCCCTCTGTGAGGATCCGGACAGAAGTGAGAGCCCAGCCAGCCCCCCGTGGAGATGGCCATGTGTGAGTGACCGTGTCCTACGGTTGCATGCCGGGGAGTGAGGGATGGAGGCTCACTGGTGCCAGGGACACGCACCGATCACTGGCCGGTGCCGGTGGGCTGAGCACGGTCCGCCTTTAGCTGAGTGCAGACTGTGCCAGGCATGTTGCCGAGCCCTTCCAGGGAGCCTGCTGTGGGCACTCAGTGCACGCTCGCCATCCCGCTTCCACACGCACGCACACACGCATTGCTCTCCCTGTTCATTCGCTCACTCGTTCATTCATTCATTCACTCACTCATTTAAGTATTTACTGAGCACCTGCACGTCCCTGCCGTTCTCCCAAGGGCCAGGGCTGAGCAGGGAACACAGAGAGTCCCTCCATTGTGGAGCTCCCGTGGGAGACAAAATACACACGCAAGGTGACTTTCGGGTGGGTGTAAGTGCCACAAAACAGAAGTACAACAAAGACCACAGTGGTGACGGTCACCCAGCAGTGCAAATGTGCTTCCTGCCCCTGAGCTTTTACGCTTCAGCGTGGTTAAAACAGTAAAGTCTATGTTATGTGAGTTTTCAAAAATAAGTTTCAGGGCCAGGGATAGAGCTCAGTGGCACAAGAGTCTGCCTGGCAAGCACAAGGTCCTGAGTTCGATTCCTGGTACAAAAAAGTTTTAATATAAATAAGCAATTAAAAAGATACTTTAGAATAGGCAGAGTGGCACATATCTGTAATCCCAGCACTCAGAAGGCTGAGGCAGGAAATTTGCCATGAGTTCAAGGTCAGCCAGGGCTGCTCTGTCTCAAAAAAGAATGACAAAACTTTAAAAATATTTCACAGTTTACTACAGTAACGGCCATGTGACCCTGGGAGTATACTAAGATTCTCAGCCATATCCTTTGGGTGCTTCAAATGAGTGAATTGGGTTTTGTATGAACCATGTCTCAAAATGGCTGTTAAAAAAAAAAAGACTTAGTGCTCTGGGAGGCTGAGGCAGGAGGATCAGAAGGCTGGGCCCAGCCTGGGCAACTTGACTTAGTGAGAGCCTGTCTCAAAATAAAACATGGAAAAGGACCAGGAATGAAGCTCAGTGCAAAGCTTTGGGTTCAGTTCTCAGTACCAAAATAAAAAAGGAAATGCAGAAGCCAGGTGAGGCAGTCTGTTTCAGACACAGCAGTCACGCGGCCCTCTTGGAGCGGGCCCTGGCCCGGCATCGGCAGCCCTGCTGCACAGCACCAGGTCGTAAATGTTTCAGACTTTGATGTCCGCGTGGCCTCTGTTGCAACAACTCGCTTCTGCTGCTGCGGCACAAAATCAGCCAGAGACAGTGTGGAAACAAATAGCTGTGGCTGTGTTCCCATAACATTTTATTTACAAATACAAGTGACAGACTGGACTTGGCCCATGGGCATGGTTTGCCAGCCCTCACTCTGGCTTCTCTGGAAAGATTTCCTGGAGAAGGAGCCTGATATGATCTGCCTCTCACCCGTGCTGTCCAGGGAAAGCCGTGGGACCTGCTCCAGCTGGGCCCCCAGGCGACAGGATGAGGCAGGGATGGGAGGACCTCTGCAGAGGACAAGTGGGCGGGCTGTGCAGGAAGTGGCCTTTCCTGGGTGGTGGCCACGAGCGGGCATTCACACAGCCATCTGGCCATCAGCTTTCCTACCTTCCTTCCTTCTTCTCTTCCTCCCTTCCCTTTCCTTCCTGTCTTTCTTCTTTCTATCTATCTACTTATATATGCATTCACATTTCCACCCATCCCATCCCTCCATCCATCCACCCACCCATCCACCCATCCACCCATCCATCCCATCCCATCCCATCCCATCCATCCATCCCATCCACCCATCCACCCATCCATCCCATCCCATCCCATCCCATCCATCCATCCCATCCACCCATCCACCCATCCATCCCATCCCATCCCATCCCATCCGTCCATCCCATCCCATCCTATCCCTCCATCTATCCTATCCATTCATCATGCTCATCCATCCATCCATCCTCTATCTCAGCTGAAAGCATGACCTTAGAACTTCTATGCACCAGCATAGACCATGGGACCTTCTGTGCCCAGCCAGGGGCAGCAGACAGGACACAGTCCCTCCTCCCAAGATGCTTCCACTGTGAACAAAGCCACACACTGTCTGCAAACCAGTAGAGTGAACACCATGGTAGAGTGACAGGGCATGCCTCAGAGAGTCGCCTTCCTTCCTGTGCCACCCAGGGCTCAGTCTATGGCAGTCCCCTAAATCACTCAGACACCAGCTAGCTGCCCACCTGGAGCTTTTCCTAAAGGGCTTCTGCACATGGATTTGGAACGGTGACTGCTGGGCACAGAGCTGCCTTTCAGCTGTGCCTGGCCCAGCATCCCTGGGGTTTGGAACAGGAAAGGCAGCTGCTTTCCAAGGATGTGAGGCAGTGTTAGGGCTGTCTGGGAGCAGGTGACCAGCCCAAGTGTCCTGAGCATGATGGGACACTCTCCAGGAGGTGGGGACAGCTGCTATCGTGTCCCAGGAAGTCCAAATGCTTATTGTCTGGAATCTAGCAGCACACACACTGCGCAGAGATTGCTTTGGTCCCCCAGAACAAGTGCAGCTCTCATCAGGGGAGTCTGTTTCTCTTAGAGCTTGAGCTGTCATTCAGTTTGAAGCGGCTTTCCAGCAAACAGTCAAAGCACCCCAGCTGGCGTTTGCCCAGCCAGGGGGCAGCAGCAGGTGGCCGGCCTGGGTTTCCCGTGCGGTGCTGCCGCCAGCACGCCTGTGCAGTTGCTCATGGGTTACCTCTGGGCAGGAGCTGCCAGGCTGGCCAGGGCCCAGAACTGTCTGTCTCCCTGGGATGCAGAATCATGGCTGTCTCTGTCTGGTGATGCCATGTCCGTGGGAAGCAGGGTTAAGCTTTGCAGGGCTGGGATGCCTCCTGGGCCCAGGCATGGGGCGGGGAGCAGGGGAGCCCAGGATGCCTGTCATCTTGCTTCCTTCAGCTGCAGTGTGTGGTGTCGCCCCTGCAGATTGCAGTAATGGTCACCCACCCCACTAAAGCAGCACCTCACCTAATGTTCACACTGATCCTCACCAAGTCTATTTTACAAATGGAGAAACTGAGGCTTACAGGAATTTCTTCGTTGGGAAGCCAGGTCATAGAATCTTTCAGGTGTGGCCAGTGTCTGACAGCCTGGAGTGCAGAGCAGGTGCCATGCCCAGCTGACCTCAGGAGAGCTCCAGGGCTGTGGAGGCAACGAAGTGTCCTCAGAGCCGGATTCCTCTGGGCTTTCTAGGTGGGAGGCAGGGGACAGGCACAGTGGCTACTCTTTGAGCATATGCAAGAAAGGTGCCCCTTTTCTAAAATCCTACAGCACTTAGGATCCTAGATATAGGGTTGGACCCACGCTGGGGTGCAAGTAACTGTCGTGGTTGCTTTTCTCGCATTGTGAAACAAAATACCTGATGCCCACAGTGAAGCAAGGGAAGGTTTATTTCTTACAGTTTGGGGAGTTTCAGTCCATACTCTACTGGCTCCAAGGCAGGATGGCACGGCTGGGCAGCTGTTCATGGCCACCACAAACAGCAAGAGTGAACTGAGACATACCTTCTTCCTGCCCTTACACTGTACGCTGGGTCCGCCCCTGGGCAGGTGCAGCACTCACATCACCAATCCCAGCGCCAGACAACAAACCAATCACAAATGCTGGATTCAGCCACATCCAAGACTGCATGAGGCTTGGGGGGCCGCCCAGACACAAACCATAACAGTAACTCTAATGTTGGTATAAGAGATCAGGGAATAAGGAAAGACAAGGGGAGATTTGTCCAGGTCCCTCAGCCAGTCTGAAGACCTGGGACCAGAAAGGCAGGTGGCTAAAGTCGTAGCTCTCAGGCTGAGGCCTGGATGCCCCCCAGCTGGGGTGGCCAGTTCTGGACAGTCCGCCTCCCTACCTGCATCTGTGCCTGTCCTGTACATGGCTGTGCATGGCACTGCCCACCTTCCCTAGGCCATTAGTCGGGCACAGGCCTCCTTGCTCCTCTCCAGGCTGAGCCAAGTGCCCTCTGTGCTGAGCAGGCAGGCACTGGCTCCATGGCCATGCATCACATGGTGCTGGCCCTCAGCTCCTTCTCCCTGACCCTGCACACTGGTAAAATATCGTCCTGTGGATGGGAAATGAAAAGGGTACAACCTTATTTCTTCCAAGATCTCCCAATCTCGCCCAGAGGTATAATAAAACCCCAAACTTTCCTTTCAGGAATCAGCTTTTATAAGTAATATCTTTCTGTGTTAAGTGGTTGGCACACAATTGTGCAATCAAACACCAGGCTCCACGGCTCTGAGAAGCTTGTGGATGTGGGTGGGGAAGGCTAGTTTCCTAAGGATTGTGGGGTGTGTGATAATATCATACTCTGTCACCCAAAACTCCGGGCACTTCCTGGCCCTCTTGGATATCCCCCTGCAGCCATAGGAGCCTGGCACCTTGACTATCCAACTAGTTTCTTGAAATAAAGGAATAAGTCAGGTGTGGTGGGGCAAACCTGTAATCCCAGAGTTTGGGAGGCTGAGGCAGGAGCATCACCATGAATCTGAGGTCAGCCTGGCCTATTTAGTGAGTTCAAAACCAGGCTGATGTACATAGCAAGGTCCTGTCTAAAAACCAAACGAGGGAAGCATAAGCAGAGGCGTGATCACCTTTCCCTTATCACATGCTGTCCCTGGTTTTAGAGCATAAGCATCCTAACAAGGCATGCCTGTGACTCCCCGGCCAAGCCACAACCCAGACCCTTGTCATAGCTGCTCCCGTGTCCCACCAGCCGAAGCCAATCGCCATCCCAAGTTGATGCATCCATTCCTGCGTCTCCAGCTCTGACTTATCCCTGGGCAATGTGTTGTTCCGTGGAGCCTGGCTTTGAGCGTCCTGAAAATGCGATTTTGCCCTGTGTGGTCCTCTGTGATTGGCCCCTGGCGTCCACCACCATGCTGAGTCTCGTCCAAACTTGGTACCTGGCTGCCGTGCATGCATTTGCACTGCTGTGTAATTGTGGGTCTCCCACATGTGATTTGCCTCTTTTTTATGACCACTTAGTTGTTTCTGGTTTTCGCTGTTAGGAGCAGCCTTGCCCCAAACACAAGAACATTTGCTGGTGACCTGACATGGTCACTGTGACTCACTTGGCCAGTCATGCTTGTGGCCAGTGGGCTTGGAGGGGAAGATTCCCATGGTGGCTGTGCCCTGGGCATTGGTGGGAGGACTTGAGCCTTTTGTTTTTGTTTGTCTTGGACCCCACCCCACCCCACCTCGCCCAGGGGCCTTTCTTCTGGCCTCTCCTAATATGGCAGCTCTGGGCTCCAGTGAGCTCTACAAGAGGCCTGCTGGGAGCCACAAGACTTCTTATGACCAAGCCAGAAGTCTACAAATCTTACTCCTGCCATCCTCTGTTGGTGACCTCTGAAGAGCTAGCCTCAGTCCAGGGCTGGGGACAGGACTTTGCCTCCGAGTGGCAGATGTGACAAACACTTTGATCTTCACCGGATCCCAGGAGACAGTGGAGTAGGCATCCGAACAGGTGCTCTGTGTGCTTTCCCAGAATGCTCACTGAGGTGTGGCCCCAGTGGCACAGCCAAGCGATCCCAGGGTCCCCACCAGCGGCACACGAGCCCAGAGTTCATGCTGCCTTCTCTGCGTTTCCCTGGTAGCGGGAGGCAGCACCCCTCTTCTGTCAGCTGGACTTGCCAGATCGGCCTCGGGGACCGTGCTTGGGTGGCTGTGAGCAGGTGGCCTGGTGCCAGATCTCCCGCCTTCCGGAGTGCCAATCGTCAAGGGTCATTCTGAAAATCTAAAGGATTTTTAAAGTGGAACTTGTGAGGGAGAGAGCAGGAAGTTAAGCCCTGGTCTCTGAAATACAAGTGGGCTTCTGGCCCTGTGCCTGGCATAAGTGGTGACCGCCTCAGGCTTCTGCCATTCACAGGGGCTGTTTGGTTTTTCCTCCCCCTGGTGAAGGCAGGTGGTACCTCAGGCCTGGATGTTTGAGGAAATCAAGCTCCCAACTGCTGAGTGTTCTTGGGTGCCCCATCCAGGAGCCCACAGTGAGAACCGAGTCTCCGGCCCATGCTTGCCAGCCAGCAGACAGCATCACATGTTCATCTTCCAGCTGCAGGGCCATTTGTCCTGTACAGCTCAGTTGTTTGGGGGCAGCCCCTGAGAGGTCCCAAGTGCCACTCTCCTGCCTGTGAGCAGTGAATGATGTCTTAGTCACCTTCCCATCACTGGGATAAAATACTAGACACCTAGAGTTTAAGGAGGAGACTCACCATTTCAGAGGGGTCAGTCCATGGTCAACTGCTTCAAGGCAGAAACGGCGTGGTAGAGGGACCTGGGGAGGACAGCTGCTCACATCGTGGCAGCCAGGAAGCAGAGAGAGAGAGAGACAGAGAAAGGAGAAGGGAGGACAAGAACACATCCCTTCAGGCCACATGGCTGGTGACTCACTTCCTGTGACCAGGCCCTGCCTCTGAAACATGAGACTTTTTGGGACATCTTAGATCTGAACCATAACACAACGTAAGGTGATGCTGAGGTGTCTCCTCCTAGCACTGTGTCTGAGTCACATTCGGGAGTGGGGAAGAGTTCTAAGGAGTGGCTTAGGACTTGGTCCCTATACTGTTGGCCTGTCCCCTTTCTAAGTTCTCCAGTGAAATCTGCAGTGAGGCTGGACTGTCCCATGGTGACGGTGGTGGTGATGGGGGGCACATTAGACTCATCTTCTTATGTGAAAACCAAGCTCCAGGCAGGAGAATGACTGGCCAAGGTCACAGGGTGGACCTAGAGCCCGGCCCAGCCACCCCGGGCCTTTGCTATCACACAGCCTCTGGGCTCCAGCCTGGACTTTTGCTGTTGAAAGTGCTCCCCTTGGTGGCAAGAAGCCAAGGCGTACTCAAGCCACCTTCGCTCCCAAAACAGGTGACTGCCACTGGGTGGTTTGAAGGACCAGCCCTGTGTTCTCTCATAGTTCTGGAGGCCAGAAATCCAGATTCAAGGTGTAGATAGGTCCCCACTGGAGCCTCTGGGGAAAATCATCCAGGCCTCTCCCAGCCCCTGGGGCTGTGTTCCACGGTGACACAGTGGCAGGGTGACACTCTCCATGTCCCTGAGTACCTCTTTCTGTCTATCTCAATGACACTATCATTGGAATCGAGCACCAGTAAAACCCAGTACAATATCACCACAGGCTTCTTCAGAGACCCCATTTCCAAGGCCATACTCACAGCCTCCAAGGGTTAGGGTGTGGGCATTAATTTGGGGGGCCACACTCACCTTGGGAAGAGCATGGTGTGAAGAACCAGGGTGCAGGGCTCGCCCTGGAGACCAGACCAGGTGACAGTGGCTCTGGCCTCTGCTCTGTGGGCACCTTGCGGAGTCTCCATGCCCAGCCCTGGCCTGCAGCCTGTTTCCTGCCACCTGCCACCTCTTCTTGCCCCCCTGGGGCCTCGTTTCTTCTGTCTTCTGCCTCTGCTCCCTCACATGGCACCCAAGTCCTCACGGCCCATTGCAGCTCTCTGACCTCAGTCTCAGCGACTTCGGGTCTGCTTCCTGGGGGTTGGGATCTTGTTGCCCCCCCTTCTCACCTTGGCACCAGCCACACCCAGGCGGGGCTGCTGAGTGCCATGCTGGGCACTGTGGTCCACACAGCAGGGTGGAGCTGTGCTACCCAGCGTGGCCACGTCCACCTGTGCCCAGGAGGACAAGGTTGAGGTTAGGACATCCGGAAGAGCCAGGGGGATGATGGTGCACTCTCCAGGGGCAGCGGCCCGGGGCCAGGACCCAAGGCGGTGGGATTGCCGGAGAGTCAGCGAGATGCACTTTGAGTTTTATCCCAGGTTGACAGGAGAGAGGAAGTGACTCGTAGCAACCCAGTGGAGAAGAGCATCTGTCTGGTCCCACCCAGCCCTCAAGTCTAGAAATGCCAGTCCCAGGGATGCTGTGGCTTTAAAATCAGAGAGAGGGAGAGAGTTAGAGCCACCCACATTCACCAGGTTGTGACCCTCATCAGACAGACAAGGGGACCTGTCGCCAGCCAACCCTGGGGTGCCATCCAAGTCACCTTTCAATCCCTGACCTTCCCAGTGGATGCCCTGGGACCCGTCTGCTATGACTTTGCTTTCTTCAATTTGGCAATGGTGAGTCATTTGCTTGTGCCTTGTCGTATATTCCTAACATCGTCTGTAAGAGATTCCGTCCCAGGGAATACTGTGTCCCTGCACTACGGGCTTAAGATGGCAAATCCGAGCCGTGATACAAACGCAGAAGTCATTACCATTCTCCGCGAGCGGATGTTAACGACACCGCGGAACAGCAGTGATAATTAGGTGAAGCATCATTCCCGCCATCGCCAGTGTGCTTCACATTTATTTACCACCACTTTTTTCTCCAAAGTCAGCAAAATGGAGACTTGTACAATGTCCCAAAACCCCCGATGAGGGGACAAGCCTGCGACTGTTAATTACTGCCTGATAGGCGCACCGAGCCCGGCTGTCACAGGCAGCCTCTTTCTGGGGACGGAAGGACAGCTCAGTCTCTGCCTGTCATCTCTCTCCCTCCCCTCCTCGCCCCGCCCCCCGACATTGACATGTGCCCTCTGTCCAGCCACCAACATGTCCACGTCTGCCCAGGCCACCAAATATACCACAGATGGTGGCTTCCACACGGTCTCGCTGTCTCACAGTTCTGGACAGTGGGCAGCTGATGTCCAGCTGTCCACAGGCGGGCTTCTCCGCAGGTCTCTCTCCTTGACCTGCCGCCTTGTTTGCTTTCTCATTGCTGAGACCTGACACCCAATGACACCCAATGCCAGCAGCTTGAAGGAGGGAGTTCATTTTGGCTCACCGGGCAGAAGTTTCAGGTTTAAATGCAGAAACTGCATAGCCGCAGGGCCCGGGGCAGGGAGAGGGGGAGAAGGGAGCAGAGAGAGAGGGGAGGAGCCAGGGAAGACTTTCGGCTCCCGTTACCCTGTTCCTGCTGGGCCCTGGATGATCCCACTGAAGAGCCCAGCGCCCTGGGATCCAAGCTGGACCGGCTACGGTGACACCTCCTCCTGCGCCTGTACCTGACCTCCTGCAGGGTGTGTCCGTGTCCTCATCGGCCCTTCTTCTAAGCATAGCAGTCACTTGGGATTATGCTCACCTCGATGACCTTGTTTGACCTTCACCACCGTCCTGAAGACCCTGTCCCAGCCCAGCATCCTGGGAGTTGGGACCTGGACAGAGACCACTGGGACCACACGGCCCAGCTGTCCCTGGAGTCCCCGAAAGCACTGGTGGTTCCCACACCCACCTCACAGGTGCTGCACGGCACGACACACAAATCAGCTGTGCTTCTGCTTGCAGAGGTGCGGATGGCCGGTTAGTGACTGCGCCCACCCTCAGAGCCCACCAAGCCCACTTCCTGAATGGACTGAGTGGACATCAAGGGTCCTGCTTGTGTCTCTGACTGTGTCCCCGGACAGAGTCATCCTTCCCTTATCTGAGTAATTAATTGCCAGTCATTTCCTGCCAGGCACCATACCTTATGTTTACGCACATCCCTTAGGGATGCATACAGCTGCCTGCGATGGATGCCCCGTTATTACCCTGGTTTTGATTTGGAAACTTGAACTCAGTGGGGCTTAGTAACTGCTGAAGGTCACACTGCTGTAGTAACTGCTGAAGGAAAGGGTGCACTAGGATAGGAGCCCTGGTTTTTGTGGTTCCAAAATCCATGGCCTTTGTCACTGCCATGAGTGACTTGGGGCAGAGCCTTTACGATGCCATCCCAGCTACCATGAGTGCTCTATCTGCAAAGTGAACGCAGATGGCAGAACCAGGTGGGATGCTGGGAGTGTTGCGTTCCTTTGTGTTTTGGGCAGTGCCATAACAAAGGACCACAGCCTGAGCAGCTGGGGAAAGAGAAATTCGTTCCCCCACAAGTCTCAGTCAAGGACTTAGAAATGCGAGCGCTGGCTGGCTTGCAGCTTCTGCAGGCCGGGGCTGGGGTGGGGCTGTGCTCTGGGCCCGTCCTCCTTCTGGAGCTTCTGGGTTCCACAGCCTGTGGACTCTGTCTCCCCGAGTCTTCACTCCGTCCTCTCTGTGCGTGTTCATTGTCCTTTTTGTGTCCAGATTCTCTCTCTACACGGGAATAGCCATGTAGGACTGCGCCCCCCCCCCCGTGACCTCATTTCAATTCCGTCATTGGCAAAGGTCCAATTTCCAAATCAGGTGACGATCACAGGCCCTGGGATTTTAGAACGTGGGCGTCTTTTGGGGGGTGCAGTATACCCCACAACAGTGCTGAATGAGATGCACCCAGCTGTCATACTGACCTTCTCTTCCAGCTGCCCGGCCTCACCCTGTGCGGCCCATCTGGCCTCCTGGGGGAAGCGCTGGAGGGGGTCTCAGCTGGGGTCTGCCTCGGGCAGAGCTGGTGCGGGAGGGACAGCTTTCTGCGTCTCACCCTTAGGTCTCCAGTGGACCATAGACCCTGGGTCTCTCTGCGCTCTCTGGTCCCTCTGTCTGGCCTGGTTCCCACCTCCTGGCCCCTGCCTGCGTCCCCACTGGGTAACCCTGAGAGAAGGGACAGCTGGACAGAGGCCCAGGCTGCTGTCCAGCCTGTCTTTGGAGTCCACAGCCCAAGAGATCTTCTCTTCTTGGGAGAGCGTTCCGGCAACACATGAGCAACTCTCCCAGCTGACACAGGTCATCCATCAAAGGACAGCATAACAGAGAAAAATCCAGTACTGAAGGCGACTGCCTTGTGGCACCTCTTCCCCCCGCCACCCGCCTCCCTTCTCTCCTGCTCCATGTCCTCCCCTCTTGTGCTCCGGGTCCGCCCACCCCACCATGCCTCCGCCACGCACCCCACCCGCCGTGACTTCCGTCTTGGCCGACGGACCCGGCACTTTCTTGATGGTTTCAATTTTCTGCTCTGAGCTCCTCTGCTTATTGCTGCAGCATTCAAAGCGGGAATGCGTCACTTTGTTCTCTTTGGTATAAAAACTCCTCTCCCCCTTGTGCGAGCTTTCCAAAAGCCTTCCTCTTGGTCGGACGGAGCCCATGATTCCGTGGTAACAACGCTGTGTTTACCCTTCCATAAATGTCAGGCCCGAAGAGTATACTGCAAAGGGATCCCACCCTGCGATGCCGGGATTCATGCACAGCTCAGAGTGCAGAGCTGAAGCTCTCCCTGTGCCCGTCACCACCCATAGCTATCGGGCTGTCCTCAGGGACGCTGGACTCGGGGCACCCAAAGCTGTCATGTGCAGACGCTGACCTGTGGCCACGCTTCTGCTGAAGGGAGACCTCCCAGGACTCCTGCCAGGGCTGGCAGCCTTGCTCTCCCTTTGGTCTGTGACATGTGGCCCCTGCGTGTGGGGAGGGACAGGCAGTCTGCCCTTCCCATTTACTCCTGGGCCCGGCAGGGGGAGGAAAGTTCAGGGTGTCCTCCTGGAGGCCTTCCTGGCTGTTCCTAGCCCTACACCCCGATTAGAAGGCAGATGCACCTGACTCCCAGTCCTCAACTGGAGGTGGCCAAGCTGCAGCTCACGAATGTGCCATGGTCTATGCATTACTAACTCACCGAAACTCACAGCTCCCAGGGCTTGGGGATGTGTGTGGGGTTTGCCGTCAAAGTGCCCATTCTGGGGGCTGGGGATTTAGCTCAGCGGCATAAGCGCCTGCCTTGCAAGCAGGCAGTTGCAAGTTCAATCCCTGGTACCGATAATAAAAAAAACAAAAAAAAAACCCACAAAGTGCCCATTCTGGTGTCCTCTCAGGGAACTGTCCTCAGCCATCAGTCATGGCCCCTTCCCAGGAAAGGGGTTATTTAAGTGAATCCTGAGGAGCCAGGTGTGGCCTGGCCTCTGGGCCTCAGCCTTTGGCCTCCCCCTGTGGAGATCTGTTGGTGCTGGGAGCCCCCAGGTGGAGGGGGAAGGATGGGGTTCAGGCTGGGTCTCAGGCTGGGGGCTGAGTCAGCAGTGGGGACCTCTCCTATGGTCCTGCCTGGAGTTCCACCTCCTCCCTGGCTGCCCTGAGGCTCTCGGTGAGGTGATCTCAGAGGACAGAGGGGAGGCCCCAGCTCCTGTCCAGCCCAGGGATCAGGCTGTCGTGGCTCATCCACAAGTGTCTTTGGTCATCTGTGGGTTCCTGGCACTAATGAGACACAGAGAGGTCCCCGCCTTCGGCCACCAGGAGAGGGGACACAGACAATGCGGACCGGCCCGGGGCGGTGGGGCTTTGCCAATGGCCTCTGTCCTCTCCCAGCTTCTTTGAGCCCCAGTCTCCTGGTCTGCAGTGCAGAGCTGGGACTGCACAGTGTGAGGACAGTAATGTCCTTGACTAGTACCCATCGTAAACATGGTGTCTCGCCATGGCAGGCACTGGATGCCCGTTCTATGCCAATCAGCCCCACCTTCAGCTCTGCCTTCCGTGTCCTCCTGGGTCCCTGAGAAGCCGCCACTGGAAAGAGCCCACCCTGAACTCCTGCTCCAGACGCCTCCTTCCCCGTCCTCCCACCCGCCGACTTCTCCATCTCCTCCAAGCACCGGGGAGCGATCTTGGATTTTGGGTTTCTCCCCATTCTTCATGTGATCACCCGGCTAACCCCAGCCTTCTCCCCCAGCCCAGCCCAAATCCGTAGGCTTCTTCCCCCTTTGCCACACAAGCCCTCTGCTGAGCCACCACCAGGCCACTGTGAGGCCAGAGTGATCCTCTAATTGCGTGATCAAATCACAAGACCCCCCCCCCTTAAAATGCTAGAGAAAAACCCAAGCTCAGCTGGCTCCCTGCCTGATCAGCCCTTCACTGCAGCCTCGAGTCTCCCTTGCTGGTTAGCAAAGTGGCCACCTCTGGCCATGCCCCGGGGCCTTTGCACATGCTCTCCTGTCTGCCTAGAATAGTTTTACTCCACCTTTTGTGGGGATGACTCTACACTTGCAGGGCTAAACATGCCTGCCTTCTTCTGGGAGGTCCTGTGAGTGATATCCTTGTGCACAGCCCGGGCACAGGAAGCTTTTCCCACCCTCCAGAAGGCTAGATAAGGCTCAGACAGAAACTTAAAATGAGGAGCCCCTCCCGTGTGAGATACCCCAGCTTCAGCAGCCTTGATGCTTTGGTTTGGGGGTGTTTTTACACAGCAGGGCCTCACAGTGCCAGGCTGTGCCAGGCTGCCTACACCCCTGTCTTGGATGGCCATGCCCAGGAAGAGGCAGGTGTGTCCCAGCCATTCTTGGGACCTCTTAGAGACAAGCAGGATGGACACTGCAGGGCACCTCACCCCAGAGCACAAGTGAGACCTGCCTGGTCGCCCTGCCACAGGGTCGGGCTCAGCTGTGTGGGTGCCCCTACCGCCTCGCCCTGCTCTTATAGCTACAGGGTCATTTAGATTCAGGTTCTGATCCTGCAGTCCCATTTGCTGACCGAGTTGACTAAGTTCTCTGAGCCTCAGTTTCTCCTCCTGTGGAGTCAGGCTGGGCAGTACTCACCTCAAAGGGCTAGAGGGGATAGAGGGGTTCACAGCAGGGCCGTGTGTATCTAGCATCGTGTGTCCTTGTGTGACTTGGGAGTGAACTGTGACCACTGACAGGATCTCAGCTGCCCGTGAGCGTGGGCGTGGACTGCTGTATATTCAATTATTATTAATAATTAATGATTGAATAATTGGTCCTCCAAGCACTGGGGAGCCATCTTGGATTTTTGGAATAATTAATGATTATTCAATTATTAAACCCGGGCAGCCAGGTCCATCAAACCAGATATGGGTGTGTTCATTTCACAAGATCAAATCCTCTGCCAGGCCCCTTTGCTCCGGCTGCTTTTGCTTCGGCCCTGAAGTGTTGCCCCAGTGCCACGCCACCCTGCCTCAGAGCCAGCTGATTATGGACTGAAACCTCCAAAAGCTCGCCTTACAAATTATCAGATGAAAATCTTACACCTGAACTGCAGGAATCAACTTCAATGACAAAAGTGCAAGAAAATAAACAAGATACTTCTAGAGAAGAAAGACCCACTGCTCCTGGTGAAGAACAGGACGAAATTCTTGACCTTGAGCGTCAAGAATCAACATTAAAATCAGAAATACAAGCTGCTGAGAAACAGAAGACCCCCAAAAGGAAAGACTCCCTGCTCAGGATGAAGGACCAGACAAAACTTCTGTGCTTGAAGATCAAGGTGCGGCATCAAAACCTGGAATGCAAGTGAAAAAACAAAAAATTTCCAAAGAAGAAAGACACAGCGCTCAGGATGAAAAACCAGACGAAACTCCTGTGGTTGGATGTGAAGATGCGGCATCAAAACATGGACTCCAAGTAAAGAAAGAAACCCTCGACCAGCTTTATGCCGATGTTACCCTCCTTTTAAGGATCCCAGATTAAAATGTTTTTAAAGGAAGTTTTGTTTCGTTTCCCTCACACATTTAGCTGTGTTACACATTTTGCGTGTTTGTCATCAGTGTTGTCGGGGACCCTCCCTGTTCTGCTGCTGCAGCCTGGCTTCCCTGGGCGCTGGGTGTGGACACTGTCCCTCCTCCTCCTGCAGAGGACCGAATGGGGTCCATCCCACGTGACAGCCGGTGCTTCAGGTAACACGGCAGGTATGTGATCAGGGAAACTGCACTGTTTCCAAACCGAAGGGGACCCCAGGGTCGTGGCGGGGGCCCCTCACCGTGAACCGTGTGGTCCTTGGGCAGGGAGGTGGCCCGGGCTGTGTCCCCTGCCCTGTGGCACAGCTGGCTGGAGTCAGCCATGGAGACGCAGCAGTGCTGTGGGCCTCTGTAGCCTGACTCTCACCCTCCACAGCCTGTGAGGCACCCAGGGAAGGGGACCCTTCCTTCTAGAAGGTTCTGCAAGGTTCCCTGTGGTCTCGTTAGCTGTAGCCCCAGTCACTCAGCCCTGGCATCAGTCCTGGGTGCCAGCTGAGGCCTTTCCACTGAGGCTCTGGGGACATCAGAGAGTAGTCACTGTGTCCTCCTTCTTCTGCCATGTGTAGAGGCCACAGAGGACTCAAAAGAGAACTCTGAGGCCACATGGGTCCCAGGTACCACAGAAGAGCTGCCCCCAGACAGAGGAGGTAATCACAGGCCTCCTCAGAATGAGCTCCAGGAGAGGCCGGTAGCCCCTACTTCCACAGGTGCCATCGGTGCCCCCCATGTTGGGCCAACAGGCCGGGGTACAGCCAACTCGGGTAATCGACTGACTCACAGAGCCCCTCATATCTCTGGCTCAGCTGGGAGTGCCTCCCCTGAAGCCTTTGCTTTGAGTGTGGGGCACAGATTGGGAGGGGAGGGCAGCTGCGTGGGTCACTGTGTGCCACTGACAGAGCAGCCTAACCTAGAACGTCATCAAGACTGGAAGTTGGAGAGCCGGGTGTCACCAGGTTCGGCTCCTCTGAGGTCCAGCAGGAGACTTTGCCCTGGCTGTGGAGTTCGGTGCCCAGTGCAGTTGCTTCTCGGCTTGAAGGACCCTCCGCCTCTGTCACCAGCTAGCATCCAAATCTCCCCTTCTCCGCAGTCTCCCCAGAGACCCCAGTCCACGGTGATCTCTCTCTCTGTAAAGACCCCATCTCCAAATAAGTTCATTCCAAGAAGCCGCAGGTTGAGACTTCAACACGGGAAACATGGGGATGTGACTGGACCCCAAGCAGCGCAGAAAGGGAGATGTGCCCATCCACCTGCCGTGGACCAGGCACCCCACCTCCCACAGAGGCTGGCTGGGAAGATGGCTGTCCCCAAGGTCCCTGTCCTGAGGCAGTGGGGGCTGGGCAGGGGAGGGACACGCTGCATTTCAGCAAGTGACCTCGGCCAGGTGATCATCCTTCCCCCACACTCAGTTTCCTGTTAAGTCATCTAATGGCCCAGGCTGAGCTTGGGTGTGAGTCCTACAGCTGCACTGGGGTGAGGTGACAGGGGACGGCCAGCTCGGGTGTGTCACGCTGCGGGAACGAGGAAGGACACTCGGGCTTTTGTGAGTTCCCCTTGAGATGGGACAGTGCAGTCCCCTCTACCCTTGTCTTTTCCTGGCCTGGCCTGGCCGTACCGTCGGGCAGCCTCGCCTGACTTGGGGTCAGGATTTTCATCGAGGGAAGAAGACGTGACGGGAGCAGGAGGCTGTCATCCCTCTCCGCAGCCACTTGGCAGGCAGGGCACACACGGCGGGGATGAAGGGAGCTTACTGCTGAACTTAATGGGGTCGTTTTCTGCAGCACATAAATCTGTCTGTGCTCGGCCGAGGTTCCCGGGCGACTGGCACGGCAGGCACTGTTAATGGGACTGGCTCTGGAAGCTGGGGCTGTGGTGCTGCGGTGCGGTGCTGGTTTCCTCCTGGGGTGGGACCCAGGGGACTTGTCTCAGAGCCTCCAATTGGCTCTTCCATTGCCAATGGACTGGACTGGACTGGCATAGGGGTTACCTTCGACAAAATATCAGGGGACACCTTTGTTTATAATCTATGATGGCCTGTCATAACAGGCCGCCATCAACAGCGTGGAGGGCAGGGTCAAGTCTCCACGTCCCTCAGAATGGGCATCCACCCATTCATTCATTTGACCTTTCCACATGGCCGGCCCATCGCCAGGACTGGGTCCATGAGGGTGGACAGTGTGGACGGGGTCCCTGGCCTCCTGGGATTCTACCAGGCAGAGAATTCTTGGGAGAAGAGGTGCTGGCCAGGAAACGCTCCCCCGAGGAGCTGGCCTTCCAGCTGGCACTGGGTGGATGCATCAGAGCTGGCCGGGCTGAGAGGGCAGCCAAAGGTGCCAGCATACCTGAGGAACCAAGTCCCTCTCCTTGGGATTCTCATCTCCTGCAGGGGACACACAGAGCCTGCAGGTCCCACGTATCTGGTCGCCTGAGTGACTTTCCTGCAGCTTGACTTTTTAAAAAGTCAAGGTGAGTCTCATTTCATGCAATAAATATTAACCTGCAAGGTTGGGGGTACATTAAACTTTTATGTATGGCAATCAATTTCTTATGCAGGAGAGGACTCGCTACTAGTTAAAGGAATTTGGGGTGAAAACTCCCCTGGTGGGGATCATCCCACCTCATCTGCTTAGAGTTTCACCGGTTTCCACAGAGCTGGGTCCATGTGTATTAATCATCTTTGATTCTCTGTTCTTTTTCCGAATTTCTCACTTCATCCTCGGGCTCTGGGCAGCAAGGTCTTCGCTCCTCTTTGAGGAGGAATCTCTGATATCTACCTGCTAGGACTTTAAGATTCCTCCGACGCCCAGGCCATCATCTAGATGTCTTGGAAAAGTACCGTCCAACTTTTCTCTCTCGGGGCCATGGACTAGTCCCACCCCCATGCCTACGTGCTAATGACCCCACACCCCCGAGAGCATCAGGAGCACGGCTGACCTCACCTCCCAGCCTTGTGACTTTGTAACTCATGTTCATTCATTCTGATTAGCGTTTCCTTTATTGCGGTGGACATGAGCGGAGTTGGGAGACCTGCCTAGAGTTGGGAGAGGTATATAGAGTGGGTAAGCGTGGCTGCCATTGGTGGGCCCAGGTAGAGTTGGTGGGCATGGTGCTTGGCATGGGCACAGCTGGTGGACCTGGGCCATGCTTCTAGGCATGGGTCAAGGTGATTGCATGCTGAATGTGAGTGGACTGGTGGACCCGGTGTGCGGCTGGGCATGGGCAAGGTCAGTGAACGGAGCCCGTGGTCATCTCCCCCTCCCGGCGAGGAGAGGACGGTTCTCCAGCCTGCAGCCTGTGCAGATGCGAGCATCTCTGCATGCTGCCCTTGTCTGGCCCCGGTGCTAAATCAGCGGACCATGGTTCCCCTCATCGTCTGGCTCAGGACACAGGACGAGCTGTTTTTCTTGCATCCGTTTCACTCGGTGATTAATACCTTTTTTAATGTTCAGCCGCAGCGAATTCTTAATAAATTATTTTGTAATACATCGAAATCACTTTGTAAGCTTTTTGTTAACACCTTTCAGAGGCCTCCAGCTATAAAATATTACTTTATCATCTTCTCGATGCCGGACATTTGATGTAACGCTGGTGTCTCGGAGGTTGTTAATAAATAATGAATGGAGAAATGATCTGGGGGTGACCTTTTGTAGAACATCATCCGTCAGCCGAACTTCACTTAATCCTTCCTTTTAAGCTGTCTTCGGGCACTCAGAATACGGCCGTTTGCAAATCAGGTGGTTTAGGTCCACCAGCAAGTGGTATTTCACAGCGCAGGTGGCATCCACACGACAGGCCGTGCGGTTGCCTCCGGGGTCCTCAGAAGGACCTCGGCCCCGTGATTAGCAGGGCTGTTTTTATCTGGGAGTGTGTCTCCACGACCAGGAGGGACCGTCCGAGCATGGAGTGCAGTGTACTGTGGCCGGCCCGGCAGGGAGCCTCTCTAGTGACCTTTGCTTCCTGCCTTGAGAGGCTCCCTCAGAGTCACAGCTGGCCGAGATGTCACGGGCACCAGGAGCCCCTGGGGGGGATCGATGCCCAGGTGAGCCACACACCTGTGAAGGCAAGCAAGAAAACCAAAATGCAGTTGTGCTGCCAGAGGAACAGCGTCTGTCACAGGGACGACATACTGGCCGCTTGGGGCTCTGGTCTGGTCCACCGGTGCTGGCCAGGGTGGGGAGCGACCCTAGATTCACCTCACCACCAAAGCAAAGCCACCTCTGGCTGACCCCGCAGGGCTGTGCCATATCCGGGGTTCCGCTGGGAGGGAAGCCGGCTCTGGGTGCCTGCGTGGACAGGCAACTGTCACGGCTTCCACATGTGTGGCTGGCAAATGTGAAGGGGCCGGGACCAGGGCCACAGTGGAGGAGCCAGGGAGCGGAGTGGAGAGGCAGGGAAAGGGGAGGCTCTGTGGCTGGGGGAGAGGAGAATGTGTCTTGGCCTGAGAAAATAGGCTCCTCTGCCTGTGGCTCTTGGGTCAGCCCAGCAGGAAAGTCTCACAGGGTAGGGGTTGCCAAGACCCAGGGCACAAAGAGGTGCTTAGCGCATATTTAGTGAACGAATGGCTGAATGAGCCACTTGTCACACTGGCTTCCCTTTGCGGTCAGGACATGGGAGAGTGGTGGTAGCTTTGTCACAGCCATCCCGGTCTCGGGGTGGCCAGTGAGGAGGGCCTGGGTGTCATCCCTGTGGGATGTCCAGGAGTGCAGCCGACATCTGCCAAACTCCCTCTTGGCTCTGAGGCCGGGCCCCACAGGGACTGAGCTGCGGTCCCCGGGTGCCTCGGAGGACAACGCCTTGCCGTTCCTCTGAGGAGGCCTCCTCGAAGGAGCCCTAAGGTGGGCTTAATGGTCTGAACCTGTAACACCAATTCAGACGTCTGAAAATCACTCTAAAATTATCTCTAGAGTTTTATTTCCTCGAATCCCGAATAGATCACATTTTATTGTTGAACACTGAAATCTCATTACTTTAGGAAGTGCTATTACTGGGCTATTACTGGAAAGGAATTCCTCTCTCCTGTTCTGATTAAAACCTCCTGTTCATATTTAAAAAAATAATTTCAGGGTGGTGTGTGTGTGTGTGCAGCTGGGTTCTCCCCAGGGTCCAGCTACTGGGTGTAGACCTGCCTGATTGGTGGCTGGTGGAGAGGGCCAGCATCAGGGTCCCATCAGGGCCAAGTCTCAGGGGTCCCCTGGAGCCGCCTTCTTGGTGTGGACTGTCCCTCTGTCCCTGCAGTGCTGGCCCAGGCCAGCAGCTCCTACTGTGGCTGGCTTGGGTTTCTTTACCAGCAAGGTGGCCGGGAAAGCCGGACAGAGGATGCTTGGTTTGGCTTTTGTGCTGATGCCACCCAGGCAGGGTGTTCATGGCCAGCAGGGCCTGGGCCTCCTGCAGCATCAGCTCAGTCCTGACCTGGAGATGCAGTCACGCTCCCCAGGACTCCCCTGGCACTGTGATGGGCTCAGCCCAATGGTGCTGGGACCATTGCCTGGGGCTTCATCGTGGTCCTCCAAGCCCCTGCTTGATCTCTGTGGCCCTGGTGTGTGTCTAACAGCAACCGACACGAGGCACTCAGAGACGCTGGCCAGAGGGATGGCTGTGGTCTCACCATTGTCCAGAAAGCAGAGTTTGGGGAGGAGCCGTGTGGCTCTTGAAGGACCACGGTGGCCTCTTCAGCTCCTCTCTGTCCCCCAGCCAAGGACACAGCTCGGTGGATCTTAGCATCCCTGCCTGCTTCTCCCAGCTTACTGTCCCCAAGTTTCCATGATGATGTGAAGCCCTGGGGTTCACCTGTGACCTCAACCCTGTGGCCGGGGTCCTCCTGGCCTGTTATGGGTGGGGGACAGGGCAGCCAGTCCCCTCCTCTCCCAGGCCTGCCCTCCCTCCGTGGCTGAGGCTTTCCTTTGAGGAAGCACGGACCCGATGCCGATGCTGGTTGGGGCTGCGCGTGGCTGGAATCCTTCTCGGGGCTCTGGGCAGATGGAATTATTCACAGCCTCCGGGCCACAATTCTCCTGCACCCCCCCCACCCACGGCTCCATTCGGGGAGAACTAATGACACTTGCTCCCGTCCCGTGGTTGTGGATATTTTATTTCCCCAGGCAAGTGGGCATCTTCGCATTCACAGCCAGGGTGGTGCTCTGGGGCCGGGAGCTGCGCCGTGCACTGAGTCTGGTTTCTCTGCTCAGTCCCTCACTCCAATCCTGCGCACATCCAGTGCCCCGAGTGCTCTCCACGGGTCCCTCCAGAATGGACAGGGGGGCACCCGATTTCAGATGCACCCGATTTCAGATGTGGCTCCAGAAGTCACTGGCACCAGGAGTTCATTTTGTGTGGCTCGCCCCACTCATCCAGCTTCTGGGTATGCAAAACCTGACCCTTGGCTCCATCTCGGGTCCCGTCCATTTTCCCCACTCCGTGGTTTTTGCCTCTTTGGAAAAAAAAAAATCCCGCTGACAGGAGCTTTCTAACTTGTCATTTTGGAGATCATCAACAAATTCTATAGAGAGGTGACCTCCATTATGAGAAAGAGCCTGGGAGTTGGACGGGCCCCAAGCTGAGGCGCTGGAGCCTCCCCTGACGGGCAAGGTGACATTGTGTGTCATATCAGCATTCACGGCCAGCTCTCTCCTCCTCGGAGAGTAATTATTTCTTTCAGAGCGAAAGGTCCAATTTGCTGTAAAGAGCAGAGCCCCAGGTAAGAGGAAAGAGCTCCGTGGAAGCTCCTGACACAGAGGAGACCCGGCTGCCCCGTCCCCACTTGGCCTGGACTCTGCATTGCAGTGGCCGCCCCACCACAGGGGTCCAGTGTTTTTCTTCCTGTCGTCTTCTCGAGGGGCCTGCCCACCTCCAGTGAGGCTGGCTCAGTGCCCCTGAATCCTTGGCCTGAGCCTGGCTCTGGGTTGGGACCTGGGTGGCAGCTTTGGAGTCGCAGGGAGCTTGGCTGTCCAGGCTGGAGTGTGGGTACCCCACGCTGCCCAGCTGTCTCCCTTGCCCCCCGCCCGAGCCCACGGCCATGGTCACTGACATGGTGATACACTTAGTCACTGTCCCGGGCCCCTTCCGGTCCACACAGCAGTGCGGGAGGCCGCTCTGTTTGTCAGTGCGGGGAGGAGCGAAGAGGGACTACAGGTGGCACCTTCCCCACCGCAGCCCCAAGTCTGGGGCTCCTGCGCGTGCTCTCCAGCTGTCACCGTCACCCGGGCCCACTTGCCGCCTGGACTGTCTTTGCTCCTGACTCCTCGGCCCTCACCGGAGTGTTGGCTCCTCTCCTGTGCTGTGCGTCGCTGGGGCCTCAGCACCAACACGGCCCCTCGTGCAGTGCTGTCCTGCACCCTCCTCCTCAGGGACAGTGATGGAGCAGGGGAGGCCCGCCCAGAGCTGTGCCCCGCCCATCACGCAGCTCGGGGAGGGGCAGCTGCCTGCATCTCTGCGTCTTCCTGACTGCGTCGTGCTTCGCACCGCGCACCTCCATCTCCGCCGCGCGCTGGGTGGTGGGAGCGGCCCTGTTCTCCTTTTCTCTCATCTTCTTCTCTTTTTCATTTTTATTTTCTTTTTCTTTTTCCTTCTCTCTCTTTCTCTCTCACACAGTTCTAGGGACTAAACCTAGGACCTTCACACCGAACTACATCCCCAGACCTTTTTTATTCTTTATTTTGAGACAGTCTCCAAGTTGCTAAGCTGCCCAGGTTGAGCTCATACTGTGACCCTCCTGCCTCAGCCTCCCAGAGAGCTGGGATTACAGACCTGCATCACCCTGCCCAGCTTCCTTCTGCCTGTTTTGGGGAGTTAATCAAAGCCACCACATTGTCTGAAAAGGTGGGGGAGACCGTGTGGAGGCGCAGGTTGCCTCCTGTACCTTCTGCACCCTGTCATGGGGTCCTGGGGCAGGGAGGGAGTGTTCTCGGTGGGGTGGGCCTGAACTGGGCTCTCGGCGGGGCCCGGGAGCAGAGGGAGGACTGTCATCGCCAGAAGTAAGGAAGCCTGGCCCTCACCCGCCAGCTGCCGTCTACTGAAGCTTGACCCCTTGCGGGTGAGATGCCTGGTGCTCGAAGAGGGTCCCTGCACTGCATGACCTTAGCTGGCTTGGAGGAGCAGGACCAAGTTCAGCCTTGAGTGGGAGCTTCCTGGTTAGTTACACTTCGGGGTTGCCGCTCACAAGACCTCCCTTACTTCTGACGCAAGTTCAGGGGTACCTGGGTTCAAACCATCCCAGGGAGGAGGCACCCAGATGCCTTTCTGGGGCTCAGTCACGCAGACCTGGCTGGCTGCCCAGGTGGCTGGCTGCAATCTCCAGCCCCGCTGAGGCGGAGTGATGCCGACCTAGTTCTCCTGGCTCTACCATGCCTCAGAGCATATCAGTCCCTGCAGGTGCACCAGCCCTTTCACCTAATCCCACCCTGCCGCCTCCCAGATGCAGCCGTGGTAAGTGCCCACTCCTTCTGTCCGCCGTGGGCAACAGTGTCTCTGTGGAGCAGCAGAGCTGTACACAAAACCGGCATCCGTTGCTTCTCACCTCTAACTGCAACACAACTTTATTTGATTTGATGTATATGAAGAAATAAAACTCAGAAGTCAATTGACTTAAACATAGAACAAATGCAGCTTGGTTATTATGGTGTATGCTAAATTTTAATGGCATTTAGAAAGCGTTTTGTGGGGTAGCAAATAGAAGCAAACCCATCAAACCTCAACTATGCTCCATGTTTTATAGTGCAGAACATTTTTCTGCTACAATCCAAAGACTTTAAAATGTAATAAGGTACATTGGAACCCAAGGGGTTTAAAATATACGTAAAAACAGGCACATGCAGAAACCGAGTAAAATAATCCATTCCAGTCGGGGTCGGACTGGGGGAAAGACGCGCATTACAGGAGGCTTTTAACATTTCATGTGCCACAGACCATTATTTATCGGTACGAGTTATTGTTCACCGATTAATCTATTGCTAAGTGAGGAAGAAAATGGTGGCTGGGCGGGGTTTAGTACCCAAGCTTCTTGGGGTTTTGCTGTTTATTAATCAATTGACTCATGTATATTTAAAGTCACATGCCGCAGGAATTAATGTATCGATTGAGAAGCAATGCAAATTTCCCGTGCTTCGCTTCCTTAGAAACTTATCCTGATTCTCATGTGCGTCTTGAGCCCTGTGCTGTCCTCACCGCCAACACAATTTCCCAGAGCTCCACGTCTTGGGTGTGGCATTTGGCGACACTGTGCTGTCTGTCATCTGTCTCTGTCTTAATCATCCCCACCAAATCCCTTCAGCTGTTGTGCTGCTGAAGCCGGTCTGAGAATTCTCTGGAATTTTCTGGAATTTTCTGTTGGCAGCAAAGCCATGACCTGTAGAAATCTGCTGCTTTCTCTGACAGGCATTTTGAAAGGTGGATCTGCCTTGGCAAGCCTCAAATCTGAGGGCTGAAGGAGTCCCAGAGGTCCTTGAGCTCAACAGCTCTCCGAGGAGTGCGGTGACCCTGGCCCTCCTCCCAAGGTCATGTGTAGCTGTCATGGCTCGGCCAGAAGGCAGTGCTTCTGGCACGGGGTGAGACACATACGAGATCCAGGGAGGTTTGCTGCCATCCCCGGCCATCGAGACGTGGCCAGAGCCTCTGAGGTCCAGACCAGAGCAGCTGGCAGGGAAGGCCCGGGCTCAGTGTCCACCTCTCTTCTCTGTCATGTCTTCTGCCCCCAGAAGCTGTCTGTCTGTCCCCTGCTGCCTTCTGCCCCCAGAGCTTCTGCCATGCTTATCCAGTTTGGGCCAGAGCACCAGGAGACTGTGACGGTGGGTGGCTCTCCTGCTTCTGGCCCTCCTCCTCCGTGACCCACCTCTGGGCCCATCCGTGTCAGTGCTGGTGGCTCTTGTCCTCTTCAGGACCCAGTCCTGTGGGGGCCATCGGTCCTGGGCTCCTTCACTGAGACACAGACCAGGTCTGAATCACTCAGCAGGTCCGGGAAGATTTGCACAGCCTGCAGGTGCTGTGGGTTCCGGCAGGCCAGCATTTAATGTCTCTTTCAGAAGGCACAGACGTCCAGCAGTCTGCACCCGAGCCTCGGGCAGCAGAGTCGCATGGCCCTGGTCTGCTGTGGGGACGAAATGCGCACATGCTCTGGCGTCTGGTTTCCTTACTCAGCCCCACGTGTGAGCAGGCCTCCGTGTTTTTCAGTCGACCTCGCGGTTGCCAGTGTTAATAGTCACCATAGGCCCCCGTTACTGGTGCCAGGCGTGTGCGGGCTGTCGTCAGCGCTCCGCACAGAGAGCTAATTCAGTGCCCAAGCAGCCCATGCGGCAGGCACATGCTCATTAGTCCCATCCTGTGGCTCAGACACAAGGTTCAGACATGACACACGTGGCTTTGGACTGCACAGCTGGTCAGCATTTGGGTCCACCTGGACCCCAAGAGGCCGTCCAGCCCCACCTGTCAGCCACTGCCCTGCATGGCCTCTTGCTTTAGGGGCTGAACTTCATCTTGGCAGCTGGGCCCCACCAAAGTGGCCCTGGGTGGACCTGCTGGTGTGGTCAGCCTGGTGCTGCAGATGGGACTCCCCCCAGGCCCTTCCTGGGTCCCCTAACCCACACTTAACCAGCCAGAGGCACAGGGACAGGGGTGAGAAGTGACAGGAGCACTACAGGCCAAGGTTTCTAAGTCTGGCGTTATGGGCATTTGGGACAGGCTCCGTCTTTGTCCTGGGGGACGTCCTGTGTGGTGTAGAATGTTCCAGTGCCTTGCTCCATCCACATCCTCCAGCCGTGACTATCAAGAATGTCTCCATACTCTGCCCAAAAATCCCCAGCATATGTGTGCAGGGCAGGGTGGGAATTTGCTGGACTGGGTTCTGCAGGTGGGAGGATGTTTTGCTACAGTGCAGGAGTCGGTCCTTTGTTGATTTCTGTCTCCCAGCCTCACAGAACTCCAGCCTGACAGTCAGTGAGGTGAGGCCCAGGCTGCACTCTGCTCCCGGGCCAGGGAGGATGCACACGCTCCACCCCACGCACTGGCCCTCTCCCAGGGTTGCACGCCCTCCCTCCTCTCCGCAGGGCTGGGGTTCTGGGGCACCTAGGGCATTGCACCCAGACCCAGGCAGAGCACGGCAGAACACGGGAGCGGAGAGACAGCTGGAAACCCCAAACAACGATCACTGCTTCCAGACAACTTTGCTTTTTTGCCTTGTGGGGAAACTTATAAATTATTCGGAGAGCAATATTAGTCTTTTTGCTTCTGAAAAGGGTTCTGCATCTTTAATAGAGCCTGGTTTTGAAACATAACTCACAGAGTTGTACAAATACCCCATCAATAGTGCAGTGGCTCATTGCATTGTTCTCAGCGCATGGAATCTTCATTATTTGCACTGGTGATAAAAGGCAGTGTTTTCCGCAGATCTGCACTACTCCATTTAGCTGGGAACAATGATTTATTCCTCCCTCACTATTGGACATCCTCAATTTCCTTGGGTAATAAAGAATGCTCCCACGGATGGGATGAGCAGGCCCGACAGGCTGCTCTGAGCTCGGCAAAGTCCAGAAGAGCGGCAGGGTCCTGACGGTGGCTCTGCTGAGGGAGACGCCTCCGGAGTCCAGCTCCGGCCCGCTGGCAACAGCAGCCTCCAGTCAAGCCCAGAATTAGCACACGGCATTGACAGATTGCCCAGGAAGCAGCCCGGTCCCTGATGGAAAACCTCCCGCCCGTCTAAGCACAGACAGAGGCGCACGCCTGGTCCGAACCGCTCCTTCCTATGCAGAGATGAGATTCTAATAGAGCCTTTATTCAATCCCCAGCTCGGGGGACGGGCGAAGTGGGAGCGTTGTTTTCTCCACATTAGGAAATTCACGGACTGCTGAGAGAGGGGAAATAAAAGTAATAGCCTCCAACTGGAAAGGCAAGGACTTTCACATTCCACACAAAAGGGAATTGTTGCAATCGTAGGGCGAACAGGCTCAGCAGAGGCTGCAGGTACGGAGCCAGGAGGAGGGGGCTGCGGGCAGCACAGCGAACCCTGACCGGCTGCTCCCTCCTCCGCGCGGCAGCAGCCTGCACCCCCTCAGCCTTGCGTGGATGGGTGGGAAGGAGGTTTGGACCTCCTCAGAACCTTCCTCCCGGGTAACTGCTCCCGGGACTCCACACCTAGGGGTGGGATCGCTGCTAGACTGACCTTTAGAAGCACCAGGAGCGGGACAGGGCTGGGCCTGAGCAGGGAGCATACTTGGGCACCCTCAGGCCTGTGCCCACCTCCAGGCCGCTGTGCCTGCTAATGTGCCCAGGAGGTGACCCCTCATCAGTGGGGCAGACGCCAAGATGGGACACTGTTGCCTTCCTGCCCTGACCCCTCCCTCGGGTGGCCTACAGTGTGAGGGCAGGGAGGGGACTCCTAGACAGCTGTGTGTTCGCAGGAGCCCAGAAGCAGAGGACCCTTGAGACACGGCCTGGGTCACTTCCATTCTGGGCATTGAAAGAGTCGAGATGACTGTTGAGGAAGGGCACTGTGAGTCGTTTTTCAGAGAGGATGAAAGGCAGGCATTCGTCATCTCCAGCTGACCACTAAGGACTTCCTCAAGCAAGCCCCTGCACCCCAACTCCTTCTATCCCATCATCCACCAGCCATACCCCGGAGATGCTACTGGGGACCTCGGATCATCTCACCAGGCAGAAGCAAAATCTTATCTCAAGGAGTAATTGTTGCTATGGCAACCTGGCCTTCAGAGCTCCCTGGTTTCCAGAGAGGGTCTGAGGTGGACGCACATATGTGTGTTGGCAAAGAAAGCAAAGATGCCAGGCGGGGACTGGCAGCACCCTGTGGGTGCAGGTGAGCTTCCCAGGTGTGAAGACATCAAAATCCATCTTCCCATTCCGAGCAGCAGGACGCCCCTTTCCCTCTGGGTAGCCCGGTTTCTTTGATTCGGGGGCTCATGTCCTCTCGGTGCCTGGGCTGCCGGACAGCAGTAAATATGGTGGTCTCGATTCCAAGCGAGAGATGCAAGACTCTGGTCGGTTTGTGAATTTGAGACTGAGATGTTTTTCCCGTACTGGCCTTCCCATCGATAATGCTGGTGGAAAAGCTTTATGGAGGAGGCTTCCAGTAAGCCGCCCTTTGTCAGCAGGCAGGACAGAGGACGTGGTCTGCAGGGACTGGGGCCAGAAGGAGGCGGACAGAGGGCAGGGCCTGCGTTTGCAACCCCACATGGGTCCTTCCTGTGGGGCACGGTCCTATGGGGTCTCCCAGCTGCCGAAACCCGTGCCCATCTGGGCCATCAGCCGGCCGCCGAGCCCTCGGCTTTAAAATGCTGATGGGGAGGCCAAATAAATATTTCAAGGTCACCTACAGGCTCCCTCGGGGCCTTGTTTATTTATAGCATTCGGCCACCTTGGTCGGTCTAGAAATGCTTCCAGCTGCAGAAGTATGAGTAGTTAGACAGAGCTCTTTATTTATTTATTTGATTATGGATGTATTTATTTCCGCTGCCTGCACCAACCAGATGGCTTTGTGCATATCCAGGCAGCCACGCGGGCCTGTTCTGGCCAGGCCTGGGACTAGCCCAGTGTTATGTCTGGCTGCAGCCTTGGAGGGCGCCTGTGTGGTTGACCCGCATTGTCCCCAACCAATCTGGGAGCAGACAGATGCCACCAGCTCTGGGTCGTGCCTGTGCCATGAGGCGTGAGTGGAGGCCAATGTGCTCCAGCCCTGTACCCGTGTGGCCTATACATGCCCCGCCAGTGAGGTCATGGGCAGCTGTACTGCCCGACCCTCCCTCCCTGTTCTCCGGGGACACTGTCCTCTGTACCGAGGGTGTAACTGGGTCCTTTCTGCACTAAAGGCCAGAAGAGAAATGAGTCATGGCTGGGCACATGACCTGGGGAGATGGAGCCCGGGCTTGACCCAGGTCGGTGTGACCCTAAATATCCCCCAGCATCCTGTCTGGAGCAGAGCACCCCGAGCCAACACGCTCACAGCCTGGGTCACAGGCTAGGGTCTGACTGGAAGTGTCTGGCACTGACTCCGTGTCCATCCTGCCATGAAGGGCAAGACTCAAGCACACCCCAGCCCAGTCCCAGCCTGGCTGAGTCTCCGAGAGTGTGTGAACTGTTGGGCCCAAACCTCCCTCCCCAGGGCATAGGTGACAGATGCCAAGGGCTCCTTCTATCAATGAGTGTGAGGCATTGACAGTACAGCATGAACAGTGTCCTCCTGATGAGGGACAAGCTGGTAATAAACGTAGGGTGATGTGGGTGTGAGGCAGGGAGGAGGCAAACCAGGCAGGGACATCTGGTACAGCTTGATCAAGGCTCTGGACCTGCCTGAGATCCCCTCAGCCCTCCTCTTCCAGGCTGCTCCTCACATCAGCCAGCTCTTTTTGAGTTGGTGAGTGTTTGTGGGCATCTCTGGCCTCTCAGACATGCTCTGCTTTCCCAGGAAGAGAGAACCTATCTTCCCAAGGACTGGCTAGAGTATCCCAGGCCTCTTTCCAGACCTTGCAGGTCCCCTGACCCTCTGGACCTGTCTCAGTGGCTAGGAGGATGCAGTCAGCTTAGACTGAGGATCGGCAGCCCATGGCTGGCTGACAGAATCCAGTCTGCCACCTGCTTTTGTAAATAAAGTTTTATTAGCACGTGTCGCTTTGTGTGTGGGATGCTTTTCCAAGGCAGACAGACAGGAAAGTCTTTCAGGAAAAGCGTGCCAATCCCTGGCTCCACACACTTGGGGAGGTGGTAGAGGAAATTCCCTAGCTTTTGCAAATGTACATAACTGGCCAGGGAGGGCTAGAAAAATTGCCGATTAGAGAGAGGACAGATTCACGTTAAATCATCAGAATAGCCACAAGGCGGGGAGCAAGTCCCCTGCCGGTTGACTGAAAAACACATCCAACAAAACGTGGTCTAGGCCGGACATCGGAGTAATAACCCCACCCCACCCGGGAAAGATCACAGGACTGATCTGTGCTCCTGCAGGATAGCCCTGCAGACAGCTTGCTGGGTGAAAATCACCCCCAAAGACCACTTCTGTTGACAGGCAGATCCATAAAGACACAAAGCAGGTTGGAGGCTGCCAGGGGCTGGGGGCAGAGGGCTGGGGGGCTGGTTCCCAAGTTTCAGGTATCCCCCCAGGCAGCAGAAGCCCCTAAGTAGCATGGATGGCTGCATAATTGGGGGAGTAAAGTTTAAACCACAGAGCTGCGCATGTTAGAATTGTGAACTTTATGCTATGTGATTTCAAAAAATAAAAAAATCAGAGCCAGAGTCAATGTTAAACCTGGGGATGTGGGGAGCCCGCGGGCTCAGCACTCATTCAAAAGGTTTGCCGGGGGCCAGGCTGGCTTCCGGGGAAATTTCACCCGCTCTGCCCGCTCAGCAGTCTCCCCGCTCCGCTCCTCCATGCCCAGGCCCCCCGTGGGTCCTGACTAGGGGCTGTCTGGTGGCCCCCGCATGCCTCAGGCAGCACCTGCTGCCACCTCTTCACCTGGCTTTCTGGAGCACCCGGTGGTGAAATGCCACCGTGTGTGACGGGGCCTATAAATTTGTCCGTGGGTTTGGCATTTATGTTTGCCACCTTCCTGAAAATATTATTTCCCACTGCTACCTGGGTTTTATAATGTCAATAGACTCAGATCTACCTCTCAGTATCACATTTTATACACAATGCCGCTTTCTTTATACCCTAGAGCGCATGTGTTTTTCTAACTCGGCTTTCAAAAATAGTTGGTTTTCAAAGAGGTATCGCAGGAGACTTGCTTTGGCAGTGAAGTACTTTTTTTTTTTGTATCATGGTCTGGAGCAAAATGTACGATGGAATCCTTAATTGAAATTCACCTTTAACATTCAAGTTATATTTTTATTACAATTTGAAATCCATTGTGAGGAATCATTATCTGCAGAGATTCATTTCCTTGGGGAAGTCTCTCCTTTGGTGATGTAATTTAAATTCAGGGAGCCAGGAAAAGATACGGGCATCTCGCATTGCAAACTGCTGGCAGAACAGGCTCCTGGTGCCCTTGCCCGGGAAGCTGTGAAACGAGGTACTTTGTCCCTGTAGCTTTTCTCCCGTGGGGCTCTGTGCTGCGTGCTGCAGCCTCCCGGGCCACAGAACTCCCCGGGGCACAAGGGCAAGCTCAAGCAGTGGCTGTCTGAATGCCAGGCAGGCTGAAAGGGGATTCAACTCCATCCCCTTGGGTTCTGGCTCTTGGTTTGATGTCTCAGTACACTTGATGACTTCTCTTTCCTCCTCCTCCCCCTGCTCCTCCTCCCCCTGCTCCTCCTCCTGCTCCTCCTCCTCCCCCTGCTCCTCCTCCTCTTCCTCTTCCTCCTCCTCCTCCTGCTCCCCCTCCCCTCTCTCCCTCTTCTCTCCCCTTCCCCCTGCTCCTCCTCCCCCTGCTCCTCCTCCCCCTGCTCCTCCTCCCCCTGCTCCTCCTCCTCCTGCTCCTCCTCCTCCCCTAGCTCCTCCTCCTCCTCCTCCTTCTCCTCCTCCTCCTCCTCCTCCTTCTGCTCCTTCCCCTCCTCCTGCTCCTTCCCCTCCTCCTCCTCCTCCTCCTGGAAATGTTTCCTCCTGTTTTCATTCTTTGAACCGCATGCTGTCGGTGAGCTGGGAAGCACTCTGTGCACACCTGCCTCTCACAGCATGGAAAGCCCTCGGGGAGGTGGCGGCCAGGCAGTAACAGGACCATTGGGTGAGCTGCATGGAAAGGGCAGTTCTTAATCAGCTGTTGTCACTTTGGTGAATACAATGGCAATTTAATTAATTGCCCAGTGCCAGTGCTGGGAATGGCATCTTTGGGAACGTCTCCAGAATTTGAGGAAATTATTACCAGTTGTGAGTTCTTTCTCGACGCTTACAATGAGTCCTAAATCCAGACATCATGTGTTTTGATGTATCTATTATTTGCATGCAAATCTGCCTGTTCCGAAAGGGTTTCCCCAGAGACTGTAGGGTGAGTTTGCCCACAAGTTCAGAAAGTGACTGTCCCTCTGTGTGGTCCACCCATCTCCTTGGGCCTCAGTCGGATCCGAGTTTCCGGCCCTGGCCACCCTTCCATCCCTCCTCTGTGGCACCTGTGTAAGCCTCATACCAAATACGGTAACAATAACGGCACGTAGGCTTTAAGCAAGCCACCCTGCCCAGCCCATCTTGTTGATCTGACCATTCCAGGTTACTAAGCTCAGTTGTTAGGGTTACACTCATTTCCAGCTAGTGGTCAGTAGCGAGCACTGAGCATCCTCGAGGCCAGACGCCATGCCGAAGGCTTTACCATGAGGTTCTGGATCGTTGAAGGATGGTGGTTTCCTAAAGAAAGTAATTAGGAGAATTTGCACTGGAGTCAGGCAGACTGCGTCTGCCAGGATGTACCCAGCCGGGAGGGGTGCAGTGTGGGAGAGTGTAGCGATGGCTGGCTGGACTAAAATAGGCTGACTGTTCTGCCTGAGAAAGATTGGTTGGAAAATCCAGACCCAGCCAGTGGGTCATCAGTCCGAGCCTCCTGCAGTACAGCACCTCTGTCCCCAAACATGTCTTCCACCTCACAGCACGAGATGGTTTCTTGATTTTGTGCCATGGTGCCTGCAGTCCAGCCAGCAGGAAGTAGGAGATAAAGATGAGAACAATTGTAAAAGGCCCCACATGGGCCAACCCATGCCCTCGGGGCATGCATACAGGAGGAGGAGCAGAAGACTTCCTCCATTCTGCTGGTACAGTGGAGCAGAGAAGCCCAAAGGGGACCATGGGTCTGTGAGTGCAGTGGGCAGCTCCGAGGGCCGGGGCTGGCCTCCCGCTCAGCAGACCTCTGCAGAAGGTTGAGCCCGCACCCCACCCAGGCCCAGCAACATGTGTGGCGATCGATCTGAGCTCGAGTGGGCCTCACAGAGCCTTGTAAGAGTCCATAGCTCGCTTTTTTTGTTCGTTTGTTGTTGTTTTTTTGTGGGTTCTTTTTGCCCACGTGGACATGAAACATCTCCCGTTTCCCTTTACTTCATTCAAAGTTAAAAGAAGCATGTACCCATCAAAGCAGCAAGGACACGCATTTGATCAATCAGGAAATCCTTGGCATTTTGTCACTCTTAATTTTGGGCTAATTTAATTAGGATGGAGAGAGAGGAGTCTAGGTGTGCTAAATCACAGGCCATAAAATCCTGCAAATCACTCGGCGTGTGACTGGGTGCTAATGGGAAAGGGCAGGTCTGCGCCTTGGGGAGACCTGGAGTCACCGCGGAGGACACAGTCTGGAGTCTCGGGACCACCTCTTAGGTGCTAGCCCTCCCCGCCAATCTGTGCCTCTGCACTGGGATGGTTCAGAGGGTCTGGGCAGACATGGCAGCTCTGGGCTTCCCTTCCCTGCTGGGGACTCCTGGGGTGACGCATATCTGAGCACGCAGCTTCAGCAGGAGAGAGCAGCCCTCTCCTGCCCACGCCAGTGTCTCTCTGTAGTATCAGGACACTTGATTTTCAGGAGACAGCAGCCAGCAATATTTCCAGCACAAATAAAGCTGCGTAGACATTTGCCTGGGGCATTTTTCGTTTCAGTTTGAATATGTTTATCCCTGTCTTGCTGTTTGAATAACATCACTGCCTCGATACTCGGGCATTTATATGTCCTGCTCACAGCCCAGGACTTGAAATGAGGGATGCCGCGCAGCTCAGGAAGGACCCAGAGAGGTCACCCCACATTCCTGAGAGCGAGCTCAGGAGAGAGATTGCATGGAAAGGGAGATGGAGGGGGCCCAGGCCAAGCGGGCAGCGAAGCCTCGGAGCTGCCGAGGAGGAGGACGACGACGTTCTGCCTCCTCGCTCCTCCAGTGCCCCAGGAGCTCAGGCCCAGCCCCACCCTGGTGCCACCCCCTCTAACATCTGGCTCCTGGGCTCCCGGGTATAGAAAGCGCAGAGCCCCTTGGGAAGGAAGCCTCCTGTGCCACCGTCGGCTGAGGCATCCTGTTGTCAGGGTGTGACTGTGCCTGTGAATCATCTTTCCCGGGATGAAATTGCCTGGAATGATCCCTTGTACCAGAGAGCTGGTGTCACATGCCCTGAATGGAGTCCAAGCTTTGTCCTGGGTGACAACCTGACAGTGCTCCAGACATCGTGACCAGCCCCATCAGCCACCTCAGCTGCACCCCACAGAGAGGGTGGCACACTGCCCACCCCAGGCTGAGGATGGTGCAGATGGGGGTGACCACGTGGGCGGAGGGCCCTGTGTGACCTGCCTCGCCTCCCCCAGTCCTCCTCAGTGAAGCAGGACCAGGGACCCTGCAGAGTTAGGAAGGAGACGGGGCCAGCACGGAAAATACTTTGCCAATCACTTTGCTCCTTTGGCCCCCAAGTCCGCACCTGCCCGGATGAGAAGTCCCCCCCACCCAAGCCCAGCACCGCCGCTCCCGTGTCTCACCTTTCCACGGCACTGACACCCGCTCCCACCCAGCGGCTCCTGTGACCATGGTTTCCACGACACTTCTCAGCTCCCTCTGATCTGCCCAAAGTTTTGCTCCACCACCCTCTTCCCACAGCAGCTCCTGGAGTCAGGGTCCTAGGATCCTGCTGTCAGCCTCCTCCTCCTCCTCCTCCTCCTCCTCCTCCTCCTCCTCTTCCTCTTCCTCTTCCTCCTCCTCCTCTCCGAGCGCCTGACCTGGCCTACTGGAGGGAGTCTCCCTGTTCACGAACCATTGCTGCAGGCTGAGCCTCTTCCTTCCCCTCCCACAGAGACCCTGTCACCTGCCCTTTGCCCCTGAGTGACCCCTTTCTCTCTCCATTGTGGCAACACCATGATCCACATGGTTTACCTTGCCAGGAGGCCACCTATATTTCTAATTATGTCCCAAACTCAAGCCCTGACTATGACCATTTTTTGTTTTTGGTTTTGGAGAGAGTCTTACCGTGTAGTTCAGACTAGACTGGAACTCACTATGTAGCTGTGGCTGGCCTTGAACTCATGGTGATCCTCCTGCCTCTGCCTCTCAAGTGCTAGGATGACAGGCACGCAGCACTACCCCTGACCTCCCCTGAGAACTTTCAATTCCATTGTCCCATCTGTTCTCCATCTCTGCCCAAGCTACGTCATGGGGTCACGACTCACTGCTGCCCTGGCCCCTTGTCCTGTGAGACGGTAGACTCAGCCCAGCCTCCCCCATGTGTGCAGGCTTCTCTGCTCTTCTTCAGGGCAGCGGAGATGAGCTTCCAGGGACACACGGAGGAAAAGCAGCAAACTAGATTTCTGAATGCACTCAGTGTTAAAGCGAGAGCGGGAGCTCGGACGCAGATGGGTAGCGGGTGATGGCGGACAAGGATTCTGCGGAATGTTGGACTGGAATCTGAGCCTGGCAGAGTCTGGGCAGGAAGTATTTCCAGGGAGATCTGTCTTCTTGCCACATTTCTGGGACACCATTGATCTTTGCTTTGATTGCTTTCCTCCTCCCTTCCCTTCACTTAGCTTTCTTGCAGATTCTGCAGCAAAAGTTCCTGGGGGAGCCTCCCAACTCTCTACACTGCTGTCCCCTGTGGCCGCTCGTCCCAGGCAGGTGGGCCCTGGGCCTTTCCCAGCCTCTGACTCGCTGACCTCCAAGGGCCTCAGGCTCAAGTCCCCACCACAGTAGCCTGGAGCAGTGGTTTTTAACCTGGGAGACCAGACAATAGTCCCTTTTACATTGGGTGTTGTAAGCATTAAGTAAAAAGATGCATAGCAAGCCTGAGCTGTCGCTGTCAGCATGAGTGTGACCAGTGCCAGCATGCCCTGCTCACCAGCACCCTGCTCCCTGGGTGCAGCTGGCACTTCTGTGCTGTGGGCAGAGGGGGTGGAGGACTCTGGGTGCTCTCTGGGTGCATGGGTGGGAAGAAGTGAACACCACCTCTGAGCCCCAGATGCAAGAGCTCGGGGAGATCAGCGGGGTCACGAGTGGGGAGGTGGCCGACAAGGACCCCATGCAGATCGGAGGCACCTTCAGACCCCTGCTGAGTGTCTGGCCTTGGAGGAGGGACTTGGCCATAGCCCAGTGACCAGCGTGAGGACTGCTGGTCCTGACTGATGGGCCTGTGGAAACACGTGGAGGTGGAGTCTGTCTGATTGTCCCCTTGGCAGCTTCAACTTCCTGCCAGAGAGGCCAAGACTAGGGCTCAGGGGACCTTGGGCCTCTGAACCCTCTGGCCAGGACTGGGTGAGCCTTTGCCTGCATTGCTGATCCTGTCAGGCTGAACAGGAGGCGTGTTGGAGACCACACTTTTCATGAACACTGCCCGCACCCATGTTGGCAGAGCCTCCCCACACAGGATGGGTGCTTACCCCAGCCCTGAATCCTCTGAAGCGCCAGAGCAAGTCCATGCTGCCAGGAGGTGGCCTTCGACGCTGGCGATGTGCCTAGATCCAGCCAGCCCTTCCATAGCCCAGGGCTTCAGTGCCATCTTGTCCCCTGCCCCCAGGGCTGGGTCCTTGGCTCCGGTGAGGCAGCTCCCTGCAGGTTCCTGTGGCAGCCAGCACGAGGACACTTGTCTTTCATGGAGGTGACACGAGCCCCTCATGTGGTCCAGATGGGGAAGGATAGCAGCTGAGCACAGGGTCTGCTAGGGGCAGGGGACAGTGATGCTGGAAGGGCCCCAGGGTGAGCAAAACTCAGAGGCCCCTGAGCTCAGAGGAGTCGATGTCCCAAACCACAGAGGCTGCAGCTGGGGACCCAGGGCTACAGAGGGTGTATAGTGCAGGCCCAGTGTCCCTCTCAGATGCTACCTGTCACATCGGTATCTTAGCCTTGCACGATAACTGCAGCCCCAAGAGCAGAATCAGCAACACCTTCACCTACTCTGTAGCTGTGCTGCAGCTCTGGGTACGGAAGCCAAGGTCCAGAGCAGAGCCAAGGGCCTGAAGGATGGTGCAGGACTGGCCTGTCCCCTCCTATCTGGTCACATCTCCACATGCACGCTGAGGACCGTGGAGGAACCAGGCTGCTGCCTGAGCCCATGGAGCCACCAGATTTCAGCTCTAGCTGCCAGAGGCCAGGGTTCCCAGGGCAGAGCCCACAGGAGACACAGGCACCTGCTTTTTTCGAGCATGTGGCACAGCTCAGGGACCTCCAGACTTTCCACCCTGAGCTCGGCAATCCCCTGGGACCTGGATCCAGGCGGTAGATGCTGTCTGTCGTCGGAAGCACTCTCAACACAGTGCACGGGACTGCGCAAATGCCAGTAGGATAATGTATGATTCCAAGCATGTCCCCACCACCACCCTGGGTCCCCCCACTGGGGATTTCTCTACTCTAAGTCTTGATTTTTCTCCTGCATAAAATGGGGCTGCTAAGAGCACCAGTGTCAGCAGCTCGCTGTTCAGACACAAGCTCCTGGCAGGACTCCTCCCTGTGGCATGCACTGAGTACCAGAGAGAGAGAGCGAGACGCAAAGGAAGACGTGCTACTTCTCAGACACAAAGAGCGAGGCTCTGCCTGTGTCACTCCCTCATGGCCCCGTCACCTCCCTTCCTGCAGGAAACCAGAAGCCTCAAACCTGGAGGTCATGTCCCCCGACCTTGCCTACCCATGCAGGTGCCAGGACATCGATCACTGTGCCCTCCCTCCCAGCACTGGCCTGGCCCTGCTTTACCTTTCCTCTCCAGAGTCATCTGTGTGCGCTCCTGAGAAGGAGGACTCAGTCCGAGGGGCGGGTGGTGTACCCCAGGGAGATGGATGGTGTTCAGGGGGCCAGTACCGGGGCGTTTCACATAGGAAAGCCGCGCACATGCATCTTCGCCTGACCCCTCCAAGTCTCCGAGCTTTATGACCAGATTGGCAGCTGCTGCTCAGGGGCAGGCCACATGGCTAGGGTGCATGGCAGGGCAGCTCTAGGTCCCCATGGCTCTGCAGGGGACATTTGGCAAAACTGCCACCTTGCTCGCTCTGCAGCTTCAACAGCTGAACATCACCACCTTCGGGACACAGGACATTTTCAGTCAGCTCAGAATCCCCCAGACTCTTTGTACACCGAGTGTTCCCACGCGCCAGCTGCTGGCCTGCACGGTCCTGTGGTGTGGCCTTTTCCGGAGTCCATGTAAGCGGACACGTACAGTGCGCAGCCTTCGATTCTGGCTTCTGTCCGGGAGCGCGACTTTGCAATCCTGCCGTGTTGCTGTGTGTCACTAGTTCACAAGGCTTTTGAGACAAGTCTCTCATGACAGTCCCTACACTCTATGCCCTTCTGTCCCTTTACTCCGGTGAGTACTGTTCCACAATCCCTTCGCCATGCGTCGGTTGGAGGACAGCCGGGCTGTTTCTGGTTTGGGGTCGTACAAGTAAAGCAGTGTATGCATTCGCACGTGCAGTTTGATGTCGTCGCAGGTGTTTATCTCTTGGGTAAATCCCTGTGAGTGTAATTGCTAGGTCACGTGGTGATTCTGTTGAATTTTAAAAGAAGCTGTCAAATTGTGTTGCGAAAACCGTCCCATTTCCCAGGCCCACAGCAACGCTGAGGGTTCCGGTTGCCTGCCACTCCCTGCCAGCAATTACTATTGGTCCTTTTTAAGGTGTTCCAATAGGCACAGGGCCGTGCTTCACTGAGACTTGAACTTGCATTTCTCTAATGAAACACAGTATTTTCAGGCGCTTGCTTACATACCATGTCCTGCAGATCTACTTGAAAGAAAGCCATCCAAGTTTTTATGGTCTATTTTTCCTTGGGTGGCTTTTCTTATTATAGATTTTAAAGAGCTCTTTCCATATTCAAGATACAAGTCCTTTATTGTGCGTGTGATTTGCAGATATCCTCTCCCAGTCTGTAGCAGATCATCTGACTCATTCTATTTTCTTAGCTGTGTTTTTCAACAAATAGATCTTTGTTTAGATAAAGTCAAATTTGTCAGCTTGTTCTTTTATGACCTGTGCTTCTCCCGTCCTATCTCTCTAAGCAATCTTTGCTTAACTCAAGATCACAAAGACTCTCTCGGCTTTTCCCCCGTTAGTTTTAAATTTCACATGCTATACGGCCCTTTTGATCATCATTTGCTTATGGTGTGAGGTAAAGATGCAGGGTCTTAAAAGACGCAAACATTTGACTTTTTTGAGCACCTTTTGTTGGAAGCATGTTCTTTCTCCGCGGACTTGCCTTCAAGTCTGTGGAGAGCCAATGAGCCAGGAAAGCGTGATTCTGTTTCTGAACTATACCTTAGGGATATCCATCCCTCGCCTGCCCCGTGACATCTTGTTTGTTGTCGCTTTATAGTTAAGTCTTGAAATCGGGCTCTATGCGTCTTCCAACTTCATTCTTGTTCAGAATTGTTTTGGGGACCCCACCGCCTTTGCTGTGCCGCACACATCTTAGACTTAGTGTGCCGCCTGCTACAGAAATGCCGCGCTGGGACCCTGATTGGGGCGGCGTCGCGTCCGCGGACGGGTTGGGAGCCTTGACTGTCATCACCCTCGCGCCTCTCCATGTATCATCGAGGGCTTCTTTGATTTCTTTCACCGGGGCCTGGAAGTTGTCAGCGTACAGATCACGTGCACAGTCCATTAGATTTGTTCTGGACCACCTGTATTTTTGTTGCTGCAGTAAATGGTACTGTTTGCTTTCTCCTTTCCGATGGCACGTTGCTGTTATATAAGGCGCAGTCCATCTGCGAGGTGGCTGCACATTGACCGGAGCTCAGGTCCTACGGCTCCACCTCTCCCCTTCCCCACTGTGTCCTTGGCCCCAGCAGTGAGGTCCAGGAACTGGGTTACTGGGCTATGAGTCACCTTAAAGGAGTGAGTCACCTGCCTCCTGCTGTAGTCTTCCTCTCCCTGGGACGAGGATCTGGCCACCTGCCCTTGCGCAGCTCCTGGATGCTGAGGACAGTGACTAATGCCACAAGGGCCACATGGCCCCGACAGGAACAGTGCGACCTGAAGTGGTTTTTTCCCCAAAGCCGATGCTATTTTCATTCGCACGGTGGACGGGGGGGGTGAGCAGGGGAAGAGGCAGCTGCGCCCAGTGGACCCAGGCTCCCCTGTTTGCCTGCCCCTCTCCTTGGGCACCTTCTCCCTTCCCCTCTCTGTCCTGCCCACTTGGGAGACTGGCTTGAGCCATCCCTCCTGGCACCACCAGCTGGCACCTTCACCACCTGGCACCTGCAAGTCTCCCCGAGGTCACACTGTCCTCCCAGGGGGTGGCGTGCTGTCTGCCTCATCGCACGCTTGATGGGCATCGGGAGGGGCTCTAGCTCATCCCAGGGCCTGTGTGCAGCCTGTTAAGGGGCTCCCCTTCCTCTCCTTGCTGTGAGCAGGTGGTCTGGGGGCTTCTCTTTGCCTGGGCAGTGGACACAGCACAGCGGGTGAGCAGGACTTGGGGAAGAGGGGCTTGAGCAAAATTGTTAGAAAGTTGGGGGCCACACGAGTTGCAATTTTCAAGCCTTGGAGTGGTGTTCTCTCTGTCTCTGTCTCTGTCTGTCTGTCTCTGTCTCTGTCTCTGTCTCTCTGTCTCTCTGTCTCTGTCTCTTTCTCTGTGTCTCTGTGTCTCTCTGTCTCTGTCTGTCTGTCTGTCTCTCTGTGTGTTTCTGTCTCTCTCTGTGTCTCTGTCTCTGTCTCTCTGTCTCTCTCTGTCTCTATGTCTCTCTCTGTGTCTCTCTGTTTCTGTCTGTTGCTGAGTCTCTGTCTCTCTATCTCTCTCTGTGTCTCTCTGTCTCTGTCTCTCTCTGTCTTCCCAGATCCTGCCCAGGCCCTGCCAGGAAGAAATACCCTCAAAGCTTTCTCCAGACCTGGCATGTGCTCACGGTTCATTATTCTTTCATTCATAGATCAGCCCCCGGCACCAACCGGGCACTTAGAAAATAGCTGGTGAATGAATTAATGAATGAATGACTGGGTATTACGTGCCAGGCACGATGCTGGGTCTGGGAATGCAAAGATGAACAGGAAAGGACGTTAACCCCAAGCTCGCAGCCTGAGGCAGACACAGAGATAAATACCACTGCGTGGCTCAGTCTAGTGGGGAGGTCTCTCCAGGGCGGGTGGTGAGGATGGGAGAGAGGAAGGGATGAAAGAGGGCTCCTGGAGGAGGTGGCCAGGCCAGGGAGGAGCCGGTAAGGTATTGGGGGCAGAAAGAAAAGGGGAAAGCCAGGCGTAATAGTGTATACCTGTGACTCCAGCACTCTGGAGACTGAGATAGGAGGGTCACAGGTTCAAGGCCAGCCTGGAAAACTTAGTAACTTAAGCCTGACCTTGACTCAAAATAGAAATTTTAAAGTGATCTCAGGAAAAAACCCTGGGCTCAATTTCCAGTGTTACGGAAAAGAAGAAGGAGAAGTGGGAGAGAGGAGGAGGAGGAGGGAAAGATGCACAGAGGCTGGTTGAGCCTGTGCCATGGCCTGTAACCACAGACGTGACTGTGGACAGAAGCCAGTGACCTGGCCGTCTCCACTGGAAGAGCTTAGCAGGAAGATGCCTACGCTGTGCCCCCACATTCTCACAGACTCCTCTCTATGATCCCCCAAGAGCCGAGACACAGGATGTGGGTCTGACCCCCTGAGAGCCCTCCTAGAGGGGAAGGTGCTGTTTTGCAAACCGCTTCTATGGGCATCAAGCCAGGCAACTGACACCTATAGTCTCATCTGATGCTCAGAAATGTACATCCCTGTGGGCAGGTGGGATATGACCTCTTGGGTTATGACTTTAGGGCTGTCTTTGGGGGCCACCCAGCTTTGCGTTAGCAAAACACAGCCAGGCTCCAAGCGAGGGCGGCTACCTGGGGTCACAGGCTGCTGAGGACAGGAGTCATTGGGGGCACCACCCTGGCATCCCCCTGGTTTTTCCTGCCACATCACAGTCCTCCAGCTGGGGTGGTTCTCAAGGTAGCTCCTAGATGAGCTGCCCCGGGGAGCTCCCAGCTGGGCATCAGGACCCCGGCACCTGCTCTGGCCCCCTGAATGGGGCAAGGATTCCCAGCCAGCCATGGTCCTGCTCAGCTTCTATCCAGTAAGGTGTCAGCGATACCCTTATCAGAGCAGAGGACAAGCCAAAAAAGGGTCTTTTTTATACTTTCCATGCAATTTTAAAAAATAAGTGATTATATTTTCCTATGACTCCTGCAATAAATTACCAAAACTTAGTGTCTTAAAATGACATAAATTGCTCATCTCATAGTTCCAGAGATCAGAAAGCTGACATGGGCTTTGCTGGGCTAATTTTGAGGTGACTCAGGGTGGGCTCCTATTGGAGGCTTCTGGGAAGAATCCACATCCTTCCGTTTTTCAGCTTCTCAAAACCACCTGCATCCCTTGGCTTGCAGCCCCTTCTCTTTGCAACTTTGTATCTCTCTGGCCACTCTCCTGTCTTTGCATGCCCTGTAACCATGCCAGACAACCATTTCTCCTCGCAGCTATGTGGGGATCACTGTGGGCCACCTTGATAATCAGAATAACACGCTGTCTCAAGATCCTCAACCGATCACATCTGCAAAGTCCCTTTTGCTGAGAAAGCTCCGTGTTCACGGGTCCCAGAGACTAGAGTGTGGGTCTGTTTGGATGGTCAGTATTCTGCCGATAGCATTAATATAGTTACATGGTTCCAAAAAGAAAACATTATTCTAAAAAGAGGAAAACACTGAATACTTGCCTTTACTTCTTTGTAATATTCTAATATTCCTTTATTTAAATGTGAGTATATATTCTAGGACTTCTCATCCATTCGTTCAGAATTAGGAAGCTATCTTTTGTCACTTAAAGACATAGCCCAGAAAATATTTCCTCTAGCTGCAGAGAATTCCCTTGGTATCTTTTCCCCCTTCACTCTTTCTAATGCTCTGTAATATTCCGTTGTGTGGATGGACCATACTTCACTGATGCTTCTAATATTTTCCTATGACAAATATCCCAGTGGTGGAGAATAATTCTGTGTGTAGATCATTTTGTTCTCACGCAAGCACATCTGTAGAATAAATTCCAAAAATGGGCCTGCTGGGTCAGGAAGTAAACGCATTTGTAATTTCCTGCTCATCATCTGTAACTTATCTTGTTAGTTCTTTAGCCTTATATATCTGTGTCTACTTTCTCTATCGTGAGCTGAGGAAGTAGTTTGTCGTCCCTCTCACTAACGTGTTTCTATCTTGCATCTCCCTTCATTTCTGCTTTCTGAAGGCTGCTTTTGTTTGCTTGATTGGTTTTTTAAACCTGGTCCCTAACAGTCGTATCTGCCTCCGGACCTGTCCCGTCTCACACCATGGAGTGTCTTTTCTGTCTCCGTTTTGCTGTTAGACCTGATTCCGCCTTTGATGCTGCAGTTCTGATCTCTGTTTTATTTTAATCATGCTGTTTCTCCCACCCACCTGCACGGTGGCTGCTCATGGTCCGTGCCCACTGGGCACGGCACGCCCTGGCCTCGCTCCAAGCCCCATTCCCAGAAATTCCCTGCTCCACATTTGCTTTTCCCGCTGGGATTTCCCTTCCCACCGTGCCTCTCCTAAAGCTTCCTCCTGCCCCAGCTCTGCTCAGTTCTACCTGTCTGCACTGGCTTTGGACGGCCCTGGCACTGGTGATCCTTGGATGGCCCTGAGATGTGGGCACCGAGGCAGCATCTCCCCATGAGATCTGCCTTTACCAAGCTGAGGACCGAGCTTCCATCCGTACATTGCCCAGTTAGTGGGGACCTTACTGCCACAGGATTCCCAGAGACCCCACCCTCAGCCAGGCTGCAGACTCAGGGCCATCCCTCATCCTTGGGCCCCTGTGACCTTCCTGGGGGCCCCTGTAGGAAAGCAAGCTCTGAGCCCCTTCCTGCAGGGCAGCTGGAAAACAATTTACAATGTACTTTGAGAAAGTCTCTGCAGAACAAGGAAATTGATATTAGCAATTTCAGGTCTCTAATAGAACTAATCTGGAGTATGAAGCCTCCCTAGTTAATGATCAGCATAAAATAAAGGTCTTTTTAGTATAACTGTAAGTTATCCATTACTTTTAGAGTGGAGCAGAAGTGAAAATATCACTAGAGTCAGGAGGCATTAAGCTTTAGGCCTTGTGTCTCTGGTCCTCGCAGCCAGGAAAGGAAGCCAAAAGCTGAAGAGTCGGGGTCCCCCTGCAGGAGCCCCAGGAAGCATTTCCTCAAGAAGCTTCTGGGTCTGCAAGCGTTCTCTTCTGACAGCAACAGACCTGGGGGCTGTGAGGTGGGCGGGGCCCAGGGTCGCACATACCAAGCCAACCTTGGGCGTGTGAGTGATTTCTGCTAGGCCTGGGTTCCTGTCTGTCTGTTAGCTCCAGGTTGGATCACTGTGAGAGTCCTACACTTAGAGGCTGATGACACCCACCCGCAGTGTCCTGGCGCCCCTCCCGCTGTTCAGGAATAAGAAGCATTGTTCTGCAGGCACCTCCTTCCTGCTGTGGCTCTTTGATTGTTTGCTGCTGCGTGGTGAATTCTACCATTCAAACTTCCTGCCCAGGCCCAGAACTGCAGTGGGAGGTTTGGAGGCCAACCCAGACACGACCAAGGTTACTGTGAGGGACGAGGGTGCCCCCTACTGGCAGATCCTGGGTTTCTGCGACTGCGCAGGCTCCTGATGGTCTCACACACACACACACACACACACACACACACACACACACACTCCCATAATAAATCTCCAGCCCCAGGTTGCTCAGGACAGGGGATGGGAAGGGTTCTATCAAGAAGGGCAGCGGTGCATAGTCGTTGAGCAAGACCAGGAGAGGAGTGGCAGGTGCCTCAAGGGGCAAAAGCCAGAGCTCACAGCATCCAGGCACTAGGGGCACCCATAGCCCAGACTCCAACAAGGATGGAGAGGCTGTGTCAGGGCCCAGTCTGCACACCGCCAGCCAGCAGGGAGCATCCCAGAAGATGGCCGCAGGGTAGACCTCCAAATCTGAGACACATCCAGGACGGGGAGCATCTGGAAAAGACTCTAAAAACAATACCGGGCTCTTAGGAAACATCCAATGTCACCCTCGATGCCTCTGATGCTGCCTTTCTCTCCATCTTCAGATCTCAGATACACACACACATGCACACACATGCACATGCACACACATGCACACACATATCCCACATGGGAGAGGAGGACATGCAAAGGCTCCTGAGCCTGATGGCAGCACCTGTGAAACCCCAGTTCCCCAAAACACGCCCCCTCACACACAACGGATAGTTCTTTAGGCTTCTTTAAAGAACTCACTTGAATTTCTGCCCGTTTCATTTCTGAGCTGTATGTGTGCACGTGACTGCCAGTGGGTCCTGCAGCAGAGAGAAGAGGCTCTGAGGCCCTGTCGGCTCCGGCTCCGTGTCTCAGCCTCCAACTCTGTATCTCAGGCCCCAGCCGGCAGCCTCCAGGCCTTGGGTGGTGCTTTAACCCCAGCGCCCCGGCTCGGCGGGGCAGCTGGTTTGCACCCTGTGAGACAGTTCCGCTTCGGTTGATGAACTCCACTTGATTAACTAGAGCCAGATCAGCTGAGCAGGCCCTTCTGAAATGGACATTGTGGGTGACATGGCCACTTGGTGCCCTGCACCAGGCAGTGACAGTGCACGCCTACCTTAATCCCAGAACAGCTGCCCAATCCCCAGACCCCTCAGGCTTTAGGAATAAAAGTCGATCTTAGATTCATGCTGAAGCTTCACATAGGCTGTCTCTCCGTCGGTCTGTCTGTCTATCAGTCTGTCTTAAATCTGGAGCCTTCACTCTGAGCCGTATCTCACACCTGTTTTTCATGTTTTATTTTGAGGCAGGGTCTCAGTAAGTCATGGAATTGTCCAGGTGGCTCAAACTTGTGATCCTCTTGCTTCAGCCTCCCAGAAGGGGGGGCGTACAGGCACGCACTGCTGTGCTCTGCATTTGGGGCCGCTCCCCCTACCAGTTTGTCCATGGAGGAGCCGGGCAGCCTTCACACTTGCCAGTGTGAGCAGAGAGATCCTGGTTAACTGGGGGGCCAGGCTACTTGGGGGCCCCCTGAAGCTCCTCTTGGCTGCTCCTGCAGCTGCCAGCTCCATGTCCTGTGCCAATGGGTGCATCAGAGGAGGCAGGGCAGGGCGGGCTGAAGAGCAAAAAGCTGCCCTCGGTGGCACCTCTGCCCTGGTTGGACCCTGCCCGTCCCACAAGTGGCTCCCATTCTGGATGATGGGTTCAGGCAGGTCCAGGAGCCTCCATGCAAATCTCTCCAAGCCAGCCTCAAAGTTGGAGAACTATGATCCTCTAAACCAGCCATCTAACTTGCAATTAGGGAAACTGAGGCCCTTGGTCTCAAGGCCTAGGGCTCTGCCTCTCACGCCCTTGCCTACTGCACCCAACCTTGGTGCCCTGCACATGGCTGCTCTCACTCCCTGCCTGGATCGTTTCCTGTCGATGTCCACTCCCGGCCGGCAGGAAGGACACACGACAAAGTCTGGTAGTGGACAACCTTTTCTTTTTATTTTTCTTCTCCGTACAGCCTGCCCTGGGTTCTCCCAGCTGAAGCCTCCTCTGGTCCGCTCCCCGCGGCTCCTTTTGTGCTTCAGTCTGCCCCAAAGCCTCTACCGGTCCGCTCTCCGCGGCTCCTTTTGGGCTTTTACTTCTGGGCTTCTACCTGGCTTCTTCTTCCGCCCAGGGGTGGCACCGGTATATATACGGGTACAGTGTCCAATCATGTTAAAGTAAGCAAGGCAAGCTGATTGGCTAACATCATCAGTTGCCAGGCAGACTATATTGTTGAGCGGGTTGTTTACGCGGTAAGCAGGAAACTAACATATTCGATGGGAGGGGTAATCTACCTCAGGCTTTGCTCTTTACCACAGGCCGCACGTCCGCCGCGCAAGGCGAGCTATCACAGACGCGGCTCCCAACATCTCCCCCTATTTTATTTTTTATGAATGTGCGCATCGTAGCCCTTCCTGGACTGGGTGCAGAGGCTTATGCCCTATGTGTAGGTCCACCGTAGGTCCTTGGCTTAGACCCTGGTTGGCCATGCCATGGTCTGCCAAGGCCCTGAGGCCCTGGTCCTTTTTTTAGGGCCAGGCACAAACTGGACGGAACCTGGATGCACACAAGCTTGCACTCATTTCCTCTCCGTAAAGAAATCCCCTCGGAGAGAAATTTAGACCTGGGCAGCATCTAACAGTCCAGCGGCTTACGTGCAGGATGGGGTAGGGCCTGGCTTAGGTCGAGTCGTGCTGGGGAGGCACGCTCTTACCCGTCATTGACTCACCTACCCTGCTGTGTATTGTCACCTTATGGAGGAGAATGAGGGATGCCCGCCATATCTAGACTCGGTCGTGGGCCAATTGAGCAAGCCATGCATATGCCTGAGGATCTTCTTGTCCATTTCGGGCTACCGCTATTTCTATTCATCTTATTGGTTGGTCTGTGATGGATCTCCAGTAGGGCAGGTCTGATCTTCAGTCGAGGGCTTTGTTGCCCGTGTCAGTCTCTCCGGTATCCACAGTGGTTCTCGTCCCGGTTCCTGTGGGAAAACACAAACCGCGCCTCGGTTCCAGCTGACCACTGGATCCGGGCCCATCCATTGTCCTGTCAGGACATCTTTCCACTTCACCCACCCTTTATGGTTGGGGGAAGGGTTGCAGTGCTCCACAGCTGGGGAGCGATTATCATTATTTAAATTTAAAAAATTGTGTGTGAATAGTGCCATGGATAATTGTGCCTTTGGGGCCAGGCCTTGGCCTACTCCCCCTTTTTGTTTTTGTAAAATTTTTTTGAGGCTTTTATGAGCCCTCTCAATGATTTGTTGACCTTGGGGATTGTATGGGATACCATGTTTTAATTGAACCTCCATCATTTTGTAGAACTCATTGAAGGCTTTGCCTATATAGGCTGGTCCATTATCAGTTTTTAATATTTTTGGTTTGCCCCATGCGGCCCAAGCTGCCAGGCAATGATTGATCACATTAGACACTTTTTCACCTGTTTCTGCTGTTGCGAATATGACGTGAGAACAGGTGTCTGTGGAAACATGAACATATTTAAGAGTCCCAAACTCCTGTATATGTGTGATGTCCATCTGCCAAACATCACCAGGGATCAAACCTCGAGGGTTTACTCCCATCGGTATGGCAGGTTTGTATGTGGCACAGGAGTCACATAGTCGCACGATATCTCGTGCATCTGCTCTAGAAACATGGAAATGGTTTGCTAGTGTCCTGGCATTAACATGAAATTTATCATGGAAGGCACGGGCTCGCTCGATTGGTGTTAGTAAGGTAAAAATCCATAACGGGCGAGTGGCAGTGTCAGCAGCCGCATTCCCCTGTGCCATGGGCCCCGGCAGGGATGTATGTGCTCTTATGTGGGTGGTGAAGACCTTATGGTGTCTGTTCTGAAGCAATGTCTGGATAGGCAGGAACAGTCCAGCCACTGTGGAAGTGGATCTAATTAAACCGGCAGTCTCAAGCACTTGCATAGCATTGACCACATACCTAGAATCGGAGACAATGTTAATGGCTTCTGAGAACCGTTCAAGAATCATTTTAACGATCTGCAGTTCTACCACCTGAGGCTGATCTGGTTTAAATTGTATGGTAACCGGGGGCTTGCCTAGGATCACATAGGCGCCTATCCCCGTCTTGGAGCCATCTGTGTATATTGTAGTTGCTGGGACTAATGGCTCAGAGGCAGTAACCTTTGGAAAAATTATAGGGTGCTGAGTGACAAATGACAAGATAGGGTCTTTAGGGTATTGATTGTTTATATCCCCATGGAAAACACATCTCAGAATGGCCCAGGTATCTATGCAGGCAGCCAGGGTCTTGATCTGGCTGGCGGTATAGGGTACTCGGATGGCTTGTGGTCCTGAGCCAAAATGTTGGACAGCTCTATCATGCGCTTCAAGGGCCAATGAAGCGACTGCCTCCGGGTAATGCTCTATGACTTTTGCAGGTGAGACCTTAGGGTGTATCCACAGTAATGGTCCTTTCTGCCAAATCACCGCTGTAGGCTGTAGACTAGTCTGTAGCAAACAGACATCAAAGGGTCGCCCTGGTTCAATTCTGTGTAAGGTAGCCCCACCTAAGGCTTTTTCCACTCTCTGTAAGGCAGCTCTTGCCTCAGGAGTGAGCCTCCTGTGGGAGGCTATATCTGGGTCTCCCTTCAGAAGGTCGAACAGGGGTTTGAGATCTGAATTTGGTATATGTAAATATGGCCTAATCCAATTAATGTCTCCCAATAGCTTTTGCATGTCATTTAGGGTCCTAACGCCATCCATCCTAATGGTGACCTTCTGTATAAGTCTGGAGGCGACACTGAGGTCCACACCTGCTGACCCAGGGGTGGCCCTTGTTGAAGGCTGCCATCCTGAGCTGTCCTGTCTCTGGGGCGGGGGCCCGCCTGTGAAGGGGGCCCCCTCTGGCCGTTTTTTGGCTCTGTAGCATCTCGTCCACAAATACGGTTGCCCTGAGCATCAAAGACCGACCTACACTCCTCAGCTTTGTGTGATCCCCTCTTGCATCGCCCACAAACATATGGTTCTTCATTCCTAGGGCGAGGCCTAGCATCTGCATTGTTTGGGCAATGACGTTTAATGTGTCCTGGCTCCCCGCAGGCAAAACACCCTTTAGCCTTACATTCCCCTTCTAACCCGCGAGGTCCCCTCTGCTGTACAGCCGCGGCCAGGAGAGCAGCCACTCCCGAGTTGGAGAGCGGCCCCCCTATCTCTCTGCATATCTTAATCCAGGCGTTGAGGTCCTTGTTCTTATGAGGAGCTATCGCTGCCTTGCACTCCTTTGTACATTGCTCAAAAATCAGCTGTCTTACCAGCGGTTGAGCCACTCCCGGATCAGAAAATATCTTATCGGCAGCATCTTGCATTCGGGCCACAAAGTCAACAAATGGCTCTGTGGTACCCTGAATTATTTTTGAAAGACACAAGGAGGCTGTTCCGGCACCACTTACCTGTTTCCAGGCGCGGAGCCCTATGGCATTGATTTGTTCATAGACAGCGCCGGGGAACTGGGTCTGGTCATCAGCGTGCCGACCTTCTCCCATAAGCATTTCTTTGTTCCACCCCCGGTTTCCCCGATTGGCGTTTCTCTCAGCCTGCTCTGCAGAGAACTCTGCGTACCAGGCTCGCCAATCCAGGTAACTGCCCGAGGGCAGACACGCCTTTGCCAGCTGAATCCAGTCCGCGGGGGTGAGGGGCCCAAAAGACAGATTCTCCAGCATGGCAATGGTGTAAGGCGCAGTCGGCCCAAAGGTTGTAACTGCATTTTTAAGTTCTCTAATCTGCTTTATCTCAAAAGGCTCCCATACATTGCGTCCCTGGCCCATAGCTACTTGTACAGGAAATATCCCGTAGGGGCCACTATCTATCCCAGGTGGATGTACCTCATGAGACAAGCGTCCCCCCTGCCAAAGCCGCCTGTAAAAATACCGACCCGCCGGCGGCGGAGCATAAGACGGCGGCCGTGATTGGGCGGAAAATGGGGGCCCGTGCATCACTTCCTGTTCTGGCGAAAGGGGAGGGAGCTCCCAGGCGGCCGCCTCGTGGCGAGGGATTGCCTCCCTCTCGCTCCAGGGAGCGCTCAGGAGCTCTCTACTCCTCCGCAGACCAGGTTGAGCAGAGCGCAATTCGCGGGGCAACGCTGGAAAAGAACCCTGCGACTCCTTATTGAGCGATTTAGGCTCCTGACAGCTGGTCTCTTTGGCCTCCTTGCCATTCAACTTTCCCTCGTCCTCGGAGTCAGACGACTCCGAGGCTAGAGCCCCGTCCTCCTCCTTAGCATCCTTGTTCCCCTTGACGGACCCCTCTCGGGAGCTCCCTGACTGGGCCTGCTCAGATACCCTGCGTACTTTTGTAAGCTCTTGAGAGCTTTCTCCACAACCACCCTCGCTCTTAGTGTTGCTACCTAACATGTTTCCCATCTTTTAATATGTTACTCACCGCGTGAGGCCCAAGGAATCCGCCACTTACGCGTGAGCCTGAGGGGAGTCTAAAAGCCCTGTAGGTGCGCGCCACCCAGAGCCCAGGCTTATCCCCAACTCACCTGTCTCGCAGCTCTGTACTGGAGCGTTGTCCACTTCCACGTCTCGGGGGTGATCAGTCCCCGTGCGGGCCTCCAAATGTCGATGTCCGCTCCCGGCCGGCAGGAAGGACACACGACAAAGTCTGGTAGTGGACAACCTTTTCTTTTTATTTTCCTTCTCCGTACAGCCTGCCCTGGGTTCTCCCAGCTGAAGCCTCCTCTGGTCCGCTCCCCGCGGCTCCTTTTGTGCTTCAGTCTGCCCCAAAGCCTCTACCGGTCCGCTCTCCGCGGCTCCTTTTGGGCTTTTACTTCTGGGCTTCTACCTGGCTTCTTCTTCCGCCCAGGGGTGGCACCGGTATATATACGGGTACAGTGTCCAATCATGTTAAAGTAAGCAAGGCAAGCTGATTGGCTAACATCATCAGTTGCCAGGCAGACTATATTGTTGAGTGGGTTGTTTACGCGGTAAGCAGGAAACTAACATATTCGATGGGAGGGGTAATCTACCTCAGGCTTTGCTCTTTACCACAGGCCGCACGTCCGCCGCGCAAGGCGAGCTATCACAGACGCGGCTCCCAACAGTTTCCGCCTCAAATTAAAGCCAGGGCCATGGCCTGTCCTCCAAAGCTTCCGGGCCTCTGCACAGTAATCAGTGACTCCTTAAGTCCTGGCTTGGGTGTTTCTCTTGAATGTCATGACAAGGGCAGCGGGGGAGAAGCTGCATCCTGAACCTGGTAGTTCTGCCCCACAGTGTGAGCCACCAGGAAAGGAAGAAAGGCACGGGCCACACAGACTGGGCTTTTCTCTCTGTCTGCAGGCAGCAGGACGGACAGAGCAGGCCTGCTGTGTATCCAGGTGCTGGAGCCCTGGCTGCCCTCAGGGTGGCCTTCTCGCCTGCAGCAGAAGCCCCAGCCCTGCCGTCTGGCCACCTGCTTACTGGCTCCTTAGCCCCTCTTATGATTCCTAGCTAGATGACCCCAAGAGTCTCATGTACCCTGCTGACCCGAGAAATGGCACTTTTGGAAGGTGACCACATCTCAGGGGCTTACAGCTGACTTGTTATGAGGGGGCAGGATCCGGTCAGAAGAGGTGGGTCAGTGGGGGCGTGCTTGGAAGGGTTCAGCTCCCTCCTGCCTCCTCCCCGACTCTCTGCTTCCTGTCCGCCATGCTGTGAGCAGCTCTCCTCCACCATCCCCTCTGCCATGCTGTCCTGCCTTGGAGCTGCCGACCATGCAAGAACTGGGACTTCCACAGTATGAGCCAAACAAACCTCTCCTCCTTTAATTTGCTGGGCACTGTGTCTCAGTGATAGGGCAAATGGGGACCTCAGCTGCTGGGCTCCTCCCTTCACAGGCTCCCAAGGGCTACTGTCACCTGCACCAGGTACTGCGCTCAGCACCTCCCATATGACCACTCTGAACCTTACCTCTAGCTGTGATGCAAAGAGAGAGGTCATGGGCACCACTGGGAGAACCGTACTAAGAGGCTAACAGCTAGGTCACATGCCAGGGCTGCTGTAAGCTGACCACTGTGTCCAGGACGAGAGGCCATTTACATTTACATTTTAAATGAAAAGTAACTTTTTGTCTCCCCAGCCCAGGATTTCCTTCAGGATACCTCATTAGAGTGACCTCCCAATTCTTTAGTCTCATATAAATCACTGCATGGCAATCTGAGTGCAGGGTACGTGCCCTGCTGACCCGAGGACTAAGGCCTGGACTTGTCCAAGAGTAGGAAGTGGGTATGGCACTGAGCAGGGAGGAGTCAGCTGCCCCATATATGTCAGCTCTCAGCTGTGGCCTCAAGACAAGGATCCCTGAAGGGGAACTCACCAGAGGCTCCACAGACCAGATGCAGAACAGCGGGTGTGGCTGGAGCCTTTACCTTGTGGTTCTCTCTCCTCAGAGGAAAGCGAAGAGGGAAACAGATGCTCAGCAAAACTAACAAGGGCAGGATTGTGTGTTGCTCCCTGCAACATAGCTTGGGTATAGACACAAGGGGACAGAAGAGACACAGACCCCTGGCCCGACCCTCAAAAAACCTTTGGGCTTGTGTGGATGGATGGATAGATGGATGGGTGATTGCGTGGGTAATTGGATGGATGGGTGTATGGAGGATGGGTGGGTGGATAGCTGGCTGAGTGGTTGAGTGGATGGTTGAGTGGTTGGATGGATGGAAGATGAGTGGACAGATGGGTGGGTGGTTGGATGAGTGGGTGGTTGGATGAGTGGGTGGATGAATGATTAGGTAGTTGGGTGGATGGAAGATGGGTGGCTGGACAAATGCATAGATAGGTGGCCCTGAAGTTGCTGAACATGGGTAACAACTGACACACTTAGCTCAAGCCTTTGGATATAGCCAGGGCCAAGAATGCCAGTGGTTGGGAATCCATGTGGAGTTCAGTGACCTTTGGAGGCTGTCGGGTGGCACTGTGTGAGCCCACAATCCCTGAGTCACCATCATCTTGGATGGAGAATGGATGGATGGGTGAGTGGATACACAGATGGGTAACTGGGTGGATTAAGGATGGATGGATGGATGGATGGATGGATGGATGGGTAGTTGGGTGAATTGAGGATGGATGGATGGATAGGTGGATGGGTAGATGGACAAATGTGGATGGACATAAAGGCATCTTCAGCCCTTACATGGTCTGCAGTGCTCCCCATGGTTGAGTGCCCCTCAGCCTCCCCATTGGCCCCCTCCTTGCCAGCCTCCCCTTCCTGGTCTCCCTAGCTGGTTCAGCCCCAACATCTTTGACCTGTGAGTGTGTGAGCCCACGGGCCCTGGGAAGAGTGTTAATCCACACACACTCCAAGGGAGCCACTGAGGCTCCCAGTTATAAGCATACATCTAAGCTGATGTCACACAGGCTCATTCCTTGGAGCCAGCTGAGCCCCGATTCTGTGTGTGTACTTACACGCTCATGTAGCACACTCCAGGTACCTCTGCCTGGGCCTCAGTCACAGGCCTGGGATTTCTCCGAGTCAGGAAACTGCGACTCTCACGTTCTGGTTCTTGGGACAAAAAATACCAGCAGCATCCTGGCCCCAGCCCATTCCGCCTCCATCAGCAACCCCCTGACTCTTCCTCCAGGGTCCCCACATCCCACCACCCCCATGACTTTTCCCCCTGAACCACTCCACTGCCAGCTTGTCCAACTGTCACACTAGGTGTGTGTCCTGCCTCTGGCTCTCTGATCTGTTTGTATCACGGTGGATGTCAGTTTAGGACACTTCTGTGTGTGTGCTGGGTCACCAGAAACTTTGGGCTCACCTGGAGCAGTGACCCCAAGGTCCCCTGCTCACAGGGCTAGCAGTCCTCTCCCTGCGCCCTGAGCAGGGCTTCACTCTTGTGTCCACTGACCTGCGTGGCTTCCTATTCGGCCTCAGGCTCGCTCCCCTTACCCTTCCTTCCTTCCTTCCTTCCTTCCTTCCTTCCTTCCTTCCTTCCCTCCTCCCAGTGTCTGCTCAGACCCGTCACTCCATGGAGGGGCCTTTCCTGACCAGCTGTCCAGCACTCCGACCCCCTGCCCTCCCATGTTCCCCTCCATCGTGTGTAACATCCTAAGGCCCAGTACTCATGTCTGCAGACTGCTTTCCACAGGAGTGGAGCTTCCTGGGGCTGCGAGGTCTGCTGCTGAGCCATTGGTGATGCCAGGGGCTAGAGAAAGGATGTTGCCTAAGGAAGGGATGAGTCCAGGAGGTGCTGCAGGCTCCCCGAGTCTTTGCTCTGCCCACCAGTCTCTGCTTCATGCTTCACCCTTTGCGAGTTTGTGTCCACAACCTCAGTGCAAATATCAGCAGCGTCCTGAGCCCAAACTAGCATATTCTTTGGGCCCCTGAACCAGCAGAGAAGTAGACAGAGCTGCTCCTTTTCAAACCCACCTTGCAGCAGGGCCCCTAAGAACAGCAAGGGGGTCAACTGGATCCGCAGGGGCATGGCTTGTCCCTGGGATTTAGCACTGAACACCCAGGGGTGTGGCTGCATGTTCTCAGGGTCCTGCAATGTGCCACTGGCTGCACTGTCGTCAGGGGGCCCTCTGTGGGGAGTGTCACCTGCCCAGCATGCTACCTTCTTGTTTCCTGGCATTGTTCATCTGGGGCCCCTGTGCCCATTAGAATATTGAGAAGTGCTCATTACGTATGCATTGAATATTTTTAAGTAGAGAGGTGCAAGGACGTGGCTAAGGGTGGAAACCAGGGCTGGATGACTCACTGGTGTGGCCACCTGCACTAGTTACTGGGCTTCCCTGGGTCTTGGTTTCCTCATCTGTGAACTAGGGGAATAAGAGCACACACACACACACACACACACACACACACACACACACGGCTGCTGAGTTGATGGAAAGCAGACAGATAGGCCTGGCACTCAGGGGGACCAGGCACACCGTGCTTATGACCACCCTGTCTGTGGACCAGCAAGGCAGGAGGGCTGTGCTCCAGGGTTTGGGCCTCTTCGGTCAACTGGTAGGTTGGTCCGTGGCCTCGAACCGACCTCAGGCCTCAGGGACTGAGCAGGGCACACTCAGGATAGGAGGCTGACCCGGAGCTCTGTGCTCTGCAGTATCCCCAGCGTGGCATCCAGGGAGCCTGTCCGGGATGCTCTGGGAGTAGATAAGCACGTGTCATCCAGGACACCCAGTGCCCTTCTCCAGGTCCTTGAGCTATTTATGGTCAGGCCCCCTCGGGGAGAGAGTGCCACATGTCAAACCCATGAGGACATAAAAATGCATAAGCAGGTGCCACCAGGTGGGTAGGTAAGGTGGGAGCTGGGTGGGCACCAGCATAGCTTGGTGGGAACTGGACACTGACCCAGGCCTCCTCTGGGCTGGCCTGGGCTGGGCCTGGGCACCGTGCACTCAGCTGAGATCCTCATTTCTGAGACAGACCACTTCCGGGGGTGGTTGCAGTGCACGTGCAGGCTAGGAGCTGACGTGGCCCTGCAAGAGGGCAGAAAGGGCGAGGGGCTTCCCAAGCGGCCTAGTGAGTGCCCCGGCAGAGTGAGTGAGAGGGCCCTCAGGACCCCAACGCCACCCTAGGGGAGACAGTAGAGGCGCCTCCAAGGACGGGTGGAAGAGCGCCCCAAACTGGGTGCATATGAGCGTGAAGCCGGTTGTGGACCTGCATGCTGTGCTGCTGGTCAGGGCAGCCTGGTGACCTGCAGCCTGGTGGGGGGAATGCGGGGCTGTGGTGAAGATCCATCTTTCAAACAAAACAACTGACTGCAAATCTAAAAACAAGAATTCAGGGTTAGGGCTGGAGCAGACATCAGACACGTTCTTCTGAGCCAGGTTCCCCACAGCCTACACCTCTCCCTACACTGGCCCGGCCACCCAGGGCTGGGGTGCACTTCCGAGTGGGTCCCTGAGGCTCCTGCACGCGTGAGTGACCTTCTCTAAGTTGGGGCAGACATGCCCTGCAAGATCCCAGTAGAGCACGGGTCGAGGGAAGTGTGTTGATCTTCACCGGGAGCCAATCACCCCTGGCAAGGCGGAGCATGAGCTGGCAGTGTTTGGAGAAGGAGCCCAGGGTGAGGTGGCTGGCAGCCCCAGGAGGTCTGAATCCTACAGTTAGGCCCAGGGCACAGGGCGCACCTGCTCTGCGTACCCAGCCTCGCCCACGGGGCGTCTTGTTGCGATTCACCTGCAGGTGCAGTGCTGAGATGGAAGCGGCCCGCCTTTGACATTTCAGCAGCCGCCCTTCACTCTGTACCTGTTGCTGCTGGGGTGAGATGATACCGCATGTCAGTTTTCTGTCCTCCAGTGTCTGTCAACTCTCGGCCTCACTTTCCTTCTCAGTAAAATGGGCCACTGCTTCTGCTGTGCACCTCACTTGTGCTGATCACCAGCTCAGGAGCAGGAGGAGCTGCTGTTCAGCCAGGGAGGGCTTCAGAGCTTCTGGGGTTTCTGGCTTGCTCTTCATTCATTCACTCATTTGACAAATAACTAATGTGTCAGGGGAAGAGCTCTAAAGAAAAACAGTAAAGGTGGGGCGAGAAGGGAAGGGACTCTGATCTTATACCAGTATCAGCCAGCAAACTCCTACTCAAGGCCACCTCCCAATGTCACCTCCTCCTCAAGGCTTCTGGGGATGTAGGCTGCTTGGTCGCACCCATTGTGTCAGCTGCACACTGTGCAGTGCTGGGCATGAGCCCTGCACACTCAGGGTGCTTGGTGGACAGGTACGAGGGAGAGTGCATGTGCACATTCCCAGCTGCGTGGGCACCTCAGTTCTGCAGCTAGGACCACTGTCTCCTGGGCATTTCTCTCCGCCTGAGAAGGAGGAGGCCTCTCAGATACAGCCATCAGGGTGGGCAGTTTCTTCTCTCTTGTATCAACAAGAAACATTTTATACTTTATCACATGAACAGTCAACTAAATTCAAAGACCCTAAACGGCTTTGCTAATTCATGCTCTGCCCAACCTTGGAAGCACAACCGAGCGTGGTGTGCGTGGTGTGTGTGGTGTGTCGGGGTGAGGGCCTCCAGGGGAGCACTCCTCGTTCCTCCCTTGGGGGCAGATGGGACCTGACAGGCCCCCTGCTGGCCCCCAGAATCCTGGCTGCTGAGTCGTGCCTCACACTGAGGCTGTGGGTGCAGCCCTCACCTGCACAGGTTGGGGAGAGAGAACAGGCCTGATTCGGGTCCCACTTCCGCCTGGGTAAATCCCCAAGTCTCAGACAGCTAAAGTTGAATCACAGCCAGGGTAGAAGGAGAAAGCTTCAGAGACGGGGAAAGCATGGCCCAAAGGCATCGTGTTGCAGCTTGATAAGGGGAGAAAGAGTCCATGGCCAAGTTCAACACAGCCCAGGACTTGCCGTGAGGAAGCTGCCCAGCCTGATAAGCACTGTCTGCTGGAATCAAATGGCAGCATGCAGATTTGCACATGGCCGGAAGCATCTGCCCAGATGCCGTCTGTCTTAGCCGCTTTTCTCGTTGCTGAACAAAAATACTCAACACCCAAAGGTAAAGGGGAAAGGTTTGTGTAGCTCAGTTTGTAGAGCTTTCAGTCCATCGTTGGCTGGCTCCAGGGCAGGTGGTACATGGCAGACGGGCATCGCAGGGAGAAGCAGTGCATGGTGGGCAGGAGGCAGCAGGGCAACCGGAGACCACAGCTCTTTCTACCCCTCCGGTCTTATCCAGGCTACTTCGGGCGGGCAGCACTCACACCCTCAACCCTGTGCCCTTGAGCTTGGCATTGCACCATGAATCAATCCCAGAGCCACACGCCCTAGATCCAGCCACCCCTGAGAAAGCCCCACCTGTGACCGCATGAGGCCTGGGGGGACATCTAGATACACGCCATAGCACTGTCTTTCATTTGGGGATGGAGATAAGAAGAAAGGGGGTGTCCTGCCTTGGAGGCAAGGGAGGGAGAGCAGAATCCAAAGTCACTTCCAGAATTATTCCCCTCTCTGCTGGGCTAACTGCTGGAACCGTCTTGATGGCCAAGGTCTGAGCTTCCCTTCGTTCACCACGAATTTATTACCTGAGCACCTTCTCTGCACTAGGCGCCGTGCCAGGGGCTCAGTGGGAGGCTGAGGTGAATATTAAGCACCTCGTACCTTCATGGGCTTGGATGAGCAGTGACCCCGGGAAAGAAGCTGGGCAGCGGGGCTCTTGGCATCTGCAGGGTACTCCCCTCCCCTAGCCCAGTACCCACCACCCCTTGCACTTTCCATGGGGGTCCTCTCTGGCCCGCCGTCCAGCTGTGTGCACAGGTAAGGGCTCTTGTCCAGAATTTGCTGCTCTAACGCCAAGTGCCTGGGGCCAGTGACACCCACAGAGAAGTCCAGGCCACCTAAATAGCATTTCCTGTTCCCCTCAGGGTCCCCGTAGTCCCTGTCTGTGGGGGTACCCGGGCCAGGATGTGAAGGTTGACTGGGGGGGGGTAACATCAACCCCTGTGCTCGCTGCTCATGTAAGACCAGCAGAAATGACAGCCCTAAAACTGCCAACCTGGGATTTCCAGCACGGAACCCATTATCCGCTAAATAACCCCATCGATTCGATTGATACTATTTGTTAGATAAGGCGGAGGGCCCTGGATGGGCTGAGCAGGGTCTGATTTACATGGAGATCGTTTAAAAGATTAACTTTAGTGAAAGCTTCGAGGTTTGGCGAATCCATAATTAATCAGTCTGCCTCAGAGCTTCTGTAATTGGGGGGCTGATGTCAACGCTGCAGAAGAGGCAGGGGTTGGGGCGGGAAAAATGCCTCCCTCACACATTTGAGGGGGAGAAAGCTGAGATCCGGAGAAGTGGGAGTTCTGAATCAAATCATTTTTGTGCTTAGTTTGGGCATATTAGCTGGCACGTGACTTACAAATAAGAGCCCTGATAGAATTGCAAAATCAGATTTAAAAAGACCTGAGCGCTGTCCCCCTGGGAAGCAAGGTGAGATTAAATTTGGTCCTTCAATCTGGCCTGTGTTTTTAGTAATTTATCAGGGCACCAGGAAGGCCTTTTGCGCTCCGCGGCGGCATTTAGAATTGTGTTTTCCTTACTCAACATTCTGCAGTGTCACCCCCTCTTACACTGTCTCCAATGAATCTTCCAGGATCAGGGCGGCCATGGGGAGGTTTGGAGGGGGGTGTCCTGGGCCTCAAGGACGAGAGGGCTCCAGCAGGTGGAGGACAGGCTGTGTTGCAGCCCAGACGAGCTGTTCATTACAAGCCTGAAAATGAGCTCAGCCCTCTTTGATAAAAAATTAATACTTGGGACAGTGTCGCCCTCTCGGCTGCTCCCTAAGGGGCTCACAAATGTCAGCGCGGCCCCCGCCTATTCGTGCATTGTGAATTCCAGCACATGGAAGTCACCGACTTAGGAGATGGATGCTCGGCTGTTTGGGGAACACGAATGTAATATTTATAAGTCGATCTGAGGAGTCCTCACAGGGTAATCCTGCAGCGATGGGTTCAGAAAGACCTTCTCACGCGCTCGCCGCCGATGGTAGCTCTTGCCAGCTTAGCCGAGTTCCGGAAGGTCTGCAGAGTCTAAATTGGAATGTGAAGATTTAGTACAGGCCTACACAATAATTTGCTTTAAGCTGTATAAATAGTACTTTATTTGGAAATGTACTGAATGGAAGTTTTGAAGGTCACATCCTCCCTGCATTGAGCGTGTATGTATTTAATTTTCAATCTCTGCCTCTTTTATAATCCTGAGTGGCCTGGCTTCAGAGGCATTTTTAGCAATAGGAAATTGAATGTCAGTTTGAGAAAGCCTTCCCCTGGGATGGTCCCTCCTGCCCTCTGCACACACAGCCGGGCCCAGGGCAGTTCTAATCCCAGCTGCCCTTGGGGGACAGCAGATTGCTGCTGACCGCTTGGCCCCTCTGATGCCACAGGTCTACTGCGATCTGCCCGCAGGGCCAACGAGCCCTGGGTTTCTAGGGACTCTCCAGCCCCTTTGCCGCTCATCCCTTCCTTTTGAGGTCACCTTTGTTTAGAATTAGTGGGGCTGTGAGCAGGAGGACAGATCTAAAGCAGAGTGAGGAAGGTGCCACCCTCGCCATGGCCATCTAGTGAATGCACTGAGCTCCTCTCCTGGCTGGTCATGAACTGAAACAGTCAGCATCGATGTGGGTGCCCGTGGTCAGCATCTGTCTCTGAAAGGTCTGGGCCACGTGGAGGGAGACTGGGAGTCATTGGCAGGGAGTCACTGGCCTCTGTTGGGCCTTGGAGAGCCATGGGGAGCTGGGAGCTACTGGAAAGGGCCCTGGTCAGGTGGTCTGGGCAGACTGGCTCCTGTCCTCCTCGGGGACAGAGCCACATTGGTGTCTTCCAGCCCCAGCAGCCAGCACAGTGCTCCACACGGAGCGGGTACTCTATAAGCCTTTGTTGGCTTCATGGTATCTTTGGGATGGGGCTCAGAAAGAAGAAGGATGTGTTTAAGGCTCATCCTCTGCTGTCCTGAGAGCTGACCACCAAGGCAGGGGCTGCGTGGCTTCATAACCCTGCCTTCTCAGTTGCCTTGGGTAGACCAGGGTCGGACCCAAGCCCCACTTCCCCGCAGCCCACTGATTGATTTGCACTGCCCTGAGCCCCCAGCCTAGTGATCATAGAGAAGCTTAGGATGAAGCTGCTAAGGTCGCTTGGACTTGCTTGCTTGGCTGCCTTCTGCCTGCCATGGACAGTGTCTCCTCTGCCATGCTGCCCTGTCTCAGAACCAGCCGACTGTGAACGGAAACCTCTACAAACTGCATGCCAAATAAACCTTTCCTCTGTTAACGTCAGACATCAGGTACTTTGTCTCAGGGAGGAGAAAACTCTGGCAGGAGGACTGGGATGGTGGCGGTGAGGACGATGGGGGTGATGACGGTGGGGGTGACGATGTGGATGACGGTGAGGGAGACTGGCACAGGGTGGTCATGCTAGGGAGGAGGGTGATGGTGTGACGGCGTGGCCGATGGTGAGGGTGATGATGGGGATACTGACGGCAATAACGGTGGCAGTTATGATGTGGGTGGTGGTGACGGTGACTGCGGGGAGGATGACAGGGTAGGAAACATGGGCATTCGTGTGGTTCTGCCAGCTTAAGGCTGGGCGAGACTGCACTGCCAGGCCTTTGCCAGCCTCTCTGATACCTGACGACACCAGGATTTAACAAGGCCCAGAGCACCCACACGCATCCCCCTCCGCGCATTCCCCACGGCGAAGCCTTCTCTAAACACGGCTCTTTCTGCTCTGCAGGCTGGGGAAGGCGTCAGGTAAAGCCTCCGCTAAATCTCTGCCCTTCTAGGGCCATCAGCTGCTTCCTATTAAGAGCTTCACACATCTCTTTGACGTATTTTTATTGTCAGGTTAGAAGAAAATATTCCACTCGTTTGCAACACTCTCATTATATTCCCTTTATAACAATTTCTAAAAGAGAATAAATGTAAAATATTTCTCTGTATTGTGGCAATATTTCAGCCTGACTTTAATATGCTGCATAGTTTTCCAACTCACAATTCTTCTAACCTTGTGATGACAGTTCAGAAATCTTCAGGCCTGGGAAAACATGTGGATCAATGAGACAGGGGAGATGCAGGGCATTTTATGGGGTTTCGGGGAGGGCAGCTTTCTGCCTACTCAAAGGTGCCTTCCCAGCCCTGCGGGAGGAGACAGTCCCCAGACCGGAGGTCTCCTCCCCAGGGTCTGTTCTGAGCGCTCGGAGATGTGCCCTTCGGGAGCCATCAGCTGTGAGTTTCCCCAGGAGTGCAGTCAGCAGGCTTAATCCGGAAGGGCGGAAGGGAGAACCCTTGGCCTTGACGTGAGCCAGCTGCCTAGGTGACCATCACAGCTGATGCCATCCCGGAGCACCCAGGCCTCCACATTTCCAGCCGCCCCCCTGGAGTACAGCTCCTCCAGGACCTTCAGCCCCAGGCACATGGTGGGCCCGGATCATGCCGGGAGGACACACGGCAGCGTCCCACACTGAACCCCCTGTAGTAGAGGGAGAACGGGGGCTTTCCTAACTCTTCTGTTGATTGGACAAATGCTCTGGGGGAGCAGCTGGTCTGCTGGTGGCCTCTATTTGCTCCCTCTGAGGGCCTGTGTAAGCAGACCCAGCCTCTCTGCAGATCAGACCTCGTAACTGAACTCCTGCCCGCACTCTTGTGCACTCTACCTACCTGCCCCCCAACACCCCACCTTCCCTTGCACTTCCTGGTTCTCCTGATCCCTGGGACTGACTCTAAGCCTTAACCAACCTCCCCCCGCCCCAGCTCCTGAGCGAGGTCATCTCAGACATGTGACCCAAGTGCTCTGCGTCCTGCAGACTCTGAGGCCGGGACACAGTGACTGTGTGTTGGCCCCCCTCCCCCAAAGCTGAGGGGGTGGATATGGCTCATCTGGCGTGGCAGAGGCAAGCCTGGTCCTCAAGCAGCTGTAGTGGGGTCTGGAGAGCAAGCCCCATCCCCAGGCAGGGACTGAACAACTCTTCCAGAGAGAACTAGGCATGGGGAGACCAATGTGGCTCGGACCTGGGGCCGATGAAGTTGGGGTGATGCAAACTGCTGCTTGAGGTGCCTGTGCCAGGTGCCAGAATGTCTGCACTCTCTTTTAACCCTCAACCAACCTTGTGAGCTGGACAGAAAGTCCCATTTTATAGACCAGAAACAGACCCAGAGAAGGAATGTGAGCTCCCTGAGGTCACACAGCTGGGATGCATGGAAGTCGGGTTTGAATTGGGAGCTGGCTTCGCAGGTGATCGAGTCTGTGGGTGTTTCCAGTGGGGTATGGAGAGCCAGCAGGCCCTGGGGAAGCGTGTCCTAGGGATAGGTGGGGCCCTCTCCGTGCTCCAGAGAATGAACTAGGCTGCAGGAAGTCAGGGCTCACCCGAGATGGGAAGTGTCCGTCGGGCCCCAGCAAGGAAGGGGTGGCCAGGGTCCAGGGCAGCCCTTGCCTCCGTCTGGCTGAGCACTGCAGTGGTGGCCCTGGACGAGGCATCTGGGCTGTTCCTGTCTGGCACCCACCTTTCCACTGTCAGTTGGGTGGAATTTGCTGCCCCCCTTGGGGTTCCACGTCGCCTGTTGTCTCTATCCTGGGCCCTTCTGTCTTTGAGCTCCACCAGGAGAGAATTATTTATGGCCTTGTTTATTTCAGTCTCTGCTGGAAAGGCCCAGGCTGAGCCCCCCCAGGGAGGCAGGTGACGCTGGGGACTAGGGATAGTAGCGCTGGCTCAGCCCGCTCCTGCTGTTTCCTTTACGGACTCTGCACCCGCTAACCCCTCTGGGTTCTGCAGACGCCACAGATCTCTCACCCCTGGGAATCAGCCCCTCAGAGGGAGGTAGACAGCCCCACCCCAACCCCCACCTTGTGTCAGCCCTGCGTTCCCCAGCTGAGGAGTACTCAGTCCCTACTACTAGGCCCCGAGACCCCAAACTGCGTGTCCTGAGGTCCCTGTGGGAGGAACTCCCCAGAAAATGGGCCGGCCTGAGGCTGGTGGCTGACCCAGTGAGCTGGGGTAGTGTCAGACGGAGGATCTGGGGAGGTCCGGCCACCTCCTCTACCCAGGCATCTCTGGGGACTGCTGTCCCCTGACCCTCTTGACTTGAGCCTTCAGCAGCTGGGGGGCTTCTGAAAGCCGCTGGCCTATACAGCTGTCCACTCCTGCCCACCTTGCAGCTACCAGAGCCACCCGGTGGCTTCCTGCTGCAGGGTCTCCCCAGGATCCTGCCGGACCTGGCAAAGCCAGTGACAGGGAAGGGCCCTGGCAGTCAAGGATGGAGGAGTAAAGGGAGGAAGTGCACGCACTGCCTGGATGAATCTCCAAAGAACTGGCTGTGTGAAAAGCCAGTCCCCAAAGTCCCCATCTGACAGGATTCCACTTAGATAATATTGTTGAAAAGACAGAATCATAGCAATGGAGAGCAGATTAGTGGCTGCTGAGGGTGGGTGACGCTGAAGGGTGACCAAAATCATCCTTGTGGTGCAAATGCTCTGTGCCCTGGCTGTCCCAGTGTCCACACCATCTGGCCCCAGGACGGGGATAGCTCCTGGCCGCGTCAGCCCTGTTCATGCCACGGCAGGGGGGCAGCTGGAAGGGCAGCGGATTCTGTTCACTTTGCCTAATCCTCCATGCCCGCCTCACCTCACCCTGCACCCTGCGCCTGCCCTGCACCCTTCCTTCCCAGGGAAGCCCTTCCTTTCCCAGGCCCTGCCCCCCAGCTCTCTCCTGTCCTGTGAGGATGCCGCCTTGCACAGCTCCACGCAGAGGCAGAGCCTGCTCTTTCCCAGGCTGAGTTCGTGGTGGTGGCTGTAACTAAACTTTATCTGGATTCAAATGAGTGTGGGAGGCAGGAGCCCTTGGGTGCAGAGGAGTTGAGTACAGCCCTGGGGCCTCTGCCTGGGCATCTCAGCCAGCAGCTATCTGTGTGTGGCTCTTCAGTGGGTGCTGGGCAGGGCAAGGGTACCATCTTTCCCTTAGGTCCTCCATTCACAAATGGCCCCAGGCCCTGAGTGTTCCAGCACCAGGCCTTAGGCGCTGGGTTCTCTAACATGAGTGTGATATCTGCGAGGGCCTCAGTCTGTTGGTGCTGCTATCACAGAATATCAGAGTCTGGTGCTTTATAAGGAACAGAAATGTATTTCCCACGGCCCTGGAGGCTGGAAGTCCAAGGTCTGTGTCCTCCAAAGGAGGAGGGCCACATGCAGCCTCTTTTCCAGTGTTGCTCACGGCCCAGTTCCTCTCAAAGCCCACCTCTTCCTGTTACCCCAGTGGTGACACGTGGACTTCCCTGGGGCCCTGCCCCTGGACAGCTGGCCCCTGCCTGCAGGCTCACGGCCCACAGGTAGAGTGGCCAGGACCTCATTTCTTCCCTGTCAGGCCTGGGCTCAGGCTGGGATTCCATGTTCCTGAAGCCTAGAGTCCCAGAGCTCCAGGATGCCAAGGCTGGGGTCCTGAGCATCTCCCGTGGGATCCCAGCTCTGCCGCCTGCTATGGCCTTGCCCACTGTGCAATAAGACTTTCGGTTTCCCAATTGTGGGGTCACCTTCCCACCCACTAAAGACAGCAGCCAGCAGGGACTCCGTGCCGCAGGCTCTAACACCCAGGTGGAAGGGAAGCCTCTGAGCACGACCCCTGCCTGGGAGCTTTGGGGTGATGTTGTCACGGGCCCAGCCTGTCTACAGCAGGCTTCCCTGACCCTCCATGCTGAGCACCCTTCCCCTCTGCATGCTGGAGCCCAGCAGGGCCTGGTAAGAATACTGGCTGCAGACACGCCCCTCCCCGTGGCTCTAGGCCCAGCCTGGGAGGCACAAGGAGGCCAGGCAGGTGGAGAAGATGCTGGCGGGGGGAGGAAGTGGGTCTCTATCCGCCCTGGCATCCAGACTGCTTCCCACTCCCAGCTGTTCAAGATCCCTGCTGGGAGGCTCAAAACCTCCCTTCCAGGGCTGAGGATTTAGCTCAGCGGCATAAGTGTCTACCTGGCAAGCGTGAGGTGGTGAGTTCAATCTCCGGTACCAAAAAAACAAAAACAAAACAACAACAAAAAAAAAACCCTCCCTTCCAGCAGGCAGGTTGGTGGCCTCGGGGAGCCCAGGGTAGCAAGAGTGGTGAGCTCTGGAGGGCACCCTCCTGTCCAGGGCCTGGCCCTTTATCCCCAGCTCCTCAGCTCCCGTGTACAAGGAGCAAGTCCCTGGCCTGTAGTGCCTAAAAGCTTAGTGGTCACTCCAGGGCAGCCATGTCCTTAAGCTGCTGTTTCTTAGTAACTTCCGGGACTGCACTGGGCTGGGGTCCTGGAGGACAGACAGGGAGGTGGGTGGTGCGATATGGCAGGGACCTGAGGACTTTCTTATTTGGGGGCTGGGAGACAGGAACAGGGCAAAGGCCAGAGAGGAGCCAGGCGGGCACAGGAGGAAGGGGCTTCTGATCCGTGTATAAACTTTCTGCTGGAAGGGAAGGGAAGGACACAGCAGTCTGGGTGTTTCAGCCTTCAAGCACTGGTGACAGACTCCACCAGGTGGGCCTGGCACACAAAGAGGAGGCTGCCCGAGCAGAAGGAGGCAGCAGAGAGCCCTCCAGACCCCTGGTGCTCCTGGGGCCAGCGGGCATCGAGGCCTGTCACCAGAAGTCTGACCCACCAGCCTGGCCCCTCCCTGGCCTGCAGCCTCCGGGTAGGAGCTCACTGTGGTACCTGCTCAGTGTCTCACAGCTCGGGGCAGGGCTCCAGTTCCTTCCACGGGCTGGGCAGGGGAACCTGGTCCCTGTCTCTCCCTCAGCTCCCCATGGCTCTCGTGAGGTTCCATGGCTTGGAGAAGCATCACCCCGACTCTGCCTTCACCGTGACTTGGTGTCCTTGCTGTGTGCATGTGGATGCCAAGTTCCTTCCTTACACAGGGACGCTGGTCACAGGGAGTCCAGGGCCCTCCGAACTCCAAGGTGACCTCACTTAACTGATCCCATCTGCAATGACCCTATTTCTAAATAAGATTGCACCTCATGGTACTGTGGGCTAGGACTTCATTCAGACCATGACAAGGGACCTCTAAATGAAGAAGCAGACCTTTAGGAAACCCGAGCCTCCGGGCTGCCAACAGGGCTACAGCGAGGGCTCACTTGGGCACCCAGAATGGGGCTCTGCAGCCCTGCAAGCTCCACTCTCTCCTCATCCGCACGGGCTCCTGTTCCACATGGGTGCCATCCTGGCCACGCGTACAGCCGGTAGTCACTGAGGGCCCCTGGGACTCACTTTCTGGTGGGAAGTCAGATTGAAAGCAAACCTGCAAATATAAAAGTGACCTCAAGGGGAGGGGAGAGCTCTGAATGGAGTAACGTGATAGACAGCAACCAGGACATGCTGGGAGGTGTGGCGGAAATCCACAGGAGGGGGGAACAGAAGGCCACGGGCAGGAGGTCACAGGCCCCAGGGGCATGGATGGCAAGAGGCAGAGTGGGCCGGGCCTTGCAGGAGCACTCAGGAGGCCTCGGGGTGGCTGCCCTGGCAGGCTGGCAGCTGTGGGTCAGAGGCCTGGAGATGGGGGGAGGGATCCCGGGGCAAGGGACTCAGGAGGAAGCTGGGTAGAGAGGACGTGGCTCAGGGAAAGCCAGCTGAGCCCTTTGGAGACTCGCACGCTTCTGGAAAGACACAGAGGCCACATGTGAGCAAGTGGCAGAGAACAAGGGGGAGAGGTGACCCCATTTTCTGCCTGCCGCTCCAGGCAGCCGCGCCTGTAGAGATGGAGCCACCACCCGGGTCTGGGCTTAGGTGAGAGTCTCCATCCTGAGTCCAGAGTGACAGAAGGACAGGCTGCAGGGAGGAGGACACCTCCTCTGCTTGGCCCTCTCTGACCCCTTTCCAGGGCCACAAGCAGGCGAAGATGGGCAGAGCTGGCATCACTCTGGGTCACAGTTCTGGAACTCCTCGAGATCCTGAGTCCAGGGTGTGAAAAGGCCTGTGATTACCGACAAGAGGTTGATGCGAAGGAAAACACTGTCAGTTCTCACCTCAACTTCTGCATCTGCAATTCCAGCCCCCCCCATCCACACTATTTTTGGGGGTGTCAGGGACACCCTCTGGGAACCACGAGCACAGGGGTGTGGGACAGGGTCCTTACGTGACCCTGGGGCTGCTACCTTGTACCCCCTCTGAGAAGGAAGCCAGTAAGGACAGTGGCCCCTGACAGCAAGGACATGGCCAGCAGGAGCTGCAGGCCTAGAGCTGATTCCCAGGACAGGGTCAGTGGGCAGGGTCAGGCTGCCTCTCCTGCTCGCTGAAGCCTGGGGAGGTGGGTGGTGAGGGTCCCCCGCAGAGCCTGCTCAGCCCCGCAGGAAGGAGCTGGGGAGGAGGAGACGAGTGCTGCCCAGAGTGAGGCCCAGCGCACAGGTGAATCTGCATCTCCAGTGTGATTGATTGCGCTGTTCAGAGCAGATATATTTTTTAATAATCTGTTTCCAAAATTAGCTTTCCTCTGTCTAGCAGCTGTCACAAACAGCATGAGGCACACTCTTTTTACCTGTCAGAGGTAGATAGCTGTTTGCCTCCGAGGGAGCAGCAGATGAAGGTGCGTCTCTGGGTCCCAGCGTGCAGGCGATGAAGCCGGGGCCGGCTTCTCTCCTCGGGGGCGGAGGCCTGGTGAGGCAGAGATGTCAGCTCCACGGGGTTTCCTCCTGTCCCTGCTCTCCGCTGCTGGGTAACAAGTGACGTCCCCTCTCGGTGCCTCGGTTTGCTCGGCTCTACAGTGTCTGTGGTTATAGGTACTTCATGCATTTATTTGGAGATTAAGATAAATAATAAGGAGCCAGGTGTGGTGACCGCCAGCTGTAATCCTAGCACTCTGAGAGGCAGGAGGATTGCAGGGCTGTCTCTCTGGCTGAGGAGCTAAGAGGTGAGAGGGGGAGAGATGGGGGCTGCTGACCACCAGCTGGGGGAACTTGGGGATTAGAGGAGCGGAGTCCAAGTCTGCTTCCTGGAAGGGGGGCTGAGCTGAGCATCCAGAGATGCAGATCTGAGTCAGGGTGGGAGGAAAGGACAGCATGCAGGTGGCTTCCGCACCTGACCGGGGCCTGAAGGCGGGAAGCAATTTGTTACAGAGGGCAGCGGGCAGGAAACAGCTCCGCGCCCTCCCTGTCCTTGCCCATCCACTGGGCACAGCGATGAGCAGCAGACCCCACCCTATCTAACCATGCCTGCCCCTCCTCAAGGTGGCTTCTGCCTGTGCCTGGTCCCCAAGCACAGCCAGAGGGCCACAACAGAGCCCAGATTCTAGAACTCCCAGAGGGCTGCTCCCCGCCTGAATCATCCGCCAGCTCATTCTCTTCCTATGGAGCCTGCATCTCTGGATTTCTGGGGACCCCCAGGACTTCCCCAGCACTGTCCTCACCCCTCATGTTTCCATGGAGAAGTGCTGATGGTTCTTTCTTCTCTCTGACTTTTTTCCGAAATTCATCTACATCAAAGAGAGATCCCTTATGTTCAGCTCTCAACAAGGCTGTGGTGATTAAGCACTTAAATTGATTAATCAAATTTCCTGTGATGAGAACTACTGTCATTCATTAATCTGAGCGGGATTATAAATAAGAGATGGCAGATAGAGGAGACAAACGTGTTGACAGATCCACGTGCCAACCGGAATCACAAGCAGGCGCCCCTGCCTCCCGAGGGGCTTTTGCTGGAGGCGGCCTGGGGACAGAGCTTCCCTAAAGACAAAATTAGACTGAGATTAAAGTATCCCCACTTTAATAAGGAAATCTGCATAGACGAGCCGCAGCCATGCGGGGAAGAGGCTGCAGGTTGCATATCAATGGCCGGGCACTGTGCATGCAGGTGGCACTGTCTCAGCTCGGGGAGGGAGGCGGCAGATGCTGGAGGAGTTTTCCTTGAGAATTGCACCCCCTGTTAAGAATGCGGATTTGGAGTCAGATCAGCCCTGGTTCAAATCCGCCTCTCCTTCTTTGACTCAGTGTGATGGGGAGGAAATCACCGACCTCTCAGAACCCCATTCCTAACCGCTGAGTGGGGGTCTCGGTGGTCCCTGTCCATGGGAAGGTAAACGAGCCAATGTCTGTGAGGCTCATCTCACCCCTTTGTGGACGTCGGTTGGGCCCCCGCTGTACGCCAGCGCTCAGCTGCTGTTTAGAGCTTGGCAAGGAATCAGGTGAAAGCACGTCCCACGTGTCCCCGGGCTCCAGCCTTCCCGCTGCCGCATTCCCTGCTGGCCCTCTGCACCCTGCGGCCCCACGTCCATTCAGTCCCTGGCCCGTGTACTCCCTGGCTGTGGTTTCCACCCGAGGACACTCTGCCTGGCTTCTTGGCCTCAGAGACTCTGGGAGACATGCAGCTTGAAGCTCAAGGTCAAAGACATTCCCCCACGTCCGTCCGGGTAGCCCTGCAGGGCAGGCAGGCTCGAGTGAGCAGCCGGCATGCGTGGGTTTACCCTTTGTGTGGGGATCTGCTTTGTGCCCACTGTCTTCCTGCTGTGGGGTGCAGGCCGCTCATCCTCACTGCAGGCTCAGCCCCAGCATATTCCTAGTGTCTGGCAGGTCTCGCACATACTCCCCAGTTAGTGGACATAGAGATCAGCCACCCTGGGCATCTACAGCCGCCTTTCCTGGAAAGGTAACCAGGGCCTCCTCAGCTCAGGAAGGTTTATCCAGTTTGCACTTGGCCTTGTTGGGGCCCTGGGAACGGGGTCCTGCCTCCCAGCAGCACCGGCTGAGACTGTGGATGGCAGACAGATGAGAAGAGATGATCCCAGTACACACAGTACAGCCTGACGCGCGGAGCGATGCCAGAACCGGGGATTATGGGTGTGTGAGCTGGGGAAGCCCGGAGAATGGGGTTTCTAAACAGAGCCCCCCAGACTTCCATCTACCGCTACTGAGCGGGATCTGAACACAGCCTCTGCGTGGAGAAGGAGGAGGGGGCCAGGAGGGTCAGGAAGTGTCCCAGTGAGGCTCGATGATCGTGGTGACAGCTCAGCAGGCTGGCCCAGCCCACTCTCCTGCAGACCTTCCCAAAGGACCACCGAGGTGGCGGAGGAGGATGGGGATGGGGTGGGGGCAGCGAGAGGAGAGGCGGGTCCCCTCCCCGGGAGAAAGCCCGCCGGTGCTCAGTAAGATTAAAACTATCACTCCTGGCTGAATTAGCCTCTTCTATTGGTTTGCTAAATATTTAAAGACTGCTTATTAAAAGTTACCATCCTTAAAGTGTCAGCCCATCATCCGTCACAGCCTTCCTTGGGAGGTGGCCTCGGGCCATGTTCAGGCATCCCAGCCAGAGGTGGCTTTTGCCGGGACACCTGATGCCCTGGAGTGGTTTCTGAAGACCTACTCTGCCCAGCGTGCCAAGTCTGGAGGCTCAGCCTGGGCTTCTGCAGCCCCTGTGGCTTCTGCAGTGTGGTGGCCCAGGGGCCCTCAGGGTTAGCCAGTGGGCAGCGAGGAGGCTTAGTGGCTGTGGGAGGTCCGCCCGGCACTGGGCTCCATGTGCTGCTTCCCCTCCCTGGGCACTGGGCCCTGCCATGGGCACCTTATCCATAGTAGGCAGGGCCAAGGTCTGCCATGGGGGCTTGAACTCCCAGAGAAGGCGAGGAAAGAGTGCTTGGTGATGGGGCCATGTGAGCTGGGCTGGAGTGAGCAGAGGCCATGCAGAGCTGCAAGAGGGGCATCTAATTCTGCAGGGGCGTTGAAGCCGAATTTGAGGGGAAGCCAGTGCTGGATTAGGGTTAGGGCTTAGGTTTAAGGTTTAGGGTTAGGTGTTGAATTCTATCTGAAGGATGAACACAAGGTCACTGAAACACAGCTTTACCCTGATTCTACAAAAACAAACAAACAAAACAGATGCAAAGGCATAGCCCCAAGAGTATGCTGTTTGTTCAGGAATTCATTCAACAAACCATGAAGTGCCCATTATATCAGAAGCTACCCCAGCCCTAGGTGTGACTGATACATTCTCACCCCCTCATTAGATGGGTGAGCTAGGGAACAAGAGAGCCTGTGATGCTAAAAGCACGCCTGATCACCCCACAGCACAGAGGGGCACCATCACCTCTGTGCCCCAGGCGGAAGGGGGTTTCCGATTCCCCAAATCCACCAGGATGCAGGGCAGCTTGGTGTGACCCGGCTCACAGACTGGAGGGAAGTGGAGGTGCACGAGACCAAAGAAGAGCGGCTGGGAGCAGCGGAAAGCCTTGGGCTCCCACGAGCAAAACCAGAGCCCTGGAGACAGAGGCGCCTTCCCTGGGGGACCCCGGCAGAGGCCAAGGGGAACCAGGGCTCGGGGACGGTCTGGGGTGGACGCAGGAGTCCAGGGCGGTGTGGGGCTGGTGGGATGAGATCTGGGTCAGACGGAGGAGAGTTCAGCCAGGTCCTTACTGCCACAGGGCGCTGGGGGCAAGTCCTGGGTAAGGGTGACCCTGTGTCCCCACAGCAGACCGAAGGGCTCAATGGCCTGGCCTGGTGGGCACAGGCTTCATGATGGACACACGGCAAGGACAGGGCAAGGACGAAGCTGGACCTTTGGGCCTTGCCCCTCTGCGCCATGCTGGCACCTGGTTTGCATTTCCAGACCTTTCAGGAAGGCCTGAGATCACCTCCTGGGTGACACCCTCTCCCTTTGCTGCACCTTGCATGTGCTGGGTTGGGGGAGGAGGCTAAGAGGCGCCACCCGATGTCAGCTCAATGTGGGTTGATGCTCACGGGGCCGATGCTGTCACAAATGGCCTGCCAGGAGCTTGTGAGTTCTGAGACCAGGGTCCCAGGCGGGCTGCCACAGACCTGGGGCAGGGGGGACCTGCGGCAACGCCTTGGCCTGCAAAGCCTTCCTCTGCCCATCGCGGGCGGGAAGGGGCTGGCCTGGAGGTGGACGTCCCCACCGTCCCTCTCGGCCCTGAGCATTTCCAGCTCGACCCATCTTCCACCCTCCCACTCACCTTGCTGTCGGCAAGAGTTAAGTTTTAATGAGAAAAGAATCTCTCTTTGGAATATTAAGTATAATTAAAACTCTGCTGTGGAAAAAAAAAAAAAAAAGAAAGAAAAACACCAAGTCTGACAAACATGAGGCTGCGGGGGTAAGAGAAAATGCGGAACACGACCCCCACTCTCCTCTCCCCGTGACACGCCTTATTAAGTCAGGTTTGGAAAAGTTCCTATTAAATATTTAAATATTTCATTAAATATTCATCATCTCAAAAATTGCTTCCTAACAGATCCTTAGGTAAATATAACAATATTTGATCACAAAAGCTGCTGGGCCTGACAGAGGCCCTGAGGGGTGAGAGTCTATCTGGGGCTCGGGTCCCATGGGGAGGGAACCCCAGGCGGAAGGAGGGGACACACCTGGGCCCAGCAAGGGGCTGGGTGACTCCAGGCTGGCTCAGGGGTGGGTGGAGGGACACACGGAGGTCAGGAGACCCGTAGCAGTGCAGATGGGAGTGGAAACCACGGGGGCAGAGCCCTGCCTCGGGAGGCCAGGAACGTTGCTCGCAGGAGGCTGTGCTGCTTGCAGGAGTATCATGACAGCGGCCTCCTCTAGACCGGAGCTGGGCTGGACACCCCTAGGTGTCCCTTCTGGGGCTGGGCAGGGACAATTGTCTGGGGCTCTGTGGAACTGTGACCCTGACGTGGCCGCCTGGCCTATCAATGTGGATGGGGAGCTGCCTTTTGCAGTGCTGAGGTCTGCAGGGGGTGGCCATCCACCTCCATGCCAGGTGGTGCTGGGGCCAGATCCTTCCTCAGGGTAGGGGCTGACCTGTGCTCTGTAGGGTAGCTGGCATTGTCCCCAAGCTCTGGAGATGCCCCTGGCACCCACCGCCACACCCACCTAAAATGGCCCTGATGTTTCCCAGTGCCCTGATGGAGCCAGAGCGCGCCGTAGAGAAGGCCCTTGACAGGCGCTGGGTGTGTGTGGACAGAGGCACTGGCGGGCAGGAGGTTGGTCACCTGTGGGGCTGGGAACAGCCTGGCATGGCGGGGCCTGAATGGGTGGGAGGAGTCACGATGGCAGGCCATGGAGGTAGCACCAGGTCTGGCAGCCACAGTACTGGTGCACAGTCCCTTAGCATCTTCCCTGAGGGGCTCAGGGCCCTGCTCACCACCCTCACACCCCACATGCTGGCACCCCTACCTTGGCCTGGACCACCCCCCCCACCTTCATCCTCCCTTCTCTGAGCCCCACCCAGTGAGATGTGTACCAGGCTGCTGCCAGGCTATAGGAGGGAAACTGAGCACCTGCTACCTCCTCCTGATGCTGCTGGGAACAGGAGGCTGCGTTCCCATCACTGGCTCTCAGCCCCAGCTGAAGAGCAAGGACCAGACTGGCCTGGCTGTTCCTGGGAGCCCTCCCAGCCCTGCACCTGGTTCTCTTGGCCCTGCATAGTTTGGGGTTTGTCTATGCACCCTACCATCCTGAATGTGCTTGGAGCTAGGAAACCCTCCATCTCTGAGCCCCCAGGATGGGTTTGAAGGTCTCCTGCTGCATCCCAGGCCATCACTCACCACCACTTGAGGTTGATGCTCCTACAGACAGGGCAGCAGGTCCAGGTTTATACCCAGCTCGCCCACCTCAGACCCCATCCTCCCCTGTCCAGCCTGGGTGTTTGCAGAGGACAGAGGGGTCCTGGTGCCTAAGCCCAGCTCCCCACCTCCCTCCTCTCCTTCCCCTGGGGAAAATTCTGGGGTGAGGAAGGGGCCGTCGAGATGGATGAGCTCCCTCCCTGGCAGCAGGTGTCTGTCTCCCTCAGGCTCTTGGCTGATGGGAAGCCATGAAGTCAGGGCTTCTGCATGAGCCTGGAGGCCTGGAGGAAGGACCAACTGCCCGGGGGACCCAGGATCCAGGTGACCATCTGCCCAGATCTCCCTGCAGAGGCTCTGCTCTGTCCCTGGGACAGGCAGTGGGGGCAGAGGGAGCCAGGCCCCCTTGGGCAGCAGACAAGGCTGTCCCAGGGCAGGTGCACTGTTGTAACACAGAATCACAAACCATGTGGCTTATAACATGCGGGAAAGTACTTCTCACAGTCCTGGAGGCCAGAAGTCCAAGCCTAAGTCTCTGGCAGAGTCCAGGGCTACAAAGGCTGACTCTGTGGTCACCCCATGGCCTTTTCCCCACATCCTGCTTGGGAGAAGGGTGGAGACCTCACTGATAATGGCACAAATCTGATGCATGGGACCCCACTACGAAACCAAATCACCCATCATGCCATCCCTCTGGGGTTGTGGCTCTGACTTGATAGTTTGGGGTGACTGATGTTGGAACACAGCAGTGGCTTGCCTGTCCTGCAGTAGCCATTCAGGCTGTTTGCACACAAAGAAGGAAGATGGCTCCAAGTCCAGGGGCAAAATGTTTTCCCATAGTGCCCCATCAGGAGTGTGGACACCAGCATGTCTCATCCAGGCACCCGGGCATGGGGACCGAGCAGCTGCCCGAAGTCAGGCTGAGTAGGAAGCCTGGTGTTTTGCACATCTTTAAGGGAAACAGCCAAGTCTGACCCTGGACATGTAAGCTAAAGCATCTGCATGTGCACAGGTCCTGAGCTCACCGGGGCGGGGTGGCTGCTGCTGTAAAGAGGCCGTGCTAATTCCTTTCCAGGACTGAGCCTGGACACATGCCATCCTGTGCTGACATTGTCCTAGGTGACGGTGGCTCCGAGTCAAAAAGCGCAGCCCAGCCAGACAGCTCAGTAGACTCTTACAAGGTGGGGAACACGGGAAGTGAAGCGTCGTGGTCACGAGAGGGATTTCTGTTATCGGCAGCAGCGAGAGGGCAGCGGGCTCAGCCGCCTGGGCCAGCTGTGGAGCAGAGACAGGAGGGGCCGAGGTCTCCACAGGTGCCTGGGGCGCTCCAGATCCAGCGGGCCCGAGCAGGTTAGCAGCATATTGGATTCCGACAAGTCATATTTTAACACCGCCGAGTCGTTGCAGGCGACAGGAAACCTGTTTCCTTCCCATTTTATACATCCAGGAAATTTGTACCACACGCAGCCTGCATGTCATTACACACTTTAAATACTGTATTCTCTCTTCCCAGACCCGCAGGCCCATCCCAAGGCAGATGAAGCCCAGGAGTAAGGACAAGAGTCTTCCAAGGAAGCCCAGAGAGAGTGGCTAAGGCAGGGTGCCCACGTCTCCCTGCTAAGAGCTGAGCATTCTGCCCAGCCCTGGGACGCTCATCTTCCGGGGGGCTGTAGGACAGTCGGTTATTTCTCAGGGACCAGGGTGCGGGCATCCTCGAGGGAGAAGCAGGTGTAATTCCAGAGGCTCTGCTTGGGTGGATGTAGGCTCTCCAGCTTGACTTCAGTGTGCAGGGCAGCCCAGGGTCACCCCCACCTCCTCGCCTAGACTGCAGTTGGAGAGGACGGAGTGCTGGAGCGTCACTCGTCCCCAGCCTCCCTGTTCCTGGCTCTGGGTGACGCTGTTTACACCCTGTGGCCATCTGCAGTGTGCAACCTGTAGCAGGCTGACTCAGACCCTGCAGAGGCGAGGGCTGGAAAGCAGACTGGGGGGGTTCCATGAGGGTGTGCAGGGAGGCTGCAGCTGCCTGGATACCCGGCCGAGCTCTGCCAGGTGGGGATCTCCTGCCCTGGACACTTTGGGGGTCCCCTCCGCCTTGGGGCTGCGGAGAGGGGCAGCTCTGCCTGCGCCTGTCTCCCTCATGCACTGCCCAGGGGCAGAGGCTTCTCCAGATGCCACCGTGTGCTGTGCTCTCTGCAGACAGAGGCCCTGGGGAAGGTCGGCAATACAGGGCGGGGGGAGCCCCGCTTCTTCCTGCTCAGCCCACCCAAGGGTGTGAGGCCTGGGGTCCAGGGCCGAGAGAGGGCAGCGCCTCAGCCCACAGGGCCCCAGTGGGCGCAGCCACCTGTCCATCCTAAGGCCTGTGGGTGCCTTGCCTTTCTTGGTCCCCTCTGATTTGGGTCCAGGACACTTGCCACTATCCCAGAAGCTCCTCTGTGCCTTTGTGCAGACCCAGGGACCACAGAGGTGGTCAGCAGAGACCAGGCCTTCCGTGTCTGGCTTGTGGGCAAGCATGATGTTCCAGGTTCCGCCACACTGTAGCGTGGGTGAGCCCTGCTTCCTTTTCACGGGTGTGTAATGCTCCTTTGTGTGTCTCTGTCCTCGTTTGTGTGTCTGTAGATACGTGGGCTTTGTCTGCCCCTGTGAAGAGCTCAGCAAATAGACTGTATGAGTGTGAGCTTGCGGGGGTCCCTCATTTCAGTCCTTTGGGGTGCACATGTAGGCATGGAATTGCTGAGTCATGTGTTAATTCTGCCCTTAGCCTTTTGAGAAACAACTCAGTTTCTCTGCAACAGATTGTAGGTGTGTTTTTTTATTTATTTATTTATTTATTTTTGTTTATTTTTATTTATTTTTTGGCAATCCTAGGTTTTAAATCCAGGGTTGCCCTACTAACTGAGCTGTGTCCCCTCAAGCTCTCACTAAATCACCCAGGCTGGTACTCAGATGTGTGATCTTCTTGCCTCAGTCTCCCTCTACCTGCTTCCAAAGAGGTTTCTGAATAGACTTCCGGTTGACCGGCACTTCTAGTCTCGGGGGACACAGGAAGTGAGACCTACCCCTGCCCCCAGGAACACGCAGCCCAAGACAGGCAGCCTCCTGGGACAGGCTTGGAGAGTCCTGCTGGGGTCACTGCTGGCAGCTTCCTCATCCCACTGCCCTTGTCCTCAAAGCCCAGACCCACGTCGTGGCCTTCGGTCACCCAGACCCCTGGCCTGCAGAGGTGCAGTGGCCCAGACAGCTGGCAGTGAACCAAGGAGGTGCTGGGGCCCTGGCTGGGGCAGCCTCTTGCACCCCAGGGCCAGGGCAGGTGTTGGTGCCTGGATCTCTGAGTTCCACCCTTGTGCTCCCTGGGGAAGGCCGACTTTCAACACCCACAGACCCACAAGGTTTCTCCACGTGCTAGGTGGGCACCAGGCGGGTGCCCGCAGCGATCCTAGGGCCCAGGAGGCGCCAGACTTTCCTGCCAGGGGAATCTGGAGCTGGGCTGGGGACAGCAGGGAGGTGTCAGGAAGCAGGAGTGGTGCCAGAAGGGCCTCAGAGAGAGAGAGAGTGCTGGGCTGAGCCCGCCCCGTAAAGGGCTGCAGGTGGACAGGGCCACTGATGCACACTCAGGGGAGGAAGTGGCACCGGTCCCAGGGGGTGCTCCTTCCCCCGGAGGTCTGGACTTTGGGAGGGGTCCAGTCCTTGCTGGAGTCAGGATTTGCAGGGCCAGGCCAGGGCACGAAGCAGGGCCCGGGTAAGGGACTGGGGTGGGGCAGGTCCCAGAGGGCAGGGCGGCAGGTACACAGGAGAAGTCCTGGAGGGGTCTGCCAGGAGGTTTCAGGCCAGGGTCTGCCTCCTCCCTCTCTCCCTTTCTTTCCTTCCTTCCTTCTTCCCTTCCTCTGTCACCCCTGTTTCTTATTTCTTTCCATTACGGGGGGTTGAACCAGAGTCTTTGCCCTGTGCTATGTCCTCAGCTCTTCCTGTGCTCTACTTAGAGACAGAATATGGCTGAGTCTCTAAGTTGCCCAGGCTGGATTCCAATTTTGATTCCCCTGCCTCAGCCTCCCAGGGTGCTGGGATTACGGGTGTGCACCACCGCCCTGGCAGGGCACACCCCCGACCCCAGGGACATTGTTGGTGGTGATGGGGTGACATGAAGGTGGGCCCAGCACACCCCAGGTGCAGTCTGCACCCTCCCCGTCCACCCTCAGCTGGAGTGGCCTGAGGGAACTGGGGGTTGAGGCACCTGAGCAGAGCTGAGAGACCTACCTCCTCCAATGCTTCCCCTTCTCTCTGAGCTCTGAGGCCAGGCTCAAGCTCCAGGCAGGGCGGCTGCTGGCACACAGAAAGCCCTGGCAGCCGGGTAGAGCGACAGAGGCCCGAGATCCCAACACTTGGGGAGACTGAGGCAGGAGGCTCACCAGGATGAGCAACTTAGTAAGACCATGTCTCTTCATTGTAAAATAATTTTAAAAGGGCAGAGGATGTAGCTCAGTGCAAAGGCCCTGGGTTCACCCCCTACATGAATGAGTGGATAAATGAATGTCCAGCTCACTTGGGAAAGCTGGGGACAGAAAGGGCTCTCACTCCACCTGAGCAGGAGTCTCTGTGGCCACCTGAGCTGTCAGGGGAAGGTGACAGGATACACTTGCAGGGATCAGAGACGTGGGGGTGAGGGACTTAGTGACCTGTGCCTGGGGAGACTGAGGGAGCTTCTGCCCCTTGGCAGCCTCCGAGCTGCCACTCATAAAAATGTCATCACTTAACCCAGCAACGCTGCAAGGCCAGGGTCTCGTACCCCTCTCTTCCTAATGCACGCGGACATTGAGATCCACGGAGACCAAGACACTCGCCCACGGTCACTAGTGGGAATGAGCTGGGGCGCAGGTCTTGCTTCCGTGGGGAGCTCCATCCTGCATGCACGTGGGCCAGGAGGAGGGAGGCCACACCCAGGCCATCCAAGGGCATGGAGCCCTGGGGATAGTCCATCTTCCGTGTGCTCTTCCTGAGGACCACAGTCCTTTGCAGCCCAGTACAACGGTCTTCCTTGGTCAAGGTCCTGGCACCCTCTGAGCGCCAGACCTTCCTTGCTGACCACAGGAACTTTGTTTCACAGCCGTTGCCACTTGGGCTTCATGAGGCTCGCCAGCATCTTGTTCTTAACACCATTCATTTATATTTATAGTTCATCATCATCATCATCATGTCAATTTTACAGATGAGAACATCAAAGCCTGTGACAGTGACTTAGTGAAGGTTCGTTCCACTGTGGCCACCACCAGAGCCAGGAGGCTCAGACGTGCCAGGTGGGGGCTGTGGGGCAGGGCCCAGCTGGGGTTGGAAGCCTCAGGTGTCTGAAGTACTGTTGTCCTGGCGCCGGGGTGCTGATGGGACCTCCGCTTGGTGAGCCCCATGACGAGACTCACTGCCCATCCTGCCGTCTTTGTGCCGGAGCCACAGTTTGGCGGGAGTCTGCGTCTGCGTCTCCGTGTGACGCCGGCTCCTGATCGATGGCCCTGAGCCGCTGCCTTCTTCCCCAGAGGCACCTGCCCACCTTCTTCTGCCTTCTCTTTTGTAGAGATGTTTTTGTAAACTTAAGACAAAATCGGGAAAAGGCCGATTCCCTTTGTCCAGCCCATTAATTCTGCATGCTCAGGCCCGAATTAACCTTGGCAAGCCTTCTAGAGGAAGGAGTAATTCTAACCTTAAAAATCTGCTGATTAAAGCTGGTTTCAGGAATTCGACTCCACTTAATGTCTTGGCCAGGCGCCCAGGCTCGCATTAACATAGCCACAGAAGGGGCGCTGGTGCTCGCTCCCCATCTGCATAAACACAGCCCCGTTGCCTGTTTTAAGTGCGAGTCCCTTCCCGGGCTCCTTAGCTGGGGCAGCTGCGCAGCTCAAGGGGGCCTGCATGCCTGGCTGGGGTGGCACCTTCGGGAGCTGGGTCCCAACAGAACGGGAGCAGAGTGATAATCGTGGCCAGGAATCCTGGGCCTCGGCTGCCCGGCCTGCGCCTGCCTACAGGAGGAGGAAGAGGAGGGGGCCCTCTCAGGGCATCACGCTGCACCCTGGCAGCCTCTGGGGAACTTGGTGGGTGGGAGGTTGGCATCCACCTTGGCTCCTCCTCTGGGGACTGAGAAGGGTGGCAGGAATGGACTAGAGGGAAGGGACTCTCCCTGCCCACGGTCATCCCTCTGACCGGTAGCCCAGAGGTACTGCGGGTGTCTCAGTAGAAAATCCTTGGCATCCAGGGTAGACAGGCGTGCCGGACGGGGGGCGGAGGAGCGATTGATGTGACAGCAAAGGAGAGAGAGAGAGTGAGAGAGAGAGACAGGGAGAGCAGAGGAAGGAGGGAAAGAAGGAGGGACAGAGGGAGGAAGAGCAAGAGGCCACCGTCAGTATAAACCATCGGGGAGGCTGCACAGGGAGGAAATCAGATGCGGGCGGGGAAATTTCACTTCGTTCATCTCGTTTGATATGCAGTACTTTCGGGAAGTATTTGAGTTAGAAACCACAGGGCTGCGTTGAAATGGGCTTGGACAACCATCACCTGTGGGCACAGACGGCCGGGTGATAACACACGCACAGGCACACACGGCACACTCATGCACACACACCCACACGCCCTGTGGGCCCGAGCTGCCCGGCCCAGCCAGGCTCCTCCTGGGAGACCAGGGCCCTGGTCCGTGTCTTCGGCAGGGAGGATTCTGGTCTCTGGTATTTGCGCGGCAGGCTGCCTGTTCCCCAAAGCATTTTGACTAGTGCTGTGGGTTGGTATGGTCAACTGGAGGCCTGGTTGAAGGTCCCAAGAGGTCGGGGAGGGCCCCTGGCTCCCCAGACTTGACCCTGAGCAGAAGGAGCCGGAGTCCGGGCCTTGATGATGGGAGTCACACCTGGAGCCAATCCTAGAGCCCTGGGGTCCAAATCCACATTTACCTCGTTACCAATTTTTAGCTATTAGTCCATTTTATGCCCACTAATTTATTAATCTGGGAACCCCTCAAAAAACAATAAAGCCAAAGCTCCAGGGATTTTATTTATATCTTTAAACGTGATTTTTATGCCTTTTTATCTAAAAATTCATTTAATTTTTATTACCGTCCTCCCTCATGTCATCGTTGGGCTGGCGGCTGCTGGATTCCGGTGCGTTCTCCTGCACAGGCGCCGTGGGCCCCAGGGAGGGAGCCCAGGTTGGCATGGGGGACCCATGCTTTGTGGGCCCCAGGCACAGGACTGTCCCCCAACTCTCCCCCTTCCCCCACTCCTCCCCTGGACTTCCAGCCACGTGCTGGCGTCCTCTTCGGGTTCTCTCCCAGTTAGTTCTTCAAAGGGCACAGCTAAGAAGTAATTCAAAACTCTCTATGGTGATATCAGGGAACTCCAGCGGGTCCCCCCTCCATGGCGCACCCTGGGGGTTTTGCACAGCTCCCACTCTCCTCTCATCCCCACCATATAAACCCATCCTCTCTCCCAGGCACAGCCCCGGAGTCACAGTGCCACCCGTGTGGTCTCCTCGGGCTTCAACTTACTGAAGGCGTCCTAGTCCCAGCGCACCCCCATGCTCTGGGTGCCCATCCAGGTGCAGGGCAGTGGAGGGGGCCAAAGGCCACAGGTGCCTTCTGCAGGTGGCAGGGGTCCCACTGCCCGCTTCCCTGCCCACTCAACCTTTGTTCCACTCTGATGCCAATCCATCCCTCAATTTCCTCCCCTTCAGAGGACCCACCCTTCTCAGCCAGCCCAGGCCACCTGGTCCCCTGTGTTTCCCCAGCCTGTGGACCAGATTTTCTGCCCCTAGGAGAAGGGTCTCGACTCTTGGAGGCTTCTTCCTAGGCTCAGTGACCAGAGTTCCGGTGCCCACTGGAACCTTGGCCAGGGAGGTCGTGACGCGTCTCCAGGGATGGCTTCTACTGCCCCTTTTTGAGGATGGCAGGAAGTCTCGGGCAGAACCACCTTCTCTGTCCCTCGGGGCTCCTGGAGCATGAAGCATGGAGATTCTGGCCAGGGCAGGAAAGGCCAGGTGAAAGTCCTGCGGGAACGGCCACTGCCGGAGGGAGGAGAGTGATGCTTGGGGCCCAGCCCCACCCCAAGGAGCCCCAAGAGTGTGGTGCTCAGGGCTGTGTCCAGGGAAGGTTGGGTGCCTGGCCCCGGACTCCTGGCCTGCAGGAGTGCCCGGGGAGATGGTGTTGCAGGTTGTCTTAGGAGAAGTCGGGCGAGAGCCTGGTCAACGATGATCTAATGTTCCAAATCTTTGCTGTCACCCAGCCCTGGAGGCCGAATCAGACTGCAATCCATTTAGCTGTTTTAAAGCAATTCACTATTTAACGAGTTCTGAGGCCCAGTGCTCGTGCAGGCAGCATGCGAATTGAATCATTCGGTCTAATCTCAGATTAATACGAACCAAATCCTTCAGCGAGGACGGTCCCAGAAGCTACCCCGGGACTTCGTCCCTTTGTGAAAACTGCAGGCCCTGCAGAAGACCTGATTGTCAGCCAGCGACACAGACGTCCGAGAGACGGTCCAGGGGTGGCCTGCAAAGAGCAAAGAGCGCTGGGGTCAGACGAGACTCAGTAGGGCCATCCATGCCCTTTCCCAAGCCACGTGGCCTTGGATGAGTCCTGCCCCGCCTGGACGATGCCCAGGGGCAGCCACTTGTGAGCTGGAGGACATGGGCAGAAGGACCTCCCTGCCTCCCTCAGCCCACACAGGTTCTTCTCCAGGGCCCCAGTCTGTCTCAGCTCTCGGGGTGCCCTGGGCACAGCAGGCCTGCTTGGCTCTGCTATGCCCACCGCTGTTTGCAGATCTGGAGGGTACTGGCAGTTTTTACCCCAGCTGCTCTTACAAGGGCACAGGCCTCAGGCCGGCATGCCAAGCCTTGGCAGGGAAGGAACTGCCCTTGACCGTGCCCAGGAAACCCAGCACTGTGCTGGGCTCCCTCAGTCTCCTCGTTTGCATGGGCCTTCTATGCAGGCCCAGGGGAGCTGCCAGGTCCCTCAGGCTCCACCATAGGCTCAGGCCAGGCCTGCCACCCAGGGAGGTTTGTGATATCACCCCAGACCTGAAGGGGCAAAGGGTTTCCTGCCTCTTAGGTCACAGCGGGGCTCTACTCCCTGCCAGTAAAGACAGCTCAGCTGTGGGGAGACCGAGGAAGGCACAGGGAAGACACCCAGAAACGAGTGGGGGAGGCAGAGCGAGGAGACTGGAGAGAGAGGAGGGGTCTGACCCGAAGTTCTGGTCCGGAGCCGCCACAGCCCTCCCCAGCAATCTGCTTCAGAAAGTCTGATTGGCGGAGGAGAGCAGAGCGTGGAAACCCAGAGCCATGCTTCGTGCCCAAGGCCGGCTGTCAATGCTTGTGACAGATTCCAGAGGGTTCCGAGGACACTCCAGGTCACGGCAGGCCCCGCCTGATCCAACACCGAGGACTCAGAGGACAAAGCCGGAGGGGACTCAGCATCCTTGCTTTCCGGCTCATCATCTTCTACTCAGGCTTTTTAGCTCAGTGCAAATGTGGCTTTCTCTTGGGTGACTTCTCCGAACTCCAGAATAAAAAGGCCTCACCAGGCCCCTCTGGGTACTTCAGAGCTGTCTGGCTGGGTCTCACACCTTTGCTCAGCTCCTTCGCTTCTGGGGGTGTTGGAGCACAGGGGCTCTGGCTGCACACAAAGAGGACCTCCACGAAGGCTTGTCCCTTGTCCTGGGAGATCAATCCTATGCCCCTCCTCATGCACCCTGCCTGGCCCAGCCAGGGTGCCCTTTGGAGAATGTAGCTGCCTCTCACCTGCCCCTGCCACTTGGGCTCCTTCAGGCAGGCTCAAGCCATGGTCCCTGCTTCCTGGCTGTCCTCTCCATTCTCCTTTACTCCCGGGCACACTTTACCCAGTCACCTTGGCGCTGTGTGTACCAGATAGAAGCGAGGGAGATAAGCCCACATCAAAACCTCTGCGCCGGGTATAAGCACCTCTGTGCAGCCACTGCCGGGGGAAAGAGGGGTCTCAGGGGAGCTCCGGGGCAATCCCCAGGAAGTTCGGGGGGCATCACAGTGACCCACCTGTCTCTCAGCTGGCTGCCAGGGCCTAACGCAGGACTGCTTGCAAGGGAGGTGGCAGAGGGATCCTCGGGAAAGAGGATTATGGAAGGAGATTAGTGGTAAACACCCTTGTCGGAGGACACAGCAGGTATTATCCCGCATTAGAGGAGGCTTTGAGAGAGACCAGAAGGGAGGCTCCTCTACCACAGGCACAGAAGGCACAGAAGGTCCTGGGAATCCTCACAGGTTGAGTCAGGCTTGCCCGGGTAGAGTAACAGATTCCAACCCTCAAGCATTCCAGCTCCCTGTACGCTCCCCAAAGCCCTGACTTCCCCAAATCCTGGCCCTTGGGCTCCTCTCCAAGGGTCGCGGCCACACACCTCTGACCTGGACCCCAGCTCCAGTGCAGAAGCCTGCAGTGCAGCTTCTGTGGGGATGGAATATGGAATATTCTATGTCTCCCAACAGGGTAGCCGCTGTTGTGCCACAAGACCCTAAGGCATGGCTGGTGTGACTAAGGAACTAAAGCTTTCCTTTCATTTAAATGTATTCATCTAAATTCGAATCTGGGCAGGCACAGGGGACTACTAGCTGCCATCTTGGATAACACAAGTCTGAGGAGACCTGGGCAGCTTTCTCCAGCCATCCTTGGCAAGTGTGAGAAGTGGTTCATATGTTCACGCAAGGGGAAGTCAGTAGAGACCTCTGGCTTTTTGGATCTCCACTCTTTCTGTGGGGGTTGTCCCCCTTTTGTGGGGGTCATGGTCCCCCAGAGAAGGCCTCCACGGGAGGAAGCTGGGGCTTGTGAGCTGTGTCCCTCCTCTAAGGGAAAGAGACCAAGCATCCCCGCCGCAGGCCCAGAGAGCGAGTATACAAAATTAGGTCCTAGTACGCTGACTTGTTAAACAACCATTCTGTGGTTTCCTCACACCTGGGCTTTGTGGCCCCTTCCTGACCCTGCTCGGACACCCACATCACGTGGGAATCTGCTTACATCTACCACGCGGCCGTCACAATGCAGAGCTTTAGAAAGGACCGATAATTCAGCTTTCCCGCTCTGCTAGGCCAGGGGTCAGCAAGCTGAGACCAACACACACTTTTGAACAGTCCAAGAGTTAAGTATGTTTCTTACATTTGTTTTTGATGGTTCAGAAGTTCACAGGAAAAATAACACTCACGAGGTGTGGGAATCATGTACAATTCCAACCTCAGGGTCAAAGCTGCATGGGGACACAGACACACCCACTTGCTGCCATCAGCAGCAGGCCCGAGTGGTTGGGACAGAAGCCACCGGATGCTTAGGGCAATGAACCTGTGTCCAATACCCCTGGCCAAGCCCACACCCTCCCAGGTCCCCACCGCCATCAGCACTGATTCCTTGCCTTGGTGGGCTATCTCTGAGGACTGTGTCCAGATGGTTGGAGCCGGAGAGGCTCCTGGAGGAGACCTGAGGAACAGAGGCAGAGGGACAGTGTCCATCCTGGGAGGCTAGAACGGGCCAAGTGGAGGGTGCACCAGGCCTTCAGGGTGCCCTGAGTCAGCATCCTCTTGGGAAGCTGTGAGCAGCAGCTTCAACAGGGCTGAGCCGTGGCTGGCAGAATTATTTGGGCTCCATCTGCTCCTCCAGGGCCTCCAGCATGTGCCAGGCTCAGCTCAGGGCCATGGGTGCTCGAGAGGGCAAAGCGGAGGTGGGAGGGAGAGGAAGACAGACAGACAGAGACAGAGAGAAACAGCGAGACAGAGAATCCACCCTGTTGAATGAGCTGGTTGAATCCCAATGTCCTGCCCAATGAAACCCTTGCCCCCTTCCTGGGCCCACTGTGGCCATTGGCGCCTGCCCTGGGGGACCCTTTCTGGCACACTGAGTCTTCTGTGGAGAAATCCACTCAGGGAGGGTGGACAGTGTGCCACCCTTAGAAATGTAACTCGCTCCCTGGGGCTTGAACTAAGGGAGCTCCTGTTGGCTGTTGGTTGCCCCTGTAATTTCATCTTTCTGGGTTTTTTAAAGTTCTATAATGTCTGCCTTAGTCACTTTCCTATCCCTGGGACATAACCTGACACCCATAACTTGAAGCAGAAGTTTAATTTGGCTCACGATTTCGGGGGTTCAGTCCATGGCCGGCTGTCTCCAAGGCAGGATCATGGCAGAAGAGTGTGGTGGACCAGAGCTGCTTGGTTCATAGTGGCCAGGAAGCAGAGCAGGGGACAGTGCTGTGAAGAAGGGGCCATACGTAGTGACCAAGGTCACCCCTCCATGAATGACCCACCCAGAGATGTGCTTTACAAATCCCTTGGGCAGCTCCTGAGCCGATCACATTGACAATTAAACTCAGCCTTCACAATCTCATAAGCCTGATTCTGAGTATTTAAGAGAAGAATTCCTTGGCCCAGCCGTCATGCTAATGGCCCTTAAGTTCCAGGTGTGACTCATCTGGAAGTGGCTTTTGTTGAAGGCGCCATTCTTCTGGGTTCTTATGATTGTTTCCTTTTTTGTCTTCCTTTGTGTAGCTGTAGAAACCCAAGGCACACATTTGTACACGTCCTGCATGCGCGCGCGCGCGCGCGCGCACACGCACACACACACACACACACACACACACACAGCTGAATCCACAGATGGAGATACAGCTCTTCCCCCAACCCTATCACAGCCCCCAGATAGAAAGCTCAGCCCAGGGAGCCCCCATGGGACCCCACAGACTGATCAAAAAACACCAGACGTTTGTATAACTCAAATCACTATAGACAAACTTGATTGCTTTTTTGATTAGTGGGTAAAGGGAATGGATTTGATACACTGCCTCGTGAAATATTGTGCAAATTAATCCCCAATTGGCCTGGTAATGACATTGTCATACAGACTGGAAATCGGTGAAGAGACTCAAAGTGAGGATGTTGACACAGGCATTACCAAGGCCTGGGGTCAGGTCCGGGCTTTCGTGGCGATGGAAGGGGAAGAGGCCAGGTGGGGACGGGGGAGGCCAGGCTTCCTCTGTCACGTTCTGGGGACTGGTCGGCGGGTTTGCACCCAGCCTGCTCTGCCCCGATGGGAAGTCTCCTGAGAAGGAATCAGACTGGGTGGACGCCCTCCCTGGACTGCTGCCCACCATCCAAGCCCAGTCTGGGCAGTGCAGGTTATGGGTTCGGAGGGTCACACTTGGATATCTTACAACCTCCCCAAAGTCACCAAATGGAAATCTGGACACCGCCTCCAGTCTGCTGTACCCTACAGGTTCCCGGGAAAGGGGCCACAGTGTCCCTGCCTGGCCAGTAGCAACCTGGGCTAGGGTGCACCTTTCTCTCCATCTCCACGGCTAATGACGTCACCTGTCTGCAGCGTGAGCCCGAGCTCCTCCGGGCTGACATTGTGCCCCGTGCCTTCCCTGTGCCTCCGCTGTCCACACTGCTGTCACAGGGAGCTTCCAAAATGCAAACGAGTCCATGACAGCTCCAGGGTAGGGAGAAAAGCCCCCTCCTCACAGTGGGCCTCTGTGATCTGACCTTGTCCATCTCTCACGAGCACTTTCCACGGTGACCCACTCACCTGCGCGTCCCTCCAGCCTGGACCAAGCCTTGCTTTGCACCACAAGCTTTCCCACTTCTGGGAGTGCCTTTTTCCCTTCTCTGGCCCAGCTACCCTGCTCCTCTGTGCAGCCTTGAGGGCTCCTCTGAGGCCTCTCTGCCTGCTTTGGTGACAGCCACCGATGTGGTCACAAAGGCCCTGGGCCCAGGCACTGTCCCCAGCAACCTAGTGCCCAACCTCCTCTCCAGGGAAACAGCTTCTGCTTCCTAGCCTGGCAGGGCAGGAAGCCTCTGAGCTGTGAGTGGCCAGCCGCCCCAAGGTGCTCCTGCCTCTCTGGGAATCTCTCCCTGTGTCCCCAGCTCACAGCAGAGGGGACCCATGGTCTCCTTGAGCCCAAGGCTCTAGGTGGGAAACAAGAGCCATTTTGCAGGATTGTCCATTAGTGTGACTTCCAAGTCCTTCGTTGCAGGGTGCCACAAGCAGCTTGGTCTCCCTGCGGGCTTCTGGTGGCAGTTGCGGCATGGATGGTGGTAGCAGTGTCCTGGGGCTGCTAAGTGGTGGACACAATGCCCTTCTTCTCCCCATTGCTAGGACTCCCTACCCCAGAGCCCTGGCCAGGAGGACAGGTGGATGTGACAGAACTCGGGGTGACCCAGAATGCTCAACAGAGCCACACGGGCAGTGCCCTGGGGCTTCCAAGTTCGTGAGCACCTCGCGTGGTCCCCTCCTCTCCTCTGTGGATGCCCCTCCATGCCCCAGCCCTCTCCCTCTCCTCCTCCTTATTCTGTCTCTTATCTGATGAGACCAGAGATACAGGATCACCGCCACTGTGGCTAGAGGAACAACATCTAAAAATAGAGTTCCGAGCCAGGCCCAGGGCTCCTCTGATTAAAATGCATGAGCCCCGGTGCCGACAGCCCTGTTTTGCTTTTACTTCCATTTGGCTTACGGGACGATCTGAGTCCTGTAGTCCTGGGTTGGCCGGGCTGGCAGCCAGATGGGCAGCGGTGTTCAGGGAGACGGGCCCCACTGGCTGCCGCCGCTGCCGCGTTTTCATGGGCTGGGCAGGGGGCTCTGGTTCACCCCTCACGGAGCCCTGGTCCTGGGCTCAAGGAGGCTGGAGCCGGATCCAGGCTGAGCAGCAGGGATCGGTGGGGGGATGCTGGAAACCAAGCCTGTGCCTTTCAGGTCTGGAGTGGGTGAGGCTGGGGAGGAGCAGCTTTTATTTCTCAGGGACAGAGGCCCTTCAACAATTCCCAGAAAGAGCAGGGAGAAGTCGATTCACGGTAGCCAGCACTTCTAGCAGAAGTCCAGACAGAAACCACTTTCTGCACAGAAGCAAGCTAACAAAAACAAAATGCAAAACCACAGAAACAGAACCCGGTGTCTTTCAAACCAGAAAACTCGGGGAAGAATATTGCCTTCTTAATAATAAATACATTTTCGTGGGCAAGAATTGCAAGGGAATCGTTTAAATTAATTTCCGCTTTGTTTGTTTGGTTTGTTGTACAGGGCTTAAATCCCTGCTGACAGCGATCTGTAAAAGGTCTAACATATTGGAAATCTGATTTTCTTACAGCCAAAATCCCAGAGTCCAAAATGATTTCTCTTTCAACTCTGCTAATCAGACAGGCAGGACTCCGGTGGCCGCTGAGTGGACCAATAGCACTTGGTCTTTTGGGGGTGCGGCTGACATCTGATAAAAGCTTCACATGAGAGCCGCTGGCCACTTCCGGTGGGGGCTGCCGGGAGGTTTACATGGACAGAGGGGCAGGCCTTTCCCCACCGATGTCCTGCGTGGCTCTGCTGCACTACACAGCAAGCCAGGGGCACCTGGCAGCTGAAGGCTTTGGTCCTGGTTTTGTCGTGGGGCCCTGGCATTGGGCGCCTGGCGCCCTCTCCGAACGGATGGGCTGCCTGCAGCTGGCCCCTCCGTCCTCCCTCCCATTCAGTTTTCCAGTTTGCATCTGGTGTTACCCTTTAACCCCTGCCCGTCTCACTGGCAAGCCTGTGTCCCCCAGTGTAGCCCCCCCCCCGAAGCAGGGCCCCGGTGCAGCCCACCTGCCATTCCACTCCACCTGCCTGGGTCCAGGTGCAGGACCCCTGAGCACTGTCCTGCAGGCCACCTCCCAGCCCTTCTGGAATCTGCAGTCCTGCCTACCCTTCCCTTCCGGCCTATCCTGTTTTGCAGAGCCAAATCCCCCTGCAACAGATGCAAGATTATAATTTTAAAAGCAGATAAGCAGACAGGTGAAGGAACAATCATTCCGAAACAAAAGGTGGGCTGTATCAAACGGGTCTCCCGGCGCCCCAAGTGCTGCCCAGGCTGTCCCCATCTGCCCTGCGCTCCTGTCTGGGGGGCTAGCTGGCCAGCACGGGTCCGGGTATGTGTGTTTCCTGTGCCTCAGTCCGTTCCGTGAGCTTCAGTCCTTCCTGTACCCCAAGGGACCCCCCAGAAAGGAGCCTCAGAGCCCTTCTCGCTCTGACATGAATGTGGATCCACTGCCTGGTTCTGGACGGTCCGTAGCCCCCAGGTCTCCTCTACTGTGGTGCTTGTCACACGCTGTCCCCGGACCCCAGCCTCGGGCCCAGGTCACACACAGGTGGCGGCCGTGGCCTGTCCTGCCCCTTCCTGTCGCGCGGCTCCCTTCTCCCCGCCCCGCTGCCCTCTTTCCAACTGAATTCTCGTTTCTCCTCTCTCCCTAGTGCTTGTACGGCTGCTATGTCCATTCCTCCATCATCCCCACCTTTCACCGGAGGTGCTACTGGCTCCTTCAGGTAGGTGGCCGGGCCCGGATTCTTGCGACACGGCGCTGGGAAGGGTCCACGGAGGGCGCACTGGAGACACAGGGCTCTGCGCGGTGCATCTCTGGGCCAGTGGTGGTCTTGGTGGCGTGTGCAGAGGCTGGCTCGGTGGCTGGCCTGGTTGTCGGGTGTCAGGCAAGGGAGAGAGCTGGTGGTCTAGGTGCCTCTGGTTCAAGGTGCCTCGGTTTCCTCTGGGTGAGGCAGGAGATAGACTGATGATGGGGTTGGGAAGGAGGAACCGTGGCCATGGGGCAGGAGCTCGGTGGTGGATTGTTGATGTCTGCTGTGGAGAGCGGTGGTGAGGTGGGTGCCAGCCACGCCTGTGGAAGGGTGGGCTGTGCCCGTGTGCTTGTGCACAGCATAGCTGGGCCGGGGAGGCAAGGTTATGCAGGGTCCACCCCGCCTCTTTCTGGTGGGGGTCGCGTGTTGAGCTGTTGGGGGTCATCCTCCCCAGGAGAAGGCGCTGCTGTCTGGGTGGGAAGGTCTGAGGGGTCTCTCCAGTCGCACTGGCCCTGAGTCCCTTTCTGAGCATGTCGTCTGATTTACAGCTGCTCTTGTAGAATCTGTCCCCGTGCACCTGGTCTGTCACCCCTGGTTCTTCGCACTGCCTGTCCCCGGGAATGACTGCCATGGTCCCACTCTCTGTGCCCGCCATTGTCCAAGTCAGCAAACCGTTGGGCCTTGGTGACTAGGGAGTCTCTCTGACCTGTGGGAACTGGCAGCTAGGAAAGCAGGACCCCAGTGCTGTCGGCTGTGCACACGGGGAAAGGTGCCACACAAGCCACAGAGAGCAGTGGCCTGGCTGGTCCCAGGGACAATGCCCTGGAGCGGCCCAGAGTCACCGGAGGGGAGGTTGTGCTCGGTGGGTCAAGTCCTCCACCAGCAGCTGCCCCAGGGCCCCAGCCTCCAGACCTTTCTCCCCCAGTTCCCAGGACGGAAGTCTGTAATTCAGCAAGTTCCCTAGCAGATGGTGCTGGGAGGCTGTGCCGATTCACAAAGATCCTCTTCCCCTGCCCCGTGCCCGGCTGCCAGGGGGCCAGGCTCGGACTCCCAGCAAGGCTGGCATGGGAGCGACTGGGTTTCTGATTGCTCAGACCTACATCCTTGGGAGAGGGCATTCTGGCATGGTCGTGGGGTGCTCCTTGGGTGTCTTGCTGACTGGATGCACCCCAAAGGCGTTTCACACTTGAACAGGGGGTTTTCTCCTTCACTCGAGGCAGGAGGAGCATGTGGGTCTCCGCCTCGATAGCAGATTCTCGGCGTGTCACACAATGTCCCTGTTGCATCCCCAGACTCAAACTCTGCCTCCAGGAACTCTGTGGATCCTAAGCACAGGCCCGGAGAGCTCCATCCTGGCCTTCCGCCCCCACCCCACCCTGCCTGGGGTCCAGCTTAGGTTCTTTTCCTTCGGGCTCTCATGGATCCCCCTCTTCCACCTCCCCTGTCAGGCCCCAGCCGGCCTGGGCCCCCTGCCCAAACTCACGGGCTTCCTGGGCCTCTGGCCCCCGCACCTGCTCTAGGGATCAGCCTCTCCTCCAGGCCTGCCCCGAGCCCCCTCCGCCAACCTCCCCTTCTTCCATCACGCTCCTGTGACCTTTTAATTCCACTAAATCTCCTTTCCTGCCAGCAGACACCGCTAGGTGGCTGTGAGGGCTGAGCCTGTGGCTCCCAGCTGTCTGCGGCTCTCGGGCACCCAGGTGAGAAGGTCCTGGGCTCCCAGGGCACAGATGCACTTGCATCTGGCTTGTCACCTTCCCGCTGGCCGGAAGCAGAGCCTCCCCAAAGGTCTGTGCTGGGGACCAGGTTTCTTCCCAGGTGATCTGGGCATCTTAGGTTCCCTCTCCGCACCAGGGGGGAACTGTCACTCCATCCCTCACCTCTGTGTCCCGGGATCAGGTAACAAAGAGGAAGCTAAGGTGTGGGGGCCCTGTCCCCCTCCAGGCCAGGCAACAGGAGGTTAAGGAACCGAGGCCAAAGCAATTAGGGCTGCACACCGAGCCCAGCGAGGCAGGAGCTGATGCAGCCGGCAAAGCTCAGGGCGGCTTGTTCCGGGGCTAATTACAACACCGGGATCCTAATGGAATGATCAGGTTTAATGTCTCTGACATCAGACAGGAAAGAAGCCATGGGCCCAGAACGAGATTGGCCCAAGTGTGTCTCTGACACCAGTGACCAGGAAAAGGGCTGGGGGGAGCAAGGTGTCAGGGTGGCTCCCCTGGAGGGAGCTGAGACAGGAGGCCGAGAAGGATGCCATCCGTGGGGTCCTGGAGGAGGGGCTGGGCAGAGGCCTGGGTTGGCCATGCCCCTCACACCCCACCGCCTGCCCAACCTGTGGGTCTTCTAGAAAGGAGATAAAGAGGCTTCCACCCAGAGCAGCCTCCCTTCCCTGCCACCCCTCCCGTCCAGCAGCATCCCTGGGCCGTGCCATGATCTCCCTGCGTTCCCCTGACAGCCTCCAACCATGTCCCCCAAGGGCCCTTCGCATGGCCGGGGTTCCTTCCGTCCTTGGCCCGGGTTCTGCTCTCACCACAAGGAAGGGACCAGCTGCCTCTGATTCACTACCCCATGCCCTGGAAATGCAGGGTTGGTGCCGCCGAGACTCTGACAGGGTTAGGACAAGCACCCTGGTGGCACTGGGATGTTCTGAGCCACTTGGTGCTGCTGCTCTGTCTGTCTCTGTCTCTGCCACCTTCTCCTCCCTCGACTCTGTCTGCTCGTTGCTAATAAACATCCTATTAGGATGGGAGTGGGAGGTGAGAGCAGCCCTTCGGCATCTGTCCTGAGCCTCAGTGGCCCACAGGTGCCTGAGGGTCACTGGCATGACCCTTGGGAACTTGGGGTATCACTGGACTGCTCAGAGGTGCCACCCTGCCCACAGCAGCGTCTCAGGCTCCAGGCCACTCTGGGCCCAGATGATTTGAGCTCAGCCTGCTTCTCCAGCTGGCCAGGGCCCGGGCCCCAAGTGCCTGCCAATTGTGACCCAATGACCACCCCCTCGGCGGGAAGCAGGCCCAGCAATGCCCACACAAACAGCCTTATAGGGGTGCTCTGTGTCACTCTGGCAGGCCCTGGGCCACTGTGTTTTTTAGGTGGGTCACTGAGGCCCAGAGAGAGCAGGGCCAGGGCCCGGGTCACCTGCTGTCAGAAGTGGGACAGTGCAAGGCTGTGGCCATTCACTGCAGCCCCCTGATGGCCATTCACTGCAGCCACCAGGCCAGAGCTGGTGCCAAGGGCAGGGAAGAGCGGGCGGGAAAGGCTCCACCCCTCTGGGGCTTCCTCAGCCTCGGGCTCCCCCTCCGCTGCCACTGCCCGTCCCTGTGTGCCTTCCCCTGTCCCCTACTCCAGAGAACAGGTCCCCATGTCAGGCCAGAATCCCAGCAGATTCTGGATGGCTTATTTGGAAACTGTTTCTGCTTCTAATGAGTGTTTTTCTTTTTGGCCTTGTCCTCTAAAACGCGTAATGAATGTTTTCAGCGCGAGTGAGGCGGGGGTGTGTCTTCGCCTGTCTGCCTTGTGGAACGGCTTGGCTGCCGATTCCAGCCTGCTCAGCCTGCAGAGGCTGTGGGGGCTCCTTCCCAGGCATCCCGGAAACACAGAGACCAGCAGGAGGCCAGCGAGCCTGGGGCCTGGAGGGAGGCCCTCAGGACACTGCAGGGGCTCCTGGGTCTCTGGAGAACACCATGCACTTGAATCCCAAGTTCTAGGACATTTAGGTACTAGGTAGGCCACTGGAATTGGTGTCCAACGAGCTGGGTTCTAGTCCAGCCTGGTCCACTCTGAACACCAGCTGCTCACTGCTGGTCGCCTGCCACCCGGATCTTTCACCACCTCCCCATTCCCCCAGGGAGAAGTCACCCAGGCAGCAGAGGACAGACATGGAACAGGACTCCCAGGTCACCCTGGCTGCGGTCTCTGCCTCTTCTTGGGGGCACCATCATCATCCCCCTTTATAGACGAGGCAGCTGAGAGGCAAAGAGATGGGCACCTTGCCCTGGGTCACTGAAGTGGCCAGAAAGCTGCTGGGCTCGTCACCCAACACATTCCACTTCCCTCCTGGCCCTGGCCCCAGGATAGCGGGAGCAGGGAGCCTGTGGCTCCTGGAACAGACCAAGTCGGGGGCACGCAGGGTCTGCAGCCCAGAGGAGCCTCCGGGCCCACAGGGCTACGCGCAGAGACCCGGAAGCCCTGGCCCCAGCAGGAGCTGAAGGATGCCTTGGCCAGGACTCTGCCCTGCTGGCTCGGCTCCCTGGGGCAGAGCCCAGGCTCCTCTGTGGGTATCCCATGGCTGCCCTGCCTCCCCTCTGCCTGCCAAGGCCCAAGGTTCTAGGTTCACCGGGCTGGGAGGAATCAACCCAGGAGCAGCAGTTGTTTCAGACAGGAAACAGGAGGGCTTTGAGGTAGTTCTTGGAGCCAGCAGGAGGGAGGGCAGGGATGCAGGAGGCACTGGGAAGTACGCCTCAGTTTCCTGCCCACCCCAGGCTGGAGAGCTCCTTGCAGGCCGGCAGTGCCGATCCACCTACAGCCGGGATTTGTGGAGTTACCTGAAGCTGGCATCTCTAGTGCAGGGCCCACAGAGGGGCAGCTGCAGCTGGGTAGGCAGGGCGACCGTGAGGGCTGGGAGGGGGGCATCAAGACAGCCCAGAAGCCTCCAAGGTCTCCCCGTCCTTGTCATTCGAGGGACTTGTAGGGATCGGCCACTTCTGCTCTCGCCAGCCTTGAACCATGAACCTTCAACGCTAGAGTGTCCTCAGGGAGCACTTCTCTCCCTGCCCCAGCACATCTCCAGGCTGCCCAGAGGGCAGGGCATGGGGCCAACCAGCAGCCCTCCTGGGCCAGCCTGAGAGGCTGTGGCACCTCTCGAGGGACTGTGCCCACCTCCACAGAGCTGAGCTGTGCTGTGTGCTGGTCTCGGGGCTCCCTGAAGTGGGTATGGGGTGCAGCAGTGTCAGGACCTCACACTGGAGCCCCCATCCTGGAAGGAAGATCAGGGGCCGCCACCCTGGTGGGAGCGCCAGGGATGCTCTGTCTTGGGACAAGGTTCAGGCCTTGAAGATAGTGGGCCGGGGGTGCCCCGTAGAAGCGTTTAGGAGCTTCTCTGACTCCCCGTTTCTCATCACTTGTGTGGGGTCCCTAAGGCCCTGAACACAGGGCTGTAACACACAACACATTAACACAGTGGACGCGTCCTGACCCCAGGCACTCAGTAAAGGATGGCTCAGTGCGGTCAGGCCAGGTGACTGATGGTGACCTTGATGCCCCAGGAAAAACTTTGGTGATGCCCTGAACCCCAAGTTTGAGCCTTTGGGGCCACGGCAGAGCTTTGGCTGCGATCTGGCAATGTTTACCCCAAGCGGTCCCTAAGGGCTTGGAGTCCATCCGCCTGGGGCTGTGCCCTGAAGCCCCAGGAAGGGCTGCCTGGGGCCGAGTTAGGCAGGAAGGGCAGAAGGTACATCCTCAGGGCCCTAGGTCTCTGGATTTGTCCCTAGGTGGGTACAGCTGCGCTCAGGTCAGGGCTTCATCAGCAAGCCATTCCCAAGATGATGCATACAGTGGCTTAACGGGCAAGGTTTCTCTCTTCCCTCTGTCTGTCTCTTTCTCTCTCTCCTCTTGTTTTAGAAACCTGAATATTACAGCTTCATAAAAAAATACCCAAGGCTTTTTGCTCGGTAACCACTTTTATGTTTCATCAGGGTGAGACAGAAACGGCTGGCAGATAAAGCATTAGGACCCGGCTCTGTGGCGCCCGTGGCAGCCCCATCCATTCCTGAGATGTGGCACTTGTTCCCGGGGCTGCCACGAAATGAGGGGCATGGCCTGGAGCACAAGAGGCACTGCTGTGGGCCGGCTCCGTCCCAAAGGGGACCTCTGACCACGTGGCTCAGAGAGGGCAGCACGCGGGTGTCCAAGGACACCCTGGCCCCTCTGCCCAGGCAGGAGGAGGGAAAGGAGCCCGGGCAGAGAAACTGAGGGCCAGGGAGGCAGGAGGCAGAGTTGGGCCCAGCCTGTGAGCGGGTCCCCTGGGGCCCGGTGCCCGTGCTCGGAAGGCCCATGCGGGAGGGAGGAAGACTGGGGAAGACAGCTCAGCGTGCAGACCCAGGAGTCTGCTGTCCTTGGCACAAACCAGAGTTTCTCTGTCCCTGTGCCCTTCGGGTCCTCATGAGGTCGGGTGTGTGGGGGGCACAGGAGAGGCAGGGCCCTAACATTTGGGGGTGGACCCCCGCCTAGAGCCTTTGGGATGAAAGTGGCTTCTGGCCCTACACTTCCATGCCCCATGGGTGGTTCCCAAAGCCAGTCAGTGCAGTGAATCCAGAGGAGACAGGTGGGCCAGGTGACCAGGCAGACTTCCTGGAGGAGGAAGCCTTGGGCTGAGCCCAAGGCTGAAGGATGGAGGAAATGGATGAGGTGTTCTTCCACGGCCTCCTGCACACACAAGGTGGCCCACACGCCCAGCAATCAGGGCACCAACAAGGCTGCTTGGGGACAGGGCTGTCTGGAAGAAGCCTTGGCTGGGGTCGAGTGTCCCAGGCTCCAGCACCAGCCAGGTGGCTTGGAGGAGAAAGTGGAGAGGGGCCTGGAATTCACCCTCTCTGCCTCAGTCCCGAACAGGGCAGGAATAAGGAGCCTGCTCTGAAAATCTGGGTGTGGTGGTGCCTTCTCTTACTCAGGAGAGACCGAGGCAGGAGGGTCACCTGGGCCCAGGAGTTCAGGGACAGCCTAGGAAACATAACAAGGTCCCATCTCTAAAAGCCAAAACCCCAAAGGCACCATGCTCTTGTCTCCGTGGCTAAGCATGCTAGGAACAGCCACTATCCGCATCATGAGAGTCACTGTGGCCTTGGGCTTTCGTGCACTTCGCAGGCCCGGAAGGCCAGTCCTGTGTTATGGTCACGGCAGGCAAATGCCGCTGGGAACACTTAGGACCTGGCTGCTTCAGCCCTGAGCACTTGCAGGAGAACACTGGCCCCAAACCAAGACGCCACTCACCTCCTCGGGCCTCCAGCGAGCACTATTAATCAGGGAGCAGGGCCAGGTCCCGGAGGAGGAGGCTGGGGGTGCAGGGGAGAAGCGAGGAGGCTGTGATCCAGGGAGAGGACCAGGCTGCCCCCAGGGTTACAGTCCAGGGGTCCCTGAGCCCGAGCGCGCGTCCAGAGCCCTCCGCACAGCTCTTCCCAGGGGCAACGTGGCAGAGTGCAGCTGGGGAAGGGGGTCTCGGGAAGAGAGCGTAGATGGGGGGCCAGACAGATAACTCTCCGGCTGCCTTCTGGCTCCGGCTGTATTGTAACTAGTACTTTCCACATCTTTCTCCATTTAATGTCCCTTGAATAACGTGATGAGGAGATAAGGTAGACACCAGGAATTTACGGTGTTATGCAAAAAAATTGCTCAGTTCCATTAAGATTTCAGGACCCTTGCCAAGGCTGCACGGCGGAGCGGGGAGTATTTCCTCCTTGACATCTTTGCTTGATTGCAATTTACGAGGCCAAGGCCACCGCAATACCCACCTAAAGCCTCCAGAAAATATGGCAGGCCCCCAAAAGCAGCTGTTATGCTCTGCAAAGAAAGTCCCTGGGTGTTTTCCAGAAGATTCCCTCATCCTGCTCCTTTATGCCCCTTCCTTTGGAGGCAGGGGTCAGTGGGGGGTGTCCTGGGGGCTTTTACAGCAGGTCCCCTGGCAGTGGGGCAACTCAGGGTCCCTTCCTGGTCTTTTCCTGCAGACTGCAGAGGCTGCCTGCACGCCCTCTGGGGCGGTGGCCGCTCTACTCCTGCCTGGTGGACAAGGCAGGTGCTGAGCCCGGGGTGGGGGGAGGGCCCAGGGCCGCTCCTCCAGCCTCCCTGTTTGGGCCCAGCGCCACCGTTCCAGTTCAGCTCTGTCTTTGCCAGCTGTGGGACTCGGATGAATGAGTTGACCTCTGTGGATTTTATTTCTCCTTTGGTGAAATAGGCATCAAATACCTCCCTCCCTCTTGAGGTCACTGCGAGGACGAGTTGAGCTCAGACACACAAAGGTCTTAGCAGCTTACTTAGTGGGTCACTGGACATCACCACCCAGCCAGGACTGTCACCAGCAGCTTTCACTCCGGGGGGTTGGGCGGTGGGTGTGGCAGTTGGGAGTGGAGTCTGTTAGATGCTCACTGGTTTTAAGCGGGAATCTGATGTGTGGCTTTTTATCTCCCGTGTCCCCACGCACAAGGGGCTCCTCTGCTCCCTGCCTGGCTGTGTGGGGACAGATATACCTGGGCCGCCTTGCAAGCCCTCTTCTGTCCTTCAGCCCTGAGAGGGCAGCGCTGTCCATGCTAGACCAGAAGACAGTAGAAGACTGAGGCGGCGGGGCTGCAGCTCCTTAGAGACGGGAGTTATTAATTAGTCTTATTATCCAGAACTTGTCAGGATCTTAATCCTTCGCTCTGCAGAGAGGTTTATACCTCCACGCTGCCTATTGTCAGCTGAGCAATTGCTTTTCATCTAAAAGCAGAACAATGGGCCGGAGAGTTTGGTTGCTATCTTTATTTATCAAGCCACACATTTCCTGGCTCCCTTTCTGGAACATCCTCCAAGGTGAAGAGAATGCCAAAGCTGCTTCATTTTCGATGGCTTCTAATGTGGGCCTTTTGTTTAATTACCCTTTTCATGTAATCTGCGGCTGACATTCTGTCCTTAATATCCTAATCTGCTTTGGAGCAAAGGGGAAACTACTTTCCACAGCGAAAGACAAAAGTTTGCCTCAAGGAAGCACTTTCTATTTTGCCTGTGAAGGAATTCAAAGAGCCGGGAATGTGAAATTTGTACGTAATTTGATAGAGTGAAGGAGAAGATGGGGATCTCTAGTGGCATGCTGGGCATGGGAGTGTCAGGAGCTCGTTCAGGCCGCAGCTGCAGGCCACCTGTGACACTGGTCCCCTTGGCATGTGAGACCCTGGCTAGGCAAGGTCCCGTAACATGGCGTCATCCCTGCTTTTGCCACTGATAATGGTTCTGTGGGTCCCAAGATGCAGGTGTTCCCAGTTGAGCACACATCAGGCATTCCAGACTTGTGGATGGTTTCAGCTGTACAGGTATGCACAGGTGTGCACAGGTGCACTCTCAGGTGTACAGAGGTATATACAGGTGCACAAAGGTATGCACAGGTATAGATATGCACAGGTATACACAGATACAGGTACACAAAGGAATATACACGTGTACATAGGTATACGCAGGTATGCACAGATATATACAGGTGCATACAGGTGTGCACAGATAGATGTAGATATGCACAGATGTGCACAGGTATATACAGATACTCACAGATGTACAAAGTTGTGTACACATGTACTTAGGTATATGCAGGTATGCACAGGTATATACCGGGGCACACATATGTGCGCAGGTATATGTAGATCTGCACAGGTGTGCACAGGTATACATAGGTATGCACAGATGCACAAAGATAGACACAAGTATGCACAGGTATGCAAGGGTAGGTATAAGTTGTACTTCCTTGTGTGCACAGGAACACACAAGTGTCCTCATACGTCCCCTCTGTTCTGTTCTCTCACCATCTGGGGGGCCTGAAGGAGCCTTCGTCTCTAAAAGAGCCAGGACATCTAGAGTTCTCTCAGTGCTGGGGTCCCCTCAGTGGTAGGCATAATGGCAGGGCTGCCCTTCCCTCTGCCTGGACACCGAGGGGACGCAGCCTGGAGCCAGCTCATCCTGCCCGGCCCTGGCCCTGGCCTGTCTGTGAGACACACAGATGCTCCGGGAGCCCCGTGCCCACCCAGGTCCCCACTGAGCTCCTGTGCTCCCTGTCCTCTCTTGCTCACACTCAAAGGTTCCTGTGCCACCCTCACTTGAGGGCCCCCAGGAGTACTCACGGGCCTGGCATCCCCTCCCTCGGGAACGCGTGCTGCTGCCACGTCGCTCTGGCCATGTCCCCCCAGCCTGTCTTCCGCATCTATAGCCTCCCCGTCGGATTCTCCCTGCGCCTGCTCAGTGGCTCCGGCCACACCTTTCCCAGGATGGGGTCATCTCACCTCGGGCCAGGGCTCCCGTATCAGCTGAGGGTGATGACCCTGCATCCCACTCTGTGCCCTGACCTTGTCATTCAGTACCAGGATTCCCACCTGGCCACTGACCCTGTCCCTCTCACAGGTAGCATCTGTGTCTCAGACGTCTGGGCCCCACAGTGAGCCTGCTCTCTGCTCCCCTGGAAGAAAACAGATCACCCTGCACTGGGCTCAGCCAGCCCTCCTCCTGCCTGGGTCTCCCTTGCCAGCCCTGCCAAAACCTGCCCTAAACTCAAATCCTCTTCTCACTCGCTTCTGTGCCCAAGTACATACTCTGGCTCTCCAGCGCCAGCCCAGTACCCCTTCTTTGCTCGGGGTCCCTTCCACATGCCACAGCCAGGGCAACCACCTAAACCCTGAATCAGATCATGTGGACCTCATGCTTCAGGTCAGTGAGTCTCCAGGCCCTTCCAGCACCAGCCGCAGCCAACCACGACCTCGAGGGTCCACACTCCTGACCTTCATCTTCTGGCCCTCTGTGCGCTCCAGCACCCTGGCTGCTTCCTGCTCCTCAGAGCCTGGCGGGGAGGGGCAGATGCTCCTCCCCTGCCTGGAGCCTGATCCTGACCTTTCACTCTTGGCAAAGGTCATGGGTCTCAGCTGAGCGGTCAGGTCCTCCCGAGCCCTATCTTACATCCTCCCCTCCTGCTCCCCGTGATGAAATGTTGAAGATGGCCAGGAAGCAGAGAGAATCTCACCCCCACCCCTGCCCACCCCACCCCTGCCCACACACTGCCATCGGACTCTGCCGCCAGCATCCAACTGTGGGGTTTCAGGGCTCGCATCCGTCCTTCCAGCAGTGCGTCTCGTCCATGTCGCACGCACACCAAAGCCAGCTGCAGACCCAGCCGATCCCCCCACACCCAGGACTGTGTTCCTGCGCAGTAGCTGAAGCTCATTGCACGCAGTTCTTTTGCGTTTGAAGTTAAAACACAGTGAGACATTTGAGCGCACATGTGTAAGCTCACAGGTTGGTGAGGTTTTGGGTGTTTTGTTTTGTTTTGTTTCGCCTTGCTTTGTTTTGCTTTGTGTGTTGGGGTGACACTGGCAATTGAACACAGGACCCTCACGTAGCTGCACGCTGAGCTTTCTGTTATTTTTAAGACAGAGTCTCACTAAATCAGGAAATTGCTTGGGCTGGGCTTTAACTGTGATCCTTCTGCCTCAGCCTCTCAGGGTGCTGGGATTACAGGTGTGTGACCTCATAACCAGCTGAATGGTTTTAATCAATGCACAAGCACACGCATGTACACACACACACACAAGTTACAGCCCAAACCCACATCAAGATCTGGAGGACAACTGCCCCCACCACAGCCCCTCCACAGAGCCCCCCATCTCTCACCATCACCATTCTGATGTTTCCTCTGTTCTAGAACTTCACAGGGGTGTGTATTCCTACAGTGGGAGTGTATGCAGTGTACACCTTGGCATGGGGTGCACTCAGGCATCAGAGGGTCTTTGGGATGCCCGGTAGGGCTTGCCTTGGGGACACAGGCAGGAGAATTGTCCTCAAGGTCAGCTTGGAGGATTGAAAAGGAAATCCAGGGGAGATGATTGCTGGTCCTGAACTCTAGAAGATTTCTTAATTCAGAGACCGAGTTCTCGGGAAAACACTGTGGGCTCTAAGAGCGCAGCTCCCTTGGGGTCCCTGTGCTGTGTCCCCCAGCTGGGAGCGGCCCGGCTCTGGGCTCAGGACTCTGCTGTGGAAAGGCCCCAGCTCCATACCTGGGCAGGAGTCGGGGGCCTGCTCTCCTCTGTGCTGTGTGTGCCCCCAAGGCACCCCAGGGGGCATCTGAGTGCTGCAGTCCATGCTGGTAGTCTCAGGCACTGAGGCGTTCAGAGCACTGAGACACAGCAGCCTGGACTGGGGGCCAGCGGAACCCCAGTGGGTCTCCAGGAGCTGGAATGGCCACCTCTCCCTGCAGCTCTGGTAGCCCCACCTTTCAGAGGGAAGTCGAGGGCCCAGCATCCTGCTGATCCCAAGCACAAAAAGGCATGTGGCAGGGGGAGGGGAGACCCCACCTCTCTGTAGCACAGGGAGCCCAGAACCCCGCTCAGAGCCCTCTGCAGAGTCCAGTGGCTGCTCCTGGAGTTGGTTGACCCCTGACCTGGGCCCTGCAAGTGGCCACACTCCGCATACCATCTGGCTTGCTCCCCACCCAGCAGAAGCCCCGGCCATCAGGCCTGTCCATCTCTCCCTACCCCTTGGGAGCAGAGCAGCTAGCAGGGAGCCCTAGTGTGCTATTTGGAGGTCTAATCTTGAACCTTGAAGCCATTAATGCTCGCCAAGGCCCTGGCCAATGAGTTGTACCCCCCGACGTTCAGGCAAGAGATAGAACAAAGCCACTAGCAGACCTGCACTTGGCAGCTCACCCAGGAGACAGTGCCAGGGTCTGTGTGGTCCCCAGCCCTGGACCAGACCCTGTGTGGAAGTTGGGGTGTGCATCCCTGAGGGGAGGGGTCTCTAGGCTTCCTTAAGCTGGCCCACCGTCCCACGAAGCCAGGGGCCTTAGAGGTCACTGACCTGTGTTGCAACCCCACTTCTGGAACCACACAGAGCTGTGTCACTTCAGGCTAATTAATCCCAGGCCTAATTAATCCCCTAGAGAATGGAGCAATGCAGTTGTAAGGATTCAGAGGCTTTCAAAACACTTGTACAAGGTCAGACAATGCAAGCCCTCTGGTGCTGAGCAGGCTATGGTGATGGCTCTATTGTTAGGACCCTCGGTGACATCCCCCGGCTAGACCCAACCAGCCCTGGTCCTGCGCCTTTCCCCAGCTGAGGGTCCCCAGAGTGCCACAGTCTGCCCTGCCCCTTGCCACGCCCTGCTTCTTGGAAGCAAATGTTTGGTGGAGGCTCAGGAAAGGGGAAAGGGTTTGGGCAGTGAGACCATACCCCAAAAATTAGCAGAGTGGAAAACAGCAATGGAGGAGAATCTGGACCACTTGGGGTCAGGAGGTGGGCTGGCTCTGCCCTTTCTGTCAGTGTCGCTTGCAGGACCCTCCATCGCTGGGATCCTGATGGGCTCCAGACTCCCCTGGGGAGTGTGGGGTTCAGAGCACTCCCCTCACAGAGCCCATTCCCACCCCACCCCCCAGCCTGGCGGTTCCCTTTGGATTCCAGAGATTTCCATCGTTATTGGCCACAGGACTTCAGACCCCAGCTGTCCAACCGCTTGCTTTGAGAAAGTGTCACCGGGCACTACGGGAAGTACTGCTTCTTGAGTGCCATGTTGGCTCTCGGGGACAGCCCTCCACCGGGCAGCATTCCCAGCAAGCTTCCCAGCCCCCCACCCCCAGCATGCAGCCCAGCCCCCAGCCCTGCTGTCTGATCAGAGTATGTGTGCTCACAGCATTAGCCCAAGCTTAATTAGATAAAAGATCATCCTGCTGCCGGAAACGGATCATGTGCTCCCAGCATGCTGGACTGCAGCCACTGCCAGGCTGATGAGCGCCTCCTTCCGGAAGAGATAGCCACTGCCCTCTAAAGGAGTGGCAGGGCCAGAGGCCCCCAGATTTTGTCCTGCAGGGCTTCGTGCACTGGAAAACACTGAACAACCAGTTCTCCAGGAAGAAACAGGCGCAAGGCCCAGTGGTTGGGCTGGCCACTTTCCGATCTATCATGGCCCCACCTCAGCTGACCTGAAGCTGCAGTGTGGTACCCACAGAACCCCAAGGTTTTAGCAGGTAGCTCTCACATGCAAGTGCTGCGCTGCATCACTGGCTTGTGGTGCACAGATCTGCACACCCGTGCCCACATCCCACTCCCAGGAAGTGTTTCGGCCTCCCCACGCCTTGCCCGAGAATAACAGTGCTCATAAATGGGCAAGGAAAGGCGAGATCTCCGCATTGAGTCTCTGCAGGGACCCGTAATGTGTCGCTGTGCTGAGACCTGACTCCTGGGCTCGTCTGTCCCCCTGCCCTGCAGCAGCTGCTGGGTCAGCTGCCCCAGCCTTACAGACTAGACTTGGGCTCCCCCTGTAATGCCAGCCTCCAGCCTGCCTGTCCTTCTGGTGCCTCTGTCTCCCGTGCCTGGGATAACTCAGGGCACCTCCAGGGGTTAGTGGAGTGGTTGGGGGGCCCTAACGTGTGAAGCACTTAGTATGGTGCACAGCGCACAGTACACGCTTCGTACACAGCAGCTCCTGGTAGCAGCAGTGGCTTTTTCCTGCGTCCCTATCCTCCTGCAACACGTGCTCAGAGAACCTCAGTGATTCTCCAGCACTCTTCTCCTGCTCAGGGTAGCTGGGGGGTGTGGGGCGCACAGGGAGCATTTGGGCCTAGCAAGTAAGTGAAGAAAGACCAGTACTTTGGGGGTGAAACATTCACTCGGCTTCAGACCACCTCCCTGCTGTGGGGCTCTGCAGAGCCATTTCAGATCCTGAAGGCAAAAGGCTTTTGGTATTTCATTCATCAGGGATGTTTGCATTAATTTTTACATTTAAAAATACTGCACTAGGCCGGGGGTTTAGCTCAGTGGTCCAAGCACGAGGTCAGGAGTTCTATCCCCAGTACCAAAAAAAAAAGCATTTGTCCTAATGGCTGAGTGCCTGCTGCAGTTCCCATACCATTCCAGTTCTGTTGAGGACATCAGCCTAGGACAGGCTGAGGCCCAGGCCTGTCCACAGGGGAGGACGTGGGAGGATCCGTGGAGGAAGCAGCATGCAGATGCCAACCCTGTGGTGGCAAAGGAAAGCTTTCTGCAAAGGAAAGAATCGCTCTGAATGTATCCATTTTGTAAATACAGACTTTTATGTGCCGCAGCTCTGAAGTGGGGCGCCCTTTTTGTCCACCCCTCTGAGGCTGGAGAGAAGAACCCCACATTCTCCCCCGAAAGCCCACAGCCCGGCATGTTCGGCGTCTTCCACGCCAGCAGCCCCTGCCTGCATAGCCGGTGCCCAGGAAGAGGTTGGGATGTGTCCTTCCACGACCCGCTCCACCCCTGGTCCCCATGCAGAAGGGAGGACTGGCCACTGGTGTCACCAGCTTGTCTGCTGCTCAGCAGATGGGGTGACCTTCTGCGGTGGCGGGAGGGCACTTGGATCCTGGTGGAAATGTGCACACACAGGGATATTGGATCTCCAGCCAGTGCCATGCATCCGCAGGTGACCCGTCCTCCCACAGCCGCAGTCACAGCGCCTGCCTTCTCCTAGAAATGACCCGGCTATCCTGGCTGAGGTTGCTGAGAGTCAGGTGGATGCCGAGTGTTCCATCCATCTGGCACTCAGCCCTTAGTGAGGGCCCAGGGCCAGGAGTGCATTCCAAGATGTCCCTCCACTCTGTAAGTGGCCAGTGGCACCAAGGCACATACACCTGGTCTCCTGTCAGGGCTGCGCTGGCGGGGCAGCCCCAGTGGGCTTCTGACCAGCTGGAGGCCCAAGCGCCCTCTTTCTGCACCAGGCCTTTGCACGTGGCCTCCCTGGAGGTTACAGGGAAGGGGCAGGTGCTCTTCCCCAGAGACGCAGTGAATGAATCACAGAGGTGTTTGAGGACTTCTTTTATGGTACCGGAGAGTTAAACCCAGAGCCCTTGTCCTGAGCAACATCTTCAGCCCCATTTTATTTTGAGAGTCTTGCTAAGTTGATAACATGCTCAGGATTAGCCTTGAATTTGTGACGGAACCTCCCTGCCTCAGCCTCCCACAGTGCTGGGGTTATGGGTGTGGGCCACCACACTTGGCCTCAGTGTAGGACTTCCAGTTAGGGTGTCAAAGCCATCCCCTCTGTGCTGTTTCTGGAACAGCCAGGAGAGCCGGGGATCCAACTCCAGTCCACCGACTCAGCCTTGTGCTATGAACACCGTTCACCCCGTGATTTGGATTTGGTTTTGTTGCTGTATCTGAAACCCTCCGGGTGCCTCGCTAGCCTTGTGGTCCCACCCCGGGGTCACCACACCCACCACGCCTGGGCCTGGGTGCCCCCTAACCCCCTTCCTGCCTGTCACCCCAGACTTCCTTCACCTCAGGGTCGGGGGGAAGTGGGGTCTCTGCAGATGCAACAAGAGTGGCTCCCCGAGCTCTCTGGAAGGACCAGAAACACACAGGAGCCCTGGTTTGGGCTCAAGAGGGCCCAGCGGGAAACGGTCCCGCAGGTTCCGTGTGCACGTCCAACGCTCACCAGATCGGATCACACGAGACATGGGTGTGCGACACTGTTGTCCTTAGTAACGCAGCTGGGGGGGGAACCTAAATAATTACAAGCCCGGGCACTTGGCGATTTTTTTTTCCTACTGACTGAGGTTAAAATAAATAGTGTTGATCCGCTGCCCAGGCAGTAGGCTTGTTAAAGGAAATGGTATTTAAAATGATTTTTGAGCCAAAGTAATTTGGCTGCTCCGAGGCGTCCTTTATCTTTTGCTTCCAAGAGGATAATAATGTTTAAAAACGAAGTCACTCATACCATTTCCTGTCGGGAAGCCAGGCCGTGATGGGCAGCGCCTCCTTCCAGGCCGTTTCCCTGCTCCATGATGGGAAATGCGGGCTGGTGGGCCCCTTCTGCAAAGCCTGGGCTCCAGCTCCTAACACCGCCTGTCTTGATGTCACTGGTGCCAGGACGGGCTCCTCTGTGGTGACAGGGTACCCTCCCCCATGGAGACCACGAGGGGGCGCCCACCTGAGGAGGAGGAGGCAAGTCCTCCTGGGCAGGGGTGTCCCTGATGTCCTCTGCAAGTCAGGCAGGGACCCAGCCTCGGCCTTTAGGCTTCAACTGGCACCGACAGAGAGGAGAAGCACAAAGGCCCAAGGGCCCAGGTGCCCGGTTGGGGCTGGGCAGAGCTTTGCGGGTAGTGCAGACAGAGGCTGAGGGAAGGCGGCTCCCACTCGGCAGCCAGGGACGCCAGCGTGCAGCTCCCGCTCGCAGCTCCTGGAAGCCCCAGGCAGCTTGGGAGGCAGCACTGTGGACAGAAGGAACTCCCCAGGGCAGCGAAAGGGAGATCCCAGCACGCGCGCTTGCACGAGGACCTGAGCGTTGTGCACACACACACACACACACACACAGTGCCAAGCACATGCCTGGCCTGCAGCAGCCTGCAGTCTGCACACTCGGGACCTTGCTCTGACCTTTTAGTACACAAAAGCAGAGCATCCCTCCCCTAGGGAATCGGCAGAGATTTTTGTCCTTCAAGGGTCAGCGGCTTCTCTGCAAAGCCTGGGTGCTCTCTTTGGGGTTCCTCGTCCCTTGGGTCACCATCTAGCCACAGAAGGAGCCACAGAAGTGAGGGAACATGCCATGGAGCCCTATGGAGCACTCTGCACACGGCTGGGGGATCACATGGCACCTAACGGGGTGGAGGCTGCTGGGCCCCATGGGGAACTGTCGCCCTGCTCCTTCCTCACCACCCAGGCTGGGCAGGCACTGCGTGACCTCCCTGGTCCCACTGCCCCAGGACCTCTGAGCCTCTGCCATCCGCCGGCTGAGCCGAGGAATTCAGATGCCCACCGTTCCCTTGGTACATCTTAAACACACTCCCAAGCCCTGCTCATTTTGCCTTTGATGGGGAGGTGGCCTTCTGGGTTTTTCTTTCAAGAGATGCAGATTTAATGGACTGTGATTTTTCTCTAGATCTGCTGTTTAAAAAAAAAAAGGCAGCATTAAAAAAGCAACTCAGAATTTCTATTTGCTCAGGGAAAAAAAAAAAATCTGCTTGCTATTCAGGCCCTAGATTTTCCTGAGAGATTAGTGTACTTGCCTGCCAAGATGTTAGCTAAAGGAAAACACATTTGCTATAGATCAGAAATATTTATCCTTTTCTGGGCAGGAGATCCGAGGAGCCTCGTCTGAACGTACAGCACCTGGAAAATACCAGTGAACGTAGCTCCGAGCTACCGGCTCCACTCAGAGCCCGAGGGCTCGGGAAGGCTTTGGGGAGCAGAAGCTGGGTGGGGCAGGTGGGAAGTCAGGGCTGGCGAGGAGGACCTGGGGGTACGTGGGTCTCCGGTCCAGACAGAAGCCAAGCACCAGCAGAAAGTGGGCCTTGCCCCGCAAACTGGGTTAGCCCTAGGCAGGACATGTGTCCAGCCTGCCTTCTGTGTCCTGGGAGAGGGGGCAGAGGCTCCCAGTACAGGAGTGATGGGGTGAACCCCGCTCCTGCTTCTTGGCCAGAGAGAAGGGCACAGCCTCCCCGGAGCTCCCCTGAGCTGTGGCCCCCCAGTGACTTCCCCTCTTTAAGCCCCTCTCCCAAACTTGCAGGCTCGAGTGTGCTTGCTGCCCTGAGCTGAGCATATAAGCTCATAATGAGCCGAGAAGCCTAACAACTGCCCGGCCAGCCCTGGCCTGCGCCCCGCAGGGAGACGGAAGACCCGCTGCGTGCGAGCAAACTTGTTTTGCAGATTTTCTCACCTGGCTGCTGCAGCCGTACAAGGCTATAACCAGGTTCACCGGTAGTGGCCTTCTGAGTTCTTCTCAGGGAAAATGGAGTCCAGGCTGCGGGTCAGGATGGGAGGGGAAGCAGTGCATTCCTTCTGACATCAGAACCGCTGTAGCATCTTTCACCTCGGGACCCATTTTCCATCACAGTCCTGAGTTGCATCCAGCAGGCCGAGATTCCCCGGAGAATCCAGGCCCAACGCCAGCCAGGGCTTTGGACTGTGGCCCCTCATTCCCTGGCCCCGCAAGGCCGGTCTGTCCACGTCCTGGGGACGCTTTGCCTCTTCCTGGCAGTGGAAGACCCGCTGCCGTGTCTGCACAGCCCCAGCCAGGTGCAGTGAGCCTCCCTCCCTCCCTTCCTCTGTCAGGGCGAGCGCCCGCCAGGGAGAGTTGTGCTAACGAGAACTTGGTTAACAGAGAGTCTGTGGCCTTTAACTTGGAGGCCCCTAGATCTTGTTCAAACAGAATCCCTCCTGGAGCTTCTCAAGGATAAACCAGTCCGGGAGAGACTACAAATCCCGGGAATTTATTGCGGGGCTGCTTGTTCCCACTTATCTATTTTGGTGCTGCTCAGGTGCCTCCTGGCTATAATTTCATCTCCGGCGGATGAAAGCCCCTTTCTTCCCCTCAGAACCAGGGAACCACTTCTCCTCTCGGCCCAGAGCCAGCTCTCTAAGCTTCCCCGGGGAGCCGGGGCAGCCACCACAGCAGACCTGGCCGCCGGGACCTGAGGGACGCAGAGTGACGTGGCCACCCCCTTGCCGGGCTGTGTTTGACGAAGGTCGGCCGCACGCAGGCAGCTGGAAAGGCTGGGGCTCCTTTGTACTTTAAAGCCAGTGCTCGTAGGAGGAGGAGCTCGGGAGAGAGAGGAGGCGCGGGGCCCACGGGCTGTGTGAGGCCCTCCGGGTGAGGGGGGCACCGGGCACCAGGCTCTGTGTCAACACTCAGCACTGGATTGTGGGTGTGTAAAGGGCGGGAGGCAGCCAGTCTGTGTCCCAGGCCTGTCGCAGCCGTGTGCATTGATGCAGACAGGGCAGTGTGGGCTCCCAGGCTGCACGGCCACTCCATAGCCTGGTGACGGCCACCAGGCTCAGAGGTCACAGCCACGGCAGCAATTCCCAGGAGCAAACCCCCAGCGTCTAAGTCGGCCGTCCTGAAAGCGTAGGTGCCTCAGGCAGGGCGTGGTGGGGCACACCTTCAGCCTACTGCTCCGGGGCGGGGGCTGAGCCCAGCGTGGGCCACTGGTGACTTTGCAACACCCTGTCTCAAAATAAAAAGGCTGGGGATGTAGCTCAGTGCAAAGGTCCTGGCTTCAATCCCCAGCACTTCAAATAAATAGATAAATTTGAAAAAACAGGTGTGTCAGAAACAGGTGAGAGGGCACCTTGTCCGCTGGGCTGCTGGATAGCCTCAGTGCCCGTGGGGCTGCCTCTTCTTAGTGAGCCGAGAGGCCCCCAGCCCTTGGTGGGTCGGGACGTTGTAGAGGCACAGTGTGGCAGGGAGGCGCCTCCCTCCTCACCAGGAGGGAGCATAGTGGGGATTTGTGAGTACGTGTGTGTACATGAGTATGTGTGCACACACATGTGTGCTATGTATGCGTGTGTGCGTACATGAATGCGTGCATGCATACGTGTCGGTATGACTGTGTGCACATGAACGTGTGAATGTGTGTGCATGCATAGCTATGAACATGCATTGCATGTGAATGTGTGTGCGTGATAGGTTAGTGTTTGATCTTGTCCGTGGGCCTGGTCTCTCCCCAGCTTCCTGCCATATGCAGACCTGGACATGACAGCTGAGTCTCCCCAGGCACAAGGGCTCAGGGCTGCCCCCCAAGGCGGGGTGCCAGGCACTGCCAGCAACAGCAGGGGCATCCCTTTCACCAAGGGCCCCCCATTAGCCCTATCTTGAATAATGCAACTCAGAGTCCGGTGCAAGGTGTGAACTGGCTGGCCGTGTTTTCCTCTCTCTCCGTGGTACCCTGCCTGTCTCCTTCGCCTTCTCATGGCTGAATCTCTGGGAGCTGCCGGGCACCCTCAGGCCCAGCCCGTGGCTGCTGCAGGCCCCAGAAAGCACCAGGGCTTCATGCCACACTGGTTTGGGGATCCCAGGAAGCCACTGCAGATGAGAACCATCCCAGGGTTGCAGAGGGCCTTCTGGGACAAAGGTGGCCCACGCAGACCCTTAGGAAAACAAGCAGAGCTCGGGGGGAGCCAGTTCTTAGCCCCTGGACACACACTGTCATGGAGCTGCTGCTGGAGCTCAGGCTCGGTGGGGACAGGAGGCTTCTCCTGCCCGTTCTGATCTCTGTGCCCCGGAGCCCGCAGGCAGAGTGCTCGCCGTGACACCACTGCTCAGCTTGGCAGTGGAGTGGGAGTGCCGGGGGATGGGGTCACAGGGACATACAGGAAAGCCCCTGGGCGGTGGGCAGGCTCACCAGGTTCTGCAAATCAAAATTTCAGCTGCCTCACGATGTTTGAGCTTCAGAAAAACAATTTGTTTTCAATTTTTTTTAGCATAGGTAATGTCCCCTACAAAGTTTAGGATCAATCTGCAGAGTTGATTTGTGGTTTGTCTGAGACTCAGAGTTACTCGCAGGCCCTCTGCTGAGCACCAGTCTGGGGACTCTGTGCTGCACAGATCCTGCTGGCACCCACATTCCCGGGCTGACCGTCACCCACAGGTTCCCTGTTCCTCAGCATCTTCGGCCTTCCTGAGCCCTGGGGTGATTCCCCGGCTTCCAGACCCCTGGGAAGAGGCTGCAGCAAGTCAGCTGCGCTGGGCTGGGACCTGGGGACCAGGAGTCCGAAGGGGCAGAGCCAAGGTCCACCGCGGTGGCAGAGGGGGCTGGTTAGGAGTCACAGCGGCCTGCACACACCCACCCTACATGCTAGAGCCCTAGCTCCCCGCTTCTGCCCCAGGCCCTGCCAAGGGTGAGCCCCCACCCGGCCTCCGTGTAAAGCCCCGGCTTTGGGGAGACAGTGTGTCCTTTCTCCAGGCAGGAGCATTTGCAGTCCAGTCTGTGCATGGAATTTTTATTCCTCTAATGCAGCCTAGGCAGGATTTAGTACACAAGTTCTCCAGAGGAAACGCATTCAATAAAAATTTGATGGGCTCCGCAGCTCAGCGGTCTCCTTACACATTCCAAGGGTTTGCTCGGTCCTTGGCTTGGGCAGGGGTGCAGCAGCAGTCTGAAAAGCACCCCAGTGGGGAGGGAGCCCTTCCTGGGCAGAAGGCCCCGCCCCTGTCAGGAGGTCACCTGCAGTCTACTTTACAGGAAAGAGCCAAGCCTGGGGCTCTGGGGTGGAGGCTCCGGGACCCACTGCTCCCAATTCCAAGGGTGGGGCGCAGGCGCCTATGATGATCATGAAGCCAGTTAAGGAACAGACCCGGACTGACCGCGCTTAGTGGGAAGTGTAACACACTTGCCGTGGTTTACCTCGGCACTTCTGCTTGCTCCCTAGTGAGGGCGGAAGAGAGGTTCACGCCTGGAGACCCCTGCAGACAGGCGACGTGTTCGGAGGATGCTGCCCTGGCCCCTGCCCACTGCAGGGCACAGGGACACGGGAACACAGGGACACGGGGTGGCCCAGCAGAGTCTGCACCCAGGGGCCTCAGGACAGCGGGACCCCAGGGCACGCTGGCCTCCGCACGGCACAGGTCCAGCTGCTGGGCAGGTGTGCAGACAGCCTTCCTCCTGCTGCACACTCAGTTCACACACACAGTATGCCCACTTACACACCGCACACCACACGCGTGCTCACTCACACACAGACACGTCACACTCAGCATGAACAGTCACGTGCACACTGACAGAGGTACACACCACACACATTCGCCCTGTTGCATCCACACCCCACACCCTACACACATGCACACGTGTGTACACACCCGGGTACACAGACACGCTGGTTCCCTCACCCACACTTGTGTGCTCATGGTCTCCAGCCTGCACCCGTGTGTCAGAGCCCCGGCTGCCTGTGCTTGGCCCTGAGGACCAGACTGTGGGGTAGCACAGGCCAGTGCTGGGGACCCCGCCATTTGTGCCCCCCACACACAGTGCTCAGCCTGCCCGCTCTGTTCTGATCTGAGGGAGACACAGGTCACTGGCAGTGACTGAGCTCAGGTTGTGTTTTCTGAGGAGCCCAGAAGATGCGAGTGGAGACCGAGTGAGAGCCGCAATGCAGCCCCAGCAGCACCAGGCCACTGAACCTGGCCGAGAGGCTCCCGAGCTGCTGAAGATTCGGGCCCCACTGCCATGTAGAATAGAATCTTGACCAGACCCAGCAAAAGGCATCTACCTGTGGATAGACCATACCTGTCACCTGCAGCAGCCCCTTGATAGGGTCCTGCCCTGGAGATGGCCTTTATTGATGCCACAGGGCAGCTATCCAAAACATGTTTGTTGACTGACTGCCGGCTCGTGCCCCAGGGCCTTTGCTCCTGCCACTTCCTCTTTGTCCTGTACTTATTCCTTCCACAAACCCTTACTTGTAATTCTAGCAGGTTTATGGAGTCTTTGGCTGTGTTCCAGACAGGGCAAAAGTGCTTCCTTGTCAGTCATTAAATCTTCCCAGCACCCCTAGGAAGCAGGGATCACTGTGGTCAGCACATTACAGATGGGGCAGTGCAGCCCCAGGAGCTCACAGCGGTGGGATCGGGAAGCTTCCTCCTGTGAGCAGGGCAGGCTGAGCCCTGGGGTGACCCTCCAGTCCTGGGCAAAGCCACTGCTTCCCAGGGCCCTATCTGGAGAGGATTTCCGAAGCTGCCAGACAGGCCAGGGCCTCGGAGCTGATGGCTCGAGTGAGGACAGGAGCTGGGAAAGCTGTGGGGTTACAGAAGGGTCCCCGGTGGGCAGGAGGTGCTGCTTCCATCCCTCTGTCCACCCAGGCTGTGACTGGGTCCCCAGCACCCAGCCAGCTCATGTACACACTTGGAAGACATTCCCGGCAAGGAATGAACGGAGGAGGAGAGGAGGGAAGAGGCTGGGAGGTCAGGAGGAGGAAAGAAAGGACCAGAGGGGAGAGGGGGACAGAGCCGAGGAGAGAGGAGCCAGAACACAGAGGGCGCAGGAAGGGCAAGGCCCGGCCTGACCCGAGAGTCCGGGCACCGGGCGCTGCCGGCTGGAATCGCCCGGTCCCCTCCCAGCCTCCTCCATCCATCTGTCCATCCATCCATCCCTCCATCCATCCATCCATCCAGATTCCAAGGCACCCTCGGCTGTGCACACAAACCCAAAGCCCTCGGGAGCGGCCAGGGTCCTCAGCAGCAGCTGGACCACGTGGGGAAGCGCCCTTCCCTTCCCCAGAGACCCCCGCTAAGGAAGCCCGTGGCTGGGGATAGCCTGAGTCCCTCCCCAGCCTCTCCTGCTTAGGCAGGACACTGGCCCCGGTGGACGGGGCTGTCCCTCCTGCCCTTAGGGACAGCTTGGCCTCCTTCACCTCTTATTTCAATTTAAAAGAGCACACCCAGAACCCTGCTCACAAACACCCCACTACATCTCACCCCAGCGGGGCGCTGCCCCCTCCCTCTCCCCTCTCTCAGACAAATCGGTGGCCGTGGGTGACAGAGCCAAGGCCTCCTCCAGGGCCAGTGCCACTTGGAGGCGGGGGACACAGATTCAGGACAGAGACCAGGACTTGTGACATGGTTTGATTTCTGAACTGTCGGCCTGAGCATGCTTTATGGTCCGAAGACTCTTGGGTCATTTTTTCCCCTCCTGGTTTAGTCTATTTCTGGATTATTGTCTATAAGTTTCAGAATGGCCCAGATCCCTGTGCGGTTTATAAATTAGGGCCGGATTCTGAAGCGCCCAGGAGGGCTGCTATATTTTAGATGGTGTCAGAGTTTCCATTATAAACCCCATTTCTTGGAGGTTTATAACTTGGCCATAAAAACGCAGAGGCCCGAGGCTCAGACTGCACTGGGCACAGATCATCCCTTCCTGGCCTCTGGTAGGGATGGGACATCTGGCACAGGTTCGTGGCTGGGAGGGGATTTCAGGGACCCACGTCCAGCCAGGCGAGCTGCAAGGTCCATGCAGAGCCCCAGAAAGGGTTTTGAGGAATCCAGGGTGCTTCGTGGCAGGCGGGTGAGTGACCAGAGGACCTTCCTGCCCTCCGTGCGTTTCCGGGGCCTCGTTCTCTGACCATCACTCATAATAGAGACAATAAATTCCGAGGCCACCTGGTCCCTTTCTGCAAACCACTGTCTAGTGACAGAACAGATTCGGTCAAGGCTGATTTTCGTGTTAGGGAGTGATTCCACGCTGGGCGTGTTAGGGCTGGAAATCACACTGGTCGGGTCAGGAAGTCACCACCAGCCCCTCTCAGGCCTGAGGGGCTCGGAATAAGAGGCGGTGGTGGGGATTCTGGTTGGGTGGTGCAGAGTCCAGGGCTCAGTGGCTGGCCCGTCTGCCTCCCACACGACTGTTGAGAAACACACCGCCCTGCTGTGACTGTGGATCCTAGTTTATCACCAAGTAACCACCAAGAGGATTTTAATAAAGTCTGCTTCTGAGTGTGTCTGGATGGTCAGAGGTGTGGCCTTGGGTCTCTGTCTGGTCCCTGGCCCCTCCCTCCCTGGTGCCGTTCCCCGGCTCTGCCTCTGGCCACCAGAAACTGAGCATCTTTTGTCACCCACACCCTTCCGCTGTGATGCTCTGTCTGGGAGCCAGCTGGCCACGGGCTGAACCCGTGAAATCATGAGCCACATTAAACTTTGCCTCTTGAAGGTTGTCTGTGTCCCAGCAACAGGAATGTGCCTGGGATCCTCGGCCTCTGACCCCCGTGTGCTCCTGGGAGCAGGGGACACCTGGGCACTTTGTGCTCCTTAGGAAGTGGGGTGTGCAGGGCTCGCCCGCTGCATCTGGGACGTGATGTGTGGGCCACTGCTGTAGCTCTTACCGCGTGTGATGAGCTGAGCCTGGCCCACAGCAAAGGCAGGACAGGGGGAGGGGACGCTGGTGCTGTAGCGTCCACCATGGTCCTCAGCACGGGTTCTCAGCAGCCCTGAGGCTCCTAGTTTGTATGAAGCCGTTTCATGGGGTGTCTGAGTTTGGGGATCATTTTACCAGTTTGGCTCACCCCGGGGCTCTGCCCAACTCCTCCTTGCCCTCCACCCACCCTGCACAGCACCCCTCGGAAGGCTCCCAGGAGCATCGAGCCCTGGTCATGAAGCCTCCGTGGGTCCTCCAGCGTCCAGAGTGTGGGCTGTGTGTTCCTCCGGTGGTCAGGCACTGAGCACCCTCGAGGCTGCAGCCTGCGGCCCTCCCAGCCGCCCTTCCTTGGCGCCCTCTCCATGTGTGCCCTGTCCCTGTCCTTCAGTCAGGCGGAAGAGTAGGGCTCGCTGGAGCACGTCTGGAATCCCAGCACCTAAGGCGGGAGAATTTAGAGTTTGAGCCTGAACCTGCCTCAAAATAAAAAAGAAGAAAAAGGGCCAGGGGCTTAGTGTGAAGGCCCAAGGTTCAGATTTCAGGGCAAGAGAAAGAGAGAGAGAGAGAGAGAGAGAGAGAGAGAGAGAGAGAGGAGGGGAGGGGAGGGGAGGGGAGGGGAGGGGAGGGGAGGGGAGGGGAGGGGAGGAGAGGAGAGGAGAGGAGAGGGGAGGAAGAGAAAAATAGAAGGAAAGATGATAGGTAAATAACAGAAGGAAAGAAAGGACAGGGTAATGCAGGACCAGTACTGGGAGACGGAAATCAGGACGTCCCAGGTTCAAATGCCGGGGAACCATGTCTTGGCTCTGTGACCTGGAGCATCGTCTTCCGCTGTGAACTGGTCTTCCACAGGTGGTTTTCCAAGAAAAGCAGGTAACGAGTGCGGTCCTTAGCACCTCCCAGGCACTGCTTGCTCGTGGGTAATCACCGTCATGATCTCGGATGTGTGCTCTGGTCAGAGAGAGCAGCCCTGGAGGCAGGGACAGGACTGGGGTGCCCAGGTGCCCTGGGGCATTTCTGTGCCATCCTCCATCCCCGAGGGCATCTGGGACACTGCCTGGGCTTGGGCAGAGGGAAGGAATTGCCCAGGATTCTGGAGCTCTGACCGCCACCCTGACTGGGCCCACAGTTTCTGCCCGAGGCAGGGGACGCCTCCTGCTGGTCCTTCCCTGGATCCCGGCCAGGCGCCTCCAGGCCGGGGCTCTGGGCGCATGGACCTGGACCGCGTCTGTGCAGCTGTGGGGCTCTCCCAGCCCCTGGGCTCTGCCATGCACCAGTTTCCTTCCCTGGGGGTGCAGGCCCGAATGCAGCCAGCCTGGACCTGCTCCCTGCGGGAGGCTCACTCTCCTGCATTTCTCCCAGATGTCCTGGGCTTGCTAATCCAGATTAAGGGTCACAGGTCTGTCTGCTAGACAAAGGGCACCACGTTCCCAGGTCACCCAGCTCTGCCCCTGGCTGCTACACGGGGCCTCCCTGCCTGGAAGTCACTGAGGCTGTTCCAAGGTGGACACGGCTGGCCACCCATGAGAACGTTTCCCACCCATTCATTCCGGACACTTCCTGAGCAGCTGCTTCCTGAGCACCCACTGTGCTGGGTGTCTGGAAAATGGCAGAGCACAAAGCAGACAGACAGAGACACCTACAACCAGCAAGGAAATGGCCCCAAAGAGTGGCATCACTAAGGCACACAACTGTGTCCTGAGGAGTATGTTGCTGGGCGCTTTTGTCGTTGTGTGAGTGTCACAGAGTGTTCTCATGCTAACCTAGTGGGTCTGGCCTGCTGCACACTGAGGATATGTGGTGTGGGCACTGCTGCATGTGTGATCACGTATGTATGCATGATCCAGTGTATGTGTAATCGTGCATATATGACCTGGTGTGAGTATGATCATGTGTACATGTACAGTCTGATATGTGTATGGTTTGTGCATAGCCATGTGTGGATGTGTGATCTGGTACATATATGATCGTGTATGTGTGCTCTCATGTGTGTGGTCTCATGATCATGCATGAGTGATCTGTGCATGTATGGTGTTCAGGTATGATCTGATGCATTCACAATCACATATGTATTATCTGATATATGTATAATCACAGATATGTGTGCAATCTGCTATATATGTGATCATATATTATTATTTGGTACATGCATGAACATGTGTGTAGTCTGTGTGTGTTCCTACATGCGTGTATATTCTCTGTGTGGCCATGTATGTATGATGTAGTGTATGTATAATCATATATACATGTATGGTCTGATACGCATAATCAAGTATATATGTATGATCCATCTGTATGGTTGTGTGTGTACGATGACTGTGTCTGGTCATGTGTGTATGTGTGATCTTCGGTGTGCATGATCATGTGTGTGCATGATCATGTGTGTGCCATGATCATGCATGTGATGTGATCATGTGTGTGGCATGATCATGTGTGTATGTATGATCCAGTATGTATGCTCCTGTGTCTGTATGATCTGCTGTATGTGTGGTCATGTACGTGTCTGTGGTCTGCTGTGTGACCTGCTGTATGTGTGTGATCTGTCCCTTGCTGAGGTGTCACCATGCAGCGTGTGGTGATATGACATGTAGAGGTCAGCAGTGGGAGAGTAGAAGGGACAGCAGCCCTGGGTACACGGACGGGAGGAGGGTGTCCGAGGGAGGACGAAACGCAGTTTCAAATGGAGAGCAGCAGACCAGTCAGGTTTGCCTCGAGGCTGCTGTGTAACAAGCAGCCTTGGCATCTCGGTGGCAGAGGAGAACAAGTGTTTGTTTATTTCTTACTGACTGTAGGCCGCAGTGGCTCTGCCGGGCCAAGGGGCACGGGCAGCTCCATCCTGTGTGCCTCGCCCTGGGCCCTGGGCTGGGCCTTGGTTTCTGAAGGGCAGAGGGAGGACAGGGCCATCAGCCACTCTGTGCTGCACAAGCCATGCGAGCCCTGCTTGGTCCCAGGATGTCACAGGCACAGTCTGAGCGAGCTGCATGGCCAGGTGCAGCACCCGGCACACACGGGGGCCATGGGGTGCTGTCCTGAGACCCAGGAGGACCCGCCTGGAGGAGGCAGGGAGGGGCATCCGGGGAAAGGGGACCGTGAGGGCAAAGGTGTCTTCCTGGTTGCAGGGGCAGGAAGAGGACAGAGGTCCTGGGCTGTGGGGAAGGACGGTTGTTCACCTAGAGAAGTGGACTCGTGTGCTCCTGGGAGCTCAGAGCCTCCACCGCAACCCACACCCCCAGCTCTCTTAATAGATGTCATCTTCAACAGTCACCCAGGCTGGGCTGGGACTCACCATCTTCCTGCCTCAGCCTCCCAGAGTGTGGGTTTGGCAGGAGGCCGAGGTCAGGCGAGGGAGTCACCCTCGATGACTGGAGGGCTGGGCGAGCTGCCGTGAAGGGGTGGACTGCAGACACACTGGGACAGAGTGGCATGGACAGAACAAGAAGCTTCCGGCTGCCGGGGTCCCAGTGTCAGCAGCTGTGCGGGGCCCGGAACGCCACCCTTGGGAGTTTGAAGCAGGAAGCCATGGGCACTGCCTGAGTTCGGTCTTTTGAGTCTGGAGGGGAGAATTTGTTCCAGGCCCTGCAGTGGGTCACATGACCTTTTCCCTGTGTACCCGACTGAGTTCAAATCGCCCTCTTACTGTGAGGCCCCTACAGCAGCCACCCCATTCCAGTGTGACCTCGTCTTGCCTAATGTTCTCACTGTGAGCCTGTTCCCAAGCAGGGGACACCAAGGGCTTCAACAGATTAACCTGGGGGGACACAAATCAACCTCAATGACATCTGGGTGAGGAGAGGTGGGTCCCCACATCTGGCTCAGATGCTATGCCTGAGAGCCCCTTCCTGCTCTGGGCTGGGCTGGGGCTCCCCCGGTACCCTGCTGCTCTTCCCAGTGAGCACCCAGCCCCAAAGTTGCCCCAACCCTGGGCGGACCAGCAAGCCCGGCCCAGCCTCCCTGTGGGAGTGGCAGGGACTCTGCTGCAGTCTGTGTGGGTCCCAGATGGGAAAGATGCTCAAGACCTGGCAGAGTCTGCCTGAGAAAAAAGACAGACCCTCCTGCATGGAGCAGCCGGCTGCAACAACACGGGCTCACCCTGTGCCTGTTGCAGGGGGTAGAGGCGGGTGCTTCCGGCCACCAACAAGGGGTGCGAGAGCCCCGTGGGAAGAAGTGCCACTTCCCATGGGGCACCCCCACTGCAGATGTCAACCAGACCTGTGGCCTCTGGGCTCTGGGGTGTCTCACTCGGGGCCCTCACAGTTAGTGGCAGAAACACCCTCAAGGCACATGGAGCTTCCAGACCAACAGAACAGGACAGGACAGGACAGGACAGAACAGGATACCGATGACTTCTGCTCAGTGTGGACCCCACCACCTGGTGGTTCCTTCCCCTGGTGACCTCAGCAGGTCCCTTAAGACATTAGGAAGAGAAAGGCCACCAGGGCAGAGTGTAAATGGCAGACAGTGGCACCAGGGAGCCTGATCCCATACAGATGCCATCGTCCTGCGGTGTAACTCTGGCTGAGTTGCTTAACCTCTCTGTGTCCCTGCCTCATGGGCTTCCCTGTGTAATGGCTCAGCACGGATCTCAGCGGCCACTGCAGGGCACCATCAGCCCACACACTCACCCGCCCAGTGCCGGCAGCACTGGACTTGGCCCGGGCCGTGGCTCTTACCACCGCACGGGGCTGCCTCCCCTCAGCCCTGTGACACCCACCCAGCTCACCCTTTTTCATTTTTCCTTTGAATAGTAAGCCCAGAGGCTTTGCCCACAGGTCCATGAAGACCTCAGACCCCCTTCCCTTCCTTAAGATACCCCGACACTTGGTAAGAAGGACAGGGGTCCTAAGTCTGTGCCTTTTTTCCAGCCTCTGGGGCTCACGGCATGGATCTCCGTGGGGTTGTGCATCTGACTTGCAGCTCCCTTCCCCGGCAGAGCTCCCAGCCCCAGGGGGGTGCCCTGCCTCCCCGAGGGCAGAGCACATGCTGACTTTATAAGTCTCCACCACAGATCACAAAGTCACGGGCTCTGCCATAGAGGGGTTTTGTTTGGAACTTAAAACACTTGCTCAAATTAATGACAAAAAATGTCAGATGTGTCCACAGCTAATTATTCATTAGATGCTTAATTAGTGTGGGATGATCATGACATTTTAATGTTATTAATTTTTATACTGTAACAGAAATTAAATTGTCCTGCTGTCCCGCAGCCTCCTGTTGGAGTCACACTGTGGAACTGGGGGCTGGGAGGAGGCTGGAGCCCTGGGGGGCAGCTGGTGGCAACCAGGAAGCACGCTGGCCCAGATCCAGGGCACTCACATCCCTCCCCTGGCTGGGAGATGCTTCCTCCAGGCCACAGAGCAGCCTCTTGGGTGCTGGACCCTTCACATAGCCTGGCTGACTACAGGAGCAGCTTGAGTGAGGGGAGCGGGTAGACCAGATGGCTCTGCCTCCTCCTCCTTCCTGTTTTATATACCCCAGGGGTTTGCATTGTTCCTTTCCTGAAAATCCTACACAGTACAGAAAGACTAATATAGTCCTCAGTGAGAACAGCGGGCCATCCAGTGTCATCAGACCTGGTTTCCACCCCCGTAATCCAGAGAAGGGGCCCATCCACAGGAGATGGTGCAGATTTTCAGATAAATAAAAGCAAAGAGAATCTAAGGGTGAGCCCTTGTTGGCCTCTTCTCTGTAAAATGGACATGGCCCTATGATTATATTCTAATTAGGAAAGTAATCCACACCCTTGTTTAGAAATCCAACCAGAAAGGGAGGAAAGAGATGACAGAAAATCCCTGGAAATCCCCCATCCAGAGATAATAGCTCTTACCACCTTACTCTGTGAACTTCAGGGTATCTTCGGGTGCATAACTAAGAGGATTTGTAGCAAATTGGGCTCATAGTAGACACCGCGTCTTGTAATCTTCTTTTGTTCGCTGCATAGCATCTCATGAGCACCTTTTCTGGGCAGTGGGTACAGACCTGCAGAATCCCTTCAGGTGGCCACATTTGCTTCCGTTCTACAAATATGCAGGGATTTATCATTGGACATTTGGATTACCCCTAATTATTTACAGTTAATCTCTAGGTCCTTCTAATCATCCGTTCCATGTTGGCCCAATTAATCCCTTTGGAGGAATTCCTGAAGATGTCATCTAGGGGTCACTGGGGTCTTCTTCCTCATAAGAGGAAAGACTTTGAGCTCCTGTCTGTCTGTGGCTGTGGCTGTGGCTGTGTCAGTCAGCTTTTCCACTGCTGAGACACAGTGCATGAGACTACAGCTTAAAAGTGAGAAGGTTCAATTTGCTCACAGTTCCGGGGGATTCAGTCCATGGTCTGCTGGCTCCGAATCAGGAGCATCACGGTGGGAGGGTAAGGCGTACACAAGATGCTTAAGTCATGGTGGTCAGAGAGCAGAGTAGGGGACAGTGCCAGAGAGGAAGGGTGAGGGACCAGATTTAGTACCCAAGGTCACATCTCCATGACCACTCAGACACAGCCCAGAGTGTGCTTTACTAATCCCCTCCAAGACTCCCAAGCCCATCAAGTGAACAATTAAGCTTAACTCTCAGCATGGCCGAGGTGTCCACTTTCCTGAAGTGGCCTCACCTGTGAAGAGGGATAGTGACTCAGTCCCAGTGATGGTGGGAGTGTGGGAGCCAGCTCAGGGCCTGGGGCTCAGAGGTGCCGTTAAGTGGGAGCCCCTTCTGCATAGTCTCGGTATGCTGAGCCTCAGTCTGAAAAGCACCGTGGGTGCCCTCTGGCTCTGCATCTTAGGATTCTGTAGGGAAAAGCAAGCAAGAGGCAGGAGAAAGGCTCAAGGGCCTGAGCCAGTTCCTCAGTGTGCAGCTCCAGGGGGGAAGAGGGGTGACGTGCGTGGATGGTCCCCAAACACTGAAGGTCAAACCCATCAGAGCCATGAGCACACACCTCTGCACACCGCATGTTGCCACGCCCATCAGAAAGAACACACAGCATCCACTCTCCATGGAGTGAATTTTCTGACCACGAGACCCTTCCTAAGACAGGGGAGTCCAAGCAAAGTTTGCACTAAGGTGCTGAGAGACAAGTGCTGCCTTGGGCAGTGGTGGTCCCGCGTGGCCTGGAAGACCCTTCCCACACCCAGTTTGGAGCCTGTGACTTGGCCATGCCACGGTCTTCCAGCTTGGGTAGCCACAGAGCATCAGGGACCCTTAGTTCCCCAGCCTAGAGAAGCAGGTTAAGGGGCTCCGAGAAGTTTCTCCCACGGCGGTGAGAGGGTGTGGGTAGCAAAGTGATGTCCCCCAAAGTCGGATGTGAGAAGGAGAGGAATGTAGCCATGGGGGTGTGGGAAGAACATGTCAGGGGCCGGGGTGCTATCAGCAAGGCCAGGCTGCGTGCATGCTCCCCTTCTGTGCAATTTCAAAACTTACCCGATAAAGCAGAGCTGAACACCGGGCCCCAGACATCTAGGAGGCCCTTGCAAGGAGGCAGCTGCACCCCCTAGACTAGAGCCTGCGCCCGACTCCTGGGGTCTGTTCTCTCCCCTCTGGGAACCTGTCCCTTCTGGGTCTGGCACCAACTTTCTTAAAGGCCCATGTTGGTGTCTCAACCTGTGACAGAGTACAAGGACAGAGAGATCTGGAGGTGCACGCTGGTCCCAGAGTCCCTGAAATTCTCCCTGGGGCAGCGGCCACGGGACAGGCACATGCATTAATCCCCAGAGATGGACAGCAGCCTATGGGCTGTGGCTAGCAGCTTGTACACCCTGTCCTGGGGAAAAGGGCCCCTGAGCCCACCCAGGGTGGGCCCCAGACAAAGGCCGGGCTGAGCCGGGGTGGTGAGCTCACAGCTCCTGAGCTGGGAAGGGTGGAGTCTTGCCTTCTGTGGGCAGAGAAAGCCTGGCACATACTGACCTCCTTGTGAAGTCAAAATCAGCAACTCCCTCTCCGGTGCCCCAGATACCTCGCCTGTGAAGTCTGTGAGTGCTGCCCACAGCACCACAGGCTGGCCAGAGGCTCAGGGAGGGGCAGGAGCCTCCTGGGAGAAGACACCAGTCCCAGGGGACCTCCTGGCTTCCTCCCACCCAACTGTCCCATCAGCCACTGCAGACAGTCCACTCCAGATGCAGAGGAAATGGAAGCAAACAAAATTAGTAGCAATTAACATTGAGATCCCAAACAGATGCTCTAATTAGAGGGCTCCTGAAGCCATCAAAAGCTTGTTTGCAACGTGGGGTGCCCAAGGTGCCCTGATGCCAGTCCCAAGTTGGGTAGTGGGAGTTGGATGGAGATCTTTGTAGAGCTCCACCCTCGTGGTGGTGGCTGAGAGAAACCCAACCCCCAACCACCTGGAATAACATGGAGCTGGGAGTCATTCATCAAGCAGCCGGGTGCAGGTTGTGAGCTCCTGGAGGGGGCAGGTGTCTGGTGGGCACAGCATGGGGTCTCGGCGTCACCAGGCCATCAGTTGTATCCCAGGGCAGATGTGGGTCCAGCATAGGAAGGCGCTGGCTGCCAGGAAATGCCCCTCTGTAATGACAGAGGGGCACATGGGCACTCATGATCTGCCTGCAAGAGCATCTCACAAGGCACCTGTTGGGGAGCACTGGCTGCTGGGGTTCCCACCCAAGCAGTCTCAGCCATCCCAGGCTGCCATGCTCAGGATCCAGGCAACCACACAACCTTCACCTCTGCTGCAGATGTGGGGAGGAAGGTGTGGTGTGTGGCCCTCCAGCACAAGGGAGGACCCGGCCTCACTTCCCAGCATTCCAGAGGACCACTGCCCAGACCAGCTCTTCCTGGGGCACTGGAAGCACCTAGACAGACAGGCAGACAGACAGACAGACAGACAGACAGACAGACACACACACACACACACACACACACACACACACACACACACACAGAGCTTTCCCAATATTTCACTAACAGTGTTCAATATTAGTGTCTCTCCTCAGTCCTGTATAGCTTGTAGAGAAGATGTCAATGGTGGAGAAATAGGGAAAAATATTTTTGAGCACAGCAAGGTTTTCATAATCTAAGTGTCCATTTCAGAAGAGTCATCTTTTGTTTCGAAACTCTTATTCTGCTTTTGTTAAACTTGAAATGTCCTGACAGGGGTGAGAGGATGGACCAGAGTGTGGGACAAGACTTCACTAACTGTTCAGTCTGGCCTTGAACTCACCATGTAGCCCAGCTGGCCTCAGACTTATGGCAGTCCCCCTGCCTCAGCCTCCTGAGTGCTGGCATTACAGGCATGCGCCCCCCATACCCAGAAAAGTGTCCTTTTTTAAAAATGAACATTTCATGACAGTAGATAGGATGATTGTTTTAAATGATTTATTTGGAAAAACCAAATGGCCACATCCCTGTCAGTTTCTAATTGTAACTGGAAATTTTATTATGATAATTATACCTTCCTGTGCACTAGGAAGGAGCAGTACAGAGACTCCTACGCCCTGGTCCAGTTTCCTCCAGTGCTGGGTGACATTTTGCAAACAGCAACTGTAATGACATAGCGAGATTGTGATACGCTTCACCGATCTGAGTTGTCCCATTCTCCTTGTATTTATTTATTAAGAGAGACAGAGTGTGTGTGTGTGTGTGTGTGTACTGCTGTACAAGTGTAAGGGCTGTGTATCCACCACCAGCTCGAGACTCTGACCGGAAACGCGTCCCCCGGATGGAGCGTGTCAGTAGCCGGCTTTCCATCACTGAGCGGGGTCCCAGGCACTAGGCCACCACCCTGTGTTTCACTGCTCATTTTTGCCAGCACATCTGGAATTTTCCACGAATATTATATGCAGTTTTTTATGTGAAAAGAGTCTCTTCCCCGCTGGCGTAAATGCCCAGGTTATGCTAGGTGGCCTGACATTTGAGCGTTTATTTTCATAAGAAGTCACCCATTCCTTTCCCAGGGCGAGTGTGCCAGGCTCCCACTGCTGCCCACAGTGTGTGGGTGACCTGGCTGGCCACGTCCTCCCAGCACCGGATACTGTCACTGGCTGATATCTGAGACATTCTAGAAGGTATAAAGTAAGGTCTCATGGGCTTAGCGGTCATTTCTTTGAAGCAGGTGATGCTGACCGTCTTTTTAAGTGTTTATTGGGCATCTGCTTATCATCTTTGGTGAAATGTCAGTTCATACCTTTTGCCCGTTTTCGAACCAAATCAGTGATTTCTTTTTTTCACTGTTGAATTTGAGTTCTTTTTACAGTCTCGGTGCTAACCCTTTGTTAGCGAGTGGGTCACAAATATTTTCTGCCTTCCTATCACTGGTCTTTGCATGCATTTCACGTTGGATTTTGCAGAATAAAACTTTTATTTTGGAAGCAGTCCAGTTTACCAATTTCCCCTGTTATAGATCACGCTTCTCCTATCAAATTGCCTACTACTAGATTCCAAGCGTTTTCTGTGTGTCCTTTGGAAAGCCCTATACCTTTGTATTTCGGGCCATCCGCCAGCCATCGTGTTTGTATAAGATCTGAGGTCTTAGTCGAAGCTCCTTTTGGGGGGCTCTCCTTTGCTTTGGGGTGCTTGGTTGTCATTTGTGCTTATGAATGTCCAAGTGTTACAGTACCGTTTGTTGAAAAGATTGCCCTTCCTCAGTTTAATTGCTTTGTCAAAAGCCAGTGGAGCGTGTTGGTGCGAAGCTGTGTCCGGGTTCTCTGTTTGGTTCCCACTAAGCTGCGTCTGCCCTCCAGCTTAGCTGGCTCCATTTCCAGAGCTCTGTGCTCGACCTCAGGCTCAGGCAGAGTGAGTCCTCCTACTTCCTTGTCGAGACTGTGTGAGCTGGTCCACCTTCCTGTGTAAAGCACAGGACACATTCGTCTGGAAAATCTCTCTTGTTTTGATGGGAAGGCCCTGCACCGCAGGTCCACGGGAGGCCCGATGCCTCCTTCTGAGTCTCCCCAGCCTTGGTGCCTTCGATCTTCTCGATCTTCTCCGAGGTCACTCAGCAGCACGGTGTCCTTTCTGCACGCGGGTCCTGTTCCTTCTTGGGAATTGTGCGCTCTATTTTCTCTGGTGCTCTTGTAAATGCTATGGTGTCTTTAATTTTGCTCTCCACACATTGGTTGTTATAAACCGAAATGAGAAGCAGGTTTCCCTGTGTGGGTCTGGTCTCCCGTAACTCTGCTGAACTCACTGATTAGTCCCAGGAGAGTTTATTCGTGTGTCCCTTGGGATTTCCGCATAAGCCGTCACCTCCCTGCAGGGCTCTAGAATTTCTCCTGGCCAGCTCTGTGCCTTTTGCTTCTCCCTCCTGCCTTCCTGCCTTGGGACTCCCGGGCGTGGAAGTGAAAGAAGCCGTGCCTGCCCTGCTCCTACCCAGGGGAGAAGTCTTTATTCTCGTACCTTTAATCTATGAGTTTTGCAGATGCTTTTGGTCCAGCCGTGATGGCTTCCCGCCATCTCTAACCTGCAGAGAGGGGTTCCTCAAAGGCTAAACTTTGGGAGCCACCAGGTTGTGCCTTGCCCGGGGCGGCTTCCCCATCCACTTCTCATTCGATCTGCACGGCCCCCTGTCGGCTGGGCGACAGTGTCCCCCTCAGGCTGCTGGCTCTCAGTTCTGTCTCCTTTCCCACCCTCCCGCTCCCCCTGCCCGGCCGTCTGTCCCATGTCCTCTTCCCAGCCGAGTCAGGGGAGCAAACAGTGATTCCAGACCAGGGTCACCACCCGCTCACTCGCTCATCCAGCCAGCCCGAACCTCTGGGCCAGACCTTGGAGGACAGGCACGAAGGAGCACCCTCATGTGTGCACCCCACTGGCTCCCAAGTTTAGCCCTTCATACCGCACATGGTTGAGCATCTCTCTGCTCTCCTTGTGACTAGCCGGGACCCACGTGACTCCAAGAGTGGCCCTAAGTCTACCACTTCTCCCCAGGAAATATGTACCCCAAGCTGCACCCCAGAGCACACCCCACTCCTGGCCGCCCTGGGCCCCAATCATACCTGCTCCTGCACAGCCAGAGCCTCCAGCCCAAGGCAGGCAGAGGGTGAACCTCCTCCTTCCCTCCCCTCCCCCTCCTCCTCCCCCTGCTCCCTCCCCTTCCTCCCATCCTCCTCCTCTTCCATTCCTCCTCCTTCCCCATTTCCTCCTCTTCCTCCTCCCCCTCCTCCCAGCCCCAGCCTCAGTCCTGGTACTAGAACCTTCTGCAGCCACGACAAGTCGTCCACTCTCCACAGCCCCAGGGTAGCATATGGTTGATGCTCATGGTTTCCGTTTTCTGTTTTAACCAAGGGAACAATTTCTGCCTACGCAAATCTCTTTAATAATAGTAACATTATTATTACTGTCATCTGTGTGGCCTTAGGCAGAGTCTTGCTAAACTGGAGAGTAGCTGAGCTTGAAGTTTTCCAAAGCCTGAGTGTCACCAGGCTCCAGCAGAGGAGTGGAGGCCCAGTTCCCATGGAAAGTGCAGGTCAGAAGGTGGAGATCCAGGCGGGAAGTGATACCTGGGAATGACGCTCTCACTGGATACCTGTGAAGCAACTACCCTCCCTGGCTGTCCTCCTGTATCTCAGGTCATGGCCGAAGCTGGGCGGCCCTGACCGGGGGCGGTCCCCCCACCAGCATCCTCTGGCCAGGGGCAGGGAAGGGTAGTGGCTGCCCATAGTCCAGAAGGAGAGGAAGGCAGGGCTGTGGAAAGACCCCTCTGACCTCGCTGGGGCAAGTGAGGTACTCACTCGGCCACAGAATTTAAGGGGACTCTGAAAGCACCACTACTCAAGCCAAACAATATTTAATGCAGTACTTTTAAAGTCAAATAATACAAAAATACCCCACAACGAGCAAAAGATCAGCGTTTTAAATAAAGACAGGAAGGCTGTAGAGGGCAGCTTTCGGGGGAAGGAACCTGGAAGAAGCTTAGCAAAGAGGTTTCCAAGCATGAGAGGAGGCAAGGGAGGTCCTCACCACCCACCCACGTCATAGGACCTCCTCAGCCTGCAGGCACCCCTGAGGCGGGATCGCGGCAGCTCCTGGAGGCCCCTCTTGCAGGCGGAGCTGGGCATCTGCCTCCCCTCGCTAAGCCTGTGGCCCCTGCACTACGGAGCATGGGGCCCCGTGGGAGGCCTGGAGCATGGGAGGGGGCAGGCTGTGGACACCGCACCCCACTCACAGCTGCCGGAGAGCTGCCTGGAGTATGGGGAAGGCAGAGGAGTCAAGGCCACACATCCAAGGATCAGGGTCCAAGCAGGGCAGAACGTGACGGCATGGACAGTGCTCCTGGAGCCAGGGCTTAGTGCGGCAGCCGCAGGATCCGGGAAGAGAAGCAGGAGGACATGGTCCCGCTGGCGTGGCCAAGCTATGGGGTCAGCGCTCCCTTTGGAAGAAGACCCTCTGGGCATCCTCAGGGCCTGCTTTGAGGGCCTGGCTCCTCCAGGGAGACTCTGGCTCTTTCCTGGCCGGCATGGACGCAAGATGGCCCCACCGAGGCAGGCTGGTCACTGCTGAGCCTCGTCTGGATAATGAACTCCACCCATATCACCGGGCAAGGCCACGTTCCCCCCCCTCGGCTCTGTCTCAAGCTTTCAGACAGAGGCTTCAGGCACCAGGATGCCCACTGTCACCCAGGCTGTCATTGGCCCCCTCCCTCCCTGCCCCAGGGCAGCTGCCACTTTCCTCTGGAGTGAGGAGCAGGGTCAGCAGGCCTGACTAGGTCTGTGCATCCCAAAGCTTGAAGCCACCATGAAATCCATTCACCGTGTCCGGCTTTTCAACCCCCATGAAGACAGGTGATTGTCTGCAGAGGAGGAGACCAAGGCTGGGGCAGTGTCCTAACTTTCCAGACAGTGGCAGGTCAGGGGGTGAATGGGCTGGAACTGGAGCTCAGTGCAGACCACTGCCCAGCATATGCAAGGCTGTGGATGGCCTTGATGCCCAGTGCCACCAAAATATTGTGTAATGATGCTGAACTGAGTTTTGCTCATTGCCCTGATGTGATATTGTTCCTGGCAATGGAAAATCCATCCTCCAGGAAAATGTCTTGAGCCAGAAGGACAAATCCTGAAGATGGACGGCCCCAGGTCAGCCTCTGGCCTCAAAACCCAGGGACGCTCCCCCAGTCAGCTTGGACACTGAGCCACCTCAACTCACTCCAAGGACAGGAATGCTGTAATGAGGTCAGGACAAGAGCCAAGGGCGTGGCTCAGAGCCTGGGCTGACCTCAGGGCCAAGCCCAGGACAAGGACAGGTCAAGGGATGAATGGGAGAAAAATTGACTCTGTGCTACAAATCTTGGGCATAAAAGACACCAGAGCACCTGCCACGGGTGGGGCCCAACCACTTTCTCTGGAAGTCAGTAGAAAAAGTGGTTTCACCCAAAGCCACGGAACCCAGGCCTGGCTTTCACTGGACACAGCCTCCTGGACACTGCACTGAAAGGGTGCTTTACTGAGGGCCCCCCACGAGTAGCCATGTCCTTGGGCCTCAGGAGCTTAGCCTGTGCCGTCTGCCCCACCCTCCTCCAAGCTTCTTCTTTTTTTAAAACAACCAGAAGTTGGAGCAAACAGCAACACCAGAGAGAAATTTCAGGAGGCAGGGATGGTGTGGAGTGCACGGTGGGATAGATGCCCGGACAAGGGCCTGGGATCTGAGCCTTGAGGTGGAGAAATGGAGGCACATACTCTAATGAAAGCCTAGCGTACAGTGGGCATTCAGAAGAGGTGCCCACCCTCAGGACAAAGCGTAGCCTCAAGACATGAGGTTGTCCACAGGTCCAGGCAGGCTGGGCAGGCAGCCCAGGAGGGCCTGGCCATGCCCTCTCTCACATTTACCCCCTCCTGCCACCCTGGATCAAGGAAAGGTAGATGCCCCATGCTCAGCCCTTTACCCTGGCCACACCCCTTCCCCAGAGCCTGCTGCCCGAGCACCCCCTTGCCTCAGGATGTGGCGCTAGCCTCCGATTACCTCCTCCCAGCTGTGCACCACCAGGGTTTCATGGAAGGGACTGAGGCTAATAATTTAAGACGTAATTTGTTATTAGTGTGGCACCCATGCAATGAGCTGACCAAAGTACCTTTCAGCTAATTATTACCAAATATTAAGTCTATTGATTCAATGCAGCACAGTGCGCTGGTCAGTCCCTAGCTGCTGGGGACGTGCATTTGCTCCTGTGATTTATAGAAACCAAGCCCACTCCAGGAAGCCGCATGAGTATTACTATCCAGTGTGATCCAGGTGTCCTGGCCAGCAGCCCCCGGAAATGTGTTAGAGAGATGAGGACAGGAGGGTCCAACATGTTAAAGAAGCTTCCCAAGGCCACACAGCCAGAGAGCAGCAAAACCAGGATTCCACCTCTGGTGTGTCTGAGTCAGGGCCCTGCCGTTCTGAAGTTGTGTGCCAGGCACACAGTAGGGCCCATTAATGTAAATTACAATTCCCTCCCAAGCATAAGGTGATATCCATAAGAAAAGAACATAGATTGTTTTTTATTCACTGAAGTATTTCCAGCACACAGTAACTCTTTAGTATGCCAGATAAATATTAAGATGGAAGAAAAGATAGATGAATGAATGGATGGGTGGATGGATGGAAGGATGGGTGGATGGATGGTGAGTGGGGTGAGTGGATGGGTGGATGGATGAATCAATGATTGGATGGATGGATGGATGGGTGGGTGGATGGGTGCAAGGATGGATGGATGGGTGGATGGGTGGATGGATGGTGAGTGGCTGAATAGATGGGTGGATGGATGGATGAATGGATGGATGGATGGATGCATGGTTGGATAGATACATGGATGGATGGATGGATGGATGGATGGATGGATGGATGGATGAATAGATGAGTGGATGGGTGGGTGGATGGGTGGGTGGATGAATAGATGGTTGGATGGATGGATGGATGGGTGGATGGATGGTGAGTGGGTGAATGGATGGGTGGATGGGTGGATGGATGGTGAGTGGGTGAATAGATGGGTGGAAGGATGGATGAATGGATGGATGGATGGATGGATGCATGGTTGGATAGATACATGGATGGATGGGTGAATAGATGGGTGGATGGATAGGTGGATGGGTGGGTGGATGGGTGGGTGGACGGATGAATAGATGGGTGGATAGATGGATGGATGAATGGGTGGATGGATGGATGGATGGATGGATGGATGGATGGATGGATAGATGGGTGGGTGGGTGGATGGATGAATAAATGGTTGGATGGATGAAGGATGGAAGGGTGAGTGGGTGAATGGTTGAGTGGATGGATGGATGGGTGGATGGGTGGCTGGGTGGATGGATGGATGATGGATGGATAGATGGGTGATGGGTGAATAGATGGGTGGATGGATGGATGGGTGGATGGGTGGCTGGGTGGATGGATGGATGATGGATGGATGGATGGATGGGTGATGGGTGAATAGATGGGTGGATGGATGGATGATGGATGATGGATGATGGATGGATGATGGATGATGGGTGATGGGTGATGGATGTTGGATATGATGGATGATGGTGGATGAAGAATGCATGGATGAATGAGAGAAGGGGAAAGAAGGAGCTTCACAAGCTCAGAGATAGCAGCTTCCCTCCTGGACTGCCAGAGCTGGGGAGAAGGAAGTGTTTATCACCACTGTCACCCACTGAAGGAATCCCAAGAGGTCTGTGGAAGCTGCAGGAAGAGCCCTTGCCTGGCTGTCAAAGAGGCGGGAGACTACGGACAGCTGGGCCCTGGGCCTCTCCAACACCTCTTTCCCAGATCCAGGACAGAGCCTTCCTGAGTTCCCCAGCTGAGCCCTGCAGGCCAGGTTTGACCTGATGCCCTGGCCCCTGCCCTAGGCCAGCTCTGTAACTCTCTCCGCCGAGGGACCCCCTCCCATCCCCCAGCCCGACGCCTGCATCCCGGAGCTGCCAATGCAGAGCCATGCGTCTTGGTGTGTGACAAATCACTTTTTAATTGCCTCAAGGAAGAAACCCATTAGTCTTTCCCCTACGTGAGAGTCATCCTAATCTTTGGCAAAGCCCAGGCTGGCTGGAGGCCGAGGCTGGGGGCCGCCAGCTATTTTTAGCTCCTGTCTACAGCCTCTCAGAGCCTCCATCGAAGAAAGGGAGGATTAAATCTTTGTGACACCCCAGCGCCTCCTCTGCCACATTGGGAGAGCTCCCTGGGCCGAGGAGGAGAACCGCCAAAGATGGTGTATTAATTGTCCACATGAATTTGTGTCACGTTTCACACAAGATCTGCTTCCCCAAAACGAAGTTCTGTCAGGGCCCCCTAAGTAGAGAAGGGGATCCCCAGTGGCCCTGCAGGCAGCCCTGCCTGTCCTACACCCCCACATACACACTGTCCATCTTCAAGGTGTCCTGACCTGCCCAGCTGGGTCGTCTGGCTGCAAAGTGTCCCCAGCACCCTGGGTCACATGGTACACAGTCCCGGCAGAGAGGAGCTGGGCCCCAGGCAGCGTGTGCTCCCTCCTTTAGGAGGCCACAGTGGGCAGAGTGGGGGCTGGGCTTTCACCAAGGCCTCAGCTTTAGAGAGAGGCCAGCAAGAGGCAGCCTCGATGGCCTGTCCTGGGGGCTGCCTCCGGAACACACAAGTGGGCTTGCCTTTGGCCCGCTCTGCACCATTCTGGCTCAGTGTTGGAAAATATGAGCTCAGGACCCCGGTGTGGCCTTCACCTAGACTCTGAGGACTCTGGAGATGTTGTCACCACCTGCTAACAAGGGGCAGGGTTGCTTTGCCCAGCACTTTCTCAGATACAGGACCAGGAAACAGTGGCCATCTGCAAATCTGAGGGATCCTTGGGACGTGTGGCCCTGCCAAGAAAAGAGGGCTTGGCTGAAGAGGTGCCCGGTGAGGCTCACCCAGCAGGTTAAAGAGTCAGCCCCGCTGCGCCCTCGCCCTAGGGCCAAGGCCCTGTGCCTCAGCAAGGGGTGCCCATGGGCATCCATCCAGGGGCTTCTCTGCACCTGAACCCAGGGCACTGCCACCAGTGTAGTGAACAGCAGCGTGCCTCGGCAAGCACAGCTCACGGGGACCGCTGTCTTTTTTTCTTTTTTCTTTTTTTAAGCAGAATGAAATGCACTCCATGATTATTTCTGTGCATGAAATTCGAGGTTACTGAGTTTAGGTTCCACCTGATGCTAATAACCTTAATTGTAAATCCTTTATTTATAGACTTGGGCTATAACAACCTCCGGGTGGTATTAAAGTAAATGCTGACGAAGGCGGAGGTGGGCCCAGCAGCCCCCAGCAGCGGGCATATCAAGTGTCAGGGCTCATAAAACCCATAGGTCCTCCCCACCAAGTCTGGCTCCCAGGGGGCAGACGGTTGGAGATTCTCATGCAAAATAAATAGCCCTGCCTTTGCATTACACGTCCCTGCGTCTGACTCAGCACTTGGGGTGAGCAGCAGGAGGGGCTCTGTGCTAAAATCAAAGGACAGAGAGGAGTGGGCGGCCCTGAGGTCACTGCAGTTTCTGCTGCCGGCTCCCAGCCTTCGCTTTGGGTTCTGGTTTCTCTGTCCCCCGCTTCACTATCAGAGGGAGGAAAGCGGAGGTGAAGGGAGCCTGCCCCGGAAGCTGGAGATCACAGAATTCTGATCAGGTTTCGCTGACCTTCCCAGTCCCTGCTCTGGGAAGAGGCCAGGGCAGGGCTGGATCGGTGCCTCTGGGTCCCCTGCACCTGCCCTTCCCCCTCGAGGGTATGAGCGGCCGTGTCTCCAGGCACCATGGGGCAGGTGCACGCATCGCGCTAGGATCTGAGAAGCAGAGGCAGCACCATTTCTAGACAGGAGCTCAACCAAGACCTTCCCTCTGCTTCCGTTATGCTGCTCCTGGCCTGCAGCATGGATCCCTGAATCTTAGGATCCCTGAGAGCCAACAGGGCTGGACCTGCTCGTTCCAACTCCTGCGCAGTACCACCCCCCTCACCACCTTGCCCTTGGCTGCTCCTCTTCCCTCTGTGGTCAGTCTCTGGTCTCCAGAGTCCTCACCACTTCCAGGGAGCTGCCCGGACCAGCTTCCTCCCCCTGCTCCAATCTTGGGGAAAGGCTCAGGTCCAGGCAGGGAGCAGTTGCCTGGTGGCTGGGGGTCACCCTCAGCAGCAGCTGTTGGCTGCGGCAGGAGCCTCCTCCCCCACAGGCAACAGATGCAGGCTTCAGCGATGCGGGAGACATCTGGCCCGACCCAGAGGGACACATCACCCCACAGTTTATGGGGCAAAGCGTGATTAAGCAGACTGGGTGTCAGGGCTTTCTTTGTAAAGGACGTCTTTTCTGTGACCCTTTGGCAATTGGGCAGCAGATCTACGCAAGCAGAGCCCACACTCCAGGTAGTCAGCAGACCAGGCTGCCCACGGCCCTGGAGGATGTTTGAGCCCGGCTCCTCAGCGCACAGAGTGGGGGCGACATTCCCGTGCAGCACCCCTAGTTCAGAGGCTAAACAGCTCCTCCCTTGCAACCTCCAGCCCAGCTCAGGCCTCTGCCTGCCACAACAGGGTGGCCTCCGGGTCAGTGGGTGCAGTTCTGAGCCCACGAAGCTGTCTTCTAGCAGCCAGACCTTGGAGACCCATCTGCAGTACACTGGCCAGGTGACCCGTATGACCCAGGAGGAGCCTCCTCTGCTACAGGGCCCTGGGGTTCGGACCTGGAGCATCTGTTCCCCAGAAACTTCTCAGCCTTTCCCCACGGATGAATCCTTCACTAAAGCCGACTCAAACCCTGCAGCTCGAGAGGAGCAGACACGCTCCAAACCCAGGGAAGAAATGAGATTGTGATCGGGGCGGTTTAATTCAACCAGTGCCCCCAGCCACGCACTTCTCAAAGGAAACCACAGGTTCAGCCTAACCTGGGCAGGAGGGAGCAGGAAGACCCTCTCTCCGGGACGTGGTGGCCTACGCCTGTAATCCCAGCATTCTGAGGGGCCCAGGCAGGAGGGTCACAAGTTGGAGTCCAACCTGGGTCATTCAGTGACTTAGTGAGACCTTGTCTCAAAATAACAAATAGTAAAAAGGGCTAGGAGTGAGCTCAGTGCAAAGGCCGTGGTTCAGTTTCCAGAACCGCCAAAATGAAAACGTCCTGCCCCTCGCTTTGCTAGCCCTGCTCTTGGGGGTTCGTACTGCCATGCAGGGGGGGGTCCTCCTGACAGATGTATCGTCATCGCAGGCAGATGGACCCCAAAGCAGCGAAGCTCCAGCCTCAGACCCTTCCTTTGAGCACGCTGTGGTGTGCTGGCCAATGTTTAAAACCCCAGCTCCCTAGCGGGAAGGGCTGAGCTGTACCGTTTGCTAATTTCCATAGTGTAACTGTTCCCAGAGGCTGATTTCCAACTACCAACTGAGCAGCTCCCAAGTCAGACACTTGAGACGGCAGGAGTTTGGATTTGAGGGAATGTGTGGACGTGCATCATGATTTATCTTGAGGGTGGCACCCAAGTTTCAACTCAACTCACTTACGTTTCACGTCTGCCTTACACACAATGCTGTGGGGTAATAGTGTATGCTTTTAAAATGCTGCACGTGAAACAAAGTTTTGTGGCACGGAATTTTCCACTTGTAGTTTCATAGCAACACTGGAAAGGTTTGAGATTTTGTAGCATTTCATATTTTCGGACTGGGAGTTAGGGACCTGCAGCCTACAGCAGCACAATGTCACGGAACACAGAAGAGGGAGAAAACAGGATGCAAGCCAGCCTGCTGCTGCTAAGGTCTGTATTTTTTTCGTTAAAAAGGCCCACCCAGGTACACAAAACCTAGTCCCGGACACACTGAGTCTGCCTCTGATTAAGACGGGATTTCTTAGAAAGGTAATATGTCACCCGCTCTCCGGTAACCAGTCTGCACAGGCTGTCACAGGGCTGGCAGTGCAGGTGAACCCCAACTTTCTGAGCTAATACTGATGGAGGCCGGGATTTCCTGGCCAACAGTCTTGAGCTTCTAGAAGTGTACCCTGTCCGTTAACTGCACCTCGTTGTAGGCCCTGAACCTGGGGTCCCTGCCCATTTTATGTGCCTCGTGGGCCTCTGATTATCCAAAGCTTCTCCTAGCACTGGTGGCCAGGTGCACAGAGCCTGAGCCGTCTGGGGTGCTGGTCACAAACGTAGAGCCCTCGGGCTTTGCAGCAGGTCTGACATCAACTGTTTTATAAAAGTTTGAGCTGACATATACAAATCTCATACAACAACCAGTGTTTGTGACTTAGCTTGAAAAATCCAAAGACCTCGGTTTGTGGGCCTAAACCCCCACCTTGTGGCAGCAGCAGGCAGGATGCAGCCACCTGCTCCCCAGACCACACCCTGCCCTCTCCCCAGTGCTACCGAGGAGTCCCCACGTCTCATGGGCCTGCACTGTGGTTTTCTTGGAGAGATATTTCTTTTCTCTCTTCAGATTTTTTTTCTCAAAAATGGGCAGTGAGGTCTCGAGAAGCAGGCTGTGTGCTGGAAAGGAAGGCGCGCAGCACATTTCTGGGTGGGAGTGAGGAGTTTCCTCCCTTTGCGTTGAGCTGTTCCAGAAAACGTGTGGCGCTGCACTTTGTGGGAACAGCGTCTCCTGGAGTTGTGTGCCGTGCAGTGTATGCAGCTGACTCCTCTGTGGGCAGCTGGCCAAGGGGAGCAGAGGCAAAATAATCCGTGCACGGTGCACGGATCTGGCACTTGGTTGGCCTGCTTCATGAATGTGTGTGTGTGTGTGTGTGTGTGTGTGTGTGTGTGTGTGCGGGCAAGGCTGGATCTGCTCCCCTCTGAGGTCTCAGAGATTCTGCCAAGGGCTGTGACTATTTCATGGTTACATGGCTAGGACAGTACTGCCTAGGACAGTACTGAGAGATATCTAGGACTCAATAAATTATGAGTTAAATGAGAAAATGAATGAATAAATACATGAATGGTAAGCGGATGGATATAGGTGAATGGGTGGCTGTGCTAGTGGATGGATGGGAGGATACATGAGTTGGTGTATATTTTAACAGGTGGATGGATGGAGGGTGGATGGATGGATTAACAGGTGGATGGATGGATGGTGGATGGATGATGGTAGATGGATGGATGGATGAACAGGTGGATGGATGGATGGTAGATGGATGGATTGACAGGTGGATGGATGGATGGTAGATGGATGGATTGACAGGTGGATGGATGGATGGTGGATGGATGGATTAACAGGTGGATGGATGGATGGTGGATGGATGGATTAGCAGGTGATGGATGGATGGTGGATGGATGACAGATGAATTAATGGGTGGATGAGTAGATACATGAGTGGTGGGTGGTTTAGTGGGTAGGTGGGTGGGTAGATAGATTTGTGGGTGCATGGATGGTTTAACAGGTGAATGGATGGGTAGATGAATAGATGGATGGATACATGAGTGGGTGGATGGTTTAGTGGGTAGGTGGATGGATGGATCACATAGAGAACTCCAGCCCTGCGAGTCCAGGCTGGGGCCTACCATTAAGTTTAGAGTACAAGGTCTTAGTTACATTTAGCTCATTTTTAGAACCAGATTTCCCTAGAAAAACAGTAGTAGCCCAGAGTCTTGGCATGAAACCCCTAGGCTCCTGGCAAAGAAGTCCTTATGTCCAGCTACCCACAGCACCACACAGGCCAGTGGTCCCAGGTGGAAGAGCAGCAGCTGGGATGGAAGGGCACTGTTGGGTCTCCCAGGCATTTGCTCAGCTCCCTGCGTGCTGACCATGAGTTCAGCAGGTCTCCCCTTTCCAGGACCACATGTAGTTGGGGCAGGACACACCCAGCAGCTTCCTCCTTGCATGACAGACAGATTAGCCACCGCCCCCCCCCCCGAGTCTCTTCTCCGGGACACTGCCTGGATGCGTCGGTCAAATTTCTGGTCCTCCCCTGCCTGCAGGTGGGAAGCCACGGGCCAGCTGAGGATGAAAAATGCAGTAAGTTAAAGGCTTCTGTGGGATAGTTATATGGTTTTTAAAAGGTCAGGAAAACCATCGCTGAGATTTGAACGCCGAGTGTAACTCTGGGCGGTGATTAATTGACCGCATCTCGAGGCTCTGACCTGCCTCTCCCAAGGTGAAGGAATTAGTTGATTAGTTGCACAAAGTTGCTCCACCACCGTGCGGAGGGCGTGGGTCACTGGTCTTTGGCTAGTGGCACTCCAATGAGTCGCCGCCAGCCTGCCCTGGGGACATCGATCTGCAGAACTGAGAGACACAGGGTCCCCTAAGACTGCATCTTACCAAAAAAGAACACGAGGCCATACTGAGAGGACAGAGTGACCTTCCTCGAGCCTGTGACCCAGCTTTCTCCTCTTCTGGCTCTCTTCACTTTCCCTATATTAGAAATTTGCTTTCTGACCCTGTCCTGGTCCTGCCCAGCCCAGAAAAGCGAGACCAGCCAGGGATTCCTCTGTCAGACCTTATCAAGGCCACCGTGGCTCTGAGGCAAACAATCACCCAAACAATCACCCCTCGTCATAAACATGGCTAAGTTAGATGATGGGAGAGGGGTGGGATTGTGGCCACAAGACTTGAAGTGATCAATAAAGCAGACTGGTCTAAGTGAAAATAAAGCCCATGTTCACCAATGTACTAAAAAATAAGTTAATTGCTGTCCAAGGTGCACTGAATTAAATCTGTTTGCCTGAAATTATTACAATGTGGTATTGATCACTGAGAACCCGCCACTGCCTTTTAAGTTATAGTTTATTAAGGGGTAATATGTTTAGCAAATGCCTTTCCTGGCACGGCGTGCTCTGCTGAAACACGCAGCAGATGCACAGGTGTGTCCCCACCCGCCCCTGCTCCCGCGTCCCGTGCCAGGGTCACGGCACGGATCTCCCAAGCTCAGCCAGTGGGCGCTGGCATCACCCATCCATCTGGGGTTTTGCTTGACTTGGGTCTCGCCAGGTCCTGGGAAGAGGTCCCTGAGAGCCTCCACACCCCTGATCGTGTTGCATGGTGATTTTCATTTATTCCTCTACCAGGATGACAAGGTGACAAGCCCGTGGGTCAGCACCATCACCTGTGTCTCTTCCCACGTCCCTTCTGAGCCAAGCGTCACACCCACACATGCAGGAGTCGCCCATAAATACAGGTTTCACAAGTGGCCTTCTTTTTTTCCTTGTCTTTTTCTTTATTAAAAATGCTTAATTAGAAAGGCAAGTGAACTCATTACAACAAATGAATACATTATTTTTAAATATGGAAAAATATTTTTCTAATTAGAAAAATTAGATATACCCATAGCAGAACATTTACAAGACACAGAGAAATATTAGAAAGATAATAAAAGCCACCCATCATCCCATCGCCCGAGACACCCCTTCTTTTCCTGTAGGTGTATTTCCTGCAGGTCTTTTCCATCCACGCATGCAAAAGAATGTTTTTCTCCCAACAAAGGCGGGCAGCTGATCTCTGTGTAGCTTAGCGCCTCCCACTTACTCTGCAGCCGCATTTCCTGTCATGCGACAGTCCTGAAAAGCGCGGTTTAATGGCTGTGTAATACTCCGTCTTCTGGACATACCGTGATTTATCTGGTCATTCCCTGCTGGTGGACATGTGCGATGCTCCCAGCGTTACGCCTCAGCACCCTCGGACAGAAACTGCTCCTGCATCTCCCAGGGCTGCAGGGTGGCAAGCTCCTAAGGCTGCAGCCGGTGGCAGCTGTCGGGAAAGGGCCAGATTCTGGACCCGCAGCTCCTGCAGGCCCCAGGAGCCGCTGCTCCCCTCTCCACGCCCTCACCGATGTGGCATCCGAGTTTGTGTTTCACTTCAAGCCCACAAATTACACAGTCAGTCCTGGTTACAGAAGAGCCTCTCCTGCTGGTGCTGAGGGACTTGGTGCCGGTCTCATTTCATTCCTGTGAAAATCAATGATCAGTGCCGAGTGCTCTCAGTGCCCAGCGCCACGGCTCCGGAAATCACCTCCGCAGAGGATTCGCCTGTCGCCCAAGTTAACCCTCCAGACAGCGGGATGTATGTGTTTCTGTAGTCACCTGCATTGTGTTGACATTGTGTTCTATTTAAACCCTAAGATGCTTCAGCTGTTACTTTTTCTTTCCCTCTTTGAATTTCTAATCACGCCTTTTGGTTCTTCTTAAAATTTAAAGCCATCACAAAATTACCAAAACGCTGTGAGGAGGACTCAAGGACAGTTTTTTCTCTGATCCATTTGAGAGTCAGCAACGTGGTCCCTGATCACCCCCTGAAGGTTTTAGTGTGTCTTCATTACTAATCAGGACATTCTCCTGCAGACGCAAATCTGGCTTTCACTTCGGGAAGCCAACAGTGACGTGTCACCCCCAGTCCTCCGTCTCTGACAGAAATGTCCGTTGCCCCCATGATGTCAACATCACCTGTCCTTCATAGCCTCCATGTCCCTCAACCTGGGACCCTTCTTCTCTGTTCTTGGTTTTCACAACCTGGACACCTTTTAGGGTGATAAGCACCATTTTGTAGGCTGCTCCTCCTGGTGGGGTTTTCTGATGTTCCCCCATGGCTTCTGGTTGTGCCTCTTCAGTGGGACTCTCGGGAAAGATCCTGAGCTCGTTCAGATGATCGGGATTTCCATGTCACCCGTTACAGGTGACATCGTTCCCACTGAGGGCTGGACACAGGTGTCATCTGCAAGGGTGGGACACTGTCACACCATTCTTTCCCTTCATGTTAATGCATATTTTGCAAGAAGATTCTGAGGCCATTCCTCGTCAAATCTTCAGCATAACCAGGAACCATGATATACAAGTTATGGACTCACAGCTTCCTATCTTATTCAAGGAGCTCTAACCCTCGCCATGGCCGTTTGTTTCAAGGGTCACGTGCCCTCAAGTTTGGCTTGTGTCACTTTGGGGCTTCTGCGCTGTTAGGTATTAGTCCATTATTCTTCGAGAACTTCGGCATTCCCTAAACAAGACGTTTCATGGCCATCTTTACTACCTGGGATCAGGTGTGTCCCCTTAGAACCCCGCGTCCTACCTGTGGAATGCGATTTCCTGCGTGTGTGCACTCACAGTTTCTACAACGTTGCCTCACCTGGTGCCCCTCAGGGGACAGAGCTGGAGGGTGTGTCTATCTAGCTCACGCAGGCAGCCCAGAGAGGTCACTCCATCTTTGTGCCTGTCCTTTCCGATAAACAGCCGTCTCCTGTTATCCTGAAATACACTCACCTGTGTGTTCCGTCAGCCTGTGTGTACAGCCAATCTCTCACTTCCTCCCCAAGTCCCTTACGAGGCCACCCCACTGGGCAGGCCTGCTCCTTCTGCATCCATGTACCCTTAATGTAATTGTCAGGAAGAGTCTGAAGCCGCCTCCCGGATCGGGGAAAGAGGGACATGATTGATTAGCAATGTCTGTCAGGGACCGAAGAATGGAAAGTGGGTGTCAGCCTGCTGCAGGCTTTCCTCACCCAGGGTGACTGGTGTATGCACTGTAGCAATCAGAAGTTACTGTAGTTTTGAAAGAAAAATAACAATGAATCATTACAATGAACAAAAGTCCATAATTAATCTGGACAAAGGTGCCAGCCGGGGGGCTTGTCATCCCGCTACTGGGTGCAGTTCTATGATTTTTTGACCTCCAGCTTCTAAGGGCCTCTTTGCTGGTTTCATCTTGGCCCCTGGCCCTCTGCTGGAGGATGTGTGCGCTCCCTACAAGCTTAGGAATGAAGGTGAGCTGCAGGGTGCTATGGTTTTTCATTTCCTTCTGGGGTTGGTCCTGGAAGCTGATGGCACGGCAGATTCTCCCATCACCAGACAGCCCCTGGCCCATCTCCCTCACCCCAAGTCCTCACCCTGGTGCCCACAGCACCTGAGCTTCCCGGATGGCATCAGAAAATGCGTCAGAAGCCGGGTGACTCACTTCCTCCCTCTCGGAGCCCCGGGGCTCTCAGAGTCCAGCTGGGAAGCAGCAGCGCTGGGGCCCTCCCTGGCTCCAGAGAAAGCCACACCTCCTCCCAGTGCTTCCTGGGGCCTGGTATCAGTCAGCAGTGTCCTCGTGGGACCTTTGAGACCCATAAGTGAATAAGACAAAGGCCCCTTTGGGCCAAGAGGAAAAACAGAAAACCAGAAACAGGCTATTGTGCACCTCTGCAAGTGATGGAGGTGGAGCTGGGTTCTAACGGTGATCAGGATAAGACTGGGGGGGCGGGGAGCATGTACGAAGCCACCAGGTCCCCGCAGGCCAGGACCTTGAGGGCCTGGATGCCTCTCGGGGACCATAGCACCTTAGGAAGATGTGGAGGGGAGAGTGGGGGAGACTCCGGAGTGCCAAGGGCTGGTGAACCCAGAGCTCTTTAAACCCACAGCTTCCAAACACCAGCAGGAGGAGGAGTGCAGAGGGCTGGTGCGGTGGGTGTTAAGTTCGGACCTCTCTGTGAGGATGCTGGCCTGGGCGAGGAGTACAGGATGGTGGCACAGGGGTCCTGACACCAGAGTGGGGACTCTCGGCACCTCTAACCTATCTCCCTCGGCCCCGCCCACCTGGCCCCTGCCCACCTGGCCACACCCACCCAGCCGGGCCTCAGCATGCAAAGATCCCACCTCTACCTGTTCCTCTTTCTTCCTTGACTTCTCTCAGGAGGCAGAGGCACCTCCAGTCATTTTAGTTGACGCCTGTCACCTTACTGACGAGGGCTGACACAGGGACTCTCTGAGTTGATCTTACTGAGAAGTCTGGGCAGCAGGATTGGTTTAAAAAGGCCAGGAGTATCTGCACCCTCTCGGGGCACAGTTGCCCTTCTACCTGTCTCTGCCAGGTTGGGGCTCCATCAGTAGATGACAGGAACTGGAGATGACCCCATCTGGGGGTCCAGCCAGGCTCCAGAAGCCGGCCGTAGGCTGCAGGGCATGCTTGTGCACGTATGAGTGTATATACACGTGTGTGTGTTGCATGTGCAAGTGAAGGTAGGTGTTTTTGGGGAGAGGGAATTGGAGTGTGGGCATGGGAGGTCCCCCCTTCTCAGACCTTGCTCCCCACCTGCAAGCACATGCATGGGTCCCCTGCAGCTCCAGCGTCAGGCCCGCACTAGCTGGAGGGCCGTCCTGTGACGTAGGAGCTGCTGGTACTCCAGAGGGGAGCCTGGAGCAGCCTGAGGGCCCTGCCGGTGTCCCTGGGTCTTCTGTGACTCCCAGGGTTCCAGCCCTGTCCCTGGCCTTTAGGCCTGGTTGCCATGTCAGCTGCCGGATGGGCTCTCTGGTCTTCCCCGCTGGTTGATCTTTGGATGGAGGAAAATCCATGACTGAGGCGCCCCAGAAACAAGTGGGTGAATAAGACCCTAGTGCAGTGCCAAGCCAGGACCAGGCCGTGTGCTTTTTAAGTCCTCTCATTTGGTCCACACTAGAATCCGAGACACCAGGGTGTGTGTGTCCCTCTTCTGTACATGAAGCCCCTCAGAGGGGTCAGGGACCTGCTGGAGGTCACACGGCCGGGAGACAATGGAGCTGGGGTCTGAGCCCTGATCTGATCCCAAGCACACCAGCTGTTTTGGCAGAGCCAGGCTGGCAGCCACCTGATCCCCGTCCCTCTGGTCACTGCCCAGGTGTGTCAGGAGGTGGCCGTGTAACTCAAAGCAGGGAGCCCTGCTCTCTACTTCCTGTCCTGAGGTCGAGGCGCGGGGCCTGGAACAGCCTGGCCAGCTCCCTGATAGCGTGCAGAGCCCCTGACTGTGTACTGTGGGGTGATCTTCCAGGGTCAAAGGTGAACCTGGAGGTGATGGCCCAGCATGGAGCACCTCTCACCCGCCCAGATGAAGCAGTGGCTGAGGGGGAGGGACGGTGTGACACACAGACTCTCCCTCTGGGCTTGGAGGACAGAGAATTCAATGGAGGTGGGAATGGGTAGAACAGTCTTTCACGCGGGTCCTGTCAGAGGAATGTTCTAGAACACATCCTCACTGTAAACCCCTTGTTGCAAACTCAGGGATAGCAACCCCACCAGCTGGCATCTTCCCCTCCTGCTCCGGGGGCAGACATCACTAATAGATCACAGTGTGAGCTCCTGTGAACCTGCTCCTTCTCAGCCTGGCCCCACAGCTGCCAGATGTCTGTGAAGCTGTGAGGGGGAAGAAAGTGAGCTGCTGTCCCTCTCCTCCTCCTTCTGTCACGTCTCAAGCCTGCCCGTGCCTGACCCCTTGGCCCCTCTTCCTCTGTGGGCCTCGCTCACACACTAAGCATCCCCGACCCTCTCCCTTCATATCCACCCTGCCCACAGCTGAGACCTCCCTCCTTCTCCAGGACACAGGCAGCAGTGACTTCTCAGGACTGTCCTGGATCCTGGGTCCCCTTACCTGGGCTTGCTCTGCCCCCATAAAAGCAAGAGCCAGGCTGTTCTGAGCAGGAACCAGCTGAGCTGCTCCCCAAGATGACAGGACAGGCGGGGGCCCAGCCTGTGTGCAGGAACTCTGCTCTTTTCTCAGCAATCTGCTAATGGAGGCGAGAAGGGGCTCCCAGCTATCAGCCGCCTCTGTCAACGCTGGGTAATGAGGTGTGAACGCGGGAGTCTCTCAGTAAACTGTGACTGGGGATGTTCCCACACCGGGCTGGCGGCCCCTGTGCCCTCCAAACAATGGGGACAGGCCTAGAGGGCCATTGGTTCTGGGGCGGGCATTTAGGGCCCAACCTAAAGGACCTGATCTTAGGACCCGTAGGACCTGATCTTAATTAAACAAATAGAACTACCAAGATCCAATTTCCAAGTAAGATCACATTCTGAGGTTTCAAATGGGCATGATTTTGGGGGGACCCCACTCAACTCGCCCGGGAGTGACCTGTCCTCGGGTGGGTGTGGCTGCAGCTGCACCCCAGCTGGGCAACTTCCCCAAGAGGCAGGATGTGGGCCTCGCCTGGCCTGACCAGAACCTGTGGCGTCCAAATAGGCCCATCATGGGGGTGCAGAGTCCTGCCAAGCGCTGGGCAGCGCAGGTCCTCTGAGGAACAACAAGGGTTTCAGCTGTGTGCCCTCCCAGCTGTGCCCCAGCTGTGCCCATCCCGGACCAGGGTGTCCTATTGCCTTTTTTCTCCATAGGTCTGCATTTTCTAGTAGGACAGGAAATGAAACCTGTAACTTAGGAATTACCTCCGTGGCGGGTGGTGGAGCTGGGGGAGGATTCGCTCCATTTCTCCTCTGCTCGGTTAAGTGGTGCATATCTATCAAGCAGCTGCTCTGTGCCAGGCTGTGCCGTGAGTGTGCTGTGAGCTCTCGGGGGCCAGTGTCTCCGTGGGAGGGGCCTGCAGAATCTGAGCACCGAGAGGAGGGCGGAAGCACGAGGGCGTGTCGCCTCTCTGTGGACTCCGCAGCCCTCTGCCTCCCCGCCGCTGCCTGTGCCACGCTTCCCCTCTGGCATCGCACTCCGAGCCTCTTATCTCCGCTTCCCAGAGCCCAGCTCTCCCCAGGGCCAGGGGCCTGCACCGTGCCTGGCCTAGGCAGAGGCCCTAGGGCTGCTGCCTCAGCTCCTGGTGAGACTGGATGCAGTCCTGGAGCCACTGGCATTTCCCTCTGAACCTCGAAGGAGAGGGGGCCTGAAGTGGGAAGCAGCCGCCCACCGGGCCCAGGAGCCTGCAGCTGGCGCCCACCCTAATCCAGAGCAGAGGACCTGGCAGGGTCTGGGCAGCTCCTCCGGCTCCAGGGAAAGTCCTGGCTGCAGCAGGGACCCACTGTGGCTTCTTCCAAAGTGGTCTCCTGGGCAGCAGGCGTGGCCCCTAAGCAGGGAGATGGTGCCCGACCCATCCCTCCCCTCTCCCACGCCCCCCATCTGTCCCTCTATCCCTCTGTCCCTGTCTGAGGTCAGCAGGCTGGGGACCCTCGCGTCCCACCCTCCACGGGGCACAGGGCCAGCCACCACCAGCAGAACCCGTTCACCCGCTGTGGTGGCAGGAGGCCACGAAATTAAAGGAAGATTTCGGCAGCTGTAGTCGTTAAGATAAAAGTCGCACTAATGACTCAAGCGTTATTTAGTTCTGATATCTTAATTTAATTGGATTTTTTTTAATTAAGAAAAAGACCCATAATCCTGCCAGCACCACACTGCTGTCGAGTTTCTGCAAGGCCTCCTTAAAGGGCTAGGGGCCTGGCCCAGGGTTCCCCAAAGCCCAGGGTGAGTCTGGAAGAAGGGACCAGGGTCCTGGTATCTGGGCAGAGAAGGAAGCGTAGAGCCCAGAGAGGAGGTGTCCAGGAAGGAGGTGGTCACACTGCCCCCACGCAGGGGGTCCGGGGAGCAGCCTCCAGGGCCACCCACCCCAGCACCTCCCTCGTTTCCAGATGCCACCTCTGCCTCCAGCCCTCTGCCCAGATACCTTGTCCTCTTCAAGACCCCGCAGCCCTGGCCGCCCAGCTCTGCAGGGCCAGGAGGCTGGGAGGGAGGCGCTCTGGCTCCTGGGCCTCGGGGCTGCGGCCTGCCTTCTCTGGCAGCCGCCCTCCCACCGCGCTCACAGCCAGGGCTCCTTGGCGAGGGTGATTGATGGTTTACCAATAGGAGGGAAATGAAGTTTTAATAGTCTCAGATTAAAGGATCAGGGAGCAGAGGGAACCCCAGGGCCTGGCTGCCGGCTCCGTGTTTGCAGAGGCACCTGGGAGAGCCCCTCGGTCCAGAGAGAGGGGTGGTGGGGGCTGGGGCTGGGGTCGGGTCGGAGGGATGGGCCTCAGGGTCTCTCGGGAAGAGAATTTGAGAAAGAATCTCACGTAAGATCTTCAGAGAGCTTCCCCATCGCATCTGGGTTCTTGGATGAAAGATTGGTTCGCCATACTTCTTAGGGAAATGTGACTTTTCTGTGGTTTGTGGGGATTCTTTGTAAAAATAAACACACCTCCCTCTAAAACCATTGCTGAAATCAGATCTAAAGAGCTCCGGAGTCCAAGTGCAGGGGGGTCATTCTTCCCTCCATACCCCCACCATATTCTCCCCTATCCTGATGGGAAAGTGGGTGAACTCAGAGCTGGGAGCAAAGCAGAGCCTGTGGGTTCTCCTAGGCTCCTGGGCCTCAGTTTGCTGCTCTGCGGAAGGAGCCGTGGATGAGGTAAGTCTATGAACCCATTAGACCCCAAGGATCCACAGCCCCTGTGCTGGGTGTCCACATCCCCCAAAACCAGCCACAAGGTTCCTTCAGACACCCGGGCACAGCAAGGCTGGCTGGACCAGGGAGGGGTCAGTGGGAGCCCCAGAGGTGAGGCTTGGGATCACTGCTTATGCATTTCCGATGGCCTAAGGCCTGGCGGCCACACTCAATACCCCATTCACTCCCAGTGACACTGCAGGAGCCGCTCGATCCACTTGTCCACTTGGTTCCTATAGAGAAAAGCATTGCAAGCTAACGGTGCTGGGGTGGGCAGCCTGATGGGGCAGAGAGCAAGGACCAGCTGGGCGCAGCACCAGGCAGGGCTGGAGGCCACAAGAGGGGACGCCATGTCCACTTCCCTGCAGCCCCAGTGTATCCGGAGCCCTGAGCAGCCAGAGCCTCGGTGTGGTGACCAGGACAGAAGTGGGGGTCAGTTGAGCTGGCCCTGGGTGCTCAGAGTGACAGGGAGCTTCTGGGCAGATAAGGGGCTACCCTGCCCGGCAGCACCTGGGTTCAAAGCCTCCACTGTGCATAGCTGAGGTCAGCACTTCCCGGGGACCTCCCAGGAGACCAGCAGGGTGAGCAGAGGTGAGATGGGCCAGCAGGTGGTCCCAGCTCTGACAGGCAGCGTCACCTACGCCAATACAGCGCTTCCAAGGGGAGACGGTGGGGTGACTGCACCATAGGGCCCTCTCAGGCAGCATGCAGGACCCCTCAAATCTGCCACCCACCAGACACAAGTCCCCTGCCCCATGCTCCCAAGCTCCGGAGCAAGATGGGCTCTCTGTGCTGCTCCCTGGAGACAGAAAGGGCTTGGGGATGGAAAGAAGGAGTCTTCACCCAGCCCCAGGCCATTGGCTGGAGGAGGAAGGGGGTGCAGGCTTCCAGGGTCCTCCAGCATGGAGGTTCCATCTGGACCCTGTCCCCACCCAGGGGCAGCGGCCAACAGCAGGAATTGGACAGATAGACAGAGGCAGGAAGAGCCAGGCACAGGCCTGAAGAGGAGGCTTGAAGCCTACACACACACACACACACACACACACACACACACACACATGCACACACACACGCACTTGCATGCACATGCACACACACACACTCGCCTGGAGCTTTCTGCCCCTCTAAAATCTGCTCTGGTAACAACCTCAGGAAGAAGTCACAGCAGCGGCACAGCACAACTGTTACTCAGCATGTTTTCTGGGGTTTCTGGGATTTCTGGGGTTTCAGGGTTTCAGGGCCTGAATGCACAGAGCGCCTCGATGTCTAATTCGGCACTTTCTTCCCGTGTGGTTTGCGCACCAGTCAGTTTGCTGTCCGGGACGGCAGCACAGCCTGGACGCTGCGGGCGGAATCGTCTGCCCGGCTCCGGGTGCTCACACTGACAGCCAGGGTGGCTCTGCGTGTGCCTGCGGCCACCCCCGTGACCTTGATAGCTCCCGCCTGCCTGCCAGGTGCTGGGACTTTGCATGCAGCCCACGTGTCCTGAAATGCTGTCTCCTCTTCTATGGAGACGCCCGAGTGTTGCCCCAGGTAGCTCGGGAGGCTGACTGAGCTCCTCCGGCTGGGCTGGGGACTCCCATGGTGCCTTTTACTGTGCCGGGTCCTTTGCCCACCCCCAACCTCTGATCTCTGAGTCAGGTGGGGCTAGAACCTCCTGTCACCTATGTGACACTACCCAGCCAGTCCTCCTGTCCTGGACTCCTCCTTCCACACTGGGGTCCTGGGGACAGTGAATACACCAGGGTCTGCCACAGGGCCTTTGCTGCACTGCTGGAGATCAAGGCACCTGCTGCCAGGACAAGGCCTGGTGGTGTGCATCTCAGGGGGAACTGGTTCAAATCCACAGGGAGACCCAGCACTCGGGGACCAAACGGCTCATGGTCACTGGAGGAACTGAGTCCTAGAGTGACTCAGGGACTTGCCACATACTGTGTGGCCCTGTCAACTGGGGGCTCCGTTCACTCATTCATTCTGCAAGCATTGAGCAGGCACACAATGTACACAACACTCAGAGCATGAAAGCCCTGTGCCACAGACACTATTGCAGAGGTGAGAGAGGAAAGCCCCAGGACCTGGAGGCGGCACCCAGCCCTCAGCACTGGTGCCGTCCAGGGTCGGGGTGGGGACAGCACAGGAGGACGTTTAGACCAAGTGTCAGGTCCTGAGATGGATCCACAGGTTCTCTTCCAGCTGTCGGGTTTTAGAATTCAAAGCAAAGTTGAGTCGCAGGCTTGAGCCATGTCCTCCCTCCTGGGGGCCCCCGCAGCAGAGCTGACCTCGGACAGCCGGGCCCTCTCGGGAGTGGAGGCAGAGAGAGCCAGGTGCTGCGGGAGGCCTGGCTTTGTCCTCCCTGTGCCAGGCAGCTTCCCCCTCGCCTCTAATCCTCCGCCTCCCGGAGGAGGCACGCTGCTGCCAGGATTATGCTGCTGATGGGATTGTAAAGGGCGGTGGGAGGCCGCTGCCTCGGGGTACCGGCTTATGGGGCGCTCTGAAGATTAATTAGCACAGTCTGTGTCTTCACTGGCGAGTGCCCAGGAAGCAGTTTATTTGGAAACTCTGTGTCCTGCCAAGACTACAGGGGACATGGCTCAGTGGCAGAGCATGTACTTAGAATGCACAAGGCGCTGGGTTCCATATCCAGCCCCCCAAAATAAAATAAGCCCCCTGATGCCGTCAGAAGGCACCTTCCACCCCCTGCATCCTGGAGCGGGCTTGTGCCTGGGGCCATGAGCCCCTGAGGGTTCACCTTCAAGCGTGCGGGCAAACCGGGGCACAGCCAGTGCCCCGGAAGCTCCCTGGCCGTGTTGGCGTGGGGGGTGGAGAGGGCTTGGGGACCGGAGGAACAGTGTCGGGGGGCCTGTGGAGCAGAGGAGGAGCAAGACACTAAGCCAAGAAGGGATGGAGACAGAGGCAGGGAAAGGGAGACCTGGAGAAATGGCAGGGAGCGGGGGACAGGGGGACAGAACAGTGAGGGAAAGACACAAGGAGAGGGAGCGAGAGAACGGAGGAGAGGAAGAAAGAAAGCCAGGGAGAGGCCAGGTGGGGGAGAGGAGCAGGGTGCTGGGGAGAGCCTGCAGACAGGGAAAGGGCCCGGAGGGGGCTGGGCCTGCGGATGTTTCCGCAGGGCCCCCTGTGCTGCCTGGATGTCCCCCACCCCCACCAAGATCCCCACGACAGCCTTGTCCTACTGCTGGGGCCCCCAGGAGCCTGAGCTCTGCAGAGAGAGGAGTCTGGGGGCTGTTCTACGTCACTGACTTTGGAATTTAGGACACCATTCAGTCTCAGGTACCTTGAAATCACTCTAGAAAGAAAGACGGAAGGTGCCCACTGTGTCCTGTGCTTCTAGAAGCCAAAGATGTGGACTCTGGGGGGCCCTGGGGTCCCCCAGCTCTTGCTGCCCCACTCTGGACCTTTCTGTCCAGGCACAAATGAGAGTCGGCCCCGTCTCGGGAGGGTGTTGGGAGAGATGATGAAGGTTATTTTTAAGAATGTGAAGTGGTCTTTGGAGACAGGGTCTAGTGTAAATAAGGTTGCTTTTATTACTCATAATAAACATTATTAAGCACCCACCCACTGAGCTCCAAGCACCGCACAGAATACCAAAGAGACCCCAACCCAGCCCGTGCCAAACTCCCCCCCAGCCCGTCTTGCCTCCTCCCTCCCCTGGTCCCCGGCAAGCAGCAAGGACCCAGCCAAAGCCACCAATAAGCTATACGTGCCTCCCGGGCTGTCGCACACTTAGTAGGTCTCTCACCCTCATCCCTCACACTCGGGGGGAGGTACAGGACACCCACATACGCCGTCCTGTGCCCCGAGGCTCTTTGCTGGGAGGAGGGGGCAGCAGGGCCTGGGTGAGTGCCACAAATGCAGCTGGTGCCCAGGGTCCCTCACCTCTCAGTAGGCCAGTGGACAGGCGCCAGGCACCCTGAGCCACATGGCACCAGGAGGGATGGCCAATGATGGAAGCAGATCGACAAAATGTGGGGTCCTGCTGGGGCTCCCTGCACGCCCAGCTAGGGACAGTTCCGACACAGTGCAGGCAGTAGGCGCATCCATGTGGGCAGCGAGTGACTGAGTGTGCAGGGCACTGAGGGGGTGGGCCTTCACTTCCTGTGGTTCTGCGGGGTGGCAGTCCCAGGCCTGACAGAATAGCAGGAGTCCATCAGTGCCAGTGGGGGAGGAGGACACCCCTGCTGGAGGCGCAGGGTCAGGAGAGCCTGTGCCTTCCAAGAAGAGGACAGTCACCACCCCAGCCCCAAGGGAAGTGGTGGCCGTGGGGACAGGGCAGGTAGGACAGTCCCCAGGAAGCCACCTGTCTCCCCCGTGTTGTGTCCTGACGCACACGACCATCGGCATGGAAGGCAGAGGTTAGGACAGGAGCACCCAGGAGCTCCCAGCTGGGCTCTGCACCAGCAGGACGATGCTGGTGTCACACCAATGGCAAGGGCGGCAGTAGGGAGACGGGAAACAGGCTTAGAGACAGACCAAGAGCCCCAGCCCTGCCCCACCTGATCCCCTGTGGGCTGTCCACCCTAGGCTGCCCCCGGGTCCCCACTCAGCTGCACCGAGTCATCCCGGGACCTTGTGAAAACGCACCTCCTGGGCGGCCCAGCCGCAGAGTCTGCAGGGGGCCACACTGGCATAAGACACACGGGAGCTTCCAGTGGGCAGACGGACTCAGGCCTCAGGTCTGCTCCAGGCATCTTATGCTGAGGTCACCCCCTCCCAGGTCTGTTTAGTAAAATGAGGGAAATCTTAACACCAACCTAATAGGGGCATTGCAAGGAGCAAGTGATTTAGTGGTTGGTAAGCTTGTAAAATACCGCCTGGCACATAACAGGTGATCAGTAAATGTTTATCAACATCACCACACCACCACCATCACCATCACCGTCACCATCACCACCATCATCGTCAGTAACAGCCGCCAACACTCACACAACCCCCAGCTGCACACAGTGGCCCTGGATCTCAGCCCCCTGCAACCCTTTTCAAATAACTTCCTTGCTACTGTGAGTCCCTCTAGTTTGCTCCTGGTGCTGAGTTTGTGGTCCATGAGCTGCTCAGACAGCAGAGCCGCCACTGCCCGATGCTCTCAGCCGGGTGGTGGGCAGGGCTCAGGAAGTGAGTTCTCCGGCTCAGCCTGTTGCCCTGCCTGATGCCTGCTGGGTGGAAGAGGTTCTAAACTCTCGGGTCCACTCCACTGCCACACCAAGGACTGCAAGCCCAGTGAAAATCACCTTCATCATCAGTGGTCCTGCGAGGCCATGAGGTCAGTCAGCATTCTTGATCCTGCTTAGACCTGGATAGGAGATCAGGGCTCCCCTCAGGGCACTGCGTGAAACCCTAAAGCCGCGGTGGTGCCCGATGGTGCACATGCCCAGTGTGCTGTTTCTATCAACTGAAAGCTCTGAATTTCAGCACCACTGCCCTAAGGACAGAGCGTCTCCTTCTCTGCCCTGATCCTGAAGGCTACCCACAAGGGCTTCTTCTGCCCAGTGCCTGCCTCTGACCCACTGTGAGATGTGAGGGATGCCCACATTCTGCTGCAGGTCCACTTACACTGTAGTATGAATTAGGAACCCGTGAGACAGTTGAACGTAGTGCTTAGGGGCTGAGAGGGAGGAGAGAGGAAGCAGAGCTAGGAAAGCGTGGGGCAAACCCTTGCCAATCTGCCTGTGCCAAGGCCTCGCCCAGGAGGCCATCAGTCACTAGCCGGGGTAGGAGTTTGGCTGCTGTGGCTTCAGCCAGGATCCTAGAAACTGTCCTGATCCTTGTCCATCAGTGTGGTCTTGCTGGAAAGAGGATCCTCGCTAGCACCGTCACCCAGAGGCTCAGAATCTTAGCACATGGATTTTGGGGAAGAAACGTCCAGGCCACAGCCGGCAGGAAGGTCACTAAAGACAGAAAGGAAATGAAACACCCCCCGCGAGCTGGCTCGGGCTGGCCGAGGGCCCAGCGTGCAGAGGAACCAGGCTGGCCTGTGCCCACGCCGTCCCATGCCTCTTCCCGGCAGCCCCGCACAGCTCTTGCAGGGAGCTAACAGCTGGGCCAGCTCCCCAGAGGCCCCCTCCCTGCCCACACCCTGCTGCAAAACCAGGTCTTCTTCTTCGTGTTCTTCTGTTTGTGTCTCTGTGCTCCGGGGCCTCCAGCTGGGCAGCCCTCAGATCTCTGAGTCAGCCCCTGGAGGACCTGTGGTAGCCCACAGGACCAGGGAACATGCGGACGTCAGCGCTCTGCGCTGGGCATACCACAGCGGGTACAGAGCCTCCCAGTGCTCCCCCGCGGTGGCCTTATTGGCCCCATCTTAGAGCCCAGGAAACTGAGGCCTTGCAAAGTGAACTGGCAGCTTCGGGCTCTGATTCTAAGCCAGGTATGGTGCCCCAGCTCAGGGCCTCGGGGTGCTGTCCTGACACAGCCTTCGTGACGCTTCTGAGAAGAGGGCTTTGACCCCTCATGCCTTGACAGAGGACCGCCGTCTGAGTGGCTTTATACAGAGGGTGTTTGTCCCACAGTCCTCAGGCCGGAAGTATAAACCCATGGTGCAGTGTGAGCGGGCTGGCTCCTAGGAAGAAGCTGCCGCCACCCTGGTGGCTCCTGGTGGCCTCCTCCATCTCTTGCCCCTCAGCTGTGTCCCCCAGCCTCTAGCTGCAGGAGACCTTCTCGTGTGTCTCCCCTCCTCTTAAGAAGACCTAAAGCCTCCCCGTGCGCTGCACCCTCACCTTGCCTCCCGACCTCAGTGAGGACCTATTGTCATGGATAGTGTCGTGTTCTGGGGTTCCAAGTGGACATGCACTTGTAGGGACATCACAAACCCATCCGCTGCTAGGTGGAGCCCCTGCGCCCCTCCTGAGTGAGCGCCCTGGGAAGAGGAGTGCTCAAGGGGATCCCTCGTGGAGGGGACTGGCAGCCAGGTGTGACATCACATGGACCCAGTATCTGCCTCGCCCCCCCCAGTTGTCCTCCACAGGCTGGCACTCGCCATGAGAAGCCTGAGGGCCCACCCCCAGGGCCGAGAGGGCTCGGGGTCCTGCAGGTGTCCACCAGAAGCAGCGACTGGGCCATCCAGGGAGAGACAGGGAAGGCACAACAAGCTGGTCCTGAACCCTGCAAAACGCGCCTTCTGAGCAGACCTTTCTGGGAGCTCTTACGGCACAGGAGACAGGGTAGGGTCCGGGTCCAGTTCCCGGCGAGTGAGCCACAGTGCTGGGGACATGGGTCCCTCCCAGGGTGTGCAGGGATGGAAAAATAAATGACCCCAGGGGCTGACTCAGGCCAGCGCCTTTGCCAAGGAAGCACTGATAGCCGGTACCAGGCCTTGCTCCCGATCAATCTTTAACTTCAGGATCAGCAGGGTCATTTTTCAGAGAGGGAGGGCTGTTTGTTCTGCCCCCTCTCAATGCCACACAGCACCGGTTGGTCTCCAGGCCAGCTCTGTGTCTCCCTCTGGTCCTCCTAGCAGGCCCTCAGCACCCCCTGCCTCCTAGAGAAGGTCACTAGACTCTCAGGGGTCAGGCTGAGGGAAGCCAGAGGCTGAGCGGGCGCAAGATTCCTAATTCGTGCCAGCTTGGTGTCTGGCTGCCAGTTCCTTCTGCAGGCCTCAGACCCACCAGGTACAGCTTCTCAGAGGCTGGGTCTCTCCCTGCCCCAGCCCAGGGCTTCCTGGAAGGATGTGTGCTGACCACGGACAGTGCTGATGCTGGCACAGCATGTCTTAAACTCTGAGCTTTGTTCCCTACCTCAGCCCAGCAAGAGCTGCTCCTCCCTAGGCCTGTTGGCCTCATCTGCAGAATGGGCTGATAGAGCTGCCTCAGGTACGAGCAAGGAGCACATAAAGAACTCATGTTCCATGTTCAGCCCTGCCCGTGATGTCAGCTGACGCCTTCGGGGTGACCCTTTGCAGAGTCTCACATTCTCGCCCACTGGAGCCAGGCCCAAGGTGGCCCCGCTCGGGATCCTGGCTTTGCCTGCACTGCAGTCCTCTACCCCACTCCACCCATCCCCACATCTCTGGATAGAAGCCCTGTTTCAAATGGGTATGTGGCTTCGAGCCAGGCACTGCCCCTCCCAGGGCCTCAGTTTTCACCCCAGCCAAACCGTGGCATGTAGGGTTTGCCACTTTTGATAACATTTGTCAAAGAGGTCTGGTTCTGAGGGAAACAGTGCAGTGATGGATTAGTAATGTCTGGCACTGGTGCAGGCAGGGGAAAGGAGGCACACTTGCCAAGTGCTGCTCCAGTACCCTGTAATTGTTAAGGGCCCTTCTGGTTTCTCCTTCCCTGAATACTTCACTTGCTGGGAGATCAAGAGAGTGGAGTAAGACATTGGGTCTGATGGCAGGGAAGCCTAGGATGGTGGTATGGGGAGATACTGAGTCCTTTGGGGTTAGGAACCAACTATTGATACCCCCCATAACTTGTGGACTGGAATCCTAACTCCTCAAGGTGACAGTGTTTGGTAGCTGGGGCCTTTGAGAATTGTTTAGGTCTTTTAAAACAGGCCCGAGAGACCCTGTCCCCATTCCACTGTGTGAAAACACAGTAAGGACACAGCTGTCTGTGAACCAGGAAGTGGGGTCCTCATCAGACTCTGAATCTGCCAGTGCAGTTGTCTCGGACTGTGAGCCACTGCACCCGAGGTCCATGAGCCCCCCGTGTGGGATGTGCTGTCGCAGGGGCCCAACTGGTCTGAGGCCCTTGGGGTACAGACAAGGCCACATCAGAAGAGCTCGGGCAGCAGGGCGCAGCCAGAGGAGCAGCCCAGGGAGCCCTGGAGGAGGAGCCGTGGGAAGGGTGTAATGCCAGAAACCCACTGTCCAGAGAGGTCTGCACAGGGAGTGGGGTACAGGAACAGGGAGGCAAGGGGCGAGGGTTTGTCAACTGCAAATACTGTGCACTGCCGCCAAGGGTCTGACTGTGGCTCTGACGGGAGCGCAGCGTCAGGGAAGCTGAGGACACTGCAGAACAAGGCGATGAGTCCGTGGGACCCGTGAGGCCACACTATCCTGTCTCTGAGCCCACGACTCTTGACTGTGAGGTCAGCAGCCTGGGCATGGGGATCCTGAGTGTTCCTGAGAAACGTTGGGTGTGTGGGCCGAGGGGGCCTGCACTGGTGGGCTCAGAAGTGCTCTGAGCTGAGGTTACTTGTTTATTTAAGATCCAGGACCGTGGGGAAGAAGCCCTAGCCTCCCCCAGCTTGCCAGGAAGCAATCCAGGCTGTGCTCCTTGTCACCAATGTAGACCATGGCGCCCCCTAACGGTCGTGGTGGGGATTGCACCAGTATGGCCTCCCATGCACCAGCCCCCCCTGGAGGGACACCAGTGCACAGGGGTAGACCAGACCCCAAGGAGTCTGGGTAGATCATGTGACAAGCTTCGTCTCATCAGCATCAGGTTTCCTCCTACCTGCAAATGCTACTTACATCCCGCGTACCCTGCAAGGCTGCACTTTCTTTAAAATGGTCCCCCGAGTCCTCAGTGTGAAGCCAAAGTCGGTTCCTGTTTTCCTAAAGGGGCAGATGACCGTGTTTTCTGCTTTGTGGTCATTGCCACAACTGCTGCAGGATGTTGATCAGTGGTAGGGAGCTTGCCCAGCATGCGAAACGCCCTGGGCTCCATCCCAGCCCTGCCAAAGACAAACAAACAAAAACACTCCGCCGTTGCAGCTGGTCCCAGACAGTATGTCCAGGAATGAGCTGGCCGGGAGCCAATGAAACTTCATCCGCAGGGCCGGGGAGGGAGAGGAGGGCACAGCGTCTGCCTGGCAAGCATGAGGTCCTGAGTTCCATCTCGGTACCAAAAAAAAAGAAAAACCAGCTTTATTTACAAAGCAGGTAGCCGTGCAGATCTGGAGTGGGCACTGCTGTTTGCCAACCTCTGGTTAAGAGCATCATTTGCAAAGCTGTATTTCAAGTCACTGTCACTGGCTGCCTCGGAGACGGGGCTCACGGGATGACCCGAGCTGGGAGGGTCTTGTAGGCCCCACCTGCACTGCCAGCATGTTGGCGTTCCCAGGAGCAGACTGTATGTGTGTTTCCCGAACTCCTGTGCCTGGGAACCCTGGTTTCCAGAGAATCCAGCAAGTTCAAAGAGGGAATCCAGAGGTCACCCCGGCCTGTCAGAGAAGGGTCAGGGAACAGCAGGCCCCTGGTGCTTCCATTTCAAAAAGTGGAAACCAAGGCCCTGCGGCCCCAGCGAGTCAGGGCAGTGAGAGCAGAGCCACCAGTCTTGGGAAGGTCCTGGGGAGAAGTGGTGTTGAGGCAGAGGTGCACCACCTGCCGGGGAGACAGGCCTCGTGGACAGGGACCAGGAGACCCATTCTATCCCCCCATCCCAGGAATCCATGACAAGGACGTCAGGACGGTCCCCATGGGGGACCTCCCAGCACAACCCCAGCTCCCAGGAGCACAGAAGCCTGGGGTGTGTGAGGAGGGTGGCGGCAGAAAGGGCTGTCCTTGGGCATCACAAGACCAGCCTGAGACCTGGCCACTGGTGAGGGCACCAAGGGGAGAACGGAGAGGGACTCGCCCAGGGGAATCGGGCACTTCGGGGACACCTGACTGCCCCTCAGTTCTTAAGCTCCTCTGGGTGGGCACGCAAAGGTAGCTGAGTCTTTGGCTATGATGAAGTGGGTGGCACTTCTCCAGCCTGGAGACGTCACGTCAGCCAGGTGAGAGCCCTGAAAGGAGGCAGAACCATGCCTGGCAGCCTGGGCCGCCACTGGGAGGCAGGAAGCGGGGGTCGCAGCGAGGTCTTGGGGGCCTTCGAGACTGCCCTGGAAGGAGGTGCTGTGTATCACCCACCAGAGAGAAGCCAGGCAGCATAATGTCAGAACAGGAATCCCCAGGGCCCTCCAGGGGCCAGAGCCAAGGCCTCAGTCCAGTTGGTTTCATTCCAAAGTCCATTTCCTACAGCACCTGGACCCCAGAGAGGCCCAGGAAAACACAAGCTTGTTGGTCACTGGCACAGTCCTGAGTGACACCTGCTGCAGGAGGTTAAGGTCTTGTGCTTTGATCCCACTGACCCACATCTGACCACATTCAGGTGGCTCAAATGCCAACTCCTGGCCTCCGCGCTGGGGCAGCACAGTCCCGAGAGCCGAGCACCCTGAACCGCAGAGATTGTCCCCGTCCTCGGGGCTCTGCAAACTGAAAGAGGGAACAGGTAGGTAAACTGAGGCAGGAGCCAAGCCTTCTGGTTGAGATGTATCCTAACCTGCAAGGCAATGCAAGGTGTGGGGCAAGGGGTCACTCTCTAGGCTGGACTTTGCTGGACTTTGAGAGTTAACTGGAAGAGAAGCAATGGCAGAGAGGGAGGAGCCTCCCAGAAGGGACTCTGAGGGTAGGGAGACCCGGGAGTCAGGGTCTCAGAGGTGGCTGGGGTGTCCACAGGTCCTTACCCCTGAGGCCAAGCGTCAGACTCTTCACGTGACTCAGGCTGGGGGGCTCCTGCTGAGCCTCTGCTCTCACTGTGGGGGAGATGGGGTGGGGAGGGTGTCATAGAGAGGGAGGACCCTGGCCCCTCCAGAGAAGGAGGCTGTGTGGGAGGATGCCAGAGAAGACAGGGTGCTGGAGATGCCAGGCTGAGGGGCTGGGCCTTGGGTCTGGACTCTGCAGAGTCTTTGGACCCAGGTGCCAGCCTCTGAGGATGGGATGGGGCTCCCAGCTCCTCTGCTGCCCGCTGGCCAGGACCCCACTCATCCGTGGTGAGGGGATCGAAGCCTGAGGCGGACCCATGCCAAGCACCACGTACAACCTTCACATACACGCTTGCTCTGCCTGCATCAGGCTGCTGCTCAGGGTGGAGCCTGGACTTGGCTCCATGCCTTGTGGGGGTCTGCACCTTGGAACCCCAAACCCAGGTGCTCAGTGAGACACAGCAGAGCACGGTGGCCTGGCCATGTGGAAATTGTGTCACCTTGCTGGGCTCATGTGTGCACGGAGAAGCTCACCCTCAGGCGTGCATTCTTGGGACACCAGTGCCAACACACCAGATGTCACCGTGCTGGGAGCTGTGGACACAGGAGCTCACCAAGGGGAGCACCAGCCTGCGAGCAGCCCATGGAACACAGGCAGCCCCGCTCCAGGGCACCCTGATGGCCCTGAGCTCAGAGCAGCCTGGCCCGAGCAGTGAGCACCAGCCCCATCACCCTGCTGGTGCCCAGGGCTTCTGGCCGCCCACCTGCCCCTGAGATCCCACCCTCTGCTCTGGGCTCTGGGCTTCCAGGGACATCTCGGCCAAACAGTGAGTGTGGTCCTCGCCCCAGGATGACGCAGACCCCGGGTCCTCCTGGCATTGGCAGCCGCCTCCGAGGGCCCGAGGTACGGTCCGCAGGATTGCTAAGCAAGGGCCCCTGACACGTGGAGAAAACTGAAATATTGATCTATTTGTTTGGCAACTAGCGCGCTAGCAGCCTCCTCACTGTGCTCCCCAGGGACCCCTTCCTCACGCCCAAATGGAAAATTAATTCTTTTTACCAGGAAGGGGCAGTCATGGGCTTTTAATTTAGAGAAAGCACAGAAACAATGGCCAGGCCAGTGCCAGAAATCAGGGGGCGAGGCTGAGTGGGCCGGTGCCAGGGAGGACCTCGGGCAGGGCTACTGGCTCCTCGGGCCAGCAGGGACAGTGGTGCTCCAGCGGCCCCGGGGAACCGGGGTTCTGGGGATTTCTGCTCCCTGGCCCGGCCCCACGGCTCAGCTGCAGGAGCCTGCAGCATTCTTCGGCAGGATTCTTCTGGATGGAAAAATCACGGTGCTGGGAGTTCATGCTGCTCTATCTTGGGGGCTTGGACTCCCTTTAAGCCGTGCCTCAGTTTCCCCCTGCATCACAGAGGCAGGAGTACTTCCTGATTCCTGTCAGTGGTTGTGGGGTGAAAGGACTCAGTGTGGTAGAGCTTAGGTGCTGTGAACCAGCAGGTCCTGTGGACCTTCATCCGTCATTTTTGGGGTGCTCTCTCTTGGGGGGCCCCATTTGCTTCCCTAGGGAAGCTGAGCCTGAGGGACGTTGTGACAAGCCTTCTGGATGGGGACCCGCTGGGGGTACATGGTTAGCAAATGTCCCTAAGCCCTGCTAACCTGGGAAGGCGGGTTCTGCCCAGAGTGGTGGGCAGAAGCGGGGTGATCGGCTCCACTCTGACCCCAACAGAACGAGCAGGGTCTAAACCACAGGACGGCACGGGTCAGAGGGCTGGGAGGAACCCAGAGCACGAACCGGGTCAGAGCTCTGGCAGCACGGACTTGGCACAGTCCACACAGGAGGCAGGTGGAGGAGCAGAGACCCAGGGAGGTGAGGTGGGGGCGGCCGGGCCCCAGGCAAGGGGCTCCTGAGTTGGCCCAGCAGGACTGTGCTCAGACTGGACACTACAGGGCCTCAGAGCAAGCCCAGGTGAGGGCTTCGAAGGCAAGGGACAGGGAGAGAGCCATGGCTGGTGACAGCATCGAAGAGCGTGGCCAGGCATCCTGTCCTGCAAGTGACCGTCGGTACACATAGCTAAGGGACAGAGACAGCGGCACAAACCCTGGTTTGTAGGCCACGTGATGCCCACAGTGCCGAGGTTTGGAGCCTTCAGAGTCTGCATCTTATAAACTTCGTACCGGGCGTGGACCATACATGACGTAATGTCTCCAGCGGGGTGCGGAGCAGCCCCCCGCCCCCCGTAATCAAGCATATTAATATTCCCGCAGCAAAGCGTATGAATATTCACACTCGGGCAGATGAACCGGGGCTATAAATAGCCTCACTTGGGTTCAGGTCACGTTTCGCCACCCAATGAGTTATGAAAAAGCTTTTTGGTTTTCAGAGCTTTATGGATTTGGGAATTGGATTGTGGGCCTGTAATGTCAGTTCAGATCGTGATAAAAGCTGTGACCTCTACGACAGAGCAGAAGGAGGAAAAAGAGAGGGCAGAGTTTAGGCAGAGTGGCGGTGAGGGGGCCTGTCCTGAGTGTGGGGAGGAAGAGGGCGCTGACCATGGTGACAGACACAGATGGGTCCAGCCTGTGAACGTGTGATGGAACGTGTGATGGAGCCAGGGGACCGAGAGGGAATGTGCAGAAGTAGAGCCTGGCTGGTTCCTGTGTCCTGGGAGGGGACTCACACCAGGGAGAAGGGGAGACCGCCGATGGCAAGCCTTAGGCAGCCCAGGAGGGCCAGTGCGTCCTCCCCCTTCCTCATCCTCCCAAGCTTCCGGCCCCAGGGCCTTGGTGCCAGTGAGCCCTACCTGGCCACCTCCCTCCTCACCTCTCTGCCACTCCTGCTCCCACACAACGATGACCAGGTGCTGGTGGTCATTAGGGCCACATCTCCACTTCCTCAGTGCCTGGACTGTGTCTACCAGGATCTCAAGGGCAGCTCCTCAGTACTCACAGCAAGGACAGCGGCCACCTCAGACAACTTGAGACGATTGGAAGAGGGAGGGCAGGCAGGGCCACTTCCAGAAGACAGGGTTCCGGCACCAGTGGGCCCGTGGGGCTGGAAGGTGTTAGGCGGAGTGGAGAGCAGTCCCCTCCCAGCCAGGGCACCGGCTGTCCCGCTCCTTGGGAACCTGGGCCCCTTTGGCATGGACAGCCCCTCCCCGGGGTCACAGCCCAAGGACATATCCCAGGGCCCCGCTGTGTGAAGCAGACAAGAGGACTGGCTGCTGGAACCCCAGGCACACCCAGAACTGAGGAGGTCCCCCCAAGGTTAGCCCTCCAGTGACAGCTGAGCTCTGCTCCCCGCAGCCTCCCTCCCACCCCATCCCCTGCCCTTTGCATGTCCCTCAGGAGACCAGAAATACCCAAGACAGGCAGGAGGATGCACCTGTGCCTGGCTCCTCCCAGGGGTCCCCCTCTACCCTCACTAAGGCCAGTGGGGTGATGAACAGTCCCCCAAAATGACAAAGAAGGCACCCGGGTTCAGAGAGGTTCTGTGCGAGGCCAGGCCCCCCAGCTCCCTGGTGGGACAGAGACCTGGATTGGGATCCCTCCTTCCTTGCTGGGGGAGAGGTCACAGCACCCAGGCTTGTTAGCCCCAAATGGGCCACGTATGTCAGGGCAGGGTTCTTCGAGTCCCTGGCCCACTGTGTAGCCTGCTTTCTACACCACCTGTGCCACCAGTCCCCCAGAGAAGAACCCCCAGTCCCCAGGTCACTCTGTCCGTACCTCAGCCCTGCCTCACCTGGCCAGGTGTGAGGGAGAAGGCCCCCCACCCCAGCTGGCTCAGAGAGGGCACTGGAAGGACCCCAGGGCCTGCAGCCTGCATCTCTGCCCCACTGGAGCAGGCCACGCACCCATCCAGCCTGGCCTGCAGGAGTTGGTGTCCTAGCCACAGCCCCCAAATCCCCCCACCTTGCTTCTCTCGCGCTAGCTTGCTCTGCCCTGAGTTCCTGCAAGCGAGGCCCCTGGTACGCGGTGCACCCCAACCCTCGCCGGGATCCTGGCACAGAATATCTTCCTAAGTAATTTAAGAGGTTCTTCCCTCTTTCCTGTTCTGATGATACGTTTCTAAATTATACATTAAACTTATCAGGGTGAGTAATACCTGGCAGCCACACGCGTCAGCCCTGATGTTACCTTTTCGATGCCGCCCTGCTGTGTTTATGGGGCTGAGGGGAACACGCCCCTGGGTCCATCCATCTTCATCCCCAGTGTTTGCAGAGGACCTCGGCCCCGCAGTAGGCACGGGGCCCTCACTCTCGGCCCTTACGCGTCCTCTCTCCCCCGGCTACCGGGCTCAGGGTCTGCGTGCATGTTTGTGACTGGCAGGGGCTTGGGGTGTCCCCTCCCTGGGAAGCGTCACAGGGCAGAGAGGCCCCCAGAGGGAGCCACACTTGAAGGTCAGGCTCTGCTGTGTGGCGCCTGTCTCTGGGGTTCATTCATTCCTGACAGTGACCATTGTGCTGCCCTGGTCACCAAGACTCCTAGTGACCCCTCTCTCTAGGACAGGACCCCACAGAACAGCACAGATCCTGCCCATCTGTGGCCATGCCCGCAAAGGTCCTCTGGTCCTCTCCACCAGGCAAGAGACAAAGCCCGGTAGCCCCTACCCCATCCTGTGGCCCCCAGCACAGCTAGAGACCCGGATGTGGATGTGCCCAAGGTCACAGCGCACAGCCAACCTCTAAGCCAAGCCTGGCAGACCCAAGGCCTTAGACTCTCTAGTCCTGTGCAGCGTGGCTGCCCAGATCCAGCCCTCTGTGCACTGTCCCCTGCAGGATAACCCAGGCTCACCCTGGGCTCTACAGGTGTAGCCACAATGAAGATGCCCCCTCCAGCCAGCGGGTGCCAGGCCCTGCCCACAGCCTCCAGCCTGACGATTCCCCCAAGAGAAGTGAGGGCCAATTTAGCGTATCAATAAACCTGCGAAAGGGACTGTACTTTTCTGTAATGAAAAGGGGAGGCGATCCCGTCTTATCTTGCGCAGGACAGACCTGTGTCAGGCGCTTATTACCTTCTGCCACGATCAGGGAAGACTGATCGTGCTTGGATAAGTGCAGCTTAAAATTGAAAACCAAGCAATTTACCTTCAATGCTTCTCAGAATTTTGTGCAGCCAGAGACAGTTAAGGGGAAATAGACTCCCTTTCCATTCTAAGTGCTTCCCATTAACATTTGTTTCCTCCGTGAGATTAAGGCCTGCTGGGGGAGGGAGCTCGGGTGGGTGGTCCGCTCCCTCCCCAGCTTCCCCAGGAGTCCGCCCTCTTCCAGGCCCACTCTCCTAAGACCACTTTGTCCTGTTTCCAATTAAAGGGCAGAGGGTGGCTTTGGGTGCTGGGGACCTGGAAGACAGGGGCCCCCGGGGGGTCAAAGCTTCCTCTCACGCTGGTCCTCTCAGCCTGTGCTGTTTCGAGGTCTCAATGGCTCTCTCCACTCAGCTCCCCAAATACGCGCCCCAAGCCCTGCTGCCCAGCACCTACAGGACACGCCCTGCAACCCTTGTCCAGCAGGGAGTTCTGGGCAGGAAGTTGTTTGCATGTGATATTGACCATCCAGAGGCTGGGCAGGGCCTCCCTCCGATCGGACCCCAAAGGCCTGGCCCTGATTTTCCTTTTATTCCAGGGATAATGCGAGGAGAGTTTACTGAGACGGGAACTGTCTTCCCCCTTGTAAATGTGACAGTTACCCCCGAGAGCCCTCCATCGATGCCGCCAAGATAAACTGTTGTGACAGTCTCAAACCCCGGCTGCCCTCCTGGCTGTGTGGCGGCAGCCCTGGGCTCCCCGCGTTTGATCAGCTCCCCTCCTGCTGGCCGCACCGCAGGGCTGTGTGTGAATGGGATTTGCCAGCCTGGGCGCACACCCCAGCTTGGCAAGAGCAAGCTGAGTACACACCGGGAATGGGGGACGCTCCTGTCACCCAACGTCTCCATCTGAGGGCAGGGCCGCTCGGGGCTCGCCCTGGAGCATCAGCCCCACCCCTGCCCCGACACCCACGGTCCTCCGGGAGGGTGTAGCAGGGCTCAGACCAGAGAGAAACACGTCCTGTCCAGCAAGGACAGCGCAGGGGCTGGGGCACAGGCTGGGCAGTCTGGATGGACCCTAACCCCCACCCTGCCCTGGCCTTGCCGTCTGGATATTACCAGGTTGGAGAATTGAGGTAGGAGAGCTGGAGGCCACACAGCAGCCTCGTGGGCTGGCGGCTGTGCACGCGGCCCCGCTTTGGGCCATCTGGCCTGGCCAGGCTGGCAGTAGCTCTGCCCGATGGCCACACTTGGGGTAGGGCAGCCACCCTGGCCTTCTGCCTCCCTGCCCCCAACAGTCGGTGCTCATTTGCAAAAGGCCTGGAGGAGCCCAAAGTGCAGCTCTGATCACTTTACGGTCCAGCTTCCAAAATGACCGGCTCCTTTGTCACCAGACCCTGCGTGTGGAACCCAGAGACCTGCCCTGTAGGGTGAGTCCCAGGACAACCCAAAGAGGAGCTGCTGGAGAACCAGATCCCTAGCCAGAGCCTGTTTTATACAAGATAAACAGCCAGCGCCCTTGGGTCCTCTCACCCAACAACCCCGTGGGCTGTGAGTGCTCCTGGGAGGTCGCCCGCCCGAGGACAGTGTGCAGAAGGGCCCCTTCAAGTGTCAGGAGCCCGGGGTTGTTTTTGTCTTTGCCCTCACTTCTAAAGGGGTCACACACTGTACCTGCAGAACTAATCATAAATCCCATGACCACAAATCAGGGCGAGAGGGACAGTAACACAGGGCGGTTCTGAGGTTTGCCCCTCGCCCGTAAAGTGGGGTGACCTGGAATCAGAGCCCCCCGGAGCACAGTCCTTCTGTGCTGCTCCAGCCGTGCACCAAGCCCAGCCACAGCATTGATCCTTTTCCTTCGCAGAGTCTCCGAGAGGATGGACTGAGCCAAAGATGACAGGATTCAAGAGAGATTAATTTGTTATTTTAGACCCTTAGAAAGTGCAGTTGCATAGAAACGAAGTCCCTGGGTCGTAACTGAAGTTCAGATCAATTAAAACAATTTACTTTTCTGCTAATGATTTCAGACCCTTGTAATTTATTGGTAACTAAATGACTTCAAAAGCGCGTTCCTTTGGTGGCTGCACAGAGGGAATTTTAACAAGTTCTGGGATAAATTAAGTCTGGAATTTGTTAACAGACTGTTATTGCTAAACATTTAAAGCAGGCCTTTTCATGCCACTCAAGGCTTAGAAGTTTCCAGAAACAATTAAAACTTCTCACTTAACTTCTAGTTTAAGCAAACTGAGTGCGGAGGAAGTGTCGCTGCTCACAGATGGAAGACGTCATGCAAAGGGCCGGTGGCCACAAGGACCAACCCTTGACTCCCCAAGACAGGGTACAATCTAGGCTATAACTCTGGCCAAGATCTGCCTGCAAGGTTTGCCTTCCACCCGGCCCCCACCCCACTGTCCCTCTCTGCTGTTGGCCCCCATCAAGCCACAATCCCCGACATCCTTCCAGCGAGCAAGCTGAGCCCGAGGCTTTTGTCCTGGCTACTCCGCTGCCTGTGGCACTGTCCCCCACTCCCATTCCCGTCACCTGGCCCCAGGATAACACCGTCCATGTCTTCTTCCTTCACTCACATCATTCGGGCTGCACACCTCCCCTGTGGGGGTGGACAGGGTTGGGGACCTGGTGCCTAGCACCTCACTGCAGAGGGCCTGCCTCACAGCGGGAGCCCGGGAGGCTTCCAGGACCATGAGAATGGGCCAGCACCTCTGGGGTCCCCAGATCACTCTTGAGGACACAAGGTCATGTGGAAGGAAGGCCTGGCTGGCCCGCAAGCTGCCCACCCATGCGTCCAGGGGTCACTGTGTAAGTTGCTATGGGGACATTGGTCTGCACTCTGAGGGTGGGATCCAGTGTTTCCTGATGTCTGAAACTGATCAGGACCTACAGGGACCTTTTCCTTGGAGTATAAGGGTTCACCACCACCCTTCCCAGCCCCCAGACACCCACAGTAATAGCAAGACCCCCAGCTATGGCCACTCTTCCGACATCTGGGGAGGACCAGGCTTGAACCTCAAGAAATGCAGCCCGAGATTAAACCTGGATGAGGCTGTGGCTCGGTAGGGATGGCTGTCCCAAAGCTCAGGCCTTTGCCGGGGACAGAGAGACTGGCTCAGGTGGGCTGGCTGGGCTTCAGGTACCTGTATTCTAGAATCCTTAGGGCCACACTGCGGCAAGGCTTTCGAAGCCCCCTCCAGCTGCTGGTGACCTCTAACCCAGATCTGGATCCAGCCACAGGCGGCTCAGCCAGGACCAGAGTCCTGCTGAACCAGACTCTGTGGAGAAACCACGGGCATCTGGAAGGAGCACAGGTGTGTTGGCCAGGCCCTAGGCCTGCACACACAGTCACCAAGACCTGGTCGCTGAAGGTCCAGGTCCCAGGAAAGACTCAGGCTGATCAATGAACAAGAAAAGCTCCACCCAGCACGTGAGGCCGGGAAAGGACTGTCCAAGCATCTGGGCAGTAACAGAGCGACCCGGAAGCAGCTTGTAAGGACCTGGGGAAGTGCATTCTAGAGAGAGGGACCAGCAGCACAAGGCCACCAGGGCTGGAAAAAAAGGGGAAAGAGGGACAGAAGTGGCCTGAGCTGGAGGGCAGGACAGGGATTGGGGAGCTGCAGGGACCGGCCTGGGGGTGGTACACAGAGCTTGGGTTTCACTCCATGCAGGGGGAGCCCCTGGGGCACCGTAAGCCGGGTGGTGACAGAGATGATTGATGTGTTTTAAAAGCATCCTGAGGTGATGTGGCTGTGCTGGGCCAAATGGATGTTTGGACAGAGGCTGGGTGGCAACCTATAAGACAGCGGGAGGGCCCGAGCAGGGGACAGTCAGGGGACAGTGGCACAGACGGGTGGACAGGTGGGCCTTTACGGGAACAGGAAGAAGGCAGAGGCTGGATGTATCTGGAGGAGGCTGGTGAAACTTGCTAATGCTTTCTGTGACACGGAAGACAGACAGGACTGCAGGGCAGTCGGTGATTCTGGGTGCAGAGCGCGAGGCGGTGGCTCGGCTGCGTCCCCGGAAGAGCAGGATAAACTAGGTCAGAGGGTGGAAGGTTCTCCTTTGGCCACATGGCCATCCAGGGGCACACTGGACATCAGTGATGCATACGTCAGGCAGGGGACTGCTGGGCGGGGGCAGGAGGGGCACAGTCAGGACACGAAGCTCGGGGCCAAACCCCCCTTTAATCAGGCATCCAGACCTAGGCATTGAAGAACGGGAGTCCGGGTCCCGAGTGGTGTGGGAAGCAGGACCTGGCCGGGGCGGGGGCCACCCTGGAGAGGAAAGGGGCCAGAGGCTGAGTCCAGGGCGGCCCGACACTTCGGGGAGGACAGGACAGTAAAAGCAGGCTGGCAGTGCGAGTGTCGGCGGGGCCCCAGGTTCCGCCCGTTGCTGAGGCCCCAGAACTGTCACACTGACCGGAACCAGTGCTGGGGTCCCGGGTGGGACGTGACCAGCATACAGAGCCTTGAAGGAAGCCGGCAGCCCCTTAACAGCCAACTAGACTGCACTTTGCTGATTTCCACAGTATTCTTGGCAGCCGCAGAGCCGCCGAGGCGAGGCAGGGAGCCTCAGAACACTGAAAGAAGTTTTTAAAAATACCTTTTAGAAAGCTATTTAAATCCTCCTGTCTATAGCAAAATTAGTACGTGAACGTAGCCCTTAAATTGGCTCCTTCTCACACGGAGAAGGTGGGACGCTGTCTCTTCACGTGACACCGCGGAGCACACGGCGGGATGTTCCCGGGAAAGCCCTGCTACTCCGTCGCCTGCTCTTCACGACAGCCCGACAAGGTGGAGTCAGTGGTGTCCTTGTCCTCATCTTAGAGATGAGGAAACTGAGGCCCAGACTGCATAAAAGGAAGTTAGGAGGCTTAGCTTCGATTTCGAGGTGGGCAACCAGTTTGCCTGAGATGACAAAGCTCTGGAAAGCCTGGTGTCGTTCTCTTGCTGTTCCTGCTTTTGGCCCTCAGCCCCTGCGGGGCAGGCCTCCCTGTTTTGGGGTCACTGTGACCCCATGGCTTGGCATAACTGCACCTCCCAGTCCAGCTGATATCGTGGCATCCCCAGGCTATGTGCAGCCCCAGAGCTCCTGGGCAGGTTGGGGCTGGATCCGGTGCAAAAGTTTGGCTCACCAGTCTCAGGGGACCCCAGGGTGCCTACAGTCAGGGTCTCCAGGACACCTGGGTCAGCAGACTGTCGGGGGAGTGTTGTGGGGGGCTTGGGGGATCCGTCAGGTCTGTCCCTCCTATCTCACGCCCTCGTCAGGGCAGGATTCAGAATCAGAATCCATGATGGCATCGTGAGGCCTTGGTGGTCACCCTGCCCAGGGAATGGTCTCCAGGGAGACAGGGGTCAGGTGTGACTAGCTGTCCGTGTGGGCCAGGAGAAAGAAGCCAGCTCCAGGCTTGGCCCAGCATCATGGGGGCCGGCTCCCAGCTCCCCTCTGTTCTCACAGGTGGGAGGGAGGGAGGTCAGGGAGCAGCCTGGATGTCACCCTGAGGGTCGGGGAGGCAGAGCTGGTCCGTGGAGCAGCGGGCTGGAGCTGGCTGGTGGGGAGGCGTGAGGGCTGGCTCGGGCCAGCTCGGGCCTGCCGGCTGCACCTGCAGGGACCCCTGTGCCCACCCACGTGCCCTCCTCCCCACCTGCAGGCCTGGGCCCCGTGCTCCCAGCTCTGTGCCGCAACTCCCCTCTCTCCAGCAGTGGCCCCCACAGACTGGCACAGGCCCCCTGCCCAGATGGCACAAGGTCCAGGTCTCTCAGACTTGGTTGCCTTTCTCTGGTCAGCTGCCTGCTGGAGAAGCGCTCGGGTCAGTGCAGCTTTTTACTGTTTGGTTCTCATCCTGCCCCATCACATCTGTTTGTGGGAGAGACTGCCAAGGTGAGGTGGCTCAGGAGCTTCCAAACCCAGCCGAGCCAGGGGCCTGGGCTGCTTCACTTCCCAGAGGCTTCGGGAGCCTAGGACATGGGCAGCCTGGCCTGGCCCCAGGGACGGTCTCTCCACTCTTCACCCCTATAACCATGTGTGGCCCTTGGTGGGTACCCTGATGTTCTTGTGTCGTTAGATGCCCCCCAACTTCTCCTGAACCCCTGCTGTGCTCTGCCAGGTTACCCAATAAACACCAAGGCAGGAAGCAGCCTGCGGGCAGGGGCTGCCGTCAAAGCTGGCTGCAAGTCTGCTGCCAGCCTCGTCTGACCTTGGCCAAGTTGCTTGGTCCCTCCTTCAGCATCCATTCATCGTCCCTGCCTCCGGCTGGGGGCAAGGATGGCACAGGACCCCTGAGGGCTGGCACAGGGACGAGAGGATGCATGGGTGTTAGTTAGGGCAATGACCTGCCCAGGACACACACTTGCTGTGTGGTGGGAGGCATGAGGGTCCCATCTCATTATCGACTGGATAATCGATCGTTGATTCTGGCTCCGAGTTGCATAGGAAGGAAGACAGATCATGGCCCAAGCGCCTCCCAGGGTCTGCAGAGCCGGGCGTTCGTTTCCTGGGGGACAGGGGATGTAAATTCAGGGTACTGCAGAGGATGCAGACAGCCAGAGAGGCAGAGGGAAAGAGGGAGCTTTATTTTAATGAACTGGATCATGTCACTGTGGGATACGGCAGGAGACCCCGAGGACTCCAGAGAGCTGGGGGGGACGGGGGGGGGGGACAATGGGAGACCAGGCACCTGCTGTCCACAGCTGAATCCTGCTCCTGGACTTTCCCTCTTAAGACTTTGGTGCATGGAGACCTCTGCTTGCATCCCAGAGGATGAGCACTAACCCCAAGTCTACAGATTGAAACATTAATCTCTCCTAAAACCACCTGCAGAGCCACGCTGAGACTGGCTTTGATCCAATACCTGGACCCATAGCCTCGCCAAGTTGGCTCCTAAGATTAGCAGTCCCTGGGGCCCAGCCGAGTGCCGCGCCACCCTCCACCTGCACTATGAACTCCTGGGCTGGGGGGGGCTCCCCCTGCCTGCTCCACTGCCTCCCACCACGTCTCCTGCCCTGTGAGAAGCCTTTCGCCAGCAGCTACCCCACGGAGGAGCTTATTGCCCTCTTTGTCCTGTGACCCAAGCCAGGCCCCTGGGCAGAGAATGAGGAGGGTGCCCTGCTTGGTCTGGGAAGAAGAAGACCTGCACAGCCAGCAGGGACTTTGGATGGGCACCCACAACTCCAGGGCAAGATCCCACCCACTGCCGGACCCCCAGCCCCTTCCGCCAGCTGAGGCCAACGGGTGCCTCTGTGAGGCACCTAGGAAGCAACCACAGAGGTGCTGGAGGTCAGAGCACACTGCAGTCCCTCCAGGGCAGTGTCCGAGGCAGCGGCAAGGCCCAGCACTGCCCCAGCCCCAAGGGACCAGGGAGCGAGCTCCTTTAAGATGACACGTGTGACAGTAATAGGCGCCACTCCCACGAGAGGCTCAGATCAATCCTCCTGCTTTCATCTTTTCTTGAGGTTCAGCACCGTGAACAGTGGCCTCCATCCATGGCTGGTAAATAACCAGAAACTTGCTGTATCTGCTTTCATTTGATTTTCTTGAACAATTACCACCAGAACGCCTGACGTTCAGAGGCTGTGATTTTAAGTGGCCAAAAGAACTTTCCAACGGAGCCCACTAGGGACTTGTTTGAAATGTTCTTTGGTGCACTGAAAAGCGCCAGGCATCATCTGTGGAAGGGCTCATAGAAGCATTTGAAGTTTCAGGCACAAGCGTGTCCTCCTCTCTGGGGACAGGTTTGTGGGAGGACAGTTCCCGCCCCAGCTGCAGCCCCTCGGAGACACTGCCAACCCCTCGGTGCTCTGGGTCCCCCCTCACCCCTCGCCTCAGGCCTGGGCTGCCCTCAGCTGGGAGGTGAGAACCAGGCAGTGTCCGCATAAGCTAGGCATGGTGCTCCGAGGGACAGCGTCCTGAACCGGAGCCACTGGGGGAGTGCAGGGCAGGAGGGTCTGGAGCCCTTGGGATGCCGGAGGGGAAAACCTGGGCGTGTGATCTGCAGGGATGAGGGGAAGGATGGAGAGCCGGCGGGTGAGTGGCTCGAGGAGGAGGTAAATAGTGGAAGATGGGCAGATGAGTACGTATGTGTGTGAAGGGTTGGGAGGACGGGTGGACGGTGGGTGGGTGGGTGGATGGATGGATGGACAGACAGATGGATGGATGGATGATGGACAGATGGGAATATAAGTACGTGTCTTGTTACTTTCTTCTCATCCCTGAGGACAAAATACACAATGCCAACAACTTAAAGGAAGGAAGGTTTATTTTAGTTCAGAGAGTTTTAGTTCATAGTTGACTGGCTCCCGGGCAGGGTGACGTGGCAGGTCAGGCAGGAGGCAGAGAGCTTTCTCGTTTTTCCTCTTTTTATTCCATCTGGACTACAAGCCTGTTGGTTGGAGTCACCCACACTCAGGGTGGGTCTTCACTCTGCAGTCACGCAGCCATTCTTACAGAGAACCACACTAACCCAAGCATTGCCACACATGTGTGATCTGGTAGCACACCCACAGTCCAGTCGCCTCCCAAAAGCCCCACGAAGAGTGCATGAGGCTTGGGGAGACATCCAGCTCTAAACCATAACAGTGTGCAGACTGATAAATGGGCTGATGGGTATCAGAAGGTATAAATGGATCAGTGACACGAATCTGCCTTCCAGTCTCTGAAAGACCGTTCAGGCCTAAAGAAAATAATTCTATTTTCTGAATCCAGAATACGAAACCCTGGTAGACTCTCTAGGGAAGAAAGCTTCGGCTCAAGTGAAGAAAGAATTTGTAGCAGCCAAATTGGCACGTGGTGGTGGATGGCGTGCAGAGCGAGCCCTCCGTCCCTGCAAGCGTGCAGGAGGGGGAGCCTGCTGGGTGCGGCAGGCAGTGTCCTCGGACCCGTGTTCGGGCTTTGCTGCCACTGACCCACGATGTGTGCAGGGGGTGCCCCCTGCCGCCCCTGACTGAGCTCTCAGATGCTGCCTGGGCACCCCCGGCAGGCTTGGCAGCAGCTGGCCACAAAAAGAGCAGAAAGCACATCACCATCACCAAGGGAGGTGGGGGAGGGGGTAGATGGGTACACAGGGAAGCCAAAGGTGCTGCCTGGAGCCCTGCAGCAACCAATCAGTCCAAGTCTGGTCCTTTTAGGGGGTGCCCAGCTATTTGTTCTTAACCCCCTTGAAGAGCCAGGACTCAACGGAGGAGGAAAAGGCCTGAGAGAAAACCCAGGGCCCCAAACTGAGCCCCAGGGCCCGCCCCACCCCGCCAGCAGGGCCCCCTTTGGCCCATATTAGTCCCCCTGGAGGGTTTTTTTCCCTCTCTCTCTCTTTAGAAAATTTAATTGCTTGTAGCACCCATTCTGGCAATCAATTTGATCTGAGCTCCAGGGTGCAGCCAGGACTCACCTTGTTCTGCTTAAATAATGCAGGTAGCGAGGCTATCGACAACCTGTCATGTGCTAGAAAGTGGTCGACACAGCAGATGCTCCGCGGGGCCAGGGGCCTCGGCCAGCCACAGGTCCAGCCCATGGCTGCACGGGGGAGGGCTCTCCGAGGAGAGGCCAGGTCTCAGCGTGCCCCAGGTGGACCGATGGGGTGTGAGCCCTACCCGGCGCTTTCTGGAAGGACATTCTGCTGGGAAGGTCTCAGAGAAGGGAGGGCAGGAGCTGTGCCCTGGAGGAGGTGCCATGAGGCTGCAGGTGCCACCGAGTCCCTGCAGGGCTGGACACGGAGTCACTCCCCATCGGAGACCAGGCCGCTGAGCTCCAGGGACATTCTGTCCTCTCCCTGCCCCCCAACACCTGCACCTCACCGCCTCCCTGGAGTTTCTGCTGAGCGACTGCTCTTCTCTGAGCCTGGGTTGGATTCTTTTTTTAATGTTTAAAAATTCCCAGCAGCGTGGCAGGTGCCCAGCTGCCGGGTCACCCCATCGGCTGTTCTGTCATCAGACATCATGTTTACCCGTCAGACACTGTTTTCCTGACACTCAACACTCAAAATAATGATCTGGTTGGAGCAGCTGCATGAATGATTCATGAGGCTCCGCTCAACTTTGGGTTAACAGCGAATCAAAGCCCCTCCGAGGGCAGGCTGAGCAGCAGCAACGGGGGACCCAGGGATGTTGAGGGTCACTAGGCCCTCCCTGAGGCTCCAAACTCAGCCAGCCAGGGGAGTAGGACCATGTGCATGTCTCAGTGACCTTGTGGGGGACATTAGAGCTCAAGCCCCCAGTCAGGTCCCCTGGAGTCCAAATGGAGCTCCGCCACCAAAGGGCAGTGTAACCTTGAACAGGTCACCTTGCTTCTCCAAACCCCGCTTTCCTGCCTGCGAGGCTGGGGTGCTGCTCACCCCTAGGGAACCAGGGGGCGAAGATGACAGCTTGTGGACATGTTGCAAATATAGCTGTTAGCATCTGCTGCCGTCACACACACGCACGCACACACGCACATCCTGGCCTTCATATTTTCATCTGTAAAATGAAAGGGCTGAGCTTGTACAACCCATTTCTCCTCTCCTGGAAGAGGGCACAGGACTGAGTTTGTTCAGCCTGCGTGTGTAGTGCCCCCCCACAAAGAACACGGTGGCCCACCCAGTGGCAGCTGCTCGGAACTTTTCTCAATGGCATTCTGGGTAGAGAAGCTCAGGTGCACAGCCTGGGAAGATTGTACATAAACATCTGATTGTACACGGCCAGCAGTGATGGGGACAGAGACTCCCAAACACCACACAACTACCTCAGCCCATGGCAACCTTCAGGACGGGACTCAGAGCGAAGGGTTGGGGAACCTGGATTCCGTGCTTTCTCTCATTCCTGGACTCCCCGCGGGACAGTGGGGTCCACTGCGCTGCTGCCATGTGTCCCTCTCCTGCTCCTGGCCTCTGCCACATGATTGTTAGTCCAGGAAAGGAACTGACAGAGACGTGTTGAGCACTGCAGATGCTGCGCCAGGCAAGGCCGAGTTTGTGCAGGTAGCCACATGGCACCTGCCTGGCTCAGTTTGTCCTTAATTTCTTTCTCCGGAGTTTGATCTCTCCCCTCCAGCACTGGCCTTCATAGCCGCTCTAGCCTGAGTCTACTGCACAAAAGCATGGGCCAGGTGGGCCATAGTCACTCGAGGCCCAGTGAGAAGCCTCCATGGGCTGGCTAGAGCATGCAGTGCAGGGAAGCCTGCTAGTCCGGAGTCCAGGGCAGGGGACCAGGACACACCCTGGGGGTAAGGGGGCTTTCACATGCTTATTTAAAACTTTATCTTACTCGCCATGGATGCTTTTCACTGGAGTGCTGATTGTTTAGATGCTCTGGATGAGGGTGTGGATGATGGGCATGCCCAGGGGAGGGGCGGGGCCAGAGGAGAAGGTGCAGGAGTCAGGGAGGGGAGGGTCCCTCCAGTTTGGGAGCCTGGGCCCAGCCTAGGTGGGCATGAGAGCCGCCTGCTCCATACCGGATCACAAGTCCACAGCCTTGTCTCCTGCTCTGGGCATTTGTCTCTCAAGGATGGGAACCACATCTTCCAGTCTTTAACACCCCCACCATGGCATTGGCAGGCACTCAACAGACCTGTGACCTGCAGATTCCAGGGCAAGGCACAGACAAGCAGGAAGTCCCTGGGAGCACGTGTCTGACCCAGAAGTAACTAGTGCTGGGCATAAACTCTGGCATCTGGCCACGCAGACAGCATTTCCCAAGGAACTGGAGCACAGGGCAGAGCCGAGTGCTTGCTGATCCCTCCTGGGCCCTGACATTTGTCTGCTCATTGATTGAACACCAGCCCTGTGCCTGGCAGTGTGCCAGGCTGAACAGGAAGGAGAGGGGAGGGTCGCAAGTGGCAGGTGTAAGTCAGGGCGATGGACATCCCAGGTCGGTCCAGAAGCAGCCAGGAAGAGGGATCTCAGTGCAGCCCAGGTGGTACCCACAGTGAGGAACCAGAACCGAGGTGTAGAGGACGGTTGGGGGTCAGCCAGGTCCCCAGGGACAGGATACAGGCGGTGCAGAGGCAGATGCCGGCCCCTCTGGAGCCTGCAGAAGTATATACGGCATGGTCCTTGCCCAGAAGGAGGCGGTGACAAATTGGGGACAAGTTAAATAGAACAAGATTTAAGCCCCATCACCAGCCAGGGAAAGGGAGCCGTGGCACAGGAAGGCACATGATTAAGGGGCTGATGAATCAAGACCACTGCACAGGCTCGAAGTCGGAGGGGAACAGTGTGGCAGGGAGAGGCTGGCGGAGGGGGCTGTGACGGGAGAAATGAGGAGAGGAACGCAGGGTGAAGGGCAGAGCGTCAGCCTCGTCCAGGGCACACTTGGCTGGAGCGGAGGACTGGGGTCGAGGGTGGTTGAGCCTCGAGCTCCCCCGGGGCTCTGTCCTGGTGTCCCCCTCCCTGTCAGCTCAGGTGTGGACGCCCCATTCCAGCCCGAGCTCTCTATTTATGTCCATGTCCCACTCACACAAAACCAGACCCCAGAGACAAACAGGGAGACATAAAAGGTGGAACACATGAAGATTCATTGACGCTGGTACTGACTCTATTCTAGAAAATTGAAATATTTTGTACGTAATGACAATCGAGTCACCGCGCGACCTTCTCAGAATAACTTCCCAGATATATGACAGTGACAACAGCCAGCCCACTGCTGTCGACACCCTGAAGGCTCCCCAAAGCCACCACTTAAAAAACGCCTGCCGTGGTATTAACATCCCTCACTTGGCGATGTTTATCGCTTGTCACGCTTATCAACAGTAACAAATTTTGAGAACCTATAAATGACACCGCCCCGCGTGGCAGAGCCCGGAATAATCCACTATCACCTGCCTGGCCCTGGCTAGACTGTGAACATCATATCGGGCTTATCTGATGGCCCCCAGCACCCCCGCCACACCCCCAATTTCCATCCTCCTCCCTCACCTTGACCCCGGCAGCTCTGGCTCAGGCTCATCTGCTTTATGTCACCTGGTGGGAGCTGGGGAGCTGTAGGGCCCCGTGTTCAGGATCCGGGCTGCTGCCGCCATTTCTGCCGCAGAATCCCCTTCACACCTGCAGGGAGAGTCTTTCCTCCTCCATCCATCACCCCCTCATTCATTCATTCAACCATACGACAGCTGGTTTGCTGGAATGGCTGCACTGTGGCAGGAATGCCTGGGCTGGGAGCGGGAAGCAGAGCAGAGTTCCATCCCCGGGGCAAGGGCAATGGTGATGCCAGGCTCAGGGAGGCCTCGGGACCGTATGTCAGAGCCCTCGGTGCTCGGGTCCCCCTCCCAGGAGCAGCCAACAGGAGGCCAAGCGCCTGGCGCTGATCACAAGGACACAGAAGGCTTCATAACCCACCTAGTTCAGATACTCTGCTGGTTGACGCTGATTGATGCTGTCCTGAAAGACAGACAGGAATTATGTGGACCAGGGACGAGGGACCTGGATTCTGGACAGCTGTTCCAGGGTGGATGTGGCCAAAACACCAACTGGCTGGGACCTCCTGGATGCTGGTTCTCTGACCTATGAGACGGGGTTGAAGGCACGGTGAGAGCTATGAAGTAATGCAGGTCGAGGGTGCAGTGCACTTGCCGGTCCAAAGGTGAGCAGAGCCTTTTTTGGGGAGGATTCTCTCCTTTTGCCGTGAGCCTTAAGTCTCCTAAAAAAGGCTGAGGCCTCCATGAGAGGCTCTCGTGGCCACTTGGCTTGGAGATGTGTTTGATGGGAGTAGAGGTGAAAGGTGACTTTGGGGACATGGGGGACAGAGAGGCCAGCCTGAATGGCCACCACCTGGCCTAAGGCAGCCTGGCACAAGGTTGCCACCCCAGAGGGACCTTATACCCTCCCTCAGCCTCAGTTTCCCCATTTGCTGAGAAAGACCATGGGGCCTGCCTGTCACATGCAGCCCCTACCCCCTGTCTCTGGAGTGCTCTGCACAGGATTGCTGGGAAATCTAATGAGATAATGAATGTGAGAGGGCTTTGAAACACAGTGTTTTGTAAATGTAAGAGATTATTATTCCCATTTACCACCCTTTTAAAAGGATATTTTCCCTCCATTCAGCCGGATTTAACTTGGATGATGAAGAACCAAGCCCGGGCTTCCCAGCTATAATTTTCTTGCTTCCTCGTGCCTCTGAATATTAAAACACAATGGCTCACATTGCCGAGAGAAACCAAAACAGCGGCCTATTAGAGGCGCGATTGCACACACGGAATTCAAAATGATATTTCAAGCGGGGCGTTCTGTTTATATAAACCTTGAGAGCACTCGATGAATGTCAGCAGAACTTTGAAATTAAAATCGCTCCTTGTTTCATACCCTGCTCGCTCTATTATTGAGCCCATGTCTTGGGTAGTCGCAGAGGTTAGGAACCACTTGGGGTTTTCTTCACAATGCTAGAAATGCTAAGAGATGAGGCGCGAAGGTGTCAGCATCTTAAATGGCTGCTCCTCCGCGCCAGGCAGCCCAGGCCTGCAAGGCCAGCCCCAGGCCAACACTGGTAAAGGGACTGCGGCGGCGAGCGCTGTCCAGGGTGCTGATAAAGAAGTTGGTCCCCCAGGGAATGGCAGGACGGTATTCTGATGGGGTTCCTTTCCAGTAGCACGATCCTGCTGCTCCCTAGAGTCCAGGAGGAAATAGAGAGCGTCCCCAGGGGGGCCAAGACCCCATATGAGGTGGTGTGAGTGAAGCCCTAGCAGGCAGAGAGAGGCACGAAGGGCAGAGGACATGTAGACTGCCGCAGTGCCAGCTGCCCTGGAAATGCGAAACCAGAGGTGAGCGTGCAAGCTGGGAGAACTGGAAAATAAAATAATAAAGTAGAAAGATGCACTGGGTGACGGCAGGGAGATAAATGGAGCAAGTTATACGAAGGGCTCATTTTTGTGCAAATATTTGGGGCTCTATAAAATAAGGCTGTTCATTATAAATCTGTCTTCTGAACACATCTTGGCACCGCACAGGTTGTCACCTGATGCAAGGTTTCCCCCACGATGCGGAGAGTTGAGATCCGGGGTAAAGCACAGCTGCACCTGCTCCTCCTCTGCACAGAAGCCCGGCCTGGGAGGGCGCCGAGGCTGCCGGGAGCCCAGAGAACCTGCCCTGGGCTGCCTCCAGGGCGGGCCTTCACTTCAACTGAGGCTCTGGGGCTGCGTGAGGTCCTGGAACCTAGGCAGTGGTCCCACGTGGGGACACAGCCGAGGAGTTGGTTTTGCTCTTTTATATCAGAAGGGGCCTTCTGCCAGTTCCCTCCCCAACAGCGATGGGAAAAGGGAGGACTGAGCACAAAAATGTGTCAGTAAAGCTGCAGTGAGACAGGAGGATGCTTCAGGGGCTTAGCAACCCCTTTGGGGAAGAATCTAAAATGCAGGCATCCCACAGTCCGAATCGGCTCCAGGTGCCCTTGCTGGGCCTGGGGATGGATAGGAGACCCCAGCAGTGTGGGGAAAGCCCTAGAGGATCTGAGTTCTTTACCCTCAGGTCCCCAGGTCAGGACTGCCGTCCTCCTCTGCCACATTTTTATTTTCAGCTTTCAATTACCCCATGGCCAGCCATGCTCCAAAAATAAAATAAATCAAGTGGAAAATTCCAGAGATGGACAATTTATAAGCTTTTAGTTGCACACTGTTCTGAACCTAATGGAATCCCACACCCTCCGGCTTTCTTACCCATGATACCGGTACTCCTTCATCTGGTGCATCATGCTGCATGAGATCACTAGTGACAAGCTGGGTCTGTGGGTCTCTTTATCAGATTAGCCATCTCAGTGTTATGGTTTATGTCTAGAGCTCCCCCAAGAGCTTCATGAGTTCGTAGGTGAGGCTTTTGGGAGGTGGTTGGATTGCAGGGAGCTTACAGATTTGTTAGGAGCTGAGTCTGGTCAGAAGAGGTTGTCGCTGGGAGTGTGGCCTGGAAGGATTCATCTCTCTCCCCAAGCCCTTTGGTGACTCTCTCTGCTTCCTGTCCACCATGCTGTCAGCAGCTCCCCTTGGCCACACCCCTCAGCCATGCCTCCTACCTTACAGCTGGCCAACAATGAACTAAAATGTGAGCTGAAATAAACCTCCCCTCCCTTAAGCTGTGGGTGTCAGGTGTCTCCCCCAGCAGTGAGGGAAGTAATAAGACATTCATTACCAAAGTGTTTGTGTCTAAGTGTCCTTTATTTTACTTAGTAATGGCTCCCCAAAGCAAGAGTCATGACATAAAGGGCACCACACATGGAAGGAGAAACTAACTCTAGCACTCTGGCAATGCCACAGGGCACACAGGGAAAGACAGAATATATATGGTTTCGTGGCACTGTCTGTGGTTTCAGGATCCCAAGAGTGGTGGGCTTGGATAGGGGCACTGCCATGAATCAGCAAAGCAAATGCACCCTCAAAGCTGACAAGATACCCAAGACTTGGAGTGGCATCCTTCCCCAATACCCCAACTCTTGGATGCCCAGGAGAGGACACAGAGGGATGGTAACATCATCCTGGTGGGATCGCCCTGAGGACGTGGGTCACACACAAGGAACCCAAGAGTCATGTTCTGAGTGAGAGCTTGCTCTTGAGTCCCAACTCTCTGATTGTGAAACCACCCAAAGAAAATACAAAGTCATCAATCTCAGGCATGCACGTGTGCAAAGGGAAATTGTTCTGCGTTCCAGTGCTGGCACCTATGATGTGAAGCAAGGACCAGAGGCAGAATCCCTGACTCCTCCAAGGCCATCTCCCGAGCTCCCAGGCAGGGCTGGTCACAGTAGTGCTCCTAGGAGAATTCAGTGCAGCACCTCAGGCAGATGGACACTAGCCCCTCTTAGCGCTGTCCTTGCAGGAACTCAGATCTGCCCCGTGCACACAGGCGATGCTCAGAGGGACTTGAGTGTTTTTCCCAGGTGGGATCTCCCGTAGCATCCTGCGTGTTGTTCCACTGTGGTCAGCCGTCCTCCTTTCGTGTCATTTTGGATGACCACAATCGCCTCAGACTGTGGGCACCACCTCGTCTGTGTTCCCCACCGAGACTGTGAGGACAGGAGCTCTGTCTTTTATCTCTGCACCTGCAGCGCCTGGCACACAGTAACTGACAGTGTTCACTGCGTGGTAAATGGGAGATGCCCGTCTGCCAAGTTGCCTTGGAGACGGACCAGATTCCACCCTCATTCAAGCCCCAGCAGCGCCCGTGAGAACAGACCCTCCTCCAGGGCTAGACGGGCCTCTTGTCCCACTTCTGGGCCTCCGTGCTCTTTTCTCTGTGTGCCACTCTGAATATGGGGGAGAGAGGTCCGCTTTCCCCCCAGCCTGAGACCGTACCCCAGAAGACTAACCTTAGGCTATGTACATGGCCCTCATTTTCAAGGCTTTAGCTGGAAATCTGGCTCCTTGTGGCTGACCCCAGCTAGTTCCAATGATATTTTACAGTGCTTTCCTAATTTACTGTCTTTTTATGACTATAGTAAAAGGCCACACATCAGGGAGCACCATCAAACAGGAAGAAACGTCCCCTCTTCCCGTCAGCTCAAGTCGGGCATTGTAATTTACATGAAAACCTTTGTGGCTTTGGGTGTTTACCTCCCATGGAAGCAGCTTCTTCTCCCATTATGGGAATGAGATAATTAAAATACTTCCCTGTCCCTTTGATATTGAATTAAGTTAGCTCGGCCCAATTGCAAATGCCAGTCTGAAAGCTCTATTTGGGTTGCAATGTAGGGCCATCATTTTTTTTCTAGGAAAAAAAAATTTTTTAACTTTACTTTCGCTAAGTCTGACTTAAACACTGGGAAAGGAAATGAGGGACTTATTCAAGTTGGATCGGGAAATTTGCAGCCCAAATAAACATTTCAGGGAGCCAGGCCAGGGCAGCTGTGAGCTATACTGGCTCCCCCAAGGCAGTCATCTCTGCTTGCCCAGCACAAGCCAGGGGAAGCATAAAGGGGTGATTCTGAGGTCCCCGTCCTCCCCGTCTCCCCAGTACCATGGCTACTGACCATGCCACGGTGAAAAATTGCCGCCCCTGGGAGAAACCCCAGCTCAGAGAGGCTTCAGCAACATACAACTCAGGTTGCAGAGTTATTGGCTGTGGAGGCTCAGCCATGAGTCCTAGGACCCAGATCCTTTCCCCCTTCTTGGTGGCTACATACTCCTGCTGGGAACAGGTGGCTGCACCCAGTCAGAGCTCACAGTACACCCAGCCTCTTGAGGAAAAAGAAATGGGGTCTCCCGCACCTCTGCCCAAAGAAGAAACCTCTCCTGGAGACCCTCACGTTTCTCCTGTGTCCTGCACCAGGACTGGGCCACGTCCCCACTCCTGAACAATCTCCACCTGGGGGCATGCGAGAACACTTGGCCCTGAGGTTCTTAGGTGCACAGGGAGGATCGCAGTTCGATAATGTGACCACATGGACCATAACACTGTGGCATGCGCTAAGTGTTGAGTGTGTTCCAAAATGTCTCCTGTAGGAAACCAACGGTAACTAGAAAATGAGCCCCACCTCAAATAGACCAGAACCGGACACACCCTTCATGTCCCTTCTTAGGATGGTCTCACTCTTCCCTGTCCCTTTCAGGGTCTTGAACAACATGGCAAAGGAGAGTGGGCAGGATCAAGGGCCACTGTGCAGCCTGGCAATTCTCTCACAGGGGTGATTTTACTCTTCGAGGATCGTTTGGCAATTTCTGGAGGTATTTTTCACTGCCACTATTGACAGGTACTACTGGCCTTTGGTAGTAGAGGCCAGGGATGCTGTTAAACGTCCTCCTATGCATGGGACAGCCCTCTGCAACAGACTTAGCCAGCCTCAAACCTCTCTAACTGTGAAGTGGAAAAACCTCGTTGGAGGCTGGCTTGTGCCCTGGATATTCCCATGATGCTCTGCTCCCCGGGAGGGATGGAGGAGGGCGACTTTCCAAGACGTGACTGGAAGCTGGAGAGCACAGAGTCAGTCCTCGCCCCTCCTTCCCTTCTCTCTCAGGACTCTCCCTTACTCCTGGCAAGTAGGTTCGGATATGTACACACAGAGTGATGCAGCTCCCCGGAGATCGCCAGCACGTGGAGAGCAGGGCGTGCTCAGCCACCCCTGTACCTGTGCCGGCACCCCATGCGTGGGGCGCTGGAGGGAGGGAGGAGAGCAGGAGAAGGAAGAAGAGGTTGAAGGAGAGGTCTGTGGCCGAGTAGGTACGATTTAGACGTCAGGGCTCTCTGGCAAACCTTGGTCAGGACTGAAAGCAGCTGACTTTTAGCTGGCGAGCAAATGGATTCAGGAGCAGATCAGAGAGATGCAGAGGTTTTGCTGGAGAAATTGATCCTGGACGTTCAGACCAAACCAAGAGGTCCTCTAAAGGCAGCAGGTGGGAAGGGTGTCACAGAGGTAGTCCTGAGGGCGGTGCAAGGCCATCTAATGACCAAAGAATCGGGGTCAGGAGTAGGAGAGGCCAAGGTCACATACAGAGACTGTGCCACAGGGAAGGGGGACAGGGACTTAGCAAGGGAAGGTGCCCCTCCAGCCAGAGGGAGGCTGTCACATGGGGAGGGGCTCTGGGATCCCCACTGTGAGGGCCAGGAGCCTTGAAGCCTCTCGTGTCACAGTGACAGACCAGTTTTTATCTCCTCCCTGTCACCTGTCAGCATCAGTGCAATTTTCACCAGGGGCTGCAGCCTCGGATGCCAGGAATTTTCCGCTGGCTCCAGAGATGTTTGCTAAGCCTGATGCCAACCCAGAGAGGCGGCAGGGGAGGCCGAGCTCCATGCTTCAGTGCTGATGCCTGATATTAAAATTGCTGGGAGCCCTGGTGAACTTGTCCTGGAGGTGTGCTCACAGATACTCCCCTCAAAGTTAATAAGAAACTAAGAAATTAATTTCCTATCAGGTGCCTTTGCCCACAGTGACAGCTCAACACCCCCCATCAGCAGGCGTATGTTTAAATAACAAGACAGGGGGCCAGGCATCCCAAAGGGAGCAACCCTTCTGAAAGTTTATGGGGTGAGGGATGGGAAACTGTGCATACTCCTGGCAAGGGTGCCCAGCCATGGCCTGACCCAGGGACCGAAGCTTCTGAGGTCACTTTGATTTTCACATGGCTGTGGTCAGCTGCTGAATTCCAGGCACCAGCACAGCTGTGCCACATCTTGGCTCCCCTGTCCCTCCAGAGAGGAGATGACCAGCACAGGGCCGAGTGTCTTCTCTTGGTGACCTCATGTGACACTGTGGTCCCATCTAATGCTTGATTTTGTAGAAACAGCTATCGAATGGGAATTAGTCATTTCTAAAGACACAAGAAAACCACACTTGCTCTTTCTGTTGTTGATCTGTTGTTGTTCTGTTTCTGAGTTGCTCCCCAACTCAGAGGTGTTGGGGAGTTGGGATGGGGGATCCTTAATTTGTTAATCACTGTCCGAGAATGACACTTGCTTGGAATTACGTCTGAGGCACTAACACGGTCCAGTTGGTAAGCAAGATGACTTCCTCGTGCTGTGCCAGGGGCCAAGAGGCATGCAGTAACTTGTCCGAGATCACCACATTTAACGTGGCCCGGGTGAAGTCTGAGCCAATGTTTGTCTCCACATCCAGGGTCTCATGGGCCCCGGGCAAGATACCTGGTTGATGTGGCTTTCCTTGTTTAATTCCAAAGTGGGTCTCTGCTGCTGCCAACAGCTGATTGCATCATAACCCATTCCTTCATTCAGCAAATAACCAGCCACGCAGGTCACTCTGCAGGGTGAGCCCTCACTAAGGGATTCCCAGGCAGGGTGAATCGTGGGTTTCATCTTGGGCTGCATCCTGGCTGCGGTGTGAGCCTTTCCCAGAGACTGGCTCTCAACACACAGAAGTTTCTCTTCCAAGGAGAGATTGAATCTTCAGTTCATTGTGGAGGCTCATTCAACATTAAAGTGTTCTTGAGCCATTTCACTGATTCAACAAATACTTACCCAGCCCAGCTCCAGGCCCGGTGCCAGGCCTGGTGTGGGGCTGGCAGGACAGATCATGCAGAGCTGCCATCATGCCCTTTCCCTGCTCCCTGCCGCCAGGCGACCTCTTCCTGCCTGCCTGACTCGGCTACTTGCCTGAACCCTCACTGTGGGCCCGGACCTGTCCTACGGTCTGTGTCCCTGCTCCCTGGGCCCGAGCCCTTTCCTATCACTCCCCCACTGCTTCTTCTCACTACTGTTTCATACCGGGCTTGAGCTCCCTTCCCTGCGCTCCCTGGGGAAGCTGTGTCCCCACCTTCACCCTCCATGTCCACCAAACTCTCCTTCATGCTCTAGGATCTCATCCTGTCCAGAAGCACCTGCAGAGCAGGTGACCCTTTATTATTCATCCCTTCCTGGGCACAGGCTTAGTCTCGTGCATGTGCCTTGCAGCATGATCCCTGTACATGGCCCTGGAGGTAAATCAAGGAATGAATGGGTGAGTAAGGGGCCCTGGACGTCTGCAGAAGAGGAAACTGTTCCTCAAGCAGCCGAGAATCCAGCCCAGGGCGGCCTGGTGAGTTCCCAGCTAGCTGAAGAGGAGCCTGCCTTGGGAATCTCCAAGCGCCCTTCAGCATCCCCTCTCCCAAAGCTTCCTCCAAAAGAGCTGCTGGCTCGGTTTACCTACAACCACCAGAATTAATTGCCATCCCTGGGTAGCTAATGTCTCCTAACGGCTCCATGGTAACCGTGATTTGCAAATGCCAGCAAGTGTTTTCTCAAAGGGACTCTACCCCCTACACAAAATAGAACATTCTGAGTGAAATTTAAACACAGTTTTTGAACGGCACTGTTCAGATTTCTTCACACTTCACAAGTGCTTTCTTTGCAAACATGGGTGTCCCAGATACCCTGGGCCGGTGCCAAGGCCCTCAGCCCAGAGTCTGTTTTCTCAGCTTCAAGGCAACCACAGTGAAATTTAAAAACAAACAGGGAAGAGAGCTGTGGGTCTCCCAGCCAAGGCTGTGCGTGTGTGCGTGTGTGTAGTGTGTGCACGCATGTGTGTGTGTATGCATGCGTGCACAGAGATAAGGACCGTGTTTTGTCTCCTGCACCAGCCATGATCAATTGATGACAGCAAGGCAGATCTCTGCTACGAGATTTCTAGGACCCCAGCAGAAGTTGGTAGGAAAGAATGCTATCTGCAATAGCGTGGCGTAGAAACCCTTGGGCCAGGATGGGAGTGGAGATTTATGGGTGAGAAGTTGGCACAGATCATCCTGGGGTGCCCCTGCTCCCATAGAGAATGCAGAGCAGAAATGAGCTTCAAGCAAAGGCTTGAGAACCCTCACTTGCAGAAATACCCAGAAGCCTTTGCAGCAGCATCTGCTTAACCTCGAGACAGTGGGAGAGAGGAGGGGAGCTGGCAGGGGGTGGGGATGGAGGGTAAGTGTCTTGGCTACCAATTGGCAGCTGTCCTTGTGCTCCTCCAAAGGCAATGCCCAACCGCGGCCCAATGCCCAGTCCCAGGGTTGTCAGCCCAGTCACCACCACACCAAGGGCACACGTGGCCAAGCAGCCATCAGTTCAGCTGGGTACACTGGCTGTTGGGGCATGGATTCCTGCTCGGGAAGCCTGGGGTGGAGGAGGACGTGGGTCTGACCCAGATATAGGAGAGAAAAGATGAGACCAGGACAGCTGCAGGCTCCCTTTGGCTGGAAGATGAGGGGACAGAGGGTAGTGTGGATAGGAACTCGGTCTTCACTGGGAGGTGGGACCCAGGGGGTGTTCAGAGCGGGTGGCGCGGGCTGGCTGGTCCCAGCATCCGAGCTGAGGATGTGAGAAAGCTCTACGGCAGGTGTAGGCAGAAGCCGCGTGGACTGGGCAGTCACGTACGACCCTGGGGTCAGGAGTGGGCTGTGTTCTCAGGAAACCAGGAGGCCAGGAGAGCTGGGACTTGAAGGATGGCCCTGGGTTACAAGCGGGGAGCCCATCAGGGGGCTGATGCCAGCCAAGGGCAAGGTGGTGAGGGCTGGATGAGGGCGATGGCCTCCGGGACAGAGAGGAAACGTCTTCCTTCCCCGTGGCTCCTCTCCTTCAGCTCTGCAGGAGTCTGCAGCTCATTGGGGAGGGTGCCCTGCAGGCCTGGCCGCAATCATACTGTAGCTCAGTGCTGCCCCCACTGGTGGAAGCTGGAAGAGGCCAGGTTTTTCTGTACCTGGCAACTGCAGGAAATAGTTGGCCAGGCCATCAACCTTGTGGAATACAGAAGCCAGTATCTCCTGGACCCTGCTGGGAGAGGGGACCCTCAGGGGCAGTGCCAGGACCAGGCGGTGCACTGTGCTGTCTGCAGGGGGCTGGCCCCAGCCGGAGGATGCGGGAGGAGGAGATGAAGACAGGGTCTTGATTCACGGTGGTATTTGGGATGTCGCCCTGCTGCTTGGCCAGACCTGGCCTTTCCTGCGGGGCGCTGGCTTCTGCTGTGTCCTTAGGTGCCGCTGCGGGTGCTATTCTTACCCAGGGAAGCTTCCAGGTTATCAGCGAGCTCCAGGAGCCACTGGAGAAAGGAAGAAGATAAAGAGGGACTTAAAAAGAAAATAACAAAAAAGAGAAACTGTATGTTCTAATCCAAAGCCTTGCCCTGCAGTGGCTTTGTTCACCCTAGTCACTCTTTCAAGACATAAACTGTTGAGGGCCACAATTACTTCAGTGATTACACTTCACCGTGTCCTACCGAGGTATTAAAGAGGAACTGGGGAACGCATTAAAAAAACATACAGCCCAATTTAATCATGATTCCCTCTAAAACAATTGCTAGAATCTCACTGTTACAGTTGCCAGAGCATAAAAATCCTATAGCTATGCCACAGGCTGGGGCAATTCATCCTCTGCTGCCTCTGCAGCCAGCCCGTCTGTCAGTCAATGAGAGATTTGGGGTTTGTGTCTTGCTGGGGTTTAATGGAGGAGCTCCACAGCCGCTCCCTGAGAGAAGCGGGATGGCCCAGGTCTCAAGCTCCCAGGCTTCCTGGCTGGAAACTCCTGGCCTCTGTCGCTCCCGGCTGGGAGATCTGAGCAGAAAGAAGCCTTACAGTACTAAGCTCAGGCCCCTCCAGCCCACCAGCCATATCCCACCGAGGGCCTGCTCACGCCCCAGGCTGGGGAGCAGGACAATGGCCGGGAAGTTGGGCACTGGGCGAGGAAGCCAGCTTTGTCTCGCCCTTGTCTCACTTTGGGCACAAGCGTAGCCTCAGTGGAATGCCAGGGGAGTGTGGTCAGTGCTCTTGGGGCTTGACCATCAGAGGGAAGGCGGGAAGGTCAGGAAGGGGCTCGTCCTCCCCTAGTCATCTTCTCCTAGTCTGCCGGATGCTACAGGGCCAGTTACATCCTCTCGTGGCTCCTGAAAGTTTTTGCACCTGAAAGTGGAAGGGGAGAAACACCTTGGCCTGGAGGGGCCCTAAATTTCTTCTTAGCTTTGTCATCTTCTCATTCAGGAAGAAGCAGAAGAGTCCGGGGCATCCCCCACTGGCAGGATCCTTGAGGCTCTTCCATGTGCAAACTGGACCGCGCAAAGCATTGAGACAGGAGGCAACTGAAAATCACAGAGAAAGGCTGAAAGCCCCAGAATCCCCCAGGCCTGAAATTTTTGTGACGCCTGCACCAACTGGATAAGGACCAGGGCAGATCCTGGAGACCAAACGCCTCCCATGTGGTCAGACAGCATGGCAGGGCAAGGAGGCTGTGAATTCACAGAGATGTGCAGTTTGCTCCAGAAACGTAGCTTTGCTGTCCGCCAGCGCTTGGGAGAGAGCAGGGATTGTCTCAGAGACCATGTTCATGACTGCACAAGAGCCCCAGGGCTCAGTGCCTCTGGGGTAAAGACCCCACTTCACAGACGGTTTCCTAAATTTGCCTACGTCAGCACCATATAAGAATGCCCTCCCAAATAAGCGATCTGGTTCTGCTCCACACGTGGGTTCTACAGGATGCCAGGGAAGTCATGCCAGTGTCATGAGATGAAGGTGACCGTAGTTTCGGAGGTCAGCAATCCTCTTGCCCAGCTGTGCTGAAGGTTTACCATGCATCGGGCACTGGATTTCACCTTCCCAGTGACCTCAGGGTGTGGGTGGCTCTAGACTCTCCATTTTATAGGTGGGGAAACCGAGGTACAAAGAAGTGATTGCCTAAGTCCACAGATAGGAAGTAGCAGAACCCAGACTCTGACCCCGCCAGTCACCCTGGGCACCCTGCTTCTTTAACATCAGGTAGTCCTGGCTTGAAGGGTGGGCTTTTGGTGGGCTAAGTAACTCTTTCTATTTCCAGTTGCTTACACACACCACACCGATCATCATAACCAGTTCCTCCTTATGGGCATCAGAGGAGCTAAGTCCTCTGACCAACTTAGCATCCATGCTGGAGCATAGAGGTCTAAAGAAATGGCCGTCCTCGGTAGTCACGGTAGCCGTGGTGGTAGTTGTCTCCTAGGCAACCGATCGTACAGTGGCTGGAGTTTCTGGCTTAGCGAAAGGAAGACGTCTGATCTTGTTTTCAGTTAGGGCTTTGGTGGATGCAACAGAAAATTCATCCAGAGCTGATTCAGGGTAATAGGAAATCCGGAGGTTCAAGTTACTGAGGAAGCTTGAGGTATGTCTTCAGGCATGGCTGGCTCCAGGGATCCACTCACTGGACACTTACAGGCACAGTTTCTCCTTCCCTCCGCTCTGAGTCCACCCTGCCATCTGCCTTCTTGGGCTCCTTGAGCTGGCTTCTGGGAGCACTAGGTTGCATGCTCGCCGTTCAGGCCCAGCAGGCATGAAAACCACCCCCTCTCCCTGTGGTCCAGCCAAAGTCCAGGGACTCCTGCTGATTTCTTCTGCTGGACCATCCATGCATCTGCTCCTGAGCCAGTCGCCATGGCCCAGGGAACCTAGGCTGAGCCACACGGACCATGGCAAGACTTCCTCTAAAGAAAGTTTGGACGATTTTACCAAAAGAATGCTAAATGCACTAGAGGCTTGAATTCTGCCTCGCATCCACCATGTGACTGAGAGCAGATCATAGTGGAGACAGTGGCACCAGCCAGCTCCCTCCCCAGCTGTCACAGGAGCAGATGGACAGGAGGCCGCAGAGCACTTGGGTCCTCCAGAGACCCCACCGTGACTGTGTGGTGCCATTGTCATCAGATGGGGTTGATTCGCTGCCTAATGGGGTGCAGTTCTGAAAGGACACACTGGCCCCGAATAAGGCTGGGATGCAGGTCCTCCTGGGGGAGCGGGAAGGACGAGGAGATCGAGTATGATGGCAGGCAGGGCTGCCTGGGGGCTGGGGAGAAGGCCATGGCTTCTGCTGTGGCTTCGGCTCCTGAGAGGGGCAAGGGGGTCAGAGGAACAGGGACCACAGCCCTTGGGGGTCCAACCACCCGCCTCTGAGCTGCTTGACCAGGGCTGGCTCTGTACCCCAAGCACGATCCCTGCCTGTGGGGGTTTTCCGTGTCCCTGCCAAAGGCCCATGGCTTCTTATCCCACGGCTGGTTGGAATGACAATTGCAATGCTCTCTGACAAACCAAACATGGTTCAAGGCGAGACAGAGCAGTAAACCCACAATCCCCTCCAAGCTCAGGCGCCACCAACTGGAGGGCATCAGCCTCCTGCATCCCTGGCCAGTCTCCGGCATTCGAGAAATGGGTGGATGGGCGTACACTGGACACCAGCTGCTGGGCCAGCCTAGACTTCTTCCTGCAGAGAGCATGGCTCCTTCTGGGTTGGGGCCCCAGGGATACCCATCCCCAATATCCTGATCCTCTTTTGTAACTCATGGATCAACCGCCCAGAAGAAATAGTCACCTGTTTTCATATACCTCTTGATATTGTCAGCACGAGTCTCCCTTGGTGTAACACAGTGCCTTCACCGCCCCTCATGTGGCTTATCCGTGGTATCGTGGCTTCCTAGGAGCCCAGGATTACAGGATCCACTCGGAAGGGCCCTACCCATTCAGGACAGGAAGTCTTAATCTCCACTGGCCAGGGCTGCCTGTGTCCTCCCTGCCTTGGCACTGCAGATTGAGGTTCAGACAGTCATCCTGCTATGGTCCAGGTCCCGCCCAGGCCAAGCCACCTCTCTGGCCTGGAGCCAACCATTTTGTGTGAGGGGCCGCTGTTAACTATGGGGCCCCCCACTTGGGCCTCCCGGCTTCATGGGCAGTTGGTTTGTCCCTTCCCTCCGCTCTGTCTTGCTTTTCATCCTCCGGGACCCATCCATCACTCTTCTGCCCATCAAAATGGCCTCATGGAATTCGTCCATGCCAATAAAAGTTCAGTGTCTTTTGCGAGCGGGGAAATGTAATTGAACAAGGCTTCCCTCAGATCATTCATAACGATTTTAAATAAGCCGAGGTCTGGCCCCAAGCCAGTGGGCATCTCCAGTTTCAAGTGTCCATCGAGAAACATGCCAAACATGCATCTTCCCCCAACGCAGCTGCCGGACGGCTGGGTCAGGCTGCACGATGAGCACGCGTTCACGTTCCTGAAGCCTCCAGGATCCCTAGGGTAGAACTTTCTCAAGGCTTCCATGACGCCTAGCTCCTCCCTGCTCAGGGCTGCTGGCCCGTCACCCCCAGCATCCTTGGGATGGGCCCAGGGCTGTGCCAGGCGTGGCGCCCACATCCGTGCGCCTTTCCCCCAGCACCGTCCCCTGAAGGAGGTGGGGCCCGCCAGTCCTCGGCCGGCACGGTTCCCGGAGCCCCGCACCAGGTGGAAATTGTTTAACTAGGTTCCCATGACTGGAAAATTCTGGTAATTGTGTAGTAACAACAGCAGCACTCAGCAATTACCCCGGCTTTCATCTCCAGACCACTTTACCCATATTAACTAATTAAGCCTCCAACCTCCCTCCGAAGGGGGCGGGCGGCAGGCCCAGACTCCCGCGGGCGTGGGCGCCCCCTACTGCGGGGGTCCTTCCTCAGGGAAGGGGCCCTTGGCAGCCGACCTCTGCCCGGCCACAACCCTGCCAGCCTCACGCCGGGCATCACTTCAGGGCCCTGCTGAGCGATGGCTAGGAAGCAGGGGTTTGCTGCCTGCCTCCCCCTGCACCACCCAGCCAGCCATGTGGCTCCTGGCTCCGGCAAGAGCTCAGGCGGCCACAGCTCGGGGACACAGGCCCCTGTTCTGTTCCTGCCTCCCCTTTCTCTCTCTGCTTCCTCGTTAATGGCCCCCACTTTGAAGACCTGGGCCAGTCCCCAGGTGCTTAGTTTCCCGTGGCAGTCCTGCCAGAGGGGGTGCCTGACACTGGGGACCCTTGTCACGGAGACAGGAATGACTGTGGCTTCCTGGGCAGTGCAGGAGGCTCCCAGCCTGGCCCTGTCTTCACCGGTGCCCGAACCCCGCAGGACCTGCCCAGGCCCCCTGCACCCTGCAAGCTCCTGGGCTGACGCTGATTGGATTGGATACATCACCTTGTTACCCACTGTCCCCAGGGTCCCCAGCCGGGGCAGTGTGGGGGTGAGGGAGGGATTCGGTGAGGGGTCCACCGGCCCAGAAGCCCCTGCTGAGGACTTGTGACCAGCCTCCTTTCTAGTGGGACCCGGCGTGGAAAGGATAGGTGGCAGCTACCCTGGGCAGCTGGCCCTGGGGCAGGAGGATTCCTCTCTGCCTTGCGGCCTGGTGACACCCACACCCCTGAGCCGCTGCCGCCTAATAAACCCTGTCCTTCCTTCCACTGGCCTCGAACTCTTGTTTTATGGGCCTCTACCCTGGTTGTTTATTAAGAACCCAGGTAACAGGCAAGGCCCTGTCTCTCAAGACGGGGTGGCGGGGGGCCCCAAATCTTCACAAACGGCACTAATATGGTGGCCAATGTGGCCACCACACCGGCTCATGGTGGCAGCCGCGTGGATTGGTGGCTCGGTCCTTCCACGGCTGGACGCAGGTGCCCGCCCTGCCCCCACGTCCCGGCGCCCCGGGCACCCCTAGCGGCAGGTTGGGAGGTGCCTGGCGCCCTCACAGGCTAGGGTGGCTTCCTGGGCAAGGTGCAGTGCTGGCTCCCACGCGGCCTCCTCCTTCATCTTTCATGAGAATTGGCACGAGATGGATGGCGGAGCCGCGGAAGGAGCGGACGCCACGCCGCTCTGATTGATCGGCCACTTAGCGCTGATGAAGCTGGAAACAGGAGTCAAACAGATGTTGTGGCTGCATTTTTCTTTATCAGAACCAGCGGCTTTTTGCATTTTTAACCACTTCTGGTGTTACTGTCCTGCCTGCTCCATGGAAAGGGGGCTGCATGGAGCCTCCTCCTCCCAGCTGGAGCCCGGGAGCTGGGACTAGGCCCCGGAACCCCACCGGCATCTGGCTAGCCTGTGCCCACCCAGGAGTGGCCAGGAGGAAGCCGTGAGCGCCCAGGGCTCTTGCTCTGGGTAACTTGAGCCCCTCCATCTCCCTTTTTTTTTTTGACCATACTGAAAATGGAGCCCAGGGCCTTTGCACTGAGCTCATCCCTAGCCCTTTTCTAATTTATTTTTTTGCAACAGCGTCTCACTGAGTGTTTAAGTTCCCATGCTGGGTTTGAACTTGCTGCCTCCTCCCTCAGCCTCCCTGAGTGCTGGGACGGCAGGCGGCAACCACCACGCCCAGCGCTTGAATCCCTTGGTGAGCTGGTGATGATGAGCTCGCTGCTGCTCCCCAGCCACCCCCAGGACCTTGGGGCTACACACAGCCTGCGGCAGGCTCTCAGACACTGCGGCTGCAAGGACTTTGCAGCTTGTGACAGGCTACACATCAGAGCTCTCCGGGGGTTGGGAACACCAGCACCCCACCCCTGGGCTCTCTGTCCCCACCAAACATGGCTGCCCCAGTTTGGCTCTGTCTGTCTGTCTGTCTGTCTGTCTGTGTCTCTCTCCTCTGCTCTGCCACTGTGGTTTTCTTTTTTGCCCCAAGCCTGGCCTGCAATCCAGCCCTGTAGGCCCAGGCACTGGCAAAGACAGATCAGAAAACACGCCTGCCTGGCCTTTCCCACTGCCGCTCCCCCAGGCTGCCGCACTGGGCCTGGCCCCAGGAGAAGAATCTATAAATTTGGTATTTGAGGCTGCAGATTAATCTGAGTCACCGGAGCCACCATCGGTGTCCTGGTCGCCTTTGTGCTGCTTGCCGAGGCCGTGAACTCTGCGCGGTCACGGTGTTCTTGTGGACCTGGCAATGCTTTCTTGTCCAAAACAGTTTGGAAAGCCCCTCCTTGGGATGGGAGATGATGCTGGCCACAGCGAGGGGCAGAGGGGACCCTCAGGAAGAGAAGCTGTGTGGGTAGCACAGCACATAGGAGCCAGGATCACCCCCAAAGCCTCAGGGGGAAGAAGGCAGCTGCTGGGCTGGAAGGGGATATCCAGAGCTTAGGGAACCCCAGTGTTGGAGCAAGGGGTGTCTGTCCTTCTTAACCTCACCTGTGCCTCTGGAGGGGAAGCTCTCGGCCTGCTCTCTTGGCTTCCTTGGTCCCCGGGGGTCAGGAGAGCAGCGCAGTTTGGAAAGGCGTCCTGAGCAAATAAGGGGGGCTCCTGAGAGACCCCTGCCACCCCCGAGTCAGACTGGGGCTTTGAGCTTTGAGACAAAAGCAACACTGAGGTGCAGCTGGGCTAAGAGTCCCAAGGAGAGACAGAGGCACCTGGGGCGCGTGTGCACCCGTGCCAGCCTCCTGTCACCTGCAGGGTGGCACCTGGGTGGTGTTCCTGTCCCTCCTCTCCAGCCTCCATGTCTCCCTGGGGGATGCCCCAGGTCCAGAGACACTGGGTGATGGGTAGGACACAGCTGCCCCTGCACCAGCTCCTCACCCCTGAGGCTAGCACCCCCAGGGCAGCTCGACATCGGCACTCCCTAATCCCCAGCCCGCAGCAGGCGGGATTGGGCAGATCCCAAGAGATTTAGCACCAGGAAAAAGCAGAGATCCAGAGAAAGCAAGATCAGAATCAGGCCGGGTGAGCACCACTGTGTTATGGTTCCCTGAGTAAGTTTTCCACATGGAGGCTACACAGACCTGCCATGACAGGGTAGAGCCATCAGCCAGAGATAGAAAGCTTGCCCCTCCCACTTGGCAGAGGCAGGGTTTATTCTCAAGGCCGTCCCAGAAATCCGGGGCCCCATGGGTGACCAGGCTGGCTCAGGAGAGAGAACTGGCCTAGGGATGGCCTGCAGATCTGAGGAGGGCCAGCTGTACGAGTGGGAACAGCACTCAGCCACGGGAAACTGAGGGTGTCTGTGGCTCCCACAGGCAGTGATGTGGGGGGCTGGAAAGAGTCACCCGGGTGCTTGGACTGGGGTGGGCTTGAGGCCAGGAGGCTGGGGGAGGTCACCAAGGTGGGGGGAGAGAGACCCAAGAGGGGACGTGTGGTTTTAAGCCAGTGGGCTGCCCGCTAGACACTGACCCTCGCTGTTCCCTAAGGAAGAACCTCAGGGCTTGGTTTGGTTAGATTGGTTTGGGTAGGGATTGGTGACGAGCCCAGCAGGGCTCTGGATGTCCACATGGGGCCTCCCACCTCTCCAAGGACCTGCCCTGATTCCATTTATAGAGTGGTCAGAGGTAGGAATCTCCCAGTGCAGGCTCTTTCCAGAAGGTTCTGGAACTTCTCTGAGACTCCGAGGTGCCCTTGGCTTCCCCCGTGCCCAGCTGCACTGCCGACCACTCCATGGGCTCCCCCACCCTGCCTTGGAACATCCAGGACAGTTGTTTTCACAGCTCTTGCTCCCTCTGGGGGGCGAGATCAGCACCTTTGGGGAAATTCCATCCAGTCTGGAGCTTACCCAGTCCGTCCCACAACCGGCTCTGACATCCCAGGAGCGCCTCATGGATCTGGTGCATGAAGGCTCCGTGGGGAATGTTTCTCTACAAAAACACCCCGTAAAGTACACGACTAATGCCTAAAGCCACAGTGTGCCAAGAAGCAAAGCGTGCCCTAAATTTCCAAAAATACCTCCATCGCTGTCTCCAAGCCAGGCCCCAGCCGGGAGTCAGCACTGAAAGTTCTACAAGAGAGTCTCGGGGCGGAATCGGGGCGACGTGCACCTGCTTCTCCATCTCCTGACCCCACACCCAGTCTCCAGGACCTCGGGGACTGGGTCTTCCTGATCGTGGTGAAGCACTTGAAAAAGGAGGCCCCCACCAAGGGACTCCTCCAGTCTGGTTTTGATTGGAAAGGAGCAGATGTGGGATCTGGAAGTTGGGGGTTACTGATGCGGGGTGCACACACTACTGAACCTATGAACCCCAAGGTGGAGTGTGAATGCACTGTGGGGTGCTTCTGGGGCAGTGTGGGGTACCCACAGCCTTCGTCAGGTTCTCAGAGTGGCTCAGACCCCGAGAAAGTGAAGGGCCGGCCTTGCCGGTCAGCCTCCTAGGAAGGACTATGTCCTGAACTCCTACGAAGTTCCCTGCCCCTCCTGGAGCCCACACCTGAGAGGTGAAACACAGGAGGTCACAACCCAGACCAAAAGGAGCATGTTGTTAGCAGGCAGTGTCACAGCCCCGGCCACAAAGACACAGGCTTGTGCCTTCCTGCCCAGGAGGGACCAGGGAGGTGCCAGGGGAGGCTTCCTGGAGGAGGTGGCACCCTGGTCCTTGTCTCAAAGAACAAGTGGAGGCTGGTCATGCACGTGGGCCTGCACAGACCACAGAGCTTCCGGCCTCCGCTCAGCTTCCTGCAGCATCCCGGGTGCAGGCTGTACTCGGTGGGCTGTATGGTGGGGAGCTGGAGCCTGTCCTCCCCAGACTTGGACAAGTCAGCTCGTTCCTACAGGGCAGGGTGCCCGCTCGGGGCACCAGGGTCAGAGGAAGCCCAGGAGGCCTGCTGGCCCCTGCAGGCCTCTGATGCTTACACGGCTCACCCAGCAGCTGGCACTGCCCCCGGGCATACTTAGGCTCGGGTGGAAGCTGTCTTCCCAGCCCAGCCTGCCCCAGATGACCAGGGTAGGGAGAGCCCTGTCTCTCTGAGTGACCCCATCCCCACAACAGCGAAGCCAGGTCTGGTCTGCCCAGCTAACTATGTCCCAGGCACGTTGCCAAGATAAAGCGAAATGGGTGATGGGAAGACATCCGGGCCGAGAAAAGAGGCCGACAGATGTCTTGGCAAGATCTAGACTGGAAGTCGGGGCCCTGGCACCCAGCCCAGGCCAAGCCCCTCGCCAGGCTCAGAGCCGTGGGCCCGCCGCGCCCCGCAGCCTCCAGACAGAGGGCGCCTTGCCCCATCCGGCCCTGCCCGGCCCACCTCCCTGGCTCACATGGACACCAAATGAGATAATGGCTGGGAAGTGCTTTGCAAACAATAAAATGCTGGCCGATGTCAGGGATTATCAGCGTTATGCAGGAGCGCAAGTGCCGCACCCCAGAAAAGCTGCCATTAGCAGCCAGCTCCTGTTGGTGCTGATTTAATTTCCTGGTTAACTGAGCGTTGGCCAGAGAAAAAAACTGTGTCTCCGCCCTTATTGGAAATCTTTTAAAATTATGCCAGGCTACTTTCTTACACCGGTCATGGTGTCGTCTTGGGTCTTTATTTATTAATGGGCTGATTGATTCATATATTCATGTAGTGCACTCGCTCTGATCGAGGCAAAAAAAGCAGATAGAGACCCCAGGGTCTGCTTACACAGCAGAGCAGAAGGGGCTGCTGCATGGTTTTGCCCAAATCCCCAGCGGGGCCTTGATTCATCGCCATTTGTTTCCTTAGAAAGATTTCAGGCTGGCTTTGAACTCACTAAGTCAACCGGGCTGGTCTCACAGTGATCTTCCTGCCTCAGCCTCCTGAGAATCACAAGCTTGGGCCACCACACCCAGCTCCTTAGAGGGGTACAAACAATACAGTGGCTCCCCAACTGCCTTCTGGGTGGGTAAAAGAGTGCAGCGGGTTCCCCGAAGGCTCTGGGAAGCGAAGTGGCTGGTGGAACACACTTGTTGACCCAACATGGCCCATTAGGCTCGCCTTCTGGGGGTCATACAAAGGCTCCCCAAAGAAACCACTTTCGTTTTGGCAAAGCTGCCACCCTGCAGAGTCCCCTAGTGTGTCCTACTCCCCTAGGACGGAGGACATGAGGGTTGGAATCTGGTGGGAGAGGAGGCCATTTAAATAGAATGACTTAGGGACAAAGTATGACCTCGGGATCTTTGGGCAGCTGCTCTTTCCATGCCAAAGGGGTTCCCAGGACTCCGGGTGCACCTCCCTGGGGAAGGCAGCCACAGAGGCACCAATGTCCAGTTTCGCAGGGGAAATGCCAGGTGCAGGTGGGACTGCAGCGCTGGCCGGCGGGGACCCTTGGTTACAAGGTCACTTCTCCCCCAAACCAGGGACAGTGAGGAGCTGTGAATGAGGGCGCAGATGGGGTACAGGGTGCTGGGCAGGAGATGAGGTTCCACCTTGCGGATAGGAACCTTGGCTCCATGCCTGTCACTGATGTGTGGGTTCTCAGGGGCTCAGGACAACAGCCAAAGGCTTTCTAGCTGTCGCATGAAGAGGGGCAGTGATGGCGTGCAGTACGGGTGGCCTGCTGACCACCGCCCAGAGGGTCATCTGTCCCCGGGGTCAGCAGCACTGAGGTGGCGTGAGCCTCCCATGGGACCATCGGTCTCTGCACCCCTGCGAGCTGGGCCCACCCGGCCTTGGACACTCTCTTGATGCCACCCTCATGCTGCCACCTCTTGTTGCTCCCCCAGAACCCCGACATTGTCCTGGTGCACTATCTGAACGTGCCGGCCATCGAGGACTGTGGCAAGCCCTGCGGGCCCATCCTCTGCTCCATCAACACCGACAAGAAGGAGTGGGCAAAATGGACGAAGGAAGAACTCATCGGACAGCTGAAACCCATGTGTGAGTAGCCTCCAGGAGCCCCAGCCAGCCAGTGCCTGGGGCTGGTGCTGGGGGGACCCTCCGTGGCTTTGGGGCATCTGGGGTGGAGCCCATATGACAGGTGGAGAAAGTGAGGGTCAGAGATACAAAGACGCAGGTCCAGGGTGGCCCAGGCAGTGTCTCCCAGGCCAAAGGCAGGAGAGGAAAAGGGAGCAGGGTGGAGGAGGACCTCTGGTCTGTCCTGGACGGCCCGGCCTGCCCCTCCAGCTCCGAGCCGGCTCCAGCCCAGCCCCCTGGCTCCCGGGCTGCCTGAGTTTCAGCCGGTGGTGAGCAGTTGATGGTAATTGAGCTGGATTTCATTTTGTCAGCAAAGCGATGCTTTCTGAAGCATCTGTCAGGTGCAAATCACTGCATGTAAAACGGCACATGGGTCCTGGTCGCTGAGGCTCAGCCTGTCCCCGTTTCCATGGCGGCCACAGTAGGGATCTTCACTGGCCTCTCCTGCACCCTGACCACCTGGACCTGGGCATAATAACCCCAGAATGACCCCCAGGCACACCCCAGTCTTCCTGACCCCAGAAGAGCACAGGGCATATTCAGTGCCACACAGGGGCCCGTGGGCACAGCAGTGCTGATCATGCAGGCTGTGATTATTGGGACCTGGGAGACAGGATCTGTGGGTCACATGGGGCCAGGACCACCCTTGGAGCTGGAAGACGTTGTTGGGCACCACATTCAGGAGGAATTGAAATGCCCTTTGCTGGGGGCCTGCAGTGAGCAGCTAATGCTAAGTCCCCTCTGCACTCACACTGGGGATCCAGCCTGGCCCGAAGGACCGGAGGACAAAGGGCTACGCTGGGAAGGAGGCTTCCAGTGGGCAGTGGCCACAGGGTTGGGGCTGCACCTGGAGACAGAGCCTCCTCTCCTGTCCTCCTCCGGGGCCCCAGGAGGCTCGGGCCACATCTTCCTCACTGAAGGACGCTGGACCCCCAGCTCCTGCTCCAGGGCACAGCAGCCCCCTCTGGTCCCCAAGTTCTGTGTCCCCTCTGACTTCCTGTGTCTTCCCAAGCTGGGTGCTCCCTCTGCAGCTGCTCAGCCCACCTCATCTTCCAGGGAGCAGTCTGCGTCCCCCATTGTCACAGGGGCCTCACACACCACACCCCAGGGGGAGACGTCAGACAGAAATCAATTACCCCCCCATTAAGCTGAGCATACACTGGGACTAGTACCTGCTCTCTGCACTGCCCAGCACTGGCCACATTTGGTGGCCTCAAATGTCCCTGCTGAATCTGAGCAGAAAGGGACCAGACCTGCTGTCCCCCAGGGGCCAGAGCAGCAAAGGCTTCTGGGTCCAGGCCCTGCCAGCTGGGCTGGAAGTGCTGCATCCTGCCCTCCTCAGATCCATTGCCAGGTGGCTTCAAGGGGTGCAGACCAGCACTGGACACTGGCCTCTCCCGCCCCTCACACCTGCTCCCCTTCCTTCAAGGCTAGGCCTCAGCTGGCCCACAGCAGTGACCAGCTCCGGGCAGTGGAAGGAGCCAGAGCTGGCTGGCACGGGAGGGAGGTGGTTGGTAGGTGCTCTGGGGGCCAGTCGCCTCCCTGCACGCTCTTGGCCAACCAGTCACCCTCTCTGTGCGCCCATTCCCCCACCGCAGAAAGACTCCAGTGGCCTCTTCTCTGAGTCCAGCTTCTTCCAGTTCAGTGGGACCAGGTGGCCCTGGCCTCTAAATCCCAGTGTCCAAGGCACAGAGGCTGCTGGGACAAAGTCTTGTCCCGTTTCCTGGGAGGTGCAATCCGCTGGGGGCTTCTGGGTCACCAGGAGAAGTTGCCACGGGAAGGACGGATGATACCTGGGGTCTTCTTTTTGATGCTTCCAAAATAAGGGTGTGAAAGGGTGGTTGTGGTCCAGGTGCTCCTGTCCAAACCCACAGCGACCTGCCAGCCACGGGAGGCAAAGCTGGGCCTCAGAGGCGTCGTCAGCTGAAAGGAGACTTCCTCAGCCAGCCTCCCTGGACCTGTCATCCTTTCCTCTGCGGTCCCCAGGAGGAGCTCCTCCCGTGCCATGAGCGCATTGGGCCCCTTTGCCTGCGAAAGCCCCATCCACGCACCAGGAGTCCTGGCCAGGCTGCCGCAAATGTTGCCCAGATTGTGTTTACCAGAGATCTGTCACAGAGGGAGGAAGATAGCTTTCCTGGCAGCGGCGTCCTGCGCCCTCCAGACAGCTCTGGAGGCCTGGAGGGGGCCTCTGCGGCTGACCCGGAGGGATCTGTGACTGTCTGCTCAAAACTCTGCAGCGCATCTGGGAAATCGCATAAAATGACACCAAACTCCCGTCTAGCCCCTCACATCTGGCCTGCTGGCCTGTCGGGGGCCTGGGGGCCTCCAGGGAGCTGGGCAGCCGCCACGCGTGGCCCTGGTGTGGGGCACAGCCTGGGGAATCCTGGCCAGGAGAAGTGACCCCCACACGCGCGTCAGATGCCACCAGGCTCGGGACACTCTTAGGGCTCGGGAGGCGGAGGGGCCCGAGGAGCCCTTTCCGGAATCTGCGTGCCACGGGCGCCAGAGCCAGGCACATTAGCTCCATCACGTTTTCCCATAAATCACATTCCTTCAAAGACTTCCCAGCGTGATTTCCTGGTGTTTCCAAATTTCTCTGCCCTACAGCAGAGTTGTCAGTAGTTTGATCAAAATGTTGTGCTGATCGCTGGCGAGGGGAAGCTGACCCTCAGCCTCCACCTCACCTGCCGTGGGGTGGGGACTCCCCTGCCCCTGCCATGGGACCCTCCGGAGCCAGATGCATTCCCAGAGCCCCTTGGAGTCTCACAACTGCGCCCTTTGGATGGAAGGGAGCTTCTCCTCAGCCGGCAAGCCAGGAATGCCTCCCCGAGAAGGTAGCAGGGTGCCTGGTGCATTCCTAGAGCCTCCAGAGAGCTCCCTGTCTCTGACCCTCCGCTGGCAAACGGGTCCCGCTGCTGTGATGAACACCAAATAACAGTGACTGCAGCAACACAGAAGCGTAGTTTCCTGTCACGTGGTTTGCAGTTCGGGGTGGACAGGGCTGCTCCTCCTCGGAGACAGGAATCAGCTTCCTGCCAGCTGTTTGCTCACCTCGTCCTTAAGTTGTTGCCTTTTTGTCATGGTCCAAGCTGGCTGCTCCAGCTCCTGCCATCACAACTTCACTCTCATCAGTGAGAAGAGGGGAAGAAAAAGCAAAAGGCAAGCATCTCCCCTTGAGGATAGGACCCTGAAGCTGCACACATCAGTTCCACTCATGTCATTAGCAAAATTTGCCATGTGATCGCCTTTAATCACAAAGCAGTCTGGGAAGTTTGTTGCCCAACAGGCCGTGAGGAGTAAGGTTCTGAGTGTCAGTTGTGCAGTGGTGGAGCAGAGCTCAGCCTGTGGTGAGCCATAGGCATCAGGTTTCTGGCTGGGTGAGGCTGGGGAGGAGCCCGCCCGAGGCCCACAGTGTGCAGGGCTCAGATGAGCTGGGTGTGAAGCTGAGCTCGCCTCTCCTGGAGCTCCAGGCTCTGCTCTAGCGCAGCTGCTCTGGGAGCCCAGCTCTGCCCCGGGGAGGCCCTGGGTGTGCCAGGCTCCTGGCAGGTGTGGCCCCAGCTCCTACAGAACTGCAAGGCACCAACCTCAGGTGCAGCTCTGGGCCTCGCAATGCAAGGGCCCCAGGAGCCCGAGGAGTCGACGCCCAAGGTGCCCAAGGAGTGCCTGCAGCGTGGCTGTCTCCCTTCCGTTGCAGGGCAGCAGGGTGCGGGTGGGTGCCGCACCTTCAGCAGACAGTGCACCAGCCAGAGTGGGCACAGGGGGCGGCTTTCTGGTCCGCATGTGATGGGGGAGGGGGGTCTCACACGGCTGTACCCCTGGGGCCCCAGGAGCACTGGGCCCCCAGCTGCCTCCCTGGAACCCACAGATCACCCCACCCCCCGGGTCGCCACCCTCAGGGCTCGGTGTCCTCGGCAGCACTGCGGATCAGGCAGGAGGCTGAGCGGGGCCCCTGAGGCCCACCGTGCCACACCACACCTGTGTGTCCTGTGAGGCCATGCACGGCCGGATGCTCACACAGTGGGGACACCATAGGAGTGCACCACCAGGAGGCTCGGGTGGCCGGCCTGCCTGGCACACCCCTCAAAAGCCACAGCTGTCCTCCAGGGCCTCCAGCAGGCCAGGACACACACCTGGCACTGCCCCCTGAAAAGTGGCTCTACCTGTTAGGCACAGGGGATGCAAGGGGAAGACGGGAAGAGGAGCGTCCAGAGGGCCTGCTGCTGGCCAGAGGCTGGCGGACACCCAGAGGTGCAAACCTGACCTCCGAGAGGTCCCTGTTCTCCTAGTAAAGGGTGACCATAGGCCCTGCCTCCCAGAGTCCCAATGGCCATGAAAGGACCCACAGAGGTGATGCACAGTAACCAGCCACAGCTGCCCCTGACGAGGACACCAGCCAGAACTCCAGGCTCCCTGGGTCCAGCTCCCCCTGCCTGGGCACTGGGAACAGTGATGCTTTGGGTCAGGATGGCCACGAAAGGCCTGCTGGGTAGTCCCCTGAGGCTACTTCCAGCCAGACAGGCTCTGGGGACAGATGAGGCCTGGTGGACAGATGCCCAGGCCCCGCCCTCAACACCATGCCCAATAGCAAAACACCCAATGGACAGCACTGGGAAGGAGCACTGGCAGAGAGCGTGGGGCTTGGGTGGTCCTGGCCCCACACGCCTGGGCGCTCAGAGCACGGAGGGCGGGGCACCTGGATGTCAGAGGGAAGGAGGGCTTCGTTCTGGCCGTGAGGAGCGGTGCATGGCATTAGGAAGAAGGGCAGGGAGGCCAATGTAAAGGCAAGGTGTGGCCCTGAGGTGTAGGTGTGTCAGCTCCAGCACTTACAGGCTGGGTGTGTGAAGAGATGGCGCTCACCTTGTGTAGGAGGGGCAGACGCCATGTTGCATGTGAGGAGAGGAAGGTTATGATGGCGAAGGGGCACTGCTATGCAGAGTATGAGGGTAGAGGCCATGTTGAATGTGGGGAGACAGAGGCTGTGCTAAGTGTGAGGAGACAGAAGCCAGGTTGAGTGTGAGTGTGAAGGATGAAGGTTATATTGAAGAGGGAGATGGTCATGTGGAGTGTGTGGTTAGGAGCCATATTAAATGTGAGAGCCATGTTGAAAGTGAGGGAATGGAGGCCATATTGAATGTGGAGTGAAGAAGGTCATGTTGAGTGGAGGTGGAAGCCATTGGGAGTGTGAAGGATTGGAGGCCACATTGAGTGTGAGGGGAAGAAGGTCACACTGAGTAGGGTGTTAGACGGTTGTGTTGAGTGTGGGAGGGGAAGCGTTCTGTATGTGAACAATAGTAGCCATGTGGAGAGTGGGGAGAGGCAGCCATGTTCCCACTGGTGACGGAGGCACAGCGATTGTGGGGATGGGGCCCGCGTGAGGGTGAGTTTGAGGGTGCTGTTATGGCTCCCAGCTATAACAGGTACAAATCCCTGTTACCCTGAACCGCAGCCTGCTAGAGGAGCCGAGTCTCAGCCCCTCACCACACTCTCAGGCAGAGCACTCTCCAGCTGGAGAGGTAGGAGAGCCAGGCCAGTAAGCCACACACACATCAGGGTGGCTGGAGAGGGGACCCCACCCTGCTGAGCAGTGGCTGCAGCTGCAGAGCACCAAGAAGAAAGTAGGGAGCCCACAGACCACCCCCGGGCTCCGGGCACCCCTTCCTACCATCCCAAGGCTCTCGCTGTTGTCAATACCAAGCCTTCGGTTGCAGACTCTATGCATCCTTTGTTTTCTCATAATTTTTCAAAGACCAAAGGTTCAGTGATGGGGGGGCGTGTTTATTTGTTTTGCTTTTTGCTTAGATTGTAATCCTGGTGATTATAGAATATCAAGAGGTAAAATCAACAAAGGCTTTTGCTGGGTCTCCTGAGCCAGTTCCTGGTCAGTTAGCGCCATCTGGTGGCCAGTGACAGCAGCGGACTCAAGCGTTTTAGCCCAGTGTGCCCTGGACCTCTGGGATAGCGGAGGTAGGGTTTGGGGGTCCTGTCCTCCCATTCTGAAACGGGGACTCCAAGAGGGGCTGGAGCATGCAGAAGAGGGCCCTAGAGAGAAGCACCTGTCCTGTAACCTCCCTTCCCTTCCTTCTTCCAATCAGTCCATCCTGGTCAGACGCCCCGGGGCTGGGGAAAGGAGGTGGCGGGCGGAGTCGCAGAGGAGCTGCCCCGGACCTGCAGGCGTGGGGGGCTGGGGAGGGAGGCTGCTACAAGAAAGGCTCCTGGGTTCCCTTGGAGGCATTCTCCAGGTTGTCCCCTAGGAGCAAGGCTCTCAGGACAGGAGCAAGGCACCCTAAATCAAGCTGGGGTGTCCCCACCCCGGGGCTCAGAGGAGCAAGCTGTAGTTTTACCCCAAATCCAACAAGCCCCAGAGAGAGCCGGCTAGGTGCCCAGAGCAACATCTCACCTGAAAACCAGGTGCTGAGATGGCAGGGCTTGGGCCCCACCCCGGATGCTGATTCCACCAATCAAGCCCAGTAGGGGCCTGGGCCCCGCCCCCAGGTGCTCTGATTCCACCAATCAGGGCCAGTAGGCCTTGGGAACCTTAGCTAAGTCCTCAAACTGGCGCCCCCACGATCTCACCTCCAAGAAACCCAGCTCACGGCCGTGAGAGGCCAGCCCGAGAGCCCTGTCTTGGACAGCGGGGACAGCGGGCCTCTCTGGGAGGCAGCTGGTTTCCCTGGGTGGGAAAGAGGCAGGCGTTGGCATCGTCATCCAATTTTTTATGGGAACTCTCCAATGGAGGCATAGTCAACAAACACAAAGACTTGAGGACGCAATTCCTGGCTATCCTGGGACCTCTATGCCTTTCCCTAGGCTCCGGGTTACCATCCGCTACCCTAGAAGTTTCCTCAGGTTGCAGCTGAGATTTTGGTGCCAGATCACAGTGAGGTCTGCAGACACTTGTTGATCTGCATCGTGAAGAATTCCCAGAGCATCAATCCCGTGCAAAGAAGAAGCCTATGTGCTGGGGATTTAGCTCAGCGGCATAAGCACCTGCCTGGCAAGCTTGAGGTCATGAGTTCGATCGCTGGTACCAAAAAAAAAAAAAAAAAAAAAGGAAGCCTAGCTAGCCTAGCTGTCTCCTCGGGCTGGAGACAGCAGCTCCCTGTCCCTCAGGGCAGAGACCCCTCCCTGCCTGTCTCCCGGACCTGCTACTTAGGAGATGTAGGAACTGTCCACAGGACTGGGAGGAATTCCTTGTGCACTTCCTGTCCCCGTGGGTTAGGAGCAGACAGCAGGCAGGGCAGGGCAGGAACCTTCTACCTCATGGGCCCGTGCTTGTCCCAGGGCTCCTTTCTGCCTGGCACGAGGTTCAGTTTGGAACTGGCTCCCTTTGCCTCCTTCCAGGATCTTGGTTTGTTTTGCACAGGTTCATCTTCCCCTCCAGCTAGATTCCGAGGAGCTGATGTGGCCCCTAGGCTCAGCCAGAAGGGAAAGCACCTCTTGACCTCCTGTCTCCGGGCTGCTTGCCACTGGGGCTGCTTTGGCTCTGGCTGTGGAGCCCTCCTGTCACAGAAGGCTGGACTCCTTCCTCTTCTCCAACTCAGTGAGCTTGTGCCACGTGGCCACCAGGGCTGTCATCCAGTGCTGTACCAGGAAAGGGTCAGTTAAATGTTTAATTCTTGGCTGACATGTCAGTCTCCATATTTTAAGCCTCTCTTTTAAAAATCGAAGGCTCTGTTCCACATAGGAGTGATCCAGAGCTTCAGCCTAAATGGAGCTCACCTGGCTGCATACACCACCTCCAGTCCCCTGAGGGCAACTGAGTCTAGGTCCCAGCCTAGCAAGAAGCAGGATGGAAACAGTCCAGAATGCCACTCCCCTCCTGCCCCCACTGTACAGACAGCTGGCGACTCCCACATTCATCCCCGCCATGTCTGCTCCAAGCTGGACTGAGGCTGTGTGGCTCTGTGGTGTGGGGGAACCCCAGAGGGAGGCACCCTCCCGCCCTGCCAAGTGTCCAGTTTAGCTGGACAGTGCTAAACAATCATTCAGCCAAGGCCACATTTAATGTCACTGAGCACCTTGGACACTGCCTGGCAGAACCAGCCATGAGGCCAAGGAGGTTATCCTGCAGCCCCCAAGTTCCCCTCCCTTCCTCACCCCCAACATCTGTGCCACCCAAAACAAGGTAGCCAGGGAAGTTCTGTCCACTAGCCCTCAGCCTCTGTCACTGTGTGGCCTGTGCCTCCCACTAGCAATAGGGAATCCCGATGGCCCAGGTCCCAACAATGAGACCCGCTGGGCTCAAGCTGACTCGGGACACAGCGCACAGGTCCCCATACACGCCGTGGACACTCGCTCCCTCATCCCTCACAGCCCCCCTCAACCTCTGCACCTCGAAATGAAGATTTCTGCAAATTTTGTCCCCAGGACCAATGGGAGGATGAGAGTTGAGTGGTGAGATTGGGAAACTGAATAGAGTGTGGGTGTTTGCGTATGAGAATTTAAATCTAATGAAAATTTCATCCAGTTGAACCAAGAAATCAGACGCAGGGCCTTTATTCCTGTCAACAAGAATACAGTGAAAATTAAACCAACACGGCTGCCATTTCCCATTGACCTTGTCGCTATGGCGACCGCCTTCCAGTGTCAACAATTTGCAGGAATCCGAAGGGGACTCCCGTCCACTCCTTCAGGGGCTTGCAGCCACCTCCCTCTCCCACCACCTGCATCACGTGGTAAAGTAAAGTGACCCCACATCCAGAATGGCCTGGGAGCGCCCCCCGTTTATATCATCGCCTGGACAAAGGATCACAGCTCCTCTTTTCTGTTTCCATGGTGACATAGTTTGGACAAGTGAACTGGTCACCTCTTTACAGGCCTTTCTTGGGTAGCAGGTACTGAGCAGAAGCACTGGATGGCCTCAGGATGGGGACTTGTCCTTGTCACCTGCTCCCCCACAGTGCCAAGAAATCTCTTCCCATGCAAAGAAAGGCCACATGCGATCGCAGAAGGGGCTGTCTGTGTCATCACTGCGGAGACTGAAGCTCCAGCCGGCTGCCCTGTCATCCTTCCAGAAGTTACTGCCCCTCCGAGTGCAGGGGGCAGCTGGCTAGCTCCTGCCAGTTCCTGGGGCTGCCATGGTCTCGAGGTCTTCCTGACTGTCCTCCCAAAACTCTTTTCCAAAGTCCTTCCAGCCTGACTTCAGAGCAGACGTCCAGACCCTGTACCCTGGCCCACGTCAAATGTCCTGTGGAGGCCACCCAGGCTAAACTCCACACATCTGTGTGTCCCGCTGTCCCTTGGAAACTGATGACACATAGTCAGGTGAATGCAGAAACAGCACCCATTTTAAAGATAAGGAAACCGAGACCCAGAGATCAAAGCTTTCCCCAAGACTGAACTCCAGCCCTTCTTCCCCCATGCCTCTGGACGTGGGAGGGGGTTCGTGCCACCCTCAGGAAAGCACAGTGTAATGACATGAGGAGTGGAAGTATGTGGCCTCTGTGACACCCCAGTCTGTCTCCCAGAAGATCCCCGCCCTGCCTGCAGCGACAGGAGGCCCAGACAAGGAGTCTGGTCTCGGGGCCACACGCCGACCCTCAAGCCCCCAGCGTCCGGGATAAACCCTTTCTTCAGGACCTTGGTGTTTCTCAGGGATCTCCCCAGAGCCCAGGCACACTTCCTGCTCCTCCCAGCCCCTCCTGGACACTCTGTCTTCCTGGCCTGGTCGGAGGTGGCCCAGCTGCTCCCCTGGCCCGGTGAGCTGAGGGAGGAACCAGGGACGGTGGTGTTTTTCCCTTCTGCCCACGCTCTCCTGTGCTGGTCAGCTTTCTGCTGCTAGACCAAAGTACCCGACACCAGCCACTTAGAGGAGGAAACGTTTATGTGGACTCACGTTTTCAGAGCATTCAGCCCATGGTCAGCTGGCTCCAAAGCAGCATCAAGGGGTGGTGAAGGAAACTGGCCCGGCTCACGGCAGCCAGGAAGCGCACACGGGATCGACCAACAGGAAGGGGGCAAGGAGCCGGTACTGTCCCCAAGGTCGTGCCCCACGAGCCACCCAGACACATTCAGAAGTGCTCGGTACTGATTCCTCTCAACCTTCCTAGGCAGAGGGGGTGGGGAGTAGAGCTGCACCCCACTGGAGAAGAGTGTCCCCAGCCCGCCCTAGAGGCTGAGCTGGCTGGTGGGCTCCTCTCCAGCGAGTGGCATCTCTCTGCTCTTGGTGGGACTCAGTTCCTGGCCCGATCGCTTCTCCCCTCTGCCCGTTAACAGCCACCAGCCTTCCCTCACCAGCTCCTAGCAGACCATTTCCGGGGGACACAGGCCCAGGGGTGGCTCAGAGGAAAGGACTAGAATCTGCGCCCCCCACATTTATCTGCTGTGTGACCTCACGGGAGTCACTGTGTCTCTGAGTCTTGCTCTCTCCAGAATTCTGCCACTGGGACCACTGCCAGGTTAGAGATGGCAGCACCAGTCATGGTGCTCAAGTCAGCTTGGGCAGCCAGGGCCAGAGCCTCTGGGGCCAGCCTGAGAATGTGCCCCTCTAACAGCCGGGGTGTGGGGACCACAGCCTGAGAGCACACAGCCCAGATGCCACCAGAGCCCATGCTCCGGTTCAGGGACTTCTCAGTTATTTATTTCTGTAATGATGTCCAAATTTGCACTGCCTGGCACGAGACATGCATTCACTAAGTACCATCTCCGTGGTTACTATCACAGGGGCACCAACTCTGCTTATAGCACCCTGTGGGTACCACCTAGGAGAAACTGCAACATGATCGAGAAATGGTCCCTTCACTTAGTCATCCCACCAGCCCTCGATAAGCATCTACTGTCTGCCTGTGACCGTCTAAGAGGGTTCGTGGCAGGCATTGGCTGGTGGCTCAGTGCCGCGGTGACAGGGATCCTTGGCACGGGCTCTTCCTCTCCCCACTTCCGCCCTGCCAGGATGCAACAGAACACCCGTGCCAGGAGCCTCCTCCTTCTTCACTCGGGCTCCCTGGCCTCCAGGGCTGTGGGGAAGGGGTTCCTGCCTGTTAGAGCAGCAGACCACGCCGCTGCCCAGCTGAGTGTCGCGGGAGCCACAGAAATGCACTGGCTGAGCTCACGGCTCCGGAGGCTGACCCAAGGTCGAGGTGACTCTGGGGTTCACTTTTGGTGAGGCTGCTCTTCCCGGCTTGCAGATGGTCAGTGTCTTCCTGCATCCTCACGTGGCCTCCTCGCCATGCTGGGCACCCGAGACTCCTAAGGCCTCGAGTCCTCTTGGCTAAGGGTCCCTCTCGTGTGACCTCGTGTAACCTCAGTGACCTCCTGAAAGCCCCGCTCTCCAGGTGTACTCACGCTGGGCTCAGACTGCGACCTGTGAATTTGGAGGACGCAGCTCAGCCCAGTGCAGGGACAGGAGCCGGGCCTGGCTCTGCGGCTTCCACACCCAGGAGCCCTTGGCTGGCAGCAGCCCGAGTGGGGTGAAGCCCACATCTCATGGCCCTCCCTTCCACATCTCAATCCCTCCACTCCCAGCGGCCGGCCGCCTCTTGGGTAAATTGCTCATGGGAAGATGCTCTCCCATGCAGGGCCACATGCTGCTACCATTGATTTCATTTTGATTATTCATATTAGTGGAGGCGCCGCTGCCTTGCCGCAGGTCATAATTAGGGTAAACATCTTCAGGGACCCTGGACAGCACTGAAGCGGGCTGGGGATTCCTGCGGCAGCCACCCCCAGCCCCAGCTCTGCCCGCCGGAGCTCAGACGCCCAGTCAAAGGCAGTGCAGTCCGCTGGCTGTGAGTGTCCGGACATCAGCTGGGCTGCTGGGGGACCCACAAGAGGGAGCGCTTTAGGGCCCAACATCCTGCTTCCTGGTGGCCTTCCTGAAGGCCGGCATCCTGCAGGGGCCCATCCATGCTGGGGCCCGCTTAGGCCGCCCTGAGCTTGCTCCTCTCTCTCTCTCTCATCCGGGACCCTCTCCACCCCCTGTCCAGGCACTGCCACCCAGGCCCCATGCAGCGGTAGCTGAGTCAAGGGTCCCTCTGATTGGGATTTGCTCAGCTAACCTACAATGCTTAGGCCCCCTCCCAGGCCAGGCGGGCTCTGAGCCTGGAACAAGATGCAACAAACAGGAGAAACAGCTGCGACCCAGGCACCCGGGGTTCATGCCGAGCTTGCCTCCCTGTAGGACCCTCCTTTCCGGCCGATTCATTACCTGTCGGGAAGGTGAGCCTGAAGGGTCAATGCCACCCCAAGGCCCTTGATACTCACTACTCACCACGGCCCACCGGGGAGGAGGGGGCGCTTCTTCCCGCCCCACCCAGGGGGCAGGAGACAATCTGTCCACTGAATGGGCCACGACCGTGGGTCCTTTGCATCAAGCATCCAGAAATTGTCTCCCTGCAGTCTGCCACCCTGCACTGGGTTTTCATTTTATAATCTTCACAGCAAGAGGCAGAGAGGACGCAGTCCCTGCGCCCCCTACCCCCCAAAGGCGGCAGGAGAAGTGAGACCTAGCAGCCGCCGTCTTCAGAGCAGAGGTGCCTCGTGGGAAACACCCAAAGATCCCGCCAGGCCAGGCCAGGGCTTAGCAAGGGCCGGGTGCTGCCTGGAGGCTGGAGCCGGCCCTGGGGCTGCCCCGAGAACAGCTCATCTGTCCAGAGAGCTGGGTTCAAATCCAGCAGGGCTTTGCCTGACAACTGGGGGTGACAGCTGAGGGTCCCCTAAGGCAGGGGCTCTGCACAGAGGTGCTTCTGCTCCTGGCCCTGAAGGCCCTCCTTTAGATTCAGAGCAGCACTGTGCTCTCAACCTAGCAGCAGAGGGTGTTAAAAAGTACCCAGGACACCCCAGCCCATGACGTCAGACTCTCAGGGCTAGGGCTTGGACACAGAAGGGACTGAGGACAGGCAGCTGGAGGAGGACATTGTATATGCCTCAGGTCAAGGAAGCCCCGCATCCTGCCCTCTGGCCCCTGGATGGGTTATGAGCTCTCCTCTCTCCACTCTGAGCCTCTCTTTCCTCTTCTGTAAAATGGGTCTCTAAGAATCTTCCACCCCGGGAGGTCCTGAGCATGGGACAACCCCTGAGCCTGGCCTCTCTGTGCTGTCTGGGGTCTGTTCTGGATTTCCAGGCAGCGGGTTGCTGGGGGAAAGCGCTCCGTGGCCAGGATGAGGCTTCACAATGCCCAGCCAGGCTTCCAGCTCCCAGGGACGAGGAACTCAGGAAGTAAATCCAGCCCAGCCTGATGGGCAGGAGCCAAGCGGCCAGGCAGCTGGAGAACTGGTTCCTCTGGGGAGCCCCAGATAGACAGCAGGGGGGAGGACAAAAACCTGTCCAGGTGGGCAGCACACGAAGAAGGAAATGAACCACACACAGGGTTCTAAATGAAGGTGTGCCAGGACCCAGAGGCCAGAGACAAAACCACCGTGGAGATGGGCCACCCAAATTCCCCGGCTGAGCTACCGCTGGGTCTCTCAGTAAGAAGCTCCCTCTGCAAGCCTGGCCCTGTGGCCTCACTGGAGCCCCAGGGCAGGGCCCAAACTGCTTCTCTGGAGCCCTGTGTGAGGTGTTGCTGCCAAAGGAGAAAGTGGACTGTTCTCATGCTGATGAAGCCACTGTCTCTTCCCTCCGTCTCCTGCCCCTTCCTGTTCCTGGAGGCCAGGCCCAGAGTGTGGGGTGCATCACCCCTGGAGCCTGGATGCTGGGCCACCTGTGCATGGCTTGGGGTTCTGTCCCTCTTGGCTGGGTCTGTCGTGGCCACATGTTCGGCAGAGTAAGCCAGTTGATTTTAGACCCCTAGCCCTGTCCTGCCACCCATCCGGGACCCGCTACCCAATTTCAGAGACTGCAGGGATCCGGGGTCAAGCTGAAACCCCAGGGTGGCTGTTCCCCAGGCTGGGCCCTGATGCTCCCACTGTCCTGGCCCTAGGGTCAGTCTCTTCGTCTCCTGCACCTCCTGGGGGAGAGAAGTCTGTGGAGTGCAGGACACGGTGGGGCTCCTCCAGTTCAGTGCTGGGGACCTCTGTGAGAGCCCTGGGGTCTGGCCCTTGAGGAGCCCCTGTGAGCCCTTGAACGATGGGGCAACAAAAGCAGACTTCCAGTCCACCTACTCCTGACTGCATCAGGGGACAGGGAAGGGAGGAGCAGGAGGAGGGTCCAGAGCTCCCTGTGGAGCAGCTCCCAACCCCCCTCTTTTCCCTGCTGCAGCCGCCCCCTCCCCGGGTCCCGGGGCCTGCCTCTGACACCCCATCTGTCTCTGCCCTCTCCGCAGTCCACGGCATCAAGTGGACCTGCAGCAATGGCAACAGCAGCTCCGGCTTCTCGGTGGAGCAGCTGGTACAACAGATCCTCGACAGCCACCAGACCAAGCCCCAGCCTCGGACCCACAACTGCCTGTGCACGGGTAGCCTGGGTGAGCCAAGTGGGGCAGGTGGGAGCTGGGCACACACGTCCGACCCGGCTGGGGAGCGGGGAAAGGGTGGCACCACAGCACCAATCGCGCTGCACGCCAGTTCCGGGGAGGGACAGCGGTTCTGGAGAAATGGCTTTTTCCACTAGGAATGGGGAAGAGGCATAGACCGCAGAGTCCAGTGCCTGCCAGGACCTGCACTCCCAGCGTCCTCAGCAGGAAGCCCATGTGGCCTGGCCCTGTGGTTTTTCAGGGACATCTGCCCCCAAATCCACGGACCCACTCGAGCTAAACATCTTTCTTTAACCTCTGTCTCCTCCAAGCATGGAAGGTGACTCACTCTTTATCTGCTTTTCCCATAATGGTATTTGCTCTGGGAAATGTGGCTCTCCACTCCCTTGGCTGGGTATTTCCATCCATGGACCAGGTCACTCCCCTGCACAGTGTTTGTGCGTTTAGGAGTCTTAGTGGTGCGGCTGTAACAGGGTTGGATGGGGAAGAGTTCACCTTTCATCAAAATCGAGATGACCCCTTATTGGATGGAATGAAATCAAGCACAGAGTAGGTACACAGGCCGCAGAGAGGGCGCTGTAGCGAGACTGCCCAGAGCCCACAGCCGAAAGGCTCGCTCCGGGCTGTCTTCCTCCTGCCTCTGAACCAGGGGGGCTGGGGCTGTGTCTGCCCTTGCCTGGGACCTAGAAGAGCTCCAGAGAGCTGAGCACAGCCAGGTTCAGCCAAACTGGGGACAGAAGGCATCAGGTACCATTTTGCAACTGAGCAGAACCTAGAACACCCTGCAGGGACTGAGAGCTGCTTCTGCAGAGTGCGTCCTCTCCACATGCACCTGCCAACTCCTGGCTTCTAGGTCCAAGAGCGTGGGGGTCCTTACTGGGGCACCAGAAATACTAGAGCTTCCTCAAGCACTGTGTGGCCCTAGAGCACTGTGTAGGAAACACACAGGGGCAGGGACACATCCACCAACCCTGGGCTAAGCACCTGCCCCCGCCAGCAGGAACCCTCAGTTGGCAGACGTCTGTCTCTGATAGCTGAAGGGACTTTCCGGGAGGTGGGGGGAGACCCACCCACCTTCCAAGCCTTCCCAGTGCCGGTGCCAGGCTCTCCAGCCTTTGCGGGAGGGTCACAGAGGCTATGAGAGACCCTAAGACTGAGGCTGAGCTGGCCTAGGAGCCAAGGGACCAAGGGGTGGGAGACCAGGCGGGGAGTTCGCCAGGGACCCAGCTCTGACCCGGTCTGTGTCTGTGTGTGGTCTGTGTCTGTGTGTGTGAATGCACGTGTGTATGTACATTGCGTGTGCGTGTGCGGTGCTCTGATCCCCACAGGAGCGGGCAGCAGCATGCACCACAAGTGTAACAGTGCCAAACACCGCATCATCTCGCCAAAGGTGGAGCCGCGGTCGGGGGGCTACGGGAGCCACGCTGAGGTGCAGCACAATGACGTGTCGGAGGGCAAGCACGAGCCCAGCCACGGCAAGGGCGCCGGCCGCGAGAAGCGGAACGGCAAGGTGGCCAAGCCAGCGCTGCCACACCAGAACAGCACCGAGGTGTCCTCCACCAACCAGGTGGAAGTGCCCGACACCACCCAGAGCTCCCCCGTGTCCATCAGCAGCGGGCTCAACAGCGACCCGGACATGGTGGACAGTCCCGTGGTCACAGGCGTGTCCAGCATGGCGGTGGCCTCTGTGATGGGGGGCTTGTCCCAAAGTGCCACGGTGTTCATGTCAGAGGTCACCAACGAGGCCGTGTACACCATGTCCCCCACCTCCGGCCCCAACCACCACCTCCTCTCGCCTGATGCCTCTCAGGGCCTGGTCCTGGCTGTGAGCTCCGACGGCCACAAATTCGCCTTCCCCACCACGGGCAGCTCAGAGAGCCTGTCCATGCTGCCCACCAACGTGTCCGAAGAACTGGTCCTCTCCACCACCCTCGATGGTGGCCGGAAGATCCCGGAGACCACCATGAACTTTGACCCCGACTGCTTCCTCAATAATCCAAAGCAGGGCCAGACCTACGGGGGCGGGGGCCTGAAGGCTGAGATGGTCAGCTCCAACGTCCGGCACTCACCGCCCGCCAGCGAGCGGAGCTTCGGCTTCACCAGCGTCCTCGCCAAGGAGATAAAGACAGAGGATACCTCCTTCGAGCAGCAGATGGCCAAGGAGGCATACTCTTCCTCCGCCGCGGCTTCAGGCTCCAGCTCCCTCACCCTGTCGGCCGGCTCCAGCCTCCTGCCGTCGGGCGGCGGCCTGAGTCCCAGCACCACGCTGGAGCAGATGGACTTTAGTGCCATAGACTCCAACAAAGACTATACGTCCAGCTTCAGCCAGACAGGCCACAGCCCCCACATCCACCAGACCCCCTCCCCCAGCTTCTTCCTGCAGGATGCCAGCAAACCCCTCCCCCTCGAGCAGACCGCCCACAGCAGTCTGAGCGACTCCGGGGGCAGCTTCGTGATGCCCACAGTGAAAACGGAGGCTTCGTCCCAGACCAGCTCCTGCAGCGGCCACGTGGAGACTCGGATAGAGTCCACGTCCTCCCTGCACCTCATGCAGTTCCAGGCCAATTTCCAGGCCATGACGGCAGAAGGGGAGGTCACCATGGAGACCTCTCAGGCAGCCGAAGGAGGTGAGGTCCTCCTCAAATCCGGGGAGCTGCAGGCCTGTGGCTCGGAGCACTACCTGCAGCCTGAAAGTAACGGGGTGATCCGCAGCGCCGGCGGGGTCCCCATCCTCCCAAGCAATGTGGTGCAGGGACTCTACCCGGTGGCCCAGCCCAGCCTCAGCAACAGCTCCAACATGGAGCTCAACCTGGACCACTTCGACATCTCCTTCGGCAACCAGTTCTCCGACCTGATCAATGACTTCATCTCCGTGGAGGGGGGCAGTGGCACCATCTACGGGCACCAGTTGGTGTCGGGGGACAGCGCAGCGCTCTCACAGTCAGAAGACGGGGCCCGAGCGCCCTTCACCCAGGCGGAGCTGTGCATTCCGTGCTGCAGCCCCCAGCAGGGGACCCTGCAGCTGAGCAGCGCCGAGGGTGGGGCCGGCACCACGGCCTACATGCACGTGGCCGAGGTGGTCTCGGCCGCCTCGGCCCAAGGCTCGCTGGGGATGCTGCAGCAGAGCGGACGGGTGTTCATGGTGACCGACTACTCCCCCGAGTGGTCTTACCCTGAGGTAAGCTGCCCGCTGCTGTGACCGCCACGTCCCCATGGTGCACCCCACACCTATCCCGGTCCCGGGCCACTGGGCAGCCAGACAGAAAGCACCTGCCTCTGCAGCAAGTGCTGCATGATAGTCACACCTGTCCCCTCCCTCTGGCCCAAATGAGTGGTTCTCAAACTGAGAACCACCAGAGAAAGTGGCTTCCAGGTGGGGATGGCGGGGGAGCGGGAGGCAAAGGGCTCCTGGCAGCCCTGCCCGGAAGCCGCCCCTCCCTCTCCTTCTCCTTCCCTACCGTCCCTCCTTCTTTCCTCCCTTACTTCTCTCCTTTCTGCCTTTTCTTTTTTCTCTTCTTTTTCTCCTTTGTCTTCTTCTTCATCATCTTCTTTTGGAAAAGGGTTCTAGGGTTGCTATAAAAACATTCAGGAATCACCTCCTAACTAACCAGGTCACCTGTGCCCACTGTTCCTCTGTTGCTTCACTGAACCAAACAAACATCTCACATCACACCGGCGAGGGAGGGTGCAGCTTCTGAATACCCACTCGTGACATCCAAGACCTTCGTGCAACCCAGGTCCCAACCATGTCATCCCACTCCACCCCACCCCGTGGGCCCTGCAGATCTGACTTTGGGAATCCCTGCTGCAGAGCCCAGCCCTGCAGGAGTGCTGGAGTCCGGGCTCACAGGCAGGGGACCCAGTGCCTAAAGAGGAACCTCTGCTTTTTCTCCAAAGCAGACTGGGACAGGAAGGGGACAGCGTGGCGTCACAGTTCCCTATATATCTGCTGCACAGGGCCAGTGTTCCCTTCTCCTCCTGGCCTGCCTGCCTGTCAGGCACTGGCAGAGCAGCTGTCCCCTGAGGCTGGGTGCCCTCCCCAGGAGGTGGCTGCTCACAGCTCCCTGGGGTCCACAGCCATATTCCCCAGACACCAGGGCAAGGGCTGCTGCAGCTGCTGCTGGGAGACCCTAAGGAAGGACCGTCCTTCATCACCTTCCTTCAGGCAAAGTTAAGACACAAGGATCTGTGTACAGTGGCCCTCGGAGATGCTGTGGCACCAGAGATAATAGCCCAGCCTCCGGGCAGGGCATCCAGGAAGGAAGGCAGGTGCAACAGAGACCAGCTACTGCCCACAGGCTGCTGCCCACATGCATATAAACATGGACAGGAAGCCTGGCGTGGTGGCATGTGCCTGCAATCCCAGCAGTCTGGGAGACTGAGGCAGGAGAATCCAGACTGGGCAAATTAGCAATCCACAACATGTCTCAAAATAAAGATAAAAAAGATTGTCTGGGGATATAGCTCAAAGCATAGGCCCTGGGTTTGATCCCCAACACACACACACACACACACACACACACACACACACACACACACACACTCGGAGAGAGCCTGCCACATGCTTATGGTCAGGACTGTGGGCCAAGTGGTCTGGATTCAAATCTGGTTCACAACCTTCCTGTCTCGAAACCTAGAGCAATAACCCTCGGGGTACTCGCCCCTCCCCAGGCTCAGGGAAGCAGTCTGAGGGGCTCTGAGGGAGGGAGAGGACTGGCTGTCGTGGGAAGGCACAGATGTCTGCTGAGCTACTCAAGACCTGACTCTGGGTCACAGTGTTCTCAGAGGTGCCCAGCTGGGAGGCTGGGGACTCAAAGCACTCCATGTCTTAGGGCTGTGGACTTGGCCAGCACTCCCTTCCCTCCCTAGGGCTCCTGGGGCATGTCCTGCGGCCCCTGGGGGCCCAGGACAGTATCCCGGCCTCCTTGGGCCCACCCTCTGGTCTTGGGCAGCTGCACATCGTCTTGGAGAGGCGGTTCTGCATCTTGCCACGTGGGGGCGGCCCAGGCACAGCAAAAGTCAGGCTTTCAGGTGCATCCAATCGTTTTTTCTGGAAAGACTGGAGGCTTCCCTCACCAGGACACAAAAGCATCTTAGAATCAGTTTGATTTAGAAAATGGTCCTCCGGGTCCCCATGGTGGCCATGCAATGAAGCCTCCAAGGTCTCAGTGGCTCTGACAGCCACTTCCTCCTTGCCAAGTTCTCCAACCCTGGACACTGAGGCCAGGCCAAAGTAGGGGTCACCCTGTACTCTACTCTCCAAGCAATGGCACATCCTGCCCCTGACATGGGTGTCCTCTCACAGCGGGATGTGCAAGGGAATCCTGTTTGTGCACTGATGGCATCAGGAGCCCCTGCCTGCGAGGCTGTGCAAGCTCCTAGAAAACTCTGCAGCAGGGCATGCAGCTGGGCCTCACTCTAGTCTGCGAACCTGGGGGCAGGCTAAGTGGCTGCTCTGGGTCCCCACCCAGCTGAAAACCTCAGTAGTCCCCAGGGATCCATGTAACAGGGCACCATGGCTGGGCCATCCTGCTGGATCTACTACAAACATCGTGTCCTTCCACGGCTGCTGCCCGTTCTCTCTTCACCTCTTCACTCCAGGGGCAGCTGGTCACCCATGCATACACATGTGTACACACACGTGTGCACACGCATGCACACACACGCACACACACCACATCCCAGAGGCACCCCCATGCCCCAGCATCTGTCTTGGCTGCATCAGAACTAGGCCCGGTCATCTCGGGACTCCCAAGGCACAGAGACCTCAGATGCCATCTGCTGCTCCCTCCCCACCCCCACCTGACTCCTGCGTCACTTCCCACCACTGGCTCCTGCTGCACCAGGCACAAGAAGCTGCAATTAGAGCTGCCAGGCACGCGCACGTCACCACCCATTCAGCACAGCCAGGCAGTGGTTGCCATGGGAACCGTCCCCTGAACTGATGGATGCTGAGGCATCCTGCGGTGGTTTCCATGGAAAAGGTCTTGATGTTTGCCAGTAATTTCTGCAGCCCTTTGTTCCCACAGCAGCCCCAGCACCAGGCCAGCAGTTGTGGATCGGGGTTATTATGTTTTGTCCCTTTTTCTCTCACATGGTAATTGTCAGTGGCCTTTGGAAGCCTTTCCATTTCACAGGTTCAGGGAGGGTCACGCCGGAGCTGGCCCTCCACTGCCTCTGGACATCCCAGCTGGGCATCTGTGGGCAGAGATCAGTGTCCTTGGTCCACTGGCCTTAGGACATTCAGCTACTGACAGCAGGGCAGGCCTCCTGCTTCGGACCCAGTCCCAGCTCTCTCTGCTGCCTCCCAACTTGGGTCATGGAGTAGTGACCTCCCCCAAAGCATGCCAGCTCCAGGAGCAGGGGAGCCCTGCAGCCAGAAAGCAAGTCCGTGGAAACCCCCGCAGCTGCCCTAGGGGCTGGACCTGGGCCAGGGCCAGGTTTGGGGTGCATTGTGGGGAGCAGTATCTGTGCGCAAGCTGGGGCCCTGTAGAGCAGGGTAGACAAAGCCAGGGACGGGCTGATCAAGAATGATGAAAGAGAGAGCGAGGAGGAGAGAGAGACAGAGGGAGGAAGGGAAGGAAGGAGGAAAGTTAGGAAGAGGGGAAGGAGAGAAGGAAGGAAAGAAGGAAGAAAGGTAGGTAGGCCGTGCCAGCTGCCTTGGGGTGCCGCGGGGAACCTGGTTCAGGCCCTTTCGCCCCAGTAGGGGGAAGGGGAGCTCGGCTGGGCTGCTCTCGGCGGCGCCTCTCAGCCTTCTGCAGCCTGGACGCCAGGTGGCGCTCTCCGCCCTGGCCAGCGCAGCTCTCCGCCCCCCTGCGGGGGAAAGGTGTTTACTTGGGGGTGGGGTGGCTGAGCCTCTGGGGTGGGTCCACCCAAGGTTAGCCAGGAGAGCCAGAGGCCAGCGCCCCCGCCCTCTGCATCCCCGGGGACAGTCTCCCTCCACCAGCCGTAAGTAAGGGAGGGACCTCGAGCGCCTCAGTGCGCCCGGGCTGGGCGACAGTGGAGGTGCTGTTCCCCACGGCGGGGACCCGGGCCCTGCCTGCACCGGGCTGCCCGCGCGTGCGGACGTGAGTTCTCGCCCTCCTGGCCCGGCGGCACCAGCTGGCCCAAGCCGGAGGTCGGGGAGCGCGCAGGCTTCGCGATGCTCTCCCACCCTGGGTGCTGGGGTCCCCTGCGGCCGGGGTCCCTCCCCGGAGCTGGGGACGGTCGTCTGAGGCCCCTCGGGACTGGGCGGTAGGATCGGCGCTGCGCGTGCCCAATGTGCGCGCGCCCTCGAGGGCCCATCTGTCTGAGCGCGCGCACCACGGGTCGCGGAGGCCCAGTCCCCACGCTGGCCCCAGACTTGGTTCCTGGGCAGTCTCTGTCCCTCTCCAACTCGGAGGCCTTCCCCCTGTTTTTCTGTTTACAGTCTTCCCCTTCTCTTCACTGTGCCCTCCCCTCACCATAGCCAGCCATGGCCCTGGGGCTCCTGGGGGGGGGGTCCCCTCCATTCTCCAGGAGAACATCTGACTCCTGGGATGACACTAAGATTCTCAGACTTGCTCTTTGACGGGCCCTGGGAGTTTGCCCCGTCTCTCGAAAGAATGGTAGAGGGTCCCCTCTGTTCCCTTGAGAGCGGGGCTAACTAGTCCATCCTCAGGTGTGTCTGGGGCTGAAAAGGTTGAAAAACTCGATTCTCTGCTGCCTGGAACTCCGGGTTGTTTGGGACAGGGCTGTTGGGCATCCCCTAGGAAGGCTGCAGGACCTCCTGAGGGTCAGGATTGGACTGCTGCCCCCTGTCCTCTTCCTGTGGTCTGCAAATTGACTCTCAGACTCCTGGGCTCCTCCTTCGACTCCAGGTGGCCACGGTTTCATCCTCCTTGATCCCGCCCCGTCTGAGCACAGGGTGCAGGGACCTCCCCTGTGCCCCGGACCTTCTTGGTGGCTCCTGCTTTATCTCTGTTTCCCTCTGTCCCCTCCAGGGAGGAGTGAAGGTCCTCATCACAGGCCCGTGGCAAGAAGCCAGCAATAACTACAGCTGCCTGTTTGACCAGATCTCAGTGCCTGCGTCCCTGATTCAGCCCGGGGTGTTGCGCTGCTACTGCCCAGGTGAGAAGTCCCCCTTTCCCTGGCAATGCATGTGGGTGCCCAGGAGTATCAGACCAGGAGTCAGCCTTGGGGTGACCCTCGTCAGACAGGAACACCAGGGGTGCCCCGCTGAGATCTTAGAGAAAGCCCAAGCAGATGATTCAGAGAACCATCGATCTAGACCAGCTCCCTGGAGGAGGCTGCTCTGGGGCTGCTCGTGGAGCTGGAGGCCGCCTCTGCAGCAAGGTGAACATTTCTCCCACTGCCCAGGCTGTCCATCCCAGTGGCAGTCCATCCAGCCATCCTGGGCCTCGAGCAGATCCCAGAAGGCCTGCAGAGATCTGGCACCAGGCAGGAACTGTGGCAGCTGGAAATGTCAAACTAAGAATAATGCCTGCACGCTCCTTTGAGAGTTTCAGTGCCCACCCAGAAAAGGGCACAGTGGCGTCATCAGTTTCCAACTTCAAGACCTCAGTGACCCTCCAGGACAGCCTGCCAGGACACGCTCTGTGCTGTCCCCTGTGGCTCTGACCTACTCTCCTGCTCACCCCAAAGCTTCATCACCACCTGCTTAGCTAGGTGCCCTTATTTGTGACCTGAGGGAGCCAGGACCCGGGCCTGTGCTGACCTCTGCCTTGCTGGCCCTACCCCCAGAGGTCACCTGCCTGGACCCCCAATGCCCACCCAGCCCCGTCTCCCCAGCAACCCTGTTGGGTCTGGACAGTAGCCACCCCGGATGCCAGCCCAGGCCGGATCAGCCTGTCACTGCCCAGGAGGGCAGCATGTTATTGAAGTGCCTACTTATCACCTGCTGCTGGACGGGGACTCACTCCGGCCTGTAAATAGATGCCGCTTCCTGTCCCTGGCCTGGCTGAAGACCCAGACCTTGCCCGTCCTCGGTTACCTGACCCCTCCAGGAATTAAATAAAGGACTCGCCTCCTGGATGATGTCCCAGGTCAGACTTGGAGAATCCTGGGGACTGAAGCCGGTCACCTCTGCCTATGTCCCAGTCAACCAGATGTCATCTGTGTGACTTTGGCTGGAGGTCGCCTCTCTGGCTCTCGGTTTCCTTATCTTTAAGGAGAGCACCCACTGAAGGAGAGAGCTCCTGCAGCACCTGGCTCGGGTGCTGGATTCTGAAGGCTCCCTCCATCCGTGAGGTCTGCACTCTTCTGTCCCAGGGCAGAGCAAGGAGCAAGCCGGGCTCAGGCAGTTCTCTGGGTGCCACTGCACTCGAGTCGGCAGGCGGCCTCTGCTTAAGCCGTCTTCCACCTTGCTCAGCTCCTCTAATGGAACAGATCTAGAGCAGAAGTTACCAGGCTCCAGGGAAACTTAGAGCCGGAGTTCCTCTTCTGGGGCTTCACTCTGTCTTGCAGCTAACTCGGTTTCAAGGCCAAATGGAACATTGCTCTGGATGTATTCATTCATTCTTCATTCATTTGCCAAATGGGTTTCCAGCGTCTCCTGCTTTCCCAAGCACTGTTAAGTTCCTGGAATGATGCAGGGAATAAGAGTCAGCCCCTAGCTGGGACCCTGGCCCCAAAGAGCAACTAGTTCAGCGGGGAGGCCCGGTGCAGTCCAGCCACTGTCCTGGGAGATGCTGCTCAGTGGCCTCGTCTCAGTCTCCCCACGTGACTGAGCTGGAGCTGAGCCTCGCCAGAGTGGGCTCAGAGGCTGGGAGCACAAGCCAGGCTACCTCAGAGGCCGGGCTGATGCAGGACGGGGCAGCAGGAATGCAAACAGGTACTGGCCACAGCCTCGTGCACTGCCCGGGCCAAACAGGCCCCGCTGGGGAACTGGGGTCAGCCCAGGCCATTCCTACACCAGTAGCAGCAGGGGCCATGCAAGGGTGGGCTTTGTCTTCCACTAGACCCCGGGGCTGCCCCGGGGTCAGGATGGATGGAACCAAGTGTGAAGGGGCGGGGGCAGGCAACTGGACTCGGGAGAGGATGGGGAACCTACCAAGACTGCTGGCCAGCTGCCCACCCTGGGTTCCAAGGAGGTCACAAAAGGCCTTTTGGACCAAGGTCCACTCTTTAATAACAAGAAACAAGGCTCGTTCTGGCCACCTATTTCCACGGCTTTCGGCTTTCTGGAAGGGGCATTACAAGACAATCTCCACCCCACTCCAGCAGGGACAGGTGTCACAAGGCTGGTGTCACCTTCAGCAGGAGGCAAAACACACGCGGCTTGGATAAGAATGGCAGCAGTGGAGACAGAGAGGAGCAGATGGAGCCAGGACTCCTGATGGATGAATGAGCAGGAGGAGAGGGCAGTCATGGCCTGGCACCCAAGAGTCCAGGGCTGGTCCCTGTCACCACCCACTGCAGAGCCTGGTGCAGGACGCACTGGGAGAAACAGCAGCTGGGAGGGGCCCTGAGCAGGGATACCCCGCACCAGAGCCTCCAGCTCCCCTGGGGCACTGCGGCACAGGCAGAGGGGTCACACGGGAGTGTGCTGCCAGCCTGCCTTCCTGGTGGTTAACCAGGCAAATCTCCAGGGAAGACGAGTGACCGCGAGCTTGGAGATCTGCCCAGGGTGCTGTCAAAGCCACCGGAGGTTCTGGACTAGGCCAGGGCTCCACTGCAGGAGGTCCTGCATGACCCCTGCCATGAAGCCTGTGGGTTCAGGTTGGCTGGAGCTGACAGATGCAGCCAGGACAGGAAGCACAGTAGAAAACTCACGGGTCAGTCACATCTTCTAGGCCCTGGGACGATGGGAAGATGACTACTGTCTTACCACATACACCTGGGCTGGATGGAGGCCAGGGGTCAGTAAGGTAGCTTTCCCATCGGAAGTGGACTCTGCAGGTGTCCTGAGGGGGAGCAGAGCTCTCTCCCGCCCCAGGAGCAGCTGACTGGGTACCCTCATGCTCTGAAAACCGAGAGCCCAAACAGTAACACGAACCCCATATGTCCCTCTTGGAAAACCATCCCGGGGAGGCTGTCAGCCCAGAAAACCAGTGCTGAGACAAAAGAGCCCTGACACCTACCAGGGGATGCGACCCATATACCCACCATGCCCGACAGGCCATCTTCAGGGCCACTGGCTGCGCCCAAGATGGTAACAGCACATGCAGCAGCAGCCTGCACCCCTGCACTGAAGTGGGGCTCGCTGCCAGTGGGAACATCTCCTCCGTCTACCCAGTGCATTCAGTGCTGCTGAGCCTGTGTCGGGGCCGGAGGACTCAGCAAGACCCGCAGAGCACTGCCCTCCTGAAGTGTCTGGTCATGTGTTGCCAGCTCAGCACCCAGCAGGTCACCGCATCTCACCCTGGCTGGGGCAGAGCAGGAGGCACTGCTGAAGCTCTTGCTTGCAGCAGGGAGGCAGAGGAACTTCTAAAATCCTGTGGGTGTCACATTTAGGGAGTCTGCACAGGTGTGCAGGAAAGGGTGAAGCAGACCCACAGCAAATGGACCCCACACCCTGCCTTGGATGGAGGAGTGGGGGAGAAGTCGGCCAGCCCCGGGCATTCACTCGTTCCCTTCCTTGAGCAGCCTTGTGTGCTGAGCCCCAGTCCCTGCGAGCAGCTACAGTGCAGGAGTCCCAGGGGTCAGAGGAGGCTTCTAAGAGAGGTGTCACACTCAGGCCTTGAGGACTGAGCTGGCCCGGGCTGGGCTAGAGGACACTCTGACTTCTCTGTCCTTCCCTTTCAGCCCATGACACGGGTCTGGTGACCCTACAAGTTGCCTTCAACAACCAGATCATCTCCAACTCGGTGGTGTTTGAGTACAAAGCCCGGGCTGTGCCCACACTCCCCTCCTCCCAGCACGACTGGCTGTCATTGGACGGTAAGAACGGGACCGGGTCCCCTGCAAGGACACCTGATGCACACAGTGCCAGAGCAGGGGCAGGTCCATGAAAAGGGGGTCAGTGTCCCTCAGCGGGGGGACCTGCGGATGGGTGTGTCCTTGAGCAGCCTCTGTGTGGTCATTGGCTGGGCCCACCCTGGATCTCAGGCAGGACTCGGCATGGGAGCCTGGCTGTGACTGACACTCCTGCCCGGTAGCTGCACAGCTGAGCAGTCCACTCTGGATGGACCCCAGGCTGCAAGGTCTGAGCACCTGCTGCGCCCTCCAGGGGTGTTTCCTCCTGGGAGTGAGGGAAGAGTTCCTTGCCACCCGGACAGGTTTCAGGAGGCTCCCAAGCTGGCAAGCCCAGCCGCCTGCGCCCTGAACAGGGAAGGCCATGGGATTGCAGGATCAGAGTGAGCTGTAGAGTGACCCCCAGAGACATACCGTGCTGGAGACCTCAAGGTGTTTGGGTCTGGACTCCGCTGCCTCTGTGCCCTCTGCCCTGAAGGTGGCCCTGCCCACCCACAGTACCCCTCTTGCCTCCTCACCTCTGCCTTCCCCTTGTGACTGGCTGCAGGGATGTGCCCTGGACAGCTCTCCAGGGGCCCTCTGTGTGCAAACCCTGACCTTCCCAGGCTCTGCCCCTGTGGTAACAGGGCGCCCGGCAGCCCCCCTTACGGATGAACGTCAGGAGCTATTTCCAGAGGTGGTTTTGGGTCAGCAGGCATCTGCACCCTGGCAGCGGCTGCCTGGGAGCGCTGTGCTGGCCTTGGCAGCATCCCTGGCCAAGGCTGGAGCCAGGGAGAGCCACGACGGTGACCTGCAGTGTGTAACAGAGAAGGGCAGGGTGACCGGGGGCTCCCGCTCAGGAAATCCGGTTCCAGTCTTGCAGAACAAATGGGCAATGGAGACCTCCTCAGGGAGCTCCGCACAGGCCTGGCTCTCCCCGAGTGACCGGGTCAGGTTCACTGGGGTGGACAGAAGGCTCCTTGGGCCCTGGAAAGGGGAGTTTTTCATAGGGCAGTCTCAGCCAGGCAGGGCCCTGAAGTTTAGGAAAATATTCCCTGGCCTGAGGTAGCTCAGAGAGCCAGCTACATCCATTGGTCACCCAAAGAGCTGTGAAAGAAGAGCCTTAACTACTTTATGGCCATATTCCTGGGTCTTAGACCACACCAGGCCCCTTGTGAATGGGCCTGCTGCCAAGCTGGACACCTGCTTGCCAGCTGTCCCCTCCCCCAGGACTCTGGGCCCTGACCTCGGTAATCCTCCAGGCGGAAGTTAGCATCTCTTGGCCCCAGGCAGGACACATGGCCTAGATGGCAGGTGTCAAGGCCTGGTTAGCTGAGCAGCAGTGGGCTGTGCATTACCACTAGGTGGGTGCTGTTAGGATACCAGTTCCAACCTACTGCTCCCCGCACTGGCCTAGGCCATCTGCGGTGGCCCAGGTGCCCTGCAGAGAGCAGATCAGGACTCTCTGGCCCCTTCCCCTTGGGTTTTGGCCAGGCAGCATTTCAAATAGTAGGAGAGAAGAGAGGCAGGGGCAGAGGAACTCAAGAAAGTGGGGTTCCCAGTATTTCTTTTCCTCTCAGTGTATTCAAGGGGCTCACCCACCCAAGGCCTGTTTAAGGCCTTTTACCAGTGTGGCACCAGGAGGGGAGCGGGCCAGTGCCACACCCCGTATCCGTCCCAGCACGGAGAGCACAGCTGGGACTCGCGCAGGAGGGCAGGGTCCCCAGGCCCCTGCGCAGCCCTGGGCCTGGCAGTGCACCCTGTGTCCAGGCAGATGGTGCAGTGGCCGGGCGGGTGCTCCCCGCCTCCTGCCAGCCGCCGAGCTGTCTCTGCGGCTCCCAGGCCGGGTCCCTCCGCCTCCACCGCCCCCGGGCTGTTCCCATCCAAGCCGCCCGCCCGGGGAGCCCAGCCCAGGACAGCGGCAGCGGGAAGGGGTGGGGGCGAGGGGACCGCAGTGCCGGCGAACTGGGGCGCGGCGGCCGGCGCGCATGCACACCACAGACACACGCACACGCGCGCGCTCACGCCCGCCGGCGCGCAGCCGCAATGCAGGGCCCTGCGTGGAAACGCGGGCGGCGCGGGCCCCCAGGGGCCCCTCTGCGGCAGGACGGCGGGTGTGGGGTGCTCGGGAGGGAGCTGTGCCTCGCAGGAGCCCTGCGTTCCCTCCTGCGTCTCCTCCTTTGAAGGCGGGGGCGGGGTGGGATGGGGTGGGATGGGGTGGCCCCTCCCCCATCCCGGTTGGGGGAGGGGGCAGTGTTTGCGGACGAGAATTCTTGCCTTCGCTGGTTTAAACAATGGGCTTGTGCGCCACACTGGAGGCCGGGCCGGGCCGAGCGGGGCGGGGCGGGGGGTGCTGGGCCGAGCGCAAGAGAGCCGGAGCGCGCGTGCACGTGGGCGGCTGCAGCGAAGCCTTTGTCCCCGGGCGCAGCTTTTGTCTGTGCAGCCCCGCCCAGTCAGGGGCTATGGTCTTCTCCGAGGGGTCGTGGCTTGGGGGCTCAAGTCTCCCGAAACTCTTAAACTGCGATGCAGCCTTCCAGGCAGAGACACCCCCACTCCCACCACCCGGGAGCTAGGGGAGGCAGAGGGAAGGGAATCGGGAGAAGGAGGCACAGCAGTCCTGGGGAGCTCAACCTTCTGGGTCTGGGGCTGCAGTGCTGCTGTCCACTCGGGAGGCTTTTCACACCCTTTCTCGGTCCCCACTGTGAACTCTGGGGCCGACATCAGGTCGGCCAGAGACCCCTGCCCCTGGGTGGCTCACGCTTGGCAGCAGCGGTATTTGTGACATGAATGCATGTGTGGTGACAATGAACGTCCGCAGAGGGTTTATTAATCCAGTTTAGTGCTCAGAGCCGCTTCCCAAGGGAAGTGACCCTCTCAAGGGTCTCCAGGCCCAGTAGAGGGAAGGAGTGTCCCGGGAAGGAAGAGGGGCGGGAAAGGACAGCTGTCTTTGGCCGAGGCTCTGCAGAAACTGACATGGGCACCCTTGGTCTCCCAAAGGTCCAACTTCCCAGGGCCTGACCCTAGGCTGCTGGCTCATACCGGGTCCCAGGCTAGCCGTTCATTTGGGCTCGCAGGGGGAACCTCTTCCAGCCTGGAGGGAGACAGGCTGTGGCGGTTACCCTGGGGAGCCCCTGAAGAAGGCCTCTGGGCATGTCACTTCTGCCTGCGGTGGCCTGACCTGGCACCGCAGTGCTTTGCTGGGGAGGTGTGCTGACTGTTAAGATTGTCCTGCCTGTGCCAGTGTTTGCAAAGAGAACAAACCAGGCCATTTGAACTGCAGCTGTGCAGCTGAGGCCGTGGGGCAGGCACTCATCCTGTCAAGGGCACAAGGACACCTTTAAGTGACCTCTGTGCTGGAAGTGGAGGTGGGTGGAACTGCTTTGTCTCTTCCCTTAGCCACCTGATCTCCCAGGTCAGGTTGAGAAGCCCAGCCCCCCCTCCCCCAGCCTCACCCCCTGCTGGCTGGTCTCCTGGGAGCCCCACTAAGCTGCTTAGAGGATTTCAGTTGCTTCTCCAGCCGCTGAGCCTCCTGCCTGGGTGAGAGAGGATTGGATGCATGCAGCACCTCCTGGGTACAGACCTTTTCATCTCAGACGGTAGGGGGAGGCAGGAACTGGGGGCTGGAGCCTCATTATCCACACCAGCTGGTCCAGCCTCTGAACGGAGATGGTTCTTGAACTCTGAGGCCCTTGGCTCTAGGTGAGATGTCTGGGGAACCAGAGCCTGCGCCTGTGCAGGGAGGTGGTGACCGGAAAAGCAGGCTGTGGCCTCCCAGTCCCCTTGCTGATGGATGGCGGCTGTGTAGCTGACCCAGCTGTGCCCATCAGGGACGAGAGACCCCCCCTGACCCGGATGTGGATCAGCCTAGGGACAAGGAGAGGCCGTCCCAGCTCCGACACCGGCCTTCAGGAGGCTATGGAGGCTTCTTCCAGGGTGGCACGCCCAGGGTTTCTGATGAGAGGGTCCATGCCAGCTCCTCCTGGGCTGTCCCCTGCCACCATCCCATCCAGCCCACCTTGCAGCCACCCTCAGCAGGACCTCCTGTGAAACATGGAAAGGATCAGAAACGCAAACTGAGAATCACCCTAGGGGCAGGGACAGAAGATGACTAATTCAGTTACTAAATAATTTCAGCTATTATTTTACTAAGACAAGTAGAGCTTGTTTCATGGCATGGAATACAGATTTTTAAAGGTAGGACCTCATGGGTGACTTGTCTTGACTTGGGCTGTGGCTTTGAATGACACTCATAATCAAAGCCCAAGGCCCCTGGCTCCCTAGCTCCCCTGTTCCTGCCTCTGGGGGCTCAGGGTATGAGGACCTGGCCCTAATGAGGGGTCCTGTCCAGAGCCTTTGCTGAGAGCCACCTAGCATGGGGCTGGACAGATGCCAGCTATTCATTACAAGTCTCTGGGTGCTTGTACACATAGCCATAACTTGAGGGACTCTGTTGGCAGCAGAGGAAGTGGCTGAGTGGCAGGAGGAATGTCCCCAGGAGCTAAGCCCTCCTCTTGCTTCCGAGCTGTGTGCTAGGCAGACACGCTTTCCTTGGCTCTGTGAGGGCATCTAGTCATGGACAGCAGTGTAGCTGTTGGGATCCTCAGAGAGCCAGCTGTTGCCCTGAGCCAGGCACAGGGTGTGGGGTGACATCCTGCTGTTTATAGCTGGGGCTGCACCATAGGTATCTGTACGGCAAAGCTGGTCACCTTGGAGCTGGTCTCCATGCACGCTCCTTGCAGCCATGACAGATGGTCCTTTGCCACCTCCTCCCGGTGGTAGAGGGACTTGGGAAGGGCCAGGCTGCTGTCGAGGTTTCTCAAGGTGTCACCTAGGGCCACAGTGGACATGTAGCTCATTAAAAAGGCTGAAGGCCAGAGCCTCTCAGCCTCCAGTGGGTAACGCCAGCCTGCTCTCCCCGGGCCATGGCATTCGCTTCCTGCCGTGCAGGTGTTCACGGAGTTCTGGAGGCTGCAAGACTGAGGCTGAGTGTCAGCAGGGTTAGGCTTCCTGCCCAGGCCGTAGGGAGGAATCGTCCTCGCCCTCCCCCATCCGCTGGTGGCTGCTCACAACCCAGCCTGGCCTTGGCTTTTACAACATGACTCCAGTCTCTGCCTCCACTGCCAGTGTGGCGGCAGTGTTTTCTGGTAAGGCAACCAGTCGGTGGACAGGTACCCACCCGTTCCGATGTGAACCTGTCTTAACTGATTTCCTCCAATTCATGCCTTACAAAGACCCTAATTCCAGATAAGCCGCTGTCCTGATGTTCTGCAGGATGCCCAGCACAGCACCTCCTGGGAATCTAGGCCTAGAGCATCCAGAGACCATGGGGTCTGTGCCAGCCTTCAGGCCTTGCTGAGGTCATAGCTGCCCCCCAGAGCTCCTCAGAAGCGTCCTGAGGGTTTGCTTTGCTGGGCCCCAGCCCTGGGATGTGGTGTAGACCAGGTGCTGCCCCATATCTGACTCGTAGTCCTACCTAAGAGGCGACCTTTAGGAAGGGTGCACTGAGGAGCAGGGCTCCCCTCAGTCTCAACTGCATATTGCTTTTTCTGCTGTCCATCCTCTGCCACCATCATCCTTCAGCCCTAATCACCCCATGTGTCCTAAACTGTGCCCGGGCCAGTCGTGCTTCCGTGGTCCATTAGGGATGTATTTGGGATGTGCTGTGTGCTGGACACTGTCCAGGCCCAGGGGCATCATGGGTGGAAAGATCATGACTAGGTAGCAAAGGACAGGGTCCAATGGTGATAAGCACAGGATGGTCAGGGAGAGAGGACCAGGGTAGACGTTGGAAGGGAAGAGGGTTCCACGAGAAGGGGATGGTGAATGAGGAGATTGAGCCAGCACCCTAAGATCACTGGAGGAACAGTCAAGGCAAGAGTGGGGTCCCCAGGGTCAGAGGAGTCTGGCCTGTCGGAGGAGGCCAGAGAGGCCTCAGGGCTGCAGTACAAGTGCAGGATACAAGTATGGTGGCCAAAAAGGGCCATGTGAGAACAGGCCACATAGTGTCCATCCTGTCCTGCAGTGCAGGGAGCCTGGGTTTTATCACAAGGTCAGTGGGGAACCCCAAGGATAATGTGTCCACAGGTTCAGGTGTACATTTCGGAGGCCCCGGCTGCCCTGCCTGCTGGTTACAGAGTGATTTCATATCTGTTTACAGGGAGACTGCCCGGCAGCCCTACGTCCCATTTAGACAAGAGATCATGCTAGCTTTGATCAGGCTGATGACCATGAATTCGGAGGGATATGCTGGCTGCGGGGGGCATTTGGAGATAATGTCGGGGGCCCTGCCAGTGACTGGAATGTGGAGGATGAGAAAGAAGCAGCTTGATTGGGGCTTGAGCATCTGGAGAGCCAGTGGGGCATTCCCTGGGATAGAGGAGTGGGAGGGAGAAGCCGGTGTGGGAGCTGTGGGAAGGGGGAGCCTGCTTCTGGTCTGGTCACAGCTGACAGCCTGCAGAGGGACGTGGAGCTGACAGCTGACTTTGAAAGTCTGGAGACCACAGAGACAGCCCCAGAATGGAGGTGAAATTTGGGCGGCGGCGGCGGCGGCGTGAGTTTGTGGGTGTAAATGCCTTAGAATTGTGGGTGCAAGTGCCACGAGCTCACAAAGGGGTAGAGACAGGAAAGATGCTGTGAGTGAGCCACAGCCAGCCTGGTGTCCGGGGTCAGCAGAGGAGAAGCTGGCCAAGAGGCTGAGTGGACAGCAAGGTGAAGGAAGGCCGGGCAGCTGGAATCCCACTGGGGCTGAGAAGAGATGCTACTTCAAGAAACAGGATATGGCTGACCATGTCCAAGGCCGGGGAGGTGGGAGGAGCATCTCAGTGGGAGAGACTCCTATACCGGAAGGTTGGGAGAGGAGACGGGGGTCCATCAGCTTGAAGAACTCAGAGAAGCGGCTGAAAAATCCCTATGAGATGATCCACGCCTGTCTGCACCCACAGCCACAGCCTGGAGCAGGACAGCAGAGGACAGGGGCCACTTGGACACTCACTTGGCCCAAGGGAGCCTGGGTATCTCTGCCCACAGGAGAGAAGAACCCAGGCCCTGCTTCTCCTCCCTGGTGCCTCTGGTGTTGATCGTACAAGCTGTGTGCTAAGCCTGCGGACCTGGAAGGATCCCGCCTATCCTCAGGCTTGTGGGGATCACATGCAGCTGCCCTGAGCCCCGGAGACAAACCCCTTTTCTGTGCTTCCCACAGGAAAAGCCCCAAAGTAAGGCCAAACTGAGATTCCTTCCAGCATGTGTAGGACATCAGATCAGAGGACATAGCCCTGGGCCCCTTGGGAACTGCGGACAGGACCGGTACTCAGTGGGGGGCATGCCTCAGCTCCTAAATCATAAGACTGTCCCCCCTCCACATCTGGAGGCTGCTCGGTGGTTCTGCAGAAAGTATAGTCCTCAAAGAAGGCCCTCTTAGCCACGCTGGAACTCCAGAGAGGTCAGCGAGTCTGGGGTGCGACTGTCCAGGCTGGCTTCCTGGTCCCTTCCTGGGAACCCATCATGTCCTGGAAAAAAATGGGGGCTCTGGTCTGTTTATCCCACCCTGAGACTGAGAGACCAGAGAACATCTCAGCAAGGAAGTGAAGAGGCAAGAGAGAGGTGGGACCCAAGGGTGGAGGGTGGGGCAGGGGGCAGGGTAGTCCCCAGGGTCCCTGGCCAAGGTGAGAGGAGGCGTCTCCCGCACACCAGCTCTGTGCAGGACTCCCAAGAAGGCAGTGCTGGGCCTCTCGCCGGGGCCAGGAGCAAGGCCTCTCCTTTTAAAAGCTCCTAAAAATACACTCGTTTCCAATCCCTTCTGGACAGCCCAGTGACCTTGTCACCGCCTCTGTGACACCAGGACATTCGAAATAGTCTTTGATAGGCTGAAGACCAGCCCTGCAGTAGTCTGCCAATTCTCTGCACTCATTCTGAGCTTGGAGTCCTTTGAGGGAAGAGGAAGGGAGGGGCAGGTGTGTGTGTCACAGGTCCCGTGTGTGAGGGATAACTTCGATGTGTTTTAGAAACCAGCTGCAGTAGACCCCAAGGGAGCCTGGTTGACACATTGTCTACGCCGTCCTCTTCCTGGAAGCAACCTGGGCCCCAGGAGAGCAATTTGTCCCGGATAACACATGACTGTGGGCAGAAGCCCCCTTGCTCCTCAATGCCACCTTCCTCCGTCCTCTGCCAAACTTGCCAAGGAGGCTCCTGAAGCAGGTACACAAAGGGGCCGGCCAGAAGCTGGCGGCCAGAGTTTCCTCGGGGACCTGGTTCAGTGAGCCGATGTCTTTTCTCAGTATCTGTGCCCATAAAAAAGGGAGAATCATGACCTGGCTTTTGCCCCACGCTCCACTCCAGGCACACAGATGAGGAAGACCCCAGCAGAGGCCCCCAAGGGGCTTTTTCTCCTGCCAAAGCCTGTGAGGTGCTGGGAGCTGAGTTGACAACTCTGCCTCAGCCCCTCACCCAATTTGATGACATCTTAGGTCAGTTCAGTGGCACCAAGCTCATCAGTCAATCTTTGGACCCGTGGGAGAGCGGGCAGTCTTCCATCTGAGCCACTGTGATTGTCTCTTTCAGCAAAAAGTCATGATATGGAGCCCCCGTTGCAGTGAGGCGCCCTCCCGCCAGCAGCCAGGCACCTCACATTCACGGACACGGAGTTCTCTCTCCCAGCAGTCACTGTTCTGCTGGGGCACACAGCCTGACCCCCACTGTCCGCCTGTGGCCTCCACGCTATGAGAGTCCTTGCCTTCTGTCATAGTGGTGTTACTTCACAACTGGTCCCCAGAGCCACAAGTGTGCTTTGTCCTTGACTCCCCACCACTGCCTCACAAATGATGCTTTTTTTGGGGAGGGGAAGCGAACTCACGACCTTGCACTTGCCAGGCAGGTGTTGTACTGCTGCCCTATATCCCTGGTGGTGATGCTCCCTTGTACTGGGCCTTCCCGTCACACTGCGTAAATTCCTCCACTACCAGGTTTTTCTTTGTAATCACTTATTTAAAGCTGTTCATGGAGCTGGTCCCCCATTAGGTGCCAAGTGCTGCGCCTAGGGTGCTGGCAGTCAGAGCAAGTGAGGAGGACAGGTGAGGTCCCCACTCATCAGGCAGACCCCCTCATGGAGGAAAAGTCAGCCCTGGCCACGAGCCTTCTTGAGACTAGCATTTGGGGTGCTGATCCTGCACGGGGTCATCTTGGAGAGGCCTGGGAGGGACTCCTTGCAGAGGTGACACTTGAATTGAGATGTGAAGGAGGAGCAGTGTGCACCGAAGCTCCTGGAGGGCAGGCATCTTGGGAACATGAGGGTGTGGGTGAGGAGAAGGTGGCTGGAGGGGCACGCAGGTGCAGGGCTGGGGGGCTGCCACGGAGTGTGGGAGAGGCAGCGATGCAGCCGGGCTTGCTTTGTAAGGTGTGTTCTCGGTTGCTGCATGGAGAACAGATGAAAGCAGGGCTCAGGTGAGTGAGGGAGGTGGGTGTGTTGTCTGGGCTCAAGGTGACAGTGGACTTGGTCCTGAAACGAGGGGACAGAATCAAGGGACAGTGAGAAGGTGGTGTCGATGGGACCTGTGTATGGATCGGTCTTAGGGACGGGGCTCTGTGTCATTCACCTGGGAGAAAGACCAGTTGTGAGTTGGGTTGAGGGGGCTTGGGGAATCTGCGGAGAGGGCGGATGGCCAGTGAATGGAGGATTGGAAGCTCAGGGAAGCAGACGTGCAGGAGAGGGAAGCCCCAGGTGTCTGCACGGAACGCCTCATGGGTGGGTCGAGATGGACAGGAGTGAGAATCCAGCTGCGAGGTGACGTTAGGGACTTTGGTCTTAAAGACCATCATGCCTTAGGACAGGGACATGACAGATATTCTTTCAAGGATGGACGGATGTGTGGATGAGTGGGTGGATGGATGGATGGGTGGACAGATGGGTGAGTTGAAGGTTAGAAGGACAGGTGGCCCAGGTGTATCTTTGGGAACATAGTCCTTGCTGTTGACTGACTGGCTGTAAGCTGCAGCCTCCCTGATGTCAGAAGCAGGCTGGGGAGGGTGTCCGGCACTGACCAGGCACCACCACCCGCTTCCTGATCTCCTGTCCCTGGACAGGTTTCCAGCAAGTGTCCCAAGACAAGGCTGCAGAAGCTGGAGCCGTCCCGTGTTGAACACGCTGCCTCCAGATTTTGAAGGGGTCACCCAGTGAGCACAGATAATCCTGTCTTCTGCTCACTCAGTTGGAAAAGGCAGGGACAAGCATTCTCCTTTCCAAGACCTCGGGACTTAGTCACCCTTTGGGTCACCACGGGGTATGCTGCCATCCGGGGGCCCCGTGCCTCCCCATTGCCTGGCCCAGCGCAGCCTGGCTAGGGGACAAATGAGTAGACGATGGTGGCAGGGATGCTGGCCATGAAAACCTTCCTATCTGTATCCTTCAGCATGAAATCCCCGGGTACCAGAACACAGTGGCAGGAAATGACAGTGGCAACTGCCAGCCCATCCCACACCCAGTGCTTCCTATTCACCACCCTCCCAGGCCCCCCAACAACACTGCTTTCTGCACTCATGGCCTCAGGATATGGGTCTTAGGCTCCTCAGCCCCAAACTGGGCTATAAACCATGATGGAGGAGACAGCCTGGGCGGAAGACGGTGTCTCTACCCACCTGTCACCCAGTGGTAACTGCTGAGCCCCAACCTGCTGAGAAATGCGGGTTTGCCCATTGTATTAGTCCATTGTCCATTACTGTAAAGAAGTACCCGAAGCTGGGTGCTTTATAAAGAGGTTTTTTTCCACCCATCATTCCGGAGGTTCAAGGGTGTGGCACCAGCATCATTTTGGGCTGTGGTGAGGGCCTGTTGGTGGGTGGCGTGGGCATGTTCAAGAGGAAGAAAACACATTTCTAGATGAAAGCCAGCGCTGGGGTAAGGGAGGGTCCTGTTCTGTCACACAGCCCTCTCCTGAGAACTCAGAATCTCATGAGAACAGCATCAACCCCAGTGACTTCCCGCCAGGCCTTACTTCTTAAAGACCCCACCATTCCCAACATAGTTGTAGGGGTGGGAAATACATGAACCCTTGGGGGCCAACTATGTCTGAACCGTAGCACCCATGAATTAGCTGTGCCCCTGTCGCCAGAGAGCTTAGGTCCAGGGCAGGGTACAACCAAGACGACACACTCGGTGGGATAGATGCTCCCTAAGACGGGGAGGATGGGAGGGCAGGGGAGGCCTCTGCGCCCCCGTCGTTACAGTAGGAAGCTATGATCTGTATGCTGAGCGTGGTCTCCATGTGTGCAAGTGTTCAATAACTGCACATTTAGGGGGAACACCAGACTACCCTCACTTCTGACACCAACTGCAAGTTCAGGGGTCCCCAAGACCACCCTTTGGTTTGATAACTCACTTGGAGAGCTCACTGCAAGTTGCTAGACTCACTTGGATTTCCCCAGAAGGACGAAGATGGAAACCAGCCCAGGGAGGAAGGCAGAGGCGGAGTCCAGTAGGCCGAGCTTCCGTTGTGCTCTGCCCTCAGAGTCCTGTCCTGGAGCCTCAAGTCCGTATTGAGACTGTGTCACATTGGCACGATAGATGGCCTCAGTCTCCAGCTCCTGCACCGTCAGCTGGTAGCAATATTGTGGGTCTTTTTTGGCATGCCCAGCCCTTACCCTAAAAGTATCCAAGTGATCAGCCCCTGCATTCCTTTTTCCATACAGAAGGGATCAAACTGAGGGCCTCACACTTAACCAGGCAAATGCTCTGTCACACCTCAGCCCCTGCCCTAGATTGTACCGTTAGATTTCTCTGACCCAAGACCCCAGGCACACAAAGATGCTCCCATCAGACACTGCACTCTGAGGGCTTAGGGATCACCCCAGAGGGTGCGAGTCAAAGCCCAGCCTCTCTTCTTCGGGCAAAGGTAAAGGAATGGCATCCTGCCCCCTCTGCACTCACCTGCCCTCTCCTGCCCCTCTGACACCTCACCCCAGGGACCAGATGCTTCTCGGTGCCTTCACCGAGGGAGGGGAAGTTGTTGTGTGTCCAGGGTGTCATCTGTTGTTTATAAAATGCCACCCCTCCTAAGATACTGTGTAGCACTCTGCAGTTCTCTGGGGACTCGTGGTATGGGTGAATACGTTGTGTTCTGCAGGGAATATTATGCACCCCTTCAACTTTCCTGGGAGAGATGAACATTAACTAGATCATAGATCCATGCACCTTGATACGAAATTAACTGAGAAATTCAAGAAGCCTTGACAGCTAAAGTTATTAATCTAAAAGATTCCCTCAATCACTTCCTTAAATGACTCACTTGCTCCATGGCCCAGGAAGCTCTGGAAAGGACCCTGCACCGTCTGCACCTTGCAGGCGGCAGCCCCAGCTGGAGCTGTGTCCCCTTCTCACCAGCATGGTCCCCATGGCTGTTTGCTGCAGAAGACAGGCGAACTCTTGTCCCCTCCCTTCCTCCTCTATTGAGCTTGGCCCTCAGGGATCTGGGAAGTCACTCTGGACAACCAGTGTCCCCCCACCCCGTGGCCGACCTGCTCCAGCAGTGAGTCTCTTCCTTTTCCCCAACACAGATGAGACTGGATCTGGCTGTGCAGTTGGAGAGCAGCTTGGGATAGACACCTTCCTGCTCCGTAATTCACCTTTCTGGGAAAGGCAAAGGGGCAGGTGCAGCCTTCAGCCGTCTGGTAAGGTGATGACAGTTCAGTGTGACTCTTAAGGCACAGAAAATGCACCAGCACCCTCATTTGTCAGGCACAAAGATGTTTGTTGTGACGTGAGAAGGCAGAGGAAGTAGGGCAGTGGCTGCCCTCAGGGCCAGCTCAGAAGTGCTGAGGACGTGGCCTACAGGGCATTCCGAGCCCTGGTCACCCAGGAAGTTGGAAATGGTGGATGCATCTTCCCATGAGTCTTACCACCCCTCTCCTGGAAAGCCGCAGGAAACAGCAAGCTCTGAGCAGAGGGCAGAAGCTCAGCAGGGGACTTGAGGCTCCCAGGTGTCTCCTTGCACCCAAAGACATCATCCCTCCCTGGCATTTTCATTTCCCGGGCTCAGGAGGAGAGTGAGTGGGTGCTCGCTTGGTATTTGGTAAACTCGAGTGAAAATCAGGAGGCTCTTTGGGTGGGGCTGCATTTCTTGTTCCAACTGCAGACGCAGAGCAGTCCCTGGAGTCCACTTGGAGAAGGGGCTCTGCTTCTCTGGCCTGGGGCAGCAGAGCCAAGCTGGGATGGACTCCTGCATTAGTCCCAGAGTGACAAGCTCCAGGCCTGTGTCAGGTGTGGCTGCCTGCAGAGACACCATTACAGAAAAGTGATGGGGCTGGGGGAGGGGCGTGTGCCACACCTGCACCCCCCCCCCTGCTGCTTTTCTCAGCAATGGCTTTTAGCACCTAGGTGTCTGCAGTGGTCCCAAAACTAAATCTGACAGCCTCTGCCCTCACCCCATCCCCTGCCAGGCGCTCACCCAAAGCAGCTGGCATTAAAGATGCCCTTGTGCATATTTGGGCTTCCTCTTCTCCGTTGCTCTCCTGCCTTCTGGTAACATTGGCAGCTCCTCCGCTGGAGAGCCTGGTACTTACTGCGCTGAAGTCACTGCTTCCCTGAAGTGATGGAGACGCTCAGGACAGTGATGTCAAAGTGGCTTCACCCTAGGTGCCAGGTCTTCTGCCTCCTGCTGCCCATCCTCTTGCTTCCCTCTAATCAGAGCCACTTGGGGAGAGAGCACAGCATTGTGGAGCGTGCCCCGTCCTCGCTCCTTGGGTTGCAAGGTGCCAAGCACCCTCTTTGAGGGCCCAGCTGGGGTTTCCTGCCTTCTAGAAAGGCCGGCTGCCTCGGGAACCTGGGATGCTCTAAGGCCTCAAACCTGGGGCTTCCTGAGCTCTGGGCCAGGAGGGCAGAAGGGTGGGGCCCTAATGTGGCAAATGTGTCCTTGAACAAGGAGCCACGGAGGAGGCCAGCGAAGCCTCAAGTTCTGCACACTTGAGAGTGTGCAGAACCTGGAAGGCCTGGGAGCCCCTGGCTAGGTAGAGAGGTGTGGGCAGGTGTGGGATTCCCGCTGAGAAGCAGGGACTGGGCTGGGCCCAACTTTTGCTGCTCCTGAGGGCGCTACAGAGTAGGCTTTGGCCAGGACCCCTTCCCCATCTGCCCTGGGCACAGTCACACAGGCAGGAATTTGACAGTCTGACCCTTGGCTTTGCCACCACTTCCAGAATCAGCATTAGACACACAGCCAGTCCTCCAACCCGCCTTCTGCCTGGGGTCAGTGTCTCATGGCTGGAGGGAGGGCGTGCCAGTCTCTGCTCCTTGCTTAGTAGTTCTGGGCAGAGCTCTGTCCACTCAGGATTCCCCAGCCCCTCCTGCCCCACTGTGAGGGGACACAGAGGGCTCAGAGAGCAAGGATAAACACACTTGCCAACAGTACCCCCATCAATCGCTACCAACCAGGGCCACCTCCCCTTGGCCAGTCTGCTTTGCTCGCGTGAAATCTGCTGTTGCTTTTCTCCTCTTTGGTGTGGTATGCGTGTGCGTGTGTGTGTGTGTGTGTTCCATGGCTTTGTTGCGATGTAATTAACATACCATGCACTTTACTTATTTAAAGCATACAGACATTTTCAGCATATGCACAGAATTGTGTAGTCACCACCACAAACTAATTTTAAAACATTCTCACCTCTTCCCCTTAAAAAGAATTCCTCATCCCTCCCTGGCTCCGTCCCTCCACTCCAACCGCGCAGTTACTCACCTGCTTAGAAACCTGCCCAGTCTGCACGTTCGTTGCCAGGAGAATCGTACAAACTATCGTCTTGGATCTGGCTTCTTTCCCTCCCTTCCCATGATGCTTGCTGGGTCCATTCATGTTTATCGCATACCGGGACATCATCCCCTTTCACCGCCAAGCATACTCCTTACGTGTGGGCTCCGTTTTCATCCTCTTGCCAGCATCCCCAGGGGGTGGGACCAGTAGGTTTGCAATTAACCTGTGAGGCGACACCAGCCGGGCTTTCAAAGTGGCTGCACTGTTTCACATTTCCAGCCCCATACGTGAGGGCTCTAGCTTCTCCTTTTTCTTGCCAACTCTTGCTATTATCCAAGTTTTTCATTTTAGTCATTTAGAGAGTGTGAACTGGTATCTCATCATGACTTTGATCTCCCCAGGTGTTGGGTATTTTTTCATGTTCTTATTGGGCTTTCTGTATCTTCTTTGGAGAAATGCCTATTCTGAGCCTTTGTTCATTTTTCAAATTGAATGGTTAAGAGTTTTCTTTACTTTTGAGCTGTAATTTTCTAGCTTCTAGACCCTTAGTGAGGTTTCCAAATATTTTCTCCCCTTTGGTGAGTATTTTCACATCATGATGGTATCCTTTAAAGTACAAAAGTTTTAAATTTTGTTGAAGTCTAATTTACCTGTTGTTTCTTTGTGTACAGCTTTGATGTTCTATTTAAGAAATCAGTGCCAAATCCAGGTCACAGAGATTTACTACTATTTTTCTAAGAGTTGTGTAGATTGAAGCTCTTATGCTGTGACCTTTGTCCCACTTTGAGTTGATTTTTATATATGGTGTGAAGTTCCATGTTGTTTATCTTTTAGTGCCTAAAACATACACTGAATCTGCGTCTTTCAGTTATGTTCAAATCGTCACTTCATTTGAGCAGAATTCTGTTCATTTTGTCTTTAATTGGAAGCTGCCATAAGCAGAAACCCGATTTCTTGTCAGACAGGAGGGTTTAGATTCTAACACAGTGACCAAGAGTTCCGTACAGTTGTTTATTTCTCACCTGTGCTATAACCTGTCAGCAGAGAGACCCTAGGCTGGTAGAGACCATCAAGCCTTCAGAGTAGCCTCGGCTGGGAAGGGTGTGATAGGCAGGTCATTGACTTTTTTTTTTTTTTTTTTTTTTGTCTTTTTCCTTTTTATCGGTACCGGGGATCGAACTCACGACTGCCTGCTTACAAGGCAGGTGCTTATGCCACTGAGCTAAATCTCCAGCCCCAAGGTCATTGACTCTTGAGGCTTCTCTGTAATGATGTGTGTCACTTTTACCACATTTCAGTGGCCAGAATCCCTTGGTCACATCTGACTGTGGAGGGTCCAGGCCAATGTAAAGTATCCCCAGCGGCAAGAAATATTCATGATCACTTATTTCACTGGAGTGTATTGAAAGAAATTCACAAATTTGAACTTTCCATTGTGCATCTCAAACTTTAAAGACTTATTGTAAGAAAACTCCCCTGTAGACATTTTCAGGTCGTGATGGTAAGAGATCAGAGGCAGACAGAATGCGTGCAGGCTTGGAATCCAAAACTCAGATACGCTGTTCCCCAGAGCTGAAGTTCAGGACCAAGTATCTGACTTCTCAGAGCCCATGGCTTCCCCTCTCCACACTGTCCTTCCTGAAGGGAGTTTGTGGGCGTGGATCGGAGGTGAAAGACGTCCAGTAAGCTGGGATACTCTTTGTCCTTCCCTGCACTGGGAGCCTCCCTCGTGGTTCTTTCTGACACCTGCAGCAAGAGGTTAGGGTTGGGACCGTGAGGAGCTGTTCCTGTTTTGACGGACAGAATTTGTTCTTGGTTTTATTCCACCAAGTGGACTCATAGCTGAGTAAAATTTTCTCTATTTTTAAAAAATTCATTCAGGGGGCTGGAGATTTAGCTCAGCGGCATAAGTGCCTGCCTTGCAAGCAGGCAGTCGTGAGTTCGATCCCTGGTACCGATAAAAAGGAAAAAAGACAAAACAAAAATCATTCAAAGTTCGCTAAAAACCCAGTGTAATGTGCTTGAGTCACACACGTGTTACTCTCTCATTTCCTGACTTAGAAGAGAGGAACACACGTACCCCCAGGCACCATCACCTGTGGGTGCTCAGTGCCAGGTGCATCACAGCTGCAGATACCTTCAGGCACACCTGGTTCACCCGGCTCACCCTGCTCCAGCCCCACCCAATGCTGTGCACAAGGGCCAACCAAGAAAGCTCTTACCCCTGGGACTCAGAATAGCAGCCCTTTCAGGAGGACGAGCCCAGCTAGGACCAGCAAGAAGATGTCCCACTGCTGAGTATCATGGCTTGGGCTGTCTGAATGGGATGCTCCAGCTGGCTGGCCCCAACCCAGGCAGAGGTGCTCAGCCAGGGCTACCTGTGCCACAGCAGCCATAATCCAATCCTGTCTCACAGGCCAGATGGACATAGAGTTGCTGGAACAGGGTGAAGTAACATGGGCTCGCTGGGTCACCTGGGGAGCTGGGGCACCCAGGGCTAAACTCTGCCCAGGTCTTTTGTTTTGTTTTGTTTTGTTTTTTTAATGGTACTGGGGATTGAACCCAGGGTCTCTTTCCCCAACTTACTATTATTGTTTATTTTGAGACAGTCTTGCCAGGTCAGTAAGTTGCCCAAGCTGAACTCAAACATTAGCGCCTCAACTTCCCAGAGTGGGTTACAGGCATGTGCCACCACACCTGGCTTTTTTTTGTTTTAATCAAATCTAGGTTGGGGATATAGCTCAGAGGCACAGCATCTGCCTACCAAGTTTAAGGTCCTGAGTTTAATTCCCAGTACAACAACAACAACAACAACAACAAAAACAGGCCCAGGACAAAGAACTTTCCCACCAGAGAGATGGGATTCCTTTCTTTGGCCGGACCCAGGTGCCTGCACCTGGACATGATTTTAAGGACCCTGGTGCTTTAGAATAGAAAGCCAGGTACCGTCCCCCATGTTCTCCTGGTTGAACTCTGTCATTCACAGTCCATTCAGAGCAACCCAGCCGCTGTTCACTGAGCACATACAGTGTGCCCAGCCTGCACCCTGCAAAGTGTCAAGATAGGTAAGATTTTGTTTCTGCTCTCCGGGAGATGAGGGCTGCCTTGCTCTGAGCAAAAACCTTTTACTGGAGATGCTCATGAATGCACGAAATCCATGCAGAAAATGCATAAGTATGCAACTTAATGAGCCTTTGCACACTAAAAATCAGGGCCCAGGTGAAGAACAGAACGTTGCCAGAAACCCAGAGCCACCCCTTCCTAGCCTCCAGTAACCACTCACCACCACTCTGGGTGCCCTGCTTAGCAGACAGCAACACTATCTGTGGCAGGTACTGGTATCAGCACTTCACATCTATTGATTCATTTAGTTCCTGGCCCAGATATGAAAGTAAAAACCAGAGCATAACAGTGGCAAATGGCAGAACCTGGCTTTGAAGCCGGACGGTTTGTCTCCAAAGTTGGTGTGTCCTTAACTGCCACCTGTTCACTGCCTCCTCTGGAAACAAACAGAACCTACTGTGGTGGTGCACCGCCCAGCACTAGCAAGAGCCCTGAAATCAGTTCAGTCCAGAGTGTCAGGAAGCCATAGGGGTGGGAAGGGTTGCTCTAAGCCTTAATGCATACACAGAAGTTTCCCCAAGAATTCAGGGGAAATGGTGCCTAACCAGCTGGGAAATCGCTGCGCTCTGAGCTGTGACAGGCTCCAGGTAGATCTGAAGGACTCAGGAGCGACAGAACACTTGTCCAGGTGTTTGGACTTTGCAGAGCAGACTTTGGAACAGGAGACCTGTTCAGAGGCAGTAGCAGCCTCGAAGGACGACCATGCAGAGTGGTTCTCCTCCCTGCCTGGGAGGTGTGGGCACAAAGAGGCCCTGCATTTGGCCTCTACCCAAAGATTCACAGTTGAATATGTGGTTTCTGGAGTGGAATTCTGTGGTTGTTTTTGAGTGTGTTTGGGTGGGGTCTCTCGACGTACTCCTTCCTGGAGGACTAGATTGAATCCAGAGGTTGGAAAGGAGTCATTTTTAAAGATAATGGAATATGAAGTGGGTGGGGGAGAACGTTTGTCCGATCCTCAGTCTTTGTGGGTAGGTGGTCACTAAAAACAGGAGGACACGCATGATATAGAGGAAGGGCTGCTGCCCACTTGGGGTGACTACAGGCCGAGTGGGGAGGTGTGGCCTGGGCTGGTGGCAGGAGCTGAGGCTATTATGCAGAAGTGCCCCAGCGGGCAAAGGCAGTGTACAACTTTTGGACATTCAGGTCAGAGCCAATGAGTGGGCGGAAGATCCGACTCTGCCAGAGAGGGGGCGCACTCTGCCCTCCCCGGCCCCACCCCGTCGCCGCCCGGCCGAGCCTAAGCCCGCTCAGCCGGCGCCAGACTCCCGGCCGCGCGCCCGCGCCCCTCCTCCACGGCCTCCCGCGCTCCCGCCCGCGGCGCGGCGCAGAGCAGCGCCCGCCCCTCCCGGGCTGCATTGCAGACGCCGCCGCCGCCGCCGCTGCCGCCGCAGAGCGCCGGGGCCGCGCAGGGATCCGAGGTGGGGCGCGGACTCCGGGCGCATCGACGGCACCGCGGGAGAGGGCGCGCGGCTGTCGGGCTCGGCGCCTCTTGCCTTCGAGTGGGCCGCGGCCGCCCCCGGGTCCTCCCTCAATCTGGGCGGGCGGGCGAGGGAGCGGCGCGGGCCTGGGCAGCAGCGCCGTGAAGACCCCGACCCCCAGAGCCTCTCCGGGCCGTCCAGCGCTGCGCGCGCGGCTCGGGCGCAGTTCCGGCGCAGTCCGCGCGCCGAGCGGCTCCGCGCCCCACACCTGCTTCTGCCCGGCTCCAGTGACGTCGCGCCCTTCCATTGGCCCGCGGGGCCTAAGGGGCAGGACCTGCGCCGCTGAGCTCACCGCCGCGCCACGCCATTGGCCGGGACGGCGCACTCCGGCTGTGGCGGGGAGACCGCGGTACCCGGAGCCCTGCGAGTCGTTCCAGCTGCGGCGTGTGGAGTTCAGCAGGCGCGGGGCCGGGCGGGGCCGGGCAGGGCAGAGGAGCGGGAGAGCGGCGGCGCTGCGCGAGCTGGACCCAGCGGCAGCCGTGCGCCCGAGTCCCAGTGAGTGCGTGGGGTCGCGGGGCGAGGGCGGCGGCCGGCGGGGGCGCGCGGGGGCGGGGCCGACGGGGGCGTGGGGTGGCACTCGTGCTCGCGTGGCGGGGACGCGCGTGTTTATGCGCCTCGCGAGGCCGCGGCGGGGGCGCGCGTGGAGAGCGAGGCGCACGGCAGTGTTTACGGTGCGCGTGGGAGGACTGCGTTTCCGGCGCGAGTGGAACAGGGAGTGTTTGCTGCGTGAGTGTGCGGGGATCGGCCGCTGGGGGCGTGTTTCTGGAGCGAGGGGTGTACAGGAGTGAGCAAGTGCCGTTGGAGATTGCGCGTGTTTTGGGAATGAGTGGGGAATGCATGGGCCCCGGGATGTGTTTCTAGAGTCACCGAGGACGTGTGGTATGCGGGAGGGAGTATGTTCGTTGAATGCGCGGGGAGGAGGTGTGTTGATGTGCGCGCGTGAGCGTGGGGGCCGGCGCTGGGTGTGTTTCTTGAGTGGCGTGAGCGAGCACTTGTGTTTATGTGCTGGCGCGCGAGCAGGGGGCGCGCGTATCGGGGCCGCGCGGGCGGGGCCGGGCGGCGTCGGGGGACTCGGGGGCGCGCGCGGTCCAGGATGAGCGCTGGAGTCTCCAGTGCCCGTCGCGGGCTTAAGGAACGTTGTGGGCGCAGCTGGGTGCCGGGCCTCGGGCTCCTATGCAGACTCAGGGGCCCAGACGCTGTCGCCCCGGGGACCGCCGTTTGGAGCGGCCCAGTGAAGCCAAGGGACGGTTTGTTGTGTGCACAGAATGTGTTAGGAGAGTTGAGACCAAAGGCTTGGGAGAACTTCTGAGAGTAAGCGCGGTTTGCTTACCTGCAGTACAGTGACCACAGAGGGCGTCTGTCCTCCCGGAATCCACGCGCACTTTAGGACCTGCCCTGATTTGCGTGGCATTGGAGGCGACAGTGATGATGTTTGGATGTTCGAGACTCTTGGTGTCTGTAGATTGCTGCAGACATCAAAACCAATTTTCCAAGAGTTAGTCATCAGAGCAGATTTTTGAAGGGAACACATCCTTGCATATTATCTTAATCAGTTTCCTCAGGATGTGGGAACAGTCGTAAAGTACATTTTCCAGTTGGTCCTCAGTGACCCAGTAGGATTCTTAACTGGCCAACCTGACCACAGGCGCCCTTTGTGCTTGGTTGAATGCGGTGTGTTCTGCTGGTCCGGCCAAACCCTGACTTTGTTTGTTTTTTGTTTTGAAACTGTGCTTCCGACAAGTTTTGTTTTGTATTGGGGAAAGGTCTGTGCTTGAAGGACTCTTTTCTTACTGCCTGAAGGGCTTTGTTCAGAGTTTTCCTGCAGAGCCTACCGAGCCCAGAGTTGCCCCTTGTTTGAGAAGCTGGGTAGAGAAGGACTAAGTGGCTGGCAACACGGCGCTTTTCCTGGTGTGTGTTTATAGGAAATAGTTACTGTTTGAAGACAAGTTAATCAACAACAAATAAGCTTGTGTTTTTCTTTCTGTTGGATTTAGGGAGTAGCTATGTTTAATGTTCTAGAAAATAGCATTAGTAAGACAAGCTTTACCCAGATAAACTTAGCTTCGTAGTGAAAAAAAGGAGAGAACTGATACGAACCCTGAGGAACGTGGTTAGCTCCTCCGGATCACTTGCATTCTGGATAATCGCAGTGGAAAGACAGAGACAGTCTCCTCTTTGGCACAGCGCGGGGCCCTGCTCCTGGAGTAGCTGGCCCTGCTGCAATCTGTTCAGGTTGCACTGAGGTTCTGTAGTCCATGGGTAACAGGTGGAACACAGAATTGTTTACTTTACATGAGAAGATAGAGAAGTAAGAGGATTGGTTGACCTTGAACGTTTCCCAAGTGAAAGGAACAAAGTGCTTCTGACAGCTAGGATCCAAGGGCTCCTCTCAAGAGCACGTCTTCTGGCTGTGCAGGAAGTAAAAATTCGGGGAGTGGAGCGTTTCCTTAGGAAGCCGTCAGATTGGTGCTCTTTTGGTCCTTGCTCTTGTGAATTTCTGAGCTTCCAGGACTGTGCTTGTGGGCCGCCTTTTTTACAGGTTTACGGCAGAGTCCTTAGACCGTTTGTGTGACGTACAACTTCAGTGTTGCTGAGATCACTAAGGATCATTTCGTTAAACTTGGTGGTTTTCCAGAAGTCCTTTATCCTTGCCTACATTCTGCCTGATATTCCCTGTGTGTCTGCTGTGTCTTCTCACATTAAAGTGGTTTAATACTTGTATTCCATCAGGCCTTTCAAAAGAGGGAGGCTCTGAGTGGCGCCAGGGCTTCATTATTAAACAGCAGCCGTGCATCCTGTCACACAGCGTGAGCCTAATGTTTGGGAGGTTATCTCAGCTATGTGTTCCTTTGCCAAAAAGCTTCTGGCAGCCTCATGCCGTATCATTTATTTGTGTGCACCACTATTTTTTTTTTTTTAACAAGCGATTTAAGGGAAGTTTTTAATGCAGTGAAGCAAGATAAAACTAGTGAGATGAAGGAGGATTAGGGAGAAGGAAGATGAAGGGGGACCCGGGAAGGGCTCTGGAGATGCTACGGAGGTTAGTAAGCAGCACACTCTGGGCAAAGGCCGGGAACGGCTTCCTGTGCAGCTAGCGGCTCTACAACAAGCGACCTGCGGTTAGGTTTGTCTTTGCTGCCCCTCCCACGGAGTATTATTTTTCCTCTCTGTGTATGGTCTGACAGCTGTCCATCACGCGAGGATGGGATTGCAGATCACACTGAGGATTTGGGAAGTGCTCATTAGTCTCTTAGGTGACATAAATCAGTATTTTCACCTCCTGTGGTGAGGATACCATCGCTCCAGTTCTGGCGATCTGGGAGATCTGTTCTCTGGTGTGCCTGCATGTGGGTTAGCACGCAGCGGGTGGACCACAAGATGCCTTTGCCCTTAGGAGAGAGTTCCTCCTCGCTGCCTCAGTGGTGAACAGGTGACCCTTTAAAGCCATGGTAGGATGCCGTGTACGTAACGGCTTTAATAAAGTGATCATGGGGACGACAGCAGTACGACCTTTTTTGATGTTTCACTTCAAATTATTTTTATGTATGGAAACTTCAGTTTTGAAAATACCACGATACCTATTGTTTAACGTTAAATCGTCTTTTAAGCACTGAAAGTTGACCATTGTCTTAGACAACGATGTGGAGAAATCGGTCAGCCCATTTTAAAGCACCATTTACTAGCAATTGTTAAACAAATTATAGCTAATAACTAAAAATTAATTTGAAGATGGTAACATACAGCAGCAGGAGTTTAACCAGGGTCAACATTGAGAGGGTTTATAGTGTCAGTCATAAACGTAACATGATGTCTTCGTGGAGTGGAAAGCGATGCTAAGCACGCAAACCTCCGCATTAAACTAAACGTTGTCACCTGCTAAGATTAACCAGGTGGGTTCCGTCCCGCCCCACCTGACTTCATCTGCCTCCGAGTCTCTCAGCCGCCCAACCCTGTTGCTTTGCCCTGTGTCCCGTGTCCCTCCTTACTCTCTGAGCTGCTCTTACGCGGTACCTCCTTATGGAAGCCTTTCGCTGTCTCCCAGCTGGGCGCTCAGGGGGGGAGAATGAGGGTGTCCTGGGCCAGCGGTGTAGCGCTGTCTGGGTGGTGGACCAAGAGTTGGTGCGTATTCCCGGCTACTTCAAATGGGCCAGCAGCTGCCTGCTGAGGAGTGTGACCGGTTAACAGCTGGGTTTTTTCATATGCTACGGTAGGATGGATACTGAGTGTGTGTTCCAGCTTCACTGCTAACTGAATGAGAAACCTGAGAGATCTCTGGTTTCATCCTGGACCCATTTCCATAGTTCAGAAACTCAGTTTAGTGGCAACAACATCATGATGTGTGTGTGTGTGTGTGTGTGTGTGTGTGTGGATGTGGTATGGGGGATTGAACTCACAACCTTGCACTTTTTGCGCAGGTGCTTATGCCACTGAGCTAAATTCCCAGCCACACATCATATTTTTAAATCCATGGTAAATATTGGTTTGGAAGCTTTTGTTTCTGTGCGTGTGTGTGTCTGTCCGTCCGTCTATCTCTGTATCTCCTGAGTTTTGATTCTTGCTGTGGACCACAGTGAGAAAGCATTGAAAGCCACTGGACTGGACAGCTGGCGGTTCCGAAAGGCTGTTTCAAGTCTAGCATTTTGCAGTGATTCTCCTCCGGGATGCGTCTCGCTAGGGCGCTGCATTTGGCAGTAACCTAGGGCCCAGGAGAGTTAAGACAACTTCCCCGAGTGTGTAACTCAGCGACAGATGGTCCCCTGCTAGGCTGCAGCCTCCTGTACCTTGTCTAGCGTTCTCATTTCTTAGATAATCAACATTGAAACAGGTTCAAGATGAGGGTGACAGCTTGTTTCTGCCATAATGTATCTCACACTTTATAGAGCAGTTCTCACGCTTGTGTACTCATGCAGCGTGTGTTTAATGACAGGGAGTAACTTTTTACTTGTGAGTAGCCGCAGAGCTTTAGCGAAAGGATCCATGCATGTTTCATATTGAACAGTCACTGAATGGCTGCCTCTCCATGGCAAGTGTCACCAAGCTGCAACCCAAACTGACCTGCAAAGTGAATTCATTGAGTCTCACGTTTCCTTCAGGTCCTGCTGGTTCCGGCTGCTCGGGTGATGGCTTTGGGAGTCTCTCTCCCCTCTGGCTCTCCTCTGCTCGGTGTTGGCAGGTGGCCCTGACAGGGCAGCAGGGCGGCCCACTCACACCTCGGGACTTGCCGGGCTAGCGGGTGTCTCCGGGAGGAGAGCTCCTCTTGCCCAGGAGCTGCAGGAAATGTTCTGCCTTTTGCTGGCCCAACTAGGGTCACACGTCCCGCCACTTAATGTCAGCGGAGGCAGGAACACAGCACTGGCATCAGCAAGGCCTGGAGGTCACCCCTGGAGTCAGGAGTTGGGGTCACCACCACCCAAACAGAGCGTTGGGCAGCGGTAGCTCCATCTTAGCTCTGCTATGAGAAGCAGCTGTGACAGGTGGTGACAAATGACAGTAGGTTATTTCTCCTCTTCCAGAGGCTGGACGCTCAGGGTCAGGCTGCCTGCATGGTCAGGGTCTCCTGGGTGACATGCTGCCTACTTCTGGTCTGTTCACCTGCAGGAGAGGACAAGGCTGTCCTCTGGGATCTTTCAGAGGACACCAGCCTTACCCACAGGGGCTCCACCCTCCTGACCTGATTATCTCCCCGAGGTCTGCCTGCTCCTGTCCTCACCTGGGGGTTGGGTTTCAGCGAATGAATGGGGGGCAGGGAGTCCCACTGGTCAGTCTGTTACACTCTGAAAGGAAACTGGGAGCCGTGTTCAGACAGGGAGCAGTGCCAGGCATGAATACTTCCTGGCCCGCACATTTACACCTACAGAAGGCACCGTGCATCTGAAACCCTGGAAACTCATAATGAGGCTTTATTCCGTGCTTTTTATCTTTGTCCCACTTTAATTGAGAAGACACCAAAGCTCATTTAAATAAAGTGATGCCAGGACCAGTCTCCTCACTGAATCTTTAAATAGTTGCTAACAAGTACTAGAACCATTGTCAGAAAAATATGACTCAGTTCCTTAGTATTATACACTGTGATGAGACTAATTGGCAAAGCTTATTTAATAAAAATCTTTTTGTCCTTTCTACTGAAAGAAACCATTCAGTCCACTTAGTGCCCTGGCGTTGGTGGGTGTGCATAAAAGGTGTTTCACCTAATATAAAATACAGGAACTACCCAGCCTAAAACCGATGATTCTAAAAGCATGTAAATCAATTGAATATTTTCCAGGTAAACAGTGCAACAAATGGTATGTAGGTTCTCAGGATAGCCTGGGAACGAAGACTTTTCTGAGCCCATAACAGGTGCATTTGGGGGAAGAAAAATAATTTTGTGAGATGTCACATATATACTGTAAAACATTGAACTGCATAATCCACATGGTACGTCAATATGTAACATGTACTTAAATGTTCCAAAACAAGTGAAATAGATTCATGTAAATATTTTAAATGATGTTGCTTGAACAAAATAATATCAAACACTGGGTAATTTAAAAAAAGAATAATGTCAGTAAGTGGAAATAAAGAGGTTTTTCTTGTTTTTTTCTTTTTTTTTTTTTTTTGAGGCAGATCTTGCTATGTAGCCCATGCTGGCCTCGAACTCACAGCAATCCTCCTGCCTCAGCCTCCTGAGTGCTAGGATCACAGATGTGCACTGCTGTGCCCAGCTTGAAGTTTCTGAATTCATAGAGAATTCCAAGTGGTTCTCTGAAAACACAAAGCCTATTAGTACAGCCTGTTAGAATAAAGTCAGAGAATATTTTGCATCACATAGTCTTAACATTGTTCTTCTTATAAGCTATAATAATTACCATCTTGATTTTATTCTTAAGAGGAACAAGGAAAGCGGCATGAAGGAAGTCTGTCTCCGGTGTCTGCGACTTAGAACCGTGAAGGGAAGGCGGAGGCAGTTGGAGTTGTGCTCGCAGCTGCCAGCGGCTGTCAGAGCTGGAACCCACTCACCACGGGGGGATCAGGGCCTCCTGGGGGTGGAACCTGGGGAGGTAGGGAAGAGGTGCGGGGTCCCACAGATTCCTGCAGGTGCCTGGGTGTCCCTTTTCTGTTGGCGATGAGCCGATACCGCAGATCGGCTCCATTACCAAGAAGAGAGGTTTAGTTAGGCTCAGGGTTTGGTCCAAGACTGAGGGGCTGTGTCTAGAGGTGGCCACCTTGCTTGGCAGGGCCCTCTCTGCAGAGCAGCAAGCCATCCGCTGCAGGGACGGGCACGTGCCTCTTCACATCGCATGGCAGGGATTAGATTTCAATCCAGGTTTCAGAGAGGACAGACCCTATTCACACATAGCCCTGGGTGACACACACATGGCGTTTGGGGTCTGTGACGGCAGTGTAGCCTGGTGAGCAAAGGTGAGGGTGTGTGTACCAGGACTGCCCAAGTCGGGTGTCTCTGTCCAGCAGGGCTGTCCAGCGAGGTCTCCCTATACGAGCGGAGGCCCTGCTGTCACTGGTAGCTCTCTGCCTGCAGTTTGCTCTGTTAGTGTGTTAAGGTTCGGAAAAGTGTCACACAGGGACGAAATGTAGCGTATTACTCCTGTGTAACCTAGTACTGTGTTTCCAAAACATCTTGGAGGTGACCTTTCGTTGTTGCTGGCTGCAGGTCAGTGTCATGGAGAGTGTCCTGGAGAATGCCATGTAGGAAGCGCTCTGAGCGTGGGGTTGTGTGTGTGTTTCACGGCTCCCCGTGCCCAGCACTGCAGGCGGAACCCAGGCCCCAGCACCGGGCTGCATCCACAGCCCTTTTTATTTTTTAATTTGATAGAGGATTACGTTGAATTGGTCAGACCGGACTTCTCCGCCTCATCCTTCCAGAGTGCTGGGACTGTGGCTGTGAGCCGCCACGTCCAGCTGGAGTCACAGCCTTTACCATTGCCTACCCGGCCTGAGGATTCTTGTCCCCAGGAGAAGTCACATGTATCTTCAGCTTTTCCGTGCTACAGACATTATCTCTCAGTGGGCCCCGGCAGTCACCCCAGTGGTTCCCACAGAAGAGGCCAAGTTGCAGACAGAGCTGGCCAATCTTTTGCTTGCTGTGTTTATTGTTGAATTAAGTTTTAAAACATCGGCACCAGCTCTCTTTCCCCCAGGGGTTGTGGGAAGGGAATTACCTAGGTAGGACACTGCTAAACTCCAGATACATTTGTTACCAAACACAGAAGTAAACAGCCTGTTGCTTCATTGCAGGGAAAGAAACTTTGAAAGCCTGGGGCCTCTCATCTGCTGAAGAAAAATCATCTGAGAGTGACTGAATGATAACTGACAGCCAACTAAATGTGGGAGAGCTTTGCCTTGAAGAAATTATAAATTCAGCTCACTCGCATTTAGGGTTAGAAATAAGAATCATAAAACACTCCTCAGTGAGCAGTAGTTAATAGGCAGGGATAGCCGAATTGCCCTCGGACTCAGATCCCATCCCGAGGGCTGTGGTGTTGGACCACGCTGGCCCTTTGTTGAATTGCTTGGGTGGCGCGGTGCTTTGGTGTTAATTCTGAACGGTAATAAACAGTCACCTGAAACTCCGCAGTGCCTGTGTCACCCATTAAATCACAGCAGCCTTCTTGCGAGGACCTATGGGAGAAGTTCCTTTCAGATCTTAGTGCTGGGGGAGCTCTCGGCTCCCTTTTTGTTTTGTTGCTGAGTTCAGGAATCCCGGGGACTCATCTTTAACCGTTTTGGAGCACTTTATGTTTTCTGTTTGGTCGTTTCCCTGAGCTTTTGATTTCTGAATCTTAATTTTTCCTAATCTGATCTGTCATTAGTCACTTGTATTGTATCAGCTACCTCAAACAGACATAGCCAGGGGCCAGTTAAACAAGGGCCGGGAGGGAAATAAAGAGTTCTGGGGAACGGGTCGGGACAGGGAAGGAAAATCCCAAGCGAGCAGAAGAGAGGAGGTGACGCGTTGGAATTTGCAGCGGGTACCTTAGTGGGACGGCGAGGCTGGTCCTTTGAACCTGCTCTTAACTTTTTGTCCTGCTGCCAACCCTTTAGACTGTACTCTGAGTGGGGTGATTCTAGACACCCACTTTGGAGCCTAGGACAGACCCTGCGGCAGCAGGCCAGGTGTGTCTCACTTTTGCGGGAAACACTTAAGGTTTTTGTCTGCTTCCCTGATCTAAAGAGGTCGGCCTCAGTTACTCAGGCCTCACCGATGTGGAATTTGCAATGTGGGACACGGATGAGTTTCTGGTGCCAGTGGGACGGGGGTACATGAGCAGGCTCCTCCTTCCAGAGTCCCAGCGTGGCAGCAATGATCGGGAAGACACAGGTGGGGACCTGGGCGTGTCGTGCCGTCTGGATGAGCCAGAGGACCTAACGGTGTCCCCGGGTCTGGACGCTGCCTCTTGGTTCTCTCGGAGAAACGCAGTATGAAATGTTCGGTGAGATGATCAGCTCCGTGAAATGTTGAGCATGTAGACTTTAAAAAAAAAGTTTATTCTCTATCAGAAAGTCCTGTAATGAATCATAAAATAATTTTTTAAAATCATTGCATCTGTTAGGACTTAGCTAATGTGTCCTGCATTTTAGGAAACAACTTTCTCTTAAAATATGTACATTTCTGGGCTGGAGATTTAGCTCAGCAGTACAGCGCTTGCCTGGCAAGCATGAGGTTGTGAGTTTGATCCTTGTTACAAAAAAAAAAAAAAAAAGCCCAGAGATTTGAAACACCTTGGATTTGAACACTCTGCAGGTTAGTAAGCTGCCCGGGATAGTGTGCGGGACGTGAGCCCACACTCAGCCAAACCCTGCCAGCCACAGCAGCTCTGTATTGTATGGAAGAATCCAGAACTCAGGGCAAAGCACATCTTGTATAAATAGAAGTCCTAGCTAGATGCACCCGGGACTATCTGATGGCTCCTCCCTGGGTACTGTGGCACAATACGTCTTTTCTTCTAGTGGGCATGCTCCCTCTGCCCCCACGGCCCCCACCCTAACCGTGGGGAGTACTGTCCTGACAGCCAGCCAGCGGCAGAGTCAATCTGCATCCGTCTGGGTGGGGGCTTGGTTTGTTTTCAAACGCCTGACCCTGTTATATTGAGAGGGAGCCAGTATAAGGTGGCCAGATGAGAAAGGAAGAAACTGCTTTTAATAACCTGGCTGGGGAAGAGCATCCTAGCTGTGGCTCATGGAAACGAGTATGTCATTCTGCATCGTATCCTTTCCCTCATCCTCCTTGTCCTCTGAAATCAAACCACTTAGTTGCCAAGAATTCCTTGAGGTCCTGCTGTGGCGGGGCCATCTCCCAGGCAGCAGGAGGGATAGGCGGTGGTCAGGATGGACACAGTGGCGGTCTCGCAGGGATGATGAGATTCCTCTTGCTGTCTGTGCCGGGTGGACCGAGCTCCTTCAGACAGAGGCTCGCTTCCCACTTGGCTTCCGGGTCCCTTGTGAGCCAGCCACTGGTGGTGCCTCTCTGGGGCCCGCCAGCCCTCATGTGCACGTGCAGTGGGTCTGTATGTCCGCCCTCTCTGTGTTGTCCTCCCTGAAGGATTTTAAATGACTTTCGATCATTCCTGGCTCCACGGAATAAACTGCGGGTGCTTAACTGATATGCCCACTGCTCTTGGCCGATCCTGGTGTTTCGTAGTTTCATTGGGTTTTTTCCCTGCTTCTTAAGTGAACTTCCCGTTTCCCTTTATGCAAAAGGTTTAGATTGCTTTGTATTTCACACTTCCACATCCAGGCGAGGTTGTTGCTTTCCTTCACTGACGTGCCTTTTCTCTCAAAGCCGTCATGAGCTTTCCCCACTCTTCTGCGTTGATTTCCCTGTTCCTTCTTTAGATGTCTCATGCTTATATTTTTTAAATTGTGCACCAGCTGGGCATGGTGGCTCACGCCTGTAATCCCAGCACTTAGGAGGCTAAGGCAGGAGGATCGTTGTGAGTTCCAGTCCAGCCTGGGCTACAAAGTGAGCTAGCTTGTGGCCAGCCTAAACTGCATAGAGAGACCCTGTCTCAAAAAGACCCCCCCAAAAAAAGAACCAAAAAAAACTCCTGTGTACTAAAACTATTTAGGCAGTGTCCTCTAAATTGGTTTAAAGTTAGCAAATTCAAAATGCCCTGCTCTTTGGTAGACTATGTAGATAGGACTGGGCCCAGTGGTGCCTGCCCCTCATCCCAGCAGTGAGGAGGCCGAGGCAGGAGGACCACGAGTTTGAGCTCAACCTGGATTACATAACAAGACTGCCTCAAAATACCAGTCAGTCAACAAACAAAACGGGTCCAGAGCATGGGTCGGGTTCCACTCTCCTTTGCGTGCCTGGCCCTGAGCTGTGGTTTTGCTACCTGTAGTTAGTTCCAGGTGGGTTTGTCTCCGTGTTGACAGTGGCATTGTCTCCTGCGTTAACTGGGGGCAGTCTTCCGTGTGCGGTGCTGCGCTGTGGTAGTTGAGCTCCTCAGGCCTTACACTAAGCCGATGTCCCTGGGACAGAACGACTGAGAGCTCGCACTCATACCCGCTAGCCTCAGTGTTAAAGGACTTCGGGGAAGAAACGACCTCAGGTTTGCGGAGCTGCCCTCCAGCACCCGAGTGCTGTCCTTTAGCCGCCTCTGGAGATGATTGTTACGGACATGGCTAAAACTGATTTTGTGAGTAGTGTGAAACAAAGTTCAGGGAGAAGAAACGGGTCCAGAACTCATCCCAGCAGAGAAAGTCCAAGCTGGATCGCTGATTTCCAGTTCTGGGGCTTGGGTGTACAGGGTTGGAGAGTTTTAAAAAGTGGAGTATGGCAGTTTTTCCTACGGCTAAATTTAGCCGTTGCTTTGGAAAATCAGAGTGGTACAGCTTGTGCCTTATCTGCGCCTGGCCCTTACCCTTCCCTCTGCGCTTGGACGTCTTAAAAGGCTGCTGGGAGGAGCGGCTTAATGGACCGTAGCGGCCCCATTTATTCTGGGAAGGAGTTAAGTGACTTCATTTTCCCTGTCTTTCTGAGCTTCTTGAAAAATTCAGGAGACTTCCTAAGCGGCTGTTACGGCTCAGCTCCGTACAGAAACGCCCTAGGTCCTGCCTCCTCCTGCCTCCTCAGCCCTTCCTGCCAGGGCGGCCAAGGGCTGTAAATGGAGTGAGAGACGTCCCTGCTTCCCTGTCCAAACAGCAACAGGAGGCTCATGTGCACTTGAGCTACAAATAACGCGTTTTAAAATAGCAGATGGTATTTGATGATTGCTCCTCCATTCATTTACTGCCAAAGCAGAACTTTCTTTTCTACTCTGGCAGTAGGACCCGGGCAGCTGAGCTCACAATTGTGATGCCAGAGCTCCTGTTGGTAGCTACCGTGCATTAGCCGGTTTGCAGGCTCGCGGGGCCACACTCCGAGGATGTTCTGGAAAATGTGTCATTGTTGTCATCGTTGAATACAATTAAAATGCCACGTGAGCACCCTGGCTGGGCCCCAGGAGTGGCTGAGGGTTTGGTAAGCACTTGCAGTACTAGCTCATCTGTATCCCAGTGAAAAGGTGGGCATCTGGAAGTGAGGGGCTGGTGTCGTAATGTGAGGCAGTGGCTGAAGAAGAGGGTGTCACCGAGAGATTCTGGTTTGTGTCAGTGACCAAGTCAGCTGTCGCTCCGAATTGTTTCTCCTCAGTTTCCTTTCCTGAGCCGACATGAAACGGAGCCAGCGGAGTGAACGAGCCTAGGGAGATGTCTCACCGCCATCAGGTCAGCTCTGTCGTGTTTGACTGAGTGACCAGCCGGGGCAGGTGCTGGAAGTTGGGGTCGGAGCAGCAGCCTCCTGGATCCGCCTTGCGCTGTGGATTGCACAGCTCGCTTGGAGTCCTTGGTCCATCAGCAAGTGAGCTGATCAGCCAGTCAGCCTCTGAGTGTCGAAGCTAAAAAATGACCTTCCTTGCCATGAGCAAGGTCTGTTCCTGGTGCCAGGATAAGGACAAGGTCTCTGCTTTCACAGACCCCTCAGTCTGGCCTCTCGTCAGGTCGCCGTGTAAGAAAATGACCATGCGTTTGTTGGCCAAGGGCCATCAAGACAGGGCAGGACGTGGAAGGGTAACCGAACACTTTAGTTTGTTGTAGTCAGGGGTCGCAAGGGGAAGGAGACAGTACAGCACACACAGTTTACAGTTTTACTTTGTAATAGTCACTCAAGACTGAAATACAAGAAGTGCAGGAAATTTGTCTCACACACTAAGACCTAGCAAATCCAGCAGAGGGCCTGGATCCCGTGGCATTGTCCTGCATGAGTTCAGCTGAAAACCTAGAGCCCATGACAGTGCCCCCCACAAGTCCCGCTGGAGGCCTAGAACCCATGACAGTGACTCGTGCAAGTCCGTTTTGTGGATATGCTCCGGGAAGGCCCAAAGGTCAGCAGGGGAAGCTGGAAAGTCTGTGCAGTGGGGGTGAAGGAGCTGTGCCAGTAGGTTGAGGGTTCTGCACTAGAGCCAAGAAACAACGCTCAAAATAAGGAAAAGGCTCCCCCGGAAAGTACCACAGCCATTCTCAGGGACCGCAAGCTCCTGAGCTCCTCCCACAGTGCAGACAACCAAGTTCACATCAGGGGAGCCAGCACGAGCTCCTCCAGGAGAACCAACAGCTCCAAACGACGACACCACTTAGGAGAACCCACAACTCTCCTGCTCCCCTCCAGCTCTCCTTTTTGTGCTGGCAGCAGTCCTCAGGTGAGCCGTCCACACTCAGCACCACGCTGATTCAGTCCAGCTGGTACTCTTGTTGACCACCAGTTTTTAATCCACCACAGAGTCCCTCCTGGGTTCTGGTCCCTGTCTTCACTCTTACAAGTAGTGCGATGTGGGGAATTAACATTTTCTGAGCTGCTTTTTCCTCTGTGACAGAATCTTTCTTTTGCACTGTTTGGAAGATCAGAAACAATATAGAGCGAGTGTCTGGTTGGCTTAGTGCAGATGCTCAGGAGCTGCTATGAATGACACTATTGAAGCCACACTGAGGGCCACGCTCTGAAGAAGTTCATTGTGGACAGAGAAAAGGGAGGCATTGGCACAGGCCCTGAGGCATGGACGAGTCCTGCTGGGTTTGGGGAACAGTGAGCTCTGAGAATGCCCCCCAAAACATAACATAGTCCAGGACAGGTGCTAGAGGACATTCCATGCCACACTCAAGTTTATATTCTACACATCCAAGGCAAAGAATTTAGTGCTTTAAACCCAACGATGTGATACAATGTCAGGAACAACCCTATGTAGTGTTGCCCAGAGTAGCTGTGAGCACCCATTCCTTTCAAGATTAAAGCAACAGCCACGCATGGTGGTGCATGCCTGTGATCCTAGCATGTGGGAGGCTGAGGCAAGAGGATCGCAAGTTTGAGTTCAGCATGGGAAACTTAGCAAGACTGTGTTTTAGAAAAAGGAGTAGGGGCCTAGGCATGTAGCTTAGTGCAAGGATCCCTAGCATCACAAAATAACAACAGCAACAAACACAAAGAATAGAAATTATGTGTTTCTTTTCTGTAGCTGAATGCATCATTAAGATTTACTTACCATTTGTCCCACGTTGGCTTACTGTGGTTAGGGAACACACTTTCTTTTCATTATCCTTTTTTCCCTGTATTTGAAATGCCCCTTGGAGCCTAGAATAAATGTCGCACTACTGTACTGGAGACAGAGACATCAGTATGGACTCAAGCTTAATATATACAGACAGACACGGAAATAACCACAGATGTGTATGGATACTTGGGTTGGGATGCCTGCAGATATTTCTGGCTCTGTCCACCGAGCATATCTAAAAGCAGTGGTGCCCATAACAGGAAGCACAGCCAGCACCAGATCTTGGTTTCCAAATAACACATTCTGATAAAAGGGCCCGGACTCTGCTCATTAGGAAATGGGCAGTTTTCGGAGTGGGGCAGGAGACACCAAAGACAGAGCTGGAGCGGCTGCGGCCAGGCACTCTGGAGGAAGGCGTTCTCTGCAAAACAGAGGGCGGAGGCTTTCAGGAGCGGAGAAGCGGCCGATGGAGTTCCCGGTGGCCGCAGCCAGAACACTGAGAGCAGTAAGCAGAATGACACAGAATTGCAGGATGACTCAGTGTTAATGCTGAGCGGTCAGCTATGGAGAGGAGGACAGGTCCTCCTGCGGGCGGCCTCCAGATGAATGCACAGGTCCTTCCCAGCCCTGAGATGGGGCTGCATTTCCCTGTCTGCGAGGATGGGCCAGACGGAGTAACTGGTCTCTAAAACACGGAAGAGAGGAAGCCTGGAAAGAGGAAAATGGTAACTTTACACAGAGAAAGGCTGCAGACGCCACCGTCTCTGGACTCACAGCCCCGGCGTGTCCTCACACACCTGCTGGAGCACGGCCTTCCTGAAACCCGTCCATCCTGGTCCCAGCATTGGAAAACATCAGACAGACTTACCTGAAACCTTTGAAGCCGTGACAAAGAAATACAGAAACACATGTCACAGGCCAGAGGTGACATAAAAGCTAAATGTCGTGTCTTCTGGGTTGGATCTTGGAACAGAAAAAGTGTATTTATGGGAGAATTTGTGCAGCCAAATATCAGGCTTTAATTCAGTTAACAGTGGCGATAGAATGTTTCTCTGTGTCTGCCCTGCACTGGGGAATCAGAGAGACCTACCACGAAGCGCATCCTCAGCCATGCTTTGGTTTTAAGGGGTCTCACTGGACTGCCCAGGTGAGACCTGACCACGTTCCCATTCTGGTTGGGGCTGTCAGCCCTTCAGCCCCTGGGATCAGTCCCACGGTAACTCCCAGTGAGAAGATCGAGAGCAGTGCTGGCTGGGGGCTGAAGGGGACTCCCTGCTGCTGGGGTGGCCCTGCTGTCCACGAGCACCACCCTCTGACTTGCCCAGACCTTTTCTCTGTGTCATTCCCTAACTATAACTGACCGGCACGGTGTGTACATTGTGTCCGGTGCTATGTGTAATTCTGAGGTGATTTGAACTACTCCAAAGGGTCCGCCTGGGTTCTGGGCAAATACTATCCTATTTTATACCGGGGACTTGAGCACCCTCTGGTTTTGGTATCTTTTAGGGGTCTCAGAACTGGTCTCCTGGAGAAACAGAGAATCAGCTGAATCAGGCCAAAGAGAGTGTGTTTTAATTATCACAGTAAAGCTGGGAAACCAATACAGGCATTATGGTGTGGCTTTTGTCTTGCCAGTAGTAGACGTGTGAAGACTCTGGTTTTACCCAAGTAGCCAAGCCAGCCTCACAAACTGAGGAACGGGCCCAGCCCTGCTTGGCAGGAAGGAATAGGCCCCCATCCGTGGTCCTCGGTCCTCAGGAGTTTGTCCGCGCCATGCAAGATGCTCACCCCTGGGTCCCTTCTCATTGTGTTCCCGTTGCCTCCTGGAACTGAGGGTCTGGGATGCTGCTCTGCATACTGTGATTTCGGAAGAGCCCATTAACTGGTCCTGAGCGTCTCGATGGAGTGCTGCCTGGAGCAGCTCAGTACTGTGAAGGCGCTCACCACATAGCCACCAGGAGTACAGCTGGGAACCTGGGAGCAGAAGCTGGGACCTAGGGGCCAACAACGAGTCCTCCTGTCACTGTGGTGACAGTGTGGTGACCAGAGATGCAGTGCCAAGGGCTGGTGCTGTGATGTCAGGGTGGCTCTGTTTCTGCTGCATCTGTGCTGGCCAGGGATAGCCCTGTGGGGTCAGAGCACCAACACAGGGGATGGGCAGGCCCTCTGGAGAGCTGGGCAGGAAGCTGTCCAGTTGACCACGCCCCAGGGCATGCTGCTGCAGGATGTTAATCGTTTCCACCACGCTCAAACACGTGCAATGTGTACTGGCCTCCTCGGTGCTGCTGGAGCAGGGTCCTGGAGAAGACACAGCCAGTTAATGTAGACTTAGTCCAGGCCCTCTCAAGGAGATGCATCAGGTACTCTGCCTGGTGCCTGCCTGGCCTGGTGCTGTGTGAAGTAGGCAGACGCGAGGCATAGCTCTGCCTGACCCTGATGAGCAGCTGACTCTGTGTTTGGCCAGCTTTGCATGGAGCCCTGAACCCTGCAGGATTCCAGGTGCCAAGAGCCGAGGGACCTGCAGCCAGTGCCACCCTGCAGTCCTCCCGAGCCTTCCACTAGTGGTCTCGGGTCAGGTCATCCCCTGAGAGGTTCCTTCCAGGTTATCAGCCGGCTGCCGATTGCCACCAGGACACAGGCTGCCTGTTCTCATCTCTGTATGTGAATTTGGAGCAAAGATACTATTTTTCACTTTAAAAAGGAAGGATTTCTCTTCTGGTGTCGTTCCTGGAAATAAATATCGGGATTCTTGAAAAACAATTCCTCTGGCTTTTGTGGTTAACAAAGTCAGGTCAGTCGGAGCTCAGGTGAATGCTGAGGGTTTCCCGGAATGAGTGGCTCCGCTGCTGTGCCCAGTGAAGCCCTGGCAAGGGAGGATGCTGCCCTGCTGGGGGTGGGGGAGTGCTGGACGCCTCTCACCCTTCCTGTTGGTGCGGTGGGGGATAGTTCAGCTCCAGGCACCTGGGGCCTCAGTGAGCCTATCCCCCCCAGCCCCCACATGACTGTGAACACCGGGTGCCCTGCTGTGTGATGGGGGGAGGTGGGGTCATGAGCAGCCTTCTGGGCTGCCCTCAGGCCTTGGGATTCTGCCAGGATGGCAGGGAGCGCTGGCAGAATATTTGGGGTTTCTTTGAGTGGGGGAGAGTGTTCGTCTTTATCGTTCAGATGTCTGTGCTTTGCAAATAGTGGTTCTGTTAGCAGTGAGAGCTGTGTCGTCACAGGTCACAGCCGTCTGTCTTGTTTCTGAAGACTTGGTTCATTGAGTGAAGACGGTGAGGCCAGCAGCTTCCCCGGGACACGCGTGTGCACAGAGCGACTCAGGTCGCCCTCCCTGTGGGTGGAGGCGGGGGAGAGCTGGGGAACCTGTGGCATCAGAGGCTGCGCCGCTGTCACCCACCAGCAGAGCTGGGCTCTTAGCCGCAGTGCCTGGTCAGGCCCCTGCCCTCCTCCCTGCTCCACTGAGTCTTCCTGGGGCCCACCCTCCAGCACCCCTCCTCGAATGTCTGGCCCGGGCTCTGCATCTGCTGTCACCTCTCTCCAGTGCCTGGCATGCGGGGTCCGTCTCACTCTCCAGGTCGAGCGTGACCTGTCGCAGCCTGGCTGGATTCTCCTCCTACCACTTTCTGCAGTTTCCCGCTTGCTTCCTGTCCTGGGGGGGTCCCTGGCACAGCTGTCATGAAGTCTGTGGAGTGGGTGTAGGCCCTGGCGACTTGGATCACGGTCTCAGCTCCGCTATTGTGTACACGCGTAGCCCAAGTCAAACTAGGTGCGTACTTGTGTGTGCGGGGTACAGCATCACCCTTTCTTGCTTCCACCCTTTCTTGTCCCACTGTTTCTCCTCATGTGGCCCTGAAGCAGCTCTTTGTACTGGCCTGCGACTGACCTGACCAAGACTTTCGTAATGAGACGGTTCCTGAAATGCAGCCCAAAAACTAAAGCTCACATCAGGAGAGAAGTGAATGTTTTGTTTGTTTTTGTAAAAACTCAGTGTTTGGGACTGATAAAACTTTTAAAACGTCTTCCTCCTCTCCTGAATGATCGTCTTCTGCTGCTACTGTGCGTTACGCTGTGTTTATCCCGTTTGCTGCGGGGGCCCCACACCGGCTCTCTTGAAGGTTTCCGTGGGAATCCGACCCAAAGCAGCAGTGGCCAGGATGCAGCAGGGCCCTTGGCACAGCGATCTTGTGTTCCTTCGGTCAGTCGCGTGTGAGGGGGTGGCCTCCTCACCCTGCCGGGGAAGCCTGGCCGGGACCGAGGTCTGGGATCTGGTGACATCACCACAGTCTCTTGGATGCCAGTCCCGCCAGCTGGCACAGGCCACAGGTCACAGCCTCACTGCTGCTCCTGCTGTGCCCTAGATAACCAGTTCAGGATGTCCATCCTGGAGCGGCTGGAGCAGATGGAGAGGAGGATGGCCGAGATGACGGGCTCCCAGCAGCACAAGCAGGCCAGCGGAGGTGGGAGCAGTGGAGGTGGCAGCGGCGGCAGCGGGAACGGAGGCAGCCAAGCTCAGGTGTGTTGTGGTGCCTGGGGCCCTCTCTGGGTGCTTAGCGTTTTATTCTTCCACAATGCAGCTGGTCCCAGGTCCTCCTCTGCTATTGATGTCACTCCTGGGTTTGGGGATAAAGTCCAAGTGCTCTGAGGGTTAGAATCTGTGAGACAGAAAGAAACCTCAGGCTGTTGGGGGCTTCCTAGTTGTTTACTCCCTGACCCCTAATCTCAGTGACCTCCAGGGTCACCACAGCTACCTGGTGGGAA